>NC_140340.1:17061261-18461261 GCF_963514085.1 Chelon labrosus
GTTTCTCTGTGGCAAAGCAGACCTCATCTCAAAGCTAACTTATTTAATAAAAAGGCTCCTTGTTTACCTTCATCCAGCCATGTGGATGGTCTGGTTTTCTTTTGCCCAGATACAGACATCTGGCAGGTTTATACCGCCATCCCAGTAAGTATGGATATTTGCTTGCACTGCTGACGGTGCTGAGGAATTACGTTTAAAAAAATATAAAACTTACCTAGGCTGGAGGTTAGCACTGTCATCTCAAAGCATGAAGGTTCTGGGTTCAAACCTGCTGGCCTGCTTGGTCCTTTCTTTTCTTCCTGTGCCGGCCTTTGACTTTTTCCCATATCAGTGTTTTTTAGGTTAGTAGGTGTTCATACTATATGAGCCGTTGTTTGTCTCTCAGTGATAGATTGGCAGACTGTCAGGATATACCCCACCTTCTGTCCATAAGGCTCTAACCCTCTGCAACCCTTTAATACTTTAAATTCAGTGTGTCATATACTAAAGAGATACAAAAATAACATAAACTTCAACTTAAAAACAACATTTTATAAAGTTGATGCAACAAATCCATTACGGTCCAAAGACCCCCCAGCAACTCCAGCGCAGATTATAAATGTAGCATTTGACCATCAAAAGTAAAAGTGACCTACAAGCATAATCCAGTCAGTGATTTTGTTAAAAAAGTTTTTCTATGAGCCAGTTTTCTGAGTGATTTCTCGAGATACAGTTCTAGTTGACAAACATGAAACCTTCACTGACTTCCGGACGTCCCTTTACTCCAGTTTGGATGGTCTGTTTGCAAAGCAGTATGTTTGACAAGCAAATATCAAAGCTTAGTGGAATAACATGAGGTTTACCATGTGTTTAACGTCAACTGCACCGTAGCCACTCAGACATGGGTGGGTAGAGGAGGCAGAAAAATAATTGGTAGGTGATGGCAATATAAATCAGAAGCTTAGTGAGACAAAGAGGCATAAGAGAATAACTTAATCACTGAGCAACAATGAAGAAGCTGTGCGTTGCTGTTGTCGTGCTGAGTCTCGTTTCAGTGTGCAGGCCTGCACCTCTGACCTGTGAAAAGCTGGTGAAGCCTGTAGACAAAGGTCCTGATGTAAGTTTCTTTCCATATTTATAACTAACATTGCATTATCAGGAAAAAAGTTCATTGGACATGTTGACCTTTTGTGTGCCACAATGCTTTTTCTGAGTAAAAGGAAAAAAGAATATTATAGTAATTAAACTACATTCTCTTTTTATTTCAGTTGACTGGGAGATGGCACTACGTTGCTTTATTGACAAAAGTCTGTTTGGCGTCAGTATTGGTTAATGCTTTTATTTGGCCAAGCGGGGTACTGGACATTACATCTACGGAAACATCAAATGTCTACAATGGCAACATTCAGTTGAAAGTGTAAGAAATCTTTTTACTTCATATGTTTATTTATTTATTTATTTTTAAATAAACTGTTAGCAAAGTAAAAAGCTTCAGTGAATTGCTATTTCTGAATTGCGTGCGTTGAATATTTAATAAATTATTTTCAGGTATGGATATTGCTTCAACAACTCCGAATTAGGTTTCTACGAGAACCACAGCACATTTAGTGTCGACACGAACAGTAAGAATTATGTTTTATAAGCTGCATGCAGTGGTGTTTGAGTTTCATCTCAGCCTCTTCTAATCACTGTTTAAACCTTTTTGTTCACACATTCACTTCTTCTCAATCTGTGTTATAGACACGGTTTCCAAAATAATTTGCAAGCAGTTTGTGGAAACTGGTTGTGGAATCATGGGAATCTCATCACTTTATTGATCCATGGGTCAGAAAAAGGCTTTTAAACAATTTATACTGGCCTCCTTCTTCGTGCTGAAGTAGTTTATCCAGCTTGCCCAAACAATCGAGTATGCTCAGAAAAGACTCACAGACCGGACAGGTGGCGTTGTCTCTGACCTTTACTGAAGAACATATCTCGACTGTGAAACTGTAATACAAAATATCCACAAATACAGGTTTTTAAATATATAGGAAAATAATAGTCACAATGATTGAAATAAGTACAGACAACATAACCACAAATAGAGAAAATGTGTAGTGCAACACTTCAAAATGAATGTAACAACATCTGAGCTAAAGGCTAACATGTTAAGAGCTGAGCAAATCTGCCTCTCACACGAACATGGAATAATTATTACAACGTACAACATAAAAATGATTGTCATACATTCCAATTCTCACTAAACATTTAAAGCATAAAAACTTACGGATATGGCCTTCTGCGGTTTCAAGGACAAACTAAAATCTTTCCACAGCACAAAGAACGATGAAAATCGTCTGCAGCACTGGACATGTGCTCTCCTTCTCTCAAAACCCAAAAGTGAAACTTAACTAAGTGGGAGTTGAATCTGCATTTAACCATTGCGTCCATAAGGGGCGCTACTGCATCGTATTAAACGGCAGTTAACATGACAGTTCAGTATACAGCCATCAGAGGCCATGACACAATTCATAGGACATTCCAAAATGTTGCATTTAAAAAATAAATAATCCCACACCTGTGATCACAAAAATCATATTGTGATCACAGGTGTGGGATTATAATAATTTAGTTCTGCATTTTAACTATATAAATTAAATATAATTTAATTATCATGCATTCTTCTTGTGTTTCCAATAGATGTCCCAATAGGTAAAGCAGACGTGTTGCTGCACACTAGTTGTTCTGACTGCGTCGTTGTAAGGGTGGTTAACAGCATCACTGATGAGCTTATGATCCTCAGTATCCTTACTGAGTGAATGTTGTGATATTCAAGATGTTCTGTGTCAAAATGGTGATGTAATATACAGTATATATCAGTATGTAATGCTAAATATATAGTGTGAGACTGCAACGTTAGCTAAAATGACACGATCACAAGGCCTTTATCTGAAATGTGTCACATCTTCATCAGGTAGGAGAAAGGCCGTCACTGATGCTGAGCTGAAAGAGTTTGAGATGCAGGCACGGTGTTTTGGCTGGTCCAAACCACAGGTCTTCAACACTGATTTTGGTGAGATTTTTATATGTATCAGGTTAAAGAACTGAATAATTATATTAAACTTTTTCCCTCAATTAGAAACAGCCAGTTACATATTACCATTAAAAATAAGTTTTTAAGAGTTTTTAAACAAAATGAAATTTAACTTTAACTTTGTACTCTGGAGTACCACGATTTTATTTTATTATGGTACACAATTTTCCAGTGAATGTGACTTTATCATATTTCTAAAGGGGCTTTTATATATATTATCATGAACATAAGGGAATCCCGTTCATGTTACTGATATTTTTTGTTGTCTACATCTTTTGTTTTTTCCTAATCTCCATTTACAGACTATGAAAACTGCAAGACTCTTGATTACAACATCTCTGAAGATGAAGCTTCCACCTTACGATGGAGCGTCCTTCTCAAGATGTTTGAAAGAGTGAAAACACTGCACCACAGTATAATCTCTTGTATCATAGAGGTGTTTCTTATCTATCTTCCTGTTAGCTTTGAGAGATAAATGACTGTTACTCGCTTCCTGATTGTGTCTACAATAGTGTTTTAGTTTACATTTGTCCCAAAACAAGTCTTCAGCCGTGCTGGTCGGTCTCTGATGCTCGCAAGCATGATGGCGGCTCGAACCTTTAAATACTAACATGCTGATGGTAACCAGATTTAGCATTTACAGGACCATTACCAACATCCACTAACTGGATTGTGCATTGGTTTTGAGTCTGTTTTGGTCACTATTTTAAGCTTGAATTACAAATACTTCTTTTGTTTCACATGTTTGAGCATTAGTAAATATTTTTAGGCGTCGTAACTGAAAAACAACTAAAAGTTTAAAGTACAGTTTTACTGTAGCTGCAGTTTTTCTCAACTAAGATTCATGTTGTTCTATTTGCTATCAAAACATAATCTTCTAATATGTTTCTCAACCAGAACAACATGTTTGACAAAAAAAATGATGAGTCCAGATTAGGGATGCGCGATATGGACTAAAAATTTTATCCCGATAATTTCTGGTATTTATCACGGTAACGATAAAAATGACGATAAATAAACACCAATTCAGCCTAATCTTTTTTTTTTGGCTTTCTTCATATTCTGGTTTGTGCTTGTGTTTGAGTTGGTGGAACAAATTAGTGGGGTTACTGTCCTTTTTATGCACTGTTTGTTTGCAAACCTTGCATGTTGTAATTTGCTGCACCACATCAGACTTTTTAACTCCTTCATGCTTAGTGTCGCGAATTCGCGACGCACTGTTTCCGTTCAGACTGCAGCCGAAATAACGCATGTAATACTCCAGTGTCGGTTTGTGCACATTCAAAATTCTCGTAGGACCGGCCGGAGTGGTAAGCAAAAATACAAATATTTAATTTCTTCATATAATTGAAAAATTCATTCAGGCGTTAAGGAGTTAAAACCAAACCAGTTCCAGATAATGGAGGTGGAGCCTCGTTTAGGAACGAGCTCCTCGCTGCCTGGCGTATCTGCTCCGCCTTCCACCATTGTCAGTTTGTCAATATTCCATATGTGTTGGGCTGCTAGTGTGTCACGCACATATATACGTCATCTATGGGAATTTATCGTTTTTATCGCGGGATGACATATTCTTACCGTGGGGAATGTTTTTGACGATATATCGTAAATGATGAAATATCGCACATCCCTAGTCCAGATTTACCCTGTTTCAGAGTGATGGGCGCATCAGGGTAAGAAGAGAGGCAGATGAAGTGATGCACCCATCATGCCTAGTGTCTACTGTACAAGCCTGTGGGGGCAGTGCTATGATCTGGGGTTGCTGCAGTTGCTCAGGTCTAGGTTCAGCAACATTATGTGCCCAAAGAATGAGGTCAGCTGACTACCTGAATATACTGAATGACCAGGTTATTCCATCAATGGATTTTTTTCTTCCCTGATGGCACGGGCATATTCCAATATGACAATGCCAGGATTCATGGGGCTCAAATTGTGAAAGAGTGGTTCAGGCAGCATGAGACATCATTTTCACACATGGATTGGCCACCACAGAGTCCAGACCTTAACCCCATTGAGAATCTTTGGGATGTGCTGGAGAAGGCTTTGCGCAGTGGTCAGAGTCTCCCATCATCAATACAAGATCTTGGTGAAAAATGAATGCAACACTGGATGGAAATAAATCTGGTGACATTGCAGAAGCTTATCGAAACAATGCCACAGAGAATGTGTGCTGTAAGCTAAAGGCGAAATATTAGAGTGTGCGACTTTTTTTTTGGCCAGGCAGTGTATTCGTGGGTAGCTGTCGAATTTAGGAAAAAGAAACTCTCATTTCCTGCTTTACTCGGAACTTCACTTTTAATAGTCATGCCATTTTATTCAGAAACTAGTCAAATGCAGACATAGTATGATTCTGCATGCGTCAAATTCTGGAACTAAAAGCAATACAAAGATTTTAAAAGTGGAAAACAATGGGCTCAGCAGTGCAGATATGCTGGAAAATAGGAGCTTAAATTGATTCTCTAAAATAAAACAGCTGACTCAAATGCAAAGAAAATGTATCAATCTTTGCTGTCCACCATGTGCATCATAAACATGATTTAAAGGTCTGATCATTACAAACAGGAAGCAAGCAAACAGCTCACTGGTTGTATGCCACAATGTTACTGCTGGGACAGCTGTCGGTTGTCTGACTGGTTTGAGATCTTTCTGCTGCCCAGGGAGTACACCGTCTCCAAATCTTCACATAGGCAGCCCTGATCTTTTGTATTTTGAACGCATACACAACTGGATTGACGGCGGAGTTAGCATGAGAAAGCGCAATGCCAATATAGAAAGCTGTTTCTGGTACATCAATCTGACTGCCAAAGTAAACAATGCAGTTCATTATGTGGAGCGGGAGCCAGGACAGGGCAAACAGAACCAAGACCAGACACAGAGATCCTGCCAGCTGTCTCTCTTTCTTCAGGTAGGTCAGAGACTGGTTTTGGGCACCGTTGCCTGGTTTTTCTCGAAGGTTTCCACGAATGCTACCGAATACATAGCTGTACAGTACAGTCATCACTAACAGGGGTGTCAGGGTACAGAGAAAAAAGTTGAAGTAAACCAGGTAAGACATGGGGATCACAGAGACAAACTGGCAGACAATTGTAGAATTGGACTGAGACAGGTTTGTGTGGTTGTACCATCCAAGCATGGGAGCAAAACTCAGTGGTGTTGCAACAAGCCAACATGCTGCTACCACAAGACAAGAGTGTCTCTGTGTTACAGTCCTTTTGTACCTACAAAAAAAAAATTTCATCGGATACATGCATTAGTATGTTCTGACCAGAGTCACAAAAAGAATTCCAAATAATAATATGACTACATTTTTTTAAAGTGTTAAAAGAGGACTATAGTTATCTTACAATGTCTTTGTGAGCACAGCTGAGCAATGATGCCTTTTAGTAATTAGGTACTTTTAGCGTGGCAGCTTCAGTGCTCTTTTACAGTAAGTGTTAGTATGAGTGAACAATCTCACTTGAGAGGGATATACACCCGGAGGAAACGGTCCACTCCAATAGCCAGCAGAGTCAGAACTGAAACTAGGGTCAAGAGGATGACCACACAGCTGATGAAGAGACAGGTGTTGAATGAAGTCTCCACTCGTCCATCCACCACCACAGCCAACGGTATGGCCACACAGCCGACCATAAAGTCAGCTACAGCCAGAGACACAATAAGGCAGAAGGTGGGTTTCTGAATGCTCTTACTGGTCCACAGTGCCAAAATAACCAGCAGGTTACCCAGACAGCAGCTAACAGCGATCAGCACTTCTGTCAACGTGTAGATCATTTCTCCCAGATCCATTATGCTTCCTATGCAGCTGATGATTGAAGGCTGATGGAGTGCAGGACCGAATGTGCTGTGTGCTCTTGTGAACCTTTTGAGGAAGTCCCTTTTAGCTCTTTTAACGGATCTTAGAATGTGACAGATCTACAAGTATATAAAAAGAAAATTGAACCACTGGTAGTTGACTTTGTTTGAACGTGCTACCAGAAAACCACATCCTTAATGAAAATAGCTTGGTTATACCTCCACTGTGGCTGAACATGCACAGGTATTGCAAGATCTAAAGTGAACACTTTAACCTTTGTTCGCTAAAGAGACACTTGTTATAGAAGCTTTTCAAAAAGTTAATTTTAGGTTAGTCTGGTCATGTTGGTTTCCAAAAAAATCCTCCAGCACTGCACATGGTCTGTGTTTAAAGCTAGTTCATTAATGCCTCATAAATGTAAGTTATCTTATCTTAACTTATCTTATCTTATTTAATCGACTCCCTAAAGAGCGACCCCAGACCAACCCTCTGTCATCAATGTAGCATTTGGTGCATTTGGTACATAAGCAAAAATCTTAAGAAACAATATACAATATACATTGATCAGGCAAAACATTATCTAACCATGTGGTTTTGTTCCCTAGACATTACCAAATGTGTTGTTTCCTTGCACTCATCAAGTGTTTCCAGATTTGGACTGGACTTTTTTTTTTGTGTGTGTGTGTATTTTACCTGACAGAACCACACCTTCAGTGAAGGTCAGTGTCCCAAAAATATAATGGGAAATGAGTGTCTACACAAGAGATATTCCATCCCAAGGCTTTTGTCTTAGATGTGTCACCTCTTTAACAAGTAGGAGAACGACCCTCACTGTTGCTGCGATGAAAGAGTTTGAGACACAGAAACACTGTCTTGGCTTGTACCACACACAGGTTTTGAGGTCAGAACACGGTGAGCTGATCTGATCTTTTTTTAAAGCGCGGAGATATTCTCTGAATGCCACAAGATATAATGTGTCAAGATCAGGTGTCCTTACTATACAAAATTTCTCATTTTCTTTTATGTTCCCTGCACAGACAATGAAAACTGCAAGCAAGTTGGCCATACCAACCCTGAATGGGATTCTGCAGAATTGACAGACATAGTCGAAAACTACCACCACCGGCCTCTGACATCGACTTGCTGACATTTTTGACCACTCGCAAAAATTCTTTGAGTTGCAAACTGTTTGAAGCTTGTTTCTTGTCTGCCCTACCCATTCCGAACACCCTGCAAAACATTTCAAACTTTAAACGGGGATTTATCTTTTTCCTTCTTTAAATCTTAATTCATAGTTCATTTTAAGTTAAAGCCTGAACAACTCCATCCGTGATGCAAAGTGCTGCGGATTAATCCCTAAAGCACATGACCGCATCTCCAAAAGTACGGTTGCAAAACTGTAAGGCCAGGATGAACAGCATTAGGCTTGCAAAAGAGGCACATGCAAATTTTGAAATGGAAAAGGTCTCCTTATCATCATTACTTTGACTGAGTGTGTTTTGGGGGGAAAAAAATCCAGCAGCGATTTTTTTCTTTTAACATTAAACCGGTGAGATTATTCAATCTGTGCTGAAACTGAAAAGGCCAAAACGAGGCACAGCATATACACACAACTTCCATTTTAGACATAGTAGCAAAAGGGTCTGCAGTGAAAGTGTAGCTCTGATGGTGAAATTACATAACATATTCGGCCTGGTCATGGTACAGGGACCTTCACAGTGCAAGGGGTTAACCTGGTAACATGGGCCTTGGGCAAAAATCACAGCCACCCTATTATACCTCCTGGTTTAGTCTCTGTGCAATTGTTACAGTTGCCTAGACAACTAACTGGAACCAGATATGCTGTGAGGTATAATGCATATAATGTAAGTATAAATATGTACCATTCTTACAATAATAAGGGTATTGACACTGGACACAATGGACACAGTTAAGCACAATTGAAGACAGGGCGTCTGGATTGGCTAAAACCCAGTTTATGGCTTGTATAACATTAGATGATATAGGTGCAACATTTCACACACATTCCTACAGTCTGTTTAATTGATATTGCATTTTGGTAAGTGCATATTCCCTAAAACACTTTTTTTTTTTTTGGTTAAATTAAAACACAATGCTTGCTAGCTCATGTAGCAATTCAGGCCTGAGCAACCAGTTGCTTGTTTCTGTCGACTTGCTTCTTTTACGTAGTGCTCTCCCATCATCATTTTATTAATTTCTTCTTTTTTTAAAAAAACGTGAACTATAATTGCAGCAAAAATCGCTGCAACTTTCTCCGTAACAAAGGAGCGACCGCAGCTGGCTCAGTGACTGACAGTTGATCTTTAGCTTATTCTGGGGTTGCCTAGCAACGCCAACTCAGCAACATGGAGGGCTGCCTTGCCTTGAGTGTTATGTTTAAAAATAGCAATAACGAAAAAATTAAAAGAGGCATTTTTCCCCCTCTTCTCAGACACAATAAAGCGTGTTGTTGTTTTTTAATAAAGGGTATTTAAAATGTCTTTAAAAACGACGCAACTGACGATTAAGCATCGGCTCTAGGACCCAGGTGCGCGGCAGCCAGCAGACACCGGTTGATGAGATGGTCCGCTTGGCGTTTCACATCTGATTTACCGACAAAGAGCGGCGGTTCGTCCAGGGCAGAGTACTCGGAGGTAAACTTAGCAGTCTGTGGCCGTGGACTGCTACGACAAGAGCGGCGAGAGCGTTTTCCTCCGTCTTTGTCCGCCCGCGTCACCCCGCACTGTGGCAAGAAGACCCCGTCGCTTGTCTCACCGGCGACAACCATGAGCCAGAGGTTCACCGTCTCCAAGAGCGACGGCGACCGGCGCCCCTCGGACATCCAGGGGGAGGTGAACCAGCTGTTTGAGGGAGACGAGCCGGCGACCAGCGGCGACGCGGAGGGGGAGACTGTTGCTGCTGCTGCTGCCGCGGGTGCAGAGGTGGTGGTGGTGCTTAAAGGTAGGGACAGAGACACTCACGCCGGCTTCATTCATCCATCCTGTTTGTTAGCTACAGGCTACATGCTAGCAGCCCCGACGCTTGACTGCTGCTCCACACTGTCAACGTGTGTGACTTGAATTTCTAATAACCTAGGGGTCAATAACAGAGGCACGACAGAGCGTGCATTTTTCTACAATATTTGTATTGCCACAGATGCATTTCGCAAAATGTTGAAAGTTGCATGCACACTGTCGATAAAAACAATATGGTATGATTGTCTTGTTTTTATTAGGTCTGTTAAATTTTGCAGACAGACGTGCCCTCACTGTTGCAACACGAATTCAGACATGCTTATGTGCTTGTTTATGTCCTTAATGACCCCTCAGTTGTCAGGCAGTGCCCTAAAAGCACTGATTACATGATTCTTCTATTTTAAGTTTCATTTATGCTTTGATTTGGCTTCTCAAACTACAGTTATTTACTTGTTTTAGTCCTACGGCTTATAATTATAACTAATTTCATAGGTGTAGTCTTGCAATCTAACCCTTTGTTATTGCTGAATGGCACCTCAGCTTAGTGATTATTTAGTTTATAAGATATAGGAGTTGTTTGTTGTAAGAACAGAATTTAATCAGTGGCGAATAAAAAGACAGCCGGCCAACACCGTATTCCTGTCTCCACTGTTGAGAAAGAGCAATTTCCTCCAGTGCCCCTCTGACAAGACCCAGCACTGCCTCCTGGGAACCAGTGCCATTGGGGTCCAATCCTGTCACCAGCTCACCTGATTGAAATAATCATGGTCCTGTCAGTCACTGAATGAACTTGACGCAGCAGTGCAGAACCAATGGTGGCTGAAGGTCCCACTGGGGCAGGAGTGGAAGTCCCTTACCTTTGCCAATGATTAGCATTAGAAAAATGCGCAATGATTCAGCTCCATTCGAGTGCAAATACAGATTTATCTGCAAATGAATCGATACATTTCATTTGCTGTGCTTAACCACTAAGGGCTGCTACATTAATGACATTTTCATATTAACGGGTCTGTCTCCTGAGATTCACTGTAAATGCCTTTAGTGGGGCTCTAGATTAGGTGTCATGTGGGTCTATGTGTCGTAGCCTTAAATATGCATTCAGTTGGATTCTGTGTCTCTGCTAAAACTAAAACACTTTATGGTGTGTACCCAACCTTTTCAGGGGACATTAGGTGTCACCCTTTGTCTTGACATCATTTGTGGTAAACTGTGGTCCAATACTGCTGATGGATCTAAACTATTAAACCAACTGGCCACTGAGGGCAGGAATAAAGGCGTTTGATTACCAGTCCAGCACTCCCCTTCAAGTGGCCACAGAAACCCTCGGAGGTTCAAAACGCAGCACTGACTTCTCCTGAGCAAGGGAATTAATACAGATATGCCTCCTCAGCATTTCTCCACTCAAATACCCCAGTGTGTATCAATCTTTCGTCTGGACAGAAAGATGCCTGCGCTGGTGGTAGGAACAAATTTCACCATCTCCTCGTGTTCCCCCCCCCCCCGAAGAGACAGAGAGCACTTTATTGAAGGACTTCTCCTCTTATGTGCTGTGCCTTGTGGAGACTGGTGTCTGTGCATCCATTTTGCTGGTTGCCATGGTGACGCAGTACATTTTCACTGGAGTTGTCTGCAGTGAGGTGAACACACTTCAGATTGAGCAAGTAGCATGATGGACTCGATATTTTTTCTGTTTCCTGGTTACTGGCTAGAAATTGTTGCAGTGGAGCTAAACGATAAACCATAAACGGATGTTAGATTTGTGCACACATGGGTCTGAGGATAATAACGTAGATAGGGCATTTTTTGCTTTA
Organism: Chelon labrosus; assembly: GCF_963514085.1. Classification (NCBI taxonomy): domain Eukaryota; kingdom Metazoa; phylum Chordata; class Actinopteri; order Mugiliformes; family Mugilidae; genus Chelon; species Chelon labrosus. The sequence continues at coordinate 17,072,890 of NC_140340.1, forward strand.
TTGTAAATTTAACAGAAGTATGAACATATACATACAGTATATGCTCTAAGGCTGCCTTTATGATAAAAATTTCTTGTATAATAATAATAATAATATAATAATTTTGTCATTAATTCTAATAATTTTACCAAGTAAAATGGATGTTTTTACATCATGTTGCTTTGTATAATGAAAAATTGCTTAATTTATTTACTGCATATCAAGAAAGACGTTGATTGTGGTATTATTTGATGACCAACTCATTGATTAATCGACTAATTATTGCACCGCTCGCTCTTAATCGGATTAACTGCTAAATGGATTTCGCAGTATTGATGTGCATCATTCTCCCATGTTGTGTGTGTGTGTTAGTTCAGCTTAAACAGAAGGTTTGTGTACTACTGGAAGGGGAGTGCAGAACAAGAATGTAAATGTGTTTGTGTATGGGTTTGAATCTGTCACTGTAATTATGCCACTGTTGGCATTGTTCGCCATAAATCCAGTATCGACAAAAGTCCCATTGGTCTTATTCTTATCTGGCGGACCAGAGCAATATATAAATTCCCCCTCTTGGTCTGAACCCATGATCCAGTTTCTATTGATCCAGAGGAAGGTGTGAGCTCGGTCGGCTCAGCCAGTCAGTGTGGTTGATGATGACTGGATGCAGCAAGGAGGAAGATCTCCGTCTGGCTGCCAAGTGCCCTCTCTGCCCTTGACCTTGCAGCTGTGCAGAGAAATTTATCTTAGTTAGATCTGTTGGGCACAGTGGAATGGGCTGCAGATTGATTCAGGATGGGGCAGAGTGATTTTGAAGCTTGTTTGTCATTTAGAACCATTATCGGTTAAGATTTTTTCAAATCACAGTTGAAGTCTTGAGAGCAGTATTGTTTCAGTTCAAAAAAACAACAACCAGAAACCTCTACCTCAGGCAAGCACTGACGTGAAAACAATTTCCATTTGAACTTAAATTATTCATTGTTATAATTTAAACGTGTGGTTTTTTAGCTTTTACATCATATAAACATCAATTATTAATGATACAAGAACCATAAATCTCACACTTATCACATTTTTAAGGTTGACTGCTTTAAGTAAACAACTGCACAGAGAAAAAGCAATGGGAGTGCTAATTTGGAGTTATGTTTCACCTCAGCTATAAGTCCCTCTTATAGCTCTGTCTGCTCTCCAAACCTCCAAGGACATAAGTTGCACATCTGTTCTGCTTTGCTCGTTAGCTGCTACGTGTCCGTTTGTCTAGTTGCGAAGATACGCTGTGCGACTGCACGAGAGACTAAATGTGTTTATGGCGCATGAAGAAGAACAGACCCAAAGATGGTGCCTGCTCACTTGTATGAGAATTACTAATTTGGCACAAGAGTCGAAAAAAAAGTTTGCTAGCTGGCCAGTTTTGTTTTTGCACTAGTTTTTCTAGCATTAGTGTTTCTTTGCTGGACCCACACACACCATCATATCCCTATCAGATGTCGGTAGAGTGGGTGTGTGTGTGCGTATACATGAAGGAGGTTCTGAAGCAAATGACTCTTCAGCATGCAATTCAGATGAATCACAAATCCAGCTTAGCTAATTTTATTTTGAAGTATCTGCTCCTTTTTGTATTGTGTAGTCAGGTAGTGGATTTATCAAAGCCTTTTTTTTTTTTTTTTTTTGCTTTTAAAAGCTGCCCGTTGTGACTGTGAGGTTGAGGGCCATGAGAGCAAAGTTGTGGATCATAAATCCAAAGCAGTTGCCTGTAAAACTGTAAGCACACTGTAGAGCGTGGTCGGGATAAACTGCAGAGATGAGTGGCCATTATCTGTGGGCTTGTCAGTGCTAGCAGCATCTTTTGCACTGCAGATACAGTAAATTGATCTATTGCTAATATAAAAATATTAACTAGAGCAGCTTTAAATATAAGAGTTTTAGGTAGCTTGCAGGAAATGTTAAATCAGCACGTCTCTGTGGTCTCTTTTATAACACAATCTATTATTGATGCACTCCTTAGACCTTGACTCTTAAGGTTTCTGGCCGAGCTTTGTGTATGAGCATGTGCGTCTACGTACTTATGATTGACTTTTATCATTTCCATTTTTGTCTCAAGAAAGCTTAAAAGACAACAACAAAAAAACAAAGAATACCAGACATTTGATGTTGATAACTCAGTTTGTTCTCAGTGTTTTAGTCTGTGAGCAGAGAGGCTGACTTGGCTGAGGTTTAATCTGTGTCAGGGTGCTCTGTATCCCTCTAGGCAAATGCAGTCCAGAAGAGACTGACACAGTGCGGGAGGAGGGTGAAAACAACAGCCATCATCAGAAAACAACACTTCCTATCAACCTTGTGGCAAAAACACATTGGTATTTTTCTTCTTCCTGATTAGACAGCCCATCTCGGCACAAAACATACATATGTGTTCTTGTTTCTGTCTCTCCATTTGTGTCATCACTAAAAAATGTATTTCAGCTCCATATATGGAACTATTTGACGTGTGCGTCAAAGAACAGTAGCATAACAGAAGTGTGTTATTCCCCGTCTGCTTCCTTTCCCATTAATTTACACAGTATTACTCTGTCTTCCGCTTACTGTTATGTCATCTTGTTATGTTGGCCTCAGGTCTGCGTTATAACAAGGATAAGGCCAACAATGCTCTGTATTTTATTTTTTTGGTAATCCAAGTGAAAAAATGTTTCAGACCCGTTCCCAGTACTTGTCTACATTTTGTCTGTTCTTTCATACCGTAGCATTGATGGAACAACCAGTGCAATGAAACGGCTTGTACTTTTAAGGGCCGTGACTGTTAATCTTAGCAAACCAGCGCATGAGAAGACAAACAGATGTGCCAAAAGAAAGCAAAATGATAAAGTTTAGAGGGCACACATGGAACACTCTTTTTGTTTTACGTCTTTATCTAATCTGAACATTCAAATACGTGAATGTTTTCACAAAGATATGTTTGTCTGGAATAAATAAACTATAGACCAAGTGATCATGATTCAGGTGAAGCCAGTTCTGAATAAGGATCTATTCTCAGCCTCCCAGCTAATGGCTGTTCTTCCTGTTTCCCCCTTTTGAACAACAAATACAGACTAATGCCTCCTGCTGGTACGAAGACTTAATTTCCTTTTACGCTTTTAAGCCTGCCATTTTCTTTAGTCTCTGGGGGGTGTTTAAGTGCAACTTTTTGGCCCAGACACAGGCAGTGTATGGTGAAGTCACAGTCGGCCTTTGTTGCCGTTAGTTCTTTGATGTCAGGTTTGTGTGTTTGTACTTAACAGTTAATATTAGAGGTCTGTGGTTGAAAAAGCAAATTCGTTATGTGGCATATTTGGTATTTTCATGGGTCAGTGTTAATAAGAAAAAGAATATCACCAGACATTTTGACACTTTGAGATATATTTTATTTTTATTATTGGGAATATTCACTCATTTGACTGAAGTCCTTATCTGGCAGTGGCTGCCAACAATTGTTCCTCATGATAATGGACTGGTTGGCTGACCACACATATGATTGTTTGTGTGTTTATTCAGGCATTTCTTCCCCTGTGCTGTAATGAATGTCATGTAAATAATAGACAACCTCTTTGATATAGAGCGGCATTCCAGTTGTGAAAACAGATATTGAGACACAAAGGCCTATTGTGGAGGACTGCTATTCTGGGATTAATGGGTGGTCATTTCTGGGAAAACGTCAATGTGGCCACCAGATTGGGATTTTTATGGAATATTTATTAATTCAAAAAGAGAACAGGTTTAAGATGTAAGTGTTGTTTATAGACTATTTAAATGTATTATTTGCTATTGAAATTTATAGTTAAATTATTATTGCTGTCAGTTCATCTGATTAATTTTTGATTTATAAATTGTTAAAAAATAACGATTCATATTAACCACAGTATAGAGGGGCCCAAGGTGAAAACCTACAGTTGAACAGTATGACGTGATAACACTTTTTGTCAAAGTTCTGTTGGGTCCACGCTAATACCAATTACTTGGTGATAACATTACTCAATAACAGACAGCATCTTTTCCAGATGTATCCACTGGTAAGACGTGGGGAGTGCATGTTCAGACCCAAATACCTGCAGTGGGCTCGGTATGTTGGCTGGAGTCTTTTAATAGGCTGGTTGAGGTCCATCTGAATGACTTTCAGGTGTAATGTAGAAAATGTTACCTCATCAGCCAAACTTCTGAGAGCCAAGAGACCCTCAATAACATCCAGCTAAGCTGCCCATCTTTGGCCACATTCTTCTTCTTTTGGGTTTATTGCTAGTAGGCAGTTAGTTCGACTTTATTGTCTTTATATATCTTTTCCAAACTGTTCATCGACTTTGCATGTCGTTATTCCAGAAAAGCCAAAAATAACCACCAGAAAAACAGAACAATGGTACTCAACACTTACAGACATCCCCTCTATACGCATCACCCAGGGCTTCTGTGGCTGCAGGCGCTTAAGCACCTGAGGGTCCTTTGCCTGTGTCCAGAGGGAAGTTCAGGAAAATGGCCATACAGGTTGGAAGTAAATTACTGTTACAGTTTACCTGCACAGCAAACATTGGTTTCATATTGTTTCCCTAGATTTCATGAGTATAGATGCAGTATGTTGCTGTAAAGTGGTATCAGATGCGGTTGTATGAAAGCTGTTTTATGAATACGAGTACATGGGCACGTCAGAGCATCCATGTCCAAAACTCTAAGATATACAGTTTGCATTTTTAATCCAACAGAAGAAAACAAAGACAAACAAAAACATGGAATGAAGCCGAATATTACTTCTGTTTGTGTTGCTTTGAAAAGCCGCATAGCAAAGTGACGGTTCTCAGAATTCTTTTCTAACTGCCTGATACTGTTAGGCTCCTTTTAACATTAAGTCATAGAGCCACCTCTGTCAAACTCTCTGATTATGATGTTGAAGTTAAAGCTCGTTTCCATGACGTGTTATCTTATTTTGTCTGTCCCTATTGTTAATGTGGACATAGAGACTTAAACTATAAATGAGTGTAATTTTAGGTTGCTGTAATGCATCATAATCATAGGATTCATAGAAGTTTAATTAGATTTAAATTATTAATGAAGGTCATTCTACCTTAGGCCAATGAGGAGAACATTTAAGATATTCTCAGCAAAGCCCTGCATCAGATTTGTAGTGCCAAACCACAGCTGCAGAGAATACACTGAACGCAGGACACAGTCTGATTTTGCAGTCATGACGGGCCACACTTCCTTCATCTGGAAGGAATCAATACGTTTTTAACTGGCGTGTGTTTGGTGGTGTAAATGTATGTTCGCTGTGTCGGTGGTTGTTAGGCAATTGGTTTGTTTTGTAGCATCTGATCCTTTTATTACAGTGACACTACTGTTTGACATCTGTGTCCCAATTCTGCATTGCAACTCGGTTTTGTGTTGTTGTGTTGTTGTGTTGTTTTGTAATGGCAGCAGTGGCTGAAGTTCCATTTCACAAACTCCAACGCCAAACATTGTTGTACAGCTACATACTGCATGGGAAGAAACAGGATAACCCCCTTTCCAATATATCTATAAGAAAACTACTTTTTTAGGTTTCTCTGAGGTACCAAACCTCAGCAAAATATTTTTAGATTTTTGTCAACTGTGTCAAGTGCTAACAAAAAGAGCTTGCACTTGATGGTGATACGTGCCCCATGTGATTTGGACTGGTTGGTGTTTCCTGTAAGTTTGTGTTTACTTCAGTCCGAGGTGGTGTGCATTGTTAATTTTATGTTTTAATTTTGTTTATTTAGCTACAAAGTGACATCTAAGTTGACATTTAGTGGGAAAACTATAATTTACACTATTCAGGCATAACATTATGACCATCTCAATATCCAAATATTGTGTGTATTGTATTCACAATATTCTGTCTCCAAAACCGTTCTCATCAGATAATGGACATGGGCCAGAAGAATGTTGTTAGTGGGGGGCTTTGGGTCCTATGGGTTGAGGGGAGGGTACTCTGTGGATGAGGGTTGTTCCAGTGCATCCAACAGATACTTGATCAGTTTGGGACCTTGTGAATTTGGAGGCCAGGTCAACATCTTGTGCTGTTTTTCATGTTTTTTGAGTTGTTCCAAAACGTTATTGTGTGTGTGCCTGTGTCAGGCTGCATCCTGCTGGGGATGGCTGCTGCCATCAAGGAGTGTCATTGCTATGGGGTGGGGGTGCCTGGTCTGGTCTAGGTGGGTGCTACATGTCTAAGTAACATCCACATGAATGCCAGGTCCAAAGGTTTCCCAGCAGAACATTGAAGTGTCACAAGATGGTCAATGTTATTCACTTTTCCTGTCAGTGGCCATAATGTTGTGGCTGATCATTGTGCATTTGGTACTAAACACTGTAGGATCTTGTTATCATTTACACAGCAGCAAAAAAAATATACCAAGTAGACAAGTGGTCTATATGTTTGCATTTTATACATTGTGTTTCTGTAGACTTGTGAATCCTCTTTAACCTTTCACTTACCTTTCTTTGTCTCTTTGCCCATCTGTCCTCCTCCCACTGTAATTCCATTAAATTGTGGAAATTTTCTCTTTCAGAGGAGCCATTGATTTGTAATCTAACCAGCCATTAAATGCCATAGCTTCTGCGACATCACTCACCCTGTTATTCCCCTTTCTGTCAGAGGAGGAACCATCAATACACTGTAGATCAATACAACTCATACTCCATTACCTATGTATGTCCAGTGCCTATCTAATTTTCGAAGGGACCGTTTAAATGGAATCAAATGATCTCAGGGGATTGGAAAGTGTGCGGCTGTGTGGTGACTTTGGCCAGACAGCAGAGGGCAGCCTACTTATTGTTTTAATGATAGACTCAAGAGAATGCAACTGAATGTGTTGGCGCTGAGAGATAAGGTATCATAGACAAAACTAGTGCGGAAAAATAAAAACTGAATATGTTCAATATGCATGTACAAAATGGGTTGAAAAAAAATATGAATTGGAAGGCTTCACTTGAGAAAAGTTAATTGCTCTGCAGTAACCCAGACACAAGCATTTCTCTTCTAAGACAACAGGGGGCAGTTGCGTCCTCTCACTTAATCAAGACTGTGAGTGTCTATGTACCGTATATTCCCTTCAGTCCGAATCATGTGGTAGAAAAACCTGATATGAGACAGAGAGAGGGAGATTGGGAGCCCAGTGAATTACACAACAGTCTGCGTTGTGTGTATGACGAAAGAGGCTCGTTAAGCATATGGCCAGTGATGAGAAAGAGAGGGTGTGCTTTTGTGTGTGAGGATGGAAGTATACGTAAGTCGCAAGATACAGGGAGAAAAAAGAGAATGGGAGAGGGGGTGTAAACCTCCCTTAGCCCAGAAATCCTCGTGCCGTTATGTAACTACGTCTGCAAACGGGGGGAGGTGTGTGTGCATAAATGTGTTTGGTGGGGGATAGGTCCCAATTGATAGAAAGTGACAAAATCCTCCACACATGCAAGCAGCCTGCAGGGTAGACCTCAGTAACACAGGAAGAACAGGGGGGGGAGAGGAAACATTAGCAGAGGTAGAGCATTTTCCTCTGCCACGCAACTCTCACAACGACACATCCATCACAGGTCCGCACCTCCACTAACTTGGCTTCTTACTGCGGCACACGGGCTGATCTCAATCTTTACACTCAAGATTTCTATCACGTCTGTCTTCTTCACAGTCACTGCCATCAATATCCAGCACCGATTTAGCGTGGAAGGCCTGGATTTTTGGTGTATTTTTGATGTTTTGGGTTATTTTCTGTGCAGTAGACGGGGCAGTGGACATTTCTTGGCATTGTTCGCAAGGGCCAAATGTAAACAGGAATGAAAATATTCGCTAATTTTTTATTTTTTTTTAATAGTGGTCTTGATATTAAACAGGTTATGTCTTGGTTATTTTTTATATGTAGCCTTAGATTCTTGGGAATTATGGACCAAACTATCTGTGTTAAATAATAATCTAATAATTCAGTTTCACTATTAAAGATCAGGGGAGGGGATGTCTTTCTGTCTGGCCGTAGTTTGGGACTAAACAAGCAAACAAACTGGATAATCACGTTGCATTGGATGAAATAATGCAGAATTTCTGTATATAATTCTTGTATCTCAGCCTCTGCCTTATCTCCACTTATTCTTTGCCTCCCCATCAGTTGTCTGTATTGTGCGTTTGATTTTTCATTTTTGTTTTCGCAATGCATCTGTCACTGTCACAGTGTTGCAGTTAGTTTCATCATTCTGAATGTATTTATTAGTCCTGTGAGATCAGCCCTCAGCTCTGCACCATCAGGATCAGTGAGCAGCCGTGTCTCACAGGACCCCTCTGCTCACATTTAACAGCCGAACCCGGAGACGTTGCAAAATTTGCCCTAATACTCTCCACCACAACATGTATGCTTAGTTATCTACATTATTGGAGGTATAAAAAGAAGCAGTGACCGGGGACACGATTCATTTTAATAGGCCAGGATGATTATTTATCAGACATAGGCTGCAAGAATTAATCACCACAGCCAGAATGTGAGCGCTACACACACTGGATTTGTAGTGCTTGTGTGTTATTTTGGTCTGATTTGGAGAGCTGTACACGCTCCATCTACTCAGGCGATGGAGGCAGAGAGCAGCGGGCCAGAGATGCAGGTCACGGATCCCCATGGGGCTGGGCTGGTATTCAGGAATTATACCAGGCCTTCTGGTCCCTCAGGACAACTACATACTGTTCACTCTCCATGTTCCCGTCTCTCTCTGGCTGGGAAAGAGTTCAGGGCTGGGGTGTGTGTCGGTGCCTAGTTGGGGTTTTGAAAAGGTGAACTGTAAAAGAAGATGATGCAAGAGTTGTGCCGCTAGCTAAATGAATTTTAATTATGTACTCTCAATTTGTGTTTTGTGTTGTGAATTTTAATGTTTTTTTTGTTTTTTTTTTGGCTGGCTGGCTAACAGGCCAGTTGCCATAGTGCTGCAGCAGGCAGGAGGGAGGAGGTTCAGTATGTGTGTGCCTGACTGGATGACTGGAGCTGTTCTTTCCACAGTCCAAAGGTTCCGTCAGCTCGTTGCACTCAGTTGGGGGTACACGCTCTCTCCATCACCATTACCATGCGTTCCACCGCTGTGGTGCAATGTCATGAGGGTGACTGCAGAATTTGAAAATCACTTGTTTGCTTTTCTGTCAGTTCACCACACATCATCACCTCATTTAGATTTCTAAATAGACTATAGAATCATTGTTTGCAGACAGTATTTGGAACTATTTGCCGTTGTCAGATGCCTTATCGCTATTATTGGCTAGGAAAGTAATTATACTAAGTAATCTTAGACCGTCAGGTGTTTTCCGTTTAATTAGTTTACTATGTAACTGCTATTATAAAGCAAACATTATTGAAACACTTCTTATCATCCAGAGTTGGCCTGGGTGATAATCTAGTAATAGCTTTTATTAATTTACAGTCAAAATTTATTATAATGATATCATCCATAATAATGATAGTGGCTTTGACCCTATCTACGGAGCGGCTCAGAGATTCTCAACTGTGCTCCATACCCCACCAACCTGCTCTGTGTTCATTGCCTACATCTATTTCAACACAATCTTTCAACCTGCAACCCATCCCCCTCTTCAATTTACGTGTCCCTACCCTGCCTGCCTGCCTGCCTGCCTGCCTCAAGCAGATAGGTCCCCCTATATATGTGCTAGGTTCTGTTTTTCCCATTAAAAGGGTGTTTCTTACTTGCCACCATTGCCTTAGTATTTGTGACAATTGTGTTTGACACTAAATAAATAAAATAAAATGTGATTAAATTTAAACGTTATTCACCTGCCAAATTCTGCTGTTAAAAAAAAACTATAAAAAACTATTTGAAGCAGTCGCTTTTGCCCATTAACTAAAATTAGCTGGCCTACTAGTGTTTATTTTCTTTTTCTTTGTAGAATTAGTTTCCTAATTTTATTTAAAACAACTTTTATTTATAACTTTCTTTTTCATAATGCTTAAAAACACATTCACAGTAAATGACATCTCAAGAAGTGTGTGTTGGAACCATTTTTAATGCATAACAAGTAAGCCAACAATGACTTGCTTACTGTGAGGTACCTGTCTCTTTTTAGCTTTCTACTTTTAACTTAGTGACCTTGTCTACCATTCTGGCCTGGACAAGATGTGCGTGACTGGTTTGAGTTGAGTGGGTACATGGACAATATGATGTGCATTAATGTAAGGTGTAGCTACATGTGTAGTTAATAGCTAGAGCTGTGTGCTGTGTGAATTACAATATCATAATATGATGAAGCTACACAACTTCCCAGCCGTCACTGACTTGTATGAATAGATCTTTAACAGCAAGTTGTAATTTAAATAGTTCTGGTTTCTGTCACTGTCAAGCAAAAGATTATAGAAAGAAATTTATTGTGTGCGAAAATTACTGTAAGTTTTGCAACGCTGTTTTGCTAGGAACAGGCTTTTAAAATATTGCAGTGTCTCTGACATCTTGAAGAGCTTTTGTGTCCACATAAAGAACTGCTTCTCTAAGACCGAGTTAAAAAGATGATAATGTGACTTGACATGCACAGTTCTTTTAAATAAATAAGTTTTTTTTTTTTTTTTTTTTTTTCTTTTACACTCAGGCCAAACAACTTGATTTTGTTAGAACAGAATAAACAGGCAGACATCTAATTTTGTCCTGGAAAGGCTGGATCAAAACTAAAGCATCATTTGTGTCAGTTAAAATGTGAATATGTAATGCCAAATTATCCGCAAATAATAGACGCAACAACGCGTCACATTTACCATCAATTTTTATATGGCTTCCAGCTGCGCCACATCATAAATGTTACATCTCAGCAGAAAGCTTGGACGTGAATTGTATATTTACCACTGGGTTGTTCATGTGTGCTCAGCTTACACTATAATTATGATATTTCTAGTGCTTGAAAACAGGCCAGGCTGTCCTGAATGATGCATTCATGCAAGATGGTGAAACGTGTTATTTCAAGCTTTAAAGTAAAGTTACAGTACAGAGTGACTGGATTGACGTTGTCAATGTAAGAAAAGCCGTCGTAAAGCTAGAAACTGATCTCATGTGTGCACTATCTATTCTTCGTGAGTTTCTGTATTTGTGAAGACTGTTTGCACAAAAGAAATTATCAAATATTGAGCACCGGGTCGACATGTGTAGTCATTAACAGAGCCAAGCTGCTGTCCCAATTCTGTTTTGTTCTTGTCACAAATGAAACGGTAAGTTCATAATAATCTTTACTTGATTAATAAAAGTAATTTTTAAGCAACAATACCACAACATCTCTGGTTCAGGCTTCTCAGTTTGCAGTGTTTGCCAGTTTTCTCCAATACTGTTAGATCCATGGTGGCTTGCTTGCTTTTTTCACCCCCTCTGATACCATTGCTGCATATTTTGGCTCATCAATGATCAGTAGAAAGATGTGCCACCGCTGGTAGGAATGAATCATTCATATTCATATTTAGAATCAAATGATAACATTTGTCAGATGATGGAAGAGAATACAGTATCCCACATTTTCTCATGTTTGTGGACAAACTGTCACATCCCTACCTTCCAGCCATCCACTCATGTCTTTTCTTCCAGGTGCACTTTAAGTTCCTACAGGCACATGGCCACTATCCATTTTGGGCGTCAGCCCCACAGTTGCTCTAAGAGTGGATTGAGTCATGACAACTCATTAATCCTCTTCCTTTCTTTCTTTCTCTGGTGTTTGCTCTCCTTCTCACCTTCTCCTTTCATGTCTCTGTGACCTTCGCTTTATCTGCCTGCCAAATGCCGAGTGTTTCTGGAGTTGCTGTAATGACGAGTATTTGAAGAAGTCACATTATGATCCTCTCTCTCCGCAGTCATTTGTTTTCTTACCATGTGCTTGTTGTTGGCGAGGTAAACTGCAGACATTACAGCGCTGCTGTGTGCATGATCTATCTTTATCACAAGTCCACCTGATGGATAGTTAACAGCCGCTTTCAATCATTTTTAAGTAGGATTTTCACACATAGTACTTTTTCACCTGTGTCCAAACCCTCATTTTTTCTATCTAACACATCTCTCTCTTTCTCTCTCTCGTCTTGTGTTATGTTCATTCAGCTCGGAGCCACTTTGCTTGTCTGGTCTACTGAATGGATGGCAAAAATCACGAGTGTATGAATGGATGTTTGGTCGGCTTGCTTTGTTAATGGTGTGTGTGGAGGGGATGATAGGTAGACTGCGCTGCCTGCATTGTGTGTGTGCAGGCGAACAACGTACAGATGTGTGTTTCTAGTAGCAGCAGGGATCAGGACTGTCTGAATAACAAGGTGAAAGGAAAAGCGAAATACTGACATCTTGGATTTTGGCCATTACCAACCAAACCCCCCCACCTCCCACCCCAATTGTCAGCAGCATGAGCTAAAGCTAGATGGATGACAAAAAGGCTTATTGAGCCTCTCTCACACACACTCTATCACGCTCCAGGTTTGCTTGTGTCCTCTCCATTCGTATGTGATACTTCTTCTTTCTCTCCCTCTTGACAGTGTCTTTTTTTTTTTTTTTGCCACTGCCCTTACCCCTTCTCTGTATTTTTGACTCCCTTCTTTCCTGTCTTCTCTCTATCTTTCTTTCTCTCTCTACCCACCCCCTCACTCTTACACCCTCTCTCCCCTTGGTTTTGGTGCATTGCAGTGGCTCCACCATCACATTGAAGACACAACAGCCTTGGCAAACGAGGTCTCTCTCTCTCTCTCTCTCTCTCTCTCTCTCTCTCTCTCTCTCTCTCTCTCTCTCTCTCTCTCTCTCTCTCTCTCGTGCTCCCCCTTTCCTCTCTTTCTCTTTCATTCACACACACACGGCCGAACAGACACTCTTTCTACATTCATTTCTCTTATTTTAGCCCCAATTTCCCATCTCTTTCATTTTCTTCCTCTCTCAAGGCTTATCTAGAGCGAGAGACAAAGCCTTGAGAATGAGCCGAACAGCAGCCTCAACCATTTCCATATCAAATAGCTGCACAAGATTTCAACTAAAAGGCAGAAACACAATCCGTTGCCCTAATTCTTGCTAGGAAGACTCGCACAGTTCCTTATGCACACACCATAGCCTCCAGACACTTCTCAAAGAGTTGCAAGGCAACCACCTTTTTTTTATGTCTACGATGGACTGCGTTATGATTTCTGGTGAATTAAGACACTTCATAGATTGGACGGCCAAGAGAGATTGGCTGCTTGTGTCATTCATCACACCCGAATAAAACACTAGATGAGACACTGTAGGAGGTGACTGGCATTGTGATGTAGCATCAATCCAGCTTGTTAGCTATTGATCAAACATATCTAATGAGGGATTTTTCCACAGAATCATTTATTGTCCGTTGGATAAACCAACAAGCCAATGAGGGGCTTTCAATAACGTGTTGAGATTATAAAGATCTCTCATCTTAACATGTTTTATTAAGGCTTAACTGACTAAATATGTAAAAGAAAACATCTATAATGCCACAACAGGTGTTTATGTGTCTTTCTTTGGTTATCAAGTTTAATTGCAAAAAACATGGTATAATGTGATACAGAAATATCGGTCACCTCATTTCTTTCTCCACTGACTTAAATCAGACTTGACAGGTACATAATTGTCCGCAATTATACTTCATATTGTATTATAGTGAATCTGTTTTTTTCATAGCTGATTTGTTTTCTCACGCGCCAAAAGGATAGTTTACAAATGCCTGTTTTACAGATTTGTTGTTTCTTACCCAATCCTGTCGCAGCATTAAGGAAAAAGGAAAGATGGCTGGAATTGATGTCTTTCATTCGGCAATTTCTGGCTCCATCTACACCATACTGTGTAATTCCTGGCTGTTCAGATTAACGCCGGCTGTCATGGTGGGGCTGTTAGTGGGCCAACGTTTAATATCGACACAATAAGCAGCCAGAACTTACTAATGGTCAACCCACACCATCACGACAGTTCCTAAAGGGGTTACCACCAGAGGCTTAATTTCCATTCAATTAAAGGTGGCATCTGCTGTACGCTGCCACTTGTTAACAGTGTCAGAAATCTGCAGAACGACCAGAAATGAAAATATCAGTGGAGAGAAACTTTCAGTGGAGTTTTAATACGCAGCAATTGTTTGTATGTAGCTTTGTTGTGGTCATTCCCTTTCCAGTAGAAGCCAACCTTGAACCAGAATGCATTTTGCCCGTTTTGTTGCGTCTTTGTTGTCCCAAGAAAACATGAAAATCATTAATGGCAGTCCCCGTTTGTTGCCATTAGCCTCATCATGGCCCATCGTTGCCTTCCAGACTTGAAAATGTGGCTAACAGTTAGAAACCATAATTTTTTGTAAAAGGCTGATATAATTACATAAAATTGCTATCTAGTATAGTTACTCTAGAAATATAACACTTGAGTAGGACGTCAAATGTGTAAAATACTTCAAATAAACTACAATGGCTGTGCTAATGTATGGAAGCAAGATGTTAATCAGAACAACCTTTTTCTCACTCACATGTTTCTCGTATTTTTTTTTATTTTTTATTTTTTTTTACATTAATGCCTGTTTCAGAGAAGATAAAGCACACATTTATTTTAGAGGTTTGTCCAGTTGTTTCTCACTTTCTTAGGGCAGTTAGCAGCACATTAGCCCACCCCTCCCATTGAGGCATGCAGGAGTGGATGAGGCAAACCCAGTGTGAAACATCCCCCGTTATGATCCAAGCTATTTAAGGCTAGCACTCCCACTTGTGAAAACCCTCAGCCGAGCCTGTGATTTAGAATTCCATGCATGCGTTACGTAATGTTTTTGTCTTTCATGCTTGAACTCCGCTCCAGGCTTAGGAATAGTTTATTAATGAAAGGGATTGCATGATTGAGTGCTGGTTGTCTATGTGTGCGTGTGTGTATTTGCATCAATGAACAATAGCAGTATGTGTGTGTGGCTGTGTGTGTGTTTGCTGCGTGATCGTCTCATGTGTGTAAGTACAAGTGGGAGGAGATTGTGGGGACTCCTGTGCACTTGACATGAGAAGCATGACAACATGGCTGCTCTTAACCATGAAAGGTCAGGGTTTGCCTTCCCTGAAGACCATCTAATGGCCTGTCACAGTCTGCACAGATTGCACACTTATGCTAGGTGACATATGTGACATGTTGTTAGCGCTGACTGAAATTCCCACAAACTGTAGTGATGTAGAGACTAATATCCAAGAGTTATTATTCACTATTGTAGATGACAAAGTGGGGTTGTGCTGTTGTAGACTAAGTGTTGTTGTTCAGTTTCTTCTCGTGAATTTTTCAGACTTCCTGTCTTGTAGAATGTGATTATTCAGTGAGTAAAATCTAAAAGTTAAAATACGACTTCACTTGTTTTCCTGGTCTAACAGTAATCCGAGGTTATAGGGTAAAGTTGGGTTTACCATTTTGTCTTTAAATTGTTTTTAGATGGTTGAATAATGTACATTGTTTGTGTGTTCGCATGCAAACACATTCAATTATTTGGGGTGTGTTTCTATCCTCCTCAGATGATTTTGCATGTTTTTGGTTTATTGATTTTATATTTAAAAAATAAATTAAGTTTTGCCTTCAACCAGAAGAAGGTAATAGTTAGGTGCTACTCTCAAAGTAATTTTCACCCGTAATACTATAATTTCTCGCCCTGGTTTGACTGCTCCTGTTGTACAGTTGTCAACAATTGTGAGATCAGGTGTGTTTTAATGAGAGGTCTTAGCAGATTACGACTGCTATGTAAAGATTTTCTGCAAGCAAGTGTGGACCAAGTCTGATGAGTGGATCTTATTTTTTTTCAGAGAGTGGAAACCTTGAAGTAGAGGAATAGTCGTCATAGCTGCAATAGTCAGACACAGAGATATTTGAAGAGAGGGATTTTTGTCATTGTACTTGGGGCAGATCTTCAGTGCGTATTATTATAGCTCCATGAACTTTCATTCGAACTTAACCTGGGGGGGTGGGGGGTTGTCTTTGAGTGTTTAGAAAATTACAATTACAAATGGGGTGTTTCCAATTTATTTCAGCCAGGTGTATTGCCACATTAATGTGGCCTTTATGGCTCTGTGGGTCATGCTGACATTGCGCTTAATTTATTAGGGTAGTGTGGATAAATGAATATGCAGGGCGATTAGGTTACACAGCAAGTATCCCCAGATCGCATTCGCCGGTTCAAACAGACTCAAAAACAGATCACATTGTTTTTAAACGCTACAGAAAGCACCCTGTTTTTTCTCCCTCAATATATAGTTGTGTGCTGAAGCGGTGAATTCAAAGTTAGCATGACCCATTAGAGCCACAATAACTGTTGGTTTGTGAAATATTCCAAAACGAATGCAAGTCATCTTCTAGTTTGCAGTTCCAAAATATACAGAGGATAAATGTGGTAAAATGTAATTTTCAGGTCATTGTCATTGTGTGGAGTACTACTACTACAGTAATTATTATATACATAAATAGGAACCTCAGCAAAAGAAGAGTGGAAGATGGAGTAGACTGGTAGGCTTATGATAAAAAATAAAGAAAATGTTACCAGTGCATACTGCGTTGTTTTTGTCAGTGCCCTGCTTGTTACTACATGGACTGTGTGTACATTCTCTGGCTTGAGTTGAAGCAATAAATAAAAATGACGTGCTCAAAGAAAATAAATAAATAAATAAAAAAACTCCAGACAAACCTCTAAAGGTCACCCAAGAGGAAATGGATTGTATGCGCTTTGATCAATGGTTTGCTGAAGCTTTAACCATGTCGTGCAGGTCCATGGCTCGTTTGCTCCTAACTTGTGGGTCAAATTAATACACGGCCCGTGCGCTTGTCAGCATCTTATGTTGAAGCTGTTGTTCGCTATCTCCAGATGTCTCTCAGGTTAGACATGGGGGCCTGTCATGACCACAGTTGGCTTTAATTGAAATTGATTTTTGTCTCCAGTGAAGGAAGCCCCTATAATAGATAGGCAGTGTAGCATGGCTGCCTGCAAATCTCACATTGCGTCTTAATGGGTTTTGAAGCCTCGTGAGAGTCCAGATGTATAAAACAATACCTCTCTTGTTAACATGCTCTTCTGACAGATGGTTGAAAACAAAGTGTTGCATTTTATGTTAATTTCTGCACACTTATAACATGCGTCGCCTCATTTGCTGTGCATACATTTAATGAAGCCATTATTTCAGACCGTTCCTTCACTCTTCTCACATTTCATTACGTTTTACTTCATATCCCTCACGTCTCTCGTTATATTGTGACTGTTCAGTGACTGTGTAGGTGTGTATCAGTGGAACATTGTCTGCTTTATTTCCTCTTTAAGTGGCAAAGAGGCGTTGAAGTGCATGGAGGCTTGTCCTTCGGCATTAGGCTCAGATTGTCGAGGTTGTTTGTGTACACCTCTAATTGAAATGAACCAGACCAATTGAACCAACTGAACAGCTTTCTATTGAGTCGGATGTGAAGGTGAGTGAGTTTATCACTTTTTCAGCCTCCCCGAAAAGAAAACCACTTGCTCGTGTTCATGCCACAAAGGCTCATTGACAACACAAGTATCGCTACCTTGCGTGCTGCCACTAGAGTTTTGTCGCCATTGTTGGTTTCTCCCTCAGCAAGCCCACAAAAACTCACTCTTTCTTAACAGCTAAAGATCTTGTCAGCCCTAATCTCTAATACAAAGCACTGTGCTATGTATTGAACAGTTGAATCCCAATATTGTGGTCAAACATTTTGTTTTCGCATTCCCCCTAAGAGGCTTTGGGCAGAGAGGAACAAATCCTACACAGAGAGGCTCACATTTTCTTCCTCTCTGCTTTTCTTTCCGATTATTCAGGGAAGCATCAACGTCACAATGCGCTATTAATGGATTTGCCTAGGATGCCGTGTAGTCAAGGAAACCATTTAAAATAGATGTGTATTTTTTTATTTGTAAGGGCTCAAAGTGAGACTGAGTTGAGTGATTCGTGTATACGGTAAAACTGATATATACCTGAACTCCATGTGAGCTCAAGGTCTCATTAGCGCTTCATGACTTAACAGAGTTCAGTAAAGTTCCTTTGCTTCTGACTTGTGCTGGTGTAATTTCTGGCTTCTCCTTGGCAGCGAATAAGATGTGGGAGAATTTCAGAGTGATTCATCCCACTACTGTGGT
Source organism: Chelon labrosus (assembly GCF_963514085.1). Lineage (NCBI taxonomy): Eukaryota > Metazoa > Chordata > Actinopteri > Mugiliformes > Mugilidae > Chelon > Chelon labrosus. The sequence continues at coordinate 17,090,966 of NC_140340.1, forward strand.
ATCTGGCTCAGACACAGAGCAGCGGTACACAAGATAGCCTACTCTCATCCTGTGTGTAGGATCCCGGCTCCAACGTCACACTGAGAGCTGCACCTCCAGAACAAACGACAGAAATTTAGTTCTGTCCATGTAAATCAAGAAGTCCTTTTAGGTTCAATATCTTCATCCAAGTGCTTGCTCTCGTAATGTTTGTGCTGTTGGCTACAAATCAAGAATACTGCAACGTGTAACTAAAACGTGCTTGCTTTTTAAACAACGTCTGTACTGTACAGTGACTTTAATGCCTCAGACTTTCCTCCTCCTCCTCCTCCTCCTTTGGCTTTGTTTATCACGCCTGAGCAAACACGAGTTAATTAATGAAAGAATAAGTAGCTGCGTTAACGAGGGAGCTGTTTAAATCTCTGGAAGTGCACTCGTCTTACTCGGACACCCGTCCTTCTGCACACCTCAAAATAATTTGGTATGTGCTTTTTCCCTCGTGGATCTATAAGAGGCTTATGCATCCGCCAAACATTGATTTGATATTCTCAGCTGACACGTGTGCGCTGTGATGGTCATGCTTGTAATCCTGTTGGCTAAATATGCTTAGCTGTGAAAGCAGATTAAGACATGACTGTGTTTTCTTGGCCAGATATTCCCAGTGGCCTGGGTGATCTAAGCAAGAGCTTTAAACAGCTGTCCAGTGTTGTTTTTCTACATGACCTAAGGCTGCTGTTCAATCAACCCACCATGCAGCTTCCCACAGTGTGAGAAGTGCGAGTATTACTCACTGTAAATGGTCGTGAATTCCCATGTTGCATTATGTACAATAAACAGGAAATCTAAACTATCTTAATAATATTAATAATATAATAATAATAATAATTATATAAATTAACTATAATTTACTACAATAAAGTGTATTTTGTTGCAACATGTAAGGCTTTGTAAATTCATTTGGTTTCAGATATTACCCTGTCTCCTAGTTTTCGCTAGCAAATATGTGCAATTCTTTTAGTTAAAATGTTTTAGGGTTAGATTACGTTTTTGTTGTTTAACGAAAGCTGCAATCGTAAACTGTTATACAAAGTGGCCTGGCCTCCCTGAGATTTTAGTGCAGTTCATAAGTGTATCAGTGCATAAGTATAATCCCTCCTCTGATTGCATTTGCCACTAAAACTGAAAGACCGTTTTACAAGTGAAGACTGCCAATGCTCCAGTCCCTCTATCAGCATAGTGAGTTTGGTCATAGGAGCGAAAGTTATGGACAGAGTTCCTTTGTGGTTAAAGTTTGAAGAACTTTGTGTTTATGCCATAATGTAATGTTAAATGTATGCATAATCAGACATCCAGTGAGGTTAATCCTCAATAAGAGTCATTTTTCACTTGTCTTTTGTGTAATACAGAATGAACTTGACAGGCTTTGAATGCTTCATCTGTGTTCACTTGCATGTGATATACAGTAGTCATGCGTTTAAGTTTTCTGACTTTGCCAGTGAAAGAGTTCAGAAACTTACTTACAGTACTTGGGGTTATTTACATTTTTATGTAATTATTTGATGCCCGTTTTTATTGTTGTTAAAATTAGCTATGACTCAGATTTAATCATAAAAAGGAACACAACGTACTATCCTGTAATAATTTCACCCTTGAATGCAAGAAGGTAATGTTCCTCTGTGAAGGCGAATCAGCTTCCCTGGGTTCACTGTGTACCTGTAAACTATGCAGTACTATTTAGGTAATTAGAAATATTTTGCAGTCACACTACACTGTAGGTATACTACAGATGTGATGTGACGAACAGCTGCCTCTGTCATCTCTGCACTTCCCCGATCAAACAACTTCCTGTGATCAGTTCTTTTATATAGTTATGTAGACTGCTTGGAGCCTGACTATCAGACATTCAAGGTGAGAGGATCGTGCCTTGTGATGGCAGCATAAGGCAAAAAAAGGGCAGTGGACTAGAAGAGGGCAACTATCTGGCAGTGGGCACCTCAGCCTGGCACATGAACAGCCAACCAGCCAAGTGGAAACAGGCAGTCTGGTGAATCTAGGACTGTACCATGAAGTATAGTTTATTGAACTGAAAAGGCACCAGCACAAATAGGCTAGGGCCATCTGATAAATTAAATGAAGGAGGATCAAGAGGGGGAAAAAGTGGAACACAAACAATTGCCAATTCAGAAATGTTGCAAATACGTAGAAGTCACAGTCTACATATATTTTCTGAATTATCAGTAAGCGCTGTATACCAAGAGTGCAACTCACATTTCTCCCCTGACGAAAATCAGATCATGCTCAGTGTAAGAACTGTCAATAGATATCCGATTACTTCCCGCAAATTGTGATTGAAAGTCAAATGCTAATGTTTCATCAAGTCAGATCACATCGAACGTGATCAGAGCCAGCAGGACTCGAGGTATCTAAAATAAATAATAAAATGTTTTCAATCCCTGCTTACTGTACTTAAATGCATGGTCCATAAATATGGGCTCTCTGCATGAAGCCAGTCATAACCCAGCTACAAAAAAAGCAAACATTGCAGCAAATCCATGCTGTGTTATTTACACACGCAACACAAAGATAAAACAGCGAGGAAAAGAGAGGGCGAGAGAGAAACGGAGGGACTGGCAGACCCACTGCTTGCTATATTAGACAGGAGTGCCGTTGCCATGGCAACCAGCAGCCCTCGATTGGTATTTGGAGCAGCGAGTGGAATTACTGCAGAGGATTTGATGTTCAGTACACATCTGGGGTCAGCTAATATGGCACTACAATCAGCTACTCCTTTGCTCGCTACACACCGTGCTCGCAATCCCTTGTTTGGGACACAGCGACATGAAGCGCCCCAGCAACCGGCGTTAAAATCTCCCACAGAGTGCCAGATTAACAGACAGCTCTGTTCATCCTGACAGATGTTTCTGGTGCAGCGTCTAATGTCGGAGCGGCGGACATTAAACTGAGCATGTGTCGCTCTAGTTTAAATGGCACCCTTTATTGGATTTGTGTAAATTTGTCATTTACTCCAGGCTTTTTAAGGCTGCAGAGTTCAAGGTTAAAACAAAGAGCAGGGATTGTGCTTTCGCATCTGCGGTTAGTTTGTCGTATAGTGTGTGGTCTGATTAAACGTGATGCCATTTAACCACTGGGAGTTTTTCTCTCAAGGGAGTGTGTCACAGAACAGGAGAGGGACGTCAGTGCAGCCTTTGAAATGTTGAATATAATATATAACATGCTGTATTGTAATTATATAATAATAATGGTTGGATCTTCAAAAGTCATAGCAAACGGTTCAAGACTCAGTGTTCAAGATGTTAAGTGTATATACAAAAAGAAAAGTATCAATATTTCACAGTGCATATGTCTGCGCTTTTGTTCCTCTTACTCTAGGGATAGATCATTGTCATAACCGCACGCAATTTCACCGCACAGTTTATGCGTCAAGGCGTCTTTCATGGCAGAAAATATTTGAATATTGATCAGACTGCTTCTCTGATCCTCTTCTTTGAGAAAGTTCCAACAAAAACTCTGCAATTCATGTCCCCTGTTGTGTTGAGGAATTGTACTGAAAACTTCAAATGTTTAAGGATGAGGTTTCCTGATGTTGATTCTTGTGAAAAGGCCAAAACCAATACTATCTAATCTGAATAACAAGTCTGGCCAAAGACTAATACAGTGTTTCGGTCTTCTCATAGGTTTTGAAAAGTAAGCTAGACAGAGTAATGCCTGCTATGAGTTCTAATGTCTTCCATTAATACCTTGTATTTTGTTTCACCCAACTAAGTGGACATCTTCATCCTTTTGTACCTTCAAATATCTGTCCCCCACACAGCTATGCCTCTTTAAGTGATCACAAAACAGCTTGAAAACATCAGATGATAACTAAACCCCACTTTTGAAACACATTTTGAAACCACACCCTTCCCCGCACAAGCAACTGCAGGGCTGGTAGCGTTGTTTCGTTGCCTTTGCAATTTGATAAACAAGCTACATATATTTGTGTAAAGATGTTTTTCTGTGCAGGACGTGCTCCACTAAACAGAACTTCAAACGAATAGCTTTTTAAATCTCGGAGCAAACACTCTTATATATCTCTCTTATTTTCCCTACGTATTCACTGGTTTAAACTTTAAACTCCCTTCACTCTTTCTGCTTGAGTTGATAAATCTGCTAAAAGGGTTCAGTGTCACACCAGCATTGTCATTTAAATATTTGAATGTTGGTTTCACTTCCAGCAGTAAAAGGGCATGGCGAGCACTCTGAGTATATTTTTAGTCTCTGGTTGTAGATCTGCACCACTTTAACATCCTTCGCCACACACTTTCCCTCCCCTCTTACACGCACACTCACGTGTGTATATTGTGCTCAAGGGAGCACACACACACACACACTCACACACAAACTGAGAGGAGATTTTATCCAAGCCTTTGAAGTTCACGTAAGCCTCAATATGTTCAAGAGAAGAAGACTGTGATAATTTAGCATCAACCCAGCTTGGATTAAAGTGGTCATCCTAGCCATATTAATGGATTCTGTCCATCTTCAAGTGCTTCATAATCTAAGTCGGGAAGGTGTGTTCAAAGATTCTCTCAAGAGCGGCCATCAGAGACCCAGGTTCCGTTTTATACACTGTGGTTTCATTAAAGACGTTGCGATTACCGTGCAGCACTTTCATAGATCGGCACAGACACATCGTGGCTGTAAAAGCTCTCCACCCCACCGAGCTGAATTGGCACTTAGCAAGGCATTATGGCCAATCTGTGAGATTGTCAGTCAAACAACGGGCAGCGTCATTTATCTACCTTTTCACTGAGAGAAATTCATAATTGTTTTGTTGTGTTATCAAGAGACAGGGTGATTAGTTTAGAACTGTGTGGCTGCAACATCTCCCCCATCATTTTTGTAAACTGAACAGGGTAAACAAACTCATTCAGCGACATAATGCTCATGGCAATCAATTTTCCACGAGTAAAGCTCAAACAATGCACCGCTGCCGCTGCTAGCATTCAATAAGGAACTGGGACACACTGTCATTGTTCAATTTGACATGGATTAGGCTCCCCAATTTGTAGAGTGATTTTTAATATATATATATAATTTTTTATTTTTATTTATTTTTTTTCGTAGTCTGGGGACGTGGGTGGAGTCTGACCAGGCACGCTCAGGTGGCAAGAAGTTTCAACCACAGTTTGATGGAGGAAGTGATATAAAACCAAGTAGTTTTGTATTTATTCTCCTCTTTCATGTGTGCTTGTATCTCTGGGGAAAGTATAGTGTATTTTGGCTGGTTTAGGCCGCCGGGGCGCAGGTGTGACCCTAGCTGTTGTGGTGTGACCTGCACCATTGGCATTAGACGGACCACCAGTGGGCACTCTTTTTAAATTATTTTTTTTTTTTTTTAGATTTAACATGCTTGTTGTTCAGCTTAGCGAGCCTGTGTACAAGAACAGAAACGAAGTGACGAAAGTAAACAGAAACAACGGTCACACACAGACTGCACATCTCGTTTTCATCTTCATGTCATCGTTCATTAAAGTACAGAAATAATTTCACAGCAACATGATCATCTAGAATGAATGAACTGTAGACCAAGTGATCATCATGATTCAGGAGCGGACACCTTTGTACAACAATTTGTAGTGCTTCCTAGCTTCTTTCCCTCCTAGTTAACAGTATCACTTCCTGTTTGCCATTTTGAATGACAAATACAGACTACTGTTGGTATAAAAACGTATTATCTTTTATCGCAGATGCAGAACGTACACCGATCAGCCACAACATTAAAACATAAGGAATAAATAACATCTTGTGACAATACAATGTTCTGCTGGGAAACTTTTGGACCTGGCATTCATGTGTATGTTACTTAGACATGTACCACTGCCACCTCATAGCAATATGACACTCCTTGATGGCAGCAGCCATCCCCAGCAGGATGCAGACACAGGCGCACACACAAAAACAGTTTAGGACCAACTCAAAAAAACATGAAAAACAACACGAGGTGTTGACCTGGCCTCCAAATTCACTAGATCCCAAACTGATCAAGTATCTGTGGGATGCACTGGAACAAGCCTGATCCACAGAGGCCCCTCCCCTCAACCCATAGGACCCACAGGACACCCTCAGAAGGCCCATGTCCATTCTCTGATGTGTCACAACTGTTTTGGAGGCACAAGGGAGACCTGCACAATATTAGGATGGTGGTCATAATGTTATGCCTGATCGGTGTATGTGCCAGCTGGCCGTGGGCCTTTGTGGAGTGTTTAAGTTCAACTTTCTGGTCCGGACACAGGCGACATGAGTGGATGTCACAGTTGGCCTTTGTAGCCGGCAGTTCTCAGTTGTAGTTTCGTTATCTTAACAGACTGACCACAAATCCGCTGCCTTCCTCAGTTCATATTTTATTGTCTGGAGAAAGACCGTCTAGAAATTTTAGGTAATGCGTGTAGGCAATGAGAGCGTTTTCACTGGCATAAAATAAAATTCATAAGGTTTCCTCCTGTTGAGTTTAAAGAACAAAATGTACCTGTATTCATGCACAGTACAAAGTGTCTTAGACAGATCCATGGGGAGCTGTGTTATACAATGCGTTTCCCCCCTGCGTGAATATTTGATAGAAAGAGCTTACTGCATATCCTCTTGTCTCTGTGGATATAGTGGGGATAAAAGCCCCATATTCCTCCCCTCACCTCTCTAAAAACCTGAATGGTTTTGTAATGCCCTCTTTTATGTGGTCATTCAACTTATATGCTACCTTCAAATACTGACTTTTTAAAGATACATATATAAACAAGTGTAAAGAAAGACAAATTTCTCATTGTAGAAACGAGATGGGGTAATAAGACAGCAGAACTCTTGTAATTAATTAAATTATTATCTGAACGTACCAGTGCCCCCCTCCGCTCCTCCTCCTTCCTCCTCTGTGTATTATTCATCACAGAGGAGTCCTGCCCTGCTTCCCTGGGCTATTTTTACCCAGCAAGCCCGTCACATTAACTGAGAGCCCCAATCCCCTGCCGCTCCCAACACAAGCCTCCCTCCATCTGGATCATAGATTACATCCCTCTTTTTCTACCCTTTCTCCCACTCCTGGTACCTCTGAGCCCCCTCCATCCCTCCTTCTCTGTTTTTATCCCCACTTGTGTTTCCTCGCCACTCCACTAACCCTCCCAATCTTCGCTGCCTTCCGCTTCCTTATGTCTTTCAATCATTCATATTAGTGTTCCCCAGTCCCCAGGGAATACTCACTACACATCACTTCAGAGTGCGGTCATCGCCTGCTGAGCTGGTGTAACAGCATGCCTGACATACCCAGCTCTGCATATCAGCTTTTCTGCCAGTCAGACAATTTCACAGTTTACAGTTAAATTCTTTAATGTTGAGACAAAGTTTCAAAGTACCGTCGGCTAATGAATATGTGCACTGAGACGAGGACTGAGCCCAGGGTTACTGCAGATCCCAAATTAAAGTTGTGCTTTTATAATTCATCCCACTAAGCAGTAAAAACACATTACTATTGTTTATCATATTAATAAAAAAAATAAATAAATAACCAGAACCAGTTAATGGACAGGTCAGATATATAAGCTATAAATACCCTGTTGTGTTGTATTGGAGACTGGGATCTGTGTGAATGCTGGCTGAGGAAATTGCATAAAAGCCAAACATATATTTGAAGTAGTTTAAAAACAATCAGCATTACATTTCTTTGTCCACAAGAGAGCAATGACAGGTTTATTTGAGGATATCGACTTTTCGACATCAACTGTCTTTCTTGTATAAAACCATAACACATGCAACACTGTGTTTTCCCTCTTTGGAAAACTGTCTGCAGAATGCACCTTCATCACCATTTGTACAATTCGTTTAGTTGGAATTGTAAAGATGTGCTACAACTCAGATTTCCAAAACATAAATGATTCTGTCTTTATTGATCCCCTATGATCCCAAGTAGGCAGTAAAATGCAGGCAGGCGAAGGAGCAGTCAAGGTCAGAAACAGTATGGTCCTCTGACCTCTTGCAGTGTCAGTTTCATAGATAGACATTGATCGTGCCCACCACTGAATAATGTCATGCTTATGAGGTATTACACTTTGTACACAGTGTTTTAAAATACTTTCCAAAGACGTGAGAAGTATCTTTCTGTAAATGGAAGACCTTATTTTTGCTTTAAATTCATTCAAAATGGAGATTTAAAGGGGCACACCATGGAGTTTTAATGAAATTTAGTAAGTTGTAGCAATGGTAGGTGCAAAATCTTTAGCAACATAAACTGGGTGGGTACCAGGTTGAAATAATTTTAACTTTTAGACCACGCAAAGGGGAAAGCCGATGAGAGCATCTTATACGTTGATATGTCGCTTGATATGTGTGCAGGGCTTTAGCGTATACATCAGGTAAAATGACAGCCCCCATACTTGTCATACAGTCATAAATAAAAAACAAATGCCAATTGCATATAAGTCAGTCATGCTTTTGTTTTTGTGACAACTAATACTTAGATGAAATGTTGTGATTTTATTATAATTTCAGATAATTCATGTCTAATATGCAAATCCAATGCTCATCCTTCACCAAAGAGGGGAGCTGTTGAAGATGCTGTGTGTAGTCTTGGATATAACAGAAGGAATGCAGTTGTTATATTTAGTCTGCACCAAAATAAGCTCAAAGATTGACCCACGGATGACGATATACTAAAGAAACACAGCCATCATGAAGAGGTGGAAATGCATCATTTTATGAAAGCAGCGATATAAGGAGTTTCTGTTTTATATAGAGCCCCTGCTGATATCCTCCATCTATAAAAGCAGTCCTTCCAAGCACACCTTGAACTTTAGCTTTTGACTTTAATGAGTCTTTCTTTGGATCTTTTTTTTTTTTTGTTGTTTGTTTTTTTTGTTTGCAACTGGGAATTGCACGGGTATAAACAGAGCTTGTTTTTCTCTTTGCCTATTTGTGCTGTAGCGGCGACAAAAATAATGTAGGAAAACTCAACCCTGCATGGGGAGGTATGCTTATTTGCTGTGTCGCAGTCAGATGAGAAGATCGATATCATTTTCACTGGTCCAGGATGTGTAGGAAAAAGGTTTACAATAACCCCGCATCAGCACACAGATTAAAATATTTATCTATACTTATTAGCAAATACTTCTTTGTATTTTCCCTGGACTTGTTTACTTAGTGGTTTATGAGCGTACAGTTGTTTATATGCTGCATGCTGACAGTGCACACTCAAATGTGACATGCATCCATGAACACGATTATGCATATGTAGACGAATGCGCCCATCAATGCCAATTCTCCAGTCATGCTTAAACATATCAAGTTTATTTATGTTAGACCAAACCATATATATATATATATATATATATATATATATATATATATATAGTGTCATTGCTATGGGGTGGGGGTGCCTGGTATGGTTGATCCCAGGATCAGAATTCTGGATTTATACAGCCCTCGTCTCTCAGGGCATCTTTACATAAAAGCAATCCTAGGGAACAATGCCATTAAATTTCCAATGAGGTCTCTATCCCTCATCAAATAGGGAAGATCGTCTCTCTGAGAACCAGGGCCTTCTCACCACTGGTGGGTATGTTTCAGTTACACAAAACGCGTAAAGAGACAGTGGGGTTCTCCTTTTGCACAGTCCCCAGCTCTTGCATCAGTTTATTTTATTTCCCCTCAAGGCAGCGCAGTTAATATTTTATAAGATCCGTGCTGTGACATCATCTCTACATCCGTAAGAGCTCAAAACAATCTCTTGCGGAGATGTTTGTGCTGTTTTTGAGCAGAATATAACCTGTTGTCAACTTGTTTGTCTTCCCTTTGTGATTGTATTCAGATGGATGCTACATGCACTGCAGCACTGAAGATTTATAGACGTATATTGTGCATGCTGAGCTGTAATTACTAAACAGCCTCCTGAAACAAGTGATGTTGTTATAATAATAATTATTATTACTATTTAGTTAAAGTGTTTTCAGGCTCATTAGGAAAGCCTGCACAATTGTCACCTCAGTCTTTATTGATCTTGCATTGCAATGTATTTACTCTAGAGAACACAGGAGCTGCCATCCTAACAAGAGGCTGACATGACCCCTAATCTATTGTGTATCCAACCAAATAAGACTGACTGACCCCCGGCCACCAGGCTTATCGTATTTATTTTTCAGAGTGTTCCTAACCATTCCAGATGTGACAAAAATAGCTATGCTGATTTATTTTTCACATAGAGTAATGACTCTCATGTGGTGAAGATTCCTCTCAGGTCACACAAGATAACAAGATAAACTCTTCCAATCACGGCCAATTTTAGTTAGTTGAACAGAAACTAATGATGAATTTAGAAAAGAGAAGTGAATTCACAGATAACAGATCCACTATGATGGCTCCAGCATTACTCTCCCTTTCCCAAGGATTCACACCACACATGTTGAGGTCACCTCCATGCCTAAACATCTCCCTTGGTTTCTCATGCTGGGTCTACACAGAAAGCCTTTCAACTGAGTGTTTCAGTTGTCCATCTCGCATCGTCTACACAAGCCAAGCAGCAGCTCATGTTTTACAGAAAGTGTAGGTTTTTTGTTTTTTTTTTGCTTGCTGCTTGGGTGATTGTGTATTAGGCGCTAAGTGCTTCCAAGCGCAGGGGACCTACAGCTCAATGTTGCATCTTAAAGCATTCTGTGTAAATGCAGACAGAGCACTGAAGCTCTGTGAACATGCAGCTCACACTATGCTTCATGTGCAGACAGTGCTTAACTGAAATTATGTTCACAAAAGTAAGTATTAAATTGACACCTATAGGAGTGAAATAAATAAAAAACTAACTTATTTATGGAGGGAACCACACAAGGCTTGATTTTTATAGCTTACATTACCACGAATGAAGATTTATTTCTTGGAACAGATCCAGAATGCCCCTGTTTCACTTCGGCTCTCTAAATAGTGAGTTGGGCATTTGAATGCAGTAATACACGATGTAAATTTGCCCAAAACCCTCTGGGGTTTTTACGACACAACACCACATTACTGATGTTTTGTGAAACCTATTTTGTCCAGTGGCTTGCGCCGTGCTGTGGCGGTTTGTTGCTGCGTTGAATGCTCCGGGAGCTCGGCATGCACACCCGCTGTGCTGTGACAAACACCAGCGTGACCAATAGAAAGCATCCAGCCAGGCACAGAAGGCTAAACGGTGAAAAGGTTGATATTGTGTGTGAATTACACAACACAAGTTTTTTTTGTTTTTGTTTTGTGTTGAGCACTTGGATGGAAACATGTTTCCAGGATGGGACTTTTCTCTCAAGTACACATGTCCGAAGTGTGGTAGTTTGTTGTAGACAGGCATTATGTGTGAATATAGCTTAGCTTAATTGAGGTAAAGAGGTATGATACACAATATTTACAGAAAACATTTTCTCCACTTATTTAAGGGATAATTATCCGTGACATTGTCCTGCTAAAAGCTTTAACACACTTATTTTGCTTCATCCTTGAATGTGCACTGAACCCAGCAGTGAACACAACACCTTCTCTGAAAGGACTGTAATGATTTCTAACACGGCTTCACAAACATGAGGACCAGGTTTAGAGTTCTGCTCTGCAAAACAAGGTAAAATAGAGGACTGTTTCAAGGACAGAAGAAAGCGCTTCTTCCAAGACACTCCTGAGCTTAATGTGGGGTTAGAAATCTGAAATGAAGCATCAAAGGTGTGAACTCTGTTTTTAATTACGTCGCACCCTTTAATGGTACAAACACCCTCCAATATGTGACAGACGCGAACACAACGAGGTAAGGACTCTTGAGGCTGATGTGTTTTTCCTCTCAACTCTTTCTCTATTACATCATCTTTTTCATCCGCTGCTTTCCCACCCTTTCCTGTTCAACCTTCCCGATATTCTTTAGCATCCTTCATTGAGCTACTGCCCCCCACTCTTCTCTTTCATACTCCCTCTCTGATGTCCTTTCCACTTTCTCAAACACTTCACATTAGCTTACCTTCTTTTCGTTCGGCTTCCATCACTTGTTCCGCCACCACGGCCTGCTGCCTCATGCCCCACTGCCCCCTTTCTATGCTGAGTCAGCATCTGGTTACTGTGGTTGTACCGGTTTGTGTGTCAGGTGGGAACAGGTGACGCCACAGGGTGCAGGCTGACCTCACTGTGTCACTTTCAGTCCAACTCACATCAAGTTTGTTTGAGACGTTGCCTTTCTCCTTGAGGCTCCTTCGAACTTGTCCAAGCTTCGGTGATGGATGGCAAAAGCTGGCTGGAGGCAGGTAATACTGGCACAGAGGTTTAGACTAGTGTAAGACTTATTTTACATCTGCTCGGCCAATTTGTCATCTGCCATCTTTGACAAAAGAATTTCTAAAAGTCATGTAATCCTCATATAGTGGTGGTTACATTCCAATAATTAGTCTATCAAGGACTTGTTGATTTAATTAGATAACATTGTCTATTTTCACAGTAAGTTTCACAATGTGTATTCCTGTTGTGCACTCTGATATCAAAGACAACTGACACAGATGGACTGCCACACAGTGAAATAGACAAATACGGTCTCACAGTTTGGTTCACAACTCAAATACACAAATGATACAAATGAGAGAAGCCGTCTTTTCTGTCCATCTTGACCTCTCTCTGCTACGTGGCAGTAAATATATATATATATATATATACACTATACTGACACATAACACAAAAAGACACACAGATACAGCACTCTGTCACATACTGCATTGTGACAGAGTAGGTGCTGATAACCAGGGCTCATGATCAGTTTCTCCTAACTTCGTGTCAGACTCAAATGTAAAACAAACCGAAGTTTGAATGATGAATCGAACTTTTATGAATAATTCACCCCTTCTCAGCTACCCCTAATTATAAAAAGGGGTGGTTGAGTCAATTCTTATCACAATTAGAGTGCATTTCAACAGATACAGAGAACAACATACCACACAATTGGGGAATCCTACAACCAATCGATGGCATTCTGTTTTAAATAAAATCAATTCAATGGCGCATGGATGACACAAATCATAATCAGTTCCCAGCTGAGTGACTCCAGATCATAGACTTTTAAAAAAAAATGGATGCCATGACAGCTCCTCAAAAGAGACGCCAAAGCATGTGGAATGCCTCCTGGTGACTGCCTCCACCTCCTCCACGTTAGTGGATGGGACTTGGGCCAAACCAAAACACTAAAATACACGTCAAATAATTTTTTTAAGGATGTTTTCTGTGATTTTATGTAGTTAATACATTGATGCATGTTCAAGAAATTCTATTTTAGTTATTTGAAGCTATAAACACAGGATGTGTGACATCATGATCATTAACAGTTGCCACTGACAGCTGCTCTGTGAAGCGGTTATATAGGACTGTGAGAGTAGGACATAATAAATAAATCACTACAGTGTCTAATTCAACATTTCTTTGTAACTAGCAGAGGTAGAACAGAGCGTGTGGAAGTATGGGGGGGTCATCAATAACACATCTCCACTCTCGGACTGTGCTGTCCAGAATCTGGCTCCAAAAAGCGTCAATTTGGACAATGGGAGGAAGTGTCGAGGTGTTGTTCCTTAATAATGAAAGTCTTGGATCTGCATCTTAAGTATCGTCGTCCACAATATTTCACAAGAATATATTGATACATTCTGAGATATTCAGATAACTATATGCGTGATTAATAGTAAACTGGAGCTGCTTAGTACCTCTTAATAAGTTGAAGCCCTGCTTGGCTACGGTGGAGAGCTCATTAGTGCAAACACCACAGGGGAGATTTGAAGCATCAACGTGGGACTGCCAATAAAATTCTCCTCAAAAAGCCTTGCATTTCTGCACTGTGTGCCTCATATCACTGCTCCAAAATAGCTTTAGCACACCACTTAATGTATTGCCTGTAGTTTTCTTGCAGCATTTCTGAATATTTCTTAATAATTGGAACCTTTCTGTTTCCAGGGCTTCATATATCAAAACAGAGTTTATATCAGCCACGGGGCAGTGCTGTTTGATAAATATCTTTGGTGAAAAATGATCATGAGGGGATGATGAGATGGTGTACCATTCACGGATATGAAATGTGTTATTTTTTTTTCCTGATTATCAAGGTAGATATAATTAATTTGTACCTCTGTATTAAATTTGTTATATATGAATGTGTGCTGAATCTGGTAACACTAATTTTACACTTGGCCACTTGCTGTTGCATAAAACATCTGTTATTATTACAGCTGAAAAGATTAGTCACTTGATTTGTTCTTCGGCAGGAGAATAATAAATAATAAGTAACTGAATAATTGGATAATGTTTGTAGTCAAATATTTGATGGTTCTGGTAGGATAAATTGGTGTATATTAGATAGGCAGCGGTAGTGATGGCGGCATGCCCAGGAAGCAAAAGCACAATGATGTAAATTTCTCTTAATGTTTTAATTTACATGGTAAATGGTTTTGTTTTTATATCGCGCCTTTCTACTTATTGGTACGCAAAGTGCTTTTACTAACACAGACAACGATCCTCTCACACATAATAAACTGGGGGTTCAGTGTCTTGCTGAAGGAGGGATTGAACCACTAACCTTCTGGTTCCTGGACAGCCCGCTCTACCTACTGAGACAGAGGTTAACTTGTACGTGAGTCACAGTACATACTAGGGGTTGAACGACTTCCGAGTTTTTAAAGTAAACTAATATGTCGTGAAAGTCGAATTGACGTCGACTAGTCCATGACATGACTTGACCTGAATACATATTGTAGCGTCTCACTCAGTGGAAGCTACGGAGGCTTTTCTGCAAGGTAATGTAAGCTTGAACACGGGCTACTGTCTTCTGTAGCCCACGTCAACACCATAAACACCGTCAGTCTGTCGGCTCTACCACAATTTACATCTCTCGCGTGGTGCATTAACTGACATCAAGGACAAAAAAACACGCTCTACAACCACAGCAACAATGTCAACTAATAGAACATAACAGAACTTCTTCTGTCTGTACCCGGCTGGCCTTAGGCAGATGGGTCCCTCCATATGAGCTGGGTTCTGCTCAAGGTTTCTTCCTGTTAAAAGGGAGTTTTTCCTTGCCACCGTTGCCTTCAGGCTTGCTCTGGGGGTTTCAGGCCGGGTTTTTGTAAAGCGTCTTGAGACGATTTGTATTGTTATTGACGCTATATAAATAAAATTTAATTGAATTGAAACTGAGCATAAACACATACACTTACCACTGTACGCTGCAGATATATATATATATATATATATATACCACCTATATAAATTGGCACCATCTCAAGCGTTTAATAGTACTTCACAGCGTGTCGTAAGATAGGATAATGTAGCCGGGATAAAAAAAAAAGAAAGCGTTCGCGGTTTCAGATGAGTGTGTAACGCACTAGTACATGTGTTGTATTTCACAACTGTCTTACAACATATTCTGCATGTCACGGTAGAATGGGCTTCATTTTTATTGAAGTATTTCCGCACACTTGATGAACTGCTGCTTGTTTACTGCAATGACTCACTGGTCTCCTCACCTGTCTTCTCGGAGGCGTCCGTGTTGTTATTGTCACGTCGTCTGCGACTCGTCGACTTCCTGCTTAAAGCGTCATGGCACAGCAGTAAAGTCAAGTAGTTGGTACATCCCCTAGTACATACATGTAATTAGTATGCGCCAGCCTCACAGTAACTCAGCCAGATCCTTTAGCCAGCCACGCAGCAAAACAGACTTTTCAGGCAGATCATCGGTCCCAAAGATAGAGCACTGTTTTACTACTGTTTTCTTATCGTGAAATCTTCACTCTAAATTACAAAGTCAGAGGAGTAGAACCAGAGAAATTCTTTCTCCTCACTTCTGGATGTCCAGTAACTCTCAGGCGAGTGGGGAAGACACGCTAGAGATGGATCCTCTGTGTGCGACTGTGTGTGTGTGTGTGTGTGTGTTTGTGTGTGTGTGTGTCAGTGAAGCTCTTCCAAAGATGCCGGAGCCAATCACCAGAAGGGAATTTAGTGCCTCTCTGCTTCCTGCTCCAGTGGACAGATAAGATTATAGCATTTAGATTCAGAGGCAGACATTCTCTCACTTCAAGCTGGCTAGATCTACACCCATCCTGTGAAAACTTGAGCATCACTATGTCAGCAACATGCTGCTGCCTTTTCCCTTTAATTTGTGGAGCCACTACACCAGACTTGCTGTATAACACAAATTTCCCCAGTGTCTGTAGCTTCAGTTCAGTTTTTGTTGTGTGTGTGTTCTGCGACCTGCTGCTTACTTAGCAGCTGTGTTGACTGATCTTTCTGTGACTTTGTTGGCCACAGAAAATAGAACAAAACCCCATTCTGCATGTACAGCCTCGGGCAGCAGAGATTTAATAGTGATGACGGATGAAGGAGCAAAGTTTTGTGTAGGAGCACAAGATTTAATCCCCTGCAGCTGACGGGGAATTGCATTAATGTTCAGAATTTAGTTCTGCAGAACAAAAGTGGCTGCACCTTACCAAACACTGTGTGTGTGCGCTCCCTTTCCACACAAAGACAGTATTTACCTCTGAACTCATGTTGCGTCTCAAAGACCACATTACTGGTTCTGTCATTCTTCCCTTCGATAGCAGTGCTTTGCTTTTTTTATCTTGCCATATTGAAATATTCATATTCATTTAATATGTAAACACTCTAGAAGTGATTTTTTAATTTGAGCATTGCAGCCTCTTACCAAGAAAGTCAAAGTCTCTGGTTGCTTATTTTCATAATGTAGTATGATCAGTTAACTTTCTCAATGCCTTATCAACTTTTAATACTGAGAGCGCAGTTATGCAGAAATATGAACTTGAAATGCATTAACTCCTATTGACGCTATGTTGTTACACTGGATGCATGGCCACTACAGCAAAGGTTAGGCGACAATCTGTCAGTGTCAGAGTTTTTCTTCTGCTGAATCCAACGGCATGCTGTGACGTTATGCGATCCACCTCCTTGATATAGTCGTAATTCTATCAGCCACGGGCCGAGGTGTAATCTTATTATCTGTTGTTAACAGAGTTGGGGTTGGAGGGGCCTCTCCAGTGATGGGGATCTCCACAGGGCAGATTACCTCTGCATTATCCACTCAGAATAGGACATTATCACCTATCACAAGCCAGAGGTGTCAATTGATCCAATCAGATTGTCCCTCCAGTGATGTGGGCCACTCCCATCGCCAGTTAATTATAGAGAAGATGAGACACAGCTTGCTGGTCTTTGACTGTGCTGCAAGTTGCTTCATAGCAGAACAACGCTTTTCACAAGCCTTTTACCTGGTCAAATTGTTTTCATGGTGTCATTTGTAACCTTATAAAAATAGGGATCCCAGCTTCTTTAACAGTCTGTCTGAGTCACCATGGTCAAGAGGGTATCCCACAAAGGGTTTTGTTGTTCAAATTGTGTGCAGGATTCCTTCCTATCCCACCAGCCATGACTTAACACTTGGATCACTATTCCAGTGTTGTGACCACAAGAAAGTACACTCCATTATTGATGCACAATTTGACCACAGACGGGATATATGGGTGCTTTCACACGTAGTTTTTTGTTCCTAAACTGGGAGCGTGTCCCCGCCAGGGTGGTTCGTTTGGGCTGGTGTGAAAAACAGCAGTTGCACTCCTTTCTAGAACAAGTCAACCGAGCTGAGACGAGTTAGAGAGGGTTGTCCCGTTTACAGTCATTCCCCACAGTGATTTGTTTGCAGTGAGAACACGTGTTAACCACAGGCCACAACATTAAAACCACAGACAGAAGTAAATAACGTTGACCATCTTGTGACAATGCAGTGTTCTTCTGAGAAACTTCTGGACCTGGCATTTGTGTGGCTATCATTTAGACATGTGCCATTCAGCCCATAGCAATGACACTCCCGAAAAAACGGTTTAGGAACAACTCAAAAAAACATGAAAAACAGCACAAGGTGTTGACCTGGCCTCCAAATTCCCTAGATCCCAGACTGATCAAGTCTTTGTCCAATGTCTTTGTCCAGATTGCCCTGTGAACACAAACTGAATTAAGGTTAAATGCTACATTTAAGATTTTGTATGGTTTTAGCCCCATAATCAAAACAGAATGTAGGTATGAAAGCATCCAATGCTAAAAGGTTTGGGTGCAAAACAAGTCTCCTTTTGGTATAATATTTATGCTGAAACACACACAGAAACCACAAACAAAACTGCCATGCGGAGATGTTGCCTTTGTCTGTCATTGTAGCTGAGAAATGAGAGATTTAAATGTCTGCTTCTCATTCGCAGTTAAGTAAAAGAGAGCAGTTTTGTCTCTCTGGTAATAAAACACTGGTGTGTAGAGAGGCTGAAAAATGTGGAAGAAAATGGGCACAATTGGCAGGAAATTCTGACCTAAACCAATGGAAGCTCATCATAACAAATGTCCACCTCCCGGGGGTCATCTTGGCTGTACTTGTCGACTCGCTTGCTCTTCTGCTTTATTTGAATCCACACTGAGAAATGAATGCTGGACAAAAGTAGCACTTTTTGCACACAGTTTATGGCTAGGAATTCAAACAGCTGCAGAATGCCTGTCAGATAATCATGTGCCGCCATGATTGTAAAGGTCTGCCAATTGGTGTTAAAAGTAGCTTTTGTGATTGTGACTGGCTTCCATTAAATACAGACCCCCCCCCCCCCCCCCCCCCACGAGTGGAATTAAGTATTTTTGGCGGAAATGTCAGCTTAGCAGCAGCTAGCACAGGTGCACCGTAGCAGAGCAGACAGAAATAGAAACAAAGGTCAATGTGGCGTAAAATTGACATCAAATCATTTAATGTGAGAACTGTAATGAGTTGACCTTTCATGAGTAATGCGTGTCTTGCGAGCTGTGGTTGTAAAGCAAGTGATGATGATGGCAAAGTTTCTCTGATACATCATTAACAAATCAGGATATTTTGATCTTTCGAGTATTTCATGAAAGCTTTGCTTACAATAAGTTAAACTGCTACTTTATCGGTGGCATGTCGCATTTTCCTCACTGGCTTTGCTGTGGTCACAAAACATACTCTCTTAAAAACGTTGACCTGTTTGTGCATGCCCCATAAGTTTGTACAGCTGCACATGAGCAAAGCAGATAAACGATGGCCTTTTTAAAGCTCACTAGATCTGGACCTCGTATCCCGTGGCCCCTTTTATGAGAAATAGTGCGTTACAAACCGGGCAGAGATCACACCTGCTGCTTAACATGTACGGTTGGATACTTTCTCATTTATATATTCAGTTTTTCATCACCACCGATTTGTTTTTCTTTTTTTTTTTAGATTTTAGATTAGATTGCATACCTCTGACTTTATGGTGAGGCTTTGTGGTAAATAGTGGTTTGTTTTTGGGTGAAAGACAGACAGCTTATAATTAGTGGTAACTTTTGCACAGATGCCCATTTTCACAACAAGCAGGCACATTGCAACATTTGCATTTAGATTACATAATGTTGGACAACTCAAGGCTCAGATGCACTCCCCTTTTAGCTCCGTTTTTCTGCTTTATTGCTGAAAATGACTCACTACTCTTACAGTACATGTAAATGTACATGTCATCGGGGGAAAAAAAATAATTTCAGCTGCATTTAGCAGCTGGGTTGTGTAGCTGGGAATTGTCTCTCTAATTAACCAGTGATTTCATTAAGCAAAAATATAAACAATGAATTCTGTTTTATGTCAACCTGTCATTGTCCTTACTTTATTAAAAATCAGTCGGTGTTTTGGCTGAAAAACACAGGTGGAGCCAATATATTTTATAGTGTTACTGAATTTAGGCCATGCCACTGAGCCAGTATGCACATTAGCCATTAGCCAATTTTCAAGCCATTATTAAGTGATAAGTTGTTTATCTTTGATAAATATATGTAGTATTTTTGATGCTTGATCGGTATTAACTAAAGGCATTGGTGGTACTACCTCCTAAAGAGCAATAACAGGAGTAAAGGTGTACAAATAAAACCTTCTATATTTCCTTTTTTCTGCCTGTCCAGCTTACCACCCAATAAATCGACTCCTGTGCACCTCAAAATGTTGAAGACTAAAGGTTTACGTTATTATTAGTGCAGGTTGGTTTCATATTCCAGCCAGCCAAACAACTAAAAATACATTAAACCAGAAGGTGATGGAATTTTATTTAATTATTGTTATTTTCTTATTTTGTAGGTGTATGTGTGTAAACTTAGTATCTGCCAGAGTTGAAGGCTATATACAGTCTTAAAGCCCACACACCTTTAAGCCTGCAGTGACCCTTTAAAACCTTTCCACTTTCGTACTGCATGTTACGCAACGACAACAAAAAATCAAATAACACTAAACATATATTCCTTCCAGTTTTCAAATCAGCTGCTGAAGCTCGTCAGGGATGTAAAATGGGAATTGTTTCATTATTTTAAATTGGGTGTGTTTTCCCCCACTACATTTAATTTCCGCAAATTTACCAAACACCAGCTGCCAGCTCCTTGCTAAAGATAATCCCTCTGATCATGTTTCTGTGCAGACTGAACCAAACATTGATTTGTGTTACACTGGATAAATCGCCCCCTTCCCATCTGAGTCAAGTGTCTCCTCTGACGTAAACAGATGTTCTGCGCTCTAAAGCAGCTTACATGAGCATCTCACAAAAACCTTCACTATGACGCTCCAAGGAAGGAATTGCCTACAGCGCCTCGGTGTTCTTGAAACGATGTATCAGCGCACTGGTGCACTGTTTAAGTGGCTTGCATCATGCAACCACCATCAGGACATTTCATTTAATCCCTGTGTATAGTATGGCTACATATACAGGTATCGATAGTCACAAATGCAGGTTAAGTGTGTTAAAATAAATCTGCATTGTCATAAAAACATATTTTTTGGTCAAATTGGTCAAAATCTCTTTCTTGTTGAGTTTTTTGTTCTATTTTCAGAAGAAATATTGCCTCCGGTGTGACCACATTGGCGTGCTGATCATTGTTGGTAGGCCAGAAGATCCATGCATAGAAATGAGCCCTCATTACTTTCTGTTCTCATTCGGGCCAATGCTCCCCACTCCTCCTCTTCATCTTTTTCTCTCACTTCATTTTTCTCTCTCTGTTGCACCATCTCTTTTCTTTGGAGAAAATGAAACTGGGTCATAGCTTCCTTCCTCATGCACCCCCTCCTCCTCCTCCTCCTCCTCTTCCTCCTCCTCAGTGGCTTAAATGGAATAAATAGAAAAAAGAAAGGATGAGTTGATGCAGTGCTTGTGGATGTATGGGAAGATGGCGGCATGTGGATGACCGTGCAGTCATGCTGCTCCACACACATGATTTAATCTGAAATGCTCTCAGAGCATCTAATCCATTGTGTGCCTTTTTCTCATACAAGGTGCATCTCACCGCTGCTTTTCTTCCTGCTATGTCTTTATCTAACATTTCAGGGGTTTCAGCACGGGTTGCCTGCCGCCACAGCTCAATAGTTCTGTCAGGTTCACCTTTTTAATGTGGGAAGATGTCAGAGCCTCCCTTCCCTCACACATGCACATACGTGCACAGTGAGAAGCCACATACAGTATGCCACGATGTCTTCAACAAAGGTGGAACCAGGGTAACAATATGTTAAAATATCTTTTGTATCGATCCATGCTAGAATTTGAGAGTTTATAGCTGATTTCTTTAACCCAACACAAAACACTTTTAATAAAAAAGTTAGAGAAGAATTGAGTTTGAGTTAAATCACTACTATTACAAACATGTCTTCAGCATGTATTTCTGTGCTACAGTTACTTGTTACTTACATATGCAGTCCACTGACTGCGATCAACATATTAACAAGTAACTAAAAGATTTATCTGTGTACAATAGTTAGCTACGTAATAGATCTGCAATACATGTCATTTTGTGAAATGCATGATAGTACAAGGAGAGTATAAATTATTTGTTTTACATCTGTGTTTTAATGTCAGTATAGTATCAAAACTTTAGAATATGTATCTGTCTCTCCTCCAAATTTAAGTCTACACAAATGGGCTGAGGTGGTGCTATAGGAGGCTTTCTTGAGCCCATCCTAACATAATCTTACACAAATAAACAGGTAAATATATCCTGTAGTGTTTGTGCATGCAAGTGCGTCTTTCTATATCCATGGGCATGCCGTGGGAGGATATTAGGCGGTTCTTTCAGCAGAGTCTGTTTAGATTTACAGTTGGATATGGTGCAGTATGTGTATATACAGTAAGTAAGCTAGGAAGGAGTCAATACTAGAATTGGCACATCAGTATTCAGACTTCAAACCTACAGTACCTGAGGACTTCAACGCCCTGCAGACAGTTTTTCTGTGTGCAGGAAGGAAATTCAGGAACAAAGAACTGTCTGCATTCATCTGCTGTTCAGACTTGGGATGTTACTAAGTTTGCCAAATGTTGTACTCTCAGGAAGGGTTGGGTTAGAGTTCAGCACAGCTGCTGGCTGAATTTGAAACTGACTTGTCTATGAGCAACGTAACAGTCATGCCCACGAAAGCACATTTACTGCAATATAAATTCCCCTTTTTAATAAATGTACAGTTGTGTTCAAAATAATAGCAGTCCAACATGACTAACCAGATCAATCAGTGTTTTTGGTATAAATCATATTATTACATGGCAAATAATTTACCAGTAGGTGTAGTAGAGTCAGAGAAACCAAAAGACCCAACATTCATGATATGAATGCTCCTGAGTCTGTGCAATTGAATAATTAAGTGAAAGGGGCGTATTCAAAATAATAGCAGTGTGGAGTTCAATCAGTGAGGTCATTCATTATGTGAAGAAACAGGTGTCATTCATGTGGCCCTTATTTAA
Organism: Chelon labrosus; assembly: GCF_963514085.1. Taxonomy (NCBI): domain Eukaryota; kingdom Metazoa; phylum Chordata; class Actinopteri; order Mugiliformes; family Mugilidae; genus Chelon; species Chelon labrosus. Next base: position 17,113,747 of record NC_140340.1, read on the forward strand.
GGATGAAGCCAGCACATGTTGTACATGCAATTCTCTCTGAAAACCTGAGAAAGATGGGTCGTGCCAGACATTGATCAGAAGAACAGCGTGCTTTAATTAAAACGTTGATTTGAGAGGGGAAAACATATAAAGAAGTGCAGAAAATGATAGGCTGCTCAGCTAAAATGATCTCCAATGCTTTAAAATGGAAAGCCTAACCAGAGAGACGTGGAAGAAAACGGAAGACTACCATTCGAATGGATCGAACAATAGCCAGAATAGCAAAGACTCAGCCAATGATCAGCTCCAGGGAGATCAGAGACGGTCTGAAGTTACCTGTGAGTACTGTGACAATTAGAAGACGCTTGTGTGAGGCTAATCTATCGGCAAGAAGCCCCCGCAAAGTCCCACTGTTAAAAAAAAAAAAGACGTGCTGAAGAGGATACAATTTGCCAAAGAACATATCGACTGGCCTAAAGAGAAATGGAGAAACATTTTGTGGACTGATGAAAGTAAGATTGTTCTTTTTGGGTCCAAGGACAGTTTGTCAGACGACCCCCAAACACTGAATTCAAGCCACAGTACACTCTGAAGACCGTGAAGCATGGTGCTGCAAGCATCATGATATGGGGCTGTTTCTCTTACTATGGTGTCGGGCCTATTTATCGCATACCAGGGATCATGGATCAATTTGCTTATATCAAAATACTTGAAGAGGTCATGCTGCCTTATGCTGAAGAGGAAATGCCCTTGAAATGGGTGTTTCAACAAGACAACGACCCCAAACACACCAGTAAGCGAGCAGCATCTTGGTTCCAGACCAACAAAATTAAGGTTATGGAGTGGCCGGCCCAATCCCCGGACCTTAATCCAATAGAAAACTTGTGGGGTGACATCAAAAATGCTGTTTCTGAGGCAAAACCAAGAAATGCAGAGGAATTGTGGAACGTTGTCAAATCATCCTGGGCTGGAGTACCTGTTTACAGGTGCCAGAAGTTGGTCGACTCCATGCAGCACAGATGTGACGCAGTTCTCAAAAACAGTGGTTATACAACTAAATATTAGTTTATTGATTCACAGGAATGCTAAATCTTAACGTTTTTTCAGTTTATTGAGTAAATATTGTAGTTTGAAAAATGAAAAATGCAGACACTGCTATTTTTTTGAACAGCCCAATATAATTTTTTCCTTCATTTTCTGTAAAGGAATTAAAATATTGATACTTTTTTCTTCATGTTTTGATGTAAGATATAATGTGCAGTGTTCCCAATGAATGGAAATAAAAAACATTATAAGGATTTTGAGCATTACTCACGTTTTAAAAAACACTGCTATTATTTTGAACACAACTGTACTCATCGTCCTGTAGACCTGCTTTTAATTCATTATCAGATATCAAATTTAATCAGTGATTCATGCACTGGTCTAATAAATATTAAGTATTTCCATTTTAATTATCACTTCTTATGCAACGGGAAATTGCATCCATTAAATAAGCCACTTACTTTTGCTTGATTTGTCTGATGCTACTAAATTTTGTGATTCGACAAACTGGTGCCAAACTTTATCCTGTGGCGTCCTCATGCAGGGCTCGTGCAAATATAACGGAAACATTACAGCAATTTCTCTGACTGGTGTAACAGTGATTGCTACAAACACAGTACACAACAGCAACACTACAGTAAAATATCAGGTCAAGTCTATTAGAAGTATTTGTTACGTGTTTGAAGTGCCGCCAATGACATTAACATATTATAATGGCAGGAGCATTTTGCCTTCTGGTGGATTTGCATGGGACAGCTTACTCTGTCTGATATACTGAACGTCTGTTAAAAGAATCTGACGATCTGCTGCTTTCACTGGATTGAATTTAAAGGGATAGTTTAAGGCTAAAATAATGTTGCTCTGAAAATAATATTGGCATATATTCCTGTACAATGCATTACCTTTAACACACTTGGCACAGTGAGAGTGTTTGTGTCCTCAGTGGTTTTTCAGTTTTTTGTAGTTTTTATTTTTTTTTTCTGATAGCCAGAGGCTGCTGTGGAAGGATTACGCGATTAGAAAGACAGCAGTCTGAGATTGGCTGGCAGGCCTCATCAGATAAAACATGTTTAGAGCAAACAAAAGCCCGGCTCTGCGGTGTCGGAACATCGCCGGACCGCTTTGATCTCCTCGTACTTCTTGCCGAGGCTACAGGAATCTCTCCTGCATCTTCAGATGTCTGTCTCGCAGTCAAAGCCTTGTCAGATGTGGGGTTCATTTCTCGAGACTGCTGCGGCTATTCTCAGATTAATTACTTCACAACCCCTCAGAGGGCTAAGAGGTTCTGCTAACCCTGCAGGTTTCAGCGCTCAACAAATCTCTGACACTGTACGCTGCTTTGAACAACACGTTATCTTAAGTTATGCGACGATATCCCATCAGCTCGAGCTAACAAGGACGTGTCTCCCACTCATATTCAATAATGACGGTGGGAGTAGTTCTTTCATGTTGAAGAATCCTCCTTTCACAAGGGACAAAGTTATGATTGGATTTGTTTGTGAAGGACAAATTTAAGAAAGGGGGGTCGATTCAATAAAGAGAATTTACACAGTGGATGTAAACTTGTTATTCAATCGGCCAGCGCCAGGTAAAGTGATGGACAACAGTAGATGGAATTTACCCAGCCTCTCCTGAATAACATCCGTTATCATCTACAGCCCTCTGTCAATTACCTCTCAGGGGACCAGGGCTAAATTCAAATACTTACCATGTAATTTTCTTGAGCTCATCCTAATATAATCTTACACACATAACCTGGTAATATATCCTGTAGTGTTTGTGTATGCAAGTGTGTCTGTAATTGTCCTAGGGCTTGCTGTAGGAGGATATTAGGTGGTTCTTCAGAAGAGGCTGATCAGATTTACAGTTGAGAGAGAGGGAGAGAGAGAATAAGACACATGGGAAATCTAATCGAGCCGAACTCATCAGCTGAAGTGCTTGAGTATTGTCCTTCTCAAATTGTGTCACGGTAGCTCTGAAATAACACTGTGTGTACATCAGCCACGCGCTACGTTTATGGGCATCATTTTGATGTTTGCATATTTAATTCCCAAAGTAGCTTGGAGAGAAAAACCAAAATGAATTATTTATCACAATGTGGCTTCAATTAGATTTATTCCAGCCATCGTCGAGTAAAGATTTTGCGTGCGAGTTCAGTTTTGGGCTCTTGGACCGCACGCTCTACACATGTAACACGTCTGTAAAAATGTCAGAATCAACCCAGTGCTGCGTTGTCATTAAACGACCCATCAGCTCGTTTTAGACGTACATTTTTCAATCTAAATTGTGACTTAGATTTGTCTAACTGTAGCGTTGACTGAGGCTGTTCTGTGTTTTTCCACTGTTTAAGCAAAAGTGCCTTTTCTGATTTTCAGACATTCAAAAAGAATATTACAAATGCCATTTCACTTCAAAATTTCTGATGGCTCTTCTGGGTGTGCATTTGTTTCAGGCTTCCTTCATCAGTTTTGTCTTTGTGTCTTTCGTTTTGCGTCCCATTGAAGTCGTACCCAGTGTCCGAGGCTTTTGTTTTTTTTTTTGGCCGCCAGATGCTGTAAAATGCTGCATGCCCTTGTCAGTGTCTGGAGGTGCTCAGACAGACCATAGTGATCTGGCAGGAGTCCAAGACGCTACAACACACTATAAGAGGAGGTGTTGCTACTGAAACTGCAGGTTGGAACTGGTTGTCCTCTTGCTTTCTCTCCTGTAACAGTCAAAGCAGCTTCGGCAGCGTACCATTGTGTGGTCACTATGAGTTGACCGCATGAGTCATTGCAGCTTCTGCTTCCACGTACAGTTGTGGTAAAGTCATAAGAAACTTGTAGAAACACGTACGCATTTGAAAACCCCACAAAGACTCATTTGGCGTTTTCCCTCAGCACCTCTGCATTCTTGCTTGCATCTCATCTCACAAGCGTCTTCGCATGTGTATAGTGTTAAAAATCAGGCAGACCGGCTGTAGTCCTCGAAAGTGTGATAAAACATTCAACAATGATGTCAATGCAAAGGCTCCTTCACACGTTCACCTGACCAGTTTTTTCGGGAGGAGTTGTAAGTGTGAACACAAATTAGCAGTGAGCCGCTGAATATGGTGACGCGTGTAAGCTCTTTGAACTGTTTTCTACCTGCCTGCTGCGTCCTCTATCCAGGCATTACCCCTCGTGTAGCAATTTCATCAGGTTTCATCAGCTTTATTTAATCTTTATTGTTGTACTTTACACAATGTTAAAAATGACCTGCTTCAAAATGTATTCGCGCAGAGGAGTTGCAAAACTAGCACTTAGTAGTTTTACGCACAAATGAATACTATACTGGTAGTGAATTTCAGATGAGATGATTGGAAGATTTTGTTTCAGCGCCAGACTAGTCTTCAAGCTAAATTAAAGGGGCTTTATATTAACCCGGTGTGGTATTAATCTGCAGATGTAGCTCAGTAAGCAAGCGAATAAGCATAATTACCACAATAAGTATTCATTCAAATACAATTCAGCATATAGTAATAATAATAATAATAATAATAGCTTGGACTTATATAGCGCCTTTCATAGTACCCAAGGTCGCTTAACAATGGGAGGGGGGGGGGGGGGGGGGGGGGTTAGGGGTCAAAGGACTTTGTGAAAAAAAATGTTTTGAGGTGCTTTTTGAACATGGGCAGGGACGGGGCAGAGCGAACATGGAGTGGTAGAGTGTTCCAGAGTGTGGGAGCATTGACAGAGAAAGCTCTGTCCCCAAAAGTCCGCAACCTGGTCCGGGGGATGGCCGGTGCTTTTTCTTTTTCTTTAATTAAATACTGAAAATGTGACAAGAACCATGGTCAGTCAGCTCAGTCTGTGTCTATAAAGTCCAGTGCTACAATGTTCTGTTTTTATTTTGCTAAGGTTCATGCTCTACTTTATTCTTCATTAGTACGTTTTAGTGGACAGTACAGTCTAGTTTAGCATCAAGAACACAATAAATCCTGCTCCCTGGAGAGCTTACAACTAGTGCCAAATGTCTTCTCTTCCATTTCTGACTCGACTCACATCCTTTTACTTCTTATGCACCCCCCCGCACCCGATACTTTTGATGACACCGGGTCACTGGAGGTCAGCAAGACCTCTTCAAAAACATAATTGAATTTCTTTTGACCATTGCCTGTCGTCGTTAAAAGTACTGTGTGAGCTCCTCTGCTTCATTAGTGAGGTCTTGAGTGAAGCAGACCGTTGCGAGGATCTGTTTAGTAAAACATTACTCAGCAAAGATTGTCCCGTTCCGGCTCCTGTTCAGAGCCCCGCTTGAGGTTCGTGACATTTAAATCAGCCTGCAATTCAACCCTTGAAAATGCAAATTTCGCCTTTCTGTTTCAATAACCCCTTTGAAATAGTGATTAATTGGTAGGAGCACTCCTCTGAGAAAGACGTGACATACAAACAAAATTGCGCATGCACATGGGTATATTAAAGCATGTATGCACGCTCACACGCATGTAATCAGGCACTGATAACAAGTACAACTTCAGGAAAATGTGAGTCGTGCGTCAACATTTATGCATAAAAGCCTCTCATTTGTCAGTACCCCCTTCAGCTTCCTCTAGTTCTCGTTCTATTTTTCCCTGTCTCTCTGCCACCTCTAAAAAGCTGCACAGGTTTTTTGTATTTATGTATTTGCCAAATTTGCGTGTTGACTAAAACCCAAAGGCCTCCAGTGCTTGTATTGTTTCACTCTTACACACAGGCACCCAGAAGAAGGCTTCTAATTTTAGGATTGTTACATGTGTACAGCGTTACATGCATCCACTTTTGTTTTAAAAGAAACTCTTTCTACCTCCCATAGAGTACCCAACGAGTTCCTTTTGGCAGCGTCTGATTGCTCTAAAGGTTTGTGCTAATCCAATAACAGGACCCTGTTTGTAGACAAGATAGTGTTAAGTTGTCAGTGAGCCATGCCGCTTAAGAAATAAGAAGGCCTTTAGATGCCTGAGTGAGTCAGCAGTACATGCACAGAATAGTGCCCACAGAAAATCTGAACTGTATAATGAGAATTTCTGGCCGCTAGAATTGGTCAAAATGACAGTGAAGTGAATTGCAGAATTTGAAAGTTTCTCCAGAAACCTTGGACTTGAAATACAACAGCGCACTTAAAGAATGTCCTCTTTTCTCTGACCCAAACCTGGGCTCCGACTAACGGAGGTTTGGGCCAATTTATCTCCAAAAATCAGGTTGAAAAATTATTCGGTGTGGAGGGTTCGGCCCAGATTATTTTGGTAAAGTGGGAGTGTACAGAACTGCTCTTAAACCTCTCGATCCTTTCGCAGGCTCATCAGGGCCAGCCTGATAAATATCAAACATATTTGATATTTATGATTTTGAATCTGCATGATTACATTTGTACTTTCACAATAGCCAACAAGACAAATTAATCTGTAAGGACACTGAGCAGCTGAAGGTGTTGTCAAATAAAGCTAAACAGCCCTCTAGGCTAACGCAACTAGTTTCATGCTTATTTTGTTTCTGATTTAGTTTTTCTCATCACAAGTATTACGAAGTTACAGCAAGTTCTTCTTCTTTTGCTTTGATTGCCGGTTGGTAAGCCAGCTTGGAGTTGCGTTATTGCCAATTGCAGGACTGGAGTTTTGATCAGCAGATTTGAGACGAGCTGTTGCACCAGTATGTGTTGCATTTACATCTTCTTCTCAATGAGGTCATGTTGGGCGGTGCATTCACTGATCCCTGCTCTGACATGATAAAAATGGACATCTGAGAAGTTTCTCCTTTAACTCCTGTAGACTTCAGTCTGTGTCGAACCCAGAGTGGAAAACAAAACCACCTCAAACTACTTGAGAATGCATTGAAGAATCAACAGTTTTAAACTTCTCTTTGTTATATCTTAGTCCTCGATGGATTTTCTTTGATGTCGGACATTGTAGCTGAACCTTCTGCTCGTTCGTACTCTCTATTGGAAAAACAGCTGCTGTGCCAGCAGGCCCCTTTGCTCCAGTGCACTCGGTGCTCGTCTGCCATTTTACTCGTACATTCCTCTTTCTAATTGGCTTGAAGAACATAAATCCGTCATCCAACATACATTTGGGCATAAATCTTTCAAAATGTGTGAGTTTTACATCACATGAATACAATTCCAGTCCTAACACCAGCTCTGCTTGACATTTCATGTGGCAGATGACTTAATGTTTTGAGAGGGTGAATGGAAAGCCCTATTTAAACACAGAAGATGAATACAGTCCAAGTGGTTAGCAGACATTCTGAGGTTAAGACATTTCTTTGCCATAAGCTGTGCGGCACATCCGTACTGTTCAGGTGATGTATTGACCACTCAGCATTTCAACAACTGATGATTTTGTGGATGGTCCCCTGTATACCATGCTCAACATGCTCACATTATTAACTGAACCAAAAGTGAGTCAACAGAGAAGGTACATAGATACTTGCATGCCACACGCAGCTGCCCTTTTTAATAGATTTTATATTCAACGCATTCTGACCTATTGAGTTAGAAAAAGCAAATGAATTCACCGTGTCACAAAGGAGCTCTGTTTCAAGGTCAGTGTTGTCAAACAAGATCTAGAATTGCTCAACAATGTGAAACATGATATTACTCAAATTTACAGTTGGCTCATTGCCGACGTTGTTTCAGTCTTAATCAGAAATGTTGCAGAGATTTGGCAGTCTGCTGGCTAACGTCAGCTGGTTTTGCATGAAAAAATAAAGTCAGCCAGCTCCCACAGAGCAGCAGTATGAATGTGTGAGCTTTGTACTGTTAATGTTTGGCGACATTTAAAAAATGCACAGAGAGAGAGAGACTGGTAGTGATGATCACACCGTCTCTTTTGGGAGGAAATGCGAGTCTATATGTGGAAGCTAGTGTGAATGCAGGCTGATTAAACGCTCTATGCAACAGCTGCAGCAGTGATGCAACTTGGTAGTGCTGCAGCTGATTGAGCGGACCGGTGGAGTGAAAGTGTTGAGTTCAAATTGGGGACCAAAATCAATTTTAAGAAGACATGTTTGTGCAAATCATTTCACTCTAGTGTGCCCCTGTAAAGAATATTTTTTTATTTTGTTTCATCTCTCCCATAGCTTGAGGTAATGCTGCGTACCACAGTGTTCCTAGATGTTCATTTAGATATACTGTATACCTTAAGAACAACATCTAATCAGTGACTATATGTTAAGCTTAATAGGCCCTTGGCAACCACCACAAAGAATTAAGTTAATCATTGACTAGTCTTCCATCTATTGAAACGACAGCTGTAATGACCAATCACTGGTGAGTAAATGAGCCTGCGGCAACTGTTGCAGGGCAGGACATTTACCAGTAGTATGGAGTGGTACTACATCTAGCAGCTAGTGTTTTACAGCAGAAAACTGCATAAAACAGAGTGATTTACCAGAATTGAGGGCACACGACTATAAGAATGAATTATGTGAGGCACATCCATGGTGTGTACGCACGTCAGCAAAGTACTCACAGTTAGCTTGGGTTGTTAGTAATGCATGTGTCCTGTTTACCTCCAAATACTTAAAAAAACAAAACAAAAAAAAAAACAATAGACTATTTTCCTTCCTGGTCACCAGAAAAAAAACAAATTAAGTAGTCGGATATCGTCTCATGCACATTTTACCAATCAGAATGCTGCAAATAGCACAGAGGAGCAGGTCGGTCACGTCACAGTCGTAGCAACTGAATGTTTGAAATCTGCAAAAGCAAAGACTCCATGGATGTTATAATTTAATTCACGAAGATCTTTTGTCGTTACAAACAAACTGCTGGCTATGATGCTGTGAATACTAATGAACAAAGAGAGAGAAATGTATCTTTACACACAGCTCAGTGAGGAAATTTATTGCCAAGCTTCGTGGTACCGGTCCTTTGTCAAGGTAATTGTACCTTGACAAAACCAGTTTTGCTTGAGACATTGGTGATAAATTTATTCACCGGAGCCCAGCGTGCACTTATATTTTCGCCTTCTTCTCTTATCGTTGAAATCTACACCGTGCATCGGCGTTACCATGACTAAAACCAAGATTAATTGCTTTCATATCTCTGGTGTGGAATTGCAACCGCTGGAACACACACACACACTCGCGCACACAGAGTGTCTTCATGCTACACACATATTTGCGCAGAGTACACAGTGTACCACATCAGAATGAATCTGCATGGATCAAAATGAGACCGCTCTAATTGACAGTGGCTTCAGCGCTGTGGTGGTGCTGCTGCTATACAGCGTGCAGGTTTCCTCATCTGGAACCAAACCTCTATGCACTGTGCAGGTGGATTCAAATTTGGAAGAAATGTAAAAGATAAGGAACAGTGCTTTGTTTTGTTAGATGCATGTACACAGAGGACAGATAGGCAGGTGTGTGTGTGCATTTAAAACCCAACCAGTTGCTGAAACGTATTGCTGAGACACTATTTCCGTGTGTGTGTGTATGCACCTGTGTACACGGCTCTCCGTGTTTCTCATAACTGCATACAGATGATGTTGATCGGGATGGTTCATCCCTTGAAGGAAAGCGGTGGTCTATTTGCATCTGACATTAAAGTGGAGGGTGAGCGCAGCGGCTTATTACAAAGCTGACAGGAGGAGAAGCCGCTGCATAATGCACCTCTGTGGACAGAAAACATGAGAGCAGCGAGGCTTCCGCCTGCTCGCTCTTCTTACGGCATCAATTCTGCTTCCCCAATCACCTCTAGGTCTGACAGGCATGATGAGAAGAGAGAGGCAGGAAGGGAGGGGAGAAATACATATTGAAGAAATTACACTACTACTTGAATATCCAATCAGTGTGGCTGCTACAGTGACCGAGCAGCATCATGTGAGGTGGAGTGAGTGTTTTAGTAGTGGACGAGCTTGAGATCAACAGTGACAAAGGCATAAAAAGGGAAAGAGAAGGAAAGAATGAGGCAGTTGAGCTAGTGTGCTGCTTTCAGGCGTTCCATCATCCACCAAACTCCTGCAGCTTCCCTCTTCCCTCCTCCTCCTCCTCCTCCTGCTCCTGTAGAGAGAGAGAGAGAGAGACGGAGCAACAGAGAGAGAGTGAGAGAGTCACGCTTACAAGCCAGCGAAGAAGAGACGTCAAGAGGAGGATCTACAAAGAGAGGAAAAAAAATCCTTCTCTCTCTTCTGCTGCCTCTCTCCGTGCGTCCTACCGGCAAGCGAGGAGCGAAGAGGAGCGAGGAGGATCCGGCTGGCATATTTTCTACGCCGCTTCCCCACAATTTCTGTGGCTGCATCACAGTGCGTGGAGCGCAGGGAGAGCCGCCGAGAGCTTGATCGGTGACACCGCTCCGCAGCCCAAGAAGAGGACGGCAGAGGAGCCGGGATGCTTAACAACCTGACCGACACAGAGGAGGGGGACGGGGGAGCGCAAAGCCAGGGTGAGTGATGGGATGTGTCATGCAGTCACACAAACACATGACCTGATGTGCATAAATAGGGACGTTCACATGGCGATGCAAGACATGCAGATACTGCCCACACGCAATGAGTGTATGTATGGTGCATGGAAATATTTCACAAAACATGCTTGATTTATGTTTACACACGCCACTGGATTAAAGTGGGTTGTGTGTGTGTGTGCGCGCGTGTGTGTGTGTGCGCGTTTGTGGATTTCAAAATTGTACGGTGGTCGGCCTGCTTGTCTCCTCTGCTGCTGCTCTTACTGCAAGGCTGTTGTGACAGGAATAGTAATGGGCTCACTCCATACGATGGATGGCGAGCATAAGGGCATTACAGCTTTGCCCAGCACACGCACTCATTTTCGCCAACACACACACAGGCACGTACACACACACACCCACCCACACGCGCACGCACAAATAAACACACACACGTGCACAAACTGTAAAGAGCTCTTCATGGCGCAGTAGTTCATCTGTTCTTCATTGCAACGTAAATATCCCCACCACATATGGCACTCTTTGGACGGGCGGTATGGTATGGGCAATTGCACGCACAAGCACACACACATAGGCACACTCTGAAATTACAGATACCAAGCCATTGTTGCCTCCTAATCCCATCACCCCCCAGCTGTCAAAATCAGACCTCCGTCCAATCCCCTGCGCTCAGCCCAGTCCTCAGACTCTGCAGGGTTTCAGGAGAACCTGTAGGTTGCTGGTGTGTGCAGAGAGCTGTGTTGTGAGTGCCCTTACACCCACTGCTCATACCATCTCAGGCCCAGGTAAAAATTGCACCGGCTCATCTCTGTGCCTGTGACGAGGATTGTACATTTCAGAACAAATCACGAATGCAGTTTAAGTCCCCCTGTAACTTCAGTTCTGGCTACGTTTTTCATGGAATCATTGAAAGAGAGGATAATTCTGCAGATGCCTGTGCAGGAGCTCAGCAGCGCTTCTTCCTTCGGTCTGCCATATGTTAAAGATTGTTGTAGCCCTGCACACATCTCTCTTTTAAGAATCAAGTCTCTCCTTCACTGCCCTCCTTTTTCCCCCCCTTTGCTCTCTGTATTCGTCTCAGCTGTATTCTCGTGCTTTCGTCTCTCCCATTCTGCATTTTGCACAAATCTCCCGTTGTTGTCAGTTCTGGGTACTAAGAGGATGCACTGTGGAGACAGGTTGCGGATGAGAGAACAGTCACTATACTGCTTTTCCTACCTGTGAGGGCTTAATGATAAAAATAGACCGGCGCTGGGAACATGAATATTTAACTTAATGCGGGCATCTCTTTTTTTTTTTTTTTCCTCTTTTTTTTTTTTTTTTTTTACTGTAGTGGGGGGGATTACAATGGTGTGCAAAGAACCGCAAACAGCAATTGTAAGAGGTTGGCGGCGGGTGTGATGCATGACCTCGTTTATAAGTGCGACAAATTGGAGCCATCAAGGGCAGGTTAGCAAGTGCGACGCAGAGCCACATAACGGCGCATGCAGGAGTGTTAATACAATTACTTGAGCATCGCTGTCTCTGTACGCCTCTACCATGTGTGTAGGCATCCGCGAGCTGTTGTGAAGTTAACACACATGTTCATACTGAGTGCTGTGTGCGGCTGTAGCTCACCCACTCCCCAGATACACATAGATATGAGACGGTCCCTTTTGTATTTGTTGCAATATATGTAACATGCACAGAGCCATGCTGGGACTAACACCTCCTTCCAAGTCGCCTCGCCCTGCTTCTGTGCATGTCACTTTCTTCCCATCTGTTTTTTTTTTTTTTTTTTTTTTTGTCACTCTGCAGTGGCAGCATCTCTCAGGATAGGACCTCATTCACACAGACACACACCCCCGACCCCTCCAACTCTTTCATCTGAATCACAACTCCGCTAAGCTGGCTGTGCAACAACCTGAATAACTCTGTTTAGTCATCAGTACTATGCAGGGCAGCTCCTGATAGGGGGGGCTTTTCGTCTCTTCACAGTAGGAATGTCAGAGGCTGTCGCTGTCCGCTGCCCCTCGGTGCTGAACATGCCCCCCTCTCTCTCTCTCTCTCCCTCTCTCGCTCTCACAGAGCTGCGTAGCGCTGTCCAAGGTGCTGATTTGCAGCCTTCATTACATGGTTGGGTTACAGCCTGGGAGAGTTACATGCTGCATCAGGGTGGAGGTGTTTGTGTTTGTAAGGGTGTATTTTTGCACCTTATAAGCAAGATGAAAGGAATAATTAAAAAAATAAAAAATAAAAAAAAAGGTGTAAGGAAACTAAAAGAACTGCAAGTCGAATCAAACCCACATTTACATATTCATAAGTTGGCGTGTTGCTCTCCCACCATATTGTTAATTATGGGCAGATTTTTATCTCTGGAGCAGTGGAATGCAGTGGAGGGTTGAAAGGAAGGTGAGTCTCTAGTGATCCTTTTGGAGGGGTGAAACGGTTTAATGGCAGAGCATGTCTTGTTTCTGAAGCGCAAGAGGGGGAAGCTGTTACTGTCTGAAAGATGGAGTGATGCAGGGAGATGAGTGGCAATAGGAGGGGGTTGGTTGAAGAGTCATTCATTTCCTTCCTGGCAGGTGTAGAGTGATGCTGTGGTATGGCGGGTTTAGCTTCTTACGTCTTAGCTCAAATTGAGGGTAGAGAGTCACCTTACACATTTTCAGCATTTTGACAAATAAACCACAGAATAGTGTAACCCTTTGTCATTGTCATTATTCTGTTGATAAGCTAGTGTAATTGCTTGCTATGAATGCCAGAGCCCTCATTGGTGATGGTGCTGCTATTAGGAGAGGAGCTGTTAGTGTTCAACTGCCTGGATTCTTGTTAGCGAGCAGAAGTGATTTCATGCTACTTCACCAAATGTTTGCAAATGTCTGCAACTTTTTTCCATTTACTCATTCAAGTTGCTTATTAACATGTCAGTTCAGTATATTTTCTGTGGTTTAATGAGCGAGTTGGTTTTTGTTACGCGTGCATAATTGAACAATGCTCACGAGTTCTGCCCGGACAAAGTCGTCGGCTCAGCAGGGCTCGGCTGACAGCTTATAGCTGGCTCACTCCAGGGAGGTTACGTTCCATTCTCCAGAGACCTCTTTAGGAAACTTTTGAAACATACAAGAAATACAGATTGCCATCGGTTTTTAAACAGTGTCTGCCCATGGGGACCCTCACATCGCTGGTTGATGTATATGGTGGGCTTTTATATAGGAGCAGGCAGAAAGCAATAGTGTGTGAAGGCTAACATCTTTAACACTGATGATGTACAACTAAAATAAATGTGGAGATATTGGTGTTAAATGCATCAAACTGAATGCTAACTGTTTATGTTTCTCTCCGTCTACCATATCTGCCTATTCTTCAATTAATCAAGAGGAGCAGGGTTTCGTTGATCAACAGAAAATTAATTAAAAGCTGTTCTAGAAATAAATTAAATGCCAGCCACCGTCTGATTCCATTGTTCAGTTGTGAAGAACGCAAATCCATTGTCGCACATGGCGGTAAACTGACTGTAAGTACGCTTTGAGCACTGATAAATTATAAGTGACATTTGTTTAACTGTTTTCCTGACATTTAGTACAAAACATTTGGAGATTAACTGAGGAAATGGCCAGAAGATTATTTGATATTGAATTAACCATTAGCTTCATCCATCCATCCATCCATCCATCCATCCATCCATCTGTCTGTCTGTCTGTCTGTCCATCCATCCATCCATCCACCCATCCGTCTGTCTGTCCATCCATCCATCCATCCATCCATCCATCTGTCTGTCCATCCATCCACATGTCCATCCATCCATCCATCCATCCATCATTTCATCTCCTCTCTCCAACCAGTCCGTGCTCTTGGTCCGGGCTGTGAATGGGGTTGTAATGATGCTTTAGTTATGGCTGACTGCATAATACTGCAAAATGCTCCCTGGGGGCTCTCTCCTCGGGAAGCAGTTGTTGTGCATGCTCAACGTCATTATTCTCTGTCTACGCACTCTGCGACTTGTCTACAGTGAATGGGGAGAGAGCGGAAGCAGAAATGCACTGTAAGTGAGAGAGACTGCTGGCTAATACAGAACCACAGGCACTTGTTACTTGGAAAGGTAGCTCTCCGACTGCACACACACACAAAAAAATGCATTTTCAGTAGCTTAGCGCTTAAGTGTATCAGCTCCGCATGAGTAGACAAACACATAGACCTGTTAGCCTGCAGTATGGTACAGTATAGGTCAAGTTGCCATGTTAACCAAGTAAATTGCTTAGAAGGACAATACTATACACTGCATCCCTCATTAGACACTGTCTCTGATAAGGAAAAACTCCATATTGTGCAAAAATAAATAGAACTGAAAGTTAGTTTTGCCGGTGTTACCTCTTTCTTTCTTTTATGTTAAAGTTATGTACCCTGTGCTGTGCTCCTAAAAATCATCTGCTCATATGCAAGTCCTATTTTGCATCATCCTAACAACCACCGTGGTACAAGTGGCTCACGAAATCCAAAGATAGATGATAATTATGTATTGCTTAATTGAATTTAATAAAGGTGGGTATTAATGAAACATGGATACAATGGCTTGCTTCACAATGAATGGGTTTTCTTGCTAATTAGAGTATGCTCGCCATCAGCAGTGGGTGTCCAGATATAATGGATGGATATTCATTCATTGGTTTGTCAATTAAAAAGCAGGAGAGTATAATCAGCGGTGAAGGGCTCCGCTTCCCAAAAGCTTGCTGTTGACTCATGCCGTTGTGCTGAAAAGCTCAGACAAAAGCAAGTGCAAACGGCGGGCTCGCGCACACATGCACGCTCATATTTAAGAGGCCACCATTAGTCATACGTGTTCCTCTGAGCTGCATGTTTTTCCATATTTAAAACCTTTGTGAGGACATGACTACATTTATTCGATGTGTTTTGCTCCAGTTATTAGAATTTTAACAAACCGTTGTTTAACTACAAAAACAATGGAGGGAAAATACGGGCTCCAAGATAAAAGATTTCAAATGGGTGAATGATCTCGGAGAGAAATAGATTGCCGGTTTTATGGAGGGGAAGAAGAGGTCACCAGACATGAAGGAAAGCGGTGAATCACATGAAAAGAAGCTCAACCAAACTGAACACAGGAATCTTCATCTTCTCTGTCGTCAGTCTCACAAAAATGAGCTGAAAAATGTGGTTGGAACAACTGTATGGAACTATACAAGTCAAAGTGTTTCGAATGAGAATGAAGTGAAACATTGATGAATTCATATGTATATATAGCAGTTTTAATCCAAGCTCAAACAGGCCAAGCTTGAACAAGTCACTAGTGGCAGCATCTTGCAAGTTACTAAGTCAGCTACAGTAGAGTCCAAACCGTACGGAAGCTGAAGGTTCAGCCAGCCTGACCAAAGACATCCCTTTATGGCATGATTGTAATGTAAGAGTCCTTGTTCTGTGCTAAAATGCATTTCAGAGTTAATCCAAAGCTAAAATGAAGCTTCCGCTCTCGCTTAACCAAGGTTACCACACCTGCGTGTGTCGGCCAGAACTATGTTCAAACTATCCAAATCCTGCAGTCCTCCAAAAAAAGTGGCTTCTTTGATTCTGGCTTTATCTGTTTTTTCTTGTTTGTCCGTGGCCCCGTCTTTCAACAGAGACCAGATTTAGACCCAGTATTAAGATAAACAGATGGTTGTTAGCATCACGTTTAGGGCTGCAGCTATCGATTCTTTTTGTAATCGATTAATCTAGCACTTTATCGATCGATTAATCGATTAATCGGATATTTTTTTTTTACGTTTTTAAACAACCAAAACAAATAATGCATAACAAAAATTATGTGGCTGTAAAATGATCAAGCATTTGCCTTTTATTTCTCAAAAAAACAGAGAACTCCAACTCCAACATTTGGCTCCAAAACTAAGCCCATTTATTGCAATTTAATACATAATTTCTGGGGTGAGCCTATTTGCTATGATAACCTAGCAACCTGTGTGTTTGTGAACACGTCCTGTGCGTGAGGAACAGCACAGCACGTGCCCCCCCCCCCCCCCCCTTAAATATAATACTATAATAATAATAATATATATGGGAGTATTTGGCCGCTATTCGAGGAGAATTTAGTAACGTCAATGATTCTGATAAGCTCAGGCCGGTCGCGTTCGCCTCGCGGCCGCTCAATTTGTGATCCGCTGCGTAAATCCTTCGGCCGGCCGACCGGGAAAGGTCCCGGTCGTCCCGATTGCCACTCCGCCCCTGGGCTATACTGTCTTGCAATTGAACGTGAATAAGTTTACTTAAAAACATCAAAGCTAAACATCATATCTAGTCAAACCGCATCATCACATCGCTACAAATACAGTATGCAATTAAAATCAGCGAACATCATTTAGGTTACGTTACCATGTTTCAGCGACGCTTGGTGAAACAGCATGTGGATGTTTTCTGTTTAGATGCTGGCTCATTGAGCTTGTACTGCTGTGGTACGCCAGGTCTACTTTGCAGTATACACAATGTATCACGCGCTAGTGGTGTGCTTCGCATAGGTGCTTCCAAAACAACGGTCCGTGTGGAACAATCAGATCCCTGCGCGTATAGTGCGCGTCATAGGAATTTAACGAGGCTTCGAGGCAGAGTTTTTGCCTCGAGCAATTTTTGTAATCGAGTTAATCGAGTAACTCGACGAATCGTTTCAGCCCTAATCACGTTTAGTCAGAAATGTTTTGTTCTTTTACTAACTGATCTAACTTTCAAAGATTATACAGTTGTACATCCTTGAGTAAGGAGCATTCAGTCTTATTGAGCCAAATTACTTCTTATCACATCACAATTTCTCGCAATGTAGTAAATAAAAAAGTAGAAAAGATATGCCACATTGAGGACAAGTGCAGTTCAGCAAAATACAAAAATTATGTATAGCATTAAAACATCAAAACACAGAGTCTTTTGAACACATTACATGCACTGCAACGACATAAACTGATGACTTCACGCTTTTTCTGCAGGAGGAAATTTATTTACATGGTCTTACAGATGTGAGTCTCCATTGAATGCTCGTAGCTTGTTCATCAAAACATATCCGTCTGGTTCAGGTGCACCAGTGTGTGACTCTGCACACAGCAGATAAAGTAAATCAAACGCTGACAGCACGCACGGCGCACCCGTGGGGGGGCTGGTGATACATCCTCGCCTTTCCTGTGGCTCGTTATTGAAGAGGCCCAAGTCCTTGATGAGTCTCTCAATTTCCACACTATCTGACATTACTGTGAACCGACCTGTGCCAGGAGATGGAACCGTAATGAAAAGCCACATATTGATTTTCTCTCACTCATGTGACTATTTGCGGGGTGTTAGCCGGTGTGTGGTTGAGACCGACCTCAGAACCCACTCAGCCAGGTATACGCGGCAATCAGCGCTGCATTGGCTCTGAACATGGAGACTGTTCCGTCACTTGAGACAAAATAAAAGCCACAGAACCCCTGTTACTACATCGCTGTGTGTGTGTGTGTGTGTGTGTGTGTGTGTGTGTCTGTGTAAGTCAGGGCCTGGCTTCATCCCATTTTATCAAGCTGTTTTCCTTTGGCTCAAGACAGAAAAACAACCAAGTAGGTAATGTGGATTGCCATGGTTACCGTCTGGGCGGTTGGAAATGTTCCATATGTTGGCTAAATATGCACCCTGTACACCGAGGTTAAACATGACAAACAAAATACAGCGCGTGTTGCCATTCATCGGTGGACGCTAGGAAACAGTTGCCGTGCTGCGCTCAGTTTCACGCGGAATATACGCTGTTTCAGTCAGGGAATCTCCCCGGTGGATAAATCATTTGAATTTCATAAAACGCAGAAAGAGAAGTCACGTTTCCCTCTTTTCAAGCTCACGCGTTTCTTCTGCGTCATGGCACACTCTTCTTCTTCTCTTGCTCTCTCTCTCCCTCTCTCTCTCTCTCTCTCTCTCTCTCTCCATCTCCCAGGAAGGCTAAACAATCATCTCAGCTCCATCTTTAATTGCCTAGGTAACCAGCAGCCAGCTGGAAAGTAGTTTTTCTCTTTCATCTTAAAAGTAGACGTTACACAGAATGTGCTCGCTGTCACGTGTGCACTTGGCTCTGAGCGTGCGTGTATGCTGTGATTCTCGTGTGTGTGTGTGTGTGTGTGTGGGTTTGCATGTTAAAACTGGAGAAAATCAAAGTGTCTCTCATTGGCTGGTAAGAAAAACTGCCGGCGTTGGAGACCACCAGCAGCAGGGAGAAACTCATTATCATGTACGTTAGAGGAAGTGAGGGGTGGGGCGATGGACGTGCAGTTTCTGCCGTGGAAACCCCAGTGGGTGTCTGTGTGGGAGGTTCCTCTGTTCTGCAGCACAGCATTGTGGGATTGCTGCTTCTCTAGAGTAGTAAGCAGCTTAATTGGTGGGTATGAGTGGGCAGAGACGGTGCAAGGCGACTGCGAGGGCCAGCGGTGGAGGTTTCTGCGCAACCACGAAACACCTTGGATCAAAATCAAGCACGCTGCCTCGTAATTGGGCAGGGGAGGGGTACAGAGGGGGATCAAACCCTCTCTCTGGCCGGCAGCTCGCCACCGTGCACACACTCGGAGCGCGTGATGTTTGGGACGGAGGGGAGCTACTAATGAGGCAGATGGTCACAGAACCACAGTCGCACTTTTGCATATGGACTTCTTCAGTGCGCAGACTGAAGTTCTGATTATGCAAATGATGACGGAAAAAAAGTTGTTCACTGATTAATCACCGATGCAGTGAAGTGAACAAGTTTAAGTAATGAGGCGACTCTTAGAGGCAATAGGGACACATGAAAAGGCCAGAACAGCAAATTCAACTAATTTTCTCTTCCATTCATCATAGATTCAAATGCAGAAAGTTTTTTTTTTCTTTTTTTTTTTAAATCATCTACGAGAACTGTACAATATGTTGATTTTTGCCCTGATGTTACATCCACTTAGTAACTATAAGATTGTCTTTTCATGCTAACAAGCTAAAACAGACCCTGGTATCAAGCTGAGTAAGGTGCAATATGAACACACATATTACAGATCTACAGAGAACTGTAGCTTAATATACGCCTCGCCACATTTTAGGAACAACAAAATACACTTAACATAGACTTTAATGTAAAATAGTGTAATAGAAAAATTATAAATGACCCAATTACAGTAAATACATGTGGGAGTAAAAGCGATTTGTCAACACATCTTAATAGACAACACAGCTCATCCTCTTCTCGCCCTTCTCTTCGACAACCGTCTCAATTTATTGATGACGTTGCCCAGTCTGCGGCACAGTGGAGATGTGGTTAGCACTGATGCCTCACAGCGAGAAGGTCCCGGGTTTGAATCCATGGGCCGACTTGGCCTTTCTGTGTGGAGTTTGCATGTTCTCCCTGTGTCTGTGTGGGTTCTCTCCGGGTAAAAACATGTCAAGCACTGACTATTTATTGGAACTACTGTTCCAAAACGCATTATAATATAATACATACTGACACTGATACTGAATCACATTATGCGTGATATTACGTGATATTGGTTTTCCTCTTGACCACTTCTCAGCTTGACCTGGCTGAAGTGAACCGTGTTGTGAAACAGCTACAGGATTTACTTATCGGAGCAAAATCAACATGGATTACATAATAAAGTTTGGGAAATAAAAAGACAGTATTATGATGTACTAGTATTATAAAGCCTGCATATATATTAGTATATATTAGTGTGCTAGACAGGTTTACACACTATGATTAATCTGTTTTAGGTAACTGCTTGTTAATCACTGAAACCTAAATTAATAGTGATATGCCTACTGATAAAAATTGCCATCTTACGGGCAATGCAGCGCTCTTTCATTGCAGCAGCGTGCTGTCCAGACACTAGTGTCCTATAAAGGCCGACGCCGATTGTAAACCTTCAAACTTGCATGGCTGACCACATTAAAGCCCAATGGTCCGTTTGTAATTTTGGTTTTAATGGTGAAATGGCCAAAATCAGTGATAAAGTTTTAGCTTTTGCTGTCCTTCCACATTTCCTGTTAGTTCCCGTCCATTAGGGTGCCCTGAGCAACATTAGAGGATATTAAGTTTTTTTTTTTTTTTTTGTGGAAATGGTTTGGCTGGGCTTTGGGGGAGGAATGTGGGTGGAAGCATAATGAAATGTTTCTTTCCAAGCCTCATAATGCAGAGAACAGCAGGGAGCCTCAGAAGCACCTCTATCATCAGCCCTCCTTGTGTTGTTTTTCCACTTTATTTTAAGCATCCATGAGGTGATCTGAGGCCTGATCTTTCAAGAGAAACGCTTATTTATTTTTAAGTAAATTAAGATTTCACTGCTTGTAACTCTGATTGTGACGATGTATCTTCTCGATAAGCGTTTGTCAATAAATTTTAGATCGTTGCAACAAATTATGACAATTTAGTTTTATCCAGACTGTCCCTTTTCCCGTTGCTTGAAGTGACACATAAATGTGCAAGGTCATTACTGGATTAGGGCCATTATGACCGGGACACAAAGAGCAACACTATAATTTGAACATTTTCAATGGCAGGGCTATCAGCTGAGTTGTTTGGGAAAATAGTCATTCATTGTAGAAAGAGGACACTTGTCCCCTCTTTTGCCAGAACAACGTGTAGACAGCTTATTCTATAAAACACACACACACAAAACAAGCTGATTACATATTATCAGCTAAATGCATCCGATCTGTTTGACAGTCTCCAGGCCCCGTAGATTTAGTTTGATGTCTGCAGCTGTAGTACGCACCCGCAGACTCTTTAATGTCATAGGGCCATTTGAAGACAATGTCTTTGTTTGGGATCAAATGGACCCGACAGAGAGGAAAGGGTACTGAGAGACGTGGAGCTGTAGACAGGCTTTCATACCAGTGTTTTTATCGCCTCTCTTATTATGGCTAGAAGTCACCAGACATGCTCTGCTCAGTGTCTTGCTATAGGATCTTTAGTATAATTACGGCGCCAGAAATAGTATTTTCACAATGACTTGATCCTCCAGAACAGATAAACTATAGACCAGCTGATCACCGTCATCCAGGACAGTTTTCCTGTTTGAACACGAATACAGACTACTGCCACCTGCTGGAGTGAAGGCCCTTTTCCCTTGATGCAGGCACTCCTTCGTTGCCGGTAATTCTTTGACGGCGGTTCAGTGTGTGTCTCAGCCTTAAGTACAGTTATTAATAATTGACTTATAAATTCATACATTTATATTTCAGGCTCCACATTTTATATAATCTGTGTCGATTACATACACAGATGAAAGCCCACAGCAGCCACTCTGTACCATCTTACTCAGCCCCTGCCTTGGACATATAGATGTGGTGTAATCTCACAATCAAATATTTATGCCTGTATGAATTTCACACACCATTCCCCGAGGTATACTGTCGCCTTTGGCTAAGTTGACCACTTAGCTCACAGTGCTGCGCCACCTCTCCCTCTCCCTGTCTATCTGTCTCTCTCTTTCTCTTTGATGGCAGCTTATTTGACATGTCTGCATAACTCTCAGTCGGGCGAGTGTCTGGGGCTGATACGCCTGTATGAATAGCGTTTCCCATTTTGCCACGGCCCGCAGAGCCTATCAGCATCCTCACCAAATGGAAATAAACCGTCTGTCTGGCCCTTTCTACAAGCGGCGGAGAGCTGTGCCACTTGCCCCGCGTCCCATCTCGGCCCTCAATAGGAACCCATTTGGCTATTGTCACATAGGAAATGGAGCAACTTAACTGGAGAGCTGTGGGATTGGTGTTGTGTGCGCTGCAGCGTAAATACAGAGAATTTCTCAAGGCGCTCTCACTGTTTGATGTTTTTTTTGTTTGGCGCTTTCCTGTCGCTACGGATGCTCAAATTACAGAAGTATTAGTATTTGACTCTTTCCCCTTCTGCTGTTTTATTATACGCAGAGTCTTCAGTTAGGTCATGTGACAGAATTCAGAATTATTCTCATCTGTTCTCGACACTGACTTGAACAGATGTTGTCTTTTCTTGCAGATGCGCATGCTGCAGTAATGGTAGCGACGCTTTCCACCATTTTAGCATACCTATTAAATAACTGTATTGTGTTCTTTGGGTCTTAATGGACGCATTTAGTCAATAATGCATTTTCAGACTCCTGCTGAGGGGACATAAAAGCCCCCAGCTTCCTAAAATAGAAGCCCTTATGCTCTCTGATTTTGCCTTATAATTCATGATCCATCAGCGGAAAGCGTTCACACGTCACCATATAGTCTATGGATGCCTAGAACAGAAAGCCCCTCTCAGTGGTGCTTCAGATTTGATCATTTTTTCATGTTTCAGTGAAGTCTTTGCCCTGAGGTCCATTTGCTCCACGTCTTCTTCTAAGAAAGAGATTTCTACATGTATGTGTGCTCCCATCTGTGAGGGTGAGAGCTTTCCATGACCTCCATCCAGTAATCCCCGGACCTCTACTAACACACTGCTGATCCCTCCTCATTTGCTGTCTGTCGTCTTCTTCCTTTCCCACTCTGCCATCTTATTCCACGATGTTGAGATTATTAAACTCAACACGTCCTAATCCCCTCATCCTCCAGTTCTGCAGCTGCTTCCAGGTTGGTCATCAGAATACTATTTTTTTAGTGCAGCTCAGGATGTCACAGCCAGGCCGAGCCCCAAGGTCTCTGTGCTATCCAGTCAGTTAAGAATTATCATGGTTTGGGTTCTTTTAAATTGCTAATTGTGTTTTTAAAAATAGTGTGTTCGTCTTTGACAGCCTGTTTGTCCTCCAGTTAAAGTTTTGAAATGATTTGTCTGGCTTCCTGTTTTCAACAACCGCTCTACTCTTCTCCCTCTCGTCTTTCTGCCTTTCCTTCCTGAATCCCGGGCGTGGTTTGGACTCCTCTTGGACGTGATCGCTGCAGCTTGTCACACATTCCCTTAATTTCATTATCGCTGGTGGTGCAGAGGGAGGGACTGGAGGAGCCTTTGATAGTTGGGAGGTACAATGTGCGGGGAGAAAGAAACAGAGGGGCTCATGGGATGGGGGGGCTGCCATCACTGCTCAGGCACATCAAAGGATTCCTCAGCAGATGTCTCTAAACAAGATGGCTGCCAGGTCAGCTTAGTCAATTACCTCAGTAATAAGAGCAGGTTGGTGTTTATGCGGCATGCTCGAGTCTGTGCACTACTTTGAGGGTTGTTATGTGCTGCAGGCAGTCGCTTTTTCTCCAATCTTTGAACCTCCTCTGAGCTTTTCAAATCAGAGTGAGGCTTTTTATTTGGATGGGTTGAAGTATTTCTTGATCACGCAGGGAGAGGTGAAGGGCCCAGTGAATTGCTGACTATCCCTGCTTTTATTTAACAGGAAAAAAAAGAGAGTTAAAAAGCCTGCCTATGGCTTTGTTAGTTTCCCTCTATGGCAGCTGTCATCCTGTGTTTCAAAGGACGAAGCAACAGGGAGTAATAATCTGTGTTCGGTATGTTTAGGGCCTGAAGGCCTGACAGGCCTAATGGTACAGGGGTGGCCAAACCATGTCTGACTGAATGAGGCCATCAGATTCATATTTGGGATTTTAGCACAAGAGGCTATACATTAACACTGTCACGCTGAGGTGACAGTGAGCTAAGTGTTGAGTCTGTGAACATATACTTGTTCATCAAGAAGCCCTATTATTACTGCAGCTTCACTGCTTATGCGGCTGCTCCTCTGTCATCTCATAAATATGGACACAGATGGCATCAAACTAAATGTTACGTAAACATCTCTGCAGCCTCCAGGGCTCCTAAATCTAAATGTTTGACTTTTCGTCAGCCTCGGAATCACTCAAGGCTCATTGACTGAAAACAGCTCCTCTATCCAGGTGCATCCAAATCATCACTGTTTGTAGTAGTAGTGTCAGTATTTGAACAGGTATAAATGTTATGAACGGTTATGGCCGCACTGAAATTATTTCTCTGGGCTTTGCTGCTGCTGTAGCAACCAGCCGTCTTCCTGCCTCCATTATTCAACAACGCAGGCACTCTCCTCTAGAAACGGTATAGGCGGCAACCTTGTCTCATGCATACAAATGGGAAGGTTAGCATGTGATCCATCCTGGAATGGATCGCACCCTCTGCATTTGGCAACAAGAAAAGCATCGTAGTGGGATTAAAGTGCTCCCTCGCCCCTGTGAGTGAATGTGAAACGACACAGTCAGATGGACAGTATACTTGTCGTGTTATCCGTTCACCAAAAGCATAAGGAAGCTTCTCAGATGGTCAAGCAGCGACTCCGCTCATGTGTCTGGGATGAAGGGGAGAGAGAGAGAGAGAGAAAGAGAGGAAGAGACGGAGAAAGGAGCCGCACACAACTCCAGCCTTTATCCCCGGCTGCATGGCTAGTTGCTATAGCAACATGACTTCGCATTCCTTTTCACCTGCCGTTTTTGATCAGTCCTCACTCTTGCCTCTCCCTCGCCAACCTTCCTTTGTCCTGAAATGCCTCGCCACTGCGGCTGGCTAACCACTCGGCTTTTAGAGAGGACTGGTGCCACGTATCTAATACTTGCAATATCGGCTTCCCCTAATGGCAGTTAATACAGTCCACCTGTCATCACAGTGCACTCATCCTCATCTTCAGGCATACTTGCGCCGACTACTAAGGTATGACACAGTATCGGGATTTAGAGATGTCCCCCCTCTAAATCCCTATGGTGACATATTATATACATCATCATTATCTCCTCACTGTTGCTAACTAGAACCTCCCTTTAATTCAGAGGGCCGTCTGAGTGTGGCAACAGCACTCCTATTGAGTCAAACATGCCCCAAGGTAATGATTGATCTGCAGTGTGCATGGACCACCCCAGCTACAGTGCAGTCCATCATCATCTGTCCATCCTTCAAGACAAATTACAGGATACAGGTATTTGACAGAGCCTTAACAAGACCTGCATTTGAGTCGTGCGGCGTCTCTTCCTCCTTGGCAAAATCGGGGGAAGAATAAGACTTTTGTGTTGAGATTAGATGAGGCCAATTAAATGCCACACACAGCCTTTATTGCATATTTTAACTATGCATATGTGTCATGGGTTCCATCATTTGATGCCTTTGTTTCCTCGAATGGTATTTTCACTAATTAGCCTGTTTTAATCAGGCAAGTGAAAACAAAGAGCGCTGTGCAGGGTCTGGTATAATGGGTATATAGATGGATAGTGACAGTCCTGCGTGAGGAAACCAGGCATGCAGAGAGGAAAGCCTGAGCTGGAGGCACTGAGGCATGACAAACTTATCTCTCATGTAAAGCACCATTTCTCTGTAGTGATATCTG
This sequence comes from Chelon labrosus, assembly GCF_963514085.1. Lineage (NCBI taxonomy): Eukaryota > Metazoa > Chordata > Actinopteri > Mugiliformes > Mugilidae > Chelon > Chelon labrosus. Next base: position 17,139,408 of record NC_140340.1, read on the forward strand.
CTTATAGTTCTATTTGTATAGCAGTGAATATATATATATAGGAGTAATGTTCATCATGCATACATCACAGATCCACATTGATTCCGCATGTTCTCCTCTCTTTCTCGTGCGCTTGCACAGAAAACCTCAAATAAATATGCAAAATAAAATACACTCATCTCCGTCTTCCTCCACCCCTGCTCCTTGTATGTAGCGCAATCACGCAAGTGCCTCTTCTCATCTAATGCACATATAAATTTCTGCGGAGCCGCTGATCATTACTGTGACACATTATGGAGAAATGATGTGCAGTGGTTTTCATAAAACGTTTCTGACGACTTGGTTGTGGAGATGGGTAATTGGATCCTACATATTGTGCTCTTGCACTAAATTGCACTACTCGGGATTGTGCGTTGAGGTGATTTCACCGGGCTATTACAGATAGAAATTCAGCGTGGTTATGCGGAGGGAGAACAAACAGAAAAGGAAGCTTTGTTACTCTAAATTAATGTACGTGGTATGACAAGGCGGCACTAACGTCCCAGATCATTAGCACAACATCTGGAGTGGGTCACACGATCCTGCCAGAAAGCAAATAGAGGAAGTGGCAGAAAAAAAAAGCACTCTCGCCTATCACAAGGGAGCTGTATTTGCCACTAGATACATATGTATGCATACACAGTCTTACACAACACACGCGTGAATGCAAACACATCCTTGCATCCAAACACGACCATGTCTGCAGTAATTTCTGGTTTTCCACAGAAAAGAAAAAAAAATCGTTTGTTGATGCCTGTGCGACTGTGGACTGTGACTGACAAGTGCAGGTACAGAGCAGCGCTGAGAAAACACAGCTCAGCAACGTCTCCTGTGTCATTTACACAACACCTGGGCTTCCCCAGGACGATTTGGATAAAGACCTGTGCGGTGTGCTTGTGTGTACAGCAGACAAACTCAGAGGGGGATTAATGAATAACCCTCCCACTAAGTGTTTTTCTTGTTAGTTTTTTGGCCGGTATGTCTGGAAGGATGGACAAGATAAATTATACAGGCGAACAACAAAGCTGTAGAGGAGCTACTTAATGCTGAACCCTGACACCCTTGTGCTGCTGGTGTGGTCGTGCTGTGGGTGTTGTGAACTGAGATAAACACACGGACGTGGGTCAAAAAGCGGCAGGTTTTTATTCTAAACAATTTAGTGCCTCAAAGGACAAGAAAAGTGAGTGCTAGCAAGTTACTGGAAAGTTATTAAGGTCCGAACACTGGGCTGCTATGATGAAAGAGTTGCCAAACTCTCACAGAACTTCCTTCATTGACCTGATTGTACAAGCACACTGGAGCCAGCGAGACTAACCAACTCTGAGTGAAGGGTTTCTGTACAAATTATAGATATATTTTTTAAAAACCACATTGGCTAGTCCTCGGTTTTTGCAGAAAGTTATGTTGTCCTGGTGTAGTGCCCACTAATGAGTTTTGTTGGCAGAATGTAAAATAGGGAGCTCATCTTCCTTCGAAAGTGTGGGGGAGAGAGACAAACTGCACAAGGCGTTAAAAATCCACTTAAAAAGGTCTGGTGAACTGCTCTTTAGAGATACTGTCACTTGTTATCAGTTTTATCTGATTATATGGCTAGTTAGAGATAGATTTCCCAGAAAAGCAAACATACATCCATCCATTCATCATTTATAACCACTCATCCTGCCGGCTCACGGGTTAGATATCCTTCAGAGCACCCGGAGAAAAGGCAGATGGAGAACATGCTTCATAAAATATCTTGACCTGCTATTTTATACCTTTTTAACAAAGTAATTTTATTTTCAAATAACTAGAGGCCAATCCGTGTTCTTCCCTTCTCATTTGATTCAACTCTCAGTTCATGAAAAAGTTTGCACTTTCTGTTCCAAGAGTATCTAGCAAACCTTCCAGGAAACATCCTCAGTAAACAGGAAATGATTTCTCTGATGAAGCAATGTTTCGGTTGGGACGAATAAAGGACAGTTTTCATTAGCAGCGATAGCCCTTGTGATTGAACAGACAATGATTGCTACCCACATACAGACGGACAAACGAGTGCACCAGATTGCTGTTTTCTCACCAAAGCATCTGACAATATTAGAACTTGAATTAAATGGTCTGATTTGAGTAAATGACCTTGATGATCTTATTAGGAAACTGGGGGACGTACAGAGTAATGGATCGTGAATTACGAAGAGAAGCATCTCCAAAATGAACAAAAAGATTGAGATACCCCTGCCGTATAATTTAAATGCTCCAGTCTGTTAGCAAGCAATTCTTTCTTGCATACAATAATGCATTATATCTGATATTGGATTTTCAAAATGGAGGGTATTTAATATTAGAGCCAACATCATCATTTGTCCTACAGCCATCTCTTTGCAAGGTCGGGAAGCGTACAGATGGAAGGTGAGCGGTGAGTTTTTGTTGGCAGTGCCCATCATGGGAGCCTCTCTGATGCCTACATCACCATGCCAACTCTCTACCATGCCAGTCAGCAGCAGCAGCAGCAGCAGCACCGCTAAGTAGGTCACACTGCAGTCACACTAGCTTCACAGATAGAAAAAGAGAAAAGACATAGACAGGGAGAGAGAAGGAGCAACGATACAAAAAAAAGGAGCGATGGAGAGGGAGGGAGGCAAAGTAGAGGAGGGCTAAAGACGGAGGATGATATAGAAGATAAAAAAGAAAAACAAAGGAGCGGTACGACTGATGGAGGAGAAATAGCAGCAAACTGGAAGTGATGCAGAGGAGTCAGGAAAGCAGGGGAGGTGATTTATAGGAAAGCAATACAATTTCAAGATTGCAGCACGCATTCGGAGGCAGCAAAGGTTGAGAGACGAGTGTCTGTAAAATGTGACGGTGAAAGCAGATGAAAGGAAGTCTTGCATATGCAAACCCAATCTGCAGAGACACACCGAGCTAATGCTGTCATCCAATAAGGCAGCGGCGTTATTATTCTACTTCTATTGGTGCGGCAAGAAGTGTGCAATCTTCCTGAGCGATTCTTTTGTGCAATTAAACCACTGAATGAGAACACATAGGCACAACAAGACCCTGTGCTGCTGCAATAGTCATTTCCAGAATATTCTTTCTCGATGAAAATTAGATTAATGGAGTTACATTTTCTGATTTTTGTGACATCAGACAGGCTCTGTTTAGGTAGCCATTCAAGGTAAGCTGCACTAGCTACTATTACCATAGTTACCAAAGTTTTAGCCACTTCAAAAGCATCATCCCGTTTCTTCTTCAAGAAGTTCGCATATCTATAGATCTTAAAACCCTGGCAAATGTTATGAGCTCAGGTTGGTTTAATGGAGCATAATTGTGTGACAGCCGAAGGTTAAGTCAGAAGAAAGTTATACCTACACCTTACTACCCATTAACAGGAATCTCTGCACAGGAGTTTTTGACCGGTTCTTCATACGTTAATTAACATTTTGACTTGATTAAAATGGCAATGATTTTGTTAGTTGTCACAGCAAAACATCCATAAGGTCAAACTTACTTGGGTGCAACAAGATTGGGCTAAATGGCGGATTTAAAATCCATTGTTTCGGGAAATCAGCTCAAACGTAGCTGTGCCATTCCTGCTGGAGTGTTGAAGGAAAAGTCTGCCTATAATCCATAACATTATGCATGTTGTAAAACTACAAAGAAGAAGAAATGTGTCATATTGTATTTAGGAATGTTTTTCATTGTTGGTTAATTTAAATAATGTTTTCTAAATTACAAAATGTATGCACAGATACAGTTGAAGGTATTTTTTTCCCCTTTTCAACGTGTTATTTTCTGTTTAAATGCTCTCCTGTTGTACAATGAGCAAGTTGGTATGGTGACCTAATGCAGCTTTCAGACAGTGTATTGTTTGTCGGGGTCTTGGACCATATTTAGAAGCTGCATCACTGCATATACGTCTGGCCACTGATAAATGTTGTATATGGCATTAAACAGCCTTGGCATCATCAGCTAATTAGATGTCTCATTACCGTACCGAGACGGATGTGTTAACGTCAGAAAGTGTATTACATAAGACCTTTTATAGTGTGGCTCTCAAAGCTGGAAGAACATTCGGCTTTTGTGAAAGAATACAAAAAAAATATATATTGCTCAACATATAATGAATGAATGACGTACTGCAGGTATAGACGCAGATAATAAATGATGTACATTTTTTTTCTCTGGATAAGCTAAGCCTTGTCAAGGGCACTAAGGAAGAGAAAATGTAAAAACTGATTGTCAGACGGCTCGCTCTCGGACATCGAAACAGCATGGACGCATATCTGTGACAGCGACCTTACTGTAGCTCAGCTCCACAGCTGTGAGGTCTGATAAGCAGCGAGACATTTTTCTTTTCTGGGACATAAACCTACCTCTGATCCCTGCAGATAATACAGCATCATTTCTCTCTTCACTCCTTCTTACACCGCGTCTGATCACACGTACATGTGGTCAGTCTCGCACGGGACAGACCTTTCAAGAACACACACACACACACACACACACACACGCACAGACACAGTTTCACACATCACATACACACAGTGTGTTAACCAAGCCCACTGTGACAGTTTAACACCCTCATCGTGTTATTAATACCTGTGGCCGTGTCAATAGCCTCTAATGCCAATGTCAACGCCCTCTAGTAGAATCACTTATTTCGGTGCTGCGTCTCATCTCCTCCTCCCTCTCCTTGAACTGTTTGCCATGCAGAGGGTGTGCAGTCCTGGAGCCCACCCACTCAGCCAACAGCGGGGGGGAGGATCAGGAAAGAGTGATGAGGGCAGGAAGACAGGAACAGAGTGAAATTGTCTGCTATATTTCACAGATATAGTTCGGATTGGTACAGCCAAAAGAAGACTTAAGCTTTATTGTGCCAGCTGTGAAACGATCTGTTCCTTTTAGAAAATATATCGAACTTCCTGGTGATCACCATTAAGAACATCTGCCGTCATGCGTCTTCATTGCATTAACTGCTGCATCAAAAGTGAAAAGATACTGTACTGTATAGTACTGCAGCACAAAAGTCCTAAACGGTGATCTATCAATGGATTGAAAATGTCATGGCAACAGCTTCGCCATCCTCCTCACTTCCCTCCTCTTCTGTCTTTGGTCCCTCTGATTAATCTCTAGCCTTGAGCCTGCTGAATATCCGCCAGAGATCGTGACGAGTGAAGGACTGTTGACACATCAGTGGAACACCTTTTCTCATCAAGATGCTTACTGCCACATTCTCTGTGATCATAGGATATTCAGTATTTTTCTCTTGTGTCCACCTACACTTCCTCTGGTGCCAAGCACACAGGTTCCTGTGTGACAACAGACATGATTTGCTTCTTAAAAATACTTTCCTGCAACAACTGGGCAGTAGCTTTCAGCGAATGTGTACTCGAGTAAATAATGCATTCATTGGATGCTCGGCGGCAGATTAACACACAGTTCAGCGTCTCGTGAGTATTTATGGCAGCAGGACTGTGCTGGGTGTTCGTGGTAATAAAGGAGCATGTCAGCCAGAACAGCAGTGTGGTTCACTGATGTGCTTCTCTTTGCCTTAATCGTCTGGATTAACAGATGCCAGAGAGAGGCAAAAAGAAAGAGGCAGCTTAGCAGTCCTGGCTGTCCAGAATTCAAAGGTCAACAGCCACCTTTCCTCTTAGTTTCATGTTTCACCATCTCGTTGTTGGCGTTCATTGTACAGATGGATCTAGTTGATGTCCTTTTGGAGAGGTCCGCATCCTGGAGCCTTCACTTTAGATGGTTTTGCCAGTTCATACCAGCAATTTATCAGCAAGTGCAGCACCATGGCAGCTGCACTCTCTTCCAGTAGTGTCGTCTACAAAGGTGAAACTGGCTTTTGAAAACTTTAAGGAGCATTTTTCATCTGCACAGATTCTGTTGCAATGATCTAATCTACCTGTTTTTGGTCTGGTAGTAGCTTTCTTCTTGGAGTTTGTAACATTCAGATGGACGTCCCATTTCTGGCAGAGCATGTAGGTTTATTTTCTCAGCTGAGTTAAGACAATTCAGGGGGTGGACAGGATAAATCACAGTAGAGCCCTTGTCTCCAGTTTAGTATTTGCTGGTCTTTTACTACTTGCCCTAGGCCTTCACTCTGTGATGCAGAGGAAGATGAAGATGCAGATATGCATGCATGCTGATTTATAATTCGACCCCCTACCAATACTTCGGTTCCAATTACGGAGACTGTATACTTAATTCTCTTTTATCCTGACTGCTTAAAGTAGCTTTCATTCTCATGCACCATTTCCTTATGCACTATGTTTTCTTTATTAACTTGGAAATAGTTTGATAGTTAGTAGATTTTTGTGGTCACAGTTTGTCTTCATTGATCTACTTGTTTCTTCAGACAGAAAACTGAAGGACACACAGGCAATTTGCTCCGAGAGTTCCTTAGCAATGCCATCTTATTGTTGCTAAGCCCCTGCAGTGTATACTTACACAAGAACATTTTAAAGTTTGCTAATATAAACAGCAATGATATGTATATTGCTGCATTTCTTATTATTTACAGAGTTGACACAGGTATCTAAAAAGCAAATATAGAATGATAAAATATTTATTGAAAGGAAGGAGCCTGTCTGCTGGATGGAACCAAGCTCAGAGATGAAACTAGACATGATGCATCATCATCAAAGCATCACTTATTGCTTCAGTCACAGTCACCAAACCCAGACAAGATTCATCCAAGAATAGCACAGTCAAACCTTTTAACCGCATTTGAAAATATTACTTGAGAGCCCTTTGGTCCACAGACATGTCATGTCTCTGAGCATGCTGCAAGACGGTACTATATGTGAGGCTGTTCCTCGACGAATCATGTCGGTACAAGACATGGAAGCATGCAATCTTTTATCACAAAGCTGTTGTCATGTTTGGTATTTTGTGTGTTCATGTGGGTGTTTTTGTCTGTTAGTGTGAGTTTCCTAAATGGTTACAGACAGTAAACTGTCAGTAGAAGCAAACTGGTGCAATTATTCGAAGGCACTGATTGATGACACAGTGAGCTCTGTGTAATGTTGAGAGGCCACCGTACTACAAGCCCTTTTGCCATGCACCCAACACACATCCGCGCAAACGGACACGCATGCACATTTTGTCAAGAGCAATGAAAATGCAACCAGCAGTGACTTGTTGGAGCATTCGGGGGTGATACATCAAAATCCCCCCTCAAATGCAAACACTTGCAAAGCCGACACGTTTCATAAATCACCTGAGGAGGCAGAGTTGGTGTGTGTGTGTGTGTGTGTGTATGTGTGTGCGTGCCCCTGAATCCTCCTCTCTTATCCTCCTTCAGGAAGTGACCTCTATTTACCTGTCATACATCGTTACCTCCCCCAACACACACACGCAGTTACTGCAGTGCAGTGCAGCGTCAAGTCATTGCCATTCATTCCAGCTGTGGAGACAGTGCCAGCTCAAAACCAGAGGGACCGAGCCGACACTACAACAAAAACGACGTTCCTGAAAAAGATTGATGAGGGAATGAAAAAAAAACAAAAAAACAACTAAAAATGTCAAAAAGAAGACAAACATCCAGCAGGAGATTTTGGAAGCGAGGTTGTGTTACTTTCAAAAGGGCACCACGCACAAGCAGACGGTGAAAGAGAGAGAGTGCAGCTTTCAAATCTGCAGCATCATGGAGAATAAAGTGTCTTCCAATGCACGGCCACTGAGGACAAGAGCCTCTCATTTTGCTGTGCTTACAAAAGGATATGCACTCAGAGGCCCCCACACATCTACAAACACTCACAGGCAGTCATACCCACACACTCTAGATGTATAACGCATGTAATGAAAGGGGTAGAGAGGGTGTCTCCACTGAGGCATCGGCCTTCGGTAGCTGAAGAGCCTCAGAGCAGAACAGATTCAGCCCGCCGCTTTGAGGTTCAGCTGCAACCGGCCCACTCTTTGAACTGTGCACGCGTCCAGCCTCGTGGCCCGGGCTAATTAGCATTTCTCCGGCGTCCATCTTCAAAGGCAGCGGGGGAAAGCAACACACACGTTCATATCAAAAGGGCCCCTGTCCTCTGCGCTGAGTCCTAATGTCACAGTTTAAAAAGCTGCTGCGGTTAAACGTGGTCAGGTCATATAACAGACCCTGAAAACAAGAGAAGGCCTCAAGGACAACAAGACCCAGGGGAATGATACTCTATGTGTTTATTCATGTTGTTTATAGTAGAGCCAAAACAATTAATCAAGTCAGTTGATAGGCGTAAATGGCCAACTATTCTGAATGTCATTTCTGGCATTCTGTAGACTAAACAATTAATCTCTTAATCAAGGAAGTTGTCAGCAGATTCATCGATAATGACAGTAGTCATTAATCTTCGGGGTTCAGTGTGTAGCTTTTGCTCAATTTAATGATTAATGATTCAAGAGGGAAATCTCTATGAAAAATGAGTTTAGTGTGAGTTCAAATGAGCCTGTGGTCATATCATTTGGTTAGGTCATTAGTACGCGTTTTAAAAACAGCTGCTGTGCTGACTTTAACACATTTTAGGAATAATTCTCTTAATATTCTTTTTTTTTTTTACACTGAGGTAAAATTATTCTTAGACAGTGAATTCTATGTCATTAAAAAAAAAAATACTTCTTTTAAGCATTTCTTTTTCTTCTTTTCAATAAATCCCATTAAAAGCTGAACTCTAACTAAAAATATTGCAGGAAAAAGAAACATAATATAATTTGTCCTTTGTCTAATATGTTGGAACGTAAGCAGTGTTTGGATTCGTCAAGAATGCCTGAAAATGCCTAAATCCAAAAAGTGTGGAACTTCTTTAAACAGAAACCTATTAAGTTCAGCCCTTTCTAAACATGAAACTTCTCACCAGTGGAGCACTGCCACTAAACAGAAAAGATCGTCCGCTTTCTGAACTCATAGAGTTTTGTCTGGTTGTTGGTTTGTGCTCAGTGCGTGGAAGTCACCGTTGTGTCCTCGACTATTTCCGATGAGAACTCAACAAAGACTCCCTAGAGCAGATGCTAATGGCTAGTATATCAATACTGCTTTACAGCAAATGTGCAAGTTGTAAGCATTTTTTATTTTTATTTTTTTGCACGTATAGAACTATAAAACTTAACCAGTAACTTCACGTTAATGTTACGCTCTAAGTGGGTGTAAGCAACCATTTGCAGATGAATATTAAAGGTGCATTTCCAATTAAAATCATCCTTAAAGGTAAATCACTTTCTTTGCTAATTAATGGACACATTTTCTAGTTAGGTCTACAAAAAGTAAATCTTAAGTTTTGTAAAAAAATATTCTATCATGTTAAAATATGTCTTTATGACGTTTGAATAAACATTTAAATGTTTAATAGGAGAAGTTCTATTATTTAGTCGTTAACTAAAGGATTAAGTTAACGAAGAGATTATTTGAATAATAATAGTTTGCAGTCGAAGTCACTGAGCCTCAAAGTCTAAAACCCAAAACATAGCTTTACCCAATCCCACAGTCAGCTCCCATAAAAATAAGCAACATAATTTTGGAAGGTAGATTTATGGGGATCGGGAAGATAACTCGGGACACACAGTCTTTACCAATACAATAGCTGTTGGCAAGAAGACAAATATATAAAAACAGCATTTTAAACTACTCCTTAGTTAGTTAAATGAACATAGTTGAAATAATCTGACAACAAATCGCTTAGTTCCACTGACTGTTTTTTTGATACAAAACAAAAAATACAAAAAAGACTTGATTGCTTCATTAAAGATTTCACTGTGCATCTTGTTTTTGTGAAGGAGCCAGCCTGATCTGGTGTCAGTGCCCTCGCAGTAATCAGCTGGCGCCCGGTCAGCCTGCACTTTGAAGGCTTCTGTCAGACGTGTACTTAAGTGAAGCTCAAGTGTACTTAGGAGGAGTGTGCTTAACACCAGCAGCACATCTGCCAAGGCTCAGTAAGTGCCAGGGTCTCATCAGTGGGAATCCACCAACAGAGTGGCTAACAGTAGACCACCGGCTGCTTATGATAGACAGAGATGATGGATGGGAAAAGTGTGAGGAAAAGTGCGAGGGATGAGGACATGAGGAGGCAGCTGGGGAATTAAAGAAGAAGAAGATCAAGTCAAAGGGGAGGGAGGAGGTTGTCTCATGGATGTGGCGTGGTTAAGCTGAGAGACAGAACGCTGTGTAACATGTCATAGTCATAAATGACTCAGCTGTGTACGATGCTCACCTCTGTGGGACATGAAAGAGGTTGTCAACGTAGATTTAAAGACATGTTGATTTTTTTTTTTTTTGCCTTGCGTATGCATTTCTCTTCCCCGAGGCCACATTTTGAATGTAGTGAGTCTTGATGTTCTGCATATTGTGCCGATACACAATTTCCCGCTGTGTGCCCTGTTAATGCTCAGACTCATGTTTCATTGCACTTTGAGAACATCTGCATCTTTATCTGGACTGAAGCAAAACATTCGTTTTAACATTCACAATGTAAAAAAAGATAGCTTAAAGTTTTTTGAGCACAAATAATGGCGAACAGTAAAAGTATATTTTTAACTTTACATTGAACTGTGACTACAGAAAACTGAGAAGGATGCAAATGAAATGTCAACGCGGACATGCTGCATGTTTGGCAGTATGTTTGTTCTGCCACATCCAAAATCATGGAATTGCATGTTAGCATTAGCTCATAGATTAGTACTGTTTGTTAGCATTTGCTTAACTGTAAACACAAAGTGAAGGTGAGCCTGAAGCAAATGTTATTAGTTTTGTCAGTACTTGCTTATAAACCAAAATACTAGACTAACTTTTCACCTAACGTTGGAGGTAGTTTAAAAGTTTGGCGAGCCTCAACGCTCTTACAGTTTATCCCAATGTTGCCATGGCAACGTTGGTAGGGATTTTTATGTTTGATGTTTTGTGCTTTACAACACAGTCACAGTGTTGGTGTGGCTAATAGAAAGAAAAAGGTCTTGGAAGAAGCTGTAAATGTTACAGCTTTTTTTGGGTGGTGCTGGAAAAGCAAGAATTCTAAATCTTTCAATGTTAACTCATAAAGGAGCTGTTACACACATGTGAACATCCGTCATGTCTTCCCGCGGACGCTTGTGTCTGCTGACAGTGTGTCTGAATTCATGTTTTATTCATCGTGTCTCCCTGCCGTCACTCAGACAGGCTAAGAAGATGTGCCGTGGATAGCCAAGCATGGACATCAGTCACATCCTAACTTAATCTGCACACACAATCAAGCTCAAGGACACACATACACACACACTTTCATGGTACAGGGAGATTCAGTCTAAGACTTAGTATTCAGGATACAGTGACAGGCGCGTGCACACACACAGTTGGACACTCAGTATTCATAAAGAACGCAGCGGAGGGATGTGAATAAACTCAGCAGTTACGACAAGTCGCTGACAGGATAAATTCATCACACAGGCCCAGTGCTTTACAGCAGAGGAAGAACGTGGCAGAATGGGGGATCACTGACATCCAGAACAGGACTATCACAGGACTATCACAGCCAAGGACACCTCATTAAACATTATGATTGTTAAGAGACAAATCAACACATTTCGACATATTTTGTCTCGCTGCATCCCAGCTGTTTGGCATTTTAAGGCACTTTTTAGCGAGCCTGCTGGGACACTTATGGTGAGTAACTCTTAGTTTAGAGGGCAAAACAGTCCCAATAAAATATTCAAGAACTTTGTGTCACGGACTGTCCCCTAGCAAGCACCATTCAAAGTACAACAGACTTGTTTCAGAAAAGCAAATTTGTACTTTACCAGTGAACTTATAGTTCTCACAAAAAAATCTGCATGGACAGTCTCTTGAAGGCCTCGCCCTACTGTCTGGTATCGATTACAATCAAGCTGTGTCATCATTGTCCATAAATATAAAAGAATCCATCGATTGATGGTGGCGTCACAGGACTACGCAAAATGGCGGCCTGGTTAACTACCTCTTGGTGGGAGTCCATTATATCTCGCCGAGGGAGCCTCACAGGCGGCTGTGCCAGTCCTGCAGCTGGAGGCTGGGAGCTGGCAAAGGTGGCTTGTCAAATACTTGACAATACATGCAAGCAGGGAGGACAGAGGGAGATTAGCAGCCTGCTGACTGGTTCAAACTGAATGGTACTTCTGCCGCCGGAGGAACATTTTCTGTTATTTTTTCTTTTGTTTCTCCTTTGCATCTCAACCAATCGTAGTGTGGTATACATTTCTTTAATATTTGTTAGTATTAGTAGCATAAACATATCTAGCTGATGTCTGATGGTTGATGCTTGGATTTTTATCCATTTGAAGTTTTATATCCCACATCTGCATGAGGTGACGACATGTATATAGATTGAGTTAAATAAAGAGCTGTCTTACCATAGTGCTATCTTAATTGAAAATCCACTAATCCATTTTGAAACAAACTAACCAGACTCCATCCAAGACTTTCAACTTGAGTGAAGACTGTTTAGTTAAACTGGGATTTTAACATCCAGAGGGATGTTCAGTTTTCACTGTACAGTCGATGTAAACACATCCACCAGAGGTGTTTTCAACAGAGTAATTACGCAGGGGCTTAACCTGTACTGTATAAGAGCAACCAAAGGAGAGTCTAAAGGTCGACCTGAGTAATTGAGTAGCTTTACCAAATACAGTTGCAAGGAAATGGAAATCACACAGATAATATGCAGTTGATTGTACTATTGTGAACATTTACATTGAGAGCCACAATAGCATTGCAGTATTTATTAAATATTGATTGCAGAATAAGAAAAAAAAATTACACAACATTTAATCTTCGCAAGGTTAAACTTGTTTTGCCCCCATTCTCAGTCCAAGACAAATCTATGGTTTCTGCAACTGTGCAAAGTTTGCCGTGTGCCAGGCTCTACAGAGGGGCAACAACACAGTGAGGTCACTGAATATCTTCTGCCTCACTGCAAATGATAACCACATATGTGGCCCTGCTTCATTTCTGTCAGTCTGTATACTTGTAAATACCATGAAATTTTGTTTTTTAAAGACTTGTTTACTTGGTTGCCTCTCCCATTTTTTAAGTTTTAGCTGAAGGCTGCGTAGCATCATACAAGAAATCATTTAAGTAAAAATAAAAAAACATTAATCCACATCTGTTTTGCAATTAGAGCAGAAACAGTGCACAAAGTTTCAAGCTGATTATGTAACCTTGCTCCCCCTCCTGTTGCGACTGAAAGAATTAAACCATGGGAGATGGTGAGAGGGACGACAGGTGTGAGAGAGGATGTTCAAACCTATAACCGAATTAGAAGGCTGATACTGTGCATGCTGTCCCCTGAAGAGCTGCTGGGACAACTCTCGGCTCTATATCTCAAAGACTGGATCTTTTATTCACTGCAAATGTGGTGTGGGTTGAAGAGACGTGTGCATTGTGTCTGAGATGGATGGATCTCGATAGCAGCACATGTCTGGACCGAATGGATTCTCTTTGTTGATCTCTTCCTCAATTTCTATCTCGGTTCTGGCTTTTCCCCTGAGCTCATATCCTGTACTGCATCTCTCTCTCGCTACTGCAGCCATTTTTCTTCCACAGTACTGCAGTTAACCTTCCAAGCTTTCTCTCCTTTTATCTTTCATCCCCAATATTTTTACCCTTTTTGTATCTTTTCCACTTTCCCTCTGAATGTCGTGTTGTACGTACAGAGATACTGTAGTAAAGAAAGGCAGAGTCAGGTTGCAACAGAAGAAAAATAGCGAGAGGAAAGACAGCTGGGCCGATGCATCACTTGCTAGCTTGTCAGAAAGAGGTATGACTATGGTGCGTCCAAGCAGCTACGGTATAAACCACTGCATATTTCAAAACATCCTGCCTTACTAATTCGTCTCTGCGCTCAGCAACCACCGTCCAAGGGGATTTCCTCTACTATCAGTGAGGAGGCTCTCCCTAATGTCCTGCTCGGCAGTGCAGGCCTCCCCAGGGCCTGAGATACAAGATAAGATGGACGGATGTGGTGATGTAACCATGGCAGCTGAAGGCCACTTGATAAAAAGTTATGATCAATAGAGTGCTGCGTCAGAATACTGCATTCAGACTGAGGTCGGGTCGTAACTCTCATGTGGTCAAAGAAAAACCCTGGAATGAAAATAACACCTTTTACCTGGTTTGCTTGTTTGCTTTGAGTAACCTGTGGAAAAGCTTCTGTTGGAAATGGCGTAGGAGCACATCAGTGATCTGAAGCAAAATTTCTGAAAGACAAAAAGACAATTTGTCAACGAAGGCCGACTGTGACGTTTTTCATGCCTGGACAAAAAAGTTGCATCTGAACACACCACGAAAGCTGAAGCCGACGGCCAACCAACACTTATGTTATAACCAAAAACGCTAAAAGAAAGGCAACTGGCCTTGGAGAGTTACTTAAAGATGTTTCGCCACTCATCCAAGTAGCTTCTCCGTGCTCTTTCTCCAATGATGGGCTCGAACGGGCTTTTCCAATGACATGCAAGTGTCTAGTCATTAACAGCTGATGGTTAACAACCATAGATGAGCCTATTCACACCCCAACTCCCCACCAGTCCTTTAGACCTGAAGGAGCTACTTGGATGAGTGGCGAAACGTCTTTAAGAAACTCTACAAGTCCAGTTGGCCTTCTTTAGCGTTTTTGGCTATTCCATGGCCTGGATGACTGAGAACCTTCACAGACATAACACTTGTGTTCTGTGCCTGGGTGAGAGGAAATAACTCTCCATACCAACAGGTGGCAGTAGTGTGTGTGCGTAATTCAAAAGCAGAAAATGGAAGAACTAGTATTAGCTAAGGTCTAGCGACAGGTGCGTGCCATCACAGGTTGCTAACTTTCTACCTAGATGTTTGGAAGAATGATTTTTTTTTTTCCAAGATGGCGACGACTAGAACATCCACACTGAGCTTCAGCCACAGATGTGACATTACAACAGGACGTCACAGAGGCTTCATCCATGAACAGTCAGTGGACATGAACGTTGTTAGAAGTTGACAGTGATATTATTGAGATATTATGCTAGCATTTAAACAGTTGTATGGATGTGATGCAATGCTACATTTGCCATGATTCGCTCAGTTGCAAGGCTTTACCTTGTAGCTAGTTTTGTATAGTGAATTTTATGTAGATAAAGAGATACTGATATAATATCCAAATATACCCCAACAATACAGCAGCTCATCTTTGTTTAAGGAATTCCACTATACAAATAGGTTGACAGTATGTTCTTTAAGGATGTGTTTTTATGAAGTGCCGCCATTTGCGTTTTGACAGGCCCGCAGCTCACTGGGAATATGTTTGACCACAGTATATGTAAACTGAACTATCTGTGTCTGTACATGGATATCCCATCTGGGCTCATGCCATTTTATGTCAGAACTACTGTGGAAGCAATTTAATCCCTTTCACATGCTGAATTTCAGTATTTTTGGCAGTGATCAGACAAAAACAAAGATGTGCTCATCTTACTTGTAGCTCGGGGAATGCGTGTGGATTTTGGACATCTTGGGATCGATATGATTCAATTTTTTTCACTAAAAATGGATTCTGTTTCATGTTTTGTGAAAAATTCTGAAAGCTCTCTTTAAAAAAATTGTACCTTTGGCTCTCACGCCTACTGTTAATTAAAGTAATACACCTTTGTTGATGCATCACTTAATGTTTTGACCTTCACAGAAGTTCAGGATCAGATCTCTGAGGGCTAATCTGAGATGGGACAGTAAAGAACGAACAAGGACACGTATCAGTCACTAACTGAGTTTCCTGCTGTGTATATACAGTACACCGGTGTGTGTCTGTGTGAATATGCGCGATTGTATGTGTGCGAGAGAGCGCAGAGAAGGGCAAAGCAGCATCAGTCACTGTCACCAAGCACCGCAGTCTCTGGCTCGGTTCCACGCGCACACACTCAAAGACACACGTGGACACACAAACACAGAGGTACAGGATGCATAATTCATAGGAGTAATCAAAGGCAGACAAAAGCCACAGTCTTTGAGTCTGTGCGCCCACCAGGACGCAGTTTGACACACACACACACACACACACACACCCACACACACACACACAGACACAGACACAAAACACTTTACTCAATTGAACAGCAGTTCCTACCAGCCAGGCTGTAGTCTACAAAGGGAAAGGGGGAGAGAGAGAGAGAGAGAGAGAAGGTGGTGAATAGGAGGAAAAGATACAGAGAGAGAGTGGATAATTTTTCACACAGCCCCTTCACTTTCTTCCTCTGCCCAGAGGCCCTCTCTTACAACTTCCTCTTCCATTTTTATTTAAAAAAAACTGTCTAGACCAAAAGAGACAGCAGAGTAGAGATAAACTCTCAGAGCTTTCTGGATTCAACTTACGGTTTCATTTGACCGTATTTTTACTTTTGTGCATTTTCTCAAGTTTGTCTACAGAGAAAATAGCTTTTTAAAGGAGCTAAGGATCCAAAGCACCAAAAAATAAATAAATAAAATTAATATTTTACGAAATGCAGATCACTAACACCCATAAGAATTTAATAAGCCATATTTAGTGTTGATATTATTCTGTGCAATGATTCAAGTCGCGCTACCAGGGCACAAGATGTGGACTGCGGACCTGGTTGTGTACGTTTACATGGTTCCACATTTCTCTTTCTGTCTCTCTCTCTCTCTCTCTCTCTCTCTCTCTCGGGGCACAGCTGTAAAAAGCTCTTAAAGCTTTCATCTCTGTCTAAATCCAAACCAGCGTTCCATTATTTATTTATCTTCCAGAGACTAGAAATATCCGCAAAGATCCACACGACAAAATGAGCCTCAGTCTTGTGGTGGGTCTCTGGGCAGAGTGGTCACACACTAACACACGCACACACACATGCACTCACCAATTCACATATAGTGTATACTATCAGTAAAAGACTGGAACTGCACTCAGCCGGACCAGGTAATGCACCTGTACTGAGGCACCTGATAAATCCCAGAATGCTGTAGTCTTATCAGCCCGGGCCAGACTCATGAAAAAAAAAAAAAAGCTCTGGTGTTTTTGTGCGTGGCTCTGTCTGTCCGTCTGCCCCCCTGTTTGTGTCCGTCTCTCTGTCCTCCTGCTGCAGTGCCTCAGTCTGCAGTCTGTCTTCCCTCTATTACTTCTTCCGTTGAAGTTGATAGGCTATAAACTCAGCTCATTACAGATGATCTCTCGCTCCCTCCTTGCTCTTTCACTTCCTGGCTCTTTTTATTTCCTTTAAAATGTCAGGTGCACTGAGGCAGAACTACGAGGCTCACAAGGTGCAGATGAACTTGATCAGTGTTTCGATTCCAACTATGGGTCAATGTATAATGATGAAAAGTGTCAAAACCTGCAAAGAACTCCTTAAATCTCTGGACGGTCTCAACACCTTTCAGCTCATTGTTAATGGTTTACTGCAATGCAGCTTTAATTGTTTTTTCAGCACTGATTCCACTAGCTGAATGCAGTTATCCCAGACGGAAGCATGTGTGTAATTACTGCATTAATGAGGAGTTTTTCGGCAAGCCAAATGACAGATACATGAGGGGTTTGACAGTGCATTATTTGAACGACTTAATAATTAAAAGTCTCATTGCTTAAATTAAGATAAAATAGAACTGCCACCTGTTAGATAAAACAGTTCTGTCCTTGTCTAACAGAGCCGAGACAATTCTCATTAGACATTTGTGCACTTCATTAGTTTTCATAGTCAGCTGAGTTAAAAATACAAACTCCAAAGGTGGAACATAAAGATGGAGAGTGAAAAGTAAATGAGTCATCCATATCCACGATGCATACTCTGTTGTGATGGTCCTAGTTTGAGGCAAATTGAAAATGTCAAATGCCTGAACAGGACTGTGATAGAGCTGCCTGCATGAGTTTTATGACCCATACTGCTTGTTGATGTTGTTGCCTTGTAAATCAGCTGAATTTATGCTGTTAGTCCCTTGCAAATTAACTTGATGTAGAGTTATCCCCCTCAGCACTGACTTTCAGAGGGGATGGCGGAGTACTTCACTGAAGTTATTTTTGGCCATGTTACATAATAAGTGTCTCGTTCTGTCTCTTCTGGTATGATGTTCAAATCATCAGTAAAGCTACTAACTGTGGTATATCAGAGACTGAACATTTAAGCATGTTTTGGTTCCATCTCACTGCTGTCAGTGCGTCATACTGGAAGAATATTAGAAAACTTTTTCTTTTGTTAAAGACAACAAGCATGAAGCTGACTGATCCCAAGCTTTGAGTTTAGTGCAATTGGAAAAGGAGAGCTTTAGAGTCCAGCAGAGGCAGACGAACCATCTGGGCTCGTGGAAGTTTTCCCAGTGGAGTGAGCCAAAGTTTCATGCTGGTAGGCTGATTTGGATTATTAGCCAGCCAGTCAGCTCAATGATTATGTCCTGCATAAACAACAACAGTGTAGACCTAACAAATTAAAATTAAGCCGCATTAAAGCTGCCTTCTACAAGTTGACCTCAGCGGAAACAGTAAAGTTGAATGTCCAAAATGAACATGGAAGGATTTATGGCAGGTGCTAAAATCTGTCTCGTAACATAAAGTAAAAAACTAGACAGAGTTTGCAAAAAAATAACAAATAAAAGGGGGTTTTATTCAGAAAAATTTAATTAAAGAGCAAAGCTAGACCAGCTAAGCTCTATGGTGAGCATCAGCAGCAGTCTCTTGTCTGTCTGCCATGTTGATTTTTCTTCTGCAAAACCCAAACATATCTTCAAACACGAAGACGAAGAAAAGCACAAAATTTGGTATTAATATAATTGGAATTAAACTCTTTATCAGCTAATAACCTCAAATAGACTGTACATGCAGTACATTTTTCTCGATATGTACTTAGTAGTTATGATTGTGTTCATCTTTACAGTAAACTCTCTTTGTTATCTATTTCTGAGATTTGCCTCGTTGTGATGAAGTTTTCCATAGTCTGGCCTGTTGACTTTGTTTTTGCTCCGGAGGAGAGAACAGGTTTAGCAGAGAAGTCTTGAGAGGTGGGAATAAGGGCACAAAAGAGAGGAGAAGAAGAAATAAATGAGGAAAAGTGCTGCGAGAGGAGAGGAGGGCGTGCCCTCCCCCTGCTGTCCTCTGGGTTTTGGATAGATTGCTTCCTCTCTGAGTTGGAAGACAAGGTGGGGTAGGATGGGGAACATGGCCGTATCCCAGGGTGTTGGTCAGCAGAGAAGACTCTCAGGTGTTAATTTGCACCTCCATTCACACCTCCAGCGTTCCATCGGGAAGCAGAAAAGCTGCAAGCCTGCCAAGATGATAGCCTTGTCACCTTCGATCAGACCTGGCGATCGAATAAACCATCACTGCCATCTTTAAGGCTTAGCTGCAGGCGATTGGATCCCCAACCCACTCTCTCTTCTATACCCTATCTTTCATACTCTGACTCGGCCAAGATACCTCTCCCGTCCTGTCACAGGCTGCTGAACCCTCTTATAGAACCCCCTTGTCCAAAAAAAATGTGCCAAATGTAATAAAAGTGTGATAGCGCTTGGCTCCACATCCGGACCTGGCACCAGAGCACCCAGAAGGAAATTATGTTTCCGAGTTAAATTGCTTTCCTGGCATGTGATAAGTTGGGGTGAATTTTTAATCCATGACCTCATGAAAATATGTCAGTCTCCCAGCTGCTATCATTTCTTCCATCCCGCCGCGTCCCTTTCCCTCCTTGCTCCCATCTGCCACTTACCCCTGCGTCCGTCTTGTGACTTCGCTGTTCTTAAAAAAGTAAAAGATAGCAGGTGTTGGACACCTTTGCTCCTCAACCAATTACCTCACCAGTGTATAATCCTACCCAGCCTCACCTCTCTTCCCACTCTATCCTTTTCCCTCCTTGCCGCGCTCACTCCCTCACCTCCACCCCCGCAATTCATTTACTTTTTTCATCTCTTCCCTTCATCCCTGCAGCACAGTTAGGCTTCGTGGCTTACCAATTACAGCAGCAATAGGCAGCTAGCTAAAGTCACTCCCACAGGCAGTTTCATGCATGCAGGAGGCATCCAGCTGACTGACATGACACGGCGTGTTCTCCCGTTGCCAGCCCACGACCGGAGGAAGTCTGATAGCCAGGCTCCACTGGGGCTCACTGTGGCTGTCTTTACATGGCTAGCCGTTTGCTGCACCTCATGCCAGGCAGCCTGCTGCCTGCCTGACACTTTTCTTTTCAAGCGAACATGCTGAAAGGCCCACAGTCGGGCAAACAAGCCGAGGTATGGCTGCAGAGAGGTGTTGGGTTTTGGTTTACAAGATTAAACACTTTACTCCTTCATAGTATTTGTAAATGTGGGTGAAATGAAATGGAGTAACTTTAGGGAGAGCAGTGTTTATATGTGTTGGTTATGTTTCCTTACGAAACACAGTTTTATATTATTTGTAAAATGAATAATTAATCACCTGCTGAGGTAATTTTCATCCATGTGAAACCAAAGGTAGCAATGCAAAAAGGCCTGGCTATAAACCGTCTTGGCAATGTTTAAAAAACCACAAATCTGTCTATGTCTCTGGCTGCCTGCTATTCTACTTCCTATTATCTGATGTATTGAAATGTAAGACCCTTCCATAAGGCTACTGAAAAGTTTTTTAATCTGTTTTCGTGTCAAATGGAAGGAGATTCTTATCCATCAAATATTGCGGCCAGAGATTATTGAACAGTACACTATGACATTGTGAAGATGCCATACATTGATAAGACTTTATGAAAGTAGAAAATATTATTTACAGTGAATACAGTTTTCAGTCAGCTGTTGGGCATCTGCATGTCCTCCTCTGTCGAGATATCCCAGGTGCCGGCCGATAGTCTTAGAGATTAACAAGCAAAGAAGGGAGGGATAGCTTATTTGCATTTGACTGTCAGTCTCCTCCTGTGCACATTCACCTTCTGCGCTTCATGCCAGATAGAGAGGGTGGTGCTTGGAAGGCGTTGCAGGGGCCTGCTATTTAACAAAAATGAATCCTGACAAGCACAGCTACAAGGGAGGCAGCAGGAGCGGAGGGAAATTGGACTAAATCCACCCATTCATCATCCGACATCAGACGGTGACATGCGCAGGAGGCCCGGTCAACATGCTAAGAGCTGCTCCCATGTACATGCACAGGCATCCTCCTGCTTCCCTCCACTCTCAGCCAATCAGCTGCCAACAGCTCAGGAGCCAATCAGGATCGAGGATCTCTGCTGGAGCTGTTGAGGAGCCGAAGAGAAGGGACCGTGTCAAAGTCGTACCCTGTGAGGCAGAGCCGCATTAAAATTCATACGCCGCCGAAGCACCAAACTGAATACTGATCAAGGCACAGGTCCTGTCCTGCAGCACAGCGAGGGAGCAGAGCGGTTTTTAGGTGCATATCCACACTTGTGTTCCCTACATACATGTAACCATAAATACCCGTCATAGAGCAGCAGGCAGAGAGAGGAAGAATAAAGACGGTTAGATAGTGGAGAGTGGGAGACAGAGAAAACACAGAGTGTGAGATCTCGTTATACAAGGCTGTTGTGTCTCTGATGTGGTGCTGGAGCCACGATCGGAGGGAGGAGAGTGAGAGAATATCTGTTTATGACGGTGTGTGTGGGCAGATGTGGTCATGTAACCGTACACTGTTGCTATTTTCCCCTCTGTACATTATGTTTGTGCTCCTGAAAGTGTGTAAATCACTTGTAAATGCAATGTTTTACAGAACATGCATAAGCTCACTCCTGCCTGCCTGCGTACTTAGTTATAAATAGATGTCTACAGCGGAGCGAGAACATGATCAATAATTATGTCATAACCTGACTAAGGTGGAATTTACAAATAAATGAATGATGTAGTTTAAATAAAAAGAGAATCTGACTTTGTGCTGCTGGAGGAAGTATATTTGACTTCAGTGAAACATAAGCCCAGGATTATGGGTTTGCAGTGTAATGTACAAGTTAGAGCATCATTAATCATATGTTTGTTTGTTTGTTTTTTGCACATTTCTGTGCCATATAGTGGGAGTGACTGGGGCACCGAAACGCAGCCTCTAAATAACGCATTATCTGCCGCGAAGCTCGTTCATTTCACCATTATTTTGTTATGATACGCTAGTGCTATTCCCTGTTGAGTCCAGAGTTACCTGTTGTCTATTTGGGGACATGCAGCAGTTTGTTGTTCTTTGGCCAGCTGTTCCACTCTCTGCCTCCGCATCCTCCTTTCAACGAGCTCCTCATCCGTATACTCTGGCTCAAAACGTTAAGGTCGTCCATCATAAACAAAGTCGTCGTCCACAACCTCAGAATCTGAAAAGTATTCAGCCATGTTGCAAAAAACTAGCAGTAGCAAATTACAGGTAAACAAGCCGACCGTCACAGGGTGCACATGGCGCTCAGAGATGACATCATCCAGGTCAGAAGTTAGTAGGTCAATCTACAGACCACGGATGATGATAACAGGTAACTCCAGACTCAACGGGGAATAGCACTAGCGTATCATAATAAAATATTGGTGAAATTAATGAGTTTCGTGGCAGATGATGTATTATTTAGAGGCTGCATTTCGGTGCCCCAGTCACTCCCATTATATGGATATACGTGGATGTAAATATCTTCCGAACGACTCCAAATGACACCAAAGTTATATGGGTGAGTAAACGATCGTATTTTATGCCAAAAATAAGGTCCAGGTTGTAAAAAATGGTAATTCACCTTTACGACATTGAAACCCAATTAATAAAGTGGTGAAATTACATTCTCCGTAACTTATATATTTGACGCCTTTTATCTAATTCATTGCAACATCTGCATTGCACTCAACAATACACTGACTTGGAATTATTACAAATGTATCGGTGAAACACTTAATATTTAATAAAATAACTGAATATTGCTGTTCGGTCAGCGGATGTGGGTAAATGTGATGAGCTCGGTTTTCTTTATTATTCAGTCAATCAAGAAAATAATTAGCAGAGTCAGCCATAGACAGCTATGTATATAATGATTTCACGTACTGGAACTCAGTCTCGACATCAGCAGATACTCCTGAATATATGCACAGATGAATAGATTACTAAAAAACACTAAGCTTTATCAAAAAGATCAAAATGGCCGCTAAAAAAACCCAAAAGGTTTACATGAAGATTAAATGTATAAATCTAAATTAAATAACGTGGACCCCTGGAAGCTTTCATGGAAAATAAAACTAAATTATTGCACTTGATTCTGCATAAACTTTCCATATTTAGATTTATCTGTACAACATTCTTATTATTACTGCGACATACACTAGATTTAAACCATATTTGAGATAGGACTAGATTTGCACATATCTGCTGCTGTCCAAGGGTCAGTTATCACTCCAGTGCCGTCTCTATAAAAAACTATACTGCTTTGTAATTGTAGGCTTTTCCATTTAGGTCAATTTTAGACAAACGTGTATATATATATATATATATATATATATATATATATATATTTTTTTTTTTTTTTTTTATCCGGAATTGCACATGGATATGTTTGGGTACGTGTTAAATCACTGCCAGTCCTGATTTGACTGGAATTTAGATTAAAGTGACCTTAATCCTTCACCTGACTCCACCCAGTTTGTCCGCAAGCCGAGACAGAGAGAGAGTCGGAGACAGAGAGGCCGATAGTGCTGATTGCTAGACATGAATTAATGTGTTAGTGTATTGACATTCAGAGGAGACAAGAGAATCAGCGCGTGAACTCCTGACCTGCCTGGATTTGGCAATGCACCAAGGAACAATGGCGGGGAACGCAGCCAGAAAATCCAACTTTGTCTATCTTTTTTAAATTGTTCATTTCCGTCCCACTAATTTCATTTAAACTCCTCACTCTAGCATTTTTCTCCAGATGAAATTAAACTTGTCTCTGAGGATATATTCTCACTGTTTGTTCCACTGTGAGTCTGACCGACAGCTAAAGGCATGCTAAAGGCAGTTACCTCATGTACTTTCGTACATGAGGTAACTGTGAATAAATTTAGGACGTGTACGAAAAGCCTCATTTTTCAACAGCACAGTGAGTAGTTTGTGTCCTTAAAATGGCGGAAATCCAGCCATCTCTGCCCAGACTAAGATTAATTAGCCGCTCTTCTGCTGCTGGACAACCCCGTGGGGTCTGAGCCAAGTATACGCACTATCACACATATACACACCCTTGCACGGTGATACGCACTCACCAAAACAACAGGTGGTCCCAGAGCCTCTGCTTAGTCAGCTCCTCAAGAAGCAGCATCCAGTTCTTTGGCTTTTCCCCCTAAAGTCAGTCTGCAGAGAGAAATAGCAGTATGGCAGCGTGACACAGCACAGGCAGAAAGAGAGAGACGGCACAAGAGACTGGAAGAGAGACAGGGAGCTATAACTGTGTCTGTCGCCACCTCGCCATCGTACAAGGAGGATCAATAAAACAAAGTCAAATACTTCTCACCAAGTAATCCTCTGTGGCTCTGTTCAAAGATCCGTTGGAAAACTGTGAATCGTCAGAATGAGAGCGGTGGACCGGGCATCCACTCGTTTGCACAAGAAGTTGTATTTACTCTCAAACACTGGACGTGTCCCCCCACTCCTGGTGTAGCTCATACTGACAGACAAGAGAAAACAGAGAGTACTGAATAGACACACGTGAGATACACCGATCAGCCACAACATTAAAACCACTGACAGGTGAAGTGAATAACATTGACCGTCTTGTAACAACACAATGTTCTGCTGGGAAACTTTTGGACCTGGCATTCATGTGGATGTTACTTAAACATGTAGCACCCACCTAGACCAGACCAGGCACCCCCACCCCATAGCAATGACACTCCTTGATGGCAGCAGCCATCCCCAGCAGGATGCAGCCTGACACAGACACAAATGGTTTAGAAACAACTAAAAAAAAACATGAAAAACAGCACAAGGTGTTGATGTACATGAAGAGACGTTTATTGAAACCTTGAGCAGACCGATAAGGAAGTTGCAAGAAAGCAGGAAAAAAACAAAAACAAAACATGTGTCTTTTCTTTATTGAACTAATCACTTCTCGTGGCCACATTACAACAGCAAAACCCCCAAACCCTTTTAAGCGACTGACTCCACCAACATTAAAAATCATAATAATGGTTAGGATGTACACCAAACACAGATTTTGTGTTCCTATGATATTCAATCTACTGATAAACAACACCGCTAAAGAGTCAAACCTCACATTAAAGAAACTCCAAAAAATATTTGGCATATTTGCATGAAATAAATATTTGATTATTAAAATTGTAACAATTCATTTTCAACAGAGTAACTAAAGATTTAATAGACTGATTATGAGAGTTAGACTGTGATCACATGTGGGCTGGTGAATTTGATGTATTTGGACTCAGTATGCCACAAAATCCATCATAGTCTGATGAACACCACTACACTCGGATAGCCTTGTGCTGCATAACGTTGCAGCAAAGCAAACCAAGACACAATTTTAGTTCATAGTGAAGATTAAACAATAAAATTTTGAGGATAGGAAACCAGTGAGTGTAAGAAAGTAACCCTAACCCTAACCCTAACCCAAATACCAAAATAGTAAAGCTAAAACACCAAGGATTGCAATAAACACATAGTAAGCACTGTAGGATCTGCACTGTAGAAAACAGAAGAGCATATTCAGTGTTTGTGTTTAGTAGGGGATTTGGGGACCATCACATGCTCAGTAAATGAACAGTAAAGCTTTGGATTTTGACCACAGATAGTGAGAGGCTTTGATAGTGAGAGCCATTGTTGGACAGATCCCATCAGATTGAGGAGGGATAAGCTGCTTGGGGGATGCGGTCAGAGCGAAACTCTGTCATTTTTGCAAATCGAGGGTATCCGTCATTCCTTTGATGATGGAGTTTTAATTATTAGATGATGAGGAGAAATGGGCCATGTAGAGATAAATGATAGGATTGAAAAAGTTGTCTTTGGGGCATTAACCCACAGATATACGACTTTGTGGTGTGTGTGAGTGTGTGTGTGTGTGTGTGTGTGTTAGGGAGAGAGGGAGAGAGAGAGAGAGAGAGATAGTCAGCGGGATAAAATGGGATTTCAAGAACTTATGAAGCATGATCATTTTTAGCCGCCATTAACAGGTGTGGTGTTGTATGATGATACATTAGTGTGCTTGCGAAGCCGAAGCACTGCATTGTGTGATTTACTTCAGAAAGCGGAACGTAGCGTTTGTTCAGGCCCAGAAATAAACTTGCGTCAGCTGTTTCATTAGTGCTTCACCGCCATTGTCTCTTCATCACCTGTTTCATTAACAGCTGATCGTCTTGATGCATGTTCACGGCGCTGCAACACAACCGAAACACTGTTTGTAGTCTCATCACTCTTGAGTCTTTTTATGTGTTACATTACTGCAAGTATGAGAGTTACTGCTCAGGTATGATTGGGAGGATATGCTCTCCAAGTAGAATATGACATGGTAAATGTACAGTTTTGTATATTGTATAGATTGTTCTGTATTACAGTCGGGCACATGTCACAAACACAGATCTCCCTAAACATTTACCGCAAGGAAACGTCGTCCACACTGTTATCGGGCTTGAAGCAGTGGGTGAACCCAACAGGAACGGCACTGGTGCGTTGACAATATTTCTTTTCAAACATAGAGCAGTGACTACGAAGAAGAGTTGACCAACTGTCAGCTACAAACTGTGTATGATGATGGGGCTTAAGCAGCACATAGAGAGTGTCTGTATGTCTGTTTGTGCATGTACATGCACATTGAATACTGTGCAGCTCTTCCCCCATAAATCTTTGTCTTTCTAACGTCTGCCGTTCACTGCATGACTTATATTGTTTGTCTCCAGTGCTGCACCGAGTCGTATCTCCCTCACCCGGTCTAAAGAGCTGAGAATACAACAACTAAATAATCCAGATGTTCTGAAAGCCCTCTGTTGGCTGCTCTGGCCTCCCTTTTAACAACTGTGCATGTTTTAACCTGCGGGTCAAAGTGAACTGAACCTTAAGTGCTGCAGAGGCTTATACATTTTGCAGCCGGAGGTACAGCTTGTGTCTCTCCCTCTCTCGCCTCTTCCTCTGTCCCTCTGCGGGTTCCCATTTCAGATCTCGCTTCCTCGTCTTTGTCTGCCCGTATCTCTCTCCCTGTCACAGTTCACTCTCACCCTATCTATCTGTGTCTTTCTTCATCTTCTCATCTGCAGCCTTCTTCTCCTGCTTTCTATCTCTGCGTATTAACCTCTCTGCTGCCTTTTTCTTTGCTTTCTCCCTGTGCTCTTTTCGTGCCCCGAATCTTCCTGCTCGGCCCCTTTTCTCTGCGAGCCCGTCTGAGTGGCCCTATTGCTCTGTCTCCGTAGAACAGTGTGCCGACTGTCAGCGATGCCCCGACGTCATGGCACATGGCTGCGGCATCCTGGCTATAAATAACTCGGTCTCGCGGTGCTCAGTCCAAGACAAGACCGAGAGCCAGAGGGAGAGCAATCTGCTGTCTCCCTCAAGAGACGCTCGAAGGAGAAGGCGCAAATAAGACAGCTATACTCAGCCTTCCCCGCCTAGACCTTCATTGTACTTGCAGAATAAAGTGGTTTTGAATTTAATTATTTTTCGGGAAGCAGTTCAAGTACTGAGGTGAATCAAAGGTTAAGGCTCTAAATATTGAGGTTTAATAAAGCAGACAGTATACTTCTTGAATTTCCATGAGGCTGCGCAGTGGGTCACAGGGGTTAAAGCCATTACAGTCAGCTGCTTTTATTGATCTGTGTAGGTGTCATTAGTCCTGTGCTTTTATTCTAGATATTCTAGATCTTTATCTTTAGGAATTCGAGGACTTGCCTGTGCAGTAACTTTTCAAAGCTCAGGCTGGCGACAGTAACACGTCACTCTTTTACAGTTCTCTATTGAGCAGATGTTCATTTTACAGTATCGTGCCTTATTTACAGTTCTACTCAGAGTTTCTCATGTGCAGATCTGTTCACTTGGTCTTAACCATAGAAAAGGCATATGTTGTTCTGTTTTAATCACTCTCAAAGTACACAGTGCGACACAGGCTTGTTTGAGCTCCTTTTCACTTTAAATGATCAGAATAAAGCCATGCACTAGCATAGTCCTTAATAAATGCATTACTATGGTAACCAATGGGTCTTTCATGAATAAAAAATAAACTGGAGCCAATTTGTTTTTCTCATTCTCAACACTCGTCAGCCGTGGTCAGCCAACATATCGCTCTGATGTATTAACATTTATCCGGACAATTTATCCGTCTATCTGTAATTATTGCAATGAAATCCTTATAATATATATTATAATATAGAATATTTTTTCAGCAACAAAAACAACTTCTAGCTAACTATTTAGTCAAAGTTTGACTGCTTTGAATCTAGTCTAAATGAACCAAACTGATGGTAACTAGCTGCACCAGAGCCGTTGCACTACTTCACACTGGTATATACCACATATAATTGTGTTGTTCTCATATTCTTTGTGTAGTAAAAAGCAGGATCTATCTAGGTCGGTGAGAAAGTCGTTGACAGGATTATTTTTTCAATTTCGACTTTTCTGCAATCAAATATATCTGCGGGAGAAAGATGACGATAAACAACAATGCAGCTCAGATTTTCAGTCTTTGTAGCTTCGCCCATTAAATCTTAGCTGCAGCTACATTTATTAAGGAAGCAAACCTGTGAATGCAGGACCCTCTGTGTACCTACTGATACCACGGATATCTAACATAAAAACATAATAAACCTCTTGCAATTCCAGCAAAGGGAACCGTATTCCTTACCTCAATGATGTGTAATGTAATTAATGTTTGCAGTCGGGTTATTGATTTAAAAAAAAAAAAATAATTAAGAAGTGATTGTTTTGATGGAAAAATGGATTGACTAATGCCTGATGCTCCTTGAAATAAATTTTCATGTGTCAGTTGGAAATCAATGATCTCGGAAAACGGGAATCGATAAGTCTGCACTGGAGCTATAGGCTGCCCTTTCGGTGCTGTGTGCTCTGAGGGTTTGTTTGTTTTGGAGCTTGGCCCTGCATCCTGAGCCTGTGAACTCGTGGACAGATGCTTCTCGATAGAGCCACAATGCCTTCAGCGAGCTGTCGCCTGAATAACATCACGCTGCTCTGTGTTTTGAAAAGAAAAAAAAAAGCTGTCGAGTATTTTAAACATCTCTTATTATTCTTCAGTCTTTTGATGTCGTCGGTGTAGCGAAAACCTGATTGAGATGTTCCAGTTTGTGTTCTTTCCGTGGCCATATGGAATATATAGCACTGCACATATTGTGAATGCACAGTCCATTAGGTATGATTCTCTTTCTCTGCAGCTCCGACTGTGGCCGCTTTATGGAGACAACAAGCCTCCTCTCCTTTGTTGGCAGATGTCCTCTGCTTTAAGCCTCCTGCCTGTGTGTCTTTCTTCGCTTAAACATTAAAGTAATTAATAAATAAATAGTCATTCATTTTGGCCTACAAAAGAGTTCTTTTGACACGAATGTGCGTGAGTCTCTCTGCTCGTGTGCTCTCTGTGTCTGCTTTATTTCAGTCCAGTCTAAAAGTAGAGGTGTCTCTGTTTCTTCCAGGCGACAGTAACCCCAAGGAGAGCAGCCCCTTCATCAACAGCAGCGATGCTGCCGCAGAGAAGAGCCAGCAGTATGACGGCAAGAACATGGCCTTGTTTGAGGTACAATCCTCTGCACGCACACACACACACAGACACGCACCTCTATTTGTTAACTCACACAATCAGGCATGAGAGTAAGAAGCAGGATGCACTCATTCACACAATTCAGTGATTGAATAGGGGCTCTGACATCGATTAATGAGGGTAATTACTGTGCGAAGGGCATGTGGGAACTTCAGGTTAATGCAAGCAAAACTCACACAGCCACAGGAAAGAAATCCACCAAGGCAATTTGCCTCAGCTTTGCACAAATGTGTTTACATTGTGTTCTCTGTGGGATTGTAGATGGAGATAGAAAATGAAAAAAAAATAACATTTTATTGCGTGAGCACTTTTTGTTCAGTATCTGAAATATCTCCAGGGATCGATGGGAACCGTCACCGGGTACACTTGAGATGTTTTATAGTTCAGTTGGTTGGCTGAGATGACAGTGATGACGGCATCCTTCCTGTCTGTTTGTGTCCCTGCAGGAGGAGATGGACACCAGCCCCATGGTGTCGTCTCTTCTCAGCAGCCTGGCCAACTACTCCAACTTGCCCCAAGGTAGCAAGGAGCACGAGGAGGCTGAGAACAACGAGGCCGAGTCATCGCGCAAGAAACCCGTCAAGGTATTTACCCAGAGTCACCAAGATACATGACTACAACCAGAACAGCAGCTTTCAGTCCCCAAATTCAGTCATGGGATAGGCCTATTGTAATCATGTTAATCAGGGAACTTAATGAGGAGATATACAGTGTAAACAAACTTGATTATAAAAACACATTTGTGGGCCAATAACTCATCTGGTTGAGGGAGCGAGCCCATAAATTAAGACTATAGTCCTCACTGCAGTGGCGTAGGTGCAGTTCCAGCCGGCACCTTCTGCTGAGTGTCATCCCATCTCTCTCTCAATCCGTTATTTCCTGTTCATCTCCACTATTCCCTGTCAAAGAAAGACATGAAAGGCCTCCGCATCTAAAGACCATCACGCATCTCCGCGTTCGACCTCGTTCGTACCGCTCTCTCGACCCATTTCATCTCTCCGTTCCTCGGATCCTGTCAATTAATAAACTTATTTGCATATCTAAAGCGCACGATCTTTGTTGGTGAATTGTGGGCTGTGTGTGTATGTGCCGGTAAACCATGAAGATCTGTGTGCTATGTAGCAGAAAACGTACTAACTTCTAGAGCAAGATGGTGCAATCGGGTTGAAAATATAAAGGCCAGTCTTTTCCATGATGCATGAGAATGCTTGTAACTGCTGAGGCGCTGATTAGTTTGTGAAAACATTTAAATATACTTTAAATGTGTTCGGGTATGCCTGCTGCAGCTTATATAAGGGGGTTTAATGTTGGTGTAGCACAGTCTAATGATGTTAGCGGCTACAATATACATAATAATATTAAAATGACAACTTAAGCTTGTCTGCAAAAAAAAAGCCAAGTTTATGAAAAATCATCCCTTCTAAAACAAGTCACTAAATTCAATTTACACCAATCTCCTCTCAGTTTGATAGCATAGATAAATCCCTTTCCTGTGGATTTACATTTGCAGCAGTAACATTATTTATTATGCACCCTGGAGAAAGGGCTGTGTCTGTAACCTTGTTGCCTGGGGATGTCCACTAATGGTTACCAAATATAGATTTGTGCTTTACATACGATCGCATAATGAATCCCTAATAGCGCAGTTTCTGATTGTTTTGTTAAGACGCTCACTGGAGAGCCAGAAAACCTCCACCAGTTTAGAAGTTGTCAATCACACTCTATTGATGTTATGAATCCCCTGTTCATGTTACTGCATTGCATCTTAAATGTCACTCACTAATGAGTTCCATCCACATCATCCCTTGGTATTTTCTGCTGTTGGGTGTTGAGATGCCAGCAGGAAGGAGTTTACTCTTCAGCCTTTTTCCTCAGCATGTGATTGACAGCGAGCTACATTATTAATCCTGTGGGAAATTGTGGTTTTAGCTGAACAGCGAGACGTGACATAGCAAAGCTGAAATGAAAAGAGATGATAATAGCGAATAATGAAAGAAGTTCTGCCGAATTAAATATGACAGACGGGCTGGATAAGTTACTGATCCACATGTTAATATGTTTCACACTGGCTTTTCAAAGTGTGCGACTTAAGAGTCAGCCCATGCGAGGTAAAACAAATGTTTAGACATTGAGAAGCTGCAGCGTTGACAGGTTGACAGCTCTTCTATGACCTTCGATCCCTTCTGTCCAATCAGCCTGATATTTTCTCTTCCCCTTGTTTTGGCTTTCCTCTTCGTTTGTGTCACTTTCCACTCCTGTCCTGTTTCACTTCCACTCAGGTATTCCTAGTTTCTACTTTTTGACCTTGTAGCAGATCAATGACGATGACCTGCGAGGCCAGTGTACCTGTTACTTTTCTGCTGTGGCTCCAGATGAGTCCAGGAGATATAATGTAAAAGATACTGAACTCACAGTAGAGATAAGGTTTATAGGCACAACTGAACTCAGGATTAATTGCATTGGTTTGAATAAAAACAGCAAAACGACATCTAAGAAGATCTAAGAATTTAATTTTTCTCTTTTCATTACGAAAAGATTACATTCTGATTTGTTCCAGAGAGTTTAGCCACATCTCATCAACTAAAAGAGTTTTTTGTGAAGATGGTTTAGTTGTCCAGTTAAGTTTCCTGCTTTGGTCCAAGGGTTGGGTGTAGCAGCACCAGACTTAGTGACATTCATGGTCCCCAGACAATGTCACACCGATTTTCCCAAACATCCAACCCCTTTTGAAATGGTTATATAACATTTCATTTCCATCAGCCTCAGCTCTACTTTGTATTTAGCGCTAATTAAAAAATGTCTTTGAAGAGTCTAGACCCAAGTGTGGAAAAAAAGCTAGCTTCTCACAATGGCTCAAGAAGCCACTTGTATGGGTGGTGAAATGTTTTAGTCTTAAACATGTTAGCATGCTAACTCCTTAGAAGACCACGGTCAACATCACTACTAAGCATCCCTATGTTATTATTGTTATTTTTAACATGGCACTGACATTATCATTAAGGCCAGAAAACAACTGCAGAGCACAAAATATGATGCAGAATAAGATTTCAGGTTTAAAATGTCATCTCTACCGAATGAGCAAAAAAACCCCACTGTGATACAATAGTTTGCTTTTGGTTGTGTGTAACCCTGCAGATCATTCTGGTTGTATTTGCACAGGTTTTGAGATCTGAGATTTCTGCCTTCAAGCACAATAGGATTCAAATTATTTTGTAAAAACATCAACAGCTGCCTTTCTTTCCAGCAACAACTCCTGACTGTATTTGGATAATCCACGGACCTCACTGTGGACGGGCTTCACTGGAACTACTTTCCACAGAATAAATTTGTCCCTTGAAAATAGCCGACAGCGAGATTTGTTCACTGTCAAGGGTCAGGGGTGCACTGTTTCTGAAAACAAATGTAATTTGGTTGAACCGACCTTCAAACTGGGTTTATAGCTTTTTTTCTACTATCTTCTGACGGGCACAAACAATCCAGGTAGCAGCTTTAGAAAACAATGGTGCACACATGGGAGTTCAGCATCAGCTCCATGTGTCTTCATTGTGGAACAGGCTGGCAGTGTTATATTAGCTCATCATCCCAGCCCTCCCAGATGTCCCAAATGTACATGTATGTAGGTATATTTGTCCAGCTCCTCTCAGCTCAGTTAACACTGGGAGCAGGCCTAATCTCCCCCCTGTCACCCCAACCCCTTCAATACTTTAATTAGTCTGCACGCTACACCAAGCTGCTGCTTCACCAATCAGCAGCCCATTCCACAGGCAATCTCTCCATCGCCATGAGAGGCTTTTCATTAAGGCAGCCTGTGGCGTTTTATCGCTCACACAGCGACCTCTCCCTCTCTCTCTTTCTCTCTCTCTCTTCCCCCCATCACCTTCCTTCTCTATTTCTCGCTCCACTCCCCCTTCCTCACTCTCCATCTCCTTCATCATCGGTCCCTCGAGTGAGGGAGTGAGTGAGTTGTGAGACTGAGGCAGCAGGCTTTCTTTGTCGCAGTGTGAAAGCCAAGATTAGAGATTTGGTTGGTGTGTGACATGAGGGAGCATGCTGGAGGTCACGCAGGTTAAGACGGAGACCTCTCGCAGCAAATCTGCTGGCAATTTTCTCTTCTCTGACTTTGCCCTTTTCATATAGGAAGGCTGGGCAGGTTTAATTGCTGAGAGGCAGTTCAGAGTGCTTACATTAAGTAAATTAATGCACCAGGACAACATTTAAAGCTGCTGAAATCAGTGTTTTAAACTATCAGAGGATCAGATGATCACTTTTATCTTTTATTTTATTTTATGTCTTATTAGACTTTTTCATGATGATGTTTTAGTACTCACAGCACCTGGTTAAGGAAAAGAAGCTAAGGAAGCTTTTCTGCAAGTGTATTGAAGCTTGAACGCTACTACTGTCGTCACCACGTCAACACCATAA
This sequence comes from Chelon labrosus, assembly GCF_963514085.1. NCBI lineage: Eukaryota > Metazoa > Chordata > Actinopteri > Mugiliformes > Mugilidae > Chelon > Chelon labrosus. The sequence continues at coordinate 17,173,434 of NC_140340.1, forward strand.
ACACCGTCAGTCTGACACTTCTCATATGCGACTCTTGCTCAGCAAAAAAACACAACAAAACACGCTCTACAGCCACAGTAACAATGTCAACTAATAGAACACAACAGAACTGAACAGAAACACATGAGCTTATCAGTTCTGTGCGTTGCAGATACGTGTAGCCTACATAGATTCGGACCATCATTACCATTTAATAGTACTTCACATTGTGTTGTAAGAATATAATGTAGCCGGCTTTAAAAAAAAAAAAAAAAAAGCGGTATATGTTCGGGTCCTTTTCCGTGTATAGCAGCTGAAGATCTAACAGCTTTAGACAATGAAATTAACCAACAAATTGTTGATGTGCAGCCTCCTTTCTCTGTTACCGCAGGACGTTTGGTGAAGTTGTTAATTGACTGCCTCTGAGAGGATTAGGACCGTTCCTCTGCTAGCGTTAGCGGATGCCTTTTCAGATGAGTGTGCATTGCAGTGACTTGCATATTCTGGGCTTCATCTTTACTGAAGTATTTCCACACACTTGATGAACTGCAGTTTTGCTGCAATGACCCACTGGGCTCCTTACCTGTCTTCTCCGAGCCGTCCGTGTTGTCATTGTCACGTGATCAGCAACTTAAAGCGCCATGGCACAGCAGTGAAGTCGACTAGTTGACTTATCTGTACAACCCCTACTGCCAGCAACAAAGGTCGACCATGAGTCGCTCATGTCTGGACCAAAGAGTTGCTACCCCCAGAAAGCTGACTGTCAGCTTGGTGTGTCACGACCTTAAACCAAACCACACACCTGATTATGGACGTGCTTCTGGTTCCAGATTCTCCTCCTCTCATCCCTTCTCTTCTGTCGCACTTCTCTCTTTTTTTTCTCTGCCTCAAGCAGTTGGTTTCTCCCATATGAGCTGGAGGTTTCTTCCTGTTATAGGAGTTTTTTCCCTTGTCACCTTAAATTGAATTAATGCAGCCAGCATTTCCTCCAACAACCTCCCTTGCTGCATGCACCATTCGCATGTTGCGGTCATGCAAATAAATGTAGTGCTGCACGTAAATGTATCTCTCCATTCACTCAAAAACACTGCAACAGAAACATTTCAGTAAAATGTGTGATTTCTTGGAGAAGGGATTGAAATTGAAATAGCTAAAGGTGGGAAACCTGTGTGAAGCTAAGTGCATCTTTGTTCTGTTGTGTTTCTAAAGATCTTTTAGGTTTAAATTGGTAAATATCAGAAATGCGTTTTGTCTTTTGTCTGGTTTGTAAAGCCCCTTGAAAACCTGTTTCGTAACTACAGAAAGCCAAACGGTAATATTTAAGAACAGAAATAATATCTTCGGCTTTCGCTGTCCTTATTAGAAATCTGACAGCTGTGCCCTGAATGTGTTGCAGGTGTCTAATGAAATACAAAAGGAGAGACCTTTACAGAACCTTTAGCTTCTCTCAATCTTGTCTGAACACGAGACCTTTAATTCTCGCTATTTGTTATACATAATGAGAAGCCAAATGAGTTACTGCCTTGATATATATGTGCTGAATCTAAAACTTAGCATCTAGAAATCAGGTAATAACTGAGAGTCTTTTTTCAGACACAGTAATGTAAGTCTTGTCTTCATTCCTTTATTATTTTTCATTAAATCCAATAGCAGTGTGCAAAATGACAGCCTATGGAAATTGAAGGTCAGTAGCTTTTTATATTCTGTTCTTCCAGTACAACCCAAGATAAAATATGCAGCAGCATTTACTCAGCGATATCTTGTATATCAACGAAACCGAACGCAGTACAAACAGTGAACCCCTTTACTTTCACTCAAGTAATTTTCTAGATGAGTGCCCTTGCCAAGAACTACAGGAACATTTGTCCATACGCTCTACGTCTCTGCTTTTTACTGCACAATGTTCCTTCACATAAACGTTGTTTCGCTTCTGGTTATTTTATGATCCCTGCTCTTAGCGCTGTCCTCTCCCCCTCAAGCCCTCCCCGCCTCATTAGACCAGCGTATCTGATCAGTATTCCCATCAGCAGTCCTCAGAAGGATGTACCCTGATTAATGTCATTTTGTGTTATTTATTACAGCAGCCCACACGTGTTCACACTGGAGCTAAATCGAAATTTCACAGCTCACATATTGTTCACTTAGCAAAGACACAAGGCTAACAGGCTCAGCAGTGTTATTTTTTTTCTGTTTTCCCAAATGGCTATTCAGTTTTTATTTTAATCCTGTAATGATCATGAGACTATTTATTGACTGATTGCTAGATTGATCATTTAGTCTAATGATTTGCCAAAAAAACACATATTTACGTCTTTAAATCTTAGTTTTCGCCCAAACAAAAGTCAAATTTATTCAGTTTATAATTATACCTGACAAAGAAAAGCAATGCTGCTCCTTGTCTACGAAGCTGTCACCTTCAACAGAATGAAACAGCAAATCAAATTTACAGTCGATGCAGATTATTTTTCTGTCAGTCTGTTCATGGATACTAATTGTCTCGGCTCCACAGTGCTGCAGAAACGGCACTACAGTATATCGATAAATATCACCAAGAACCATTGCACTAAATCATCAGACCCATTTCAAGACAAAAGTTGGGCTGGATTAAGAGAGATTTAAGTTTTAAAAACATTTCTAAAGTCTCATTGCTTGTTCTGCTTTCATGTACACAAGTATTGCTTCAGTGTCGCCTGATATTAAAGAAAACTAATTGGTTCACCTTGTTGAAAGAGTTTTCGTTTGCTAGTATAAGTCTGATCTAGATGTAACACTCCGTTGTGCTCATTTGTAGGTGAGTTTTTCAGCTCACCTGTCCTCCTTTCTGCCAGGTTCCCGTTGACCTGAATTTTAAGAAAGCAAAGAGATTAAGTGTAGCTCGTTTTCAGCGGGACAAGTGCATCAGTGGAGAAGGACTCTTTCAGCCCTGGACCCGATAGTGCTGCTAAACAGGGGTTTTGACAACCAGTGATAACACACGAGTCTTTTAACCTAGAATATTCTAGTAACACATGTAGACGCTATTTCGGGGTAGTGAGCCTTCAGCACCGCAAAGGACATTTGGCCGCAGCGTTCAGTGTTTTACAGAGAAGCACTGGCTTTTTACACACGGCATGTGCTCATGAATGTGCCCACACCCAGCTGACCGCAGAGTGACTGGTTCATCTGCAGCCGGTCAGGGAGGCTGATGTTCGCCGGCCTCTCCTCTCGCTGTCTGTTTAATAATTCAGCACACCTGAGCAGAAACACATTTGCCCTATCAGCTCCGGTTTGGCCAGCGGAGCGTAGAGATGGCATTACAAGCTCCCAGTCTACCCCCCCTCGCCCCGTTGTTGGCCTCCCCCCACCGACCCGAACTCACTCGCTCCACTTCACGCCTCTGTCTCTGCCAGTAATGAAAGTAATGAAACAGCAAGATCTCCTCTCCTCTCCTCTCCTCTCCTCTCCTCTCCTCTCCTCTCCTCTCCTCTCCTTCCCCTTCTCTTTTCTGAGTTTTTTATTGCAACGATGTGATCCCACAGTAAGATTTCTATCAGCAGGTCTCTAAAAGCAAGTGCAACAGGGAATTAATAGAAATTCAAGCTGTTCTTATGTGCAGAACATACTGGTCCTGCTAATGAGCATAAAAAAAATCCTGAAAGTAGTGATTTAAGAGATGATGCTGGTTTTGTCAGCTTCGGCAGGTTGGCAGGTTGTCCCCAAACCCTGAGGGCCTGGACATTTCATCTTCTCTCTCCTGCAACTCTAGTTACATGTAGTCTGCTATATGTCTCCTCCCACATCCTTTTTTTTTCTGGCTTCCTTCCCTTTTAAACTCTGCTCTTCTCCAAGCTCGAGGGAGAATTGCTTGCCTCATCATTTAAGGAGATGTCCATTAAAGGACTGAAATTAAACTGTGCATAATCTATGCTCTAGAAAAACGTATAGTTTGAAATGTATCAACATTATACTGTGGAACCAGTAATCTATTATATGAAATGTAGTTTTAAAGATAAATATCTAGGAGTATCTAAACATAGCACAAATCTAAGCAACGAAGTAGGTTGTTAGTCAATGGTTTTTATAAAAAGAATGAATATTTCCTGTGTGAGCAAAGTTAAGGTCAAAAAAATAATGTTTGGGGAGCTAACAAGTTATTATAGTGACGAGGAAGAGGTAGGAGAGAGAGAAGAAGAAAAGGGAGAAGACGATGTAGCTGTGAGAATCCCACAACAGTCGAGCCAAAGCTGCAAACTCTTTTTAAGTCTTTCAGACACCTAATCTTAACTGTTCCAGTATCTGCGTTCTTTTTTACCTACAATATAACATACCATAGTAGCCATTCACAGGTACACTCTGTGTTTGGATCTTGCTCTCTGTAGCCTTCATTCATTCGTTCATCCATCTTCTGTAACCGCTTGTCCTGTGAAGGGTTGCAGGGGGAATGGAGTCTATCCCAGCTGTCATGGGGCGAGAGGCGGGGTACACCCCGGACAGGTCACCAGTCTGTCAGAGGGCTAACACGGAGAGACAGACAACCATTCACACTAACATTCACACCTATGGCTAATTTAGAATCACCAGTTAACCTAATGGCCACGTGCTAACCACTACGCCACTGTGCCGCCCCTCGGTAGCCTTGTAATGCTATTTAAAATAAATTAGGTGAGTGAAGGAAGTTCAACACTAACCATACCTTATATCCATGTCTATCATATCTACCATACGCAGACAATTTTAAAACTCTGTCAATGGATATGTAACAGAGTTCTCATTGAACAGAATCCTGCAGGATCAAAGTAGCCGAATCAACATACTTCTGAAGAACGGAAGAAAGAACTCCAGATATTTTTAAATATAACCACATGGCGTTTGGTAATTGCCTCAGTGGGTTTCTATGGTTTCAACACTAACTAGATTATTTGAATAAAGTGATGGAAGTGGAGCTGAAGAGACACACACAGAGGTCCAGTCTGGTGAGAAGCTAGTGGTAAGTGGTAGGGCAGCAGGAGGCAGTGAATCTGAAGTAGGTGCCACAGCAGATGTATTGAAAGGTCCTGTTCTGCGTCTGGCACACCTGAGCCATGCGTTCGTTGGGCTGACTGCACGTCCCAGGGGGTCGGTGGGCAGCTGTTTCTTCCTAGTTCAGCGGTGCCACGCTGGCCTACCTGTGGCTCTGCGGCAGTCAGTGTTCCCTTTGCTCTCGGTGGCTCACTCTCCAGGGAAATCATCACTCTTCTGGCTCCCAGCCCATTAAACAGACACTCAATCTGTGTTGGAGAGTGTGTGTCCGTCAGAGCAGACGCTAGTAGGGGCTGCAATCCTCGTCCACAAATGAACTAATGAAACACCAATTGGATGAAAATAGAAAAGCAGTGCTTTCAATAAACATCCAGCCTTTTCTCCCAACAGGGTCATTGATTCAATGCATACACAAGCGCTCCACCTGTTTTAGGCAATTTCTCAATATAAAGTCATTACAAGCATCCATTAGTTTAACAGATTTTTGTGTTTGGTGACTGTTTACTAAACCTGCAGAGGTGTTTCATCATGGTCAGGTTCTCAGACTCGGCTCAAGCCCCCTCACTATCTATTATCTGTGTCCGTACATCTTATGTAACAACCAGGATTTCTAGCAGACAGACACTGTTTTTCAAAGCTCGCCTATTGGTGAATCTGGATTATAATTTATCACTCAGCTGTGAGCTACCACAGACACTCGTGCAGCGGGCCAACATAGAGAGTCTGCTTGATTGTGGTTCTCCATTGTGTGGGGGAACAGGCGTGGGAAAATGACATTTGCAGTCTGGAGAGGGTTATTGCCTACTTTGGTTTTGTTACTCTCCTGTGGAGCGTTGTGGGGCATAAACACCCTTTTAGTTGTTGTAATGCTCAATAGTATTTACACACCTTTTAGCGCAGATTACTATAATCTGCATTATTTCCAGCCACCATGCTTCCAAGCTGCCTTCTTCTAAGTCTGCAAATACCATCAGAAGACAAAAATAACATCTACAATCCTCTGCTGTTTAAGCTTTTTTGACTATTTTGCCAATATGTTATCAGTGTATCGATGTAGTTCCTTTTCCTTATCTGTTTTTGATAAAATCAACAGTCTAAGGAGTAGGCTACTTCTCAGGCAACTCTTTTCTGCTTTGATCTGCTTGAAGTCAATACAACAAAACCTTTCCAAGAGTCTCTAAAATGTATGTGTCCTGTTATTTCCGTTGTTTTGGAAATCCTTTTCTATCAGAAGCGCTCACCTTGAAAGGACTTCCACAACTCCATCCTCTCTGAGGTGTTTGTTCTGCTATTGTTCACTACAGTATGTAAATGCACACAGGTTTTTCTTTAATAATGTACCTGTTATGACAAACTGACCTCGGCCCACTTTGTGCAGCGGCAGCGGTTTTGTGCCTAACAACAAAGTGCTGATGGCAGGGATACCTTTCTGCCTGTAACACCTGACTGCTAATGTACATTACACACCAAGTCCCCGAAGGGCCTGCCAATGGAAACTAAGTCTTTTTAATTACAGCATTGCTTCTGGGGTGGCAAAAACATTATTTTGCGAAGTGAAAAAGGTGACATTGTCAGGTTTAAGAAGACATGAGGACCAGTAAAATGATCAGTGTCGTCTTTAATTGCTTTGTTTTTGTTTTATCTGAGCAAATTTTCAGTTATTTCCTGTTAACACGTCTGTGTCCATGCTTGAAATCAGTTCCCCAGCAAGAAATACTGGCAACAAAGCCCAATTGTGACGCCGCCTCACGTTGCCCGTGTTGCACTTGAACACACCATCTGGCTCGTGTTCTGCTCCTTATACCAGTAGGTAGCAGTAGTCTATATTCACCATTTAAAAGGGGAAACTGGGATGTTAATTACTAACTTTTGCTTAGAGCTGATCTCCTCTGAATCATGTTGGTCAGTTGGACTACAGTTAATTCCTTCTAAATTATGTGAGTTTGTGAAAATAATAGTGTATTTAAATGTTCAGGTTAAATGACATCAGATAAGAGCCTCGTGTGTGCCCATCCTTTACTCTTCTCGCCTATTGGTTCTCGAAGCTGATCAGCCAATCAAAGAGATCTCTCTGACTGGCTCATTCTGCTGCTGATTCAGTATGCTGACAGGGGTCGTAGGGATGCACCATAAAAACTAGGGCCACAGGCGTCTACTGACAACCTGACACTAGCAGACGGACGAGACAAGTGTTGATGTGTCACAGTCCTTAGATTATTGAAGTAAACACAGCCTGGCATTGATACTATACCTGTGTGATTAACAACATAAATCTACGTGGTAGCATGGGTGCACACATGGGTGCGCACATATTAAAAATACTCCGCTCAGAGTAAACATTGCTGAGACAACACATATGTGGTTGTATGGATAGGAGCCTATTCAGGCTTTACCGATTCATAAAAAAACATTATTAAGACCTTTGACATGTGGCTGATGAAAAGTCCCGTCTGCCACACACTGAAGGGCACAGTCACACAGAGTCACAATCTGATTTACATGCCGTAGACAACAGACAAACCGTGCAAATCATTATCATGTAGTGGGGGATGTGACGGAGATGAATGAGGTTTGTTCTTAGCTGTGTCCCTCGAGCAACCTGTGGAGGCCAAAGATGCGCATCTTTGATTAAAGCACAGTGAGGCTGAAGGCTGAAAGATTCCCTGCTGTGTGGATTAAGTTGTTGAAGAGGTGAAGCTTTAGGTTATGTTTCAGCTCTATGGAAAACAATCTGTATATAAACAGTCACACAGAAGCTATGAAAAGTGCATTTGTGGCTAAGATGAAATAGCTGTCAGCCAGCAAGGAATACACAATATTAGAAAAGCAACACAATTCATTCTACAGTTGCTGCAGAGAGAACCCACGCAGACACAGGGAGAACATGCAAACACGACACACAGAAACACACAGAAAGGCCCAGTCGGCCCATGGATTCGAACGCGGGGCCTTCTCACTGGGAGGCATCAGTGCTAACCACCTCGCCATTGTGCCGCCCAAAAGCAACACAGTTTAGATGTTTATTGTTTCACAAGAGATGGTTCGATACATGGAATAGTGAAGCAGGAAAAATAATAATTGTTTTTCATAATCAATATTTTTTTCTCAGTTATTTGTTAATGTAACACTTAGTCTAGCGGTAGCAAAAAATGAAAAATTTTGAAAATATCTTGTCTGCCTAACTGTCCATAATCAAGATATTGTTTTTACACCTTTAGAAGAAAGTATTCACATTTAAAAAGCTAATAGTAAAAAATATAATAATTACTTTGTTTATATAGTGCTTAAAAAGCCTAAAAAGATTTACTAGGTGCTAAGTAAAGCAGACATTTAAATACAAATTACTAAGACAAGCAGACACAAACAACTTTACTCCTCTAATGCACTTCTTATGACAACTATATAAGGACTGTGTACATAATAAAGTATTTTATTCATTCATTCATCTTCTGTAACCGCTTGTTCCTGTTATGGGTCGCGGGGTCTGCTGGAGCCTATCCCAGCTGTCATCGGGCGAGAGGCGGGGTACACCCTGGACAGGTCGCCAGTCTATCACAGGGCTAACACAGAGAGACAGACAACCATTCACACTCACATTCACACCTACGCATCACCAATTAACCTAATGAGCATGTCTTTGGATGGTGGGAGGAAGCCGGAGTATTCGGAGAGAACCCACGCAGACACAGGGAGAACATGCAAATCCAGTCAGCCCTCGCTGTGAGGCATCAGTGCTAACCACTTCGTCACTGTGCTGCCCATAATAAAGTAATCACAATAAAATTATAAGAAGGCCTTACATTTTCAGACAACACGGATTTAGGCCCTCTGACACTAATCTCAGACAACAATTGGGCTTGTAAGAAGTTCAAAGATCGCAAAAACAACCTGACATCAGGCCGTGTAAAATCAGTTCTAAAACGAACTAAGAGAGTTTGAGTGATACGATACGATACGATACGATACGATACAATACGGTACGATACAATACGGTACGGTACGATACGATACGATACGATACGATACGATGCGATTCTCTGATCAGGGGTCTTCCGAAGTGAGAAGGTTGCTAATTACACTTCCAAGTGTGAGCTCTTGCTCTGTTGTTTAGCTAAAGGAAATTAGAGGATAATTATATTTGTGAGACCTGTTTGGACTTGCTCTGTCTCTGTTTCTCTCTCCGGCTCTTGCTCTCTCTTCTCTTCTCTGCAAACATTTCATTATTAATGCAGGAAAGTGAGCCTCTCCAAACAAATCACATACTGGAGGATCACATGCAGTATTATTCATCTGGTGTCAGCCACTTGTCAGGATGATTTGATTAAAAGTCTGGTTTATAAATTCAGCATCTGCTGTCACTTCCCAGCATGAGACGCATTTTTTAAAGAAAAAAAAGTCATCCATCTTGTATAGTGTTCGTGCTGTTACAGCAAACTTAATAACCACTGTTGAAAACTGTTTATTAGTGCGCTTGACTTATAACTGAGAACCATTTAAGGTCAGCATTTTTTATTATGCACTGTAGAACCAATGCTGATAATCGAGCATTTAATGTGATCTTGAGGAACCCAAAAACATTTTTAATGGGGAACATTTGAAGTTTTAAAGAGCTCTTAATCCCTATTTTGCCCAAATTGAACATGTATGATGAGTTTTTATCACCCAGATCCATATGTGTGATATTCTCCTTTTTTGTGACACATTCACAAGTAAAACATCTTCACTGAATACACCCAAGTTAATCTGGCCTCTGTTCATTCTGTGTGTCTGTCTGCAGTGGAGACAGTTTGCCCATGTGTTGTCTGTCATGTAATGAGGTAGCAGTTAAGGTCTGTGCTCTTACTTGGTAAAATGGGTCACGGCTGGGTATTGGCATAATTACCCGTCATTGACTAAGCTGTCCTTGAGCAGGAAATGAATATTTCTCTATTATGTACAGGGTCAGCTGATGTGTCCTTCAGATTTAATACATGCCGCCACGATGGTGCACACACACACACACAGGGCACATTCAGTACACAAACAAATAGGTGCATACGCATTCACATCGAGAACATATAAAAGCCTTCAGCAAGACAAACCTCCTATTAATCAATAAGAAGTGGCTTGAACAGAATGGCCTTGAAACTGATTTTGGTACGGTACAAGGACATACGCAGCAGCCCTCTCTTTGTCCACTGATCCACACCAGGGACGGCACTGCAGCAAAACCTACTGGAACAAGTCACAGCAAGCTGAGCCCGTAAAGGAATACGATAATATTCCATCCATCCATTGAACTAAATCAGTCAGAGGCTGTCTCCTGATCTGAATGTCATGTTGGACTCGAAGTGGCTGTTAACTGAGTTCAACAGAGGATTTACAGACAACGGGCAATGAACAGGGACACTTTTGGCAAACAGTTTGTAAGCTTTTGTTTGAGCTGTTGAAGTGTAATATACAGTAGAGTGTATCTTTTTAGACCAATATAAAACATAATAAAACACATGTTGATAATAAACTAAAGTAAGCAGAGCCAGTAATGTTGCAACAGCAGCTAGATCAACCCAAATCTCCCTATTACAATTACAAATTGGGCCTTTGAAAGTAATAATCTGTGTAGTCCTACAAGTAAATGTCTGTTTTGCCTTAATGACTATACGACCATCTGGATTTTGTTTTCCTCGTGCTCTGTTTCTTCTTTGCCCTCGTAGAAAAAAGGCACAAACTAAAGCAAAAGTGCACACTGTGCCTCCCAGCATGCACGTCTGGTGTGTCAACTCTCATTGATTCACATAGTGCTGCACATCTGGCGTGTCGGGTTTATAGGAGTATTCACGGAGATAAACATTTACCTTCTGCAGTGTGATAGCTGTCTGAAAACTTTATCTTTTGTAACAATAACTTTTTCGTCTTCCAGGCCCCCCAGCTCGGCACTCTGATGGGCGTCTATCTGCCGTGCATCCAGAACATCTTTGGAGTGATCCTCTTCCTCAGGATGACCTGGCTGGTGGGAATCGGAGGGGTCATCGGGACTTTCGTCATCGTCTTCATGTGCTGTACCACAGTGAGTGTTTTTTTTTTTGTTTTTTTACTTGTATTTAATATGTGATGGAAATCAGAATTTCACACATTTTTCTAAAGGTTGACCTTCGTGGAGAGCAGAATATTGTAGCACACAAAGCAGCAGAAGTGTGACGGTTATAAGTCACGCAGCAGTAGAAGATACCAAACATTATAACCGCCGTTTACTGAGGTGCTGCCACAGAATATGTGTCAGGGAATACACGTATATAATTAGACAGTATGAAAATATATATATTGAAGCAGTTGTAATACATGTAGCATAAATGTGATATAATGGACAGTACGCAGATATCATCAGGTTAATTTGTCCATAAAAAGCTCCTCCATTATTTTGCTGTACAATTGATCATAAAGTGTTGTGCAGAACCTCTAAATGACGTTATTAATCTCCTCAGCATTTCACCAGCCCTGGCCTTATACAGGACATCCTGGTTGTTAGACCAGTTCACAAATCTGTGGGATGTAATGATTAGATGTAAGTTAGAATTTTCTTAACAGTTTTGCCAACCTTTTTATAAATGAAAAATGAAAGGTTCAGACCGAAGTTACAGTCATTTTAGCTTTAGGAAGATGAATTCATGGAGAAACAGTCTCTGTCAGCATGCCCTCTTCCTGCTGGCATCGTGATGTTGTGTTATGGTTTATTCTCGTTCTGTGATCTTTAGTTTTTTCTCATATGTTTTTTTCTCACAAAATCTGTTTTACAATTAAGTCAGCTACATCCAGTCAAACAACAGCTATGCACTCCCCATTCGGCTGCAAATGAAGTCACAGTTCATTTTATATTGACTCTTGCCCTTTGTTTAACCTTGCTTTGTTGATTGATCCTATCCGTCAACCTCCAAATGCGCCAAAGACAGTCTTTGGACATATTTATGTACTTTCCCCAGTCTTTGTGGGACTATGTTCAGCCGGAGATTTGGTGCCGCTATTGAGTATTTACAGCAGTAGAGTAGTGATGTGGGATCTCCTCAAAATAAAAATCTCCTCACCGTGACACCCAGTGTGATGGTGCGACTCACTGATTTGGACAGTAGTGAAGCTCTGCAGCTCAGAGGAATAATTTCTATCAGGCTTTGGATGCATAAACAGTAGTTGTTAGTAGGACTAGTTTATTATTATTTTGTGTAACCATCAAAAGACAGCGAATGCAATGAATGCATATAATGATAAACCTTACCGGGCATATTATCCAGTTTTAAGCTGAATGACTTAAAGCTAGGGTACTTCATCACTGCCTGATGTGTGGACCTGCATTTGACTATACTTATAGCTGAGAGTCTTATTTCTGTGATGCTTATTTTTTTCTTGCTAGTGTTATAGAACTTACCCTCCATTTCAAGGGAGAAGATTTTTAATTGTCTTAATATTTTCAGCCAGTTTGAGAGTAATGATCTTTAAAGATTACCAGGTTACCTTTGAAGTACGTCAATAGAAGGATGCTGTCACTCAATTCAAACGCTCCAGTTGGGAGTTGAACGCTCCGTTTTTTCAGACACCACACAATCAAAGTGTGAAAAGAACAAAATGGATGACGACACGCTGTGTTGTTCTCCGCTCCCCATTAATGTCAGTGCCATGTAGCTGTAGTCATGTGTCAGAGTGACTTTGGACTGACACCCTGTCGTGGCCTTGAAAGTTGAATTACAGCAGACATCGTCCCACAGGATCGACGGTGCTGCTGTCAGTGATCTGAGTGGCTGCTACAAACTGATTGTGTTTGACTTGTTTGATGCATTTGATTGTCAGGGAACATATATTGTGTCTCTTCACTGAATGCCTAACATCCTATCTGGTCTATAAAGAGGACGTTGATTTATTTTACCTGAAGTGGTTTTCTGTTGAAAACGTGACAACGTCCCGTGTCAGCTTTCTGTCGGGCATCAGGAAACATCACGGACACATTCAGTATGAATTTTACTTCTCAATAAACAAGCCAATCGAAGCCCTGCTTATTGTATTATACGTTTAATTCAAGTCTCTCAGCTGTCATCTTTTCTCAAACATGAATGTGCGCTTGTTGGTGTATCTGTGTGTTTGTGCAACCTAGATTCTCCTCTAGCGCAGAGTGTATTTATAGAACAACCCCCTCAAATCCCAATCATGGCAAAGTTGCCTTCACAGACACACACTGCTTCCCAATCACGTTTCTCTGTGACAGTATAGAGGGGTCTTTGAAGCAGCATACCAAGGGAACGCTGCCTGTTTTGTACCGTTTTTGGAGTCTGTCGAAAATGCATTTTTTTGAGAAAAACATGTCATTACCTCTGAACTAAAGATCATCAAAAAGTATAGCAACTAGGAAATTGGACAGTGTGTTACTTAGAATTAAAAAAATAAATAAATACAGATGAGTTTAATTTAATTGGTATATTTACTCCATAAAAGGTAAAAAAAAATAAGCTTTGTGAAGCCTCTGAAAAAGAGAAGAAAAAAGATGGCACTCAGTTTTGTGCTAAAAATAGCGCAGGAGGAGAAAAAAAATAAAAGCCTTTAAAGATCAAAGCTGGTTCGGTTTGACAAGAAGCCATGCAAACACACGCAAACACACTGAAATTTTCTGTGCTCCAGTTCTTATGCTTGCACGCACGCACCACTAAAATTTCCCGACATGCATATATACCAATGAATGCAGGTATAAACCCTCAGAAATACACACTCCTCCTCACTCTCATTTTTTTCTCACCATTTCTCTCTCTCTCTCACACACACACACACACACACACACCCGCACACATTTCTTATCAGTCACACCAAGCTCATTGCAGAGCCCCGGGGCGATAAGCCTGAGCGTGAACGGTGTGAGAGAAACCCCCACCTCTCTCCTCCTGAGCTCCTTACATAACACATAACCACCCAGACCTCTAGAGGTTGCTTACAACACACCAGAGGAGTGTGTGTGTGTGTGTCTCTGTGTGTGTCTGTGTGTGCGTACATACATGCAGCGATCCCCCACCTGAGTGAAATCCACAGGACTTGAAGTGCAAAGCAATCAAACATGCTGTTCAGCTTGATAATATACAGCGTGACCCCCATGTTTTATTCACATGATGGGGTATCACTGACAGCGCACTTGTCATTAGATGCTCAATCACAGCTGCACATATCTGTAGCTGTCAGACACTTACACTGCTATTATTATTTTTCCGTCACGCAACATTTTGACAGCATATTAACAGGGCGGCGGGCTCTCAGACATTCTGGGAATCTTTATTAAATGGAGAATGTGCCTCCGTGTGGAACAGCGCTGACACATTAAATCATTAACCATGAAATTATATACCCACATCTAGCCATTTTAAAAGTCAGTATTTTGCTGCTACATTCTCCATTCAGACATATGCTGAGAGTATTTTTATACCAGATAATGAATGCAGGCTTGTCACCAAGATAAAATGAGGTTTAATATTCTGGATGGAAAGTCATCTGTTGTTTGGCCTTCCTCATTACTTCCAGGTCCTGAATCAAAATGCTGCGAGGGGAAGGGTGTTCTGCCCTTCTGTCGTGACTCATTTAAATGCTAAGGATGCTTTTCTCTCTTCATCTCTTTCATTTTTTTTCACTCTCGTCTCTTTCGCTTCCTCAATTTCTCCAAGCCTTTTTTCATTTTACTGTCTCATTATTTTCTCCCTCCTCCTCCTCCTCTTTCATTTTCTTCTTTGCCTCTCTCTCTCTCTCTCTGTCTTTCTACCATCCTCTCTCACACAGCTGCATCCCGTCCTCTTGTGTTCAGTCTTCATGATGATGTCAGTCTGGAAGTAAAAATCACCTCCATCTCCTTCATCTGACACGTTTGCCTTCCACAATACACCATCCACAGGGATTCCAAGTGATAAACAGCGCACTGAAAATAGGCGTCTACTGTACCACCGTGTGTGAACTGATGAAGTTGTACTTGACAAAACTATTCTGCATTTGTGTAATGAAGCATGCTAATGGAGCACAATCTCGGGGCAGCGCAAAAGCCCCATTCCTGTCAAAATCAATTTCTGCTCGACTCTGAGGTCAACAAAAGGCCAACTCGGAGTTTGTCTGTAGCTTTCAGAAGAGACAGACCGAAAGTGTCCTTTGCAGTCAACGTTAGGGAGGAGTGTATTAGCTAAACGACTTTTCCTAGAAATGAGAATCTTCAAATACATTCCTCATACTCGTCGGTAATCATGATGGCTTAGCAGTCATTTAATCTTTTCCTGCATTAACACCGCCTCTTTTTTTTCTCATAAATAATCTGTGCGCTGTTGTACCCCATGTGGATGAGAGAGGTGGCAAGGCGGCATAATCTGGCGTTGTCTACTTCCGTGCTTTGCGGCTAGAGTCTCCGCGTGCATGCGAGTTTCGAGGCACTGACTCCAGGTTTCATGGAGAAAGACAGACGCATGCTCTGTCACACGGTTTTAGGTTACCCGCATCGCCGGAAAGTGGGACGATAAAACAGGCCACAGGCTCTGGGTCAGTAGGAAAAAAAGATGCTTCATCCTGCCTGCTACAGCAGAAGACTGCTGCTTTTATTGACTGTTCACCCATCAGCTGCTGATGCAGACATGGAGTCATCAGGAAAGGAAGCCGGGCTCTTCACCTGCCTTAACTAAAACAATGAATAAAAAATCATATCTTTAATTCAGTTATTGGCTCTCCTACATGTCGTGTTATGATCCATTTAGAAAGGCAGCAAACAAAAGTAAGACCCCGTGAGATTGCCGCAAACTTTGCAGGTCAGTCAGTCGGAGCGATGTCTGGGTTTCTAACAGCAGCTGATTGATGATGATAGTTTTGTAGACGTCCTTGTGTGGAGTGACACCCAGACGGGTCATGTTAAATACCAGTAGGATTCTGCTAAAACTAAAGGTGGATTGGATCCAAATGGGGTTTCGTAAAAGCCAAGTTTCACCCCGATGAAAATAAAATGACCAATGGACCATCAGGAATTAACCAGAGAATAAAAGTGAAGTCACCGGTTTGACAGGAATTTAAAGGATGAGTTATGAGAAGTTTCCCCGCCTGCAGCTTGTTGTGGTCCAGACGCAGCACACGATGCAGTAGAAAGTGTTGATTTTGGCAGATTTACCATTCAAAACAGTGGATCCTTGTTTTCAGATAGAGATAGACAAAAGCAGGCTCCTCATTTCCAGACACACGCTGCTGATAATAATCACATCTGACGCATCACACTTAGTCTGTCAGCTTTAGCTTCCTGTATTGCTAATTCCAGTTAGCTCCTTGAGTACTGGTTAAAATGAAGAGCCTGTTAAAATATCTTTCGCATTAAAAGACATGTGCTAAGGCTCCAGTGTCCTTCCAACTGCTGCTCACTGCAGAGGACACTGGAATAAAGGAGCAACGTTGTTTTTGTACTACAGGCTATGACAGAGGAGCCCTAGTTACTAGTTAATATATTAAGTAAAAATGTTAGAATCGGTTTTATATTTAGTTCTGTCACTTTGTTTGAATGCACGCGATAGAAACCACCGAAAATGAAGCCGTTACTGAAGATAAAGCAGTTATTCGACGATAGACTGGGAGAGGAAACACTAACACAGTTAGTCAGACATGATAATCTTTGCAGCTTATATTCTATCAGACACACTGATTTGTATTGTTTAGTTTAGAAAAGAAGACATTAGACCGCTCTCAAAACGCACATCTATAATTGGAAAATCACTGTTCAGGATTTAGCAAAAGTATCAATTATTATTCAGTCCATGTGTTTTGAAGACAAAATCAAGGCTCTTGGTTACACACAATACCAGTTTACACCACATTAATCCTATTTGACCGGTGTAAATCAGATGAGTCCATTGCCGGCTTTTCTATACAGTTGTGTGGTGATTCAGTGATTGGGTATGCGACACACTACCTCCGCGTGGCTGCTGCCCACATCAGATAAAACACTTAAACAATTACTGTCTTATCTGCTGTGGTGGGAGAAGAGCTTGTGGCCTCATTATGACCAGATTAGAGAGAGAAACAGGGCCCCGCTCACTCTTCACTCCTGAACGTCGGCCACCGGGCCCTCAGGTGACACTAGCCACATTACAGTCTTCACAGATACAGACGTAATGACAGTAATAAATGTGAACACCTCCGTGATTTGCGGCTGGAAATCAGACATACGGACTTTCCTCTAAAAAAAATTCAAATAAAGTAAAAGATGACAACAGACGTGTGAATTTTCTTCTTCTAGGAATGCAGTGCAAGAAACCACAGAAAGTGATTAATAACACTAATCACTGAATCACAAATTATATGCAAAACCTTGCAAATGTGAACTCTTTCGTGAAGTTACAGTCTGAGCAACAATCAGTAACAGCTGTGAAATATGCAGAGGATAGTGAAGCATTGAATTAAAAATCAAAACAAAGCAATGGCACAATGAAATGCAGACAGTATTTATAGAAAAGTAACAAAGCAGAAAAAGAAGGGCTGTTTGAGGAAAGGGCATTGTTTACTTCCCGCCTGCTCTCACGTCTCCTCCTCAAACGTCTCCTTCTGTCTGTTGCTCTCTTTTATGTGCAGACAATGTGAAAAGACACTCAGAAATTCAACAATAGCTTTTGAGAGAATAATAAAATCTTTGTGCTGTCTTTGTATTGTCAAACACACTATCTGTCTCACTCTCACTTTGTCTTTTTTTTTTTTTTTTTCCTAGTCCTCCCCTCACTGTGTGCCTCTCCGCCTCTCTTCCTCTGCAGGGCAGTCAGGGATGACTGCTTGTGTTGCAGGCAACTTTAGACTCCACTCAAGCGTGCCTTTACATTTCCTATGGTGTTTTCCCTCCTGCTCAATTCATAACAAATGCAACTCCAGAGTTGCATCGGAGTTGTCATTGATTGTCTGAATGTGCTCTGACATCTGTCGACAAGGCCCCGTGGCATTATTACTTGTCTCGTCAACAAGGCACAGGCAGCTTTATCATTTAGCATTGGTGTAAATCAGTGTCCTTGCGTAAACTCCATGCCAGGGTGAATTAGTACATGACTTGTTACAAGTACCACAAGTCTGGTGCTGTCATGTAGGACAACACTTGGAGGAAATTAAAATACGGGGAGTTTACTTTTAAAAGGGACAAAAAAAAAAAAGAACACAGTGTGCAACGCTAGAAGCTCAGTGGAAAGGCAATGTCAGTCAGTCCAGACAGAAATATCTACTCAACTAGTATTTTAATAAGGAGAGATGGAAAGTGCAGAATAAACATTTATGAGCAAAGTGTTTTGGCGTTAGACTCTAATGAGCAACGGCATCGTGGTCCTAGATGATGAAACACAATCGGGACATGACCCCAATGATGATGAGGAGGTAAAGATGGGGAGGATTTAATGAACAGGGGCTAGGGGTTGATTCATCCAGTGAAATGTTTGCCTCTGTTCCCTGAGCTGGAGTGGTGACGTAGATATTGAGAATGAGGTGATTTTGACAGCATTGGAAAGCAGAAGAGGTGAAGGATGCAGAGCTGCAGGAATAACCTGTATTTAGGAAAGGAACAGAACGTGACGGAACATATCCTCTTTTTGCCTAAGCTTCATGTGGATCGTCATGAAATTATCTACGGATATTCATGGTCGCCAGAGGATGAAACCTGAACTTTGTAAAATGTCAAATTTGGTTCACACATTAATTCCACCTCAAGATGAACTGTAATTGCTTTGGTGATTAATATTTCCTCTGGCTTTGTCATCAACTTCAAGATTTAATTTGTGTGATATTTTGGTTTGCATCCAAATACCTGCAAAACTAATTACATTCCCTTAAGCCTCAGCTTTCGTGCTAATTATGAAATGTTAAACTCAGATGGTACAGAGCCAGGATAGAGGTTTCCATTCTTCGTGCTAACTTGATAAACGCTGTACCTGCTGCCGTGTCATCATGAGTGTGGTAGCTTGCACACGGGAGCTTTTAGCACTGCTGTGTCTAAATTCTGCCTCATAGATTTGTTAGCGTAAGTGTGACTTCCTGGTCTTGTTTCCCCCCCTTTTAAATTCTCGTTTCTCTTTCAACGCTTCATCTTACAATCTAAATGATCTAATTTTCTCCTGCTCTTCTGTCATTTCCCCTCCCTCTCTGTGCAGACCATGCTGACTGCCATCTCGATGAGTGCCATCGCTACCAATGGAGTAGTGCCAGGTGGGTGAGCAGACGCTGGCACCACACAGTCATCACTGTTTGAGGCTGTCCGCTTCTAAATTTCTCCTTTCGCTGATTGCTTTTGGCACATTACACCCAGCGCAGCTTGATATCTCCAGAAACATTAAAAGCTTTCGTCTGGGATCTTGTGCACTTTAACTTGTCGTCGCACAACTTTATTTACACAAAATAAAGCAACAGCCAAATGCCTGCCGTGAAAATCTGAGTCTGCATGTTTGTGGCTGTGTGCAGACACATTAACGTACATATGCAGCATTTTATAATGTGAGTTTACATCATAATGATGGCCTGCGTCTTACCAGTTGGTGCGCTTACAGCAGGGGTCAGAGGAAATTATAGGCTTGTAGAGAAGTGTGGCAGTGTATGCCAATTATAACTGTCTCTGTTATAACTGGTACCAGCCTTTATGCTGCTGCAAATGCTGATTAAGTTCTATTTATTTATGTTCAGTTAATTTGTTTGCACTGTTATACACAAGTACTCAAACACTGCAGTAAGATGCAATGACCAGAAAACTTTTGCAGCACTCTCAAGCCAAAACGTTGCCTGCCTCTCTTTTTGTTAGATAGATGCATAAATTTAACATGTATCTAAAATAAATCTCTGAACCATCTTAATGAATTCTCAAACACTTGTCTACTTGCCTCTGTTTTAGCTTACTGTAGATATACCTTGACACGGACACTTGTTTTGTTCACTGGAAACAAGATGGATGTGTGTTTTTTAATTTTATAGTTTAATAATATTCAATTTAGAAAATAATTGCTACATTAACTGACTAAATAAATAAACATTTTTCACAGCAGAAATCTTGTATTCTGGTTGAGTGATTGAAATTGCGGCCAACTGAAATGACATACATGCCCACATAAAAAGACCACACGTGTTTCTGAGTGCTTCCGTTGACCATGACCATGTGTTTTCGTGCAGCCGGGGGCTCCTACTACATGATATCCCGCTCACTGGGTCCTGAGTTTGGTGGAGCAGTAGGTATCTGTTTCTACCTGGGAACCACCTACGCTGGAGCCATGTACATCCTGGGAGCCATAGAGCTCCTACTGGTAAGAAACATCCTTCATTGACGTTTGTGTCTAATCCTTTCTCTGTTTGTTGCTTTCAACACCAGGGCGTCTCCTTTATCATATTTTTGGAGTTTATTGCAGCAGTATTAACAGACAGCTGAGTGATCCTGGACAAGTACTAGTCCCAACCAGCCAGCCTGGAAACAATATTTTAGAATAAATTTCAGATGGTCACATAACTCACCTAAAAGCGATGCATTCCTCCGCAGCTGCATTTGTGACTGATTCTGGTTGAACAATTTGTGAATTGGTGTATCGTCCATTTTAAGCAAATTCATCATTCATCATTTTGTTGCATCCCCACAATGAGCAAAAAGCTCAAAGAGAGTTGGTGAAGGACGACCATGAAGATCACAGTTAACTCTGAAACATCACACTTTCACACTTTTGTCAAGGTGATAACACTGTCGCACTTACAACTCTAAGAGGATGTTGATGTCATTTTGCAGCAAACACAGACGTGCCGCCAGTGACTATTACCCCTTAGATTGAATTATGTTGGCAATACAGCCAAGCTTTTCAATCCGTGCTGCTCTGGTCCAAGGAAATCTGGAGCCAGTATTGGAAGTGGTTCAATGATTAGAGGCAAGGAGCCCAACAAAACCGAGCACAGCACAGAAGTATTTAAAAAATCATTCACTGATATCTACTGAGAATGTAGCTAATCTTTTTGTTATTTACCAGGTATAGGTACGATTAAATGCATGTCAGGTGTCAGGTCTCTTTGTCCAACTTGCCAAACTATTCCTTCAAGGATTGTCATGTCTACAAAGCTCCGATTGGCTCACTATTTTCTCTCCAAGTTACTAGTTACTGATACTCCTGTAATGACTGCATTTGTAGCAAAGCAAAGGGAAAAAAAGACTGCAAATGAAACTGCTCTATGTGTCACATCCTTTGGTGAAAGCAGAGTTCTTCTCCTTCAGGTTATTTTCCTCCTCACTGTGCTCTGAAGCTATTTTCTCACACTGTGTTCTTCCGCTTGAATTCTGATCAGTTGATACAATGCTGGGATCTTTCATCTCGATCTTCATTCCTCTCCTCCCCCTCCTCCTCCTCCTCCTATTCTACACATCTTCCACTGCAGTCCCCTAATGCTGCATGGAGTATTAGGTAATTATGCAAAAACTGCATTAGCGAGAGATCAAGACACTGGCGGAGTAACAAGCCCATTCCTTGAAACATCTCTTCACTTTGGTCCACTGTTATCATCATAACAGTGTGTTTTTGTTTCTTACTCTTTTGTTATTCTCCTTCTGGATAACTCTAATGGATATGCAGAGTTTGATCATGCCTGGAGGTTAATTCTGTCTTCTGGGTCAAAGCTGGCTTAGTTTCCATTGTAAAATAACAATCCCTGCAGAATTGTAAGGAGCGGATCTGGAGAAGGCTGATTTGAATATGTTTCATCCTTCCACCCAAGCCAAGAACACAAACTGATGCTGCTATTTTAGGAAGCATGAACCGCTCACAGTGAAGCAGGCGATTTGTTTGCCTAGTGATATGCTGTTCTTAGCATCAGATCAGCTTCTCCAGCCAAATGACCAAACTGAACCGCGACAGCTCGCTTGCTCCTCACATTTCTCTCACTGCTCATTGTGATTTGATGTGGAAACTGACTGATGATTTTAAAAAGGGAGAGAAATTCCTGTGCTTATGTAACTGCTCTGTCATGAATCATCTAAAGCCGATGACAGATACTGACGTGCTAATTAGAGGTGTACTGTTTTATATGTGATGGAGCTCTTCTTAGATGGAGCTGTAGTAGAAGTGTAACAGCACCAGTTCATGTTGAATATTAATACCGTGCATGAGATTTTTAATTAAGCTGAATTAACATAGTAGCCAGCATTATGAGCGTCACATGTTTTCACACTTCAGAGTTGTCCCCTTCACTCACCTCATCCCTCATTGCCTTTCTCACCCCTTTTATTATATTTCTTCCTTTTTTTCTCTCTCTCTTACTCGGGGTGAAATTTATTAAATTCAGCATTAAAGTGTGAGCTACAGGAGCAGGTTTGCGACCTCAAATCTGCCAGTTTAAATCCCCAGACAGACCAGGAGGAAATGAGGAGTGAAAGTGGATGAGTAACACTCATCCACTTTCACAACTACCACCAAGATGCCCTTGAGCAAAAAAGAGATTATATGGAACCTTTATGTGAAAGATGCATGTGAATTTTATCTGAATACATAAAGGTGAAAAAATAATCATTTAAAACCCCCTCTACTTCAGATCTACATAGCGCCCAAAGCGGCCATCTTTCCGTTAGAGGGTCTGGAGGGTGCTGAGGCCGAGGCCGCCCTGCTGAACAACATGCGTGTGTATGGTACCATCCTGCTGACCTCCATGGCCACTGTGGTGTTTGTTGGCGTGAAGTACGTTAACAAGCTGGCCCTGGTGTTTCTGGCCTGCGTCATCCTCTCCATCCTGGCTGTCTACGCCGGCGTCATCAAGACTGGCATCGATCCTCCCATCTTCCCGTAAGCCGTTACAGCGAAGGCAGTCCAACAGAATGTAGGCTGCTAAATATAACCAAAACCCAGGCTAACACACATCTGAGCACACGTAATATACCAAAGCATCAATTTAGTGATTTGCAGGTCCAGTGATAATGTTTCTAGGTCTTAATAGGTTAAAACTGAGCTTTTTGCTAAAAAGTCAACATTATAATAATGATGAGTAAAGGTCATGTCAGTGATTTCATGGTAAATGGTCTTGTATTTAGACGGCGCTTTTCTACCTATTGGTACTCAAAGAGCTTGATAGTCTTAGTGACACATCCACACATTCACTCACCGGTGCCAGGCGCTGCCTTGCTCAAGGACACTTGCTTACGTAATATATCCGGGTATCGACCCACTAACCACTAGTTCTGCCTACTGAGCCACAGCCACCCTCAGTTATCTCAGCAAGTATTTCTAACCTGCTTCAGCAGTGAAATGTAGTTATTACGATGCTGTTGGATTAGCAGTTACAGGCATCCTCGATGTCTATTTTCAACCCACTTTAGCAAATGTTTAACCCAGACGTCTAGACATGTTTTGACCTGAGGAAAATCACTAAATCAATGCTCTCCATGGAGCTACTGTTGTCTGAGACTAGAGTGTGAAATTTAAAACAAAAGACATTCTTTGACTAAGTTCTTTAGTGTTTATTTTACATTTAAGTGTTTACATATGTTGAAATGTTGCCCCGTCAGATCACACATGTCAGATTTAGTGATTTATCATTTTCAGTCTACTAAGGAGATATAAACTATTTTCCTGCTCACACCAGCCAATGCTTCGACAGACATTTTGTGCCTTTCTTTCTTCCAGTGTGTGCATCTTGGGAAACCGCACTTTGGTGTGGAAAGGCTTTGATATTTGTGCCAAGACGCTTGAGACAGCTAATGGGACAGTCACCACCCAGCTGTGGCGCCTTTTCTGTGATTCACCTTTCCTCAACGCTACGTGTGACAAGTACTTTGCCGCCAACAACGTGTCTCGAGTGCAGGGGATCCCCGGGATCACCAGTGGAGTTCTGACAGGTGAGTTCAGCAGTCTGCCAATGCACCATTTTTATAAAGCGGGCACGCAAATCCTCTCTTGTGTCTTGTGTTTTTATTTTCGTGTGTCACTGATAATTCACTGGTCGTGTTGGTGCAGTTTCCTGAAAAGCAAAATGCCTCATTGGTTGTGTTCAAAAACAGAAAAATCTTTTAGCAAATTACTGTTAGGTAGCTCTATTTTCCCAAAATTCTGTGTCCAGTATGAGTGGCTGCTGATTGTTGGAGAGAAGGTACATGGTAAATCAAATAAAACTAAACGAAAAGAGGCTAAGAGATTAAACAGAAACCTCTGGGTTAAGGACTGAAAGCCAGCGTCAATGTCAGTTCTTTAAAACCAACTGGGCGCACCCGTGAAGACTGTGTCCCATTAAAGGGTGTGAATATGAATGCAAACATGTATTTTGCATTTTATTATTATGCTTATTTCATTCATTTAATGTCTTTTTTCTTTTCTCTTGATTGGTGCCAAAAACAACATTAAACTACAGGAAACTGCATTAAAACACTTTGATTTTGAGTCGTATAACATGAAAATCCACTCACTAGTAGTTAACATGATATTGATGTGTGTGTGACATATATGACTTGATGTTGATAATCATTTGTCTTATTGGTATCCAAATATTTTCACCTTAAGACAGAGACAAACAAGCTATCGATAAGATAAGCTAACCCAGGGGTTCCCAAACTTTTCCATGCCAAGGTCCCCCAAACAGCATTAGCTTCTGGCCGAGGCCCTTTGCAAACCCACAGACAATGCTACAAAATATGTAAAGAAACATCAACTTTTAGTATGTTTTTTCTTACTTTTATTCACTATATAATAATATAATAATGATTAAAAACAATTGAGATTATATTTTTTTATTTTTGCAAGTTTTTTTTCTTATCTTCCCTCCAATTGTCTGAGGCCGCCTAGCGCCCCCTGGCGGCCCCCCAGGGGGCCGCGGCCCCCACTTTGAAAACCACTAACCGACCGATTTAGTGATCAGAAAATGACTCCTCAAGACTACACTCTAGTAATCCTGAATGTTCGTCATGTGATCCCAGCATCATATATTTTTTTGAAAAGCACTTAAAGGTCAGAGTTTAAAGCACTAGTTTTCGGTGGAAGAAACTCAGCCAAATGCAGCTAATTTGGTTTATTGTGACACTGCGACATAAGAGCATCAAACTAATCGTGGCTGAGTGATAATTTAATAGCTGAAGTGGCTTCTACTTGAATCATTCACCTGGTTCCTTTTCTATCTTTTATCCCACTCCAGAGAACCTGTTTGGGAACTACTATGAGAAGGGGGACCTGATTGCCAGGACAAACATGGACTCAGTGGAAGATCCTGACGACCCTCTGACCAGCTCTAACCGCTACGTGTTGGCCGACATCACCAGCTTCTTCACATTGCTGGTTGGCATCTACTTCCCGTCTGTGACAGGTGAAAACCTTCCCAGCTCAGCCTGAAGTTTTTATTTATTTAATTACTTAGTAAATTAGATCTCTGTGACATTCCTGGCCTCGGTCACAATGACAGACACTTCTGTGTAATACTAACTTCCTCCCATCTATCTCTTCAGGAATCATGGCTGGATCCAACCGCTCCGGAGACCTGCGTGACGCCCAGAAGTCCATCCCCATTGGAACCATTGCTGCCATCACCACCACCTCCACTGTCTGTATCCTCTCACTACTGCCCTCCTCAGGAAAACACAAGCCACTGCACAAATCTAGTCTGAACCGTTTTAAATAGCCATCATTCATGTGAAATATTATGTTTCGGGCCTCATTTTCACAAGAGTTGTTGGGGTAATACATTAATTTGTAGTGATATTTGAAAAGGATCTACTGGCATCAGTTCACAAAGGACACTGGAAGTAAAGGTCAAGTCTAAAAAAGTTTAGATTTTAACCGAACTCCTCAGGATGCTTTCTCTGCTGATGCAAACCCCACTGATTGGACTGCAGGGAGCCTCATAATTAAAGTAATCAAAGGTCAGCCTTTTAAATTCTGAAAGGCCATACCATGCTACAGTACCGGCCTAATTTTTACAACTGACATGTCGGTATCACTGATGGGAGTCTTTTTTTTTTTTTTTATTTAAATGGTGGTGACACGGCTTCTGAGTCATATTAGTGCCACTGTTTCTAAGTCAGCTGATTTTCTTTTTTAATTTATGTAATATTTTTTTTTGTTGTGGAGTTACTGACCAGGTGTCTTCTATACATGCTCTTCAACATGCGATATACTGTAGGTCTCCACCGCTGAAGCAGCCATCTTGAATAAATTCCAGTATTTCTCTGAGTAATCAGCTCAGAATCTGCACAATTTGATTAGGACTTCTAATCGCATCACTGGGTTGCCTGTGCAGTCACGAGTTAATAAAGCTGAAGGATATTATTTACAATGTCACTGACCGTTGGTATTATTCTAAACAAAATCGACGGATGCATTTTCTCAGCAAATATAGTTAACTGGTTAATCAGGTAATTAAGTAGATCCTCAGAAGGAGAGGTTTATTAATTTTATAATTGGGTCCTGTCACTCAGTAAGTATTAAAATATTCAACCTGGCTGAACAGTTATTAAATATCCACTAATTTCTGTTAAAGAATTTTACTTTCCTGATCTACAACTGCTCAGACATGTCCAGTGTGTTTCTGTTTGGTGCCTGCATCGAGGGTGTGGTCCTCAGGGACAAGTAAGTCTATTGTTTTTCAGCCGCCACGACTCTCGACTTTAATAAAGATTAAAGACGTTTGTAATATGCCAGTCACCCTTTAAACCTCCTTTAGGTTCGGAGAGGGCGTCCACGGGAACTTGGTGATTGGCACGTTGGCTTGGCCATCACCATGGGTGATCGTGATTGGCTCGTTCTTCTCCACCTGCGGGGCGGGCCTTCAGAGCTTGACGGGAGCTCCTCGTCTCCTGCAGGCCATCGCCAAGGATGGCATCGTGCCTGCCCTTCGGGTCAGTCTGTTCTTATTTTCACACTGTATATTGTCATAATGCAATTACTTGGCGTATGCTCTTCATGCAGACATACTCCTAAGTAGCTGTGGTGTCAGTGTGTTTTCTGTGTTACCCCTCCAGATTTTTGGCCATGGGAAGGCCAATGGAGAACCCACATGGTCCCTCCTGCTGACAGCTTGTATCTGTGAGAGCGGCATCCTCATTGCCTCGCTGGATGCAGTGGCTCCCATCCTCTCCATGTGAGAACTGAAACAAGCGCTCTAATTTATTGCCATTTTCAAAATCAACAGTGGGAGATTTCAGAGCAGCCAGTACCCTGCTATTTTTTAAATGATGCACATGCCAAATGTTATGGGCTCAGGGTGTAGCTCATCACACAGAAGGACAGACCACTTTTCTGCTCACAGATATCACTTAAAGTAACAGATATTAACACAGCATTTGGTGAAATCACTCAGTGTTAATGCAGTACATAAGAATTGCTGTGCTTTAGACTGAGTTTTATGTGCGTGTTTGTGTGTGTCCTGCAGGTTCTTCCTGATGTGCTACATGTTTGTGAATCTGGCCTGTGCCCTCCAGACGCTGCTGAGGACTCCAAACTGGAGACCGCGCTTCAAGTTCTACCACTGGTCAGTTGAGCAGCTGCGGAGAAAAACAGCAGCTGATCTGTTGTATTTCAAAACCAGGCTCCCGTTTTAAAACGTGTGTCTGTCCCTCTCTATAGGGCTCTGTCCTTCCTGGGGATGAGCTTGTGTCTCACTCTTATGTTCCTCTGCTCCTGGTACTATGCCATTGTTGCCATGGTAATTGCTGGCTCCATCTACAAGTATATCGAGTTTGCAGGGTGAGTGCAACGCAACCGCAGGAGATGATTGGATTCACTGGTGTGTGTACTGTATTGTATGTGTGATGTTTTCAATTTACCACCACTGGTCATTCTGCGTCAGAGCTTTAAATGGACGTTAGTGTTTTCTTGCTTTTAGTTACTTGAGTTCTTGCCACATCCTGTCGAATGAGACAAGTAATTTCTGACAGACCGCTTAGTATATTGTGATTAAATGTTACTGTGCAGGTTTAATAAGTAAAATACGGAGAATTTGGCAGATATTTATTATTAACAGACTCTCACCAGCATTAGAAATCCAAAGTCTCCTTGTTTTTAACTGAGCTCTTTGACTTTCCGACTATAAACATTAATGTAATTTCTAACGGTGGCTGCATCTCAATTGGCCCCTGACCTCTTGGGCCCGTGGGTCTGTGCCTGTTAGGCATGTTCACCATTCAATTCATGTTTATAAAGGAGTAGTAAGGAGCCATGCACTCTGAGCGTGTAAGTGCTGTGACTCCCTGTGGTGAGTGACATTTACATACAGTGATGATATTTAATCACATTGCATTATGTCAAACCGTCATCTAAAAGTGGGTTTGTTTGAGTTTGCTGGCTGTATCACTGTCGCTTATTAAATTCAGAATAAAGCCTCAAAGCTGTTGTTCACATTTTGACTGACAAGTATTGATCGGCGCGTCTCTGTGTCACAGTGCGGAGAAAGAGTGGGGCGATGGGATACGAGGTCTGTCTCTGAGCGCTGCACGCTACGCTCTCATGCGGCTGGAGGAAGGTCCCCCGCACACTAAGAACTGGAGGTATGACACACCCACACGCTCTGTGTCGCTTTATCATGACGCTCATTAACATAGAAATTAACAACATGTGTGTGCATGCTCAGTCTCTCCACAAATATGATCCTTCATATCCGTCTTGTCACGGCTGTAGTGAATTCATATTAATTTCCTGCTCTATTTCTCTTTTTTTCAAACAAGAACTTGGCCATTTCTTTCTCCGTGGCTTTATTTGACTCTTCATCCCTCTCCTTGCACTTTTCTGTCTTAATTGCCTCACCCTTTTCTGCTCTGTACTTTCACTTTCTCTCCTCTCTTCAGGCCACAGCTGCTGGTTCTGGTCAGTACAGATGCAGAGCAAAATGTGGAGCAGCCTCGTCTGCTGTCTCTGACCAACCAGATGAAGGCAGGCAAGGGTCTAACCATCGTTGGGACGGCTCTAGTGGGCACTTACCTGGAGAACTACGACCAGAGTCAGCGTGCAGAGCAGGTGGGGAGTCTTACACCGTCTAATGAGTGCCTGGAACAGTCAGATTCCCAGGACACCATAACATATTAATGCTGTGTGCGGCACAATGAATTATTTCAGCAGACTCAAAATGTTTAATTCATGTTGAAAAGAATGCTGCATGAATGTCACTGAAGCTTAATTTTTTATTATGAAAAATCCCGTAAATCCAAATGTGTCATTGTTAATGTGGTCCTCTAAACACAGTCAAAGCAGAATTATAAATGTGATCAAGTGGATTTTATGAATGTTTGACAGTGATCAAGCTTCTTTGTACTCTGGTAACAGTCATTTTCTCCGTCCTGCCTTCCTAGGCGCTGCGTAAACTGATGGAGACCGAGAAAGTGAAGGGCTTCTGCCAGGTGACTGTGTCCTCAAACCTGCGTGACGCTACATCCCATCTGCTCCAGGCCAGTGGTCTGGGAGGCCTGAAGCATAACGCTGTGTTAGTCTCCTGGCCACGCAACTGGAAGCAAGGAGATGAGCACCAGACCTGGAGGAACTTTGTTGGTGGGTTGCTGGGAAGGAAATGTAACTGAAAATCACATCCCACACGGCTGAAACCCAAAAGTATTCTGTCTTCTGCTTAGAAGCCGCCTCTGGCAAATATTCAGGCGGACAAATGGCACGGTGCTCAAAGACTCTTTACTTCAACCAAAACTGCTGCTGATTTCAAGCTATATTTGTGTCCAGCTGGTGCATCTCAGCATGCCAAAATCCCTATGAGCTCCAGATTTTGAGTAGCTTATCCTGCCTCTTTGTGGGTGGGGGGAGTCTGTGATATAGTAAACACAATTAAAAATAAGAAGGAAGCAGAACAGAATAATTCACTTGTAATACAAACTGTGGTCAAGACAAACAAACTTATAAAACCTTTGGAAACGTCCCACTGAGTTCAGCCACAGCCGGAAAAAAAAAAAACACATTCAAAACACCTTAAAATGGAGATATAATAAAACCTCTGTTAAATGTGGTACAGCTAACTCATCTTCTCTGTGTATCTGTCCGTTCTCCAGAGTTGGTAAGAGAAACCACTGCAGCTCACCTGGCTCTGCTGGTCCCAAAGAACATCGCGGCGTTCCCATCCAATGGCGAACGCTTCACCGAGGGTCACATCGACGTGTGGTGGATCGTGCACGATGGAGGCATGCTGATGCTGCTGCCCTTCCTTCTCCGACAGCACAAGGTACTGTGAAATAGTTTTTTAGTACAAACAAAAAAAGCTTGAACAGATAGTACACTACTGTCAGATCCAGATTGCTCCTCTAATAAAAGATTTACAGTCATAAAATGATTTACAGTAAAAATCTACATATAGTTTTAAGAGATCAACGCAACAACAAGAGTATGTAAGAAGTTACGTTTCTGTCCTTTAGGTTTGGAGGAAGTGCAAGATGCGCATCTTCACTGTGGCCCAGATGGACGACAACAGCATCCAGATGAAGAAGGACCTGACCACATTCCTGTATCACCTCCGTATCGACGCAATGGTTGAAGTTGTTGAAATGGTGAGTTTTCTCAAGGCCGGGCTGACTCTTTTAAATATCTATTGTCACATTTATGTAAGAAAAACTATACTGTAAATATCTTATAAAAGAACATTTCTAAATTAATGTCAGCATCACTTAGACGGCTACATAATCAGAAAACCTAACGATGCCTCGGGGCTCGGCTGTTTGCTCCAGTAAACATGACTACTTCTACAGCATTGTTTACAGGCAGCAAAGCAATGAGGATGCACGACTGCCGTCATCACTGCACTTCTGAAACCTACTGAAAGATGTGAGCTGCAGAGTGAAATACAGATTGTTAAGGCATCAGTATGTTGCTTTCAGAAACAGTGTCTCTTCCATCACACTGCTCAAAGTGAGTGTACAGGTGTGCAGAGGTCGAAAACTGGGCCGGGATTTTAATTAAATCTCTCAAGGTGATTTTTAATTCTTCACCAAATTACTTTCAGTTTTCACGTGTATAACTAAACGTCACACCATGAATATTTTCAAGGAAAAGCTGTCTGAAAGTCTCAGCAAAGTCGTTTGTTTCGAGCGTACCTCAGCCTTTCCCCTCGCCAGGTGAAACTTCTCCTTGTTTGGAGAAAAGATGCACCTGGGGACTGCATCTGTTTCTGGGCGTCAACAGAGGAGGCACCATAGATGGGAACAGCATTACACAGGAGGAATTTGTCAATAAATATACTGCGAAATGCAAAAAGAAAAAAAACACCCTCCCAAAAATAACCGCTGCTTTAACCTTTTCATAGCATGACAGTGACATCTCCGCCTACACTTACGAGAAGACTCTGGTGATGGAACAACGATCGCAGATGCTCAAGCAGATCAACCTGACCAAGACTGAGCGTGAGAGAGAGGTATGGAAGGTTTTCAAAGTTTTGAAGGACACTCGAAGACGCGCCCATTAACGTGACATGACTTGACAGGCCAACTTGGTATGGCTTGGCTTGATTTGACCTGACATGACACATAAGCCCTTCCGGACAAAAGCATATCTACCGTTAAATTAGAGCAGTAGGACAGCATATTCATCCTCTCTATCAGCGCTCGCTACAGCCACAGTTGCAGCTGCTTTGCTTTTGTGTTTGACAGCATGGTTGACAGAGACAAACAAAAAAAGATATTGATCTTTATGTTACTATTAGTGTCTCCATCAGGTCCTTGGTTAAACGCATGCGTTGCTTGAGTCCGCAGATCAATAAATTTAATAACCGCAGAGGAATTCTCTTCAGTTTTTACTATGATATATGGTAAATAAATGTAAATCAAAATCTCTGACCTGCCCTGCTTCTCACAAATATCGAACAAATGTCTCTGTGTCTAATCTCTCCTCTCATCTGTGCAACAACAGATCCAGAGCATCACCGATTCATCCCGTGGGTCTATCCGCCGCAAGAACCCAGCCGCTGTGACCACCCAGCTGAGTGTATCCGAGGACCCACCCGTAGCCAGCAAGGAGGAGAAGCCCGAAGAAGAGGTGGGATCAAGTTTTACACTAGAGCACATCTGATCTTCTTGTGGAGTGTAAAGTTTGTCTTACGAGGCTGCAGCAAGAAGAAAATACGTCCAGAACGAGCAAGGAAATGAAAACAACCATCCAGGGGCGTTGTGTGTTTTTAACATGATAAACTAACTGGATAACATCACAATACAAACTAAAGGAGAACTAAAACAAGTAAATACCATACAACCGCACTCACTTGCCAAAACGTTAGGTAGTCAAGTGAAAACAAATGCATTTTGATACAACAGTCCTGCATTAGTTTCCACCTTCATGACTGCAACAGCGTAAGAAAGGTGGTAATTCAACTGTGATCATTTTAAACGTTGTAGTTTGTGGTGCTGTTAAATTGAAAGTCTAATCTTCTGTTTAATGCACACAAAATCAAAATGTAAAATTAAAAGTGATGCTGAACTATTTCTTTACACAGATCTGCACCTTCTTTAGATCATATCCACTGGATTGAGCCACGCTAGCTAGACATGCTAAGCTAAGAAAAGCAGCAGCTGATGGTAACGTCATATTTGCCATTGAGATATGTGATTGATATCATGAGGTCTCAACCATTTCAGTGTTTGCTTTCCCAAACGTTGAGCCCAGATTAGATCAGGAGGAATGGTCCCTGTGTGGTCTTTGTGGTTTTCTGTTTAAACTGTCTTCTTAAGCTCGAGCAGGATTCTCAGTTTAAGGTAAAGTACTTCATAATATTGAAATGCTGTAACTGACACACAACCGTGGTACTGTAGACATAAGGCTGCTTAATCACACTTGTTCTTCCTCTCCCTCTCTCAAACACTGTGGCTCTCTGTGACTTTACCTGCATTCCTACATTTCCACCTCAACTGTGACTCTTTCATGTAATGTACATGTAAATCCACATCCGTCCTCTTTTCCTCTCGTCTCATAGTCAAAGTCGGCCTCTCCCCCTGTGTCCCCCCCTGCTCAGGTTCAGCTCATCCATGACAACACCACTCCGGCCAGCCCTGAAACCCCAGCCACCCCGCTGACTCCCGCCGAGGGGGTTCAGAGCCCCGGGGCGCAGGTCCAGATGACCTGGACTGAGAAGTGTGATGGCGAGCCGGCCAAGCCGCCAGGAGCAGCCACACCAGTGGGCATCAAAGACATCTTCAACATGAAGCCGTGAGTGCTTTGCGATGCTCATTGAACCTTTAGGTGTTGTAAAGATGAACTACCTTCTTGTTTCTGACTAAAAGTACCACGCAATCTCAACAACATACCACCACAAGAAGTCACAAGAAAACACAAGATATTAGGCGTGTTTGCAGAAGGAGATACACGGTTTACTATTTGTACTGATAATGATGTGTTTCTCTCCTTGCCATGCTGCAGTGAGTGGGAGAACCTGTAAGTACTAAAGTCCATACAAACCTCATTCAGTCCATTCATGTCTTACACCAATCAGCCACGTGAGCAGATGAAGACTGTCGAAAAATGCGTAAATGTGCATCTGTCATCTCTATCACCTCCTGCCATCACAAAAATCTTTGACACCTGCGCACCTAGGGACGTATTAATGCAGTTTGACCGCTTTGTTTTTTGCCCTGTCTTCATTCAGGAACCAGTCCAATGTGCGACGCATGCACACAGCACTCAGGCTGAATGAAGTCATTATAAAAAAGTCCTCAGAGGCCAAGCTAGTCCTCCTCAACATGCCGGGGCCACCCAAGAACCGGACAGGTGATGAGAACTGTATCCTTCACAAGGACAGAAGCAGGTGTCCCCAGTAGAGTTTCTAATATGTTAGTGACCGTTCCGCCCTCCTTTCAGAACGCAATTATCTATGACACTGTACACTGTGACCCTGACACTGCTTGTGTCTCGGGTATTAACTTGAAAATCTTATTATGGTATAACTGCAGTTCAGGATACCACCAATTTTTCTGATTCAAAATTTAAAGCTGGAAGTCTAAAAGGCAGTTGAATCAGTCTGTATTAGTTAATAGTTTTTGACAAAGAAAGAGCAAAGCTTTATGTTACTAATATGACCCTTTAGTGAATAGTAAGATTTATACAAAGGTTAATATCAAATTGTACATCGGTTTCAAATTGTCATTCAGTCTGCATTCAATTGCAGTGCCGCAGAGTCATACTGACCTACAAATACAAGCATGAACTGACATTTAGGTGGTGTGGAAAGAAAAATGGAGCTTTACCAATACAATCAAATCAGTTTAGGCCTCCAGGCTCTTTCTTACTCCAGCAATAAATCAGGATTTTGTGTTTCAGCAGTAAATGGTAAGTTAATTGGCTCGGTTTCGGGAATAGCTCTGTGATTTGTTATCAGAAAATATCTGTAAAACGTCCACGGAGACAAAAAACTAATTAGGATTTGTAAGCAGACTGTAAGTGCGTATATTCTCAGTCATTTGGGTCATGATAATCCAAAGTGCTTGAGTGGAGCAACTGGACCTCTTTTTGAGTGACGGGCGAGTGAGAAGTGCTTCTAAAATGTTTTCTGTGCTAACACAACATTAGGACTAATTGATAGTATCTCCAAATTAATGCCAGTGTTGATTTACTTAGTATGCAATCATTTATTCAAGTTCAACTCTAAAGTTCAAACCCTTTACAGCAGAGGTCTTCAACAGGGGGTCCGCGAACCCTAGGAGGTCCGCGGAGGTACCGCAGAGGGGTCTCGAAATTTTTTTTTTCATAAATTGAAATGTCTTTAAATACACATATACGTAAGTAGGGGGTCCCCGCTCCATCTCTCCATCAGTTTGGAGGTCCTTGGCCTAGAAAACACTGAAGACCCCTGCTTTACAGCGTCCTGCTTTAATTATCATTGTGATATGCCGAGAACTTGATCCGAATCCTATTGTGGTAAATGGATTAGACAACGTGTGGAAAAGCTCACAACTGCCTAATGA
Source organism: Chelon labrosus (assembly GCF_963514085.1). Lineage (NCBI taxonomy): Eukaryota > Metazoa > Chordata > Actinopteri > Mugiliformes > Mugilidae > Chelon > Chelon labrosus. The sequence goes on from NC_140340.1 coordinate 17,208,247, forward strand.
GATCCCAAAAATTCACACTGAATGTCACGGCACCAAACCGTGACGTCCAGGAAACTCTCGGCAGATAAAATAGCGGTGAGGCGCACTGTAGGCAGGGCGAGTGCAAGGTTTTAAAAGCGTCTCTAAAGCTTCAAGTGTTCCCAGAAGCACAAGTGCCCTCGATAATTGGGCCATGGTTATGTAGGTGACCAAGAACCCAGCAGTCACTGTAACAGGGCAGAGATGGAAGCACTCACTGGAAGAGCGAGCCCCTTCAACAGCTCCTCGTCAGTCAGGCCTTCATGGTGGAGCAGATAGGCGGAAGCCACTCTGAGTAAAAGGCACAACCTGTTTAGAGTTTGCCGAACTGTATTTCAACAAGGAGAGATCAAGTATGGATCAAGATTGGATATTTACTGACAAAACATGAATGTGGAGGTGGTGGAGAAGAAGAAGTTGGCAGGAAGAAGGGGGGCAAATAGTTCATTGGATGGTAGCAGTGAAAATGGAAGAGATGACGAAATACAGCGACGGCCCAGATCGTGAGGGGGGCAGATATTCCTTATTGAATTTTTGCCAAAGCTTCGTTGAGAGGACTCTTGAGAGCATAAGAGAGCAAAAGATTATCTGATGACACAAACGTAACTCTGTGGGCAGAACTCAAAGCGCTATGTCCGGCAGCCACTGCTCATCAGCTGGATGCTACCATGAAACACGGTGGTGGCAGCATCATACTATAAGGGTGGATGCCACCAGATACAGAAAGGTCCTTGAAGAAAACCTGTTGCAGAGCGAGGCAACCTGAGACTTGGGCAACAATTCACCTATTAGCAGGATATCAATAGGTTCTTCGGCAATGTATGTCTTTTTGGGTTTTGATTTTCAATAGATTTGCTAATAGTTCTAATATCATACACTCACTTCCGTCCGTATGGGTTATATGATGTGTAAAAATGGCATTTCTATACATTTTTCTGAACTGCTTGTGCTGCATACTTTTCCTCCAGTTTCTTTAACCGTTTCGCTCCCAGACATGGAGTTCCTCGAGGTTCTCACTGAGGGCCTCAACCGGGTCCTCCTGGTCCGTGGAGGCGGCCGCGAGGTCATCACCATCTACTCCTGAAAAAGCAGCCCCCTCCCCCCGTCACCACCCCTCCCTCAGTCCTGTTCCCGTGTCCGCCGTACTCCCACCACCTCATCGACGCTGCTTCATTATCATGTTGTCCTTACCGTTTATTTCTACGAGATAGTCCTCTCACGCCCAACCAACGGCCCGGCTCAGCTTAGCACCTCACCCTCAGCTCCATCCCCAGCAGACCGATGAGCAGTGTAACACTTTCAGCTACTAAACCTTTCACTCTAGTCCAATAAGCTCCTATGACTATTGTAGGCTCTAGACTAAATTAGATGCTTTCTAGATTTGTTCTTAAAGAAACTTTTTATTTCCTTTGCTGGTCTGTAATCTACTGTAGTAGCTCGGTCAGGAGGTGGTGGTGGTGGTGATGGGCGTGGGTTGTTTGCTGAGGTGTGAGTGCACATGCATGTATATGTGTGTGTCTTTGTTTTAATTTAATTAAATTTTTTTTCCGAACACAAGTGTGGCATAGACGCGGCTTCTGCGCTAAAAGAACGAGAGCCAGCTGAAATGAGCTCAATGTAGGATTGTCTGTTAAGTTCCCTCGTGGTGATCGGACACCTCCCACAGCGTTCCAGCCTGTTGTCTCTGATGCGAATGCTCGTTCAAAGGCAAAAGACTCCTGTTACTCACGATCAGGACCACCAGCTGGAGGAAGGAGTACAATATAGTTGTTAAGTATGGACTGTGAAATTCACATTGATAGTCGAAGAAGACCGAAACGGGCATGTGGATCCAACCTGCAGTATTATCTTTAACCTGATCACCACGTTCGCACGACATCCTTACAACTGTGTGTGTTTCTACTTTACTTGATTTGCCACTGCGCTGTCTTTCCACCTACCTTCCTTTCAACTCATTTCTTAGTGGCTGTTTATCCCTGTGGCCACTGTTAGTGCCAAAAAACAAAAAAAAAAATACAAGGATAGCTTAGTTTGTAGAGATTGACACGTAATTAAACTGTGAATAGTGCGTTTACTAGCTGAAGGCTGGTATGTCAGCGGAGTGGGGTGACAGTACAACGCCCCCCGAGGAGATTATCATCGCCAGCACCCCTCGAACCCTTGTGTGGATCACTGTAAATAATGTACAAGCTCTGACGCGTTGTTCAGTATGAGTGTAGTATTTTTGTGACATACTAAAAAGCTTCTAGTGGAGAGAAAACGCTCCTTCGCTCGGAGGGACAGCTCAAAAATGCTGTTTTTAAAAAAAACTACATATTAATTTATTTATTTATTTATTGGATTTATTTATTGGATGGCATAGGCTCCTGTCACTATGGTAACCGTCATTGTAACCTCAACAAAGCACTGCACCTGCACTGTCCACCACTGTGCAAACGAGTGAAATTTTGATGATTTCATCAAGTTCATTAAAATATTTAAAAAACAATAATAATAATAATGATATTACTAAATGTTATTTTTTCATCTAGAGAACAGATATGTATTTATGTTTATAGGCAGAAGTTACACGTAATGATAAAATAGTTGTCTATGATTTTTGATTGTCACTCAAAGCTATATCATTGTTTTTTGCCAAATTCAGATCCATTCAACGTGCCATATCTACGTGTTTTCCAAATAGGGGAAAATCTAAATTCTGTTGATTCAAATCAGAGAGAACAAGTTCGCTGAGGTGTCTACATGAAACTAGTATGATGACGACACTGTAGTTGGAAAGTCGCCCTATAGATGATTAAAGAATACAGGTTCAGCCCCTCCGGTTGTCGTATCCAGCCAGGAGAGATTTTGAACATGTATCATGTTACTTGTTTATAGGGTTTATAGAGGACAATGGCTTCTGTAGCTGCCAAACCCGCTTTGTCCGCAAGAATGAACTCTATGCAGTAGACTCTCCAGTGAGATTTTCTATCCTCTAGACTGACTGAGGTTTGAGCCACACGTGTCCCCGACTGAATGACTCGTGAGCAAAATCATGCTTAGGTTTGAAAAGTGCATCTTCGGAAGGGATGTGCAATAGCTGAAATCCGGACTCATGTGATTCATGTTATTTATTTTTTTACACATATATTTTGTATATGTAGATTTCGTAAGTCTTATAAGATCCAGAACCATCTCACTCTGACCAAGGACAGCTGTCACTTTACGTTTGATTATTCCTGTTTCTTTTCTTGAAGAAACTGTTTTTTGGTCATTTGCACTTGTAGTAGAAATATAAATAAACACGTATATATATACAGTATATACAATATAGGGAAGCGAAACAAATTAGTTTATAGAACTATTTAAAAAAAAAACAGTATTAAATGTTTTTAGTGTTGCTTGAATGTCGGATCATACGTTGTGAATGCTGCTAGTATCTATAGATTTATTTGTACTGTAAATAGAGATGACTAAAAATTTAACATTAAAGAAAAAGTGAAAAAGGGTATAGACATACATATCAGCGGTGGCGGTGGTGGTGATCTAACAAGACAAGGCTGTACCTGTACACATTTGGCCTGTGATCTCTGGACAGGGTTTCTGTTTTAGTAGAAAACTACACTGAATACCTTGATGCAATATTAAAAAAAAAAAACAAAACAACAAAAAAAATGAGGGCAAATCCTGCACCCTTTTGTTCTCTTTAAAAAAAAAAAAAAACTACTACTCCTCTTAAATCCCTCGAGTAAAGTGAACAAATTTTAAGGTAAGAAGTTTTTAGCGCGCGTAGTGTAATTGCCAAAAGGTTCAAAAACGCCGAATACTTCTGGTTCATTTGATAAATGTTTGCAAATTTTTAAACACAGCTACCTTTGACACCTGCGACACTTAACAAGCAGCCACTCCTAGTTTTCAAAGATGTTTGGGGTTGTTTTGAGGAACACGGTTACTTTTTGGGATTGTCTCTACAACATTGCCTGCATCAACTGAGCCTTTTAAATTTATTCAAAAAGAAAAGAATATCTGATGTTTATTGGAGAGGTTTATTGGAAATGTATTTCTTTATCGAATTCTAAATGTTTTATAATTGCTGTTTGCATGGTACTATGTGGCAATATTTGTTTTTTTCTTTGTTTTTTTTAGTGGTTTCTATAGTGATGACTTAAAAGTTCAAGGTGCAGAGCGGAGGGAGGAGGTGGCCAAAATGTTTCTCGACGAGTTGGAGTTTTTTTGAGAACTCAGGAGTGTTGCCGTGCGCTCGGCGGCAATGTCAGACCTTGAAAACAAGTCTTTTGCAAAAAAAATAATAAGAAAAAGTATGAGTTCACTATATTGTTACTTGTTATATTTGCTCAAATAGTCTTACGTAACGTAATAGGAGATTTTGAGTTTGCGAATAGATGGGCCTTAGGGATGGTCATTTCACCTTTGTAAATATATTTATCACTTAAGTCAGAGACACTGTAACCTACTAGTGTTGTCTTTTGTTGTACACTGTTCTATCACTGTGGACAAAGTCTTAGAGTTTTGTAAGATTATGTGCAATATTGTTCTGGCATTGCTCTAAAAAAAAAAAATACTATCATTTATTTATTTTGTCACTGTTGTGTTTTTTTTTTTTTTCTTTAATTTTCTATGAATACCTGGAGGTGTGAAGCAGTCACTTACTTTATCAAAATGTTTGTCACCAGGTCTTCTGGACCATAAAATCTAAAGTGTTCAACCCAAATGTGGCTGAGGCAGCAAAGCAAAGCACTTTAACACTGAGGGGGGCACTCTGTGACAGGATCAGTCTGCAGGAGCCGGAGGGTCGATAAAGAGCCGACCCGCTCTGCACAGACTCTATCCCACAGTGATCTCTGGAGGCACTAGAGTGTATTACAGCCAGCTGTGGCCGTCTGACAGCTCAGACTATGAAATAGGTTCAAGGCCCGTCACCTTGCAGTTGTGAACTGCAGTAATCCCAAGACCCACCTGCCGATTTCGTTCACATCGTTTGCGCATTTTCTTGGACATTTTAAGCATGCATCACAGTCTTTCCTTTCTCTTGCCAAACTTCTTTAAAAGAATAATCGTAACTGTTAAATTTATAGTGCTTGTCACTCAATCTGTGAGGTGAGCCTTCCCAGAATCCCCCCTCCGACCCTTCTCCTCACCCCTATCTGCCCTCTGGTCTCCTCCATCCCAGCCACAAAATCCACCCCAGCTCTGTATTTTAAATGTGATTGCAGTATAATTCTGAAAAATGATCAAAGAATATAAAACTCGCGCTTCCAATCCTGGTACAGGCTCTGCTTAGACCACAAGAGATAGTCGACTTAGAAACCAGCACACCCCCCCTCTCCCACCAAACTGATCCGTGATTTCGATCAGAATCTTCGCCTGCACAACTGTAGCATGAGACAAACTTGCCGGTGATCATTACTCAGTCTCCATCCTTAAATGGATATTAAGGGCTCTGAAACACATCTGTTACCGGGTTGAGGAGGCTGTCCTTTTAAGACACCAACAGAGAAATACAGAACAAATCCCAGATTACTGCAGAGAGGGCATGCAGTCTGTAGCTGGAACAACATCGTACCCGTTCAGTTTATCCTTACAGAAGCATCAGATAGACGTGCCTGAGGTGATACAAACAGCTGCACTAACGTTTCAAACAGTCGATCTCTCTCTGGGAGTCAGATGAGGAAAAAAACCCAAGTGGCTATCCATGCAGTGCAAGCAGAGCCCCATTCCAGTTATGTTGTGTAACTCAGTGCATGCATGCAATTACCCTGAACAAGGTGTATTGAAAATATATTGGGTGTTTGTGGTATACAAGTATTTTGTTTCTATCGGTTAGAAACTTTCCTTTCTAGTAGTATATTTTCTCTTTCCTTAGGACTGGCCAATCATTGTATCCGAGATGAGTATTCTAGTACAAGAATCTATTTTTTATGGTAGATCTGTTGACAAGGTCCTCTCATTGTGTCAAATTTTATCTGCAGATGAAACGATTACCAAAGTATATTTCAGTTAACTACATAGATGAGTGTGAAAATGTGTGCTCCGGTGAATTAGATGCAGACGATAAGTGTTTACCTTCTTACAAGAATTTGTAGCAGTTTAATTAAAAAAATATACACACATGTATATATAGTTTCAAAGAACATTGGACGTGCCAAAGTATTGCCCCTCAGAAATTTTGTTTTTAATGGAAGTTGCTTGAAAGTGCAGTGTTAGGCTGTCTGTCTATCACTGTAGATGTACCTCTATTCTGTCACCAGCCGTGGTTATAGTCAGTGTGTTCCTAATTATTCAGACAGGCTTTAAAGAACAAGTTCGACATTTTGGGAAATGCGGCGTCTTGTCGAGAACTGTAGCGCACAGACTGGAAACAAGTAGCCATCATTTGTGCAAAGGTTAAAAAAAAAAAAAAAAAATCCACTAATTAACACGTTTTTTTATTCGATACTAAGACAAAAAATGGCTCTTTAGCCGACTTAATCTCTGCGTCAGTAAGTTACAATAAATTATCTGGTTTGGAACCTGGAAAAAATGTTTCATAACTTTGTTTTTGCGTTATTTAAACAAGATCTGATATGTTAAGTATTGTGAATTAGACATGATTGAAGATTTAATTTGAACAAATTGTTTCCAGTCCTGATGCTAAGCTAAGTTAGCCTCCTGCGGCTTCTTTAATCCGACAGACACGAACGCTATTTATCCTTTCGTTTACCCGAAATGAATATAATTTAAGAACCTGTGCCTCTGTCAGAGGAAGCTGACCACTGTCGACGTGTGTTTAATTCACTGGACTTGTGGGAAACATTTTGTATGGATGCGTGAAAACTGTAACGGATGTAGACGATATATACAGCGTACACACAAAGACACACCTGTATCAAATTTCACAAATATGGAAATGTTCTTTCATTCTGAACGGTTCATTACTTTTCCTTGATACTGTTCCTGGTCTTATGGTAAAGCTGTAGTGTGTTCCTTTCAGTTCTGTGGGAGTGTGTATGTGTGCGTACACTTGTTAACTGCTGGGGGCGGGGGTGGTTGTGGGCGCGGGTGGGAGGGGGCTACATGTAAATAAATCAAATACAGTTAGTGTGGAGGTGTTTATTTTTTGTGTCAGTGTAAGTTAAATATTCTAAAATAAAAAAAACAGACATGTATTATTCTCTATCGTGATTCATGGTACATTTAAAAAGAGGAAAAAAAGTAGTTTTATCTTGCATTTCAAATGCTTATCTCTATGGCTTCTGGCGATACCCGTTCCATTTTATAGATTTGTCAGCACAAAATGCAATAAACCAATACCATTTTATTACAGCAACTGTGTGTCGAGTTTTTATTCCCGTCTTGTTTTGACATGAAAACAGCGTTACAAAGTAGAAGACACGGTGCTAAACTGTAAAACATAACAAACCACAGTTGGATAAGAACTAAGGAGTCACCAGGATCCAGGAGGTAATACATAACTTCAGCGTTAACTCGTAAGAAGACTATCTTCTGGGAAACAGTTGAAAAAACGGATTATAGGGTTGTTTGAACAATCATCCAAATAATAAGAATTAAAAAAAATAAAATGTTAAAAGCTTTTACAAAACGTCCCTACGGTCCACAAATACAAAGCACAGAAAAGGATGCAGTGTCTAATCAGGAGAGGTGACGCTCCCCCTCTCCCTCTCAGTAATGTCGGGGATACATGGACATGGGCGGGACCTGGCCCATGCCGGGCGCCGGCCTGGGGGGCGGCTGCTGAGAAGCCCCAGCACTTACCAGGTGGTTGAGAGACGGGCCGCTCTGGATCAGCGTGTCGAGAGCTTTCTGGACACTTGGGTTGTCAAAATTGATGCCTGAAGCAGCGGTAGCGGGTCTCTGGGTGCTCGGGGCTAATGGCATGCGGCCCGGTGGGGCGCCATAGCCCTGGGATCCAGCTGTAGGGGTGCCAGGCATGGCTGGGCGGGATGCATTTTGGGAGGGAGAGCTGTAGGAGTGCGACTGGGAGGTGGCGGCGGTAAGGCTTCCACTACTCGCCAACGCCCCGGCGCCACTGTTAAACAGACTGAGGATCTTAGCCTGAAGCTCTTGCTGATGATTGGGGTTAGCTGCGACACCAGAACCTGTTGGTAGGCTCAGGTGACTTGGCTGTGTGGGGGTGTGAACAGTGTGATGAGTAGTGTGGGACGAAGGAGGGAGCACTGAAGCCGCGGGTGGAATATCGTGGTGTACTGCTGCAGAAGCTCCAACGTGGCTTGAAGCTGAGAGGAGAATAACTAGTTAGGATGTGCTGCTCTTTGAACACTTCATTCAACAGGAAGTACAGCAATACGATTGTTATTCAAGGTGCATATGTGCATGTGAGTATAGTAACAAGACCTCTTCAAAGTAAAAAAGCTTACCTGCAAGGGGATCCGCTGTGCTTCGTACCAGCCGAGCTCTTTTATCCTTGAGGTACGCAATGAGACTGTCCAGTTCCTCTGGGGTTACAAATCTACAAAACAAACAGAATGAAACATCGTTAGCATTATATCAAGGCTGTAAGGCAACTCTGTGGCAAACAAAAGGTGAATCTAATGACAACATTCAGCCTGTACATGTGGATCAGTTAACTCCAGATGCTGCACAACAGATCTATCAAAGTCTCAAGACACTAATCCTGGTACCTGTTTTCAGACAGCAGTGTGATGCTGGTAAGTACAGAGACGGGGTGGCCCTCTCGGTCCGGCTCCCTGAGCAACACATCGTCTGCCATCTTGGCAGCTTTTCTGGCGATCTCCTCGCGTTCCTTTTCACGGTTTTCAACTTTGTAGGTGTCATAGTTGTGGGCAACAAGCATCATGGCGTCCTGCATTGGCATGTTTCTATGTTCTAAAGAAATAGGTGCACAATATTAGCAGCTTAAATAATAATAATTTAAAAAAAAAGACCAGAAATGACCCATCCAATACTGTTTACCTTGTGGCGTGCCAAACAGGATGTTGACAGTGCAGGACCGGTGGACCTGGTGCTGCTGGGTAATGATGATGGCAAAGGGAGTACGGGCTCGGCCGACATCCTCCAGCGCCTGGGTGAGAGACACTTCTGTGTTGAGGAAGATCAGATCCACCACCATTCCTAGATCACGGACTTTCCGCCCGACCGTCTCAGCATACTCCCTACAGTTGTTATGGAAACAGAAGTACAGACAGACAAGCGCACACAAACGCGCACACAAACGCGCACACACACACACACAGGAGCCATATGAAATAAAAACATGCCACGTACCGGTGGAGCATTTACTGTGACTTTTGTGATCAATGATCATCACCGTTCTCAAACAGAACAGACAGTGGACCTACTTTTGAGCCTTGTTTACGACGATGACAGAGCAGTCGACGGGACGCTCGGTGTCGTGGCGCCGCTGGAGTTCTTCATAGTACTGTCGATACAGTTCGTTTCGCCGGCGCTCTTCTGGTCGAGCACGATCGTCTACAGATGGAGAGGGGCAGAAGTGATTTTTAAATCATTATAAGTTTCTCCATTTCACTACATTTTCATATAAATATAATGAAAAACTATAGCTAGTGACTTGCTGTTAATATTTGTTGGAAATAATGAGGAAAAATCACGACTACCTATAAAACAAATACACACTAATGTACAATTGGATGCAGCTTCTACTACTCTAAGTTTCTTAAGGACACAGATCAACCAAACTTAAAGGAACAGTATGTAAGATTGTGGCCAAAACTGGTACTGCAATCACTTTCAAAATACTGTAGAACGGTGTATCCCCTCCAACCTCCCCCCTGACTCGAGGTTGCCAGGTTACCGAGGTAACGTTAGGCTACTCAATACGTCTCAATTACGTTTCACATCGCCATAATCGACGTGCTAATGTTGTTTTCCTCGGCGTTTCAGCATAATGACAGAGAAACGGGCTCATAATGCGTTGCTAATGTTAGCAATGAGGACTCGCCGTTTTTATTTCCCAAACAATTCCTCACCTTTTCAATTCGATGACCCACCTCCTCTGTATGCGCTAACGTAACGTTACTTTGCACGAACATGCATAACTTTGTTCGACTGTCGTGAATATTTTAAATGTCCATTTACATTATGTACAAGTAAGTTAGCCAGGAGAAAATTAGCAACGCTGGCGTCTGTCTTCAAATTCTTCTCCGTTTTCAGCCGTCTCCATCTTTCAAAGGCATCTCCTATACAAATCCTTGTTTTATTTCGGACTTTGTCACGACGTAGTTCGGATTCTTAACGAGGTCTTAGTTATACGTTATACATGTTTTATCCGACACGTTCGTAGCTGCAGCTGTGGTAACTAGAGCAGAGCTGGCAACCCGGATGACGAAACTCTACTGACTTCGTGGTTAGTAGATAGCTTGAGGGTGGCGCCTCAGGCCAAAACACAACATGACAACATCAACATCAGTTGAGGGCTGCAACTTTCACTTTTAAATGACAATATCCTGACCGGACCACTGTTGTCAGTGATATAAGTATTTGAAATGAACATGATTTCTTCATGTCTAGTGACATATCAGGGCCATTTTATGATTAATTGAAATACATTTCTTACATACCGTTCCTTTAACTTTAAAATATGAACATGTACACTGTATGGTCCACATACCCTCGGGTTCACGGCGTCCGTTCCAGGGATCTCCATAAGGATCCCTGTAGGGCTCATCCTTCCTCCGGTAAAAGTCATCTGCACTACTACCACCACGGTAGTATCGGTCATAGTCCTCCCTGCTGCGTGGAAACATTTCACGTTCAGACACATTCATGACCATTCAACTGCAAAAAATCCATCTGAACCGCTTTGTGCTAGTCACCTGTACGCAGAATCCCTCGGGCCACCTCTGGCGTCCTTTTCTCTGCTCTCTGTGCTGCGGTACCGGTAGTCGGGGTCACGAGAGGGGTCGCGAGAGGGGCCACTTGGCCTCACCTCTCTACCCGAATCCCTCCCATCGCGGCTGTCCCGAGACTCACGTGCTTCACGTGCTTCACGTCCGTCACGTCCATCACGACTGTCACGCCCGTCACGCCCGTCACGCGCTTCACGCCCGTCACGCCCGTAAGCAGGTGAACGGGACCGATGCCTGGGCTCTTTGCTGTCCCCATAACTGCTATATGGGGCCCTAGGAGAAAATTGTGTCAATTAGTGCAAGAACTGTTATGAGATGAGGCTTCCTAGGACACACTATAGACGGTGATAGAAACTTCTGTCCTCAACTGCTGAGGACAGGCCTAAAGCTGGTTTTGTAAGTCGTGTTTAATTAAAAATGTATTCGCACAACCAAAGCGGCGAAACGGAGAGCGTTTTTCCCGTTGGCATAGGCAGTTTGAATCCACCAAGTGATCCCGATTAGTCTCAAAGAGACCGTCCAACGACGAGGTTCACTGACCACAAATCCAGCTCTAAAATGAGCGAGTGCCATGGCTGGTACTGGAACAACGTGGTATTTTTAACAGTTAGCTCAGTACGGTGACGTTTTCTGCACACCACATTCCCATTCTCCAAATGAAACCACAAAAATGATTTAAAACCCCAATTTTTTCAATAATATTCCAGTATTGAGATTTTAAATCAGGTTCTACTGTAAGTGTTTAACTTTTTTCCTATATTGTAATGAAGTTTTTTTCATCACGGCCGTCAAGCGGTTAGAAGGATATTCACTTCCTAGTCGCAACATACAAATTCAATACATTTTTTGAACCCAACTCAAATGGGCCCAAAAAGAGTTTCAGCTGAAAGAGTACCATGAAAAGAGTTGGTTTGCTCCTTTGCAATACATTTTTTCGTTACCTTTCATAACGATTTTCTTTTCCTTATGTTTGCACTTTCTCTGAAGCATAATGGTGACTTTCTTGATTTGACATGGTTGTGACAACGGAGCATTGTAATGAGCGATAAGCATCCCATCATTCCTGCTTCCTGTTGTACCTGCAGAGCATTTCTCTTCCCCTGCAGTGCAATATAACTTGACTACACCAACGCACCAATTGTTGAGATGGATAAGAGGGACCACAGAAGCAGGCACCGCGCATCACGATCAAAATAAAATGCAGCTGCATACACGTCATTTGCACGCTCCACCCCAAGAAATAACATTCTTAGTGATGGGATGTTTTTAGCTGTGGGTAAACCTTTTGTCAAAGTGGTCATGTGATCTGGTTAAAGTGCTGGAGTACAGAAGTTTCAATGCTAAACCTTCAGTTTGTCACAAAATACCAAGACGACATCGGTAATGTGCTGCAAATGTGCTGAGTTTTGACCACTGAAACCGCATGGAGAAAAGCTTTTGAGGATCTCGTTCACGCACACGCAGGTAACGCGACGGTTTTGCAGTATGCTACTGACCGGCAGTTGTAGGTTGTAGCGTGTTAAGGAATTAAGCCACAGGGAACGGTAAATGAAAATAAGGAAGAGTTGGGCTCTGAGGACGCCTTAAGGAAGGAAATTCATTCAACATGGTTATTAGATTTCAAGGAGAAGTATAAAAAAATTTTTAAAAATTTAAATTTCAGGTATTTTACACTTAACTAATTTAAGGTCTTGTTGTAGAATATGGTTAACTGGATATGAAAGAGTGTGGGGCTAGCATGACATTTGTTTCCACTGGAAAAAGCAGATTTTAGCTAAAAGAAGAAATCTGAAGGAACAAAAAAGAGAAGCTTTTGAGACGACACTTTAAATTACATCCATGTCTCTTTTCTTTATTTGAAACTTATTTGAAATATATAACTATCAATCAACCATCACAAATCCATCTAATGGTGCAGCAGCTTCCATCAAGAGGACTTCACCACTGGTGAGGAAAAGGTTAAACACGCTTTTTTTTTTTTTTTTTTTACCGACACCTCAGAGGCGATGGTACTTCTTCACACCCATTTCGCGTTACTTTACCTTCGTGGAGGGCTCTGCTGGGATTGAGGTTTAGGTTGCCGTCGCTCCACTGCCATATTTACATCTGAAAATAAATCAATCCAAACGTTGAACATAACAGTGACATGTAGATCAGCTAATGTTGTTGATCACGCAAAATCGAGCAGCCGCATCAACATTTTCACGATCCAAATGAAACGGGAGGATCCAAATCTGAAAATCCATAACGGGCGAAAGATCAAAATGCAGCAAATTGAGTTGCCAGATCTGTTGAATGGAGTTTAGCTTGAGCAAAAAAAAAACTAAAAAAAACTAAAAAAAAAAAATGGAGGGAATTCTTTTCTTCCATTCATATTTGCTTGAAAGTAGCAACGCTTTAATGTGTAAATTAGATTTTCACACAGAAATTGGGTTTGTCAGAAACCCCCAAGCGAGTTCTCTTCTTAAATGACACGAGTCCACGCAGAAGGAAATTCCAAAGAAGTGTTGGAAATAAAACAAGCAGTTTCAGAGATTTTACAGAACTTGTCTCATTTGTTTATTTGCGCTGTTTATACGTAATCATACAATCCTCACAGGGTTTGGTTAAGGCTAGAATATGGTCCACTTTCATTATACTTATAATTAAAAAAAAGCGTATTGGCTCGTTTGTCTTTGCTGGCATTTTTAATGATGAAATTAACAAAAAACTGACGACAGCGTACATCATTCATGCAAAGGCTTTTAACAGAAATTTGCCCTTTCATCTTTCATTAGCTTCTTTTTATCGTTCGCTCAACGCTGCCAATAACAACGCATCCTTTGTAGCCATACAATCACACCTTTTGCAATCAAGGCTTACCTATTTTATAACCTTTATATATTCGACCCTTTTGGGCCGCCTTTGCAGCTTCGGCTTCCTCAATGCGTTCAAATTGTACAAATCCAAATCCACGAAACATGGATACGCCTGGAAGAGGAATATTTTAAGTGGCACAAACTTTTGAAGAACATTTTGGATACTCACCAGTTGCTCACTTTAAAAATTATGAGATGTAACATTCTTGAATTTCATGAAAACGCTGAGCTAAAGTTAATGTTATACATTTTAATATTTTAACAACTGTGACAATCAGGGACAACCACCTTGAATCAAACTGTCATGAATTAAAACCGGCATATCGCAAATGTTGCGTTTACTGACCGACTATCTTCCCGTATGGGCTGAACAGGTCTTCCAAATCCTTCTTTTCCATGTCGGAGGTCGGCAAATTCCCAACAAAAATTCTTCTTTCCAAATCTTTAGGGTCATTACTGCTGCAGGACCGTGTATAACGCCCTGGTGATGAGCTGCGGCTTCTTCTGCGAGACATGACTCGATCCCACGGTTAACCAGTTTCTTTCTTCGTGCGTCTCAAATGCTTGACGGGTTTGGTTTGTTTTCTATTAAGCGTCTTTAAATTGTCCACAATCCTGCAACATGTCAGTAAGTTAAGAGATCAAACTCCTTGGAAGGAGAAAAGGGTTTTAGTGGAGCAAAATTTGCAAACCAAAATCACAAAGTTCAGACAAAGCAAATATTGATTTTCCAAACGCGTCATATTTGAAATAAGAAGTGCCGCTTAAATCACGAGTTCTACCGAACATTTTTACGCACAAATTCGGTGACGCATCCTTTGTCATTCTTGGGCTCTTTTCCACAAGATGTTGTTTTACAATGACAGCGCACGGTTACTTCACAGTTGGCATTTCATATCCGTACCGCACGTGAACCGTCCTTGCATATGATGTGAAAAAAAATGAACACTTTTCCAGCAGGGTAGCTACTACGGAAACTACACGTTCTCCTCAGCTACCCACAGAAATCAGTTTCGGATAACATTTTAATACTTTAAGTCCACACGTTTCGACAGGCGGCGAACTGTCTAACTTGGCACAGATTACATATTATAGCGAAAACCAAAACAACTGGCAAATGGCGGAGAGGTAGCTTTTATGCCCATATATGAATCAGTCATTATATGTTAACAGTTATATATAGAGATTACTCAGTGACTTCATATAGAAGCATCTTCCTTGAGTCCGCGCTTCCCTTTATGGTATGCAAAATTTCCACGACAAGAAACGCGTTTTTAAAAAAATTGAAGAAGCAGGATGAGTCGTTGAAGCGACACGGCCCGATGAAATCTTTGAAAATGTATAAAGTCCTGTGGTGCTGGAAGTAGCTCTATTGTCTGCGTTATTAGGAAACACAGTCGCTTCAATCGATGGTTAGTCTCTTCAACAAAGGTGTATTTTAAGTTGATAATGAGCGCACGCATTTCTCTGTATTAAAGCTGATGTTGCAAATATTTTCCGCGACATAAGATCCCAAACGTTACGCCCGGCTGTTGTGCAAATGTGAAGTCACTGGCACAGCGTCAGGTGCAATAAGCTGCTCTGACGACAATGAAATGAAATGAAATCGCAGGCAGATCTCAAAAAGCGGTTTCTACAATTCAAAATGCAATTTCTGCTCAAACAGTCCTCTTCTCTTAAAATGGTGCAGTCATCTTGAGGAAAGTCGCATCATTTGAAATTAAATCACAGGTTTACTGTCACATTGAAAATGCCAAAATCCACACGTGTCATTTGAGTGAAATTAAGTTTCTCTTAAGAGGTTTTCAGTTCCAAGCCCTAAACAGCACACACTGACATTAGAGAGGCACATTACATTCAGAATAGAGAGAATTTACATACTGCTTTTCAAGGAGCAGCCCCTTACATACCTTAGCTTGAACCTGGATGCCCTGGATTCAGTGTCACCATAATTTAGAAAAACCAATCGTCTGAAACAAGGGGGGAAAAAAATAAAAAATAAGTACTTAACACAGCTCAAAAGTTAAATTACTTCAAATCTGGCTTCACATTCTGATTACCAAATGAAAACGTGGGCAAAGGTGGTTTCATGTCCATGCCAAGTCGCAATTGCACGCAATTCAGTCTGTAAAAGCTTGTTTCATTACGTGAGCTAGCTAATGGAGCAAGTGTGAGCTAGCTGCATAGCTAACGAGCTAACGTGTTCGACATGGAGGCTACTACATTCAAATCGCCTGTGGCGTTGGAAATGGCGCTCCACATCGTCATTGAATCGACCACAACTGAATTATACACATTAAACGGGCATTTTCTCTTAAAATTACGCTGGCTGCACTTTTACAACGCAATTCCCCGATGCGTTAGATTACGCGATTGTGGCGTAGCTGCACGTATTTGTGTTAATGTTGGCAGTTAGCTGCTAACCGTTAGTGGCAAGGAACGTTTCAAACGAACGGACAATTTCGCATTTGCGTTGCCAACTACATTGAGATACACGATAAAATGTATATGTTGTTATATTCAGGGCGACTATGCAACATTTTAGTTACCTTCAATGTATGTTTTATCACCGTTTTCATCCGCAGAAGACCACAAACAAGCGGAAGCTCACAAGCTCACAAAGCCCGAACGTATCCGCTCTTCTTCTTCTTTCGGTTTAGTGCAGATGCATATCGCCACCTACCGTACCAGAGTATCTATAACAGGAAGTAGAAATAATAAAATAAAATAAAATAAAATAAAATCCTGTTTGGCATCTTCCACATTTTTCTTTATGATGTGTAATGCCTTCAACGCTCAAACTTGTTGTCTTCACTGAGACTATATGCCAAAGTGTTCTTGGTTCCCACCATAGACTGTATTATCTTTATACTCTCTATGTTTCCCACATGTTTAACAGGATTTACTTGACACAGTTTCGTAAAGGTCATTTTAAACAATGTCATATTGTTACTGTCTCTCAAATGCCATTTCAGAAATAGTTTAAACTAACTGGAGAAGGGTGTGTCAAAGATGCACTAACTGGTAGTGTGCACAGAAACTGGAAGCACTTGTGCTGCAAGACAAGAACCTTTTTCTGTCAATAGTGGCTCGTAAACAATCCACTGACACAGTGTGTGCCATCTCTACAGCTTTACAATGACAGATTCTGTGCCCTCAGCAGCACTTGTCCCCATAATGTGGCTCACAATTTGTCTTCACCATTGTCTCACACTTATTTGGCTATTTTTCTATCCTTGCCAGTTGATAAAGATTTTTGATATGCTGTTGGTATACTGAGATGAGCTGTTGTTGAGAGTCTGTGTTTTTCCACAGGTGTTTTATGTTGTGCCTCACAGACTCATGAGACTTCCAGTTTCCTCATTCCGGCGGGGTGGAGGAGGAAACAGACTCTGACACAAGACCTTATTTTCCGGATTGGGGCTCTGGTTGTGTTGGGAGGAGGAGTCACACAAACCTGGCAACATTCACCGTCGCTTTTGTTAACGGTTCATTGAGCCAAGATGGCAGATTTCGATGAGCTCAGCGAGGAAGAGAAGGTAATACTATACGAAATTAATATCATAATTACTTTGTTACCTTTAGCATTTGTCTTGAACAATAGCAGGACTGTGAAATCCTTTCAATGTTGGGTCATTTGGTCAGGGGAAACGTTTCATGTGTCTCTTGTCGGAGCTAGCTAAACCGAGGCAGTGTTGTATTTGACAACTCACAGCTGAGCATCGCAATTTTTTTTTCTCTTTTTCACAAATACATAATGTAAGTTGTATGTCTGCGACTCTCTTTTATTAATAGTTACCTGCGGGGAATTAGCATGACTGTTCGTTAAGGCTATTTTGTAATGGTTGGCTAACGCTAAACCAAGGGAAGTCGAGCTACTTCCTGCATTTACAGTAAGGATAACGACAGAGCATCGATAGCATAACACCACCCACACCCAGTTTACCGTCATTTAAAGCAGCTTTCTGAACTGCTCTAAACTAGAAGTTTAGACTGGACACGCATACTCCAGTGTGCAGTCATTTAATTTCCAGCTCTCTATAATTTCTGTAACTTTTCACACCAGACAGATAAGACAGATGGTGTGTCCCCGCCTGCGGTGTTACGTGGCCTTGTTGTAGATGAGGTTTGCAGCCTACATCATGCTACAACATGTTGGAAAATAACGCTTTGCATTCCTCGAGCTGGAGCTGTGGCCAGGAGCTTACACCTCCCAGTATTACCACACTGAACCTTTAAAATGAATGCAAATCGCCCCTTTAACTACGTCTGTATTTATTAGATACAATCCTGCTTTTAAATCACACAGTGGAGAAGCTGCGCCTGGGCTCTGAATGGACCGCAGTTTATCTAGGTTACCCACTGTAATGTCCCTCTGCCCTTTCAGCAGGACATCTCTTTAGTAGGTCAGTGCCAGCTGCAGCCCCGGAGGCTTTAATAAACCCTGTCTGTCTGCCTGACAGACAGCATCACCGGTACAACCACACTTTAGCGTGACAGTGGCATTGGGATGTAGGGCTGGTTTAAGCAGCGATAGTCACGACAAAATAGTTGTCGTACCAGCTATGTGCTGCTTGATATACAAGTATACTCCCTTATCAGTTCACTGTGTACATTAGTGAAAATGAATGCGCTGGTCCTGCACAAACTCTTAGCTTCATGAGTCACTGTCGTGGTATTCAGCATTTGTTTAAAGTGACTTTGTTTTCATTTTGCATTCCGTGGTTTGTAGTACTATTGAATGTTGTTGTGTTGTATTGACACAAGTTCATGTTATTTTGACAACCTCAGGTTACTCAGTTGGCTCGGCTAAATGACAGAACAGCACCACAAACTACATCCTCCTAAATGATCATACCGTTGAATTACCACCTTTCCCATCCTGTTGCAGCATAAACTGAATATTATAACAGTCTGTTTAGTACTAGTACTAGTGTACGTATAATGTTTTGTTAAATGAGTTTATACCTTGCCAGTACCTCTCGGTCCTTGCTAAGTTTTAACTTGTGAGAGCAGTAGTGCCACTGCAGCTTTGACACCACATGCACACACATGCATACCGCCTGCTAAGAAAAGCCATTGGCTGATACGTACTGCCTGCCATCTACGGAGAGAGGCCTGAATAGTGCTCGCTTCAGTCAAGAAAGTTAGTCCACGTCTCTCTGCTTCACTCTAGTGGCTATTTGCAGGTGTTTCACTTATTATAGGCATCACCTGCTACATCTTGCAGCAGATTTGTCTTTTGGTTAAATAGACTGTTTTTATTTTTCTCTACCCAAGTTCCTTAGAAGGGAACTGAATCCTATATTATTTCTGTATAACATGATAAAGTGATTAATGAGAACATGTTTTGTGTGGTTTTTTTTTTGTCTCTAGGTCCGTATTGCTGCTAATTTTGTGATGCACGCTCCCCCTGGAGAGTTCAATGAGGTTTTCAATGGTAAACTTTTTTTTGTGATTTACATGTTTATTTCTACCTGCAATTAGTGTGTGTAGAAAAACACTGTTAATTCTTATCTTGTGCCATTTTCAGATGTGCGAATACTGCTCAACAATGATAATCTTCTCAGAGAGGGGGCGGCTCAGTAAGTTTCTCCATTTTTCTTTTCTTTAGGATTTTAAAATAATGTTATGCAGCAGATTTTCACGCTTATGGTTCTTTTCTTATTAAATGCAGTGCCTTCGCCCAGTACAACATGGATCAGTTTAGCCGTGCTAAAATTGATGGATATGAAGATCAGGCAAGCTCCTTTTTTTTAAAAAAAAAATATTTACTTCCTGAATTAATGTAAAATATTTCATCACTAGTCTACATCATTATAGCTGAATAACAGCAGGTTTCTCTGTGTTGTCTGAAGGTACTGATAACAGAGCACGGAGATCTGGGTAATGGTCGCTTCTTTGACCCTCACAACAAGATCTCCTTCAAGTTTGACCACTTGAGGAAAGAGGCCAGTGACCCCCGGCCCCACGAGGGCGAGGCAGCACTGAAGTCATGGAGAGATGCCTGTGACTCTGCTCTCAGGGCCTACGTCAAGGACCACTACCCCAGTGGAGTCTGCACCGTAAGATCCCTCTCTCGGTTCACTCTCTGGCTGCCGTGTTCAGAATTGCACACAGTGAGTCAGCTGCTCATCCTGTTTCATTTGCCTCAGGTTTATGGGAAGACGATCGATGGCCAGCAGACCATCATCGCGTGCATCGAGGGTCATCAATTTGAGCCTAAAAACTTCTGGTAAGATGATAGTGGATAATCATATTTTTTTAAAATTTCCTAATCAGATTCACCCAGAGAATTGGTACGGTGGCGTTTGAGAACAGTGTTTCACACGTACATTTACTTGTTCCAGGAACGGTCGCTGCCGGTCTGAATGGAAGTTCAGTGTCTCGCAGTCTACAGCACAGGTGGTTGGGGTTTTGAAAATACAGGTATGTTGTGTGATTATCTGGTGCAGTGTAAGCTTAGCTATTGAGTTCATTTTGTTTCATTGTTGAATCACTCAACTCTTTGATTCCTCTGTTAACCCCAGGTACATTACTACGAGGATGGAAATGTGCAGCTGGTCAGCCATAAAGAAGTCCAGGAATCTCTGACTGTGTCTGTAAGTATTTTGTCTATTAATAGTTTTCTTGTTTTCGTCCATCTTTAAAATCAAAGTAGAAAATCTAATCACATCAAAAATAATCTGTTTTTGTTTCATGTTCATGTGTGTTTAGAGTCTTTAGTTGGTTTAATTAACACCAAAATGTGTGTTTCGGCAGAACGAGAGCCAGACTGCAAAGGAGTTGGTGAAAATTATTGAGGATGCAGAGAATAATTACCAGGTACGTAGGAGCTGCTTCCATATATGAATAAAATCCTAAAGCAACAGAACAACAAAGGCAAGTTTTACATGATAGTTGGAACATCCTGTCTGTACCCAGTGTACAGGTATACCTTGGAGAACTGGTGCAGTTTAATTACACCACGTATTTATATATATTTTTTTCCCATTTACTCCAATTCTTATTAATTTACTGGATAAATAAAAGCTATTTGTTGCATTAGTAAATCATCCTCACTTATTGACAAAAAACCGTACAGTGTTCAATACATGTCTGCAATAAGATTTATAAATCACAGACAAATAATAGTTGAAAAATCTGAATAAATGATAATTAAATAAGACAGATTATATTTGAAAGAGGCACCATCATGATCTTTTCCAAAATATAAACTAATAATGTAAACCTAGAGAACAGGACATGACATACTTTTTGTATTTGTTTTCCAGGTGGCCATCTCCGAGAACTATCAGACCATGTCAGACACCACATTCAAAGCCTTACGTAGACAACTCCCGGTCACCCGCACCAAGATCGACTGGAACAAGATCCTGAGCTACAAGATCGGCAAGGAGATGCAGAACGCTTAGAGCACAGAGTCTGTTGGGGTTACGACAAACTGATCGGGGGAGAATGCTGATGCTTGTGCAAAGATGTGTGACGCAGTCTAACGTACTGTATGTCCTTCCAGAAAATTACAGTTTCTGTTGAGCACTAAGAGGGGATGCCTTTATTTTAAAAAGACATCAAGTGGTTTAACTGTCTCTCATTTATAAACATATTATTATTTTTTATGAAATAACGCCTTCAGTGACACTGTGAAAGTTCGGGTGATTCAAATCGTCACATACACATCACACACACACAGGGTTTCGGATCCCTCAGTGCTTCAGATGGACACACATTCTCCCAAAACCCCTTTCATTTTCATGTAGCGACTAATTTACTCTTTCTATATAACATGACTAATATTCTTTGAGAGCTTCCAGTACCTCTTTTTCTTGTGGTCAACAGAGGGGAAGTACCTTATGCAATTCGGTGACTGTTCTCATGACTGGAGAGAGCGACAAATTATACTGCTTATGTTTCAGTCAAAAGATCCCAAATATATTTATGTATTCCTCTGGTTGCAGAGTTGTAACCGGCAGGCATGTCAAAGCATAAATGTCTTTTCCCATCCATTTTGTCTTCCCTCTTTGGATTTAGTTCTTTCTTTCCTCTCTGGTGTAGAGAGAAACCTTCATTTTCCTATTTTCCTATATCCCTCTGGACTAATTAAGTATTGGTGTTCTCTTGCCGGCTGTTTGCCTTGAGCTTGTGCTATATTTTTTATACAAACTGTAAGTACATTTAATATTCATGAAATAAAAATATTGCACCAAATATGATCTGTCAAGCAGTGGTGATCGTTAGTGTTGCATCACATATGTATATATGCAGACCAAATATGACCTGTGTATGGACAGACATAACCAAATATTCATTCCAACTTAATTTATATAGAGCCAATAACATCACTCAACTCTCAAGATGCTGTACACAACCCAAGGTGACAACGTCAAGGAAAGAACAACCACAACAGGAGAAGTAAATTACATTGATCATCTTATGACAATTCAGTGTTCTGCTAGGAAATATTTGGACCTGGCATTGGTGTGGATGTTACTTAGACATGTACCACCCACCTAGACCCATCCCATAGCAATGACACTCCTTGATGGCAGCAGCCATCCCCAGCAGGATGCAGCCTGACCCAGGCACACACACAAAAACACAACTAAAAAAACATGGAAAACAGCACAAGGTGTTGAACTGGCCTCCAAATTCCCTAGATCCCAGAAAGCCCATGTCCATTTTCTGATGAGTCAGAACAGTTTCAGAGGCACAAGGGAGATCTACACAATACTAGGCAGGTCAAAAATTCAAATATGAAGATTTATAACATCTTACGTCAAATGTAATTTCAATTTAAAAATCTAAATATTAGCTATTGGGAAAAAAATAATGGGGAGAATTCAATAAGATAAATCGAATAAATAATGGACTATGAAAAGTTTATGAGTTGTTAAGTTTTAATGAATCGTTAAGTGCAGCTATCAGTAAGTATTGACAAGAAGCTCTGGCTCGTTTGCAGGACTACACTTCACACAGTTCAACGTGATTATGCAACGATGTCCAGGGAGTGTCAGCAGTAGCATGTCTGAGGAAGCGGGTGTTGGCCAGTTGTAATTTACGGCTGAAAATAAATTTTGACTTCAGTTCTTACAAAGTATTTTGCGACTGAACAATTTCGCGCTAGAGTCGTTCGTTTCAACCTTCTGTTGTTTTTCTGCTGTGGAAGTGTTTTCGCTCTCCGTGTGCAACGCATTTACAGACAGTCCCTAAACTGGGACAGTTGGGGAGCGTTCACCGGCACACGTTTTGCGTCAGATGCGCGAAAACAAAAAGTAGATTTATATGCAGTTTAAAAGCTACTTTGGGGGGCTAAGAAATTAATGAGAAATCGACGCTTGGCTTCCAAACTCGGCAACCGTGCGCAAAATACACACAATAAGTTGCAATGTCCTCGCAGCCACATTAGCAGCCATGGGTAATGGCTGTCGGCGGATAAACTTCCTTAGTTTCGGTCTGTCAGTCCGGGACAGTCAGCAGTAGCGGCCTGTAACAACACGTCGACATGCCGTCTCTCATAGAGTCGCTTGAATCCGGACTGGACTTCATTGAATTTCTGGGAGACAGAATATCCAACAGCTTAACAAAAAATGAACTTCGACACATCTATAACTCTGAGTTTAAGGGCAGGTAGGCGGCAAATAAACAAAAACCTCTGTGTAAGACATGCAGTCAGGCTGTGTTTGTTTGTGCAACACCCCTCATGATCTTGTCCGTGTTTACAGAGAAGGAATTAAAGATGCAAACTTCTCCAATGTTATCTTTGCTCTTCTGAAATTCAACAAAGCCCACATAAGCCACGGGAAAGTCCACATAAATGACAAACCTCAGGTAAGATAGGATCTCTATTTATCATGTGCTGTTTGTTGTTGAGGACTAATGTCAAGCAGAAATGAGGCTGGACATGTTTTAAATTTTGTCGACTCCCAGAAAGGTGAGAAACACTATGAGGAAACACAGTGTTATTTCTGTAGGTTCGAGTGTACTGTGACCAGTGGCGGAGGCCCCGGGCCCCTCAGCCACACAGCTCCGGTCCTGAGACACCTGCGCCCTCCTCCTCGACCCCGATCCCCCCTGTCATCCCTGTGCTTACCCCAAAAAGGAAGCTGGCTAAAGAAATCCTTCGCAAGTTGAAGGCCAACAGGTATATTTACAAGATGCTGTGATTCATGATGGAATTTATTTTGTCTGTCAAAGGTGACGCCTAAACTCCTGGCATGTGAAGTGAGATTTGAGAACAAAGACCTGAGCTATTTGGCTTTAGGGACATCATTAGAACTGATAACAAAGACTTCTGTTTTACTTCCTGCTGTTTACTGGTTGGAGGAAACAAAAAAAAGATGACAAAAGATATAATAGTTCTCACTGATATCTTTTCTGAGATTTAAAACCTGTCTGGGAGGCTCCCTGTGCTATTTTAAAGCAGAGCTGTACAGCAATGTTAATTCATCTGTTCTAGTATTGTTAGTCTTAAACATCCACAATCACTTAATATATTGTTTTTACAACATTAAACACCCAAATATTAATATCAGTATCAGCCACAAAAGCCCGATCATGTCTCTCTCTCAGGACTGAGCTGACGGCTGACAAGGGAGGCGTTGTGATCACCTCAGAGCCTGCGGCGACCGGTGGAAAGGTTCAGTTCACCGTGGCCTGTCTGAAGGAGCTGTTCGTCGTCAGGTTTCACATTGAAAACAAGGGCGCAAACTGCGTCCACTTCACCTACTACACTGCCCTGCACCGCATGCGCTGTTTCACTCTGGAGGATGAGAGGAGAGTGACCAGAGCCTGTCCGCTATACCTATGTCCTGGTGAGAGGAACAAACCCACCCTCCTCTGCTTTTTGACTGCCACAAAAACACACAGAATACGAAGACAATGCTACAGATTCTTCCCTCCTTTTCTTTTTTTATTCACTGCAGGAGAACGCTATGAAGTTGTGGTTCGGTACGTGCTGAACCACTATGGGTATTTCCCTGCCACAATGTACTTTGAGTTCTGCCCAGATCTGCCTGGATCGGCCCCTTTCTGCATTGTCAGGGAGATAGAAGCTGCAGCCCAGACCCCGCTGGCTGTGGAGCTGGGGCCTGTGTCTCCTTATAAACCCTTTCAGCTAGTCACGCACAATCTTGTTGCCACTGTGATAGTGGAGGGAGTGCCACCTGAGAGGTAAGTTATTGACTGATTAACTAGTTGTAAACCGGTCCAAGACTAGGGTTTAACAGATTTCAGTAAGTAAAGCGATGACCCACAACATTAAAGCCACTGACAGTAGAAGTAAATAACATTGAACATCTATTGACAGTTTAATGTTCTGCTGGGAAATGTTTAGACTTGACACACACACACACAAAAATGGTTCAGGAACAACTCAAAAAACTTGAAAAACATCAAAAGGTGTTGACCTGGCCTCCAAATTCACTAGATGTGAGATCAACACATTACATTGTGTTTTATCCATGCTGGTTGCAGTC
Organism: Chelon labrosus; assembly: GCF_963514085.1. Classification (NCBI taxonomy): domain Eukaryota; kingdom Metazoa; phylum Chordata; class Actinopteri; order Mugiliformes; family Mugilidae; genus Chelon; species Chelon labrosus. The sequence continues at coordinate 17,233,441 of NC_140340.1, forward strand.
ATATGGTGCATCATGTTCTTCTCTGCAGTTCTGTTGTCCATCAGCTGACTATGACAGTGCGATTAGGAGAATACAAGTACCCTACATACCTGAAGGAACTGGCTAAACGAGGGATGGAGGACTCTGACTATCTCTCTCCAGCTGCCAGACAGAAACTTGCATCAGTGAAGTGAGGGAACGACCAAATTTGTAACAATTAACCTGCTAAATATTTTAAAGATTTGACTTCCTCTTAAAGGCAATGTTCTTCTCTGCGCTGCATGTCCAGGAGTCTCCTCAACTGTGACTTGAAGATGAAGAACTACTCCCACCGATTTCACCTACTACTACACCTGGAGGAGATACAGATGGAGGCGGACATCGGGAAGTATAAGCTTTGCAATCAGACCATGACACGAGACCAAGGGAAACTCCTCACCCTCAAAGTAAATCCCCTAAGCTTTAAATTCACTTATACACTTATATAAATTAAAAAATTTTTCTTGGTACTTGACCTAAAATAATTTTTTAATAACAGGGTTCTTTTGTTTTTGGATTTTGTCTTCCCACAAATTGAGCTAAACTATTTCTTGGGTTCACCTGCACTGTTTATATGAGCTGAATTTATAATATAGTCGCGCTCGTACCCAGAAATGTTTTAGTTTATCTTGGCAAATGTGATGTTACATTTCACAATCATAACATCAACAGAAAAAGTACACGAAAACACAGATTATCGGAAGAGCAGTGTGTGAGATCAGCGATATTTATACAAACGAGCCAAAAAGAATCTGTCATCGTGTCAGAATTACTTGCAAACTTTGAGGTTTATTTGGTAAACCTGCCCTAACATCTACTACTGTGTGACTATAAAGAAATAAAGCACCAGGCAAAAAGAGGACTAATGATAATGTCTTCCAAAAGGTTCCTGGTGTCGCTGAGAATCGGCCGTCTGTACTTCGAGGAGATTGTCTGAGGGTGTCCAAATCTGAGGACACCGTCCAGCCGATCACTGTGTACATTGGATACGTCCACAGAGTAGAGCTGGATAGGGTGAAGCTGGGCTTCTCAAAAAGGTAAGAACAGGAGTAAGGATACCTGACTAATGTGAACGCAGGATAGCGAACCGAGCTCACATGTTACCCTGCTCTTTACACGTTTCAGGTTGTTGCAGACTTTTATCAGCAATATGAAGTTCAATGTGGAGTTTACTGTCAACCGCTTCCCTGTGAAGCTCCAGCATCGGGCAGTGGACTTGGCGGCGAAACATCAGCTTGGAGAGGTGCTGTTCCCGTCTGGTGCGGCAGTGACTATTGTTCCCATGCCTAAACTCAGGTCTCTTCACATGAACACTGTCATCTACAAACACACTACAAGTACTGCTTAAAGTACTGTATCTCATATGTTTTTGCACAAGAGAAAATTAAACTGTCTGGCATTGGTGATAAGGGAAGGAGGAGTTTATAACCGTGACAGTAAGTGCTCGCAGCCTTTGCCCGAATTCTACCCGGGCATTTATCCACCATATTGTACTAACAGGAGGCGGCAGCGTTTCTTGGTTTAATGCCATGAGCTCTCAGGTAGAATATGAGGTAATGTGAAGGGGGGTTGTTTTGTCGAAAACTCACTGGAACACACACCAGACAATGTTCACTGCACATTATAATGCACATGAATGATCAGGCTCAACCTTATTCGTGTTTTCTGCTCAACATTTTCAAGTCTTCCACATGTGTTCAAAGATCCATTCCCTCTTCACTCTCTCAGGATGTTCAACCAACAGCTGGAAAGCAACCCAGAACAACACGCCGCCGTCCAGCGGATCGTAGCCGGTTCATCAAAGCCTGCTCCCCACCTTGTGTTTGGGCCTCCCGGAACTGGAAAGACAATCACTCTGGTTGAAGCTATGAATCAGGTATTCGTGCTGTTATTTGTCGGTTGAATGACCCTGAAAGCCAATTCACACAATCTGTTGACAATTGTTGGTTTGTTTGCCGCTTGCCATGGCAACTGTCAGCATTATCTTATCAGACCACACCCTGAAGACGCAGTTCATCAATAAAAGAGGAGGAAGTCAGAAAAATTATACTTAGTTGTCCTTGAAGTGTAGGTTGTAAGAAGGAGCACATATATTGGGATTAATTTGCTTCCATAGAACTCTGTGCACACTAATAACATATTAAAACATCTCTGTGATTGAAGTTGACTGTTATGGGTTAGAAAATTCAATAATGTTGTTTTTATTATGCATGACTATATATTTGCTTCCAAGAAATTGCTAGTTAAAACTACACTTTTCGTCATATACTCTCGCCAGTGTCCTTTGCGAGAGGGTCATCATTAAGTAATGATGTTTACTTTGTTTGCATCGTCAGGTCAGCGGGGCAGATCCGTCAGCCCGCATCCTCGCCTGTGCACCTTCCAACAGTGCCTGTGACTTGCTCTGCGAGAGACTGATGGTACACATGGATCCTTATCAGGTTTACCGCGTGTACGCCAGCAGCCGAGACCCGAGTACTGTCCCCAAGAAGCTGAAGGTGAGCATCAGCTGCCAGTCTTTCATCCACAATTTAACACGGACAGAGATGATCTAAAACAACAAATGTGTGTCCATAAACACTGTATGCAGGACCCATGTGTGGGAGCATAAACTGAAATTGAAAGCAAAGATATCCTCTTATCTCATCAAGTCAAACAAATGGTTCCACATCTTCGTCTAATTAGTCACAATCACAGTGATCACAATCTCTGTCTTTGCCAGTTTAATCTGAATGACTCACTTTTACATCCCAATTACATGAATAACTTGAAAAACGCAATCATGTCTGTCTGTGTAAGACTGTGTGACTCTTGGAGTGCATAAATACACCGATCAGCCACAACATTAAAACCAAAAACAGGAGAAGTAATTAACATTAACCATCTTGTAACAACACAATGTTCTGCTGGGAAACTTTTGGACCTGGCATTCTTGTGGATGTTACTTAGACATGTACCGCCCACCTAGACCAGACCAGGAACCCCTGCCCCATAGCAATGACACTCCTTGATGGCAGCAGCCTTCCACAGCAGGATGCAGCCTGACACAGGCACACACACAAAAATGGTTTAGGAACAACTCAGACACAAAGACCCTCACTAACAATATTCTGTTGCCAGACAGAAGGCCCATGTCCATTCTCTGATGAGTCACAACTGATTTAGAGGCACAAGGGAGAGCTACACAATATTAGGAAGGTGGTCATAATGTTATGCCTGATCTCACATTTAGAAGAAGTGGATTTTATTTATTTTTTGCTGTCATATATTTTGTCTCTTTCAGAAATACAGTAACTGGGACAAGAAACAAGATGGCTTTGTGTTTCCAAAGAAAGAAATTCTGATGAAGTACACAATCATAGTTACAACTATGGTCACAGCTGGCAGGTAGGAAGGAGCATGTTGCTTGCATATAGTACTCAGTTTACAGTACTAGGCTCTACCTGATATCTGGCACATTGTTTGTGTCGTTTCTGCGTTTAGACTCGTGTCTGGAGGGATCCCAGTTGGCCATTTTTCACACATATTTGTGGATGAAGCAGGCCAGGCCGTGGAGCCGGAGTGCGTCATTGCTATTGCAGGTGAACTGCAATAAGGTTTTGGTGAAACACTGAAGGGAAATGAAGCCTGTCATGTCATTTATCCTTTCCATTTTTTTCCGTTAATGATACATGCAAATTAAATCTTGTACAACGTTTTAGTTAAAGCGGCTATAATTTTGATGAAATCTGTACAATAATAATTTAGTTAGCATAGTATTATCAGAGAGGGAACACATTCTGAAACGCTGAACACATTTCTCCACCCCCACTGTACAGAACTTGATCCAGATTTCAGCTGCACTCGTTTTGTCTCTTCTGTTAATTAAAGCCTCTTTATTGCTGCCAAAAGCAGATCTGTTCAAATGACCAATAAGCATAAGTAGGAACTTGCATGCATGACTTTTGCATTTCCAAAAGTAAAAAGAAAATAGCAACCATTTTATGTAAAAGTCTGACAGGAACCTTTTACAACATCCTTGAGTCAGAGCAGCAGCAAATCTGTTAAGACTCAACCCTCTGTTCTTTACCCTCTTTAAGGAAAGGTGAGCCTATACGTACTACATTAGTGGTGATGCATCTTCTTACTGACTGGTTGGACGTTTACTTTGTTTCACAGGTCTGCTCAGTGTAGAGAAGGGTCAGTTGGTGCTGGCAGGAGATCCAAAGCAGCTGGGACCAATCCTCCGATCTCCTGTTGCGTTGCAGCATGGACTCGGTAAGACGAGGTTTATAATTTCATTATTGTCCTAAATGGATTGTTTTTCTGTTATATTGTTTGTGGTGCACTTTTAACTGATACAAGTGTAGAATTAAATAATGTCGGGCTTCCATTATTAGATTGTGTCTCCGGTCAACAACATGATTTAATAATGTAAACGCTCTCCAGGACTTTCTCTGCTGGAGAGGCTGATGAGACAAAACTCTTTATATCAGAAAAGCACAGACTCCGGACATTTTGATACTCGCTTCGTCACCAAACTGCTGAGAAACTACAGGTCATTAACTTTTTGCTTATTGGAGTTTAGTGTGCTACTTTTTTGATTATTGGTAACCCTCCAATTTTTTTGTGTGTGTGTTTTACTTCTCTCAGGTCTCATGCAGCCATTCTGAAAATCCCCAATGAGCTTTTCTATGAGAACGAATTGCAGGTGTTTGCTGACCAGTGGGAGCGCGAGGTCTACTGTAACTGGAAATACCTTCCCAGAAAGGTGTGGACATTGAGACACTGTTTCATTTTTTTAATTACTCAAAAATCTGTAGTTATCACAATATGTAATAACTGAACAAAATTATTATTTTTTTTTTTTCTACATTTAAAAAAACAGGATTTTGTGATTCTGTTAAAACGTTATAAAAATAAAAATAAATCAGTTTTAACCTAGGCTGACGAATAGATGAATTTCTGATCTACTACTTCTGCCTCTTAATTATTTGATCATCTTCTCTCAAAATGTCCTTAACTTTACAGAAGTTGCCAAACTAATCTGTGCCTATTAATTGTCATTAGTGCCATAAGGCACAAACATCTATCTAAATCTAAGTAAGTAGGCCGAATTCCATCTTTTTATGGAAACAAGATCATTTGGAAACAAAGTGGTGCAAAAAATGAAATAAGGGGGTAAAAAAAAAAAAAGTACAGCAAAACTCATGAGGATTCAAGAAAAAAAAGAACATGACACTGGAGACATAAGTGAGCAGACATGATGCAGCAACAAATAAAAGACAGAAAGTTTGAGATGAAAAAGATAAGTAACCAAAACATATTGTGCAATAATTCGTATTAAATGATAAATATCAATAACTTTATCAAGCACAAATACCAAACGTAGCTGAACTGGATTTTCTGCTTTTTCAGTTATTATACTATTGGTTTATGAACAAGATGTTTTTTGGTTTTTGTTCTGAGGTTCTTGAGGTCTACCTGCCGGATATATGGAAAGATGTTATGAAGATATTATAGAATTTAATTGTTGGAGTCTCACCAAGGATGCCATCACCAAACAGCATTAACCCTTATTCAATACAGATAAGTGACAGATAACCTCTCACTCCCTGTGACTACAGGGCTTCCCATTGATCTTCCATGGAGTGATGGGGAAAGATGAGAGAGAGGCCAACAGTCCGTCTTTCTTTAACGTCTCAGAGATTGAGGTCCTGATCGATTACCTCACCAAGCTGATGGAAACCCAAGGAAAGAAGGGGCTCCCAAAACTCTCTGCAAAAGACATCGGCATAATCTCCCCATACAGGAAACAGGTGAGCCCGCGTGTTGTGTTTGTGTTTTAAAGATGCAGAGAGATAAGTGGTTGGATTTGTTTGTAAGTAGTGATCAGTAACATGCTGACTCGTCTGACAGGTTGAGAAAATCCAAAAGGCCCTGAAGTCTGTCTCGGCGCTGAGTCAGTGGAGTGATCTCAAAGAACTCAAGGTGAGTGATGCTGCTGAAAATATAAGAAGATACTCTGAAATCTCTGCCAAAAAGTTTTGACTTCTGTTGAAAAGTTTCATAAAATGAACTGTGAGTTATGTTCATCCACAGTTATATGTCATAGTAATGGATTGGGTGTTTTCTGTTCGTGTGACAGGTGGGCTCTGTGGAAGAGTTCCAGGGACAAGAGAGGAAGATCATCATGGTCTCTACCGTCCGTAGCAGCATCAGCTACGTCAAGATGGACGAGGACTTCAACATCGGATTCCTTTCAAATGAAAAGGCTTGTCACACTCTTTCTTTCTTGAAGTGACATTAAAACCTGTTGCATCTTTAATATGTTACTAATATTGTCTTTTTTTATATGTATACATTTATTTGTAGAGGTTCAATGTGGCCATGACGAGAGCCAGGTCTCTGCTCATAGTTGTGGGGAACCCTGTGATCCTCAACAAGGACCCCACCTGGGAGAAGTAAGACTTATCAGAGTTAGGAGACATAACACCGAGAGAAAATATGAAATGATAAAGATGTGACTGCAATTTTACGAAGTAGTAGTTGAGGTCCACGTTGCAGGTTTTCTGGAGATTTGCTCAGTTTTCATGGAAGACTTCTTTTGTATTTCATACAAATACATGTTTCGTATCTTTCGTATATTCTTATTTGTGTGTTGTTCTTTTTCATTTGCAGGTTTATCAGCTACTGTGTGAAGGAGAACGGCTACACTGGATTTGACTTCAGAGACGCAGAAGGAGAGGAAGATATCGTGTCAAGATTGGCAACCCTGAAAATCGGCGTTGCTTCTGAATGTTAGTGTAACCTTATAGGTGGTTTAGATTTCTTTGTTAAGTTGACACAGAAGCTATGGGGACAGCGTAGACCCCTACGCAGACACTAGCGCCGTAACTGACGTGCACCTCCCCAGAAATGTACCGCAGGGAAGGATGAGCGCAAGAGCTGTGATTGGTCCGCTTGGTAGTAGCGTGTTTCCGCTTTAGTATTTCCGGCTGCTTCCCCATCTCCGCAGTTTTCAGATTGATTGTTTTGGATCAATAAAGATGGAACACATCAAGGAAAGGTTAACTGAGGAGGTTCAGAGATGCAAACATTTGTATAAAATTCTGCGAAATTTGGGTGAACGTTTCAGTCGCCATTGTTCAAAGTGAAGCAGGAAGTAGAAACAAAAATGAACCCCACTGGCGAAAAAAGACACAGCGCCGCCTAGTGTTTGGGTGGTGTTTTTACAGAGCGAGCCAGACTGACGAGCGCACAAGTATAAATACCTCCAGCACAGGCTACGTGCGTTGGTTACGCCGTCCATGTCCGACAGCACTCTAAAAGAGCCTTTAACTTCGCTAGAGCTGAAACAATCATTCCATAAGTGGATTTGTTGATGTGCAGTGTGCAAAACATTTTTTTTTGATGGAAACTACATTTTTGTGTCTTTATGCATTTGTTGTAGGTCCTGCAGAGTGCCTGCAGAGTCCTGAGAGTGACCTCCAGCAGTATGTGGACCCCGAATGGAAGAATGAGCATTAACATTCCCTTTAGACACAGCTGTGACATCGACACATTTAATTACATTAAAGTACATAAGGACGTCTCAGCCTTTCTGTGCTTTGGCAAGTATTATTTAAGATAATATACTTTTCTATAAACCTTTGTAAGGGTTGCTTGTATATTTTGCAGTGACCTGTGCTCTGGTTCTGATTACGATACCAAAATGAAACCGCAAGTCTTTAGTTATTGGGTTTTTACAGTTTAAAAAACGTCAGTTAATATGAATATACTTGCACATAAGCTTTTAATTTTATGGGTTAGGAAGCAAAAATCAGGACATTTTATTTCAGAGGATTAAGAATTTATCACCATATGTCTTACTGCTGTTCTCACAATTCAAGATCTATTAACTTTTTTCTTTCCAATAAAAGACTAAAAAATCTATCTCAACTTTTTAAATCACGTTCTGCAGCACGTCACGACTGACCTCGCCTGTTTAATCACCACCTTTGTCACATGCCCTAAATCATATTAAAAACGCCACAGGTTTCTGTAAGAACCGACAAGGAAGCTCGTCTGTCTCGTCTCAAAAATAGTTTATTAACAATGTTCATGTTCACTTCAGGTCGAACATTCACTACAACACTTTTCCGTTTACAAAGCATTATAACAATGAGCTTTTATATAAATCTGGATCCTTTATATGTTCAAATAATTCCAGAGAAAGGAAGAAAGAAAAAAGTTACACAACAGAAGCTGAGCAGAAGCTGCTAACAAAGGTGTGTTTTTGTGCACAATAAAGACTTGTGGTTTTCTCATGCATGCGTGAACATTGTCATGGACAACTTTTTTTTTTTGAATAGTACACGCTCCCAGTGACGTGTTCAACACTGGACCCTCTGCTGCTCCGTGGGAATGCTTTCATTATTACGCTGTGCTTCCAGCTATTCGGCTATCTCCTGACATCTTAATTTCCGAAGAATTCCTTGGCGCTGAGCTTGTCAAGACCTGTGAACGTCATGCCGTGTCGAACACAAGGCCTATGTTTTTATTGATAAAAATCTTAATTTGTATAGAAATATCTGTTTAGTGTGCTTTTTGTCCACAAAAATGCCAGGGTTAAAGCATAAGATCCACCCTTTAAAGGTTTGAGGTAACAAAATTAAGGTGGTGCTTGTGATCTATGCTTCCTCTCCTAAACAAAAAAATATATAAATGAAAAATGCTGATGGGCTAAGGAATTAACAATTTCACCCTCAGACTCTGTTTGCTCGGCCAGCAGAGGGCTTGCATTACACACGGCATTACAATTTAACAGATACAGACCTAGCCAGCTGGTAGATCTGGTGCCTTCACTGGCGTTTCAACAACGTTGCATGCAACATCAAAGACACGGTTTTGCCACACACACTTCAAAATCCACCCTCCATCCAACCAAGGGGACATGTAAAAGCACATGAATGAGCAACAGATGAGGTGCAGAGAAGGAAGGAATGAATGAAGAGTGTGTCTGAGGATAGACGCCGCGCCTTTCAAGCCATTATAATGTCAGGTCACAAACGAGTGCCCTGATAGGACGCGTGGGCAAACACTGGGGGCGGTGGACGGTCTCTGACATTTCGGAAAAGAAAAGAAAAGAAAAAAAAAAAGCCAGCACATTTCATTGTACACCTCTGATGATCCACTTTGACTTGAGTCATAAAATGTTTCCTGCCAACAAGATAAAGACAAATAAGCCAATTTTTGTCAGATTTAAACCATTTCTTGCAAAATTAAACACCTCTAAAACATCAAATAAAATCTTTACGGCTGCCGACAAGATGTTTTCCCAGTGAGTTTGAGGATCACCAATTTGGAATTTGCCCGTGAGTCATTGTTGAAAACGACATCATGTAAACTGATGTAATCATCCACCAGGGTGATGAAAACAAGATATAACCATTATGCGGTGGTGGCATTCACTTAAGCAAACTAATGACGTCTTTTCTCTTTTCAAGCCTCGTCAGATCGGTCTTACAGCGACCGGTCTTTCTGGTCTGGGGGAGAACAACCAAAGGCACACCAGAACAGAGAAGGCACCAAGGAAAAACAAACTCCTCACACACATCTCAGGTCCTCTCAGACGTGCAAAGCATGTCGTCCGACTGGAAACATCCACGCACAAATAATCAGGCCGACAGCTCCGGCGAGACATGCTTTCCACGACTGGGCTGACCAGTCCGACGCAGATTGAGACAGCGGGTGTGACCGGCTCAAGCAAAATAAGAGTTGACTCATAACAGTCACTCACAATAAACAAACAAGGGAGGTTTCACCATGTGATTTGTGTTTCAGCTGCGTCATCTCCCTGTTGGTGCTAACAGCTATTGTGCATAGTTGAGTCATATTGGCTTGGGTCTCCATTGGTCACTTCTCCCTCCCCACCATCTAGGTCCACTACACAGATTAGCAATAATGGATTCATGTGAAAAATCGAACAGAGAATGGGAATCTCCCTCCTCTGTTGTTACCATTTACCACATTACAGCAGCACATGTCTCTATCCTCAGTGTGACTGGGCTGAATATGGAGAATGTAGAGGGAAAGCTGATGTTTCATGCCAACAAAAATGACACCAGAAACCGCTGGTTGCAACTGACAAACTGTCACCAGCACTGAAAGCCTTACTTATGGCTTCACTTAGGTTTCACAGTGACCACACTGTGTAAAATGAGCTACAGCACAATGGAGAGGTCGTCAAGTGAAATGTTAGCTAACTGACAAACAAAAGATGTACGTGGTGGTGTAGAAACTTAACAAAAAAAAAAAAAGGCACTACCTCTTACTTTCATTCTCTATCACAACGGCTACAATGCAAAACGGAACGGGAGCGTCTGGACTGTTTGAACGAGACCTTACTCATGAATTCAAGCTGTTTTAAACAAGCTGAGAAGCTCGTGAAGAACAATATTACATTTATGTGCACCTATCACTGCCATGTAACACTACAAATATGAAGAAAAGGAAAAAAACAAAACAAAAACGTGTACAGACTGAAAAAACAACAACATCAATTTCTGACCACAGTTGTATTACAGACCAAATCCACTTCCTGTATTGGGCTTGTTTGCATTCAATTCAGCTACCTGCCTGGTTGACGTGAAACACAAGATACAGTACAAAGATCCATTTGGTAATAGGTCAGTCTTTTTTTTTTTTTTTGTAATGTGTTGATTTTCGCATGTCGGTCAATGGATTTGACGATGCTTGGACTGCTCACAGCAGTGTGCAGCCTCTTCCCTTCGGGCGCTTGCGGACCTGCAGCGCTGCTCTAGTGGCCATCTCGAACACTTCCCGCACTCCGTCCTTCGTCTTGGCAGAGCACTCCAAGTAGCCAAAAGCTTGGATCCTGCCGGCCATGTCTCTGCCTTCTTCTGTCTTCACTGGCTCCTGCAGGGTTGGATCAGAGGATGTTAAGGACGGTACGAGATTGAGAAAACAGTGAGGGCTGGGAATTTCGGTGTAGCTTTAACTGTTTAACCCTTTCACTAAGTCACAGGGAGGGTCAAGAGTAGAATCTCGTTTCTGTTTTTTATTTAAAAGAGCTGCAGTAATGATTCTTTTTATCTGCAGATTAAGCAACAGCTGTGATTTGCAACCCTTAAAATATAATATTTTGCTTCCGTGCATGTCACAGTATTTTCACGACAACAAAATAGGCTCTATTCGTGTTTTTATCTTCGCAAACTTGGTACGACAACAGGTGAAAACTGAACCACGGCACGAAAAACCCAAAACACTTGAACTGATGACTTCGTGCTACCCTTTGTCAAACACCTCCTGATTACGACAGAAAGGAAAAGCTGACAGTGGAGTCTGAAAGAGCTGGAGAGCTTTGTCAGTGTGTTGCTATTATCAACTGGACCTGGAGACAGACAGAATGGGCCACAGAGGCCTGCTGCGCCATTCTGGGACAGAGTAAACCAATATGTGGCTGTCATAGCAGGACGAGTGAAAGGGCGGTAAGAGACTTTCAGATAACGTCATTGTTGTTGTTGTTCTCTAAGGGAGGTTAACTTTTAGTCACAGAAGAAGGGGGATGGTGGTTTTATCTTTTAGGGTTTTCCCGGTTTTTAAAGAAATCTTCTTGCATCAGTTTTTCAGAAAAGCACTTACACGTTATTTACCCGTTACTGTCTGCTTTCCACTACTGTTTTATCTTTACAGTAAACAACTGTGCAGAGTATTAGAGTCTGCTAAGCCTTCATACTCATGGATGAATTGCTCAAACTGGCTTCGCCGAATCCCATTTTATTGTCTGAATTCATCAAAAACAGTCCCATATATATCCCTTTAAAAAAAAAAATCAGCTCTTTCTGGTGTGGTTAAAAAATACTGAGCAGAGTGATCATAAGCTGTAAATTGTGAGATGGATGCTGCAGTTTATAGACTGGCGGTGTAATGAGCTGTAATAAACCTGGGGATGAAACCCAGCAGAATAATGAATTATCCAGTTTTACACACAGTGCATCAGTGATTCTATCGGCTGACAGTCCTTGGGATGAATCGGCTGGACGGGACACCGAAACAGGAAATGCATGCTTAAAGTTGTTGCCTGTTGAGCAGGCTTCTCTAGAAGTGATGGGAGATATTTACAATCCGGCAGTGTCGTGTGATATTTATGAACATGTGCATAAACACGTCAGGCAGAACCCTAACAAATTATTCCACCCTGCACACACCACTACTGATGTCTCCTTGTGCCTTATTAGCCCATTCTACACATCATCGAACCTTCGTACCTGCTTCATCTTGGCCAGCTCCCTCCGTGTGTGCTCGTCATTCCTCAGGTCCTTCTTGTTCCCCACGAGGATGATGGGCACATTGGGACAGAAGTGCTTCACCTCGGGCGTCCACTTCTCAGGGATATTTTCTGTCCCGGGAGAAACAAGAAGTGAGATGAATTGCTTGAGAAAGAGAGAGGGGGAACTATAAAAAGGGACAAGCAGCGAAGGGTCATGGCGCGGAACGCTTCTCATGATGGATTGCTCTACAGACTGCCCCAGGCAAAGATGTTTTTAGCTGCGTTAATCCTGCTCCCCATCAAGTCCATTAAGGCATTTAACAAGCAGCTTGTCTAGCTGATATGAACTGGTTCAGCTATGAGATAGGATAGATCAATATGTTAACAAAGGACCGCTTTTGTGCAGTACAAGTCGCGCATTTTATCATTTGTCTCACTGTATTACTATTCTGGGCCTTGAACTTTCAGAGCTGGCCAGGCTCATCCAATTTGAATTAACCTGTTTAAATAAATGCAAATCAGACATTTTAAAACAGGCCACTGCTTATCAGCAGCGTCTTACCTAAGCTGTCTGGGCTGTCGATGGAGAAGCACATGAGGATGACATCCGTGTCGGGGTAGGAGAGGGGTCTCAACCTGTCGTAGTCCTCTTGGCCCGCAGTATCCCACAATGCCAGCTCCACCTGCAAAACACCAACAAAATACATTTACTGCACACGAAGGTGGATTAATCTTGGTTTTAGAAACAGAGTGAGTCTCCTTTTACTCCTTATCATCACCATGACTCATTCAGTTGGGTACTTTTGCTGAAAGGTAGCATATGAAACCTCCTCAAGGGCTAAAATAAAATCCATTTAGGCTGTCTACCCAGACATTATGCTGCTCACTGAGCCGGATGAATACGCTAACATTTAACTAGTCACGACATCATTAGCGATAAAGTTTCTAGTCTTATCTGCTGAGAGTCTATGTGGACAGTGACGTATGAACCCTGTGGCACGTCTGAGTAATTCTCCCAAAGGCCAGTGCTTTAAATATGAGGAAGCAAATGATGTTACTTTACTTGGACACTTTTCTCCTCTGGCCACCTTCTGTACCTTGCATCTTGATCATAACTTGTGATTCGTTCGTTTAACCCGTGTTGCTTTACTCGTTTGTAGGAAAGACGTTTGCTTGTCATCACCGCTGCAGCTCTGACGTTTTTCAGAGCTTCATAAGACTGTTATGCTGTCAGTGTTGAGGAAATGAACTCAGGGACTCGCCTCATCCCATCACACCGCTGATTAATTCAATTAGGGAAAGTGGGAGATTACCGTGCATCACACTGGATACCCTCTGTCCCTGTATGGGCATTAGCAGCCAGCCTTCATTCAAGTCTGCTCTTCAGCTGACTCACTGGATTCAGGGGACAAACTTCCCGAGAAGTTTTAAATACCAGAACTTACTAGAAAAGACTCTGGTATGCCCACAGAGAGCGCAAGAATCAGTCAGCGGTCCCAAAATAGAGGTTTGAAGAGGCAGAGGGTGGGAGGTGGCTCAAAGCTGTGGAGACTGCATGAGCAACATTATGTTCCCACTGGACTAGTTGTATGCTGCAGAGTTTGGGGAGGAAAGGAACGAGGGAAAAAAACAGCTATTTATAAAATCTACCCAGTCCTCTGAAGGTGAGAGAATGTTTTTTGGCCTCAAGGGGACAAGAACAAAAATCTAATCCAGCTAGCAATGTAAGATCCTCATAGGACGGCCATCCTCTCCAGAGACTTAAGGACACTCATATCCTTTCCAAAATTATCCCCTTATAGACTGATGTTCATCACGGATCCCAAACTCTACATTTCCTGCCCAGAACACTGCAGTTAACCCCTCCCTGCCTCCCTCCATCCAAGTGCAACCAGGACAAGGACAGGAAATGAGGGACGTTTATCGGGCGAGAACAGGAGGAGGGTCCCTTGGGGAAGGATGGGGATTGCCAGGAGACATCCCCGTTCCCTGTCTGAACAGGAAGCTGGGAAGTATAGTCATTTCCTGTTTTGCCAAGTGGTGATCCTGTAGCGATGGTCGGATCAAGAGAACAAAGCCCTTTGACATAACAAGTCATCTGCAGCCCGGGCTAGAGCCTGTCTCACAGACTCCCTGTGACTCAGAATCAAGACCTACACACATACACTCTGAAGTAGTGGATGCTGTCGGTGTGTAGGTTAACACAAAGTTCTGTATATCCAAAAAACAAAGCTAAGAAAAAGACAACTGGACTTGTTGAGTCTTCTCGAGGACATTTTGCAACTCATCCAGCAGTTTCTTCAGTTCTAAATAGAAAACCACCTTGGTTTCAGCTTAGCCTTTTAGATATACCATAACCCGGATACTGATGACCTTCAAGGATATAGAGTTCTGCATGTGCTGTGAAAGAACAGGAAGGTTGACAGACGTGGCAGCGGCAACTTCGGAGGCAGGGGCTTAAGCAGGCTCATAGGCCAGACACCGTCACTTCCATTTTGCTTACTTTAGCGTCAGCAGTACAAACCTGTTTTCCATCAACCTCGATATCAGCAATGTAGTTCTCAAACACTGTCGGAACGTAGACCTCAGGAAACTGGTCTTTACTGAAAACAATGAGAAGACATGTTTTCCCGCATGCTCCATCCCCAACAATCACCAGCTTCTTCCGAATGGCTGCCATTTCTGTTGGAGAAAGAAGAACAAAAAGTTCAAGACGAGGCAAAAATAAATAAATATATTTATGCTGTTAGGGGAGATTTCACTTGTCATCTCTTTGTGTGTTCCGTACTGCAGATATTTAAATTATTGGTAGGGATTGCAGAATTTCAACATAAATCAAAACCACAATGTCATAATTTTTATTTATTTATTTTTTTGCTCCAAAGCTACCCCTCCGACACGTCTGACTGACAGTACGGGATCACACGAGGGAAGGCTCTCTGATCTGCTCGCTGTCACAGGCAACTGCAGTCACAGACCTTGAATCCCAAATGCCAAATCTAGACTACAAAGGACATGAAGAACAGAGGAGGATGAAAGTGGAGAGGAGAAAGAGAGGAGGGGTGCTGAGACAAGCTAGGTCATGAAGGAATGTGCCATCAGGCTCCTGCTCCGCCCTGTTTGTTCCCCTCTGCAATATGTGTGGAGGAGAAAAGCGTACAGGAAATTAGAGCAGCTGGCGGAGTGTCCTAAAACCCACAGAACACTGCTCTGCTTTTGATCTCTTCAAGATGCTTTAATTCTCTTCAGGAATACGAAAGACAGTAAGACAATTATCTCACAGTTAATTTTCATTAAAGGAACAAGAGCCAAACCTGCCCACCTATACGCCTTGATGTGTTTAGGCGTAACTGCTCATGTGGGGTTTAGTGACTTTCCCACCAAAAACTACATCATGCAAAACGGACGCACCTTTGTCAACAAGGTTTTAAATTTTACAACTACTCTCCAGGAAGCTTTGCTAGTTCCTCGTGCACGAAATACATTCCGCCGAACTGAGAAACACTTCTGCATTATCTCTAGGGCTGGTGTGGGTGCACAGGCTACGCGGGCATGAGTTAGCAGCGCAGCTGATGGATGAGCTGGAGCCCTGCTGCCTGGGAGCAGCTGTGCATATAGTCATTTGGCTGCTCACCTCATCCACTTTCTGCCAGACGGCCTTGACAGCAATCCTCTTCGTTGAGGGCACCCGCTTATCGGGGGGCAAATTCATCTTTCGGTGCCGCGGGCAAAACTTTAAGAGTCGAGCCTGCCCAACAGCCCACTTTTAATCTCTGCGCAGATGCGTAGCAGCCGCAGTGCTTACAAGGAGAAGCATCGAGCCATTACTCAAAAGTCATCACAGAACATAGAAGGAGGTTATTAGTCAAACTGCTACTGTTGGTTTGGTAACATAACAGATCATCTGGACGGCTTGCAGACATCATTTATTCCACGTAGAGTAGGGCTGAATTTCTTTTTAAATTCCTTAATACGTCATTTGTAAAATCTTAACAATACGTCTCTGGTAAGCTATTACTAACATCCCATTAGCTTCCAAACCTGGAAACAGTGGGAAACAACAGGTCACAGTCAGAAAGACAAACGAACTACAAAATTTGGACGTTGCAGGATCTCAGATCACAGAATTTGGTCACTTTTCCTTGAAGAGTTATTAAAAAAAAAAAAAAAGCGACGGATGACCAAACACTGCAGAAATAGCCAATACATATGAACGTTTATACTCATAGAAGTTCCAAACATATAATTGAAACGATATTAATTGTACTTTGTTTACGTATTAATGGACTGAGCTGCAAAGTGAGCAGAGAAACACTGGAAAACATTTCCGTGCCTTCCAGGACTTGGCATAACCAGCCGCTACATCGGAAATTCTGGGCGCTTGCTTGTTGGACAGTTTTATTAATATCTTGGTTACTTGTTCTTTCTTATGGAAATTGTGGTCATAGTGCGATCAGATTTTCTGTCTCCTCACTGTGCAGTGTATGACAGCTGAAGAGGTTTTCCAAGAGATTGCTCACTTCTTTTATTTTTACACATAAAGGAAAAAAAGCCAATGGGATTATCCACTTCAGCGGACGTTTATTCGATTAAATGCAATCTTTTTTTTTTTTTTTTTTTTTAAATACTTTAATGCATACTGATTCCAGAAACACTGCACAGCATATTTTGCTTTCCAGATACCCCCAAATGGAGCAGAGAGAGCCTGAACTAGATGATGGGTTCAAAGCCAAGTGAGGGGGAGACAGCAGAGGCTCGCTCTGTGAAACAAAACAATCCACTTCCTGTTCTGTGGAGCCTGGGAGGAGCTTTTGGCTACAGTCCTGTTTGGACAGGCCTCAGTAGATTCAGGACATGGACCGAGCAGCCAGGGACAACGCAACCCATGCAAGCACTCGCCTGCTTACTTATACATATGAAAACACGTACACAGCCGCTGTCTTTTCCGCTGCACATCAAGTTCCCCCCTGGTGGCAGTGATATTGGGAGCCTCCGAAGGAACATCTTGACACATTGGCAAAGGAAATTGACCGTGATAATGTCTCATATCGTCACAAACTGTGTCGAATACTCAGGCTACCTATGACTAATGAGCTCAATTCAGGTGCTAATGGTGACTAATGACAGCAACAACTGTAGACGTGGTTCAGGTGGTTGCCAGTAGTAACCAAGTATGGTTTGTCATCCAGACAACCTGGTCATTTTGATTTAGCCAGCAAAAACTTCTGTTCAATCCTGATCTCAGCCTGATTTAATCCAAACAAGTGCATGGCTGTCACTCATCAGCTGGCTGACCTCTTACCCCAAACTACTAAAACAAAATCAGGGTTAGTCTGACATCATTCGGTTGGTTTTACAGAAATATCCAGCCGCTGTGACTCTACACACGTTACAACATAACTAAGTCGCTACAGATAATTTCCTGCTAAGCTAATGTTCATTTTTTTATTCAACCTACTTGTTCGGCTTTTATGAAGGATTTTTCCTGATAGCTCTACCACATCTGCCCTATGAAGGTAAGAAGAAAGTTAGCTTAAGATTTGAAACAGGGGGGAAAAACTCACCAGCCATTCAAAGCAGACACGCCCTTATTTATGCATAGCTTTAAGCCATGATCACATTTAAACAAATGAGTAATAGATCAAATAAATAATCCCCATACCATTGTCATGATTGGGGAAATTAGCTATAGAGAATGAAAATGCTTTTGTACGAGTCTGTAAACATGTTTATTTCTGTCATACTGTTGAGGCATATTAACATGGACATCTATGGAGTCGGACTTGCTTTTGGAGCAGCATCAAGCAGCCATTTGAGGAACTGCAGTTTCTGACCATCGGTCAAATAGTCAGTAGACACAAATTAAACATTTATGACGTTATCTATCAAGAGAAATTTCTAAACGTTTCCTGGTTATAGCTTTTGAACTGTTGCTTCCGTTATCGTCACAAACTGTAGGTTTTGAACGGCTGGTCCGACAAAATCGGGGATATCAAACAAGTAATTGAAAACATTTTTCACTTTTAGTTTCTAATTGAAAATTTAATCAATAGATTCGAACTCATAATGCAAATAAGAGGTAGAGACAGATAAAACAAAGTTCCCTGTGAGTTCCCTGTGTCATTACATAATGAAGCAGGCAAAGGGAATGCTCTCAAGTGCAGGGAAGCGTACATAAAAGCTGCTCTTACAATAATCATTAAAACGCAAAAGAAAGCAAAGCAGGCCCCATTACTTCCTACAACTATTTGAGCAATGCCTTGGGTTAATGAAAACACCACCTCTCTCCCTCTCTAAGGAGGTTTCCTGAGGCTTAAGGGCCAGCAGGAGTTATGCAACAAGCTGAGCAGAGTTAGAGGTAGAGCTGCCTCTTACTTCTCATGTGAGTTTAATATCAACAACGATGATGAGCGTAGACAAAAATCCAACCAATAAAATCCCTACTGTTCCTGAGGTGATGATGATGACTTTTTTTTGTTCTGATGTCCTCCAGACAAGTTACAGGAAATGAGTCCAAGCAGGATTGTTTTGCTCGTCCAACAGGCTGCTTAGGGCTGCGCCTCTTTCTTTTATATTTAAAGAGCAGAGTTTCAGGTCAGCTGATACCAGCAATGAAAAGTTATTTCCTGGGTTTTTTTGGGGGGTTACTACAATACACTTGAGCTGTCAATGAGCTTTGTGCAGCTCTGTTTGTAGATAAAGGCTTCATAACCACCAGAGCAATAAAAAGCAAGGCTGGATTTGGACTTAGTCTCAAAGATGAACGTTGAGAGAAACGTTAGATTCCACTCCAGCCAAAATCTCTGGGGAACAACAACAAAACTAGAAAATATAAAATGACTTTAATGTACTTCCGAGACTTGCTTCTACATGCAACTTTGGCATCTCAAGCCCAATTCATTTCTAACAGGAAAGCTTAGTTTATCACCCTTTCTTTTCAGTCCATTCTTGTTTTAAAGAAAAAGAAACAAACATGTAGGGCTCACGGCACACAAGATTTAGACTCAACTCTGCGAGTGGGTCAAAGAAATGGGGCAAAGTTCATAAACTGACAGGAGCTGTGGCTGAGACTGAGCAGACAAGCTACGACATCAGCTGTCTACACCGCCTCAACTCGGGCATAAAAACATCTTATCTGACTAAATCTGACAGGCAGCGACAGTCAACAGACCAGCTAGGGGATCAGACGTTCGATCACTGCTCATAAACTAATCTTACAAACAAAAAAGCTTCAGGGTGTCTCGGATCAGGCATTTATGGATTAAATGCAGAGATACCCCGTCTATGAGCCGCTAACTTGAGTGTGTGAAACTGAAATGTGAGCGCTGAGCTGCCTTACACAAGAGCAGGAACGTACAGAGGCAGATCAGGTCAGCCTCTCGCATTCTTAGGAGGCATGTTAGAAAAATGGCAGTCCGTGGACCCACTGAGTCATGACTTTCACTGGTACACCCATGGAAACGTTTCAATGTGCCAACAGTCGGCCAGCCCTGAAAATAAAACCCAGATATGAGATGTTTCTTAAGGTCTCCTGACGACAATAAAAGACATATTTTTAAAATTTCACACACAGATTAAGCCACAGACAGATTGCGTGGTTTAGCTATAAAAAGCTGTTGCTAACTTACAGGCCTCTACTTGACTATGGCAAGACTCCAGGAAATCACTGCAACGATGCCAAGAAATAGTTTGGCAAATAATCATCAAACAACTCCAAAACGTAATAAATTTTTTATGTATAAAACAAATACACTGCGTTAATTTAGGAGCTTGGTATGTGGATCTTTAGGCAGGGCGGCTGGTACCTGATGTTTCAAGTATTTATAATAAATTATGCTAACTAGCTGCTACTTCCTGCCTTCATATTTACCCTAAACGGATGAGCGCACTGTCAATCGTGTCATCTAACTCTCAGCAACATGTCACACTACTTTCGTGCAGGTGGTTGTGGTTTGTCTGAGAAGATTCACATGACTGCAGTTTGTCCGATCACCATCTTCCGCTGGCCATTTTCAGATAACAACCCGCAGCACTCTCACCTTCATGGTTTCTGTCAAGCAGCCATGATTTTAAAAATACACCAAAGGAACCACACTCCTGTGCTCGAAGCCTTCTGACAGGAAGTGGGGCAAGACGAGAGATTCAAGCCAGCTGGTGGCACCAACAACCAAAGACAGAGGCAGCGGCTCATCCACCGCACGGCTTCGAGAGAGCAGACACCTCATGACTCACCTTTTGTTCAGTTACTCGGGTCATGAGCAGTCACATAATGATGACTGGCTGAGGTTCCCTGGGCCTGTACAATTCTCTTCATAAAAGAAATATGGAGAATAAGTAATAATAATCGACTAGTAGGTACAGAATGCTTTAGGTTGTTTAGCAAGTTCATCTTTCCCATACACAAATTTCTAGTTGCATAAAAGAGTTCCACTCATATTCTGAACAAAAGGTTTCCAACTTAACATATACTGTTCTGTACAAAATCAAACTGTAAACTCGTCCATTAATAATGAGATGAAGTTGTCTTTTTTAAACCAGATAGCTGCATTAAAAGATGGGTATTTTGCTGCTAAAATAAATAAATAAATAAATAAACGTCGATTAACTTCCGGTCAACAGACAAATCGATTAATTGAATCAATCGGCACGTGCATCCGGAAGTCGGCAGGTTTTCCCAGAACTATGTATTCTATGTATTCGTTTTTATCAAACATGGGAGAATAAACACAATTAATTAGTAAATGCTTTCTATCTACATCGCGGTAGCAGGACAGACTTTTGCTTTCACGTTAACTGACATCCTTCTTCTGGGTGCGTTTCAGCCACAAATAACCCATCACGTGTTTTTGATATGTCTAACAACCACTGTTTGCAGTTCTTGCGGTTGCCAATAACGAGGAAATGAAGTGATACCAGGAATAGAGAGGACTCATTAGGAGATTTGCCATGCGGAGTTGCTTATCGAGGTCGCAGCACTTGGACAGACTGTTCACACCGACAGGAACTGATCTGCTGCCGTGACTTTTAAACAAGCGGCCACGAAGCTATCAACAGTTGTATGAGCAGAAACACACCCTGACAACCACGAACACACTTCACTTTACATCAACAGGAATTCAACTATCACCTAAGGAGGAATAAAAAGTGTGTTAGTAGGAGGACAAGCCACCACCTTGTTCCTTCACCCAAGTAAGTGAGCTATACTGACCAATAACAACATTTAGTCAAATCACAGACCCAACATTTTTTATTTATTTTTTTATAATTACCTGTCACCAGCCGGATGAGAGGTTTTTATGAGTATTAATCCCCGCTTGCTCTGTCCTGTTGGTCGTGACACACACTTCTTGCTGCAGTGTTCGCCAATTGTACAGAGAGGGTGCTGAGAAACGGGGCAGCGAGCGAAGATCCTCCCACCGACACGGCGACAAGCTAGGCTGACTGCCTGCCACTTCCGGTGATGCTTTTCAAAATAAAAGCAGCATCCCTTGCAGATTTATTTATTTATTTATTTATTTTGTTAATTTACAATTCTGGAAATCAAAAAGACACGACTCGTAGGTACACTAGTGAAGACGAATGCTTTCTAATATAACAGTCCTGAACTAGATTTTAGCTTCATTAAGGTTACAGTATTTAGAATTTGTTTAAAATAACTGAGAGAGCTGATAGTTCAACTGTGTTTCCATGTTGTGGTTTGTAATCCTGCTGAATTGCACTGTGCTGTTTCTATCCTTTTGACAACCCCATTTTAGTCAAACAATTCAAATGCTGTTTAATAATCGGAACATTATAACAGTGATGAAGGACTGGCAATATTAGACTAATTGATTTATTTATTTGAGTGCCAGAGAATGTGAACCGAGTGCAACACTTCTGCACGAATACTATTTATTTCCTCTGTTTTCGTGAGTTCCTACTTGATTTTGGAAAGTTCACATCTGACAGAACTGAAAAACATTTATTTCAATTCAGTTTTATCATCTTGTCATTTCAGCTGATCCCTAGTCCCGTATCAATTTGCAACTTCATAAATCTTCACATAATTTCTCAATTTGTAATCCAGCCCAACTAATAAAATAAAACCAAAAACGCATAACTATACAACTTTAAAACATGTTGTACTGACCTCCGTAAGATGTCAGTGTTATCAATTATTCGCATTAAATAATTTGTATTACTTATTTAGCATCCTGTGCGTTCACATGCGCTAATTTCAATTTATTTTGAAGACTGATGCCTGCATTTCCGGTGTTGTTACGGTTACCTCTAACTAACTTGACGCAGCCGCTGCAGCCGCTGGAGTCACCCGGGTCCCCCCTCCCCTCCCCGGTCAAAGATGACATCATCCGTAGTACAAGAACACTCATGCAACAGGAGGGATGGGTGTGGATCTGAACATAGTGATCCACGAAACAAACTAAACTAGACTAAAACCTGTACTGTTGACATGTTTGGACTAGTTTCTAAATATAATTGTTCTATTTATATACACCTGGATGACAAAAATAGTCCAACAGTTAACAACAATGGGTGGACTAGTACAATTCTGAATGACCTGTGATGGAACATATTTAAAGAAAAAGAAATAATGTTGCATTCAGCACTTTTACTCATGTCACTAAACATGAGCCTCGAAGACTACTCTGCTTACAAACATAAACTGGAAATTTGAGTATGCAGAAAAGCAACAACAGCAAATAAAAAAAGTCATTTTAGTCTTGAGGTAATCTCAGTTTAACTCATGCTCATTCCAGAAGCCCAGTTATGTCAATGCCATGGGGAAAAAATATTATATGTTGTGGAAGTTACTCTTATTTCTCATTCCTCTGAGAAGGTTTCTCGGGAAACTAACTCAGTCGTTTGAGAAACTAGCTCTTTAGTTTGAGATCTTAACACATTATTGAATGAAGCTAACTCATTATTTTACATGTCAAAAACATAATGGCAAATGTATTTAAATAACAGACTTATTCTGAATTGAAACTACCCTCTGTGTCAAACAGGGTTATTAGACTATTGTTACTTGCCCGCCTTACTTTCATTTCCTTCTGTCAAGTATAAGCTAGTAAATAAATAAACACATTCATAACAAATGGGAAAAATCTGATTTATTTCTAAACTGGAACACATTATCCCTCTACCACACATGTTGGTAGCTCACGCATCATCTGTCTAAAACAAACAGTTATGGATAGAAACATAAAAATAAAACTTCTGATACTGCTTACAACCAAGGTTGTCTTCAAAAATATATGGATAATCTAAATATGAACATAACAAAAAAAAAAAAAAACGGTACAAAAGAGGTATGCTGCACATTCAAGGGCGTACCACGGTTTTTTGCCTCTTCGAAAAAGGGATCCGATTTAGTGCATCTGAAGAAAAAAACTCCCTTTCATCTTTTTTTTAAGGCATATGTGTGAACTTTATCACATCTTACTATACCGAGACATTTATAGCGAACAATTTACTTTCTCTTCCGAGGGTTGGATGAAGTAAACATGTGGTTAAATGAAGAAAAAGATAAAATTACCACCCTCCATTTCCTCTACTGTAAAGCTAAAAATAAAACAAGTAATCTATGAGCACATTCGATTCGAAGATACCACAAATTAACAAGCTACCACAAAGCATGTGCAACAGTCTTCAAGTGCCTCGAGTGTCTTCATTCATTCATCATTAACAAAGGAAATACTGCAACACAGACTCTACTGATTCTGCTAGGGAAAGGTCCTCTCCTCTGTTTTTTTTTTTTTTTACTTCCTCCATGCTCCTTAAAAGTACAGAAATGAATCTTACGATTGTTTTTAGTTTTACTGTTTGTGTGTTCGTTGTTTTTCATCGTCATGCCACAGCTGCATCTCTTTGGTTTCCTCACATTCTCTATTGTTACAACATACTGTATGATTCTCGATCTGTGGACGGCTTTTTGTTTCTTTTCTTTTCTTTTTTTTTTTTTTTACAAAATGGGAGTCACAATTATGGGAATGACATGTCAAACGAACAATCCAGCGGCTCGGCCTTCAGCGTAAACAAGAAGAAACAAAAATACTACAAGGATTTAATTGTCACTGGCAACCGTCACAAACAGCAGGTTTGGGAGGAAGATGGCGACGTCGCTTATAATGTCGATGGAAAATCTTTTGTTGCAAGAATGAGAGCAACCGAAGGAAATGGGAGACTGATCCCGAGTTGGGTTGACCGGCTCGATGAAGGTGCTGCTCAGACCCGAGCCTTCTCTATGACAAAGGTGTTTTCTTCTCCCTCCGGTCTGGGGTTTAGGGAGATTAGAGAGACCCTAAAGAGTCAGCCCTGTCACAGCGGCCGCTGCGACGCCTCGTCATGTCTCTGACTCTTGCCCCGCCAGTGGGATGACAAACACGGTGATGTCATCCCCAGAGCCCAGTCTATCATTGGGTAGCCGCCAGCCGCGCTCCTTCAGCACTCCTCTTGACCTCATCAGCAGGTCTTGAGCTGCCAGGGTGTATCTGAGTGGAGCAGAAAGCACAAACAGTCATTAGAAAAATGAGGTGTACTTGTTAATAGAGCTCTTCCAGAAAGGTCATTTTGACTTGTCACAGAAGAGAGAGCACACGGGTCTTAATAATCACTCCACACAGAGCGAGGTCCGGCTTTTGTGTCGGCTGGTTCACCGTCATGGCTTAATGGGACGCATTAACACAACTCTGCCGTCGTTAATACACCTCTGCTTTCACTATTGTGACAAATCAAATGTCAAGACAAATTAAGGACAAGCACAAAATCCACATTCAAATTGAAACAGACAAAACACAGCCTGGTTTTTAGCAGACGTTCATTAATTATGTCGTTTCAAGTTGCGACAGAAACACGAATCTTGGATATAAGTGAGAAAAAAAATAGTTAAACAATTATGTTAAATGAAAAAATAAGAGTTATAATGGAAAACTGTCTTTTATGGAAATGCTAGCGACTAAAAAGAAAGAAACATTACAGAGAGCGCCAATTACACACAAAGGGGTATTTTGAGTTTTATAAGCTCATGTGTACTGATGAAAGAACTTGTTCCAACAAATAAAGCTGCTAAAGGAGTATAAAACATACAACTGACAACAAAAGTGCATGAAAGGAGCACTTAAGTACAGTCTTGAATAAAAATACTAGTGATTATACTGATTTAATTCAACTGATGTGTAGCACTCTTAATATATAAAGTCGAAACCTTCTGTGAGCAGATAATCAATGACATAAAATAAAAACCTTAATGAACCCTTAAAATGTTCTGAAATCTGCTTATAACTACATTACAATGGTAAACCATTTATTATAAGTCTCAAAGTAATACTTCAATAAATGAGACTGAATTAGACCTGTGTATATCTGTCACCACCTAGTGGACAAACTAGTGGATGAACAGTGTTTTCAGACCATGATCCCACGGCACATGACAGAACATGCAGAAACAAGAGAAGCCTAACGTAAAGGATTATTTAGGAGGCCGCATACCTCATGGGATCAGAGGGGTCACAGCAGGATAAGTAGGAGGACACAGCATCTGCCACTTCCTTGTCCGTTGTTACGTCCCACAGTCCATCTGTGCCCATCACCAAGACGTCGTCCGGGCCGTGTTTATTTTCATCCAGGTTGTAAACCTTCACCTGTTATCGATATAGTTATTTTTAATAAACTTATATTCATCACGAAAAAGAAGCCGGTCAACATTTTCTGTGTGTGTGTGTGTAGCGATAGAAGATTAACAACTGCATGTTGGCATGCAAGGGACATAACCCCCATTCGCTGTAGTAAAGCTGCTCATGTTAAGTAACGTTTTTTTTTTTTTTTGGTTTGTGTTACATTACATGAGTCAATAACTGAGAGTGACTTTCAACCAGCATTTTGTGGCCAGATAATCCAAGCTCAAAAAACAGTGGTTGGCCAAAAGTCCTTCAGCGTTGAGCTGAGAAGTGCTTGAACAGGAAATGAGAAATAAAAGTGCAGCAAGAGGAAGAGAATATATTTAACTCCATAATACAAAAATGAGAAGTGTTGTAACCTTTGCTGAAAGGATTTAAAATGACTGCATGTGTGTGAACATCAATCCAGGGTGAGAATTTAATAATAACATAATTTATAAATCAGTGATTATTATGTGCAAGTAATAGTACATAATGAATACATAAAGAAACCCACTGTGTGGACTTTAGGAAACGGTTTAGATGAAACCCAAAAGGACAGTACTATGTTGTGTAATTGACCGATACCGGAGGAAGTATTATTCCAAATATCGGTAAATTAGTACAAGTAATTCCTGAGGCTTATGATGGGAAGTTCAAAATAATGCAGAACAACAAGAGATTTGTTTTGTTTATATTTTTGCTTCATGCGTTCCACTTCCTCGTCGAAACCTGACGGCCACAAATTCAACTCCACCACCAGTTGGTATACTACACTAGTTGATACTAACGTAGCCTTGAGCTACTAGCCTCAAACTGAGATGAGGAACAGGCTGCAGGGGTCAGCTCCCTTCTCTCCAACTCCACACTCTCTTCACTGACTCAAGGGACATCAGTGAAGGTGGAGCTCCCCACGCACTGGGCGATAAAGAAGAGCATGACTCTGTGGGACAACTAACTAGGTCAATCCCGGGCCAGGATGGCTACAAGGTGGCTACAAGGTGGCTAAAGCAGCGATGCTGAGGCAACTCCTCAGGCAAAGCTAACAGCCGGCGTTGCTTCCAACTCCTCACACTCACCTCAGGAACGCAGGAGAGGAAGGGCTTGATGTAAATGTTGGAGTTGTACACCTTCAGGTCATGATCACCCAGCCCTCGGGTCACTCCAATTGTTGCCATAACACGAGCCTGTACACACATTCACAAAAATACACACATACAGTAAGAACGAACACACGCGTACTCACAATAATGTAGGTTATTGCTCCTGGATGTGCTTCTGTTCTCAGAAAATCCACTTATGGGGGATTATTAAGCGAAGACCATGTTCTCTCAGACAATAATGAAAACACAGAGCAGGTCACATCTCTACACAGACAGACACTACAGTTAACCTGACGATTCCACAATGCATTAAAATTATGACTAAAATAATCTGCAGAGTGAAAACAGACAGCATCACCAAACTCTGCACTGCAGACAGCTTCATTACAGGGCCGTGGGCTTACCTTTTTCCCTTCTCCATATATCAGGGGGAATTTCAGATCATCTTCAACAATTGTCTTATAAGCCCTGCAACAGAAAACATATGCACAAGCGTGAATCCTCCTCTTCTTCGAAAGCAAAACGCCAAAATACACGTCATTTTGACTTCTCAAGGTAGATAAAGCTGCACACTTTCATCTGTGCATGCCGGCTTGCTGTCATGGATCACAGGAACACTGAATGGAACTGAGCCATGGCTGATAAACCTGTTCTTTCAAAGTCCAAATATTTGCATAAAAAATTATCTAAGCCCTGCGATAGATGGGCGACCTGTCCAGGGTGTACCCCGCCTCTCGCCAGATGACTGCTGGGATAAGCTCCAGCCTGTGATATATTTATTAATTTCAGACATTTCTTAGACTTAACCACCAACAACCAACAGGAATTAACTGGATGATCAATAAGTAATTACAGTGATTTTTAATTGCTGCTCTAGATTGCTCTAAAACTATTCTGAATATATAATGGGTGATTGAAGCACACAGAGTAAAGTGGCGAAAAGTGATGAATGGAACAGAAATGTAATTAACAAGGATCTCCAGATTTACCAGCCGGTCATGGTGTGGTCTCTGTAGAGCATCTTTTTCCCCAGCTCGCTGTGCTGGATCCTACGAGGGAACTCAATGTGAGTGAACTCATTACCCAGGAGCTCCGGCCTCAGGAAGCCCTGCAGTGACACACAAAATTGGGAAGGACACGTCATGACCGGCTCTTACAGCAGAGGGCTGAAAGATTGCTTGTGTGACAGAAGAGCTGCATTGCAGTACGCTGTACACTGAAGAAAAAAAAAAAACAGCTCCCCGTTTTAGCAGCAAACATCATCCACCCACTCTGTGACTCAGAACCACAAAACAGGCAACTCATGACGGACAGCTTATTTCAGTGCGATACTAAACTGTCAGATAAACCTTACATAACAGTGCCTCCTCATAAAATATACTCCTCCCTATAGAGATGGCTATGAACTCACAAGATAAAATCACAACTACGCAGTAAATGTTTCTTAAAGTGAAATAAAATGTATTTGTCTTGACATAAAGGATAAATTATACCAGATACTGTAGCCGCTGTCTCTCTGACTCAGGTGTGAATTCATTAGTCATAGGAATAACTTCATTATTTCGTATGATTATGGCCCTGGGGAGACAAAGAAGAAGAAAGAACAATGAGCTGGTTAGATAGTTATCAGAAAGAGGTTACATGACGCTGCAGGATGTGAAGTGAACCCCGGGTGGCTCTTACCTGCTGTCTCCAGCATTGGCTACGTAGAGCTTTCCCATTAAGTGAATGGCAGCTAAGGCACAGCACCCGCCGGAAATGGTATACGAAGCTTTTTCCTTTTCAATTAAGTCGTCCTGGAATAAAGTGAGAGAAAAATCAAAGTAAGACCCAATAGGCTGCAAAAAAACCTCAGCTCACTTTGCCCCTCATCGCCACGACGAGCTCATTATTTTTCCACCATGCATATTCATATTCAAAACAAAACTGTGGCGTTAATGAGGAGAGAAACATGGAGGCTTTGAAGGATGCATAACCTCGACTGTGGGCTCTTTGATACAATGTTAAATCAAAGAGATTATTATTATTTCAAGCCTATAGACTGAGACTCAGCACATTTGGCCTGTTTGTGCAGTTTGAATTGACAAGTCGCAAAGAAACAGGACGAAACCAAGGTTAACCATCGAACAGACACCAGAAAAAAGATAAATGAATGCTAACACTGGCATGCTAACAAACTCACAGTGTCAATGTAACATGCTGGATTTAGCAAGAACACACTTTTACCAAGTGCTATCATGTAAATTCACAGATATTTGGCAATAAACCAAACAAAGTAGAAAGAAACAGAAGGGAGCAGAGAAGCGCTTACTAGAGTGATTAACGTTCATCCACCAATACCGACTTTTGTAAAAGTTCATTCAGTAGCTGTCGAAACATTTTACTCAAAAACAAAAATGTGAAACTCCCCGTAGCGCTCCAGAAAACATTGAGGGATTCCCAAAAATATTATGATTCATCCTCTGGGAAATGTGAATCTGTACAAAATGTCACCGACGGACATTTCTCTAAAAACTAAATATGTACTGTAAACACTGCTGTGGGGCTATAAAGACATAAGAGGATCGCCACATCATCCTCTGTAAGGAATTATGGGGTAGTGGAGTTAAAATCTTCAGCTGTGTTGTTGTTGTTCAAAGATAGAAATGTGCAAAAAAAAAAAAAAACGCCCAGTACAAATGGGAATATGCAATCTGCGGTTTATTTGTTTTTTTCACAAGCATTGTTTGTGATCATCTGCTCACCATCTGCTTGAAGGCGGTCTCTATGACTCCCATAACCAGGCTCTCCAGACTAACCACCTTCTCCATGTAATAGCGCACCGAGGAGTCGGTGACAGCATCGGGGTCCTCCGTGTCCTGTGTTGCTCCTTTTTTTGAATCTGCTTGGTACGGGCTGCCGTTCTTGGCCAGGCAGATAGGAGGCGCACTGTTGGGGTTCTCCAGTAGGTGGCAGATTTCTCCCAGTCGGTCTCTGATGAGGCGGTGAAGGAGCTTGGAGGCCATGATGGCGGCGCCGGAACCTGCATGTCCATCAAAGACCCCCCAGAAGTGAAGAGGGATTCCTGTGCCATCCTAAAAAAAAAAAAGGAGATAAATAAATAAAAACGGTAAAAGATAAAGTAGGAGCGCACAAAATAATACAAAAATAATTCCTATGTTTTCTTGATTTAGAAAAGCTCATGAGGGATTACAACTCCGCGCGGAAGGCACAGATTTGTGAGGGTTTACAGGCTCTGGGGCTGAAGCTGGTGACATTTTAATGCTAAGCAAGATATTTATTCCATTTCAGTTCTTACTGAGCAACAGAAACAGTCCTGTTTTATTATAATATCATAGGAAACTCTTGTGAGCCTTACTCCTCATGATTTACATGGAAATTCTTGTCACGTAGCCTAAAGCCCAATGTACCTTTAGCAGCAGTGCATTCAAACAGCCTCACCTTATCTGTGAATGCAGCGTGACTACATAAACACACAACTGTCAGTTTGATAGTGAAAAAAAAGTACTAAAAACACGACATATAAGTATATTAACCCTCGGTGATAGAGTAGTTGGAGATTTCTGTCTGAAAGAGGAAGATATGGAAACACTACAGGAAAAGAACCTCATCCCTTTAGACATGTTTGCTTCACTATTATGACACAATGCGTAATAGAAAGGCGTTGGCACCAGTGTTTGGGTTTGGAGGCATGATTACAGGCCAAATTGGCCGGCCTGGCTAACGAGCAAACAGGCACAAGACATCTGCTTACCGCTCTGGTGCTCGACTAAAGTGGGGGAAGGGTGCACGGAGGGATGATGTCATTAATTTTCACCAAATGGAGTCCGTGCATGTGCACCAGAGCTGGACTTAACCGGAGCCTCAAACTGATACACTGACCCGACGTCTGTGGTGTGAATACGTATTTTTGAACTGACTCTCAGCAGCTTGTTTCCACAGAGAGCAGCAGAAATCCAACCCTGACTTCTGACTTACGTTAGCGTCACCTTTTAAGCTGATGGGGCAAGCTTGTTCCTCAATTTGAGTTCTTTTTTGGTGTGAAATAATTATACATGTGTTCATCAGCAAGTTGCTGTGTTTGTGTGGAGTTTTGAGTTGGGGAGGGAGTGTACAATGAGTTTTTGCAGATTCCAGCCTGAAGGTGTTAAAACACACAAGGGAACTGCAAAGATGGGGGCTGGCGTCCTTTGTTAGATTAATAATGTACTATAGTTACAATAGGAAACTGAGTCATTGTTGCAGGGAATAAAAAAAAAATCTCATGTTCAAAGACAAAAAGCCAAGTTAAAGTCATAAAATCTGGTTAAAGTGGTTAAAGGTATTTTAGACCTCCATCTAAACGTCTTGGGTATTTTTCAGCCACAGTTCACAAAACAAAGAGGAATAGGAAATATCATGAAAAATGAAGAAGTCTAAGAAGCACTGGAGGGAAATTGCAAATGACAACACAAGTTACAAGGTGAGTCCATCAGTTTCAAGTAAGATGTGAAGACAGTCATGCTGCAATTACGGATAAGGTGAGGCCGTTTGAATGCACTGCTGCTGAGGGTACATTGGGTACATGGCTAGAATTTAAAACGCCCTTCGGTGATATTCAGGACATTGAGTACACCGACGTCAGATTCAAAAACGTTATCACTGATTATTTGGAGCGACCAGCCTCGCTCCCCGACTCCTGCCTTGTTGCCCTTCACTCACCCCGCCGTTGTCCTCCAGCAGAGCGGAGTTGCGGTGTTTGCCACTCGGCTTCTTCACGAACAGTTTCTCACAAGAGGCCTGGTCCTCGTTCAGCATGCTCTTCCCCGCATTGATCACCCTGTTAGAGAAAGACACGAGGACGAAAGGTGAGCCCGGTGATTTATGGTGTTTGCTCTCTTCCCTCTAACCACATGAAAACACAATAGCGGCCAGAAAGATGGAGAGAGGGCCGAAGAATGAGGTAGAAAGTGGGGCAGGATGCAGTTATGTCCCCGCGGGAATGTGCAGGAGGGATTAAGTGTTTTTATTATGAGATGATTCCTATGGAGGATAATAGCTTTAGAGTAATGCACTGTTTCGTGCACTAGCAACATCATCTGTTGTGTTGCAGCAACGTTCAGTGAAACTACCAATGCCCAACAGTGTCATTAAGGCTGGCGAGGTTGCACTGCACTCTGACGGGCAAAATGGACAAAATTTATTTTAAAAACATCCAGGAACACCTTGACATCCGCAGGTATTTTTCACAAGTGCATGCTCGGACCATCTCATCACACAAATAGGTATTTTGGCTTGCTCCAGGATTACAGATCACATTACTCTATATTGTTAAACATTTTAAGTGCATGGTGTATGGTTCGGCATTGGTTTCAAATTGCATATTCACTGTGAAAATAAAAAAAAGTCTTGAGTTGCCATATAACTTAAGTCAGTGATGGATTCTAACACTCAGGTATCAGTCTTTATCCTTTATTTATGATCTGGAAACACTAGCATGGCATAACCTTATCTCACCTTATCTCACAAAGTTGGCACAGCGAACATCTTAGCAAACAGTTGCGTAACCACACATCAAGCAGACACAAAGGTGCATCTGTATTACTTTTGGAGACTTATTCACTCTTTGTTTGGACCAAACCCTGAGGGAAATATCTGGATCTTTAGCCTAGCTGAGCGAGAAGATAATTCTCTATTAGTTAATCAGTTTCAACGAACCATTATACCTGCAGAATCTGATCCTTGGCTAATATGAAAAGTATTGATTGAGTCTGCTTTAACTTCAGCTTAAGCAAGTTTTAAGAATCTCCTAATGGAATGGAAAGTGGTTGGCTGCGCTGTGAAGTGTATGCGATTTATGGACGACAACAACAAGCAAATATCCACTGGCACAGTCGTTTTAAGCTGCCACATGAGGATGACTGGGAAAAGGCTGCAGTCTGGACATCACGCTGGCATATTATGTAATATTTTCAGTTTTCAATTATAGATAAATGCCACATTAGCTGCTCAATACGGCATAATGCCCGGTGCGCGATTCCAGGAATTCAAGTATTGTCATTAAGACTCCGTCGGAAACTTCTTCAGAAAAGGGATTAGTAATTTATCAGTGACTGTTGGAATCATCGGAGGAGAAGAAAAAGATAGACAAAAAAAAAGAGAAGAAATGAAAAGGACGAGCTCAGGTCAAACAAAGGAGATGAGAGAAGTCTTGAGTAAAAATCTGATCAAAATAAGATTTCTAACTTCTCCTTTTCCACATAATTCAGCTGATTACAGTCATTACAGAAAATGGAGGCTGGCTGGCCTGGGCTCTGATATCAGCGAATTACAAATATGAGGCTCAAAATGCAGCGACTGCCCAAATCTGGATTATAAAAAAGCCCTTTCAATTTCTAATCAGTTGAAAGCAGTGGACAGGCACCACAGTGTCCTGCACTGCGCATTAGGACTAATGACAGGGAAGAATTTCACATCACCTCTAAACTTTCTGCCAAGGCCGGGACGTTTTCAGACATGTGGACGCAGTGTTGAGGGAGAAACGAGAAAAGTCTACATCTGTACTGGAATATGATCACAGAAAATACACAGTGTTCTGCCAGCAATTTTTTTTTTCTTTTTTTTTGGCCCAGTTTTGCTTCGTTTACTGGAGCTTCCCTCTGAACTGCTTGGCTGCTTTTTTTTTTTATCAAGGTCATGTGTTATCTGTAAAAAGTTGGAATTAAATGCATGCTTTTTTATTCGTCGTTATTACTAGGAGGATTTGTTCTAAAAACCACTGGAGGCCTGCAGCATGTTTGGCCAGCTAAAAGGTCACGTACAAGGAATGATTAGATCATCACTTTTAACAGTAAAAAAAGACAATGAGGCTGAATGTGAAAGTAAATGGCTTCTTTTTCCCATGTAACAAACTCCCACACCCACACCCACAGTAAAGAATCAGCAGCTCTTCTGTTTTTAAAAGCAATCACATGAGCTCAATGAGCCATAATTGAACATAGTGTTTGATGCGTGGGAGGACGCTATTCTAAACAAAGAGCTCAAGCCTTCCCATTAGGTGACTTAACTCTTTCGCATATCTTTCTTTCGGTCATATGTTTCCCCAACCTGTGACTGAAAACCATATTGGTCATGTTTGGTAAGAACAGTGGTTCTCTGTGTGAACTGTCCTCCTGCATATTATGCAAGGAAGGCCCAAAAGAGGAAGTTGAGAGTTCCAGTGAATTCTCGAGTTGCGGCACTTTATCGTCATATGTTTGATGAAAATTTTCCTCTATAGACGTCATCTCTCAGTCTCTCAAGGCAAATGAGACAAATTCGTAGAGTAAAACATGGTACATATAATATTTTAAGGCTTCTTCATGTTTCATCACCACCTACAGGGTTGTTTTGGTGATAAAGAAAAAGTTTTATGGTTCAGCCAGAGGCAGAGCAGTGGTGCGTGTAATCCAGTGATGGAAACACCTCCGAAACTTCTTAGATTTTGAGTTGCTGCCAATCTAAAATATGGATGTAACCTTAGTAACTGTGCGTCATCTTTGTTTGTTCCTCATTAGTTCAAGACTCTTTTCACATAGCTCACCACAGAGTTTCAAATGTACCTGTTTGGTCTACACTGGGTGGGCATCTAAGCCCTAGAACAGTGAACTGTTTTCAACAAATTAAACCAAATTAAAATTCCTGACTGCACCCGAATGAAGCTGCCTCAGGTGGAAGTTGGCATGTGGACAAACACCGCAGGACCGGTTACGTACAATCCCGAACTCCTGCAAAGTCTTCATGGGGAACATTAAAGAATTAGGCCAGTCATATTTTGAATTCCTTTCCAGGGAGAGGAAGCGGCTCGTCACATTTGTACGGCACACGGAGCAATGTAGAAATGAAAGCTGACAGGCGAGACACAGCAAAAACAAAAACAAGTACAGCAGTGACATTGCTTAGATGGAGATAGCACAAGGAAAACATCCATGTTATGTTGTCTCTTCATCAGTTTAGGATCTGGACAATTAAAGAATGTGACCCATCAGACAAAGAACAAGTACTGGGCCATATGGGCAACAAGTAAATGGATAATTAAACAATTAAACATTGCAGTGATTTTTCATTTTCTCTATAGGGTTTGAAAATTGGACCTTCACACGGGGTCTACAAGCCAAACATGTTCAGATTACGATTATTACGATTTCAGCTTATAAAATAATAATATTTTGGTCATACTAGATGACATTCACATCTTACTGTAGCTTTCTTGAAACTTCAATCTGTCACAGAAACAGTTCCAAATCTCTTGAGAGATTCATTTTCACTACACCACTGAAACAACATTACCATGTCCCTGTTTTTCAGCAGGACCTGTTCCATCTGTTCTCTACACAGGTAGCTTATTCCCTTAGAGATCATGAAACTCTTCTCCTTCTATACTGTACTCTGTTTTTCAAAAAAACAGTGTTCCCACTGTTCACAAAACAGTGGGTTCTTTTTGCTTTCGCAAACTCTCTTTGATGATCTCAGCACGAGGGCCTGGAAGCGTGCCTCCATATTAAACGGTATTAAATAGCCCTTTGACAAAAGCGCTCTGAGAGACACTCACATATTTATGGAAGCACAATGTTGTACACCAGTGTTATAGCACCAGTTCAGACTCATTATCTCCAGCATCCTGCATGGTGCAGACATATTTTACGTTAAAAATTCCCTTTGGTGTGTCTAATTTCTGAGAAATTAAGAAACTATGCTGCAACACAAGACCAGAATCTGCCAGATCATTCTGAAACCAGGCCAAGAACACCTACCAATGAATCCTCATTACCACCAGAATGACAGAGAAACACTAATTAAGTGATATTAAAGTGGAAAAGTTGTTCAGGGTTTGAATGTAAGCCAGTAGGGTGGCCTCCAGCTGGACGGCATCCACTTGCAGTGTTTGGCCATGATTGGTCCTGCTCATTATAGCTCAAGGGGAGTAAACTCCATCGGACAAAGGGGATGGGGCCGATAGATGGTCCTGTAGATACATTTTGCTCTGTGAAGACAATACTTTCAGCCACACAGATATCATTATTGATTTAACACCATTAGATAACTCAGGGCTGTCTTATCAGATGGTATCAGCTGTGTGCAGGAATGAATAACTTCTCCAGTCAGTCTTAAATAAACATTGCCAATCATTCACACAATGCACAGCCTTTGTAACCTGACAACAGCAGCCATTTGGTATCTATACTGGCATATTTAATTCTGGTGTTTAATGCTGATGTTTTTGTGCAGCTTTCTATGGTCTAATTATTCTTGTCTGCTCACAGTGTGACGGTTTAACACTGACGGACTTTTGGATTTTAAGCTTTGTGATCTGATGTGTGAACAGATGATGCTGCGTTGTAAACTGCCCCGCTAATGCTGCGATTACAGGTTCAGCGACTTACGTCCAAGTGCTGCAGAACGTGGAGGAATCTGATGACGGTGCAGAGTCCCTAAAGAATATACCCTCACTTTTTTTGCATTATCCTCATTCAACCTTTCCCATTCTGCCTTCTGAGGCTGTCGTCATCACTAATCTCAGCCCCTGTCCCCTTGAGACGTTCTGCGTGAGTCAGCTTTATTTTTTTATTTCAGGAGTGGTATACTCCACATACAGTTGAACCGAAGCTATTCAGCCCTTTATAACTCCCCCCCCAGCTGGGGTAGTGGAATGTCTGACAGTGTTTTTGCTCAGCAGGAATCACCCGAGCAGCACGTTTGGGCCAATGGTGTGAATGAAATTCTGCTGCATTGTTTCTACCTGTGAGAGTACTGCAGGTGTACTGGAGCATGAATGCACCATCGGTAAAAACCAAGGACAGGAGGAGGAGGAGTGCAATTCTCACAAATGTGAATGAGTCATTTAATGACGAAACCTTTTCTCTTGTATTCAGAGAGACACTGAGATCTGAGCTGTGTGACCATTTTTTTAACATGCTGAAAACATAGTGGATGCCAGCATTCACCTAGACAGGTTCAGACAGTAACATGGCAAGGTATATATTTCCTGCTTTCACTTTTGTCTGGCCTTGCATTAACGGTATAAATCTTTAAAATGAGCTGAGGAGGAGCCTCAGATAATTTAAATGCCACTGTGCCAATCATAGAAAGTTTAATTACAGCACAAACTGCTCCAGATTCATGTCATTTACAGCAGCTCAGAGGAGGAACACTGAGGCAGAGACTGCTCAGTAGAAAAAGAAAGGGCCGTATTGGCTGCTGCAATGCACTGGGAGCTGGTGCAGCAATAAGAACACTTCACAGGCCTGCCACTCATCAGGCCTGCGAAGACAATTAAATCAGACTGTTTAAACTGTTGAGGTCTATGTCGCCGAATGCCACTCACTCTGCGTATCCCGTCCGCCAGTGAAGCCTGCTGTCTCTCTTTAACGTGAGCACCGGCCGCGACGCGTGCTCGGTGGAGTACTGCAGGAGCTCCGGGGTGAGGTCCAAGAAATCCGGCCGGCCGTAAGGGAAGCGCGGCGGCAGGCTGTCCGATCCGCAGGTCTGGCCGCCACCTGAGTGATGGTTGTGGTGGTGGTGTCCGTGCGGCATCACCCCTCCCACCAGATTGGACATCGCGTTTCTAACTTTGCTAATCATCATCCGCGCTAAAAAAAAAAAGCGAAATAAAAGATCCGGAGCGGAGGACTAAACGCGGCGTGATGTTACGGTGGGAAGAAAAACACCAAAACTCGATACATAGCCAGTGACGAGGATCATTTCAGGAAGCGATATTTTTTTCCTCCTTGTTGGCCCCATGTGACAGCTATCAGAAAGGCAGACGCGATGTTTTCCTCATT
The DNA here is from genome assembly GCF_963514085.1 of Chelon labrosus. Classification (NCBI taxonomy): domain Eukaryota; kingdom Metazoa; phylum Chordata; class Actinopteri; order Mugiliformes; family Mugilidae; genus Chelon; species Chelon labrosus. The sequence continues at coordinate 17,271,269 of NC_140340.1, forward strand.
CACACAGAATAAAGGCTCGCTGGCTGCGTATGCGGGCTGTGATCCGCCAGGAGGCTGTGTCTCATCTCAGAAGGCAGGGCTTCACGGGGATGTGCAACCAGCCGTGAAAATACCATACACGTCCAAAAATCATATAAACCTCAACATCTATTAGAAATATTTATACTGATTATATTCAGAAACAATGATAGGCGGAATCTCAACCAATCTCTGCCTGTCCTTAACAAATGAGGACAATAGGTTTATACATTTTACTCAGCGTTCACAATAAAGTAAAGGACTAAATGTAATCCGCAGGCTTTACAGATTATTATATCTACCAGATGAATCGAAAAATCACAGTTTGAATAGGAACCCTGGATCATAACATAAAATGTCATCAATTAATATGTTTCATTCAGTTTTGAGCCAGTAATTAAAACAACTCCAGGGTTGCCAAGTTGTGAAAAATCTATTAAATCAGGAATTTCTAAATAATAATAAGTCACAATCAAGTACTGTAGTCATGTACAATTGCATTAATTGTGTGATTAATTTGACTTTTTTGTCATGCTTTGGGAAAATTTACTGAACCTGAGAAACACCCACAACTACATAGATATGGTCAACATTTGGTAAAACCTGACCTGGTCTGTTTGACTATTTATAAAGCCTAAAATATAATGTATCACCTTATTCTGTGTTGCACATATTTATTTCATTTTTGTCAACTGATTACTATATACACCGATCAGTCACAACATTAAAACCACAAGAGACAGGAGAAGTAAATAACATTGACCATCTTGTGACAATTCAGTGTTCTGCTGGGAAACTTTTGGACCTGGCATTCATGTGAATGTTACTTAGACGTGTAGCACCCACCTAGACCAGACCAGACACCCCATAGCAATGACACTCCTTGATGGCAGCAGCCATCCCCAGCAGGATGCAAACTGACACAGGCACACACACAAAAACACACACACTTTAGTAACAACTCAAAAAACATAAAAACAGCACAAGGTGTTGACCTGGCCTCCAAATTCACTAGATCCCAAACTGATCAAGTATCTGTGAGATGCACTGGAACAAGTCTGATCCACAGAGGCCCCTCCCCTCAACCCATAGGACCCAAAGGCCCCCACTAACAACATCCTGGTGCCAGACACCACAGGACACCCTCAGAAGGCCCATGTCCATTCTCTGATGAGTCCCAACTGTTTTGGAGGAACAAGGGAGACCTACACAATATCAGAAAGGTGGTCATAATGTTATGCCTGATCACAATACAATACACTTTATGGAGTACTCTGTAAACAAACACTAGGCAGATCAGTTCATGTCGAGACATTTAAGGACAATCCATCAAGTTTTAATTATAAATGTGAACAAGACAGGTGCTCTGTGGCCTTCTTCTTGAGGTCAAAGGTCAGATGTTTATCTGATGAACTAAAGTGCTTTCTGGAGGATATTAAAGACACATTTTTAATAACAGAGCAACCCTAATGTTGCAACCGCCTATGCTTGCAACTGATAACAGATAACATCAAAACACTAGGAAATACTTTCTCCACCAAATAGCACACTGATAAAATCTTTATGAAGGGTGACTTGTAGATTAGCACTGAAAAAAATAAACCGACAACGCTGACCATACTTCAATATATTCCAACCACAACCACTAAAACACTTCACATTGAACTGGAGGCATTAGACAAGGGTCCTTGTTTTGGTCCAATTTGGACAGAAGAGTTCTCCTAATGCTACATGAGGAGCAGCCTGTAATTGTGTTGCATAATTATTATTTTTTATTTAAGGTCACAGTCCATTTTTCAGCTGATAGTGCTCAAGGACTGAGGCAGATTGACTGAAATGCCCCAGTGCTGGTAGTTTTTTGCTCTCACCTGATAATAAAAACATTGGACGCATCTTCCTACCGACAGAGACTGATATCTTTGTTACTGATTGGCTTAGGATACATAGTTTTGTAAATTTGTCTCGAAACAAATCACACACAGTTTATTGTCCACATCTGCAATACACGCTTCGTTCAATTTATTTATATTTTCTGCCAAAATGAAAATTTATTAGGTTCAGTGATGCAAAGAAACTAGAGACAGTTACTTAACGCTCCTGATTGCAATGTGCATTATGCAACTACGTCTCACTGTCTGAGCTAACAGCTACAGTGGACTATTTAAAAAAAAAAAAAAAAAAAAAAAAACTTATTCCAGAGTATTTGTCTCTCAAGTACTCATTTTATAGTCATATTTATGCACACAGTCTAATACTTCTGTACTGTGTTCTATACAAAAGTAATGTATGTAGAGAAGTGCAAATGGGGTAAGTGGGGTTGAGAACTGATACAAATGGAGGAGGGAGAGGTTAGACGCACATATACAGGTACAGGTATATTAAATTGCGTGATGCGTGGACTTGTTCCTGAACCATAGTTGTATAGCTTAATATAATCAAAACTAGGACTTCACTTTGTCTAACCAAATATAAGTGCAAGTACGTGCATTTGGGTACTGGCCAATAGTGAGTGAGTACCAAGGATGATTTGAGATGTTCCAAGTTTGAACCATATCATCAAATGTACCTGATATTGCTTATCTAGAGTGCAAGCCCTGTAACTGCTTTACATGGCTCCGTGTAGTTAAACTGATGACATTCACCCGATACTGCTGGTCCGAATATGAAGCTGAAGGCCCAAATGTAATGCAACACGCTGCTGATGTGGTTGTGCAGACCCTGAGACTGACTTTCATTCAGTGCCGGCTGGGAATCTCATATGTGGGATCGTACTGACAACAGATGGTCACCAAGACCAATGCACAGGGTGAGAGCTTATTTTTTACAGGCCGTGGGTTGTCTCTGGAGATTTTCTCTCACTTTCTTCAGGTGAGAGAAAATCCTCCCGCTACCGTTAGTAGCTCCTTGAACTCCGTCTTTGTTCGTAACATGTATTGTCCAACTGCTTGTGTTAAAAGAGCTCCAGTAACTCATAGTTTGCAGTCTGCTTTACTTTTTCTTTTAATCATCATCCTAAAATATCCAAACTGCTGACAATGGTACTCCTCCCCTTCCTGCGTAGCTAACGAGAGGTTGATATTATGTTGGTTGTTGGGTGTGGTTGTATTGGAGCAAATACTTAAGCACAGTGTTAGACTGATACTCAGTAATGGTATCGACATTTATTCATTCCTAATCATAACATGCAAATGAACCAGTTTACTAAGTGGGTCATTTTACTACCAGTACCTTCTTAAAAGTGCTTTTTATTTTAATTTTTTACATGTAATAGCAGATTTAAACATTGTTCACATGCTTCTTTTACATAAGTAAATGATTTCAGTACTGACTGAAGCTTGGACCTTTGCATGTGGAGATGTTCTTCCTGTGCCTGCGTGGGGTTTTCTCCTCAGTCCAAAGACATGCACATGTTCAGTTGACAGTTGTGGTTTAGCATGTGTGAATTGTGAAAGGTGTTTGTCTCTCTCTGTAAGCCCTGTGACTAACTGGCAGCCAGTCCAGGGTGTGGACTGCCTCCCTCCAGATGTCAGCAGAGATATGTTCCAGAGCCGCTACAGCGCAATCGGTTAAAGACAATGGATGAATGCATTTCAGTAGTTGTGTTACATGCCGAATTTAGCAGTTAGTTAGTTCACATCACCAGTGTTAAAGTGAAGAAATGAGAGTACAGATATACAGTAGTGTTCTTATGAGAAAGTTGTTTTCACTGGTGCATGTTCTCCAGTAGATGGAGCCAAATCACTACCAGACAAAAAGCAATGAATGGTGAAGCTTAGGTGGAGGCACTTAAAAAAAGATGTGTAATATAACCTACTCTGAGTTCATGCTTGTATTTTAACACGTTTTATCACCCTTTTGTGACTTGGTTTTGTAATAACGTCTGTTTTGTTGAAAACTCCCTACAATGCCGCGTGCCGCCAAGCGATAAAAGGAAATTTAATGATTTCCCTTGCCTCAAAGGATGGATTTTTCTTCACTTTTATTTCCTTTTTCCAAGATAAAGTACTCTCAACATCCAGTATCAGTGGATGAAGATTTAATCTCTCTCCTGATGAATGACCTGCTACTTGTCTGACTCGGGCTTGCTGAGGCGCACTGCTCTGAATCCAAAGGGAAACAATGAAATGACGGGAGAACTTGTTTCTGTGATTCCTCTTCCTCACGTCCCGTGTTTGTGTGTGAGTGTGTGTGTGTGGGATGCAGATGGTGCAGACATTGCTCTCCGTTTAAAAAAAAAATCTCTGGTGAGAGGGGACATTTGATATGCCGGCAGAAAACAAGAGACAAGAAAAATCAGACATCTAAGGGTCGTTTTTCTTCGCGTGATAATGCAAAATAAATGCAGTGCGGACAGATGCACGCCGTTTCACAAGGTTATCGTCTTGTCTTGTATTTTGTTTTTATCAGGTTTAATTGATGGAACCCCCCCCCCACACACACACACATACACACACTGTATTCTAGTATGGTGCAAGCTTACAGGTCCACATAGAACAAAGGAGAGGAAAGATTCAAATTATTACTTCTATTATTCTGCTTCACTGCATTTATTCGGCCGCCAAACTCACTTGCGTACTTCCAGTTCCATATTGAAAAGACGACACTGTTATCTTTGCTTTGCAACATAATTTCATTACATTGTAGTGACATTTCAGACTATTATTTAACATCTTACTGCACAACAGGATCTTATAAAATATAGTTCATCGCTGGTGAAGCCTTGTCCAGGGTTCTGAATGTTTGTCTTTGCTCTAACCTTAATGACCATTCAAGGCCCAAAAAAGGGCAATAAGAGCCAACATCTTACAAAAAAAAAATATTGCCTACTGCAACTCCACATAATGTCATCAAAATGAGCTCCAGCTAAACCGACAATAAAATGCAAGTGTGTGCTGAAACACCTGTATCATTTGTCACACTTCTTCAAAACTACTATGTTTACTTTTTTACATGCAGTGCATTTTGCAGCTAAAATACACTCATTTGCCATTCCATTAGGTTATATTATAACAGTCAAGAAGGGGGATTTAGTGTAGGACTGTAGCTAGTGTACCTAATGAAGTGGCCGGTGAGTTCGGTGAGCCCTACACTTTTACTAATAAAGGTTTTTCTTATTCTTATTCTTATTCTTAGATTTTCATTTGTAAAGGTTGTTGTGTACATTAGTGTATTGAACAACCTGAGTCCACCACTAGTGAAAGATGAATGAATGTGTTTGCATCAGATATGCAAAATACGATAAGATACAACGGAAATGTTAGTAATGTATGTTAAGTTTTCTTACCTTGATTGCAGATGTCCACAGTAGTGTTAAACTTGGATGTAAAACTTAAAAGACAACAAAGTAAGTTTTTTTTTTCTGCAGTGTAATATTGCCTGTTTTGATGTTGCCCTGCTTTTGTGTGTACTCTCACGGTTCACACTAAATTGAGCTCATATATTCTCACTTTATGTGGACATTATTTCCTTCTCTGTGTTTGCAGCTCCCCGCTAGTATCTGAGAGTGTTGGAGAAGTTGGAAAGTCCATTAGGTTAGGCAGGCCCCTGATGAAAACCCATTAATGGCCCTGCAATCGGGATTGAGGTCGGAGGAAAGACCTGGCAGTGCAACCGCACGCGAAGCCATAAAGCCTGATGTAGCTGCTTCACATCGAGCATCTGCAGCAGAGGAAGAATAACCGCGCCGCCCGTCTGCAGACCTGTTGAATTAAAGGGGGGCATTAACTGCTGCTTCCTCTACATTATTGATAGACCTCTCCATTCCTGAGGCCATAATGCCTCCTATTTTTCCCCTTGCAATTTTCTGGTAGACGTCTCTCTGTCTTCAAACACACTTCCATGGTGAAAGCCAGTGAGGGTTCAGGCGGAGTGCTTGCGCTGCTCCCTGCAGGTTGCTGTTATTTTAAGCTCAACCACCACAATCAATGCTGAGCCACGAAGCCCCCACAACTCTTGTCTCCCATGTGAAGTGAAAGTAATCACAGGATGACAAGCATGGGCTGGTGAGTGTTATGCAAGGTGCAACCTACAGTAACAAGACCTAAAGAGGCAGTGAGGTATTTCACTGTGAGGGGCCAATTCACATGACGCCTCAAGCCCAGAGGATGTTTGTTTCTCCCTGTGGTTTGACCTCAAAGAGACAAAACCGGTGACTTTACTTAGATTTTGATGCCAAACGCTCACTAACCGGGATTACCTCATGAGTCACCCCAGCTGCCGCCCACAGTGCATTTGTTTCCGAGGCCTCTAACAGGGAGCTGCTGGCTTTATCTGCTCTCACCCAGCTTGAGACACCTTACCTCACAGCTGACCTCATCCTGTCATATGATTTAATGAGGAGAGCAGAGTCACAAACCACAGTGTCAGAGGTTTGACAGGATAGGTCTATACAATGCACTGAAGATTAATGAGGTCATCTCCACTGTCAATGAGTGTGAGAGACGCAGAAAGGAAGAAAGAAACTTGATGACTTTGGGTATCACATTACATCAGTGACGGAAATAGAATCAAAATAACAGCTTCTCTTTTTATTGTCAGTTGTGAAGTGATGTGAAGTCTGGCTCTGGAATCTGCTTTGAATTTTATGGCCCAGCGCGGCCACTGATAATGTGTTGACATGTTGTTTACTGCTTAGTTTGTCGGGATTTGTGCGTTCTGCCCTTTGATTCAGCTTGCATACTTGCGTGTGCATGTTTATGGAGCTTTCTATGAGCTAGATGGCTTTGGCTTTGTGATGATAACACTCTCAGAGGGCGGTCCAAAATCAATCAAATCCCCCCCATCTCTGCAGGCCATTTCAAAGGTTGGTATTGATTATTCCACCCATTCCTTCCTTTCGGGTGGCCAGACGTAAGAGACTGCTTGAGAAATGGAGAGATGATAATGCAATTACAGAGGGGAAGTCTTTGTAGACTGGACAGTAATGCTGTAATGCTCGGGGAGAGTGGAAGTTGAATGTCAGAGACGAACAGATGTGTTATCATAAACTCGGTGAGTGGTCAGGAGACTAATTCATGTTGTAATATTGAAGTTATTCAAAGGGAGTTTACACAGGGTGTGTGTGGATGGTGTAAGAGAAGGGAGAGGGTTTTGTCATTTTTCATTATTGGTGGTGGGAGGGGAGTTGTCTTTGTGAGAACATAGGAGGATCTTTGTCTCTTTCCTTTCCTGTGATTCCATTTATTTCTGTCTTTTATATAAAAAAAAGAAGAGATCAAATACGTTACAACAAAAGATGGTGTCCATGTGCCCCACACAGAGGCGTGTTGGCCATATGCAGTCAATGTGCTGGAGCCCTCCAGCACGGAGCTATGGCCTTTTCTCTTTTCACTCATGTTTGGTCGCCGTAATAAACATGAGCGGCTTTATGCTCAAAGAAAAGATAAAGCCTTCTGCATTTTTGACAAAAGAGGGACTCATGAGAAAGGGACAGCAAAACGTCAGACTTTAACACTTTATTCAAAGAGCATGGACATAATAGTGATATAATATATATCATTTTTTAATCATCATTTACTGACAGCTCCGAAGACTCATTAAAAAATGTCAGGTTTAAGAAACACAGAGGGAACTGACAAACAATTTATTGTGTAATCTTGTGGATTTGTTCCTGGAGTGGTTGCCTCATCACCATTTACAACCCTATGCTGAGATATGGTAAGTGTATTTCCATTATTTACTTATTACTATAGGATGGTTTCTCATTTTAAAATATTAATAATGCGGGCGGCGCAGTGGTGTGGTGGTTAGCACTGATGCCTCACAGCAAGAAGGTTGTGGGGTCGATTCCATCTTTCTGTGTGGAGTTTGCATGTTCTCCCTGTGTCTGTGTGGGTTCTCTCCGGGTACTCCGGCTTCCTCCCACCGTCCAAAGACATGCTCCTTAGGTTAATCGGTGATTCTAAATTGGCCTCTCTGATACATTTGTTCATCAACAACAGAGCTGAAAACAAACAACACAGCATGTTGAATCTACTATTCAGTCTAAAAAGTCGCAGATAATGCTGGAAAATGCATTCAGGGAAATTAGGACTCATGATCCTACACAGATTGTTTTATTTAGTTAGATGGCTGCTGCATTCATCCTATTATTACAGACAGAAGTCTGCTCTCCTTCCTGTCACCACCACAGAGCACCGCTGGGTGGCGCTAAAACACCGGGGCTGCGCCACCACCAAGCTCAGCGCAAATATACGCACACACAGACACACACGCGCGCGCGCTGTGATGAATCCGGCTTCTCCCTCATCGCTCGGACAGCTCAAACCCGTTTCTCTAACTGCACGAAGACGTTGCCAAAACCCAACTGCAACCAGTATGTGGAAGGAGGATTGTTTCAAAAACACACACACACCATGAATCTTGAATCCAGAAACTATGAGCGGCCGAGCGGCGCGTTGTCCACCTGCCGTGGCGCTCTGGAGGATTGGAAGTTGTGAGTCAGAGCCGGAGGACCAGCAACTTTTATAGACTTTCGAGTCCACCGCCTGCAAGTAGCCAGCAGCCTCAGTTTAGACTCGTTTGACTCGGGGATTGTGCGTGTGGAGAGCTTTGTCACTATACCAGGGGGTTTATGTTATGTGTTGTCCTGGGCGTCTTGAAGCGACAAGGAAATGGCATTTCCATAAAGAAGAGGTCCCTGGCTTTTGTGGCTGACAATGGAGAATAAATGAAAGGGACGCTTCCCGGGATTAACTGACAGAACAACGACAGGTATGTTGACATTACGATGTATATTTTGGTCAATGAACCGTGGCAACAAAAACAGTTCATCTCAGGTGTGTCTGCAAAATAACGCGCAGGCAAACCTTTGATTAACTGGGCTTATCGATTGATTTATCGATTGTTCCCACTATGATAAATAGCCAGTAACTCGTGAGACACCGAGAGGGAACTAAATGCCTTGAGGTGGCGTGCAGGTGTAGCTGCAGGCTGGCAAATGTTCAACTTCATATTGTGGGGGATTGCGCAGCAACGGGAAAATGAATGACTGGAGAAATGCTTAAATTGGACAAAAGTTTCCCCTCTGAGAAATCTGATCTGACCACTTGGGTGCACAGAGATACAAAAGGTGCCGCTTTCTGTGTGGAAATGCATGTATGAAACTTGCCTTTTAATGTTTAAAACAAATGTTTGTGTCTATATATTCGTGCTGACAAATTAAGAAAAGGATCTATCTATCTATCTATCTATCTATCTGCAGTAGAGTGCATTTAATTTGGAGATGATGACTAGTGTGTGACCCCTACCCTTCCTCCCAATGCCTAATTCCGTCTTTATCCCTGCTTTCCCATCACTGGTAACCTCAGACATACTAAACGAGGCTGCCCACAGTAAAGCTCTATACAGCAAATCTGGAGCTAAAGTTACAGCAGGGGCCCCTGAGCTTCCCCTCAACTCCAAAATAAGACAAAAGCAGCTCCAGCTCTTGTTTGTGTCTTAAGAAAGCTCTGTCATCACGTTGTATTCTGTCGTGACGGAATGAAAACGGGCTCCTAGATATCTTTGAATATGCACTGTGAACACTTCTCTTTCCGCGACCCCTCGCCTTTCCGCCGCTCTCACCCTCCCACTTCCTCTCTCCTTCTTTTTTTTTTTTCCAATCCCAGTCTATCTCCTTGTTCACCTCGTTCTTTCATCTGCCCTTCATCTCTTTGACAAGTGTTGTGCGGTCAGCTGTTTTTTTTTCCCTCTCCCCCCCCTTCCCCTCAATTAGTGCTATCATCGCATTTCATCCTGTGGAATACGGGGATGGTAATAACCTTACACTCCTACTGCAGGGTGATACAATTCTGCTGTGATTAATTGAAGTCCCCTCAGAGAGTCAGAGGAGGCGTAGATCTTCCCTTTCACACTCACTGACAGGCAAGCCATTATATTGTTTTATAGATCGCCGTCAGTAGCCCTTGAAGCTGCCTGCGGCCCACTGTTGTTCTGGAGGGTTTTATTGTGCAGGGTTATTGGTTGGTATTGCTGACAGGCGGAGCAAAGGCCACCCTGGGATTACTGGAGATGGGATCCCTGTGACAGTTCCACCGTATTTGACAGTTCCGCTGGAAACTTGAAAAAGATTTGCTGCAGTGGTTGATGTGAAAAGTGGGAATTTCTCCCAGCGCTGGAGACTAAAGTTTAACCAACATAACGTTGCCATAATGCACCTTAACTCACACGTTCTCGAATGACGGCGAGAAATGGTTGCTTGAGCTGCTTGGATGCGACAAAGCACACTGCAGTCCTGCAAAATAACCGGCATTAAAAAGGTGAGACAGATTGGCTTGCATTTCTTTTTAAAGCCATCGTGATGCAGAGCCTGAAGAAGGCAGAGCGCAGACTGAGGTTTGGAGAGTGCACTTGATATGCATGAGCCGCCAGGTGATTTCCAGAAGAAGAGAACACCGCGGATAAGAGGCTTGTCTCTAGTTTTAAGGAGCCACCCCAGGCAGTATTTGTGTTCTCTGCCAGCTTCCTGCTCATTCTGTCAGATCAATAGAGCATAGTATAAGCGACTGGATTGGGATTGCAGGCGTCAGACAAAACAATACTTATAGTTTTTAACTTTATACATGTTCGCACGGTGCCCTCCCAAATGTCTCCATGTAAGCCAGGCATGTCAGTTTATGCAGGGTACATCTACTATACGACGGCCCAGAGAGCACAGCACAGCGGCACCATGAGTTAACCATAAAATCCCGGGTGTTGCATCATTTCAGAAACTCTGTATTCACCGCCAGCCCTGCAGATTTGGTTTAGCGGAACAATAAAAAGTCAGCCATCTATCTACGTGATTACACCCGATTTCAGCACCTCAAGATGCGCTGCTCAGCGGTGCTCATAGGCTAATGTGTTTAGAAAGCACGGTTTGTTCCACCTCTCAAAGCGCCAGCTCGGGCTGCTGGGGTGAATCCGTCGGGGTGCTTGAAGGGAAATTCAAAGCCCCACCATGGCGAATGAAATGCAGCATTGTGACGCTTGTGTGCAACTCTGTCATGTACAGAGGACGAGGAGGAGGAGGAGGAGGAGGAAGAGGAGGAGGAGGAGGACACGAGGAGAGCATATCCCATGTTTTATAGATGCCATTTAAAGGAGCATACCCAGGACGGGCTTGCTGAAATGAACTGTAACCGCAGACTAAACACCAAGACAATAAACAAACAAATTGGTTTTCTGGAAGCCAGCAGTGTCCCACTCATTCGCTGATCCTTGCCGATGCGGCGAGCTGCTTTTTCCTGAGAGATTAGGCTGTGAAGCACAACTCCATCTCTTATTTATTCATGCTGATTTGCTGTGTGCATGTTTGGCTGTGGGTGTGTGTGAGAAAGGGAGACAGAGAGAGAGAGACAGAGAGAGAGATAAAGTGTATGTGAGTACAGCTGTAGTGCAGCAGTGTTTGTAAAAGTGCGTTTATGTGGATGATTTGTGTGGGCACATCATGCATGTGTGTAGAAGCTTTTGTGTCTCCCACCGCTCAATTAAAACTGTGTGCGCTGCGTTGTCATTGTATAAATTCAGCTCCTTCTGTTGTCCGCTCAGTGTACACGACTGGAGTAAAGACGATATGGGGAAGTTTCTATGACTATCTTGTAATACCAAGAATAAACAACTTGTGCCAGCAACTCGCACCAAGTCATCGTTCCAGTTGTGGATTTCCGTTGTAGCATTTTTAAAGGGATTTGTTTGAAGAAATCCAGTAGCTGGGTTTACAGGGACACTAGTATTCCGCCACTGATTAGAATTACACTTCAGTTAAAACCAAAACGTCTCATGTAACCACCGCATACACGCCCGAGCAGCGGGAATATTCAGTCGGATTGAAAAAAATGCGACGTGAACCTGAAATGTTAGCACCTAATATCCACGTGAACGAGTGCCGTTGAAAACGTGTGTCAGTCTTGGCTTGTCCTTTTCTGCTGAATGAATCAACTGTAGTCAGCAAAGTTGCCAAAAAATACTTCTGTTACATTTCCATCAGATTCAACACGCCACAACTGGCAGAATCCCGTGTGTCAAAAATGCAAATTCGTGCACATATCTTTGTTTGATTTTATTTATATGGCTCTGTGTAAACAGTTAAGTTAGAATCATGTTGAAGCAAACATGAAAGATGATTAAACCACTGCAGCTAAAACAGGATTAGTTATTTTCATGATGTCGTTATCAGCCTTAGATTTGTCATGCGCACCAGTAATACTTGGTGGAAGCCCAAAATGATGCTGATAAAAGAAGCTAATTATACAATCATCAGCTTAAACGAATTTTCATTTATATTTGCTCGTTGTTTTAAATAAACAACAGCGTTTATCTTTAAGTTTTTTACCTTAATGATGATATTTTAATGTTTCATGTGGGAAGCCCTGATGTTAACCTAACTGTGTGTAGAGTTTAGACTCACAGTAAGAAACTTTCTAAATCGTTCTTTCATCTTTGCCTGCAGAGTTGACATATGCAAGATCAGAGATTATATTCAGGACATTGAGTGTAGAAGAGGCTCCATGGCGGTAACTTCCAGATTTGTCGGCCATCAGACTTCTCTACCAACCCTCTTTTCTCTCTCTCCTCCTCCTCCTCTTCCTCCTCCACTCCCTTCCACAGTTGCCTTTCCTTGATGTAGTCAGTATTTGGCAGCTTTCACTCTCAATATTGTGCCATTGTGCTGAATTCCCATCAGCTCCTTCTCCTGCACAGCAGCAAAGAACTCAATTCTCCGAGCCTTTAACCATCCGTCCAGTGAAAAGGTAGGGGAATTGCAGATTTTGCGAAGCCCCACTTCTAAACCTTGGTTCCTGGGGGAGCAAGGGAGCTCACCATTTTTTTCATGGCAGATTTTTTTTCCCCCTCTCCATCTCTTGTGGTGCCCGAGGGTCCTTAGCAATGTATATATTTTTTCTTCTGTTGCTATCAGGCTCCGCCTTGCGCCTGTAATCATTAAACTGCAATTTGGGAAGAAAATTGCAATTACAGGGTTTAAAAATGGCCCTCTTATTTTCTACGCTTCTAATTTCTTTGTTGAGAAAGCCGGAGAATGGCAACCCTGTTGTGATTATATTAAGTGAATCGGACTCAATGAAATTGGCAGTTACTGTCAAAGGTCTCCCTAGTGCTTTTTTGGTGAAGGGCTGGTTAAGATTAATTGTAAACTGACTGTTGGGCAATTTCTCCAGTTGTTCGCTCGCATGATTATTTTTCTATCCTTCTGCTCCTCAACATGTAAACAATCAGAGGAGGGCTGGGTTTTGTGACCTGGCATGGAGGCCAGTCATTATGCGAGCCCAATGATAAAGGAGCTGATCACTCTCAAAGCAGACTCCTGTTTTGAAAATGTCATTTAGTGTATTGTTCAAGAGCCAGAATGAGAGACATAAATTAGTTTTCTTTCTTTCTTCCATGACAGAATTAGCTCAGCAGTTCACACTTCTCTTTCATCCATTCAAATACGCCTTCTCCGTCGGTCAGTAGGGTACTCAATGTGCTTGCACTATAAATACATGAAGAGTGTCTTACTTATAATTGTTCCTGTGCAGCTGGATTTTTATTCTGACTAGCAGAAGAAGCACCGCCGTGTGATAGAGAGAGAGAGAGTGGGGAGTGTTTTTGAGTTTGAGCCAGGATTGTCAGGTAGGAGTTCAGTTGGGCTCATTAGTGCCTTTCTCGGTGGCCACTGCTCCATCCACAAGGGATAAACAATTACCTTTGAAAACTGTTTTGTAACACCCAGTGGTAAACTCATGTGACATCTTGTTTGAATCGTTCCTGCAGTAATGCTGTCGGGTATGCGTTTTAGCATGTAAGTGTGAGTCCAGTTGCTTTTTAAATAAAAGTTTATTTTGTAATACATCACAGACGTCATAGATTTATTAATTCTGTGTAAAATGTATTAGTAAGTTTTGTGGAAATTAAGCCCGCTCTTCTTCCCAGGGCGTCAAATAATGCTCAACACTTCTGGCGTGACAGGGATACGATATAACCATGATATTTTACTAAACCTGACCAAGAAGTTTTAGTTTCTGATTATACACTGCCTGGCCAAAAAAAAGTCGCCACCTGGATTTAACCAAGCAAATAGGTACGAGCCTCCTGTTGGATAATTACTGCATGGGCGATTATCTTTCACCTGGCAACAAGTTATTTAACCCCAACTGATGCAATGAGTAGCTTCTCATTTCTTAAACAACCATGTCGAAAGAGACATCCTGTGGTCGTGGAAAAGATGTTAGTTTGTTTGAGAAGGATCAAATTATTGGCATGCATCAAGCAGAGAAAACAACTAAGGAGGTTGTAGAAACTACTAAAACTGGGTTAAGAACTGTCCAACGCATTATTAAAAACTGGAAGGATAGTGGGGAACCGGTGTCTTTGAGGAAGAAATGTGGTCGGGAAAAAAATCCTGAGTGATCATGATCGGCGATCACTTAAATGTTTGGTGAAATCAAAACGAAAAAAAAAAAAAAAACAACAGTAGAACATCATGCCTAGTGCCTACTGTACAAGCCTGTGGGGGCAGTGCTATGATCTGGGGTTGCTGCAGTTGCTCAGGTCTAGGTTCAGCAACATTATGTTCCCAAAAGAATGAGGTCAGCTGACTACCTGAATATACTGAATGACCAGGTTATTCCATCAATGGATTTTTTTCTTCCCTGATGGCACGGGCATATTCCAAGATGACAATGCCAGGATTCATCAGGCTCATATTGTGAAAGAGTGGTTCAGGGAGCATGAGACATCATTTTCACACATGGATTGGCCACCACAGAGTCCAGACCTTAACCCCATTGAGAATATTTGGGATGTGCTGGAGAAGGCTTTGTGCAGTGGTCAGACTCAACATCAAATGTGTCCTGTAATCAAAGCTGAAGGCGGTCCAACAAAATATTAGAATGTGTAACCTTTTTTGTTTGGTTTTTTTGGTGGGGACTTTTTTTTTGGCCAGGCAGTGTAACGTATGAGTGAGAGAAAACAAGCTCCCGTTCAAAAACTAAATTAAATTCAGTGACAAAATAATGGTCCCACACGAAAATCCTGTGACCAATGCCTCCAGCCTTCTTCTAAGAAAACACAATGTGGTGCAACAGTGTTTGCCTTTGTTGTCTAATATTGCTGCACATGGTTATAGTTGGAGTCTATTGGTAACCTGGGGTCTCACTGCCACAGGAGACGGCCAAAGCACGACTGCAGGCAGTGGTCTTATGGTAAATGGTCTTGAATTTAAATAGCACTTTTCTACCTATTAGCATTCAAAGCTCTTTGCAGTAACAATGTCACATTTACCCACTCGTTCACACAAATGTTCATACATTTACACCCCAATGTCAAGCACTTGGAGCAATTCGAGGTTCAGTGTCTTGCCCAAGGACACTTGGTCCATGTACTAGTCACCAAACCACTAACCCTATGGTTTGTAGACATTCTGTACTGAGCCACAACTGTCACAGTCAGCGGCACTCATCTTGCAGCACTGAGTACAGCTAAGAGCCAACAGACTCATTTTTGTCTTTGTGAACCACAAACACCAGCATTTGTTGCAAACTATTATGCAGTTTCCCTCCCTAAAATATGTTTTGGAAAAACTCACAGTGCTTACTTACAAGACAACAATTTAATTTTACAGTTTGGCTAAATTTAGAATCGAGCTTCTCAGAGCTACACATGAACAAATGTATGCACAGATTGGGGATGCAACATGCCTTTTAAGAAGCAATGTCACATTTAACAAACACTACAAAGGATGGAAACAGAAATCCATCTCACCCTGTTGACAGTGCCGCTACTGTATCTGTCAAAATGAACGAAAATTTAAATGTGCAGTACATGAAGGTTATGACATCCTTCGCTTTGCTAGAGGATCACTTGAGGCAGTCCTATTCTGAAATGTATGCCCAAAAAACATCAGAAATTATGCATTTTTTTTATTATGATGCATTGATAGAGCTAAAAAATCTATAAATCAAAACGTGCCAGTATCAATAATCCCGTCCTTTTTTATTGGAGGCCGACTGGTTACAGTAATTAGGCTTGTAATGTTTAGAGTGGTCATTTCCACAGTGGCATGTTCTGGCTCCTTGTATAAGTCAGTGTGACAATTCAAGTTCAAAGACTCTTGTAGATTCTCTTATCACTTTCAGTCCTTCCTCTTTACGTCCATTACTGTATCCATGTAGTACAGAGAGATTTTCCCTTTACTACAACACATTTCTGATGCTTAGATTGATGTGCTTTTTCCACCCTGGCATCAATTTTCAGATATAAGGTGGAATTATAAGCCTTGGGATGAAAAACTGTTTGATTCTCTCTCTCTTTCTCTCCCTTTCCGCTCTCTTCCGCCTCCCTCGCACTCTCCCTTTCCTTCAAACGCACACTCGCGCGATCACTCTCGCACGCAGCAACTCCCTCGCGACTGCGTGCGGGGTGACTAATTTCTCCCGGGCTTTGGACTTTGGCGTGAGAGAGGGTGAGAGGGAGAAAATGAAAGAGAGAGGAGAAGCAGTGGTGCCTGGCAGTTCAGAGGAAGCCGCCCACATCGAAGGAGTCTGATATCACCTCTCATGTCGCCTTTTTGGCTGCCTGTCTGTCTGTTTTGTCTCATAAACCAGCGCGAGCACCCTGCATGTGTGTAGCCGCTGTGGGACTGTGTCAGTTTGATCACTGTTTACTCCCCAGTTTCAGGTACTGGAGACAGATCACAGGCAATGTGCGTGGTGCTCCCATCTGTGAAGAGAAATTGAAATCTAAGTGTGTAGTTTTTGCATCCAATTTGCGCTGTCTTCGCTGGTTTCTGTAGAGTGGAACGGCTCCCAATCAGTGGAGCTTTGTTTACTCCCTGCGTCCTGCTGACAACTGGCTGGTACAAATATCAGCTACTGTAGTGTCACACACTGTGCCTTTGTAAAATTTAATAAGCACTGAACTGAAATAGGTTATGTGGCACCGAAATAGCTGATGTATGTGGCACACATATGTCAGCTATTGAGAAAACCGCTTTGTCTTAGACCCAACAGCCATTCGGAGAATTGATCCAAACATGGATTCATCATTCGATAAAATAATCAACACTTTTGAGCAAAGCTCTTGTGAAATAAAGGCTCTTTCATTGAAATCTATTATAAAGACAGAAAGTGGTTAGAAATGAGATTCAGTTACAATTTCACAAGCAAGAGCAAGAGCAAGCTCTTTCAGATCTGGACAGAATGACTCAGGGTTGTTGAAAATCTCAAGAGCAGGAACATTAAACAGGCCCAGTACAAAGACTTTTCCTCAGAATTGGAAATGTCTTGCTTTTCTATGTTTTGCATGCACATTGAATATTGGTTAGCACTTCAGTGATGACTGACAAAGTGCCTTGCATCAGTGATTCGCCTTTTTAATTAACTGTTGGCTTTTCTATGTATAGCTGTATTTTCTGAACATTTCATTTTAAGCGATAGAAAAACAAAACCGTCCACTCCCTCGGTGAGGTGAAAAAAGAAATCACCACTCTTGCAATGAGGATCTTGAAGTCAGCATCTCTTTATTCAAGCAGTGCTCAGAATCTCACATAACACAAGGTTATGGGAGAGGCGCTCCTAGAACAGAAAAATGAAACGTTATTTAGACACAATGGTAGATTATCTTCAGTACATGTCATGCTGCCTATCAACAAGCATGTTATCTATTCTCTGGGAGTATCTCCCTTGAGATGGCACCAAGGCCTCAGGTCTCCTGCACGCTCCTTGACCTGGCACTTAATCATGCATGAATACAACCTATTTACTAAACCTAATATTTTTCTATCACCTTCATATATTCAAAAAGAAACATGACATGAATTTCCAAAAATAAATTTAAAAAATCTGTAAATTCGACACAAATAATTCAAAGATTTTCTTGCAATATTAATGTTTCAGAGAGACTGTGTTGATGGACAGGTTGGAAATGCATGGCTTTGTAAATGCCTAATGAAAAACGAATACTATATCAGAGGTCTTCAACAGGGGAGTCGCGAATTTTTTTTCCCATTAATTTAAATGCCTTGAAATACACATATACATAAGTAGGGGGTCCCCGCTCCATCTCTCCATCAGTTTGGGGGTCCTTGGCCTAGAAAACGTTGAAGACCCCTGCTATATATTAAAGTTGTATGCCATTCATGAGAACAACAAATTCAGAAGATCTGATCCCAGCTGGAAAACTTTGCTTGTCACACCGCCCCTTCTCCCCAGGGGTGTAGCACCAAATTCTGGGCCCTGTACACTCTTAATGTCAGTGGGCCCCTATCCATGCCAGTGCACAAAGCACGCAAGCAAAATAAAATTTTCATGGGCCCTCTCCCTACTCGGGCCCTGGGTAGTCAGGTCCCCTTTTCCCCCCACTACCACGCCCATGCTTCTCCCCTTGTTTCCTGTCCAGATGTGTGTACACAGGAAGAGACAATGTGACGACCAGAGACCATGAAATATTGATTAAATTCAGGAAGTTGTTAATGGGCGGGGAAAACCTTAAGTGATGCAAATTGTAATAAATAAGTAATCTCTACTTTGGGCAACTGATGCATGTTATTGACATATGACACAAGTTCCCCAAACACATTACCGCAAGGTAACACTGTCCACCGTTTCTACCACCAAATTCACCATGCTGATCGCGTGCTTGGAGAGTCGGGTGAACCCGAATGGAGCGGTATTGTCTTTTAAAATAGAGAGTGACAGTAAGAAGAACTAAACAAATTTGACTGGTGTTGTCTCCGTCTCCAAAATGACCATTTGTTTCTCTTTAGTTGCCCTTTTGTCTATTTCCATCTTACACCTAAAATGACAACCACAGTCCACATTTGTTAATGACTGCCATGAAACATGACTATCATTAACACCACTAATAACCAACTGATAAACTCTTTGGTAAACACGCCTTACTAAAAAGTAGTCCCAACCATTTTGCTTTTGTTGTCGGCGACTGAATAGTATCCTGATGGAACTGGAAATGTAATAATGCACAGTGGAAAGAAAGAGAGAAAGAAAAGAGAGTAGGATAAGATAGCTGTCATCTTATTGGTTGTGTCTTCACCCACTGGGCTGCTCAGTCACTGAGGTTGGACTTACTGTGATAGGATGCTATTGTCTGCCTTTAATACTGTGTGCTGGCCCTTTGTATCTTCACAGAAATCTCCGCTCTCTGTTAATGGATTTTTGTCACCTCACTGCTGGCCACTACTCGGCTAGTCAGGCTAAACTCTTCTGCCAAATATGAGAGATTAAGGTCAGTAGTCTCCACAACTTGTGCACAGACAGAAATCCGTCTCAGGTCCTGCTTGGATGATCAAAACAAAGCATTACACCCAAACTGGTACTGTGTAGGGGCTTAAGTGGAGTTTATGCCTCTGTGAGACATAGACGCCTTAACCTACGCACGTAGCCATTTCTGCTATCTATAACGCCACCCAAGCGCTAGTCGGCGCTGTGTCTTTTTTTGCCATTTTGGGTTAATTTTTGTTTCTACTTCCTGCTTCACTTTCTACTTCCTGCTTCAGATTCAACAATGGCGACTGAAACTTCGGCGTCATACGAATGCTTGTACCTTCGAACCTCCTCTGTCAGTCTTTCTTCAGTATCTTCCATCTTTATTGATCCAGAACAATCAGTTAGAAAATTGCGGTCTGCGTCGCCGCATTGCGTGGTTTAATAGCTGGGGAGGTGCACGTCAGGCCATGGTGTAGGGGGCTGCATAGTGTCTGGGCTGTCGCTGTAGCTACGGCGTCAAATTGACGCAGAAGCATAAACCGCCTATTCATGTGAACTTATTTAATCCCACCAATGACATGACTTGCAAGTTTTACTTCTGACACGGACCACCTTTCTGCTTCGTGGTACAGATATAATGGAAATATTTTTGCTGCAATTCCCCTTCTCCCTCTCGTACAACTCTTAACACCTCTTCCCCTGGTCCTCCTAATTCATTTAAACATTTAAAACAGGGACCTTAATTATTCATGTCCCCCAGCAGTCTGTGGCCCTGGTCTGGCCTCCTGTGGACACCCTGGTGCAGAGTGTATCTGGATGGACACATTCGAGGGCTGCTCATTAATTGATGCCTCAGTTGATGCCAGAGGTTTAATGCACTCTCACTCTCTGCCTCTTGCTTTCTCTGCATGTCGTCTTTTCTCTTTCACACACGGAGGGTGTGAGGGGTTTTCACAGAAAACCTGGTGTCATGAAGTCATGCTAAAAAGACTCAAAGGGTGTCTTCACCATGCCAGACCACTAAGAGGCAAGACTATGTTTAACAAGACTCTTTACATCTGAAGGAAAACTCTGTCCATGACCTGACCGCAAGAGTGTGTAAGTGGACAGTACACATTACTTTTTTTCACCAATCGTACCATCTCTTGTCTTGTCTTCAGTCCTTGTTTTTGTGTCTCTGGAGCCGGGCCTCTCATTCTCCATCATTCAGCACAGTTTGTGCAAGGTGGTTACATCTTCTCTTCATTTAAAGACATGGTTCAAGAGGGTCATTATACTGAACCTTCTCCACGAAGAACAGAAAACATGAAGGGTGTAACAGTGTGAGGAGTAATTAAGAGCTGCAAAATCATACGAGAACAAAGTGTTGTTTCTACGCACTGAAGAAAGACGACAGGGGAAAGAGGTCAGGGTTTTCTTCTCTCCTGATAATTACTGTATTTAAATTTTTGTATTACCATCCATTGTGCATGTCCGTTTTTGTTGGCTTATGACTCTGTAAAGCAAACTGCTGTCATCTTGATTGGTTATCGATTGTGGTAGTTTTGTGTGTTGATTTAAAAACTTGTGGTGGGGGTGGGGATTGGGGTGCACGTCTGCACATGCAGCTGTTTTGGTATGAATTGGTTTTGCTGTTCAGCACCAGCCAATAGGAACAGGCACCACCAAAGACGACTTAATTGTCTTTAGTCATTCTCCTGTTTTTTTGAAAAACGAAAATCGCTGCAACAAGAGCTGGCATTATCTGTCCCGATTACAACTACCAGGTCTAATAGTAAATTATTTTGCCGAAAAAATTGCCTGCGCCAATCAGTCATAGCTGATGTGTTCGCCAGTCACATAAAAGCTCAGATTTGAGGAAACTCAGAAAGATAAACAGAAATGTTTTTCTTTCTTTGTATTTCCAGTTTACTTAATCATCTTCCTTCCCCTTTCAGGTTGGCCATCACCGGTTATATAATTATTATATATTATATATCACATACATTAGTGTCTTTTTTTACATCTACAGTTGTTCATATGCAGCTGTAGATTTTAAAACGAAATGAAACGTCTGCGTTGACTGCTAAGGCCTGGCCTTGGTAACAAATGTGAAATTTTTTTTTTTTAAAAAGCAACACTATTAACTCTTGAGTGCTTCTTTCTTTTTCTTGGAATACAAAGCCTGCAATACAGGAGCCTGTCATGGATGCCTGAGTGCGAGTCTGACCACTGTATTAGAACTGCGCAAGAAATCAATTCAGGAAATATAGAGGCAATTATTTTGTCTCCTACATTCGCTGACAAAGTAGCAGCTAAAAGAGCCAAGAAGAAAAAACAGAATTAAAGAGAAGAAAATAAATACGTCTACTGTGGGGCTTTGGGGACCATATAAAGAACATGTGGGTGATTTAAAATCTGCTATACCCCTGGAAAGAATCTGTAATTAATGAAAAATGAATGATATTGATTTGCTGAAGCCTGCGCTGATATTTATCGTGTGTGCGGCAGGAACACAGACTAATAAAAAAGAAGCAAATTTAAGGTCAAGATTTTGAGTCTTGAGTGTTTTGCTGTACTTTTTGGTCTATTATTGTGTTGTTTATAGAGCTAGTGCTCAGTAACTAGTCTTTTGGGTATGTGAATCATTCACAGTATATGTGTTCATGCCCATCAAGTTCATACAATGTCAGAGAAGACCATACTGTAGAAAATAGAGGCAGTTCTCTTTGTTTGCAGCGTGCATTTTAAGCTTCTTACAGTTTCACAACAAATTTGGATGTTTATGGCAGAGTATTAGAAAGTGTCTTGAGTACAACGACTTGCATCATTGCATTATCCTGATCTTGTCGCCCATCTGCTTCTACGATAAAATCAAATCCGATCACTATTGTAAGTTTTATTTTATGAGTCTGACTCATAAAATCATCCTGATCAGTAGGTGTTATTGGTTGAAATGACATACTGAGCTACTCCACCTTTCATGTCTGTCATTACCTGGGTGAATTCTGGGATTTGACTTGATCTCAGAACGTTACTGCCTCTCAGGTTTCTCATGCAGAGCTTTCTGCAGGGCTTTTTATTTTGCCGTCAAATGAGGTGTGCAAAGATCAGCTGTAAGCCATCAGCGACAGAGGCCAAATGGAAGGGTAATATACTCCTCCTTATGCAAAGATGCACAGCTGCTATGCCTGTATTAGCATTTGGGAACAACCCAAACCTCATAATCCTTGGGATAATTAAAAAGAGCACTTTTCCCTCTGTATGGTCTATTATCTGCAAATGAGGTCTATAAGAAGTGAGAGAGAGACAGAGGGTGGAAGAGGAGAAGCTGATACCTTGACAGTTAACAGTTTGTGGAGCCTCCACAGAATTAATGGTGCGAGACTTGACAGACAGTGATTCTGTATTAGGATATGGCATATCTTGGCCTGAAGGCCCCTTGGGCACCACTGGGACTAGAGTTGGACACGGGCTTAGACATTTGCATTAGGGTTGTGAAGGCATTTCCCCTCATAGCTCATAGAGAAGGCTCAGCTACAGATCGAGCGCGTTCTTTCCAGAGAGCTTGTTCTGTGACACCACTATAAGAAGCTGACAGAACATCATCCTGGCCGCTGTGAGGAGAAGAATAAATGTTCACCGGAAAAGGAAAGAAAATGAAACGGATCCGGCTCTCTGCTAATGAACTGTGATATGTTATAGAAGCTGTCCCTTCCATCTGTCTAGGAAAAAAAGAAAAAAGAAAAAGGAAAGAGGAAAACTCAGGGATAGTAGTCTATAGTATATGTGTCTGGCTTGTCTTCCCCTGCAGGTATTTGGGTGTATATGAAACGCAGTGAACAAAATAAAGGTTAATAAACACAGATACTGTATGTCCAGTCAGAAAGCCTCCTGCTGTTACTTTACAACCATTATGTCGGATAGGAGACAAGAGCTTCACAATTTCCCTGTTTACTCTAGATGTGGCAATAGTGCTTAATCCACAAGCAAGCTAACATTAGCATTAGCTGTTGTTACGCGGCTAAATTTATGAAAAAATAAACAACAACCAAGCACTGCAGTACTCGAATAAGTCTTATACTTTTGAAATACAAGAACTAAATAGCATTTTAAATTTAAATTCAACATTTTAAACATTTGAAAAAAATACATTTTCACTAACATCATCTTATTCAGTTTGGCGTCTTCATGCAGTGTTGAACAGTAAATAATTTACGGACATTTTAAGTTTTAACCCTTAAATCCAGAGCAGTAAGAGAAGTGACTTGTCCTGTGATGAATTTAAACATTTCGTGGCAATTTTATGGGGGTTCTTGAAGCTTGTACACAACTCTGACCGCTCAGTTGCTTCTCAACCTGTCTGAATCAGCCATCAAGCACGGAGGCAACACAAAGGATGACCTACTTGAATCAACGGATGAATGAGGAGGTTCATTTGTTTAGTAGCTCTAAAATCTGAAAAAAAAAAAACTACCACCGTCATCAAAGAACTACCTTACATCAGCTGTGTGTGTGCCAAAAACCTTAGACCTGCCTAAACCCTGCTAAAGAGTACACATTCGTTCTGCACTCTGCACCTTCATACCAGCATTAGGGGAGTAGTCTGTATTCCTCAGTCAAAAGAGGAAAAAGGAAGAGCTACTATTAACCGGGAGGCTAGGAAACTTGGTAAAGCTACAAGCTGTCGTAAAGTAGCCATTGTCATTATCCATGATCATTCTAGATGATCATTTTGTCTTCGTCCCTTCTGTTTCTCTTCTCGTGTGCTGTTTTTTTAAGCTGTTCAGCCAGACGCTGACCAGCTCGTTCTACTGCCGAGCGTGCTGTATAAGCCAAATAGCCCCGACGATGGCCTAACATTGGAAAAAATGGCCGACCCTCTGTTCAGAGTGTCATGGCGTTTATATTTGAATCCGATTTTCCCTGCCTTCCCATTTCAGAACCCATCACAATAGTCATCTTAATTTTTGATTGGGGGGTGGGAAACGTTTTTCCAACAGAGCCGCACCTACACACATTTACATAAACCATGAATTATGGGAAATAACCATAACTGATCTGACAGAAACTATTTCTATTGTAGGCCGACCACATTACTCACATAAAGGTTCTGATCACGAAACTGTGTTTTCATTTTCTGTACAGTGTTGTTTTTATTTTAAGCTGCAGTAACTGTAGGCTTTCCTTTACTAATTGTCTTCAGAGTTTGTGTGTGGTTCAGGGTGATGCTTAGATGCCCTTTAATTTTTTCTTGTTTGCCCAGAATTGCATTTTTTTCTCTAAGAGTGCTGCCGCATCGATTATCTGTATCTTTTTTATGTGAATACAAATGTCCTTGCGTGTTCGTTATTAGCACACATGAACATTCGTGTCTGTGCATGTGGGGAGACACAAGGCTCGGCTTACGAGCGCCCTGGTAGTCGAGCTCTCTGAAGGGGTGGAGCAGACACTGAGCTCAGACGTACCTATTCATCACTCTGAAGCAGGGAGTTCATTAAAATAGCCCACGCAGCCTCCTTTGTGGCTGCTGAACCAAAGCCAGCCTTCAGTGCTAAACAAACAGGGTCAAAAAGTGATCTCACCACACACTGATACTGTTCAGCAATAAGAAAGAAGAAAATAAATAAACAAGATTTCCATATAGACATAACTGGCCAAAGATACAATATGACACATCACACACTGGAAGATTTGATTTAAATGATCATTTTCTGCATAATTGTATTCATGCAAATGTTATGTGTGACTGTTTCTGTATTCAGATACTGATACTGAACATTTTAAATGACACACAATTTCCCAACAATTAATTAATCATTTTTTCTAATGCACAGAAAAGATAAAGACAAAATAATTGACATACATTACGTTCAGTGCTTTGAAGCATCTATTTTAAGCACCAAGTTGTATTATTCTATTCTGCACCTTGACCCAGTGTTCAACAGTTAAAGAAATAGAAGTCCCAGAGAAACCAGTTCTGCAGTGACCTTTTCCTGCCAGTTCAATTGCCTAATTAACAAACATCAAAAAACCAGAGGGGAAGAAACTGCAGCCCTTGGTGACCTTTTTTAATAATACTTCACACATGATGAATCGCAAAGCTTCATCAGCTAGCGAGTGTAATTTGGAAGGAATAACTGTGTTTTACGAACAAAGAGCTTCTAAAAGTTAAATCCATTGATGATACATACTGTATTATCACAGCAGAACAAAAATATCCCTAATAAGTAGTTAAACCCCTAATCTTAAGATCCAGTGATTTAAAAAAGAAAAAAAAAAATACTGCAAAACCCCCTTCAAAGGCATCTTAAGGCTATTATAGTTAAAGTGTACTGGCTTAATTAAAGACTGCATTTTACTTTAAAATTTTACTAATTATTTTTCTTTTGTTTGGTAGTTATCAAACCTCAGTTGGAAATAAAACAAGCAGCGCAACTGGAGTTTGCATTTCATATTTTGGTCTCTTATCATACATACAGTATATGTACATTGTTGATACTATATTTGCTGCAGAAAGCTGCTCTTTTAATTCCTAAATAAGATGTATGCATAGAAACTGCGTGGGTGGTTTTATGTTTTGAGTTTGCGTGCCTCACTGTATGTAGAATACACCCTGTATATGTACTGCGCAGTATTTCAAGGTGACACAGACAAAGACACAAATGGTTTTCCGGCAGCAACCCGGTAAGATCTATATATTCTTTCATGTGGCTGCCATAATGCAGGGTAGCCTTTGAAGATGTGTAATATAAAAATGTAATAGTGTCATCCTCTTAGGAGGCTTTCTTTTTTGTTTTGCAAAACTTGAACTTAGCAGTGTGACACATCATGACATTGTTCTCTTTATGTTTGCCTGGAAACATTTCGTGGACCTCAACATCGCTCTCACTGTCCACTTCCACATGTACAGCTCAAGGACCCGTCTTATGGTGGCCTAAGAGGCGAGACAGAGGGAGAGAGAGCAGGCAAACTGAAACCATATAGTCTGTCACATAACTTGTGAACTTATCTCTTAAAGTTTTTCTTGTGTAAACATACAGTACAGTGCAGCGCTGTATTGTGTTTACACATTGTAGCATCCAATAATTGTTTTTGGTATTTAACATGGGCCTGTTAAAGTCATCTTGAAGTAAGTGCATTGAAAGTGCCCAACATCCCTACTAAAACTCAGAAAACTGTTGAAAATCTGCATTAGTAATAATTTATTTAGTTTAACACAGTAGTTTTGATGCCACTCTTGTGCATTTATGTTGACCCCACTGCATAAACGCAGGAAATGAAGAAAACAGCGAGTCCTAGCCGGTCCAAACACAATAAAATCTGTCTACCTGCATCTCACGCCTAGTTGCACGCAGCTTTGTTAGCTTCCTCGTGTTCAGCACAAGAAATGCACAGATTGATGTGAACAGCGGCAGACATGGGAAAGAATGAGAAAAGACTTTTCAGAATAAATAAAGGCCAGAAACACAGACCAGAATTTGCCAAGATGCTCTATTCTGGTTTCGTAAACTGAATTAGTGAATCGCCTGGCACGTTGCTTTGCTTAATTTTAAGTTTCCAACTACCTGTTACCTAGTGCAGTCGCCCCAAAATCTGCTGCAAAACCATTAACATAAGCAAGGTGGATAAATCAAGAGGTTACCTAGGATTGAATGGAGACATACTGCCCAAAATGGTTGAACTTGTCAAACCTCACTATAATTATATAAACATATACTATGACCTTCTTCTTTTCATCAGATTTGATTGAAATCAGTAACCCTGTACTAACGAAACATAAAGTCATAAAATGTTTTTTGGTGTTGGTCATAGACTGTATAAAGATGGATGGAAGAACATCTCCTCAAAGGTGAAGCCAAAGCAAGTAGAGCTCCCCCTAGTGGCTGGCTGCAGTATAGGTCATAAGCTCCACCCCCTCCATGTTAGCAGATGGGACTTGCGGCAAACTAAAACACCAAAATACACGTCAAATTTTATTTTTTTTTTCAAGGATGGTTTCAGTCACTTTAGGTAGTTAATATTGTGCTGATCCATGTTCAAGTGTCAATTTTTGGGATAAATTTCATTTTAGTTAGTTATTTGACGCTATAGAAACAGGATGTGACGTAATGGCAACCACCAGTTGTCATGCCAACCGCTCTGTAAAGCGGTCCACTGAGACCGTGAGAGTTGTGAACACAATCTTTAAAAATAAGTACAGTGTATAATCCAACATTTTCTTGTAACTGGTGGAGGTAGAGCAGAGCGCAGTATTAATTAAACGAAAACGCGAGTGAGTCTGGAGGAAGTGTGGTCGGCTCTCGGACCGAGTTGCGCAGATTCTGGCTGCATAGCCGCAAGATGGCGCCGCGCTTATTCCCGGGAAAATAACGTCAGTTTGGCCAGTGCAAGGGAGTGGGTTTAAGGTGTTGGTACACTGCAGTATAGCACAGTCATTTCCTGTCCACTCCAGTGCAGTCCACTCCACCCCAGTTCACACAGTGAGCCGACCAAACACAGACAATTGGTCAGATTTAGTTGGACTTCATGTTCTCTGTGACCAATGGGCTTCTGGTTCTTGGTGAGTGCGGCCAGGGTGACCTCTGAAGTTATCCTCCGCCATTTCTAAAACACATGACAGCTGCACATGCATCATGTGGCTCCATGTGGGTTTTTTGAAGCAAAAATTAGGTTACATCTTTTTCCTTTTTTTCCTTTTCCAAATGGTTGTCAGAAATCGGTATGAGCTCTACCCCTGTGTGTGTGTGTGTGTGTGTGTGTGTGTGTGTGTGTGTGTGTGTGTGCAAACAGTGTGTGCAAATGTGCATTCATAGACTGAATATATACATACAGGTGATTCTATATGTGTTCTGGGAGTGCAGCGTTCTGGCGTTCTTTCATGTTTTACGGCTGGCGGATGGTCGAGCAGTGGAGCAGATGTGGCATTTAAATGGCCTTCTTTTTGGGAAGCAGGTGGCTGAGTGTGATAGATCATAGATGTCATCTCTGGCTCTGCTTTGTTCTGTATTAGCGCTACCAGAATGGGCTCCTGTCTTTGGTGCTTCAGCGGCAAACACACACATACACGGACACGCAGCCACACGCAAACATATGTGCAGCATCCTCATTCACCAGATTCATATATATATGTGTGTGTGTGTGTGTGTGTGTATACGGACATGCAGATTTCCCAACACACACCTTCAGGGAAGAGACCAGCTATGATAAAGGAGAGTTTTCAGCGCAGAAATCCCACAGCCCTACACTGTACGACCTTTCCTCCTCTCTAATGACCTGTAAAAGTCCAGCTGCACAAAGAGCAAAAGTGTAATGTAGCTTCGTGTGGAAAATGTCTTAGTTAGGAAGCTGCAACGCTAATATTTGCACAAGATTTTCTACTTCTATTGTGTCTTTTTTCTTCTTCTTCTTCTCAGAATGCACTTAAATGCAGCAAAATGACTTAACCCGACTGTAACAAATGAAAGTGAGCGATTATAATTAGGTTTGTATCCGATTCTGTTAATGATGTGTGCGTCTGTGTGTGCACTCTCCTCGGGGCCTGTTCCATTTCTCTTCTCACGCCGATGCTCTTTATTCCAGAGGAGGGGAGATGGCGTTTCGAACAAGCCCATAGCAAACAGGACTAAAAATAATGATTCTGTGGCTCTGTTTGAGCTTTGCTGCTCTTTGCCTTCCCCTCAGGAATAGCTCTCTAAATACACACAGCGCTGAAGCCGCGGCGCAGCTCTGGGCTGTCTGCGTGCCTCTTCAGTCATTTTCTTAAAATATCCAAAAGCTTTATTGATCTGGCCCGCGTCATCCTAAGATGCATGCTCCCTCTCTCTCTCTCTCTCTCTCTCTCTCTCTCTCTCTCTCTCTCTCTCTCTCTCTCTCGCTCTCTCGCTCTCTCTGCTGCCATTTTTAATATGTTTTTTTATTTTTTTATTTGTGTGTGTATGTCTTGTTTGCTCTGGCTTTGCAGACACTTAGGAAAAAAATCAAGCAGCCGGGGCGCAAGCAGCTGAGAAAGTGTGCTAAATTATTGTTATTATTAGCCCGTAATGACATCATCTCTCAGAGGGATCGTGAGCAGAGTTGGTGAACAATCCTACCAAAGAAACATCTGATTTGTCGTGTTGCTGCTGCTGCTGCGTGTTCTGACAGCACTCCCAACTGCTCAATTAATTTTAATCAAATGTTTACAATGCACTAACAGCTTGGATTTTTTTTTTGTGTGTGTAATAACGATGCAAAATGAAACTTTGTTTGAAATTATTGCCCCAAACAAACATTAATTAGTTCGCTGTATGAGGTGATATATTCACGCTGTCCAATCACAGGCGGGGAGGGAAGCAGCAGGAATTGTGGATAATTGAGCTCCTACTGTTAGTTCTATCAGTCGCTATAGATCTTCGTGGCGTGCATCGATTTCTTTTTTTTTTTTTTCTCATAGATTCATTTCATTTTATCTTTTTTATCTGTTTCTTCTCTTTTTTCCCGAGACTTCCTCTGGTCTCTTTTACTTTTCTCTTGTGCTTCCAAAATATATCGACTCCTCCCGAGTCCTACTCTCTCTCTTTCATCCCTCACATCCCCAAATTTCAGCCGCCCTCCTCGACTCTCTTTTCCTGCCTCTGTTGAATTCTTCATTTTCCGCCTCACCTTCCTCGCTCCTTCACTCCCTCTTTGCTCAGTCAGCCTCCCCCTGCGCCCTCTTGAGTATCACTCCTCCAGCTTCTCCCACCTGTCTTCACTGAGAGGCAGTGGCCCTCCGGTCTCCGAGTGTGTGTACCGTTCCCTGGTGTTCATCTCGGAAGTGACTTCACCCCAGGATCAAGTCACCTGCAGCCCAGGTAATCTGGCGTATGCAGGTTCCACATCCTACTCTCCACCTTAAATAAATAAGATGCTGGGAAAGAGTACTTGGCTCTCTTATGAAGTTACTTTTGTGTGTTATTAAAGTGACAAGTTTGAACTGATGGTTTAATCAGAGTTCACTTTAGAGAATATTGAAAGGTAAGTTGTTTTTAAATAAGGCAGTGTCCTCTTTGCATGAATGGTACACATTCATCAGTGCAGTGGAAGAGAAAGTGACGCGTCTTTGGATTGACCCTAAAGAACTGGTATGAAAGCGGGGTCTAATTTACTCCGCCATAACGAATCTGAAATATGGTTGCACATCTCAAACAGCGTTGTGCTGGCGTTGTGTTTCTCATATCACTCCCGGAAGCATATCTCTCTCCCTCCCCTCCCTCCAAACTCACCACACACACCGGTCCATCACCTGCTCTCTACTCAATTTAACCTAACGCAGAAAACGGCGCGGACAAGTTACATGGCATCAAAAGCTATTTGACGCTTGTGGCCTTGTTCACTAATAAAAATGGACGTTACCACCACCGTTTAAAATCCAGTATTTGTGCGCTTGATTTTTTTGGAGAGTTGTTCAAAACGACTCCAGACGTAACGTGAACTAGCTTAACTTTATAAGAGCTAGCTAGTACAGTTAAATTCGCTAATACTTTATTTAATCTTACCAGTGTTGGGCACGTTACTTTAAAAAAGTAATTAATTATAGTTATTAGTTACTTCTCCCAAAAAGTAACTGAGTTAGTAACTGAATTACTCCACTATAAAAGTAACTAATTACCAGCCCACCCAGAGGGGGAAAAAAACACCTTCGCAGCTCTTGTGGCAACGTAACGCACCACATTTTAGTGTCGGTAACGGCGTTGTAATGGAGAAAATAGTAATTAATTAGATTACTCGTTACTGTAAAAAATAACACCGTTAGTAACGCCATTTATTTTAACGCCGTTATTCCCGTCACTGAATCTTACAAACATTTGTCCTTGGAAAGCCACGTCAGACCAACACAGCAATAAGTTTAGTAGTATTCATGTATATATACTGCACAGGCTGCCACCAGTTGTCGCTAAATCCAATATTACGTCATTACGGTAATATTATGATAATTTAATGATGGACAATTAAAGATTGTTTCAATCCAGTAAAGCACCCATTCTGCAACCACAAACTATTTGATCAGTCCAGCTCGAGTTCTTTCACACAAATGCTTATCCTTTGATCATCAAAAGTTAAATGCAAAAAGAAACAAATACAGGGAAATCTCTTAGTAATTAGACAGTTTATTCAAATCTTAGCCTGAACATGAAGTATGTTTTATCGTGACTGAGTCGTTCTACTGATGGTTAGAAAGGGTTCAAATGTATTTCAGCGTTTTTTTTTTATCCGCTACCGAAGCTTCAAAGTCAAATGCCCAGCTGACACGTTTGTAGTCGTGCAGAACATTTTCCCGAGCGTAGAGATCACACCTTCACTGCTAAATTATACTCTTGTTCTTTTCAGCTGAGGGTTGTACGTGTAGGTGGAGAGAGCAAAAGCGCGGGGATCGCATAATAAAGGTTGGAAAGAAAGTTTGTTTCTTTCCCACAAAAAAATTACAGTGGTGCTGTTTTAGTAACATGACTGTGAAACCACCAGGTCTTGTGACCGGACGGTGTTGTGGGCTGACAGGCCCGTGGGGGCTGCTTCCGGAGAGACTAGCAACTGCAGCGTTTTAGTGTCGTGTGTGATAAAGTGTTAAGCTGGTAAATTTAGAGAGAACCTCTTGCTCTGTGATGCTGAGTGGCTTACACCTACTTTAAATCGGATGTTTACTGTTATTGTTACGTAATTTTCTGCTTCTAGCCGCAAATATCTAAATGTCATGTCACTTCCATTTTACCTGGGAAAAAAAAGGAAAGTAAACCGCCGAACAATGAACTCAGCGATGATGCATAAATGGTGCTCTGCCAGTAGCTTATTATAGTCACTGCTAGGTGTTAAAAAGTGGACTGAGTTTATTACAAAAAAACTTGCCCTTGGATGCAATATCTTTTTATATAGTTTTCACTTCATTCTCATCACCAAGTCCCCATATGCCATTTTCTCTGCTAGTTTTGCTTAAGAATTGTACTGTTGTAAATCACCGGACACAAATTACTGGAACAGTAGAGAAAACAGTAATGCACAATTCGACATCATAAAAACACCATCATCCGCCCGAGACAGCTGTTGATCCCAACCCCGACTGGCTTACACCACATTTGGGCATACAGTGTGATTAAAAATGATCCTTTTTAAATGCTGTAAGAACCAGATGGCTCATATTTTCTGAACTGAAGGTAACAAAAGTTTTTATCCATGCTAGCTTTGCTCTGTCGGTTGGTCAGTTCATCACTTTGGTTCATGTAGGATTGCAACAACAGCTGCTTGTAGAAATTGCCGTATGCATATTGGATCGTCAAACAAATACTGTTGGGTTATTGAAAGCGGCATTCGTTAATTTATTGGATAACAAACATTTTTAAATCTTATGGCATTTCTACTGAACACATGACATGAACCTGCTTGGTTTAGATACATATCATTATGATACGTGCCAATCTAAAGTCTCCGGGAAGGTTCATACTGCGTGAAGTAATGTCAAGCTGTTGATTTCCAACTTTTGACAGAATAATTATGTATGATGCGCTCAGGCTGGTAAAGTCCATGTTGTTTCTGTCTCAGCGGTAAAAAGTAAGCATGGCACGCAAGATGAGACATTCGCCTGACTGCGCCCTGACAGCGTTTCCCCTGAGCTAATTAGAAGCCTTGCATATACAGTATGGTTTAGATTTCACACCAGCTCGCTTGTCCAACACTAATGTCAGAGTTGATCCTCACCAAGTACTGATTATAATGAATTAGTCTAAATCCCAGTGACTAAAATCAGGAGATGATATTATTATTATTATTAGATTGGAGGATGCAGATTGGTAAACTTACATGAGTATTTGCATATTTTCCAGAGGAGCTGTGTTTTTTTAGGGACACAGAAAAAACACACGAATGTAACGCAGCATTCCTCTGCCCTAAATAAAATAAAGGTTTGCTGATTGATTTTTTTTTTAAATTATTATTTTATAACACATTTGACCATTTTTTTGGCCAGCCTCCTCTCGACTGGACCTTGTTGTTGAATTTAATGATCTGGAAACCTAATGGCATTCGAAAAGTCTGCTTTGTGTTTACTGCTTATTAGGAGATTTTACACACGAAGATTTAAACATAGTAAACGTTAAACCTTCTTAAGTGGTTCTGAGCTCATTAGCACGATAAAGTTCATTGACTGGCCGATCATGGCTGTAGACTCGATGCACCAAATCCTCCCTGCACATGCAAAATAATCTGCGTCATTGAGTGTCCTTTTAGGGAACTGCATTCAGTCATCTTTTGTTTCCAGTTTTAACCTTTTTATCAATTTATCAACGCTTTGGTATTCATGTGAGTTTTAATACTGTAAAGTCTAATGCAAACACATGGTGAAAGGCTAAAAACTGTAAGAAAACTTTTAATCCAGCTCTTGCTTTTAACTAAATGCACAAGCATTAAAATTCCCTGAGAACAGCAGGGACGGAGCAATTACGTCACACCATTGATTGTGCGATTGCAATATTGGCCTTGTCGACAGCTGCACTCAGTACTACTTAACTAGAAGGAGGGAACCATTGCGCTCTACTTGGGGGTGATTGAATGTGTTTATTTAATTTCTTGTCCAGAAGCGAGACAGGCAGCCGAATGTCTGATTACCTCAACCATTACCACAAGATATTACTCCAAGATTTTAAAAAAACACGTGACCTCTGGAACACAGGGCGGCAGCAGGGACAGAAATGCAGAGCACTTCCACTGTGATGTTGTAGAGGTTATGCTTCCTCTGGTTTTGATCCTTTTTGCGCCATAATGAATCTCTCTCATGTCACTTCCATCGCGGATGCCTCCTCCAGGTGATTCACCGCCGCAGATCAGACTTTCCCTCTGTGCTTTCTCAAGCAAGACCAACTCCCTTGAACAGATTTTTCACACAGAAGATAGTCTGACAATAAAGGCAGATATTCATGCCCTGGCGTAGCATTTTGTCAAAAGATAAAAGCTTTCCTCCCCTCTATCTCCCTTTTCATCAACACAGAAGAACATAGTTTGAAGGCAAACCCCGTTTTCTTCAACTCTCCGAATATCTCCGCAGTGCAATGTGGAGGGTGTCATTTGTAATGAATAGCCCTGAGGTAATTAGAAACATGCTCCTCTTCCAGGAGGAAAACAAGATTGTGAAAAAGTGATGATGAATAAATAAAGAAAAAAGAAATGGATGAAAGAGGGATGGGCCCTCCTGGCTGAGGAACAGATGCCAGGTCTGTATTGTTGATAACTCTCTGCTGTTTGGTGGAGGACACAGGGGGTTTTGCCAGTTCATTAGCCAGTCTAGTAAGGAGGCTTCACACTGTCTCCAGCAGCACTCAAAACACCGCCTACTTGTCTTGTCACTCATGTGCAAGTTTGGGTGATAAGAGGGTGTTTGCGTGTTTTGGCGTGTTTGTGTGCGTATTATGTCTGTTTGCTCAGAGTTTTAGTCTCAGTGAAAGGAGCTGAGATATGAGATAGGAAATGATTTTGTGTAATTGAGGGCTATGAAGAGCAGTGCTGTTTATCATCCCTACAAAGTACATTTCTGTTCTACTAATTTGTTGTAAATTTTGGATTAGTTGTAGTTGCTGCCTGCGACGCCTTCTCTTGCAGTTCAGTGCAGCGGGTAGAATATTGTGGTGCAAACAATTTGGTTTGTGTTCATGAAGTGACAAACCCATATTGAGAGATGCACCAACTCTGCTGCTCCTCAATTCTGCAGAGCATTTTATCTTCTTTCGGCTTGTTTTGGTCTTCTGACACACAACTTGACTTGCCTAGCTTTACAAGGTGATAATATGTTGTGTGTTTTAGCATGTCGGTGGATGGTTTCTGTGGCAATACTCTGTAAAGATTCCCTCTGGAGTTTTTGACCTCTAGTAACAAGGGATGTCCGATGCGGATCCTTTAATATTCAGTATCGGCCGATCAGAGTCCTGATCTGATCTTAAGTAAACAAAATGTCCTCTCTTGCAGATTCATGAAGGCCTCTCTTTTCTTACTTGTGTTTCCTAGATCACGTATGCATTGTACGACCGGAATAGTGCTGTCAAAGCTAATGAAGCAAGGAGAGGGTAGCTCCTATTGGCTCGAGAAGCTCCATCAGACAGAAATGTGCTGGTCATCCAATGCCATTAACTCTGTATCCCTTTCTGTAATATTTTTTGCCCTTAAAACCGTGGCTAGGAAACTTTTTTAAACCTAGTGCTCAGTGTTTGTTGTTGCTTCTGTGCCGCCTTTGCCTAACTGTACTCTGTTTTTTTTTATTTTGGTGGTACTGAGTGAGGATCTCTTACTACCACCTCGCGAAACCTCTGCGTTGCAAGATTCACAAACTTCTGTCTGACTGACTTCGTTTCTTTCACAGTAAAGTACTTAGCAAGCATGTTTAATCACGTTGTTTTGGGTCAGCTTCTTCTTAAATTTTTGGCAGCTTTGCCGCTAGCCAACTGATGCTAAAGGAGAAGAAGAAGAAGAAGATAATTTGACACTACAGGCACATGGTTTTGGTTTATGGCAGACCTAGAATAAATAACTACGAAAGATCAGGCTTGGCTGAAGCCCAAAACTGATCTGATCATTTAAAAAAAATGCCCGAATTGTATTTCTGTGATTAGGTCACTGCTTTATTTCATGCAGTTGCACAAGGACGCATGAAGATCTGCCTACATGCGTGTGAGTCTACACTTGTGACAATGTTTTCCACCCACTGTAATGATCAATCAATGTCACGATGCACTTCATTTGCCAGCAAAGACTGGTAAAAGGAAGGCTGCAGGCAAGTTAACATGGATGACATATACTGTACTTTTGTTTCACAGGGCCCCAAAACTACAGGGAAAGATTCTAGTTTTGGTTCAACACAGTTGTCCTGAATGGGGACATATAGAGACCAATATTTTCTGGTACCAGTCTGTAAACATGTTTATTTCTGCTGCAAAGTTGATCATTTTAACAAAGAGGTCTAAATTGATTGACTCTCTGTTGGAGAACTGCCTCAAGTTGCCATTCGAGACAGGCACTGCCCCAGAACCGCTTGATAATTACTACCCAGTTGCTACCTTTGTCTGTCTCCTGTTTCCTCATGCCAGTACTGTACAGTCTGCCTCCTGGAGCTAAACATGACATTAAGGGAGTGGTGAGTGGCTTCACTGAAACAGTAAAGTAGCAGCCGGACAGCTAAACAATGAGCCGAGAGCTCTGTAAATCTGAGAGGGTGCTGTAGATTTGGGTGATAATTCTCTGTCGGTTAATTACTGGGAGCAGCACCTTTCACATGGTCACATTATCATTTGACAAAGCCCACCAAGGATTTCAATACATCACCCCACCCAGCCCGCTGCTTTGAGCTGTCATGTTGTCAGGCAGATTGATCCCACCTCACTTAAATGCAACATAAGCTACAGCCACAGTGCCGAGGGGAGGAGAGCACTCTTCACTGACTGTGACATGGACGGGAAAAGAAAGATGCAGACGCTAATAGAGGAATCAATATTCACCATTTTGAACGTCGAATCATGTGCCTTGGTCAAAAGATGGCTGGCTTGATCCGATGTGTGTTCGCTCAGTTCTTTACAGATGGTTGGCGTCAGCAATGTCGCAGGGCTCCTAAAACAAATTGTAGACCAGGTGCACACACTGAACAATATGTACCTGCATGGTTTTCCTATGTTGATTATTTGGTAGTGTGAAAAGATTGAAGGAGACGATGCAGATATGTGAGAAATACGTCATCACCACACATTAGATGCTTGTGTGCTCTGAGCTGCAGATTTTATACCCTGAGATGTAAGTCTCAGATGTAGAGTCTCAGATGATAATTATATGCAAACACACACAAACACATTATTTTGGATTCTTTGAAAGTGGATTCTTTTTTTTTTTTTTTTTTTTTGAGTGTGTATCATGCAATTTTGTCCATCCTTTGACGAGAGGTTTCCTGCGCCTCTGGCTGACTCAAAAAGCAGAATATTTCTACCCATGTTTAACACTTGGCAAAGTTCTTTTCATCAAATGCTGTTCCATTTTCTCAAAGCATACGTTTGGTGATTGTGGCCCAAGAGCTCCTTTCTAACGTTATCTACCCACAGCACTTGTTTCCAGAATGACTCTGCTCTGTCCAGATGTTGCCTTAAAAACTACAGATGTTGCCATTTGTGATGGAGTCGCTGGTATCGCTTCCATCTTATCACTCTTCCATGTTGACTTTATTTGCTCGTCAAAGGTGAACGGTGAACAGACACCAGGCTTTCCTGCAGCCACATGGGGGATTTGCTTTTGAAAGTTCGAAACAGCTCCCCTCAGCTTCACAGTTTCTATAGCCACCCCGTG
The DNA here is from genome assembly GCF_963514085.1 of Chelon labrosus. Classification (NCBI taxonomy): domain Eukaryota; kingdom Metazoa; phylum Chordata; class Actinopteri; order Mugiliformes; family Mugilidae; genus Chelon; species Chelon labrosus. The sequence continues at coordinate 17,308,789 of NC_140340.1, forward strand.
CTTTATATAAATCAGTTGGCTTCATTTTCAGTTCCTCAGTCAGTTGCTTTGACCTGCCTTATGAATCCTAATGTTTCAAATTAGGCCTAAGAAGTGAATGAAGTCCTGACTTGTATCCCAATAAAATGCTCCAAATAAAAACCTTTGCATGCAACTTTAAATGCAGATACTTTTTTTGTACTCTTGACTGAAGCACAAACATTAGCCTAATTAGATTCACTGGCATTTTTTTCAGCACCTGCTCTGCTGCAGACACTTCTTCACATTCCTGTCCCTTTAGTGGGACGATGCCACCATCGCTGTCACCGATTGACAGCACAGCTGAGCCCAGCGCTGTCGTCTGTGTTCCACAGAATATGACCTGTCAAAAAAAGTCGCCTACCTGGAAATAAGTTTCATGAATGAGTTTTATGAAGACATGCTGTCACTTATATTGGAGCACAAATATCTGACGGACATATAAGGCATACCGTATCAAAAATCAAAATAAACCCTATGTGAACAAGAAGACAAGAATGCCACAAATCGCTCGTGTAAAAAGAAGCAAAGCTGCTGTTTGAGGCATGAGGCATGCAGTCGTTTGTCGGTTAGGTGACACATTTCAGTCGTCCTTTGTAAGCATGAGTGAGATGAGCATGACTCGGTGTGACAAGCCTCTCGGGTTGCAGGATGATGTCAATAGGCAATCGCTACTCAATTTTATGACTGAGAGATGACCAGTAAACATGCCAGGAATCTGTGACTGACATCATCTCCTTTTGGTAAATTAATACAGGCTGGTTATAAGAAGTTTCTGACCTTGCATAGCTTCTGGATATAGATGGATATTTTATTTATATTTTTCCAATTCCAACAACCTCCTATTTTGTATCTAAGAGACCAGTAATGTGAATCTAAATAAATGGGTCAAATTTGATTAAGAAAAGGAAAGACGGTTTTTCATTTCCTTCTCAACTGCTTTCCGTCCTATTTTCAGTCGGTATTTCTTTTTTGTTTTGTTTTTTTGACCTGCCTCAGTTGCACGCAAACGTGTTTTGGGTCATGCGAAGTGTGACTCGATTTTTATTCACGATATTCCAGCAGACAGGCGTATTGTTTATCTGCTCGCCTTGTAGGAGAAGAAGTGATTGTGTTGCAATGGAGGTAGAGAGAATGTGAAATCTGACGAACGGACGTGGGAAACAAAACACATGCACGTTTAAAATGAGCTGTGATTTTTTTCCCCCTATATTACAAGGAGGAACTCCTGTGTGCATATTTTACGTTCACGCGTGCAGATAATTCACTTGATCCATGCTAATTCTTTGGCGTTCTCTCGAATTAAAAAAACGGTCACTCTCACAGCGGCCCTCTCCCTTCCCTATCTGCACCTCCGTTGTGAAACAGTAGTGCAGAAAAGAGGCTTATTTTTGTGAGCTGCACAGTACACGTCCCTGTCTGGAAGGTGATACTGTACTTGCAGGTAGCTGAACAGACAGGTGCCGGGGGGAGGGGGGGGCGGAGAAGGAGATGAGAAAGAGGAGGAATAAAAGGGCAGAGGATGCAACGAGGGAAGGAGGAGATGAGAGGAGAAGCAAGGAAATGAGGAGAGTTAGCAGTCAGCAACATGTCAAACTGCTCTCCAGAAGGAGGGAGGCAACTACAGGAACACATTTTCTTTATGTTATTTTTGTGGATAAACACACACTGTCAGGAAATGCCCTTACGGTGCATACAGTAAAAATAACAACAACAAAAAAGTAATACACCATCTAATTGGTAAGTAAGCTTGTGGATCAACTTAAGGTTTAGCGTCTGTTAGCAGCATGAGAGAAACTGTGTGTGTGTGTGTGTGAGTGTGTAGTTTTTGGCATGCCGCGGTGCATATGCTTATACCTCTGAGATTATGCTAAACAAGCTTATACAATCCACTTAGGATACAGGCTGTAATAAAGTATTAACATGCACAGTCACAGGCCAAATAAATCCTGGATTCAAAAAAATAGAGAAAAAAAAAGTGATGAAATTGCGAATACTATTTTAGTCATACAATGGATGGGTGATCAAAGAGGAGTCGAAAACAAAGCCGGGGCTTCGTTTTTCTTTAATTAACCACAGTGCAAATATAAAATAACTGGCGTTCAAGTGAGGTGACCAGTTTTGCATCAGCCGCTGATCTGAGACGCGGCGTACGCCGGAGAAAATAGCAATTATCTTACAAGACAACGCACGTACAGATGGAAGGATGTATTTTCATTCTGTGAAGTGTCTCATCAAAATGCACTGACAAGTAGTGCGATGTGTGTCACCCTTATCTCTGCCTCAAATCAGGCTCTCTGGAAAATGTCAATCATTTAGGCGACTTGAAAAACACATGTAGAAATGAGCCTCCATTAACTTCCCATCTGCTCAGATCAGCTGTCATTAGTGAAGCCGTCGGGACGTTCTCTTACTTTACAGTTTACCTCTGTTGCTGCTGCACGCATTCATTTGTCAGACTAATCTTTCAATCGTGAAGGGTAATTTATTATATTATCAATCGCGTTAACTGTCACGCACAACATATTTAAGACGGTATTGGCGTGTTTACAGTGTGTAACCGAACAGACAGGTGAGAAGATATGCTGGATGCATCCGTAGAATTTAGCTCACAACTAAGTTTTACTCGGTTTACAGTAGCTGATTTAACTTCTCAGTGACTCTTGAAACAATGGAGCCATGATTTCAGCTTAGACAGCTTCGACAAAGCAGTTATCATGTCAAGTTGTCAGCTGAGACCATAAACTTTACAAAGATGGATGACAGAACTGCTTTTCAAGAGTGAAGCCAAAGCAAGTAGCACTCCCAGTGGTGACTGGCTGCAGTATAGGTCATAAGCTCCACCTCCTCCATGTTAGTGGATGGGACTTGGGCCAAACTATAACACTAAAATACATGTCAAATATTTTTTTTTTCCAAGGATGATTTCTGTCATTTTAGGTAGTTAATACACTCCCTGGCCACGATCGATCAGATCAGAGATCACTTAAACGTTTGGTGGAATCAAATTGAAGAAAAGCAACAGTAGAACTCAGGGCTATGTTTAATAGTGAAAGTAAGAACATTTCCACACGTACACTGTGAAGGGAACTCAAGAGATTGGGACTGAAGCTGTGTAGCGTTAAGAAAACCACTAATCAGTGAGGCTAACTGGAAAAAAAGGCTTTAATTTGCAAGGGAGCATAAAGATTGTACTCTGGAGCAATGGAAGAAGGTCATGTGATGAGTCCAGATTTACCCTGTTCCAGAGTGATGGGGGCACCAGGGTAAGAAGAGAGGCAGATGAAGTGATGATCTGGGGTTGCTGCAGTTGCTCAGGTCTAGGTTCAGCAACATTATGTGCCCAAAGAATGAGGTCAGCTGACTACCTGAATATACTGAATGACCAGGTTATTCCATCAGTGGATGTTTCCTTCCCTGATGGCACGGGCATATTCCAAGACGACAATGGTAGGATTCATGGGGCTCAAATTGTGAAAGAGTGGTTCAGGGAGCATGAGACATCATTTTCACACATGGACTGGCCACCACAGAGTCCAGACCTTAACCCCATTGAGAATCTTTGGGATGTGCTGGAGAAGACTTTGCGCAGTGGTCAGACTCTCCCATCATCAATATAAGATCTTGGTGGAAAATTAATGCAACACTGGATGGAAATAAATCTTGTGACAAGAATCATTTTATAACCAGTGTTAACTATGCATCTGTTGGCTACGTAACTGAATTGTTCTCCAAAGCAAAGCTACAGCCCCAAGTCAAAAGTAAGCATGAACCAATGATCTATGGAAAAAATAAAAAGAATTGAGTAGGGCTGGGCGATAAAACGATAACGATATATATCGCGATAGAGACGTGATCGATATCAATAGAAAATACGTAGATAGATAGAATGTTCGATAATTTCACTCGAACTCCGTTAGAAAAAAATAGGAAGAAAACCCCGAGCCAGAACTGCAAGTCATTCTGGGGCATGTAGGCAGAGGAAGGGCTTTAGCCTCTCGACCTATCACTGCCCAGCTAAGCCAGGTTGGCGGCATCAACAACAACAAAAAGAATGGCGTGGAATGAAAGGAGAGAGCGAGAGGAAATTGTAGATAAAAAAGGAAAGGTCACGTCACCAGTTGTTGTCTGCTAACTTGAGCATATTAATTGTCTCTTGTCTCTTGATTAGTATTCAGTTAAGTTTCGCTTATCTGCCGGCCGAGTGAGTGGCTGCTGACTCGGTTAATCAGGGATCCACGAGCAGCGGTTATGAGTCGGTTAAGTTTCGCTTCTCTGCGTATTGTGCTTAAGTGAGTGAGTGTCTGAATGCCTTAGTTTGCCGGTTATATGAGCCGAATCTTTTTTTCCACCGCTACTGAATATTAATTAAAAATGAATGAAAATTAAATGCTATTGAATATGTCATTGTTATCATTTTTAAAAAAAATAAAGTGATGGGTAAAAATGGGTTATGACGGGATTTTTATGACCCTGTCAGTCAAAGTGACAGACGACGAAAAAGTCTAGCGCAACCTCTGATCTAGAGGTACACGGCAGCAGTGCCATACGATAAAACATCAAAGCGATATAAAGAAATAACGGATGCAGTTTAGCACAGTTGAGAAGTCTGGGTAGAAGGTTAAAAAAACGAATCAATAATTATCGATATCGACTGATATGAAACACTTACATTGTAATACATTTTTCAGCCATATCGCCCAGCCCTAGAATTGAGCTAGTTAGTTTTACTAGTGTTATTATGGTGGAGAAAACTGGAACTCCTTCTACATACTGCAGATCTGCTACTTGATCTGGGAAGAAAAACTATTAGGTTACTGAATGTAGGTTGTAAACAAGACAAATATTTGAAAAGTAGCAGATGTGAGCTTCACAACACCTGTAAAATTCATATTGACTGTATCTATAGATGATAGATGAGACCCTCCGGTGACGTGACTCTTAGGATTCCTGAGGCAGATGTTGGCTTCACATTTCAGCCCTGAAATTTTCATCAGATTCTGCTTGTACGCTGTAGTCAGATGTATGTATCTATGACAGATGTATGTTTATCTCGTTTCTCCTGCGCTTCTCTGCTCTCTTTTCTGTCTCTGCCAGCCTAAGGGAGATGGGTCCCTCCATATGAGCTCACGGTTTCTTCCTGTTAAAAGGGAGTTTTTCCTTGCCACCGTCACCTTCATGCTTGCTCTGGGGGTTTCAGGCCGGGTTTCAGACTGGATTTTATAAAGCGCCTTGAGACAGTTTGTATTATTCTTGACCGTATATAAATAAAGTTGAACTGAACTGAACTGAATTATAAGAATGTGATCCACTAGATACTTTTGGAAAGTCAAGAACAAGATCAGCAAGATCAATCATTCCAGACTGTTCTTAAATTTGTGGAGAAATTCAACTGCTCTTTAACTACACTGATCAGACACAACATTATGACCATCTAGTGAATTTGGAGGCCAGGTCAACACCTTGCGCTGTTTTTCATGTTTTTTTCAGTTGTTCCTAAACCGTCGTTGTGTGTGTGTCTGTGTCAGGCTGCATCCTGCTGGGTGTGTGATTGTTATGGGGTAGGGGTGTCTGGTGTGGTCTAGGTGGGTGGTACATGTCTAAGTAACATCCACACGAATGCCAGGTCCAAAAGTTTCCCAGCAAAACATTGTATTGTCACGTGATGGTGTGTTATGTACTTCACCTGGTCATAATGTAATGCCTGATCGGTGTAGTTACTCACTAATCTGTGATTGGACAGTAGTTGTTGGGGGTTGGGGGTTTGTCACATTTTGTAACCAGCTTTTGAAATAAATTGTGCACTGGTTTGGTAGTGAATAACTTTTCCCCACAGCATGTGAGCAAGCGTCCACTGACCTGAGGGCTCCCTGTTACTGGTAACCTAATGACCACAGCTGTTGCTACATGTGCACTGCTTGCTACTGGCTTCAGGCCATCAGAGAAATGCAGGCACAGATGCCGTTTTGAACTCATACAAATACAGTATATTCACAGTATAGTGTATATACTGACTTTATAGTCACTATTGTTTTTAACTGCAGAATTATTTTAACAAGGGCTAACTGTGTTTGCTCCAACACAACACCGGTCAATGAGAAGCCAGACACACCAACACATTAATCAATTAGAGGATGTGAAAGTTTATTTAATATCACCCAGCCTTCCCCTCTGCTCTCTCTCCTGCTCTCAGCTATAACATTTTCTCTGTAAACAGTGTGCAAACTGGATTGATTAAACCTTCCTTCTTCACTAAAACCCATCTGCTGGGCCAATCAGTTCTTTCCTAATGCATGACCCAGTCCCAGAGCTGTGTTAATCCGGCAGCTTACATAGAAGAGCACACATAGAGTGGTGCTTCTCTGCAGCCAACACCACCGGCTGCACAGATGTGTTTTAAAAGTGGTGCTTAGAGGAATTAATGAGAGTCATGCACAGATCTGAGGCAGACTCTGGACTCTGGATTTTGTGTTTAATTGCCGGTGCTCTTCCTCCCCTGCTCCCGCGACGTACAGTAGGTGCATGGCTCGCTCCCGGGGGCCCCCGCTGAATATGGGCAACACTAAGTAGAAAAGAGTGTTAAGTGTGGTTAAAAGGGATGGAGGAGGTTGGGAATGGGAGAAGAGTGGAAATCAGCTTCTGCACAACGAACAGTGTTGCTCATAGCGGTGGTGCAGTGTAAGGTAATATTTTAATGTGTGATGGTTTGTAGATCGACCGGATGCTATAAAGATATGCAGTCACTCAGAGAGGGTTTTTCATGCTCAAAGAGCATGCTGTTTGACAAAAACACTCCTCATACTGTTCCTTAGATGACATGTTTCCATTTCACTAACTCCTGTGTTGTTGTTTTTCCATAAATGTTGCCTCCTGGCTCAGAGGACTGGTTCAATCATTAAAGCAGTGTAACTACAGTGGAAGTTCGTGTCTTGTACAGTTTAAAGGAACATTGTCTTAGCTCATCCTCTATGCTAATGAGACCTCCAAGTCTCAACACCACGATGGAACAGTATTTCAGCGGTGTTCGGGGACCACATACCAGTGTCTCTATTACCTATGTATGTGCTCCTGATAGTTTTAGAGCATAATTCATGTCAACAACTCTGCCAGGTTTCCTGAATATTTTTTAAGATCGCTTAACATAGTGCTGATCACAAGGCAGACATATTTTATGAAACAGAACTTCTGGGCCCTGCGAGGCGATGATTCAAGGCAAAGCTAGGTCACATAGCATCCATAAATCTTTCTTATTGAAAATGTCATGTCTGCTCCACCCTGCCTGCTTCATTCAAAAAAAGTATGGAAAAAAACAAAAAACAAAACGGGAATAATAAACAAGATTGTCTAGACATATGTTGTGGAGAGGCTCTCCGTCCTTGATCAGGAGATTAATTTTTAATTTACGGAATAAAGTACGAAGCTGAGGAAAAGCCTTCAAAGATTCTCAGGGAAACTGATAACACAGCACATATCAACATTCACCTGACGTTAGGTAGAATACCATTATAATATGTGCTGCGCTATCGTTTCAGGCCAAACGCAGTGAAAGCACTTTTCAACCTTGGGGCCTTGAGCTCGCCTTGCAGGCTGGAAACTGTGCTGCCAATTATTTTGCCACAATGTCAAGGCTGCATACTTTTCACATTTTGAGCACCTTCCTATGCTAATGACTGCTTAGGAATAGAATACACAGTGTTTAATATTCATCACTTTAACGTTTGATTTTATGATTTCATGTCACGGTCTGATTGGTACTTGAGTCGTTAAAGTAAACGTCTTTTTTTTTCGTAAAGTGGTGACAATCGGTGTTCAATCTGAAGGATTAGACTGAGATAGTGATAAGTAAGCGGGCAGGAGCTTCTAATTAAGTGTTGCTTATGCCTCAGAATGCAGTTTCATGTATCAGTAATCCTATATGACCTCAGTCACTGGAGAGCAGGGATTGTTGGCTCAGCCACACAATGCTCACTTACATATAGAATGATGTAATAGATTTCACTTTGTCCATTAACAGATCATTTGACACTGTAATTAAAAACAGCTTGCAGTGATGAATTAATCAATTCCCCCAAGTGGGTTTGTAAGATAAGCTGAGAGCAGTTTCTCTCACAGAGGGTATGTGCAGTATTTAGATACTTTGGAAAGGAAATTGACAGGGACGGTGATTCAAGAGGTGCTGCGGCTGAATGAAAAGGGCGAGGCAAAGTACAAGGAGTGGAGTGCAGGGGTGAGAAAGGAAGCAGGAAATAGAGGCACGCAGACACTTAACCTGTACTCACTTATTCTAATCAGATGTTGGCGGAAAATCCAGTTTGTAGATTTTTTACATATAATTTAAAATGAATGCAATATCAGAATAGTTGGCATGATGCATCTCATCCTAAAAGGTGGCCTGTAAAGGTAAAAATCAGTTAAGATCGCATCAGAGTCCTGCACCTCCTGAATGTGACTATGGAAGTCTTGTGTTTAGGCAGCAAACCATAGGGCACCTTTTTAAAGTTGATTTAGCATTAATGTAACATGGAAACTGCTTAACTTACACAGCACATTCTCATAAATGTTCAGGTTCATACTTATAGATGCCAGGAAGCCAGTCCTTCCTCCCCCGACACACAAAGTTTTGCAGGGGAAAGCTGGTCTAGTACACCTCTGCTGGGAACTGGTTATACCCTAGCAAATATGCACCCCTGATTGGTTGTAGGACTATCCAATTGCATGCAGTGGTATTTTTATTCTCTGTAGCGGCTGAAGGATGCACCATCATGAAATCCAAATCTCGTGTTACCATACTCGTATTCTGATAAGAATTGTGTCTGGCTATCTTGCCATGGTATGTAGTTGTGTTTTCTATACATGCCTTGAAAAAGAGAGATGTTTGTCCACAGCCATGAGTCCGAAAGTGGGATATACACAAAGTTGCCTGGACCAATTCACATTTTAGCCGACCAGCATCAGGAGGGTTGCAGGTTTTGTGTTCTTTCCTAGACACTGTCTCATCCTTTCTGCATGTTAGCTTGCTGCAACAATTGTAACAGCAGCTTGCTCACCTCCTGCTTAATGCTAGTTACATTATTTACTGAGTAGCTTTCTCTTTTGTGTTACCTGGGCAATCCATGAATTATGGGGGTCGAGCTTCTGAAAAAGTGCTCAAGGGAGTGGTATGCATATCTACAAAAAGTATTTGATATTTTCAGGTGCCATATACCCTTGCAGAAACTAAAACATGAGTCATATGTCGGCAATCACATTGGTGCCAATCAAAACACACTCGAGGTTAGGAAAAGATAATGGTGGATTTTGAATGTTGAAAAGGTCGATGTGTAGATCACATGGCAGCATGAGGTAGTGTGAGTTGGCTTTGATGGATGGACATCTTAACCTAAACCTACCAAAATGTGGAAAAGTAGGACACAAACCCCTAGTCCGTGGTATTGTGTAGGGATGCACCGATCCGACTTTTTCAGTCCCGATACCGATACCGATGCCTGGGCTTTGTATATCTGTCGATACCTGATACCGATCCGATACCGTTGAATTAATATAATAAACTGCATACCTTCCACCTTATACCTTCCTTCCACCATGTAGAAGAATCTAAAGGCACCAGACTTTCCTAACTAAGACAAAATAACATAGATGTAATGTATTGAATACTTATTTATTTGTTATTTGAACAATTGTGCATCCAAATTGAAAATAAAATGTAATCAAACTTCTTAAAATAAATTTAAATAAATAAAATGTAGTAGTAGAAACAAAACAGTAATCAAAACAAGTTACCAAACACTGTAAACATGTAAAACATATATTAAGTGCAAAGTACTGCAGGAATTCAAAATACAAAAGCAGCTGAACCTGAGAATATAACCCGTGAAATGCCTCCACACACCCGACTCTTTCGCTCGCTCCATGTTAAACGCTCCAGCGCGTTCTTCTTCTTCTTCTGTTTAATGGCGGATCATATCTTTACGACATACCGCCACCTACTGGACTACTACAGGATCTCCAACTCGTTCCACCATGCTGCTAACGAATGACGAAGGATTTGCTGCGACTGAGGAAAAAAAGAAAAGAAAAGAAAAGAAAACTGGATCGGCCCGTGGATCGGTTAATTTTACCGATACCCGATCCAGCTATTTTTTCCAATATCGGGGCCGATACCCGATACCAATATCGGATCGGTGCATCCCTAGTATTGTGTGGTATGTACATGGTAAAATCTACCCAACCATCCACCCCAAGCTCCTCCCTGTTAGTGATGGGAATTCCGGCTCTTTTTGGAGAGCCAGTTCTTTTGGCTCGGCTCACTAAAAAGAGCCGGCTCTTTCGGCTCCCAAGTGCCTCCTCAGATTTTCTGTTGCTTAAAGTATATTTATCACCAAAAATAATGCAAAACTATGTGTAAAATGAATTACTAATGTAAAAAACATACACTATATCAAATATTTATCATTTATATGGCTTTATTTAGCAACTGAACACACTCAAACTTGAACAGAGAATAAAATTTTTTAACAGAGAATAAAAAAAAATATATAAATAATAAAAAAATAAATAAACTATAAAGTATGCTATAAAAAACAAAGACCCATCCAGGGCTCAAGACTCCTTTTTTCACCAGTTTAAAAAACAAAACAAACAAAACAGAAAATTCACTGGTTCCACATGTGCAAGAAGATGGACTATTTACATTGAAGCATTTGAGCTGCTTATAACATTGAAATGGGTCCAAATTTTACTACGTTTCCTGCTGCTGTCGCTCATTTTCTCACCGTTTCTTCGTCGTTCTCTCTCTCTCTCTCTCTCGCTCGCTCGCTCTTTCGTCCTCTCTCTCTCTCTCTCTCTCTCTCTCGTTCGCTCTTTCCTCCTCTCTCTCGCTCTCTTGTCTTCCTCCGTGTGTGTGTGCTCACTGCTGTGTGTGTCTGACCCTCCCTTCCCCCCGCCCCTACTGCTCTTTGTGTGGACACTGCAGTTGTCGCCACACATCTTGACCAATCACTGTGTGGCTTTCACCAAAACAAGCGGAGGAAAAAAAAAAAAGAAAGAAAAAAACTAAATCGGCTCCCAATGAAGAGCCGGCTCCCGTCGTTCACTTCAAAGAGCCGGCTCTTAGAGCCGTCTCGTTCGCGACCGACACATCACTACTCCCTGTATAACATCAGTATGCAGAACGCTATCCAGGAAGCAATTACTTATTGCTCAAAATGTTTATCATACTGACCGAAACTGTAAATCTTCATGGATTCATTCTTTTTGGTTATTGCTGGAATTAGATTGAAACTAGGTTATAGCAAGTTCCTCTTTATAAAAAGTAAGTTACGGATTTCACTGAAATCTGTAATTAGATGCAGTATTTTCTCTAAGAAGTCAGTGGAGACATAGCATTGTTGCTCAAGTGACTATAGGTGGAAAAAAATAAACAGTATACTCTATCCCCACTTGCAATTGTCTGTGCTCTCACCAAAAATGTGGCCTCATTTATGCTTTAAATTAGCTTGCATAAATAGGCTGAAATGTGCCCGGAAAACACAAACACAAGACTCCCTGCTGGAAAGGCACAAAGGAGCAGCACAGAACAAAATCTTTTGAAGGGACTCTAAAAGGGAATTAAGCCGGCCTGTCAAAAAATTAAACTGGCTCTAGTTTGAAAAGGGATTCTTTTAGCTCCTCTCTTCTGCCTCGCAATTCCTTCCCCCAGAATACATGGGGCTTTGCCAAGAGACTGCAGTCAACACTGCAGATCTTTCTGCCATGCAGGAAAACCTCACACAGAGTCTGTTAATACGGCTCATTGTCTCATGAAACAAAATCCTCTTGTTTTAATCAGGAATTTAAATGTGGAGCATGAGCTTATGATAAACCAGCTTACACCTTATTGATATGATTTATTTTGTAATGGTCCAAATAGCTGGGTTAGTTTAAAATTAGCCTAACCAAGGATCAGCGGATTTCTTATTCGAGCTGAAATGTCATAAATGTTTTTTTGATTGGACAGTAATATTCCATCACACATGTAACTGTTCTCTATGAATATTTTTGTGGCTGAGTAAGAACAAAATGTAGTATTTTATAGTACAGTAGTCTTCGATAATTAACAGTAATATCAAACCTTCAGGACTGTGCTACATGTTTATTGAGTGGTGAAATGAATGCACTGATCAAATTACTTGTTTTCTTTTTCTTGAATCAAGATTATATACAGTATGTTGAGCTTGTTTTTTTTTTTTAAACTTAATGCCAAGGCTTACTGAGTGAGCTCCATATTATTCTATTTAAGTAGACATATGCATACGAATATGCAAAAAATAGGCAAGGGACAAGATTGTGGTGTCAGAAGCTTTCTGGTTTGCACTGTTCGTTTGAGTAAAATTGACCAATTGCGTTTGAGCAAGCTTTGTTTTTATAAAGGTGAAACAGTCCAAGACGTGGAAGGCATTGTCATACCTTGTAGAATCCTAACAGTGATTTTGAAGCAAATACTTGTTGTTAACTGAGTGTAAACTGTATGGTCTGAAGGCCCAGATACACCAAAGTGACATCAAAGAACAACAAAGGCCAACTGTGCTGTCTCCTCCTGTGTCCTGTGTCTGTACACCTGAACATACTTATAATCAAAGACTAAAGCTGAGCTTGTATGTTCTGCGTCTGTATGAAAAGATAAAACTCTTCATACCTGCAGGTAGCTGTTGTCTGTGTTTGTTATTCAAGACGGCATATCAGAAAAGCAAGGTCTGGTCAGAAAGCCGGGATCAAACTGTTGTAGGGAGATGATCTACAGTTTATTGTGTGGTCTCTTGGTTTTGTTGTTTGCTTCCTATCGTCGTTGAACAGAAACATCTGTTTCTGTTCTTCGGGACTGGTTCTCTACGCTGAACAGGCAGTCAGAGTGATCTGTCTCATCGACGCTTCCCGGTGCCGATTCATCATGCTGTATTGGCTGAAAAAATGCCACCAGAGTTCTGATTAATGGGAATGGCGTGGGACACACACCTCCAAGACTTGAAGCCAATGACTGCACGGCACCAGCAAGCCTCAGCTAGGTGTGTCATGGCCCTTAAGGTTCATCTGGAGTACCACATGCTTTTTTGGACATACTTGCATTGTTCCCTGATATCAGGTTGTTATCGACTTAACTGCAAAAGGTGACTGAAAATGTTTCCACCTCCAACTGTTATTATTGTTATTATTTTTACTCCCTTCCAAGCCAAAGGAACAGACGTACTAACACGCTGTGGATTAGTTCAATGATCTCTCTTGTTTTGTGATGATAGTTCTATTGTATTTTGTTAACTAAACTTCACTGGCACTATTTGTCTATGCTTATTGGACTGTGCAGTGCATCTGCACAGTTAATTCGACCAAAATGAACAATGACAATCCTCGCCAAAGCCTAGAAAACCAAAAATGAACAAAGCAGCATGTGACAAATGTTTGTGTATGACTGTCAGGAGAACACAGTGGCAGAGCTTTGCATGTAGTAAAACTAAAGTTCTAAATTGCTCTGAGAATTAGCTTGTCCAAACATGTCAGAGTACCCAGTTAGACATCCAATTACGGCTACTGCTCTCCCAGGGCTATCGGCTGGAACAACTTTTATTAACTACCCTCTTATGAAAAATGAATCCAAACATTCTGCAAATCCTTGCTAGATGGGCGAGAGGTCGGGGTTGACGTCTAATCCCATTCGAAAGGTTTGTTCATTTTCACGGCACTAGTCACGATGGTCTTTGTGGAACTCTCTCCAGCAGCTTAAAAGAACAATTAGGTAAGTGGCAGCTGCATAGAAACATGCAATGGACCATGTCTCAATGCAGTCCAGCTTAGTTGTCATAAGTGTCAGGGACAGCCTCTCATTGCATGTTATAGCACATGAAATATCCATCTGAAGTGGAGCCACCCCTTCTCTGCGTTCGTCCTCCTGCCAGATAGTCATTTCAATCAGTTTAGCACAGTGGCCGTGTGCCCAAATGCCACCACAGATGCAAATTCAGTTCTTCTTTTGTTGCCTACTCACCCTTGTTTTTCTTCCTGCATTTTGTCATCTGGCGTTTAGCTGTCCATGGGTGATGTACATGCGTGGACGGTGTTTTACCATGCCCAGATTAAGTGGCATTGTTCTCTTTCATGCTGTGTGACTGGGCTTTTCTTTATGCTTGCATTTTGCCATTACCACGCGTTGTGCAGCATGTTTATTATTCATGAATTCATGCAAAGCTTCTACTTCTACTGAAGCAAATAGAACGGGAACCCTGCACTGCTCCAGTGTAAATAATGCATTTGGCGTGAACTTGCAGTCTTTCAGAGGTACTGTATTGGTGGGCTTCTAGGTAGTGGAGCACAGTGTCATTTTGGAGCACTATGAATACTGGGCCATGTCCCAAAAAACTGCCCTTTGGAGTCTCTGGCACCTACTCTGCTGTCCTAAAGGAGGGCTAATGAGGTACGCTACAGTACTTCCAAGTTATTCCTTTGACCCTACCCTTATTATGATGCAGAACAATCTCCAGCTGCAGCACGGGGACTCATTATTTAAGTGGTACCATGACTAGTAAGGGTGGCTTGTTTTCCTAGAAAGCTCAGCTCTGCAGTCTTTCCACAAACACGACAATTCAGCCAAATTTTGCCTCTGAGAAGAACAACAACAAAGTTTCTGCTCTCAACACAGAACCATCACACGGCTCATCGATGACCCAGAACTGATTCACATGCAGTGTGTTCCACAGCCATAGCCTCTGGTCAGCATTTATGCAGAGGACTGTTCCATCTCCAATCCACTCAGTATCTCACTTTATTAGAATCTTCTTTCTTCTTACAGCTCATCTCAAGAATTGAAAACTGACCTATTTAAAACTTTGTACTCTGCTGGAGTGCATTGGGAAGCTGAATAAATAAAGAAGCGACATCATGAAACTGTCTTTTTTAGAGATACACACCCATCACTTTAATGTTGGTGCAGAATGTAGGTCAGAGAAAGTTTGGGAACCACACAGAGGACCCCACGCAGGAAGGTTTTGCTGCCACGAGACGCAGATAAACCAGATGATGTGCAGCAGATAATTCCATATTGTCAATTTATGTAGCGGGAATAAAACCTGATTCTTTTTATAACACCTTCGAACATTATGCCACTTATGATTCAAGTTGCCTCTGACAATAAAAACACATTGGACTACAGGGTTTCCTGTAATGACACAGTCAGACTAGACAATTCAGAGACTGTCACAGCGTCCGTTTAGGAAACCATCGCGTTACACGTCTTTTCCCTGGCTTGGCGGGAAAACATGACCGACTACATGTAGGTGACTGCACCCACTAACAAATATTTATGCATGTAATCACAGTTACAGGATCAGAGTGAAAATGGATATTGCTGATCTGTGGCGAGGGTGACTGTGTGGATGTGGTGCTCCCATAAACCTATGATCAGTTTGGTTCCTGTCCGTTCCACTGGCTGCTAGTGAGCTGGTGTTGTGTGACAGTGATAAACAAATGACTTACTCTGAATCCATGTTTGCTTGTTGGTGTCGGTACATAGCAGAAAAACTAACATTGGCACCACAATGTTGAGTGACTCTCTCTTTACTTATGATGGAGCAGATGGCATTGGTCTGAAATGAAATGTATTCATCCAGAATGCTGGTAGAGATATTTCAATATGTCAGGAAGTTAGTAAAGACTAAAAGGCAACAGCCAGGGCAGAAAAATAAAAGCTAACATGGAGCGCCAACACCTGCAGTTCCTCAAATAGCCACCTGGCTCCAAAAGCGACTCAATCCCCAGAGACCTCTATCTTAAAATGTACAACTTTACAGTTTACAGTCTGGTACAAAAATTATTTTGGTGTCTATAACTAATGTCCCAGTTATTATGACTGCATGTGCTGTCTGACTACCCAACGGCCTCAGCTCCAGTCACTATCCGCCTCTTTGACCATTCTCGTTTCAGTCGGGAGCTCGGACGAGTCAGCCTCTGCCAAAATGGTGAGGGCCAGAGCCACCACACTGAGCTTCAAAACCACACTACAGGAATCCTGTGATCCACTGTAGATTAAAAAAACGTGTGCCATTTTGGTCTGAAATACTTATTTTAAAGTTCTTTTAAAATAAAACTGGCCCGAATTTTCAAATTCTAGCAATAAAATTTGCAGTATTGTATGACAAAGTACACCAGATTGTGCATAGCGATATGGACGGGAAGTCTAAAGAGGGCTGCTGCAGAGGGAAATCAGGGCTGCACTGTGTTAAACTAGAATGATGTGGAAAAAGTAAATGTGTTAAAAATGTTTCCCTCTCCACTTGCTCCCAAACAATTGTTGAAGAGCACACACGCAGGAATTGTTGGACTGCTGGTATATTGCCATCATTACTCACTTTACTTTGGCTTCATTTCTTCCTAGTTCTTATCTGCTCAGTCAGTCGTTGGAGCTTAATTGTACGAGCACGAGGACCCGAGTGAATACTGTTTATTCTGGAGTGACTTATATTGCTTTAAAGCAGCAGCATAATTTTCTGCTTCAGCAGACACATTGTTGGATGAAATGTGGAAATAAAGCTTGAAGATCCACTTAGCATTACTTTGATCTTATTACAGCTTATGGCTGGCTCACACATTCAGTTTATGTCAAAATACTTTTCACGGTTTTGAATATTCATTTAAGTCAGCGGTACACACACAGCACACGCACTCCAAAACAACATTTTGTGACTGACTCGATATCAGACATGACAACAGCGCTGCTGAGGGAAAATAATTGAGAAAAACAACCTAGAAAATTCAACAAACCTGTCGTGGTTTTAAAGTGCATATTACTCAAATGTTAGCTACGAGATCATGAATTCTGTGCGAGTGCGATGATATCAAGAAGGCGTTTATCGGTGTAATTAGTTTTTTTTTTAAATCTGACTAGGGTTTAGGTTTTCGTTTTATTATTCTTTGGCAGCTCTGCCAGTGTTTGTGGAAATAATCCTCATTCATAAAACGCTTCAAAATTAGATACTGAAATCAGTCCAAAGATTAAAAATGTAACCCTGGACATTTTTACCAACAATTAAACTGGAGTTTTTCTCCTGAAATGGCAATGAAAAGATCTTCTTCTAGACTGTATTACTATTATTACCAACTATATGATTAAAAACACTTTGCATGCCATAGTGTAGCATATTATTATTTACAGACGCTCAATGATTTCTATAACAGTACAACATAGCTGTTATCTTATAAAAATACATGTGTACATAGTGTGTAAACCATTGATCAACTGCTCACATATAATTTATTCACAGGTTTGTATGAGCTGTGTTCAAATGCATTCAAAACCTACACTACTATGTAAAATTAGTAATAATTAGTTAGCCATTAGTAGCAGGTCATGTTGTTCTTTTAAATGCTAATGAGTGGGGAATAAAATAAACTGTGATCAGTTAATGTTTTCACCTTGAATCTTTAAGCCGATGCGTTCATCTCTCTGTTGCATATCAAAAAGTACCAAATGGTGATTTATAAATATGAATGTAACTGCGCTGTAAGTCAGGATTTCATTTTGTCCTTTTGAATTCTCCTCCGGCCCTCATTGTGATGCTTGGATGGAGATGTACAGTGTGCCAAGTGTGGTTTGGTGCCTTATTTGCATAAAATGGGACTGAATGGAACAAACAAAGTGTACTGCTCTTATGCTGCACTTTACAGTTTATACTTGCAGCGGCTGACTCTTCCTCTGTTCCCCTTGTGCCGGTGCGGTGTGGTGATGCAGTAGGACAGCTATCTGATCCCTGCTGTGTTGCACCGCGTGTCCGGTGGCACAGAACATGCTGTGAGGACACGGGATGAGTCAGAAGCAAGTGGACCTCGCTGAACCACAATAGCGGAGGAGATAGAGAGATAGAGAGGGACAGGGCGAGATAGAGGGACTACCCAAGTGTGTCAGAGGACTCCAGCTACACTGAGACGACCTCTGTCTCTGCACCCGAGGGGATGTTTTCCAACAGGTCTGAGCCTAATGTTGGCTTCTGGAACTAAGTACTCGGCCTCCTCTGGTCTGCCTCTTCCAAAATAACACCCCACCAAGCCCGGCGGGGGGTAAACGCTGGAACGAGGCCACAGTCCTCCACCCCTGCCCACTAAATTTACTGCTGTTTTTCATAACTCCAATTCTCTCTGTCAGCATTAGGCACAATGCGAGCCCTCGAGTCGCATAGAGTTTGATTGTGGCAAGTTATTGAACCAGAACCTTTTCTCTCTCTTTCTGTCTATGTCCACAAACTAGTGCATATACAGTCACAACATTCAAACCACTGGCAGCAGAAGTAAATAACATCGACCATCGTGTGACAATCCAATGTTCTGCTGGGAAACGTTTGGACCTGGCATTCGTGTGGATGTTACTTAGACATGTACCACCCACCTCGACCAGACCAGGCACCCCCACCCCATAGCAATGACACTCCTTGATGGCAGCAGCCATCCCCAGCAGGATGCAGCCTGACACAGACACACACACACACAAAAGAAAAACAGTTTAGGAACAACTCAAAAAACATAAAATCCTGTTGCCAGACACCACAGGACACCCTCCGAAGGCCCATGTCCATTCTCTGATGAGTCACAATATGTTTGGAGGCACAAGGGAGACCTACACAATGTCAGGAAGGTGGTCATAATGTTAAGCCATATACGCATACATCCAGAAGCCATGCTTAAATAATATGGACTAAAAGGTCTTCGCACATTGTCATCCCTGGGAGCACGTTGCGGCAAGCTTTAATTGATTGGTTGAAACTACTTGGGTGGGTGAGATTGAATGGAGGCATTTTTTTTACCCACATCCTCCCAAAGTGCCACCCCTCCTTCTCTGCCTGTTTCTTCCTTTTAACTTTTATAGTTATGTTTCCATCTGTACTACAAAGAGCACCACTTCATCTTCATCTGCCTATTTAATAATTTAATTGACTGAAAAATGATTTTTGATCTTATATTGCCTCACCTTTCTGTGTATAATGTGCACAAACCTGTACGTTGAAGACATTTTAAATCAATTTATGTGTGACTTTTCAGCCACTTCCATACCCCAAAACCAAATTACCCCCAAAAAACCATTCCCTGTTTAAAGCTATTGTATTTACATAGTTGCGTCATCTTGCCAGCTGAGCCATATGCTACAGTGTTAATTGTGCCTTTGATTGCATGCCTGCACAGTTCCCTGATAAGTTATAATTTCCTTAGGTAATCAGTCCTGCTGAGTTAAAGCTGTCACAAACAGGCTGTGTGATGCTCACATGTCATTTGTTGTGTGATTTTTGTGTTTGTTTGTTTTTTTTCTTTCTCTCTCTCTTAGCAGTCAGTTGTATAACGTGCAAATCTTTTCCTTCTTTGCAGTTATTTGTAGGATTGCTCGGGATTTGCTGGTGCAAAAACACGCTCGGAGCAAATTCCATCACTTTATGGAAATGGCCATTCCCTCAATCCATTCATCTGGGGATTTAAGTAGCACGCTTTCCCCCCTCATCCCGCCATTACAGTCCCTTTGTTGAGCAGACGTTCCAGCAGCCTTTAGGATCTGCAGCTTTTGTTTTCTGCATTTCAACTCATCATTATTATCAGGAAAGATGTTTTTTTAAGGAACGGAGCCACATGTCAGACATCTGCAGGGTGAAATGGCAGAATAATTAATTATTATCACAGCAAAGATTACCTTTCATTTCATTGCTTGCGCAGATGAGCCCATCACAGGCAGGCAATTCAGACAATGAAAGTGCTGCAGCTTCCCTTAAACGTCCGTTAAACACTCCAAATTAATGACAGTGTGTGTTTTACAACGTCTGGTTTCCATGCAGTTTGAATAACTGTAGCCTGAGATTGAAGTGTAATGTAATGTGTCTGACACACAGTAAACTGAATATAGCCTGTGTTGTTCTTTTGATGCAGTGAGCAACAGCTTAACATAAATAATTTGGAGGATAAGCACTAACACTGGTATATGCTGTGCATACTGCAGTATATTCCTCAGACAAGCTGGTCTTATTGCTAAAGAACAAGTCTCCTCCTTTGACTCTAAAGAAACTAATTTTATAAACAATATGAGTTAACCTCAGGGTCATTGAACCAGTTTTGAACCAACCTTTTGAGCATTACTCCCATTTCTGCATTGGGTCTATACGCACAGGACAATTTTGGTTCAAATAATAATAATTTCCCCGTGTGGGATCCATACAGTATAATTCTTCCTATCTTCTTATTATTATCAATAATTGGCAAATTCATTCATGCAAGGAAATCATCCTCAGTTACCACTCTACCTGTAAACTCATATATTCTGTCACCTCCCAGTGAAGATTTGCTCCATCAAAGAAATGATATGGTTATGTGTCTTTTGTGGTTCTTTTTCTAAAAAAAAATGTTCTTAATAACAACGATCGTGATGATGTCAGTCATGGCGCTGTGCAGCCAAATTTAATTCAGCACTGCAGAAGGTTCTAGTCGTGCGCCCAGATATTCTAATTAGTCATATTTGAGAAGCTGGAGACACAAAATGTTTTGCATCTTTAAAAAAAATAAATATACTAGCTTTATAGTTAATTAATTAATAGTTAAAAACCTGGTATTTTATTTGTTTCATTTGTACAGCCATGATATAAATAAAGTAAAATATGTCAGCTTCATCTCTTCCGTACTTGACAGTGCTGTAGATGATGTGAAATTGGATGACTTTTTAAAAGGAACAGAAGAGACACATTTAACGTGAAGGATTTGATGCTAATTACACCAGGAACATACGCATATTGACTGTGGTGGTAAAGCTTGTGATAAAGTACATTATCTGAGTTCTACTGTACGGCAGCGCCTGAACTTCTGATTTATTGGTCACGACTGATTTACTCTATTTCATCAGACTTTGTAGTTTCCCCCTTGTTTTCTGTGTCAGTGTAATAGCTGTTTGTGTAACTTAGGGGAGGCTTGGCCCGAGGCATGACTCCTGGAACACAAGCAACTGTGTGTCATATTTAGATAAGAGGTAAACAGAAATGTCCAAGTTAAACAACAGCACTGCTTTTGTTTTGCCCTCCAACCACAGCAGCCTTCTTGAGTTCGTCCACTCTGTTTCATGTATCAGCTGCAAACACACTTCTCTTTCTTATTGGTGCCACTGACTCACCGCTGCACCAAGGTAATATGTGCTTGGAGGGGGAGTTTGTTGTGTGAAAAATAGTGTCTGTGTGTGTGTGTGTGTGTCCATTATGTCGGTCCATCAGGCTGTAATCAGGGAGATGGCTTTATTTCACAACGAGCAGCAGTGAGAATCACTAATAACACAAAGAGCAGGGGATCAAAGGGTGCAATGAGCGCCATTCTACTGTGGTTGCTATGCAACACAAAATTTGCCATCCACGTGTAAGATGTCTGTTAACTACCAGATGGTTATGCTGACATGATAAAGTTGCTAAAAAGTACAGGGGAAAAAAAGTTAATAATTGACAGACGAGTCACTCGTTGTATCTGGTTAAATAATGCCGAATCGAGTCAGCACCTGTTTATGGTGAAGTCATCCAGTGAATAATTTAAATGGTGTTCATACTTTATTTAGCTGGTGTTGCTGCAGCCAAGCTTGCCAGCTAAAAGTTACATTCATATAGTACAAAATTGTTTTGTATATTCTGTTTTGGGAAGAAACGTAGTCACCGTGTGGATCGGGGGCCGGTTCCTGCCAAATCTCTCAGGGAGGGCAGCGTCGGCAATGTTGGGTAACTGTTTAACAGCAGGCTAACTAGACATTGACACATTGCATTGAAGAATTGCTTTTTTTGCCGTTCATATTTGGATGCAAAAGCAACTACTTTCGTATTAATGCCAAATAGACCGACTCCACACAATCTACTGATTCAGTTCATTACGTTTATGACATTTAATTTTAGGTACGGCAGATTATTAAACAGCAGAGGCGCTGGGGTTTATTATGTGCAGTAAATTAAAAACATTTGCTAAACAACCATTGCTCACAGTTTAGATGAGATTATGCACTGATTTTATCTCTTGTTCAAAGCAGCAAAGTGATCGGTTACCCTCTCCTTAGAAAGCATGTCTAGTGCATTCAGACAGTCCTGACCCATTGTCTTCCATGAATGTATTGACTGTTAGTTAACTGGCCTAGCAATATAATATATAGATACAAAAAAACAATAAATATAATATTACAGGTTACATATGACGTGTAGTCACGAGAACCCATTCAGATTGCACAGCATCATTTGCCTACGTATGAGAGTGTATTAGAACGACTGGTCAATTAACAGCCATATTGAAATCAGCGATCAATACCTCCATGGACACACGTTTTTGCTAATTAAGTTGTATTTAGAGGCACAAGGACAAAATGTCTACAGCCGCGACTTATAGCTATTTTCTAATACTATGGAAAAACATACTTCAACATATTTTCTTGTTGAAGAACTTTTTGTTGTAAAGTCATAGGAAAGCAGTGAGGGTAGATGTGCATTGTTCGAGACTTTCTATGGCTTTCAAAATACTATTTTTCCTTGACTAAACAGAATAATAACTCGCACATTAGTTGCCACAATTACATCTTTGTACTTGGTACATTTTGATTTCTTTGTACAAAGAAAGACATGAAATTGTTAAAAAATCCCTTATATATATTGTGCTTTGCTAAAAAGGTAGTCTGAAAGACATGTATGTATTATATTCTATTCAACGCTAACTCCTCTTGGAAATCGTTAGCCTTTACAAGCAGTTGTTAAGATACAGGGTTAACAAGCAGGCCTAGTCTCAGAGTATCCAGCCGATCACGGAGAGTGCATTGAGAGCATATTCCCATTTGCGTGTACCTTGTCCGTATGCTCAGACCTTACATGCACAGTTGGACAGAGTGTAACTGTGTCGTGAATTAATTGCTAAGTTAATTTACGAGAGGGCACGAAAAGGTCCACAGGCTGGAGAAGATGTGTCCCTGAACATGACACGGCTGCATCCAAACTGATCACCAAACTAACTGTTCAGGTGTGCTTCCAACTTGTAAAAATCTGCCTCAACCTATCTCCCAAATAGGTTTACCCCGTTCGGGGCATTTTGTGATGAGCCACCTGGTCTCAGTGTCACGTCAGTCAGGTGGAATAATTTTCCTGTTAAGCAGCTTCAATAAGCCACCTGAACACTACCAGACACAAGATGGAAATTGCAATATACGATGCCTGATTAGATTTAAATTTGGAATAAAACCTGGCATCCTACAGCCCAAACCATGAGTCTACAGTCACAGACTATCTGCTAGACATTTCATTTTCAATAGGCACAGCAGCGTGCACTCAAATTCCAATTATTTCTGGAGTTCAGCTGTCAGTACAGATTTACTAGTTTTCTCCCGTTCTTGTTATCAGTAACTGCAAATATGTAAAAATATGATTGAGAACAGAAAATTAAATATTTAACGTGGGTCTAATAATTCTCCTTGAAACATAAACAGAAGTGGAAGAAATGTACTGATGCTGAGGCGGAGCTGTCGAGCCCGTCTGCAGAGCGGTACACCATTAGAGGTAGTGTATTTGCCACGGAGCTCCAAATTTGCTCCGGCCAAGGGAAGAATCCTGTTAATCATGTTACCACTTCATCTGGTCTGGAGTTGGAGGCGGTGTGTGTTGGTGTCGTGCCAAAAGACTGGGAGTGCAGGCGAAAATTTGTTTCCTAACTCTGTGGGAGTTCATTTACCTGGTCAGTCCGGGCAGAACAAACTAAACGATCAAATAAACCACTTCACTTAAAGTGGGTGCAGCACTTTGAATCTTTATTTTTAATGTCCTGCAGTAGCAACAGATTCAGAGGGTGGCTGGCAGCATGGAAAAATGCAGCTCATGGATTTGGTAATTTATGGAAACATACTATATTATGTTTACATTGGCATTTTCTTATATTGTGTGTCTTTGTTGCCCAATATAACGCATTTCCTAAAAGTCACATCCATGTTTTCTAGCTTACAGTATTCGTCCTGTTGGCCCATTGCTGATTTGTTGGCAATTTAATTACCGTAATTAATTCACATAACCCACTTGCATCCAATTAACATTTAAAAAAAAAAACTTTAAAACAAAACGATTGTTAGGATAATGAATCTAAAGCCTGGTCCACATATTAATCAACTCACCTGTTGCAGTGTGCTTTGTAGCTGACACTTAGTTGCTAGCAGATGTTCCAGTCTCTTGTTGCCTAGGTAACCCATCTTGTTTGTTTCCCACCTGAACGTTTGTGGGTAAATCATCTACATTCACCCGATCATCCAAACCAGACAATCTGGTGGTGGGAACTAAATGGAGGGTGTGTCTTTGTGGCTGAAAGTCTGTGTTTGCATCATATGTTAAACATGGCGACTGGTAGTTCCAAGTATGCCACATCCTGTTTCTATAGCGTCAAATTGACACTTGAACATGCATCAACATTATATAAACTGCCTTAAATAACTGAAACCATTCTTGAAAAAAATTATTTGACGTATATTTTAGTGTTTTAGTTCGGCCCAAGTCTCATCCACTAACATGGAGGAGGTGGAGCTTATGACCTATACTGCAGCCAGCCACCAGGGGGAGCTCTACGTGCTATGGCTTCACTTTTGAGGAGCAGTTCCACCGTCCATCTTTATACAGCCTATGGTTGAGTTTGGTTTAAGTCGGTACCGTTCACTTTGCCTCGCCAAAGGAGTTCATGGCCATGTTGCCATATCACTGCTTGTCTCTTCCTGTGTGTTTGTGTGCAGAGTTTGTCTTGACTCACATGGCTTCCACCTCACTTATGCTTCACCTCGGGCTCCTCTTCTTCTTTGTCCAAATCTGGATTTGGTTTCATCACCTGACCAGACACCAGCAAGTGTAAATCTAAACCCCAGGCTTCAAATAGTCCCTTGATGAATCTGTGGGTGACATTTCAGACACTGTGCCTAAGTTTTCCCTATAGTCTGTGTTCTCATAACATCCTGATTGCGTCAGCTGTCTGAGCCTGTACAGAATTAGAGCGTCCCGTTAAGATCTCACCGGCTCCGGCTGTCAGTACAAAGGCAGTCACAGCATAACATCTGCCTCATATGCAAGCCGTTGCCAGATAAGCAAGAGTTGATCTCTTTGCACGAAACCAAGCATTTTACTAATTTGAGTGGCTGCAATGGAACAGAGTTCAAAGCGGAGCTGTGATTTGCGACGGCATCCTCACGAGAGAGGAGGCCAGCGCTGTTGGCAGTAAGACGAGCCACTGATTGCTTGTTCCACTCTCCACGGGCCTCTCAGATGGAGATGGAGAGTATTACTGGACAACAGTCCTCTGAAAGTACATGAAGATTACTGAGCCGAACGCATTAAGACAGACCACACAAACAGCATTACTCACCTCCCAGGTAGCAGGATCACAGCAAGTGGGACAGAGGAGCGCATAAACAGACTCCATTTGTTTTCTGTGTCAGGTCTAAATTGGGATTATAAATTGCAGTGTAGTTTAGTTTCTAAAATTATCAGTGGACGTTTCTGCATGAATGTAGGCAGATATCCACATACACATATGTCAATACATTTTGTTGAACACATTTATTTTGCTCAGTGCAGCTTAGAAAAATGATTTACAGAAGACTGAAAGATAACAAAGGCTCAGCTGCATATTGTTTGGTTGTAGAGGCTTGCTGATATAGAGACTATTTCTTAATCATCTGGAGTATCCGCAGAGATATGTCATGAGCTGCTGTTGCTGGGCAGCTAACATCTAATACACAAGGAAGTCTTTTCCTTTCTCTTCCGTGACGTTAATCCTGCTGTTTGCAAATGAGTAAAAATGGGTAAAGAGGTGGAGCAGAGGTGAGAAAGACCCACCTGTCACTCCAAGCAGCCCTTAATTGTGCAAAACTACAAGTTAAAGGTAGATTATATATCAATTAACTGCAGTACAGTTGTAATGAATGGGCAAGATAGATATAGAAACTGAAACATATTTGTAATGGAATGTAAGCAGGTTTATTTCTGATGTATTTTAACCTTGGGGCCATTGGGCATTGACTCGCTTTTGGAGTCAGCCCCCGACGTGAAGATGAAACGAAGAAACTGAAACTCCTGGAAGTTGCTTTTTGGTGTAAATGTTATGTAGCAAATTTAAATGTCCAGTTTGTGGGATATATTGAACGGTGATATGTACCAGAGTTGGCCTCCTTCTATTTGTTCCTTCAAAGCATGACTTGCGTTTGGTCAGCCTGCATTTGCCTGCCAGATTTCACCGAAGTATTTATGCATATTTAAAACTGACCTTCCAAGCAAAGTGTGGATATTATGGTGCTTAAGAACATTTCTTGACAGCCTGTAACCACATTATGTGCAGCATTGCCTACCCCCTTGTGTGTTGCCCTTAGTGGGCGAAACCTTAACACAGCAAAGATGTCCAGTATACCCGAGCTTTGTTATTTTAGGAGTCACACTAATTGACCACCTGTGACTGCCAAGTCAATGCTTTGGGATCTTGTTGGCTTGAGCTCAAGTGAGCCAGCCAGCATATCCAAGTGTTCATGTGATGAAAATATGGCTAACTGCTGCTGCTGCTGACTTTTTTTATTTATTATTTATTTTGTTTCTTCCAGAATGCAGGAGAGGGACCTACAGAGCACGTGCAGAAGGGCGCTGCTGCTGACCGTCTGTATGGTGTCTCTCTGGGGACAACTGACCAGTGCGTCGCACAGAAGCCACATAGGTACGGTGCGCATGCTCTCCATTGCTATTTTTCCGAGGATCAATGACTGAACGTAGCGCTGTCTTTCATAAAGGAGTTTTTAATTCATAATATACAGGAACACACATTCACATCGGGATGTACTATTCTGGGCATCTTGCCCAGAACAGTCAAAGTCTGCTACTACTGGCTGATCAACTTCTCTGCTTAGGAAGCTGAGGAAGAGTGCTATAACAGTCATTTTATTTATTTATACTTTTCCCCATAACTAGCTATGAGCCATGAAACTCAGAAAGTCAGATCTTTTGTCAGAAAACTACTCTCGAAAATAACAAAGCCTTTGGACTTCCAGGAAGAAGTTGTGTCGGACTTTGTCAAATACAACAGATGGGTAGATATTTCATGGATATTAATGGCAGCAAGAACAAAAATTAAATAAATGCATACAACACCAATAGCCAATCCTTGAGAAGTCTAGTTGAACAGAATTTCAGGGAAATGGAGCATTAGTTATTGAATTTTCTTGTATGCATTTTTGTAGTTAATTTCCCTAATTAACCTGTCAGTGATCCACCATTTACTCCAGTTTACAGATGTTACTAAACTAAAGCATAATATCAAACACACCATTCATTCATTCATTCATTATCTGTAACCATTTCTCCTCTGGATGGTCACCGGGGGCTGGAGCCTATCCCAGCTGTCATTGGGCGAGAGGCGGGGTACACCCTGGACAGGTCTCCAGTCTTTTGCAGGGCTAACACAGAGAGACAGACACCCATTCACACTCACATGCACACCTACTGCCAATTTAGAATCACCAGTTAACCTAATGAGCATGTCTTTGGACAGTGGGAGGAAGCCGGAGTACCTGGAGAGAACCCACACAGACACAGGGAGAACATGCAAACTCCACAGAGAAAGGCCTCAGTCGGTGCCACCCCCAAACATACCATGCAACTTTTTAAAGTCCAAAAGACATTTTATAGCCATTTTTCATACTATAAATAATCATAATAGGACAATGAAATGCAACATAACTTTATCAGTAAACTGTAACATAACACATCATGTGTAGGGTGATGTGGAAGGACTGCAGTTGTTGCATTGTGAATAAATTGGTACAGCAGCCACAGTTTGTTGCAAACAATTCTTCTTGTGCTGTTCTTATTTCACCTCGCTGACCTTTTTAAAGAAGACACTGATATAACTAGTTCGACTTTCTCCGTTTTAATGCTCAACTGCAAGTAATTCTGTGCACATGAGAATTCAGCGGTTTATTAGACATGCAAGTCAAGCTTCAAATGAAAAAAAAAAAAAGTAATACCAGTACACTAAGTGTGTGCAGGCATCTCTGTGTGTCCATGTTCAGGGGAGAAGACCTTTCAAAGCGATTTTCCTTAATGGAGAGATGTCCTGATCCCTGGGCGTAACGGTAGAAACTGTGACTACACATTGAACTAATGAGTCTTATTCCACTGGAGGACAAGCAGCACACGCAACGGCTAGAGGGAAACAGCTCCACTTTGAAAATAAAAGCATGGCCGGCAAAAGTCTTCGATATAACTATTGTACACGTTAAATGAAACAAAATGGTCCATAGCATGTGTCTTGTCTGGGTCAAATCAAATCAGTTTGAATAATACTAAGGAGAAGTACGCTCAAAACTGCAAATCATTTTCAACGAATTCTGCATGATAATGATGCAGTAGCAAGCTCATCATAAACAAAAAAAAATCCTTGTACTTCTTTTCTTTCTCATGTCATGACGTTTAATATGCAGTGGGATTGTTGGCTTTTTGTGGCTTGTATTTATTAAATTTAAATCACATACACTTAGTGGGTAGTATAGAACTGTGCCTATCAACAGCAAACTAAAGCAGGTAAAGTACAATTGGTATGCATACTGACAAATTTGAGTATATTCATAAGATAACCTTTAGTCAATTAAATTAAAATAAAGAATATATACTGTATGGCCAGAAGGACTCACCTGTCCACATACTTTTGAGTATTTTTTCTGTGAGGCCTTCATAGTTTGATCACTAATAGGCAGTTTAGACTTCTGCATGAAATTGATGCAGAGCTTACGGCAACAGCGCAGACCCTACGCAGACCCTAGCGCTGTAGCCTAACATGCACCTCCCCAAAAATGTAACTATGCGCCGCAGCAACGCAGACCACAAGATCTGTGATTGGTCCTCTTGGTAGTTGCGTGTTTCTGCTTTAGTATTTTCGGCTGCTTCTCCATCTCCGCAATTTTCGAATTGATTGTTTTGGATCAATACAGATGGAACTGAAGAGGTTCAGAGATACAAACATGTATGACTCGTGTTTGCCGAAATTTCACCGAAATCTAACCCTAACCCTAGTCCCCATGGTTGAAAGTGAAGCAGGAAGTAAAAAACAAAAATTAACCTGACTTGCAAAAAAGGCACAGCGTTTTTACAAAGCGAGCCAGACTGACGAGTGCACAAGCATAAATGGCTCGCACCGGCGCTGGCTATGTGCGTAAGTTACGCCGTTCATGTCCTGCAGTACTCTAAAAGAGCCTTAAGACTCATAGTGCTAATTAAGAAAAGAAAAACACGACTGGCCTGCAGAGGTCTGACCTCAACTCATCCAGCGGCTTATAGATGAACTGAAATGTTGACTGCAAGCAAGTAATGACCATAAAACTATAGTGTGGTTCTTTTACATATAAATGAACGGCTGTGGCATGCAAGACCTTGCCAAAAGAGTTCACGCGATGCTGACTAGCCTTATCAGAAGCAAATAAACCTCTCTGTATTTTTCAGTATAACAGAATGTTAAATCTGGCACCTGTGGTGACTTTCCAGCACTTCTGTAGCGATTTGCTTTACGTCAGCTGGCGCCTCTAGGTTTGAAATGGGTGGAAGAGGGGAGCAACCATGGCAACCAAGACAAGGCAGCCTACACCATCTGGGGGGATACAATGGAATGATACAGCATCTAGGAAGAGCCCAGGACAAGTTTCAGATTCTCCAGATAAAAAAGAGACACAGTGTTCACAGAAAGGATTAAAGTCTAAAAAAGAGGCCAAGTAACGGCGAGGACGGACGAGGATTACTATGGCTGTGGTACTTGCTCACAGGTGCACTCTGAAATAAGAGAAGGGACTGCAGGCAGATGTAATCACCCGTGTATGTGCAGTTACTCTCACTGCCAGAAGGGGGAGACAAAAGGTCCACACAACAGCTTTAAGAAAATCCCAGTATCAGGTTGTTTTCAGATGGGCTTTTTTTTGTTGTTTTTTTTTAATATGAATGCAAATGACACAATATTCAGGTGTCCACATACGTTTGCCCTTGTAGCATACTTTTCTTTTTTACCCACTGCAATTCCATATAGCAAATCACATGTTTACTCTCTGCCTCTTCCTGTGATCCAATCACTTCATTCAGTATTTCCTGAATATATTTCTTCAGGGTAGACTGACAGCATTTCACCGAATCCCATTTGTTTGACTGCAAACATGCTGGATAAACCATTTAATCTTCAGGCTTACACTGCACTTGCTCTGGTTTTGCATTTGTCCCGCTCTTGTGGTTTGTGCACTTATTCCTGTGATTTATTAGGAGAGAGAGAGGGGGCCTACACAAGTAGCCTGGCCCCGTTCTCCTCGGGCTGCACCGACACTTCTGTAATCACGTATCCTGTCCCTGAGCTACGGAGGTCAAGCCAAGGTGGGCCCAATAAACAAACCTCTTTAGCCCCTCTGTTTATTGAGGTAGGGGCTTTGCCAAAGCAATTGAACCTTTCGCCATGGCCTGACTGCAGCATGCTGAGCTTACAGCGCGCACACATAACCCCTATAATAAGACCACTGCATCCCCCAGAGCACCATCTACATTCATTAGCTAGTCATGAAAGAGTGGAGAGGGAGAGGAAGGACGAGAGAGGGTGCGAGAAGAGAGTGGACTGGAGAGAGAGTGATAACAAGTACCTTTCGGCTGTACAATTTGTTTTGGGCCCATCGATAGGATTTAGACTGATGATGTGACCGGGTCAAATGGGAGCCTCATTACTCTGCTATTTAGATACTTGGACACTTTTTTCATCACAGTAACTTACTCTGTCTAATTTAAAAATGGCAATCAAGCTCTCTGTGGTTTGTTGGTCAGTGTCTGTGAGGGCAGATGTGGTAGAGAGGAAAACAGGCGTGAAAAACACATTTGCCACAGAGGCCGTGTGATGCATCGTGGCAGCAGCTCCCTCTTCTCCTCCAGATAAAAACACTCTAAGCTGTGCGGTTTACAGGTCGTAAACTCTGTTAGATTTTTAAATATAAAGCATTAAACCGCACGGCTCGCGGATAGCTCCACAAATTGCAAATGCAAAAATGACTTTGGAGATCAGGTTTACACTCCTGTCCTATATTCAGGCACACACAAGGGGCCATGCAGCCTTATTAATAAGACCAAACTGTGCACTGGCTCTCATTTGAATTGAGGAGCATATTTCCATATTTGCTTATGTTGGAGACTTTCTAAAAACTGTGCAATGCACTCTAATAGCTCATTCTCAAGTTGATTTTCATGCTTCAGGGGATTTTTTTTGTGTGTGTTCTATGCAAATTGGCTTAACTTTTTTGCACTTCATTTTCAGTGTTTCATATTACGAACAAACTGATTCTCCAGAGCCCAAATTAATGGCTGAATCCAGCAGTAAATTTCTCCACATCGTCCCAGTCAGATTATTTAAGAAATAGAATAGAATTATTTAAGATATATTTGGATGTGTCACATTAATAAAAATTATAAATTAGAATATGCTTACTAGATAAAGTAGAATTGTTTTCTCATCCCAGCCTGGAGGGAAAAAGGCTATGAAGAGAACTATTCATGCTTGATGGGTCTTGATGAGAGTCAGCCGGCAGCAGAGTGCTTTTCTTAGGGTTTACAGCTTAGATAATGTTAGAAACTCAAAATATAACTTGTGACACTCCTACTTTGAATCATTCTGGGGAGGTTTAGCCATTGTGTTTTGAACAACAAGTGTTATTATGTTTTTTTCCTCCACAGCACTAGCACAAAGAAAGTTCTAGATGATCGGAATAGGGAAGTTTATTTTTATACTGCATAGTAGTCTTTTATGCTTTCCCAATTTCTGCTCCTCTCTTTATTCACACTTTCATGGATCATCTGACCACAACTAAAAGAAAATACAAAGCCATCTTTCATTGTGGTTACTGATGAAGACAATGATATACCAGCCCATTCATGCTTTTGAGTTTTATAATAATTAGCATATTAGTGAAATTGACAGGAGAAGTGAATAACATTGACCATCCTGTGACAATTCATTGTTCTCCTGAAAAACTTTCGGACCTTGCATTCATGTGGATGTTACTTAGACATGTATCACCCACCTAGACCAGACCAGGCACCCCCACCCCATAGCAATGACACTCCTTGATGGCAGCAACCATTCCCATCCCCTCAAAAAACATGAAGAACAGCACAAAGTGTTGACCTGGCCTCCAAATTCACTAGCTCCCAAACTGATCAAGTATCTGTGGGATGCACTGGAACAGGCCTGATCCACAGAGGCACCTCACCTCAGCCCATGAGACCCAAAGGCCCCCCACTAACAACATCCTGTCACCAAACCTGGACACCCTCAGAAGGCCCATGTCAATTCTCTGTTGAGTCTCAACTGTTTTTGAGGCACAAGGGAGACCTAGACAATATTAGGAAGATGCTCATAATGACAAGCCTGATCGGTGTCCTTGCTGGTGGGATGGCGGACTGTGCTGTGTGTCAGTGCTTGTAATTTTTTAATTATGGCCTACCAACACCGCAGATGAGTCTTTAGCTAACTCTGTTTAAATACATCTAACTGAAGTTAGATGTATTTAAACTGAAAATTTCAGTTTAATATCTGTCCTAAATGAATCAGAATTACCTGTGCTGAGGGCTTCTGACATTGCTCCCGATGCTAGATGGAGACATTACAGGTCAGCTTTGCCTCCACTGATGTGTGAGGGCAAGTGAGAAACACTGAAAAGCTCTGGGTGCTACTCGCAAGCACTATAACAATATATTACTTGTATAGATTCATGAAGAATGTAGCCTCCAAAAGTAAGTAGAAAGTAGAACATTATTATATCATTGTTTTCAGCTAAGCGAGGTAGCCATCACAGACGCTTCTCTGTGACATACACACGCAAACCTGTGACGTCACTGAATGCATTATAAGAACTGGATACTCAAAGATGGACCCAGTAGTTTGAATGATTAATGTTCACTGAGTGCAGGTTTTCCTGGTTTGCTTCTGTGTTGTGTGGCCCGCTGCACATATGCATTATTGTTCATCCCAGCGGCCCCATATGTGCCTCACCCCTCGGCCCTCAGACTTTGACCCATTGTGATGAGGTACAGCCAATATAAGTTGCTTTTTTAGGCTCTTTGAATGTCAGCATCTACAAATGTAAAACCTCTATGGATTAAAAATTACGCAGTACAACAAGTTATAATTGTATGAGTATCTCGAATGGGCTAACAGTGGTTGACGGGCCAAATACATTTTGTGCCAACCCATTTGAGTTTTGGCACCGCGTCCTGTTCCCTCAATATATTAATCTCTCTGGATGTGGATGGACGAATCCATTCTCTCCATTATCATCTAGGAATGAGAGAAAGATGAGATATTTGGTGAAAAATATAGGTGTTATTTAGGACCAAATAAATAAGTAAGCATCATTAGGGCAGCTAGCGAAATACAACAGATTAGAATTTAAAGTAAAGTAATTCGTATTAATCAATGTGTTTGTACTTTGCATTTTAAGCATATAATATTTCTACTTCTCCGACACATTTTTTCAAAGTTACTGGGATACCTACCGCAAAAGAAACATTTTTGTTCTCATAGTGGAATGAATCAGAGGAGGGAGGCACTGCCAGAGGTAGAAAAGGGACCAAAAGTGACAAATAGAAGAGATAGGAGACCCGCCAGATAAACTGTGCCGACTGCAAACAAGCCATTGGTTTTACTGGCAGCTCCACAGGTCAGTTTAGTGCCTCATTTGTCAGTTCCCCTACACAAATTAAGGCAAAGGATTTCAGATGAAGAGACATACCCGGAATCCCAGCCAAGACGGACCCACACTATCTGTGCATTTTCTACCTCATTATTCCTCATCAGGATCTCCACTATATGTGGCTTCTTCCAGTTTACTGGCCTGTAAGGAGCTATGTAATGCAGTACATGTACTATATCTAGATCTCTGTTGTTGTGTGATAGCATGCATTAGCCTGCCACACACTCCACATCAGGTCAGTGTGGAACCCTTGCCCAGAGATTGCGTGACATTATACTGCTCGGCCGCGAAGCAGGTCACCCCCACCCTGGGGAAGTGCAGGGATGCGGCCGCGGAGCATTCGTCCTGACATTTGGAGAGCAGGTGGACGACACAATGGTGGAGAGCTCACAAGTAGAGGGAGATTGAGATGGAGATGTGGGGCTGTTTGAGATGCGCTGTGGGGATGACAGGGGTCAGCTCGCCCCATCTCCCAGTGGCAGCTACGGAGATTAGAAAACCATCAAACGTCCTCTGCTATACGCATCTGAATGGCAGCTGTATAGATGAGCCATGAGTGGCTGCGTGTGGCCTTGATTGTATCCTCTGCGTGTGTGGTTGTGTAGCCAACAGAGGGGAGCTGAGGGACAGTGTATGTGCTGAGAGAATATCTATTCACATACTTGGGGGAAATCAAAGATCATGCATGACCTTTTGGCCAATGTTATGGTGATACAAATATAAATGATTATATATTATATTATTATAATATTATTATATTATTATAAGTTTAAAGGGATTATTTTTGGTAATATCTTAATTGTGAATATTTACAGAATAACTTCACTGTCAAACTTTAATATTTTGTACAAAAAAAGTCGAAAAGTCATACCAGTCCTTGAATTGTATGCTCAGGCTTGGTATTTTCTTTATTTTCTTCAGGAGGTTCCGTCATGGAAAGGCAGAATCTGGGTGTTTCAACCACCGGTCACTTTTATTTAAAATTTGATTTAAATACTGACTGACAGCTAGTGGGTAATCTGGACAATGAACTGACTTTATGGACGACAGAAGCCTCAGCATGCTGCACAACGCAAATCAACCTTACAGAATCTCAGACACATAATTGGTAGAAAGTTTTCAAAATAAAACCCCTCGCCATCTGATTTTACAACTTTTAAAACTGAACACTTTGTCAACACAGCCAGGCGGATTGATTGAAAGGCTTTCTGGAGCCAAACCTCCAAAAATAGCGAAGTTGTGAATGAACCAAAATCATCGGCAGCATCTGCGCGCTGACTTGTCTCTCACTTCTAATCGATGTTTTCAAGAAAACTGTGTGTTTTTGAGAAAACACTGCCTGACACAGTAGCTTAGAGTAAAATCTGTCCCAGTGTTTCATTGCAGCAGAAAGGACCCAGACTCAGCCAGGATAATATTCGCCAGAAGTCTTCCATCTCCATTCCCTCTCTAATTACAGCTCAAATGTAAACCCATTATCCCTCGCCACATTATGAGTTACCTCTAGCTATTCTGAAACGCACAGAAATGAGGATTTTTTTGGATTTTGATAGAAATCGAAGGAGGGCCTGGTGATAACAATTTGAACTGATGAAAGCAATTAGTGAAGAAGTGCTAACAGCATGGCAGTAATTGGGTCTTACAAACTAAAAGCCTGCCCTTACCCAGCAATTAGAGCAACCTCCTTTAAAGTTAGTCAATTGTATTGCTTTTAATGGCCTATGCTTGGCTGAAGCTTAGCACGAGGAGGTACAGTCCCCTTTCAAATTGGCCACGGCTCCGTTCCTTATCACAAGGTTTCTGTGCTCTGCTGAAAATTTAATGTGTTGAAAAAAAAAGTTTGAAGTGATTAACTTGTTTGTGATGGTGATTTACCGCTCCACAGACTGTGTTATATGGGAGGGTGTTTGATGCATTTTGCTACATGACATTAACTTTGGAATTTGTTACTTATTGCAGTTTATGTTTCATAAAGACGAATAGTGCCATTGTTCAGCTTTCAGACATATTGTTCTTAATGTGCTGCCTGGTAGTGTTGCTAATATTAAATGAAGGAGGGGAGAGCAGCGAGCTCATAACTCTGACACAGTTGTTTTAATTTGTAATTACACGAGTTAATGTTTTGGCACGTACTGCAGACTCCAGGAAAAACCACTGACGATAATTAGAACATAGAGAATAGGACAGGGGAGGATGGATGGATGGATGGACAGATAGATAGATAAAGAGATAGAGTGAGATAAATAAATGATAATCAAAGGGTGGATAGATGGATGGATGGATGGAGAGATGGAGAGATGGAGAGACGGATGGATAGATAGATAGACGGATAGATGGATGGATGGATGAGAGATAGATATATGGATGGATAGATGGATGGATGGATGGATAGACGGATAGATGGATGGATAGATAGATAGATGATAGATGGATGAGAGATAGATAGATGATGATAGATAGATAGATAGATAGACGGATGGATGGATGGATGGATGGATAGATAGATAGATGATAGATGGATGAGAGATAGATAGATGATGATAGATAGATAGATAGATAGACGGATGGATGGATGGATGGATGGATGGATGGATAGACGGATAGATGGATGGATGGAGAGGCGGATGGATAGATAGATGGATAGATGGATGAGAGATAGAGAGACGGCGAATGGATGGATGGATGGATGGATGGATAGCGAGAGAGATAGAGAGAGATGGATGGATGGATGATAGAGAGACAGATGGATGGATAGATAGAGATGGATAGAGATGGATAGAGATGGATGGATGGATGGAGAGACATAGATGGAGAGACATTGATGGAGAGACATTGATAGATAGATGGAGAGATGGATGGATAGATAGATTCACTCAGAAGCATCATGCTTCCTTTGTGTTCGTGTATTCTTGTACGTTCTGCTCAATAATCCTCCCAGTTTTTGTCAATAAAATATTATCAGCATGTTTTCCAGCATAACATCACAGATTACACATTAACCTCACTGATGTCTGCTTTCAAAGGGCGTTTCAGGGGCACTCATATTGACGCTCCAGGCTCTGAGAATGGAACATGGTAATATTTGAGTTGTGTTACGCTAAATGCTGCACATATGGCTTTTCAGCTGAGCCTTTTTCTAGAGCTTCCCACTCACAATATTTGTTTGGTGCATCATATCAATTTCATAACTTCAGAGGTTCAGGCGGGGATGTCCGAGTCGTGATGCACGCTGAAGCCGACAGGTGCAGGCAGCCTGAGATGTGTCAGTGCACGACCAATCCAGTTGAAGAAAGAGAGAGTATGGACTTTATGTTTGTGGGTCTTTACAGGACACCTTCTCTATCTACGTTATACACTATAATTAGTGCATCCAAGTCCAACATACACATCACATGACACAGCAGAAGTAGACCTGAAATCATGGCCCGAGGAGATTGGCTGATAGTTTAAGGGGTTTTCAAACTCGGCCGTAGCCACAGTGACGGACTCACAGACTGATCTGAGCTGCCTCTATCTTGTCAGACATATCTGATATTTACAACCTGTGCCTGGTGATTACAGACTTCAAAGCACAAAACCGACCGCTGAGTTTATAGTGATTTGAAGCGAAGGAATCAATCAAATGTCTGAAAGATGCCAAAACATGTGAGCATTTTACTATTATCCCATGTATATGCTACAGAAGGTGAATATGTGGTTGAGTAGTCATGTATTCGGCCTCAGAACATGACGTGTGAACACTAGTGGTGGGCGGATCGATCCAAATATCGATAATATCGATACCAACGTTGGTATCGAGATTGATCGATACCAATGTAATGAGATCGATACTTAAGTTTCAGTTTATCTCGTTTCATTAAGAGGCGACCTGACTTTGTCTAAATGCTGCTGCTGTCACAGAGCAGAGCAGGCTCATTTTGCTCCTCCTCCCCCCTCGTGTGTTTGTTGTACCATCACGTGACTCCGCGGCGCCAGGTGACCGATCACTGCCCACCGCTACCAGCCAGGCCTGGCCAGCAGCATATTACACACAACGAGAGAAAGAGTAGGGCTGTTTGGTTATATTTTCAGGCCGAAAATGAAACGATAGCAAGTTGTACTATTTGTAAAAAGGCTGTAAGATATAGTGGTAACACAACAAACTTGTATAAGCATATGGACATTTTTAACAAAAACTTTTATTGTGATAATAAAGTATTTTATTAAGTTTATAAGTAAATATTTTCTATTTACTTATAAACTTTGCCCAAGTTCTGTACTGGATTTTAACTGATTAATAATCCTAAAGGCAAATCACAAAAGACTGATGGTGCATCCACCTTAATTATTAAAAAGTATCGATATCGGTATCGGTATCGGTGATACTGGCCCTGTATTTACTTGGTATCGGATCGATACCAAATCTAGCGGTATCGCACACCTCTAGTGAACACCAGCATCCATAGCAGCTTGACTTAAACTGTCAAATAATTGAGTGAAGGGAGTTAATTTAAAGAGCAGCAGTCATTGGTAATTGGTGTAAAACATTGCTGCATAGCGCTTCCAAAAGAAGAGACATTGGCAAATTTTAATGGTTCCAGTTTACAATAATGCTGTCAAATATAGGCTAAAGATGTAGAGCTTAAGTAGTAGAAGTATCCACAACATAACATAATTCACTGACTCTCAATAGCAGTACTATACTGTCTAGTAACAATACCCATAGCATCATGAGAACTGCTTTAAAACTTAGAGCATGTTTTTGTCTGTTTGGGCCATAACCAGATTCCTATAAGCCCTGTTTTAAATAGTTTTTAAGTAAAATAATCAATTGCAATTCATCTTAAGGATTCTTTTTTTCTCTTCCAAGAGCTGGTTCTTTTAGCTTTTCCGTCATCAAGACCAGCACAGGCTGTCCACCAGCTCAACATCTGTCTCCAAATTGACATATGCTATTATTTCAAGATGTCTGAGAACACGTCGGGAAAGTTTAATGTCCTCTCTGAACGCTAATTCCCTGTACTTACTGTTAGAGATTTGCAGCCCACAGTGGTAATTTTTGCACATTTGCCTTAAAAACTGTCCCCTGAAACCTCTTCTCCATGCGGTTTGATAATATAAATCCTAACAGACATTTATGAGAGCTCATCTGTAGTCAGGCGATGTTGCAGGAGGAAGTCGAAGAGAAACCCGTCTTCTGTTCAGCCTTGGGTAGTTTCCTCTTTTCTTTTAAAGTAATGCTATGCTATGGCCTGGTGGTTTCCCGACGTTATTCACTAGAGGCTGGATACTGACTGAATAAAGTGAAATATAAGCTTCTGAAATGCAGTCTATCAATTCCTTGCCGCCATCTTCCGGCTGCGCTCCATGACTTTTTCGCCTTCTGGCTCACATCTCCCCAGGAATGAAGTGCAGTGTTGAGTGTCCACATCGGACCATAAAAACAGCAACCGAGGCTGAGCATCAAGTTTATGTGAACGGACTGGAGCATAAAATGTAATGGGTGGGACCATTGAAGTCCTCCTGAAATGGCTTTTTTTAAAAGGTTTGTCGACATATTTTTCAGCAAGATGGTCTATTAAAAAGAGGGACATTTATATTGAGCTGTCAGTGGCTGGACGGGTCAGATGCTCCTTTAATAGTGTCCTCAGGCGGCCCGCAATTCAACAGGGGATCAGTGCCGGTGGCTGCCTCACCACTAACGAGATAATATTGTTTTCCAGGTCAAGGTTTGATTTAGAGCAACTGGTTAAATATACCTCTCAGTTAGCGGCACTGTTAATGTAATTACATGACACTTTGATTCAGATGAGAATAATCTCTGATCCTCAGCTATGAATAATTTGAAGCAAACCATTCCTCTTATTTTCAGGCTGTGCTTGTTGCTCCACTTTTCACACGATCTGTCGTCTGCTTCTCCTAATGAAGACGGATCTGTCTGCTGTTCGGATCATTGTGGGTCTGCCGCTGGTACCGAAAAGTGCAAGTTTTGCCGTGGACCCTCAGCTCCTTTCTGTTGAACCGGTCCTCTGTGTTTCACGACATTGCCTACCACTCAGCTCTGAAAAGGCGTCAGCGGGAATCTGCTCGAGATGAAAAACACAGGAATCCAGTTGGAGAGCAGAGATGGCAGCCGTTTAGAGCAGACATGGCATCCGTTTGACAGATAACCAGCATGTGTGCATGTCAGATGCGAGACCAGAGACAGAAGTAGAGGATCTGTGGCTTCTCTTTTGTCTGCCTCTGTGGAGACCAACGCAGAGATGGTGGAGCTTGGCGTAGAGTGCCACTGGAAATCCAATTTCAGACATACCATAATGTGGATTTGACGCATGTTACAGCTCACCATGTGTCTGACGGTTTATAAACAGTTTAGTGTTGTGTTTCAGAAAAGAGAATCTTGTTCATGTGTATTAGGATCTGATTTGTCTCCATTTGAGTTCGATAGTCCCTCATCTGAACATAAGATACAACTACAAATCACATTCTTTGGTACTTCCATTTTCTATTTTTGCAAAAGAAAATATAAAGTGCAGTTCGGTCCAGATAAAATAAGGAATTAACGATATTAATAGAGATATGTTTAGTTCACTTAAACAAAGTTGTTTTTGTGTAGCTTAAACCATGATATTTACTGAGGGAGGCTCTCATTGAGTCATGAGTCATGCACCATCATGTTTCAAGGATCACCAAGGATCTCCTACATGAACAGAATTTGTGGAACAATGTCGTCTGCATAGAATGACACTGGAGAAATATCTCCATGTAAGATTAGCACAGTGCAGAATAGTTGGAGAATAGAATAGAAGAGTGTGCAATGGAAAAAATGCAGCGAGACAAGAAACAAAACCGAGAAGAAAGTCTGTTTTCAATGTCGCTCGGTGTGTTATGAAAGAGCTTCAATTCCTTTTTTGGCAAATCTTTGGTACAGAACAGAATACATGTGATGTAACGGTGAATGAGAAAATAAAAACTCTTTTAGTTGCACCTGAAGCATGATATGCGGTTATTTTACACCAAAAACGGGCACTGTAACTAAATGCTGACAAGAAACGCACACACCTACTTCTAACTTTGCTTTAATAGCTGAAAAAAAAAGAGGTGGACAGTAATGGGATTTAAATGCTGGACTGCTTTCATTCTGGCTAAAGTGCTTGCAGTAGAAAGAAATTCCTTGTATGAGATCTTGCAATGTCAAGATGAGATGATGAAAAACGAACATACAATATCTCAAAAGTGCCAGAAAATCACAGGTAATGAAATGAGACAAAGACTGTAATGGCTCTGTCTGAACATCCCTTATTACATTTTCAGTGACTGTCTAGAGAATGAGTAACCACGTCAAGACAACACTTACTTTGCAGAAAGCTTCGAGTCTGTGTATAAGTCTTTTCCTGCCTGTGTGCTGCTGCTGTTGCTGCTGCCGCTGTCCCTGGATTTAATAACTTCAGTAGCCTTTCACTTATAAGGCTGTATGATTCCTTGAGGGACTCCAATTGATCAGTCAGTGGTGGGCTCTTACATTGTGGCAGCCTGATGAATGGTACTGACACGGACTTCATCTAAACCACTAAAGCATACACTCTGGGAATGGGAGCACACGCTCATCTGTTTCTACATTCTTCCTCTCTACATATCGTCCTCAGTGAGTAAAAGATTATATAATAAAAGGAATTTCAGCTCTTTTTAACTGGCCTATGAGGGTAAAGACTGATGAGCAAGCAAAACCTGAACTTTATTTTTGTCACTGAAAGTCGCAGTGCTGCTTCCATATTAAAAAGATTCGCTGCAGTTGGGTCATGAGTGGCTAGATTTTTGGGGGGAGTAACCGAATGTGACCAAGTAAAACAAGGGAAAGTCCAGGATTTGTCAGCTTGGGTGTAACTTATGTTTTTTGGTTCATAATAGCATTTTACTTTTTCTTTCTAATCTTGTTAAATCTGCTACGTAGTTTATTCCATTAGTTAATTTAATTTAAACCTGCAGATGTGACATTTTCCACCACTTTGGCTGAATCAAGCTGGAAAAACAACAAGAGCAGTTTTTCCATTATGTATTTTTAATGCACTCTCATTAGAAATGAATGGAAATGGCAACACTTGGAATTACTTCCTCGATTGCTGCAAAAAGAAAAAACCTTGACGCTGACTTAATTTTGTTTTTGCCTTTTACATAAAAGAGTCGATGGGTTATGGGAGAACCTTTTTGAATCTGAGGTAGTGAACATTTACCCATGTGACTGATCAGCTGTTGTAGTTCCTAG
Source organism: Chelon labrosus (assembly GCF_963514085.1). Classification (NCBI taxonomy): domain Eukaryota; kingdom Metazoa; phylum Chordata; class Actinopteri; order Mugiliformes; family Mugilidae; genus Chelon; species Chelon labrosus. Next base: position 17,350,803 of record NC_140340.1, read on the forward strand.
CGAATGAGAAGAGTTTGTCACCAGACAGCATGAAACATGGCCAGTTACTAGTTGGTAAGAACATTATACGTATATTCTTGCATGCCAGACGTATTGGGGGGGAAAAAAAGAAACAATTTTCCCTCACGGTTGGCAAAGGTGCCTGGATTTGTTTCTTTTTTTGTTGTCTTTTTTGTCTCATTTCAAAACTTTGCTTCAAATTCACTTGAGAGTTGTATGGAAACATGGCTACGGACACTGTCATTTTTTGTCATGAAAAACTGGTATGGTAAGCAAATGTTTTCCTGCACATTCACCAAACACGAGTCAGTATTCATTAACGTTCAGTCCAAGTCATGTCTTTCCACATGGAACATTTAACTTTTATTTTGTTTTATCTCCCAGTTAATATCTGACTTTACTATATTCACCAGCCAGGCTCAAACTGGTGTTTGGTCATAGTGGGGTTCCTACACTATCTGCCTGGCTGTTGCCATTGGAAACGACGATCATGAGTAAGATGAAAACAAAAGGATAAAAAACAACAAAAGCTGAAAGATGCTTATCATTGTAACGGCAGAGTTGGTTGATAATTCTCTAATTCATCGCTTTGAGCGCCACCATCCACTCAACTTATTATTTTACACTGGCTGAAAAGCTTTCCAGAGTCCAGAGTAGTTTCATCTCTCCCTTCTAGGAGGAGAGCTAAATATTATCTGTACCAGTATTCATCAGAACAACACCCAGGCGGATGAATACTGAAATCTCTCTTTAAACTAAACTCCCGATTCTGTCTCCCTCAGATGTGAGTGTATTTCTTGGACCGTGCTGGGCCTGATTGTCAGCTCAGCATGTTTACAGCTGAGTGGAAATGAGTCAGTCTTTTCTGAATATGGTAATCTAATTAAACACTGGTCTTGTGAGAGATCACTCCGTGTTTCTCGCCATGCGAGAGGAATGAATGTTTCATAAACTAATACCTCTGTGTGTTCCTGGTCTCTCTGCTGCCACATTAAGGCTTTCTTTTTTCCTTTTTTTAAATGTGGCCATTTGAATGGTTTCACCTGGATCTATTTTTAATGCCCACTCACGTCTCCTTCTAATGAGTGTTTTTGGCTGTGTGAGGTTGGCAGCTGGGGTCTGTCGCGGGCTGTGTTTTACCTGGAAAATGTGTCGCAGTTATTTGTTTTCAGCGTGTCGGGGCTTTTGAGCCGACCAAAATGGGCTATCAGCGTTTGGAGCAAACAGGACGATTTGAATCATTATTAATTCATAGGGTGTCTCTATTGTATGGCCTACAACCTGAGTTTTTATGGCAGCTGCTGTTTCTGCGGTCGGGCCCTGTGGCCAGGACGTGACAGTGTTTTGATCTGCCTCTGCATCCAGAGACTGATAAAGGCCGCTGCATGAGGTGGGATTGAAACCGAGAATACAAACCGTGTATATTTTTCTGTCCTCTGTCCTTGTGTGTTGAAAGCGGGGCTTGTGGATTCAAGCTTTAATGCATAAAGAAGTTTGTTTCCTGTCAGGTGGATACATCTGTTCATGTCAACTTGATGGGCAAGAAATAACATCTGACTTGACATTAATTCAGCTGAACATTTTTGGGCACTAGATTCTGCCTCCTGGCTACTAAGCTTTGTCAAGTATGCTTCTCTTATCTCTGCACTTGGCATTGAGATGACCGGGTTCTGTGTCATGCTGAGAATTGCTGTGTAATTATTATCTTTAATGTTTAATGAACTTCAGTAATTATATTTTTTCTTCCACGCAGCCACAGCTCGCTGAGCAGACGTGCAGAAGTATACACAGCTGCTAAATATAAGCTAGTCTGTGATTTGTTGTGGATTGATTTTTCCTGTTCTTGAACTACCGCTATTTATAAAGAAATCATACAGTGATTCATATTTTCATTCATAAGTGCTCAGTGGTTTCACTGAATCAGCCTCAAACAGATTTAACCAGGAAACAACCCTAATCTGAATATCTCCCCATTGGAGGTTTTATCATTGGTATTCAGGACTTTGTGTGTTTTTTTATTTATCATGTAGCAGTTGCTTGATCAAATCCACCTTGAAGGAAGACCCAGTAGATTTCACTTTACACTTGTCTAAACAATACTGCATATTTAACAACTTTTAGTGTTTGTTCTGACTGCGTAATCAAGGACTGCACCTTCAGTGAAGTATTTATTTTATGTTAATGTGGTTCAGTCTTTGTATCGCAGAGCTTTGCTGCGGTTGTATAGAAACTATAGATGACTGCAACAATGGTGAATACAGCAGTAACATCATGGGGAAGAAAAAGGATCTTGGCTGTTCGGACGTTGCGTGTCCATCCACATACAGTGAGTCCAGTGATTCAAAGCCTGCCTCTCCAACCGTGAGACCAAACTGATAAAATCTTTTCATCAGTTATAATTGCAATCAGTGAACGAAAGAGCTGCTACATGCTAAAATGTCCAAAATAAAAGTTTCCCTAATGTTAATATTTACTATGAAATCATCCTGTTCCAGCCTTAATATGGAAGTCTGCAGGGAATGACCTCAGCCTCAAGTGAACATTTGAAGATCTGCAGTTTTTGGCGTTGCTTCACTGGATATTTGTTAATGATGGATATTTGACGATGATGTGAATATTAAGGGTTGGTGAATGGTTTTTGGAGATACAGAAGGAGTCTGACATCCCCTGGAATAGTTGGAATCAAATTGGGATCAAAGCCTACTCTAAAGTTTAGAGTCTAGAGTTTATACCTCTGCGGGACATAGATGCCGTAGCCTACATTACATTCCACCACACACACCAAACACTAGTTTGTTACTATTTCCTGCTTCACTTTTAAGTCATACAAACATTTGTATCTCTGAACCTCTTCCGTTAACCTTTCCTCCATGGGTTCCATCTTTATTGTTTCAAAACAATCAATTCAGAGATGGAGAAGCAGCCAGAAGTACTAAAGCAGAAATACACTACTACCAAGCGGACCAATCACAGCTCTTGCGCTCTGTGTCACCGCGGCACGTAGTTACATTTCTGGGGAGGTGCACATCAGTTACGGCGCTAGGGTCTGCGCAGGCTCAGCGTAGGGGTCTGCACTGTCGCCGTATCCTCTGCGTCAACTTAACGCAGAAGTCTAAACCGCCTATAAGCCTGTAACTTGAATAGTGTTACATGAATAGTCAAGCACTTTGGAAATATAGTTTGCTTTTTTGTCAGGTGAGAAAAAATTTCTAAATGCAAAGTCATTGCTGGCAGGTGTCTCAGCAGCCATCTTAGTATGAGTTATCGAGCCTAACAACACAAAGGCCCTATAAAAATGAAAGGGGGGTGAGTCATAACTGCCACAGGCATAGAAACTCCATGTATATTATCGCCACTTAAATAGGATAAAACCTTAAAAGTTTCTGAGAAAAGCTTTTCTTTCTTCACAAGTTTCGCAACACAAACGTCTTGTATATCTCAGTCCAGAGTGCTGTAATAAGATCAAGCTGTCTAGGTCATCCCACCAAATCACTGCCAATGCAAATGCTGTTGAAGCTGTCGTGAACATAGACTGTTTAAATATGGACAACTTCTCTCCACTTCCTTCCCGGGGATACAGGCAGCCACATGTTGTGATTTTGGAACCAGAGTCCGCGCTGTACGATTCGCAAGTGGAGCCACGTGGAGCCGCGATATCAATGACCCGACCACACTTCCTCCAGACTCACTCACATTTTGGTTTAATTAATACTGCACTCTGCTCTTCCTCCACCAGTTACAAAGAAATGTTGGATTATACACTGTAATTATTTTTAATTCTTTTTTTTTTTTTTTTTACAACTCCCTCAGTCCCACGGTGCCACTTTACGGAGCGGATGGAATGGCAACTGGTGATCAACATTTTGTCACGTCCTGTTTCTATAGCGTCAAATAACTAACTAAAACGAAACTTATCAAAGAATTGACACTTGAACGTGCATCAGCATTATATTAACTACCTAAAATGACAGAAACTATCTTTGAAAAAAATTATTTGACGTGTATTTTAGTGTTTTACTTTGGCCCAAGTCCCATCCACTAACATGGAGGAGGTGGAGCTCATGAACCTATACTGCAGCCAGCCACCAGGGGGAGCTCAACTTGGCTTTGCTTCACTTTTGAGGAGTTTTTCTGGCGTCCTTCTTTATACAGTCTGTGGTTGTGACCCTCAACTGTGTGCTTGTGTCAGAGCAACACCCAGTTTGGCTGTGACAAAGTAGGCAAGTGGGATTCCCAAAACATTTCTAGTGAGGATTCTTTGATTGCGTTGTCTCCCTCTTATAACATCTCTTCTCTTCTGAGCTGAAAGCATCGGTTCCTGAGCTTGACTTATTATGCAGACAGAAATGGGTGTAAGGAGCTCCGCTGGCTGCGTCTAAAGTTAGCAGAATTTGCCTCCCACTGCCACCAGTTCTGTCTCGTTATAGTTAAATCTGGTTTGTTTCTTCTGTTAAATGTGCTGTTTAAAAACGAGAAGACGCTATGTGCAGGACTTTTTCTTGGCTTTGTAACTTAGAGACTTGCGGGAGTCTCTTCTGGTTGCCTGGCATCATTTTGGCAATGATGTAACTGTTTAAAGTCACTGCTCCCAGCCAAGAAAAAGGCGAAGTCACACTTGTTTTCACACTTAGTCGTGATACGGATTAATGTAGATTCTGTTTGACATTTCTGCACGGCAGTTTCCTTCATCTGGCGTGTATGCAGAAATAGATAGTTTTGTTAAAAGCTGCCAACGCATGGCTCAGGGACAGCTCTTTCACTCTAGTTGCAGACACACTCCTGCTGTTCAGAAGTGTTCACAGGGTTTCATGGGTTGCACCTGTTTACTTGACAACAACTGAAGCCATCAGTATTTAACACTTAAATAACAAAATGAAGATTTGCGGATGTGACTCTAAATGCTCAGTGTGCTGGTAAATGAGTGCTTTCTAGGTTGGCAAGAGCATCTTTCTTCCAAAAAACAATCAATTTCAAATTGAGTCAACCATGTTATTTCAAACTAACCAGTATTGCTACAATGGGCAATGTTTCTGGGTGATTTTTTAGTGTATCTAGTTTCAGGAATTTTCAAAAAAGTAATTTTGGGACGTTGCTTGTAAAAGTTGCACCACAGAGAAAATTACCCTATTCCAGGGGTTCACACATAATGTCTTATCAAAAATCAGGCTCTTGATAATAGACGAAATAATAGACTTGTAATAGATGTCTGGTTGATATGGGATTTATTTATTTGTTTTTAAAGAATAGCTTCTCAATGTCAGTGTGACAAATGAAACATCCTGTGCGTCAGTCTTGGCACAAGAAGTATTTCTGATTCCGGTTTCACTGCAGTCAGTGAAGCCTCCCTGTCAGCATTAGAATGAACACCATACTCCTGTTCCTCATGTATCCCCTGCTGTGCTTCTATTACTGTATGTTGTGCTCGACTGGCCAGGTGAGCCTGATACAGCCAGTCATACGGCTGACAGCTGGAGCAGTGTGTTGTTCTTTGACGCTTCCCTACCTGCATGTTAGATCAATTGTTTGATTGCTGCAGAATCTGAAAGCAACCTGTGGCTTTGTTCTAACCCAGCCCTGTGATAAGGACTACAGGAGAGCATTTTACCCAGAGACTGGCAACAAGTTTCAGTACAGAATTGAATGTACCACGGTGTCCCATAAGGTTCAGTCTCCAGTGATATTTTTCAAGGGCATTCTGAGTTGTTGTTGTTGGGTTGTAGGACAAATTACATCCTACATTTAATGTATATGTTGCTTATATAAGCAATTTAGTCAATAGTCAAGCGATAGTCAATAGTCAAATAAATGGTTTCTTCAGGTTTCTTTATTATTCATTTATTTTGGATAAATGTAACTCACAGCTTTAAACAGATAATTTTTTTTATTCATGTCGTCCCTCAGTTTTCTCCTTTAGTTCACTGTTTGGGAAAATAACAGCATAAATTAAAAACAAAAAAAAGTCTACCAAATGTAAGAATGTAGCTTCCCTTTTGAAAACATTTTATAAATAAACTTTGCGTCTGTTGTTCTCTTTTTGCCAGCTGCCTTTTGTCATCACATCAGCAAACATCTGCATGAAAAGCATGGCATGAAGTCAAAGCCGCTGGGCAAAGTGACAGGCAGAATACACAAACCAAAAGGATAACATGTCTGTCAACTCTTGCTTCTTTTTTTTTCTATCAGATGATTTACACACTTAAGACTCTTGAATTGAAATGACCTATGCACTGACAAAACGTAACGGCAGGTCTATAGTTTGTATTATGACTGTGAATATTACAGTGTTTATAAATGTGATAACTGACTGTTTGTCAAAAACATGGCTTTCAGTCGTTCTCACACAAGTACTCTCGTTGTAATTTTAATATTTATTCAAGTAAGGTTTGAGACACAGCACAACTCCCACATCAAATCCATAGCCACCATAAAACATATTTTCTGCCTATTCATAAAGGAGAAACTACCACATCCATCCATGCTGTATGTGTTCATCTTTAATGCTAGGATAATCCTTTAAGATAATCCTTTAATGTGTCGCTGTAGTCTAGAAGTAGCGTCCAATTGGATGGTCCTACAACCAATCAGAGCCATTTTGTTTTAAACTAATTCAGCTCAATCACGTTCAGATGACATGTTTAGCTATGTTTGTTACTCTTCTGTCGATCATCACATAAAATCCGCTCAAACAACTTGATTGGCCAGACTGGTCAACTTTTGCCACAATAAATTTGTGGACGGGGAAGCTGGTCTGGCCTTAGGCTAGGCTAGAAGTATAAAGAAGTAGAAGAATATGTAAATACTTAAGTAAAGCACATGTGAACCCATCCATCCACTGACTGCTAATCTGGATTTTTAAATAGCCTAAATTAAGTAATTTAGTAAATAGTTTTTTTTTATTAATTTGTATCAGTTAATGGGTAAAGCCAGATACCAACAGACACATTCAAACTAGCAGAGAAATAGTTGTATTATTTCACTGAGATGTAACTGTCACTCCACCAGTCGTACTTTGTACTGAGATTTAATCTAAAGTTTCTTTTACTGGTCAGTGACTCTCACTTACCTTTCATCTCAATGACTCTAAAGCCTTTACAAGTAGCTGAACTTTTAATATGGTGACACAAAACATGTGACGTTTGTATTAGTTTAGTTTATGTCCCATTTAGTAATACAGTACAGCTGATGCTAATGCTAATGGCCCTAAAAGAGAATGTCGTTTGTTCACCAAATAAACAAATTGCATGTTTTTTTTAATGATTATCAACTTAAATGAGAAGCTATACAGATAGAGTTTCATTGTTTTATGATCCAGTCCTCATCCTAAATCTTCAATAAAAAACATAAAGCTTGTTTGGTGTACTAATGATCTGGAACTGATTTATGTGTCTCGTGTCCAAGTGTGTAAAGGGCACAGTTGGGACACAAGATACAAAAGAAACCTTTAACAAGATAAGTATCCCTGTCTTTTCCTCTCTAGTTGTGTGTAGGCTCTGGTTGCATATTGGTATTTATCAATCGGGGATCAATGAATATGATTGTAGAGCAGAGGGCTTCACTTTAGTGTGGTATTGATTTACCGAGGGGTTGGGCCTTGTCCTATTTCTCATTAGTGGTCTCTGTCCTTTCACCTTTCTTTGTCTCTCATCTCTCTCCCACTGACACGGGGGCCTGGTGATTCTAAGTGATGGCAATCCTAAGTGCTTTAATGGAAATGTATTGATCACAGGCCTTATAAGCCATTTGTGTCGCCACCTGCATATTCGTGCTCTGAGCTGACTCTCTCCTGCATGTATGTGTTACGCTTTACAACTCTCACACTCTCATGCCTTGTAAAGGTTGATTTGTACTGCGTGAACACTGTGGCAGGGTGACCCAGGTGGTTAGACGGACCATTTTACAACAATAAAATAAATGGTTCAGTGGTCAGCTTGAGACTGTTGAGGTGTCCTTGAGCGAAATATTGACCAGCTACCTGCACTCACCTGCAGCAAGTGCAAGGATTTTTTGACATTCACATGAATTAAAATATATATATTATGGCATCTTAAACATTGACCCTTAGAAGTGGTTGTTGTTTAAAGGGGAACTACTGTTTTTTACAACCCGGACCTTATTTCCGTCATGAAATACGGTCGTTTACTCACACATATAACTTTTGTGTAATTCGTATTCCTTTGGGAGATATTTAGATCAGCGTATATCCATATGGGAGTGACTGGGGCACCAAAACGCAGCCTCTAAATAACGCATTATCTGCCGTGAAACTCGTTCATTTCACCAATATTTTGTTATCGTATGCAACTATTTTTTTTGCAACATGGCTGAATATTTTTCCGACTCTGAGGTTGTGGACAAACCATAGCAGTAGCAAATTGCAGGTAAACAAGCCGACTGTCGCGGGTGCGCGACATCATCCAGGTCAGAAGACATCATCCGGGGTTTGTAGGTCAATCTACAGACCCCGGATGGTGATAACAGCTAACTCTGGACTCAACGGGGAATAACACTAGTGAGTTTCGCGGCAGATAATGCGTTATTTAAAGGCTGCGTTTGGGTGCCCCAGTCACTCCCACTATATGGATATACGCAGATGTAAATATCTCCCGAAGGAATATGAATTACACAAAAGTTATATGGGTGAGTAAACGACCGTATTTTATGCCAGAAATAAGGTCCAGGTTGTGAAAAACAGCAGTTCCCCTTTAAGAGTTCTTGTTGTTTCTTTTTAGACAGAGCCAGGGTAACTGTTTCCCCTTTGCCCCAACTATATGTTAAGTTTCTGCCCAGTGTAGACATTTACTACCCTGGTTTATATATGAAATAGCAGTAGAGAAAACACTCTTGGGTTCAAATCATGTAAACATTTAAGAAACAAAACATATTCTAAAAAGGATTATCACCAGCCCTAATTAAACTGATAAACACATCGTAAAAACTACTACTGGAGATACTTGGTGAATGTAAAAGCACTGAATGGCCATTACTGAAAAAAAATAAAGTAAATAATCAAATGAGAGTTTATTAAAATCTTCATGATTATAGCTTTACATTCTTTCCACGCTTCTTGAATACACTTCCTCTGCTTCTGCTGTCTCGCAGAGCCTATACGCAGCATGTAGTAACAACAGCAGTCAGGCAGTTCATGGTTGTTTCTTCTCATATGGATCGTTACTGGTCTGACCACCACCTCGCCCTGCTCTCTGACCCCTCACTGCATGGTGTTTTTGGGTCCAGCCTTGGAGTCAGCGACCTTGGCCAGCAGCTCCACTTTTAATCAGCAGTTCGCTCCACACGGGCAGCCCCGACCAGCCGCTTCCTGCACCTTAATGAGCTAAGAGTCCCAGGCTGGATTCAGCCGCCCCAGCCAATACTGTAGCTTCCCTTCCTCCTTTTCACATCGTGGCGGGGTGAACGCACGTACAGGAAGAACCACTAAACGAACAAAGCACGCCATTGTGCAGGGACACGCAGCCAAGGCGTCTTCTTTTTTGAGCCAATTCAGTTGTATTGTTATCGTATTACATTACAGTCTTTATCTGCAGTTTGCGATGACATGCCGGTTTAAATTGCAGAGCACTCAACAATGGCTACGTTTGTTTGCCCTCACAATCAGGTGATTTACAATGACTGTCTTTGCCCATTGCACCTCTTGTGATTGCCTATTGTCCATGTGCATCTATCTCTTAAACAAAGTTTGAATATTCTACACAAGCTGTTCCAACTTTTGAAATTAACTTTGACCGGGGGGCGTGCTGGTGGCTTAACGATAATCACATCAAGGGCATGGAGCCTGACCCGTTTTTGCATCAGTAAGTTTCTGCTTGCTGAAAAGCACTCAATCGGCAATTGTTGTCTTGCCTTTTGTGGGAATGTGAATAGCACCTTATTGATTGGAAGCAAAATGTTTTTAATGTTGTAGATGAGATTTCTGGATTGCTAGCTAATGGGAAGATGGAAGCGCACTCCAATTTATTTTCAAGTCAAGTCTCAAATTGAAAATCTTTACGGGCATAATTAAGGCTCATCTGAAAGGAATGTCAGAACTTTTCAGATGCTTTTTTTATTTATCCCCCCCGACCTATCCAATCCTGATTGTTATGTGTAAATACACAAGCACGCTCAGAATTGTGATGGGTCCATGCACAGAACTAATGAATATAAAACAGAGAGCAGTATTGATGTGTGATCCAAACTAATGGCAGTGAAAACAGTGTCCTTGTTACTGACATTGTAATATTCTTTCACATAAATAAGCACTTAGGGGATGTTAATCAAGCCATTTTCTCAAAGTGTGTAGATTTGTGATGTTATGTAGTTAACTACATCAGCCAGCGAAGACCTGCTATATTTGTCCTCTGGCTGGGCTACAGGGTCAGTGGATTACATGTGTTGCTGGAGAATATGTGGACAGGTGGGGCTGCACAGGGGTTCAGAGAGGGGTTCCTCCACCTGGGAGATGACCTGGATTTCAAGTAACCATTGTGTTTAGATGTTTGAAACAAGACTTGACTGAGAAATTACTCAAATGCCCTCAAAGGACTCTCTTTACACCAAAGGAGACGTGGAAGCGTGTCGCTGAGGACACCTCGTTCGACCTTCTGTAGAGCCAGATTTATGTGTATAACAAAACACGATGAAGCTCAGTGATAGGCTCTGTTGAAGATTTTTATTCTTCACTGTCTGCAGTTTGCTGTTTGAATAGTTTCCTCTCGTCTTACCACTAGATTTGAACACTTGAAGCAGGAACATTGGAGGTTCATAATATAAATGATATACACTGTATGGTAGCCACCACACTCCATCCAGTTCAAAACAAACCTGTGCAAAGGCATACATTAAATATTTTAATTTGCTACCTTGCACATTAAATATGAAGCTACCGCCTTGCAGCTTGATAGATTAGTTTAGCACAAAGGGTTGAAACTGGAGAGGGCAATAGCTAAGTGTCTTTTCCCCTGGGAATCTAAACAAATCCCAAGAAAGACCACAACCAACAATAAAGTGATTCATCTCACGAGTACTGTCTGTGTAGCATAAGCTTGATTAAGTTTATTGTAGTGCCAGAGATCTCTGTCCGTCCACTAAATCTATACTGTTGCTCCGTGTTCATGCATCCATTATTGTTAGCTGATGGCACATACTGTATATTTTTTGACCTTTGTACTGAAACTACTTATTAGTAGATACTTTCAGAAGAGCCCTCAGCAAAATGCAGTATGTGCTCCACTGTTAGTTATTTGCTAAAAGTTAATGTGTGTGTCCATCTGTTGTTGTTTTACATTATGTGCTCTTTATTAATTAGAAAATACATCATGTATCGTATGTGTGGCTAGTTGCTGTTGCTGATGGCTGTCACATTCATTCTAACCCCTGTGTGTGTGTGTGTGTTGTTGTGCTTCCAGTTCATGTGAAAGCAGGAACCTGTGAGGTAATTGCTGCACACCGATGCTGCAACAAGAACAAGATCGAGGAGAGATCCCAGACTGTCAAATGCTCCTGCTTCCCCGGACAGGTGGCGGGAACAACAAGAGCGGCTCCATCTTGTGTAGACGGTATGCCAGGCTTCTCATTACAGTTTTGGTAATGATTTGAGACCAACTTCTGATTAGGGTGGAAATGTGGCGAGGTGCAATACTGTCACACCTGTCACAGTGCATCTGGTGCATTTTTCCCCACTGATCATTTAGATGTGAGAGGTTTGTGGTATGAAAGAAAAAGAGAAAAATATGGTGTTGTGGAAGCGGAAGGCTTCATAATCTTTAAGATCAAATCGCATACCAGCTCGTTCACTCAGCTCTTTGTCTGTTGTTCTATGTCAGATGTGTTCAGCAGAGTAGACAGAAAGCTGGGTCATTTAATATCATGTCAAAAATGGCCTCAGTTATAGGTGAATCGATCCCTATCTCCTCTTTTCACTGTTATAGCTCTGACAGGGGCTTCCTCGATTTTGACAGTTCTTTCTTCACTTTAGAAATGTCAGGGGAAGCTGTTTCTCCCTTGCAGGCCTCCTTGAAGCCATATAAGACCTTGACGCTTCAGCCTGCCGCATACTTTTTTACTCCTCCTCCATACAAACAACCTCCTCACACTTTACACACCTGCTCACAACACTCACTGCCTTGACATTGACCCACACCCTGTAATTCAGACCTGAAAACACGCCGGGGTAGGACTGACAGGTCTCCGCTGTCAGCCAGAGATCAAGACACTCTCCTCAATCACTGTGATGTATAAAGAAGCCAAAGGCGCTCGCTGCTTCTTTAGCCAGGGCAGAACGGCGCTACTGTTGCAAACAGCGTGTTGTTAATTGCTTCCAGTGCTTTTTTTATTTGTTTGATTTATTTTTTTTTTTCCCACAATGTTTGTTCTTTTATTTTTCTTGAAGCATCCATAGTTGCTCAGAAGTGGTGGTGCCAGATGCATCCCTGCATGGATGGGGAAGAGTGTAAAGTGCTGCCGGATCTCAAAGGATGGAGCTGCAGCACAGGAAACAAAGTCAAGACAACCAAGGTGGGTTAAATTCATAAAATACAAGCAAGCACAATGACTACAAACACACAGCCTAGAGTAATGCTTGTATCAAAGCGTGACTGTAGAATAATGGTGGAGCATTAGGTAAAAGAAAGAGAGCACTGAAAGATTTTTTATTAGTGTCAGATGAGTGCAGAAAAAGAGTAGGAGGCAGCAGGAGAGGGAGATGTGACTCACAGGGGAGAAGCAGCGAAGTGTGTGCTGAAGGGATCGGATTACAACGCCAGAAAGGGTTGAGTTAAGTTCAGCTGGCTATTTAGCTACAGTCCCATTTTGTTGTAGAAGTCTAACTACAGTGGGTTTATTGTATTTTACTTAAGCTGCTGATTTAGTTGAGCCGTGAAGTATGAGGTAGACAACAACCCAGGAGCCTGTGAGACGGAGCAGGATTTTCTGGTGGAGCTGCTTCCAAACCAAGACGTCCTCACCGGTGCATTATGATCAAAGCCACAGAATTTATATTCACCACAAAAGAAAAGTAATAGAAAAGTAAGAGCATATTTGAACATATTGGAGAACTTTTTCAAAGCTGTGTTGTTTAGACCAATTATACCATCTGTTTGCACATTTGATCTCAGCAATCGTATTCAGTTGGTAGCAGGTAGCCAGAGCTTTAATCTGACCCAGCAGTAAGAAAGTATGATGCATTCTTGAAATTTGGTAAATAGGAGCATCTCCCTCAGTTTTCGCTCTCATTCTCGCCCCAGACACATCTGAGGGTCGTGACACACCAAGCCGACGGTGGGCTGTTTGCCAGTGTCGGACTGTCATGAGCGTCTGTGGCCCCGACGGTGGCTTTTCAGTCTATTCTGTAGGGCATGTTGAATTGGCAGCAGAACAAATCGGTCAAAGACATTCGCTGTTCAGCGTAGCAAACCAGGAAACCGAATGTGACGAAAATAAACAAAACAGTGAGCAATGAAGTTGGCATACACAGAAGGCTCTGATATTTTTCTTTTATGTAAAGCGAGAATTCAAATACACAAATATGTGCACAACAGCACAATATTACAAAAATAAGTAAGCGAACTGATCACGAAGATTCAGGAGAGGCCACCTCTATTTTATTTAGCCAATATAATACTGATGCATACTTAAGTGTGATATTTTCAGATAAGTTTCTTTTTAGTTAGTTATTTGATGTTATAGATACAGGATGTGACATCATTATGACTACCAGTTGCTATGCCAACCGTTCCGTGAAGCAGACCCGTGACCTTAGGAGTTGGAAAAAAAAATTAAAAACATAAGTACAGTAAAATCCAAGATTCCTTTGTAATTGGCTGAGGTAGAGCAGAGCACAGTATTAATTAACCGAGTCTAGAGGACGTGTGGGCGCCTGGGCGGGACATCAATATTGCAGCTATCGCAGCTCCACTCTGGGACCGTACTGCACAGACTCTGGCTGCAAACTCCCAAGATGGCGCCGGCCGCATCCCCTGGATGCTAGCGTCATTTTGGCCATTGCAAGGGAGTGGAGACGCATTGTCCATATTTATATACAGTCTATGGTACAGACACAGACACATGTGCTTAGAAGATAGCACTTATAGTAGGTTCAAAGGCAGGAGAAGACAACAATAAACTATGATAGCATGATAGCTGTGTTTCAAACACTTTGTATGAGATACATTGTACACGCATACATGAACGGTCAGTATGTAGAATGTCTTGTATTTAAACATATGCTGTAATCGCTTTCATTTATCAGTGATATCAGATTCATATTAACAGAGATTATATTGTCACTGGCAGCTTTCACTGCTTATTGGCTTTTGACCTGAGATAAATACTGAATATTCATGCCTCAGTGTGGTGTCAGTTCATTGCAATTAAGCATCATTCAGAAGTAATATGTTATTAATAATAATAATAATAATAATAAAAGTCACAATTCTTAATTATGATATTTTTCTTTTATGACTTTCTGACACTGGTTTCTCAAACTTCTAGTTTTAAACTGACAAACTATATAATTTCCACCCAATTAAGTGACAGTGCCACATATTTGATTGAAAAGTGATAAGTGCTTACTCAAAATATAATTTGATTCCTGTTGCGTGGTGTCAGTGTTCTCATTAATAATTATGAAATAAACCCAAGGTTTTCATCAGAGTCTGACATCTGAGCTTGTTAAAAGACTAAATACAAAATCTATTCACAGAATTATTTGTGAATACTCATAAAGTGCCATGAGAATATATATATTCTCTTCTGTATAATTAGACAAAAATCTGGATTTGTGTCAAGTGTAATCTCTTGAAGATGATGAGATCGAAAACAAACTTTCTGTCAAGGCATATGTAGACATAGATTAAAAATAGGAATTAAATTATCACGAGACTGACTGTGGTTTTGGTGAGAAATGAGATATGGAAGCTTGCAGCATGTGACTGCTTTGTAAATGGAAAAACAATTATCACTTCTATAATAGACAGTGTGGCTGTACACCAGTGAGTTCACTGGTACAAGTTGGAAGTTGCAGCCTCTGAGGAATCATAAAAACGCTGGTGATGACTGAACAGAAATCCAGCTCACACGTATCCATTTCACCCTCAAGGTTTTTAGCATTAAGGGAACGAGAGCGGGAGAGAGAGAGAGAGAGAAAGCCTCCTTTTGAACAGGCTTGCATGTGACTTCAAAAATGCCAGAAAGAAGCAAAACAAAGGCAAGTGAAAGCAGGAGAAAGACAAACAAACAACAAACAAAAATCCCTCCAGGAAGCAAAAATTGTGGAGTGGGATGTGCTGAAGCAGGGCAAGAGGGCTCAAGTGGTAGTACTTCTGGACTTTAATAGAGGTTATCTGGATGCTTGTTTTGGGTTTCAGGGTGTGGTAGGCCTGAAGTGGATGGTAGGTGAGGAGTGGGGGGACACAGTAGGCCCTTAGCCATCCATCACGGCCCACTGTTTGACTCACCAAACGCCTGTAGTTGAGCTGCCTTTTCCATTATTCATGACTACAGGAGGCCTGGATGAAGCAGAGCTTTTTATTTTAGCCGGGTTAATAATTCATGCCCTCTCACACAGCCACGGGAAAGCAGAAACAGAGGCACAGACAAGCAGGGGTCCAGGTGGCTAGTAGAACCCGTCAGAACCTCGACTCTTTTTTTTGATTAGGGAGTCAGCGGGGGTCGCTCCATGCTCATGGCCTCGCGGCCTCCCACAGAGAGCCAGCGAGTGACGGCTTGTGTTTGCTAGAGGGCTCTGTGCCCGAGCTTCCTGGACAGTTAACATCATTCTGAGGAATGGCCGAAGGGATTTCTGAGGATGGAGCTCATGTTCTCAAGTGTGCTGTTGGTTCAGTGACCGTTCTGTGAAATCTTTTACTCACCAAATAAAAAGTCCAATTAAAGAAATTTGAGCAGAAAAAAATAAACCTTTGAGAAAACCATTTAATTTCACTCTGTGACCAGCCTGGGATCATTTAATAGTGTATGAGTAACATGCTTCGATGCGTTGTTGGACTGACAACCAAGTGGCAAACTACTTTTTAATTAACCATCTGAGCAGACTAATCCTACAATACATTTTAGAGTCTTTCAGATGTTTGTTATGTTTGTTCTGGTCTGCAGTTTTGGCGCTCTTACAGCTCCTATTAACATCTTTCCGGAAGCAGTAGGCCGGCAGATAAACCCTCTATTCCACTTGCTAAGCTAACTATGCCTCAATGCAGGTGAGTGCGACTAGCTGCAAAGCATAGTTGAGCATTTAGCAGCCCTTTTTCTGCTGCAGTTATTGGAGACTGTGCATGTCAAACTTGAACAGCTCAACTTGACTCAACCTGAAAGTTGCATCAGGTCTGGCAACATGTTTTGTTTTATAAAAACCTGCTTTCTACTATTTTCTTTTACTTTATTAGAATGAACAGCTTTATGAGGAGAGAATAAAACAGTATGTCAATGTTAGCGTATATAAAATGTCAGTATGTGTTTTTACAGTTCTTTTAGTCTGAGCTTTATAAAATTTTCTCAAAATTGATAGTGCAGATGTAAACATATACCCTCCCTTACAGTCCATTCCTCATACAGCGCAATAAATCCTCTGTTCTTTGATGTCCAGCGGTGGTGTTGTTGATAAAAAAAAAAAATGATGATGTCGTTTCACCGCATGATGAAGTCACATCGGTAAATCAGACGTCTTTACGCCCTCTAGACCCCTTCTCAGACAAGTCCAGTTGTTCCGTCTTTCTCTTCATGTCCAGGAGCGGCTAGTTTTATAGTCCTGCTGGTAATGTCAGGCATTATAACCCCGACAGCTCCTGCTTTTCACTTCCTATCAATCAGCAGACAGAGGGCAAAGGAACCACTGAGACTTTCCACTTGACAGGTGCTATGACGCTTATGGAGAACGCGGGGAAGTTTGATGATGGATAGCTGTCTGAGAAGGATTTCTTTTTTTTCAAGGCATAATGAAAATTTGTCTTGTGTATAGCGTGGTGCACCGACGCTGTGTAAAATACAGTATGTATTGTGGCTTTAACGCTTCACACACAGTTTCTTCGTATTCCTAAGAATCTGGCAAATTAGATAATTGAAGGAAGTGAAGCCAGTGTTTTCTTTGACCACAATCAGTCTCCACATGAGAAAATGACTCACTCATCTCATTGTGATGTAATCTTAAAGACTTATTCCACTCCATCCATTTGAAGGTGTAGCTGAAGTTTTACTCTAATGGCGAGATGAATGCATTCACATGTCAACAAAACGCAGAACGGAAGTTTAATGTTAACTCACATGGACATTCACTCTATATCAAGATATTATCTATGATTTAGAGAGTTTTAGCACCCATTTCAGAAATAATCTCAATCCATACCACTCTCCTGAACATACATGGTTCTCTAATGACTCTCTCGTAACACTGCTGGACACGGAAATAGTCAAGAGTCACCTGAATAAGAGTGAATTTTACTGCACAATAACCTACCAGTATGGACAACAAGGTCACCAGCACCTGTGATTTGGTATCCACATTGTCACTGGTAGTCAAGGCTGATGTCTTTGTTTTCGTCTTGAAGTGCGTATTGTGATAGAGGGGTAATGAAGGACGTGTAGTGATCTTAAAGACCTGGTGTCTGTGTCATCAAAAGCTCATCCAAACTAAGATGCAACCCAAGTTTAGCAACAATTCCTAAAATCTATTTTAGGCGGTCATAAAATGCCAGAGTAGTGTTGATGCTGGGTGTAAACGCAGCAAAACACAACTGGTTTAAATCATAAAATGTAATGTGGAGATATATTTGATTTGATATATGAATGTACCGCCTGAGGTATGTAGTTGTGTGCATGTTTGCAAGCGTGAGTTAGGACAATGTCAGGCGTCTCAGACAAAGTTAGTCAGTTTATATTTCACTGCAGTCTGCCAAAAACAGCATGTGAATAAAGCTGGTATTTAGAATACCAGAAGCAGTTAGTTTAGAGGTGTTTAATCAATGGGTAGCTTTTAAAGAGGAGCTAACTCATTCGACTGATGATTGATTTGTTTTTAAGCCATCGCTGGAGACCGACATCAACTGTGTAATTTGGGATTTAAGGGCAACAATGAAGACGGGGAAAAAAAATGTCCAATAAACCTGCAGGAGATTTAAAAAAAAAAAAAAAAAAAAGAAAGAAAGAAAATGAAATAGATCCATTCTTTGAAACTGTGAATGTTCGGAGATAATTCTTAATTTTGTTTTTGATGAGTGTGGAATAACCGCGAATGTGCACATTTGCCTCGCACGAGATGCTTCAGTAGCTTTCCATCAAAGGTAGGGTCTTAGTTTGTTTGTCAATGGGACTTTGAACGTACAGCTGACCAGTCAAGTGTGGTCTTTCATCCCGAAGGAGCTTAAGCATCAAACCCTGAGGAGCTGCCTTCTGTTCTGCCGATTCCCCTTTGTGCGCCAACTCACCGATAACCCTCACAGTGACACCCACAACACCACGGCATGCTAATTGCCTTGATAAGGGTTTGCCAGGCTTCGAGGTGTTGTTGCTGCTGACATTTGATTATTTTTTTTTTGTTTTGTTTGTTTCAACATTGTGTGTGTCTAAGCCTTTTTCTCCTCTTGTTTCTAGTGAGATGTCCCTTAAAAAGTGGCCTTGCAGCTACAAATGTGTTCCTTTGAAGTTTTCTTTTAAAATAAAAAAGCCCGTGCATGCATAAAATAAGCTCAGGTCACGTGTAAAATAGAAAACTTCAGCATGTGTATAACAAATACGAGTGCATACTGCTTGTAAACTGATTATTGCACTACTGCAGCAGTAGAAATATGCATGAGTTAATGCATGAATGTACCACGTCCACATCCTGCTGCCACCACTGTAGCGAGAGTCATTTTCATATTCTCCCTCGCACTCTCTCTCACACCCGTGATTCCTGAAGATTGCAACCTGGAAGTGAAAATTAAATTGTGTCTCCCCAAACAGCAAGCGCCATGCCGTCAGCTGCAGCTCTAAACAGCAGAGAAATCACACTTCCAGGATATTTTAGAATTGCTCCGAACACTGTTGTTGTTGGGCTGAAGCCCTGGTCGATTCAGCTGCTGAGACCCACTGCTAACTGCTAACTGAATGACAGTAATGTGCAAACACTTGCACAGAAAACGTCTGCTCTTATTTCTCTCCGTGCGAGAGGTTTAAAGTTCCTTCTACATCACAGGCCGAGTCAAAAAGTTGCTTGTGTTCTACTTTTTAAAGGGCAAACCATCAAGGAACAACAATTCACCTTCCCGAGTATTTTTAGAGTTATGCTTAAAGTGAGAGTAGTACAAACTGCGTCTTTCAATCCTTTAGATTAATATTCATGAAACCGTCTTAGAACACTTATGCCGACAGTATGCCATCATGAATAATAATATTCCCCGTGTTTGCATGGAAATCATCGGCCATGATGTACGTTGCATTACATTTGACTTCGAGAGGCTCACTGTCTTCCCGCTTTCACTGCATAACACCACAGATGTTTGAATTACAAACACGCCAGCTGGGAATATGAACACCTTGAACCTGTCACATTCACGACAGATAGACTATTGCTAGATGTGCAGCACCAGAACACGGGCTTGCTTCGGAGGGATAGCTGAAAGTTAAAGGCGAGCTTGAATTGTTAATTAATTAAACAATTACTGCAGTTGCCAGAAATGCGCGTGTGTGTAATATCTGCTGCCGTGCTAATGACTCTGTGAGGTTGTACTAATCCACAGCAGTGCTCTTGGTTAATAATCAGCATGCAGTCATTCTCACAAGAAAAAAAACAACTTGCTTCTGTTTATCAGCTGTTGCTAGAGAAACCTTTTAAACCGTTACTTTGTTAAGTTAACATTTACTAAGTGACACCAGACAGAGCACAGCATTAACACAATGACGATCCTAACTGAAAAGTTAAGCAATCATGGAAGTTGTTACAATTCATCCCGTTTAGGACTTGTACCAGTACCATTTCATTACATTATTCTAATTTTATTATAATAAAGTTAATACATTTAGTTTTTGGGGCGGAGACAATGATGTTTATGAGTGGAAACTGGAAAAGCGGTCTCCAGCGGATGTAGTTAGCGGACCAATCACAGCCAATGCCGCTGCGTTGCTGCTGCGTTGCTGCTGCGTTGCAGTTGCGTCGCCTCGACGCGCGTCGAGGATTTTTGGGAGGTGCACGTCTGGCCCTTGCGTAGGACGCACGGGGGTCCGCAAGGACGCAATAGGTCCGTAATAGGTCCGTACGCACGGACGCACTGTGTCAACGCGGAAGCATGATTTGGGATTAATGCTTCACAGCGAGAAGATCCCGGGTTCGAATCCATGGGCCGACTGGGCCTTTCTGTGTGGTGTTTGCATGTTCTCCCTTTGTCTGCGTGGGTTCTCTCCAGGTACTCCAGCTTCCTCCCAGTGTCCAAAGACATGCTGGTTAGGTTAATTGGTGATTCTAAATTGGCCGTAGGTGTGAGTGGTTGTCAGGTTCTCTGTCTTGGCCCTGTGATAGACTGGCGACTTGTCCAGGGTGTACACCACCTCTTGCCCAATGACGGCTGGGATAGGCTCCAGCAGACCCCGCGACCCTTCACAGGAACAAGCGGTTACAGAAGATGGATGAATGAATGAATGATAAAATACATTGTTTAGTTATGTAGACTGGCGTGTTTAAGCACAAACATTTAACCAGTCATCAATTGTAGTCATAGTGGGAAGGAAGGGATGCCAGCTTTACAAACTAATCCACGGAACAAAGACTATGGCTTTAGAAAAAGTAAAGACTTAGGTCTATGGTGACAAAACCATAATGTTTGTAGACTGGATGCTCAGCTTTTAAACACATTTTTCTTTGTGGATTTTTGCCGGCTACACTTCTATTTACCAAAAATATATTTAATTTTTCAATACCTCTCCCCTAAGGTTTCTGTCAGACTTATCAGATATCAGATAGCGCCGGTCTGGTTCCTGCTGTTATCATTTTATGAGTGAAATCCCTTTTTCATCCTCAGCATCCTTTCAGCATTTCTTCTGCTTTTGTCTCCCTTTGTTTCTAGGTCACCCGATAGTCGTCTGTTTCGAGGATAACCTTATTTCGGAACCAGACGCTTCTTTGACCAACACCGTAGGACTTGGATATCATGCGATTTGAGGATTGGTGGAAACCGGGGACCAACAAGGACGTTAATCATGGACATTCCAGCGAATGAGTGAAGGAAAAGAATAAAAAGGGAGCTTCAAATAAGACTACATATCCAGATTCCTGACTTTTGATCCAGCATCAACAGTAGCTGTCTCTGAGCTCTACTGCCCACCAAATCTCTCTTTGTATTATAGTTTTATTCCTATGGACTAGAAGACTCGACCATGAAGATATTTATTGACTAAAAGACTGTGGATTACACCAGAGGGGGGAAAAAAAAAAATCACTCTTAAAAACAAAATCATGTGATGTGAAACTTTTGTGTTCTTTTCTTGCCACAAAGAGCCCCTGGACTCTTGATGCATATCTGTGTTGAAGATCTCGTGAGATCATGAACATTTCCATTCCTTTTAGCCTTATGGAGCAGATATCTCTTCTGTTTCCGTTAGTTGATTTGAAGGTGTCTGGCTTTTTTTTTTTTATTATTTTTAATTTTGTTAGGATGTCAAGTCTTATTTTCAAAGAAAATGCCACAACAATAAAACCAAGAAAAAATGTACCGATGTTTGACGACAAGTCACCAAGGGTCAACATAGCTGCGTTCTGCCAAAATGTTTTAACGGTATCTGTTGTTTTCAAAGCCTGGTGAGTGCTATTCATTACAAATGTCAATATTATCTCAATAAATCTAACTCAATGGATATCACTGTTAGTTAAGTTTGAATTTTTTTCTTACAGGCTATGTTGATGCCGTTTACACACCAGGCCATGGTGCTGTATAGGCAGGAGCTGCTGGGATTTGAAATGAGCAGGTCAACCAAATAATCTGACGAAAAATAAATAATAATAAAAAAAAAAAAAAAGCATGAGGAGGAGGAGGAGGAGGAGGAGGAGAGCTCACAGCTCATCAAGGTTGTTTCCGTGGTGGAACTGAAATGTGAAAAATCAGCAAAATGCAAAAATAGACCATGTTCAAAAATACAAAATGGAAACACTCCCCGCATAGTTTTTCTTAAAATGAACAGACTTCACAAAAAGCCATCTGAAATCTGGTCCAGGGAGAGATGGATAATTAGCTCTCGCCCTCAAACAACCCTAATCCTATTTAACTCATTCCCCAAACTAGATGCTGGTGTCATTAAAGCCTGCATTTACTGCTTCAAATTAACGCGACAAACCAAACTATGCCCCCTTTTTTTCCTTCTTTCCTCTTTGTCCAAACAGTTTCCCGTAAGGCGTTGTCTATCAGGAATCCCTTAAGCACTGTTACTTACTTTGTCATTAAAAGCTTATAGAAAATAAACCTTCCGAGGAAGTTAGGCACAGTTGTGTGCAACAGGAGAGTGGAAGATAATGGATTAACAGAAAGGATTATTAAACCCTGGAGACCCTCTGTATCAGTGGGGTCCAAGAGCAAATAAAATGCCCATCCATTTTTACACATATCATGTAGTCTCTGTCATCAACATAAACCTCCCTTCCCTTCTCCACGGAAGCCAAATAGATTGGATGCAGACTTGCATGGGGAGGCAGGAAACAGCTGGAAATGTATATTTATAACCTGCATGTGACATAAGCCTTAGCAAAGGAAGGTACATTATATATATCGCAAGTCCCCCCTCCCATTATGATAATATAAGAGATTTTTGAAATATAAAGTGTCTGTGTCGTTGTCATGCATATCGTTGCAAGATGAACATCATCTGTGTAAGAGCGACAATCGAAGGAATGCAAGAATTTCTTTCCTATACCACAAAGAGAGTTGCAACTAAATTCACACATAGAAGCAGACAGAGCTTCGGTCCATTGTGAGTGTCTGGACCCCAGACAAACCATAGCTTTATGGGGAATTTCATATTTTGTAAGTCAGTTTCCGTCTGTAATTGAAACGGTATTCACCACCGAATGCTGCTTATAATAAACACAATTAATTAAACAAAAATGTAGAAGGCTCGCTCCCAAAGATCAGCCCCGTGGGACGGGCGCTGAGGGGAAGGAGTGTGGAGGGTTGCTACGGTTTGCGATCCAGGTTGCCTCTTGTTTGGTTAGAAATCATTAAATTACAGTAATGACTAATTTCTCATTCCTGCATGCAATTCGCCGGAGACCACCATGGATTTAATAAAGAGCTGGCGATGAATTACAAACAGCAAACGGCTGAGGAAAGGCTACGTGATTATACAGAGTAATTCAAAAGTGCATTAATAAAACAATAGAGAAACATTGCTAAATCATTTGAGATAAAGGCTATTTGCATAATTCATTAAGATTAATCAGACCAGGCAATCTACCACAGTGCTCCGAGGAACAGGGAGAGAAGACATGAATCCAATCCCCTGGAAAAACTCTTTCTATCTACAAACAATGATACAAATCTACCCTTGGATCAGAGAATTAACCTCTGTGCACTTTACAGCCCCTGCAGTGTTGGAACACAATCCCTCAGTCATTCACCTTTATGTGGGCTAATATTCTATTAATAATGAAAGATCTTTTCATGCCATAGCTCCTCTGGGTTTTGTTGCTGCGCCATAAAGGAACCTTCACAAATGCTGAATGGAAATGCATTCTGCATGTTTGGAAGCCACAGTGTGGATCTGAGGTCTGGCTGTTTGACAGTTTTGTGCGGCCGTTTAATTCGCGGCGGTGGAACGAGGTGAGCAGGATGCACGTGGGATCACATGCTGTCATCCAGAGATCACCTGTGACCCCTGTGGGCGATCGCTATAGTCGTTTTCTCTGCCGTTATTGGCTCAGTTCTAACTGACATGTGACCTGTGATTGGTCACACTGGTGCTGAGCTTTAGATCAGCAGATTTATACGACTTAGCAAAATTTAATTTATATCACCGACTCTGTTTTCTCTCAAGCAGAATACTAAAATTATCAGACTTGAAAGACATTCTATTAATTATATTTTGAGCAATGGATGAATGGATGGATGGATACATAGATAGATATACAGATACACAGTTAATATCCTTGAATGTCTACAAAAGAGAGAGAATGTATTGTTAGTTTCAACACAGGAACGACAATAGCCACAATAATGGGAAATACGATAGGTTGAAATACTTCTTGGGACAATTGCAAAGGTAAAGGTAGGAATACAGTGTAGCCTTGCAGGTGTGAAAAGGGAATGTGCCCTCAAATGCATTGGACGACATGACGTTCTGCTGCATTGCAATGCAGCAAATAAGTCATTTTAAACTGTTTTCCCCAACCACCCTGGGTTTTTCTGCCAAAACTCGCACCCCCTGCTGCGTAGCCAGCACGTCCTTTCTTTTTTTTCCACACAGGGATGGCATCCGTTGAAACGTAACCTCAGCTGGTGTAAGCTGGCATGCTCAGTTTAAAAATAGGCTCGTACCAGCACTATTAACAGTTATTAAGTTTAAATCTCAAGCTGTTTGTCATCAAGTCGTGATTAGTTCTGTCGTTTTCTTTTAAAGTAAAATACATTTAACACTATGTATCACGGCTGAGGCGAGCGCAACATTTTTAGTCTGCAGAGCCAGGGCGGCTGATGTCGCTGAACACCTCGCCTCTCAGGTCTGTAGGCTAAATGCGATTCCACAACCAATAACATTTAATTTTCCTGCAGGATATTCTTTAAATGCTTCAATTTCCTTGTCAAATCATTCGACATCATCCCCATTTTTCTTCTTATCAGGAAGGAAAATACCCCACAAACCGCATTTAAATCATACTGCGCATTAAACTTATACAGTGTGTCGCCTACTAATGGAATTCTTTGAGGTGTGTTATAGTATGTTGGTTATTAGTTCATAGCTGATTTCACTGCAATTTTTACAGACTGGTGCCTCTGAAGCTGTTGATTAAAATCCTCCTTTAAATCCTCCCTGAAATAAATTCCCTGGTCAGCCATCTAAAGTTGAAAATAATATTAGTAAAATGGCTTTTCTGGCTGTGGTCAGGGAGGTGCCACGCGTCTTATTGGAAGTGGATGACACAGACTCACCGATCCCATTTTTATTGGACGGCCAATATTAAACCAACATTTCAGTTCAACCTTATCTCTGAGTTGCAGCTTTCTATTTGCAGCATTTCTGCCAAGTAATAACTAAAATTAATGAAATAATAAAACAGTATCATTTGAAAAGAACCAACAAACAGTTTGTTTGTGCTTTAGGCTTATCTAAATCAAACACAGTGGCAGTCGGAGATTGGTGGAGACAATTCTCCTTCTCCCGAAGAAAAAGAAAAAAAAAAAATGAACTAAACACGTATTAATGTGCACACGGAAAACAAAGCTCTCAGTTACACAAACACCATCTGGTGGGGTTGCCAGGGCTTTTATCTTGACAGGATGAATTAGTCTGAAAAACTGTCAGATACACCCGGCAAAATTAGATTTTCTCATTTCATAATAAAAGCTGGCAGACTGTAATGAAAACCTGCTCGATCTTGAAAACACCCTAGATGAACTCTTAAAGTCTACCTGGAAAAACTTTCCCGCTTTTTCCCTTTCTTTTTCCTTTGTTTTATTTTTTCCTTTCAATATGTGGAGTATTTTCTCTTGCCTGAATTGGTTGTTCTAATTCGGTTTTGGTCAGAGTTTGATGTTATTTCTGACGGCTGTTTGTGTTATTCTTCTCAACTGTAAGCAGTTTATTTTGAAGAGAGTCGTGCCTCTCCCTGCGTGCGCGCTGCTGTGACCTGAGGCATAATGGGATTATCCTGCTCAAGGCAAGACGTAGATGCCTTGAATTCTAATATCAAAGTATTCCGCGCTGTACCTGACACCTCCTCCTCTCTGTGTTTCTCATGCCTCACTGGACTGAGAGGCGATTAGTCTATGAATCACAACACGGCCCCGCAAGCTGCTTCGCCAAGTCATTCACACATTCTGGTGATGCTTCCTATCCAAGGTTTCTTTTTTTTTTCTGGTTATTTACAGCAGCACATACTGTACTTTCACATGCACTACCAACAAGTTCCGTGTGAAGTAAGTGTCAGCTAATCGTGATTGGTTCCTCTGAAGCCTTAAAATGCTCCGGAGGAATCTGACTGAACCGCTCTGCTCAGCAAGTCTGAAGCTGCGCTGTGCCCTATAGGTGCTCATTTCTGGTGTTGACAAGACATTAGTGCTGGCCAGTGCATTTGCTCTTGCCTCTCATCAGAGACGCTTTCAGCTCCCACACTGCATTATCACAATGCCCTCGGGTCAGTGAAAGGGCCTGCTGTAATTTGAAAAGGAAATTATCTTTTGTGGAACTTACTCAGACACACCAAAAGTAGGCGAAGAAGAAGAGGGCGGGTGAGTGGGTGTCAACAGGCATGGGGGAGTTGATAGAAAGGTGAAAAATTCAGCCTCCTCCCCTGGCAGCCTGTGAACGGGTTAATGGAAGCGAGGTTTGCAATGAGCTGATATCTATCTGGATGCGCAGAGGGGGAGAGGCAGAGACACACAAAATGACATTCTGATGGATTTCTAACTGCCTTTTTTCTCCTTGGCCCCATTTTGCGATGCCTAACTGTGCAATTATTTATTTATTTACCTCGTTTCTCGACGCTCCAAATAGAATCCATTTCTTTGCAAATGGTCGGGTTACTCTGCAAAAAGGAGCTGGGGCAGTCCCAGTGCAACATTTGATGAGGAAGTGGGGCTTGAAGATGATGCTAATGACATTAAAGTATGTTTATTTTTTCTTTTATTGTGTGGTTAGGTCAGTGGACTGTCATCCTGCTCAGAGATGCAGCTGGATTGTTTGTGTGTTTTAGTAACGCTTGTAGTGGCTGTTCAAAATGCGCCTTCTCCGGTAGGGCGTCTTGCAGCTTTATCAAGAATCACTCAACCAAACAACTGGCAAAATATTAAATAAGCTGCCGTCAGTGATGTGAATCCTGCTGATTATATTTTTTCAGACAATGTAAAAGCAGTTCAAACCATGTCTGTTATGAAACGATGATTGTGACTTTATACGCTGTTGCCCGTAAAGTTGGAATAACTTTGTTTTCAGACACACTCCTCTCTTTTTTTTTCCTGTTTACACACATCAGGTGCAGTGATTACACACTGAGTCCCAGTTATCCAGGTGAAACAAATTTGTGCTTAACAAATGTGTGGTGTTATAAAAGGCAAGACGTTCACTGTGTTGTTCTTTTCCTTCTTTAAGTCTATATGATCCACTTTTTCACAATTTTTCAGAAATTTTTCAGTGAAATTTAACACAGAAGTTCCCTTCTGTAAAATCCTCAAACGTCATAAAAAGGAAGGTCATTTGGGGCCACCAAAATCTCCAGGACGACCACAGCTAATTACCAAAAAAGGGTGACCAGCGAGCCGTCTTTGTCGTTTGTGGAGAAGACACCATGGAATCAACGTTTCCCACCGAACTGTAAATAGAAGATTTCTTCAGCATGGTTACCGAGCAAGACCAAGAGTCCTCGTCTAACTGGTCAGCATGGAGTTGCTCAACTTTGTTGGGTTAGGGAGCACAGAAGATTACAGTTTGGGCACTGGCAACATGTTGTCTTTATGGATGAGAGCCGCTGTGTCCTTGACCGTGTAGATGGAAGACAAAGGGTGTGGCGATTATGTGGTGAGAACCTCCACGATGACTGCATCCAGGAAACCACTCAGTGATGGTACGGGTCGGTATTCATTATGGAGGAAGAACACCATTTGTCGTCATGTGCCGGGACATTCTGGAGAACTATTGCCTCTCACATGCAAAAAGGGTCTTTGGGAACAACTTTAGGCTGCAAGACGACAACGCAAGAGCATATGGGCAGCTACAGTGAAAGGATTTCTTGATGCAGAGAATATGAACCCTATCGTGCATGCCTGGGATGCCTTCGACCTAGTCATTAATAAGAGCGACAATATTCCTCAGAGTCTACAAGAATTATCCCGGGATCTGTCTGAAGAGCAGGACGCCCTACCCACTGACAACATCAACAAGCTTGTGGACAGTATGCCACGACGTTTTAACGCCTTGGTCCACGTCAGGGGTGGTCATATTCTATATTAATGACTGAATGACGTTTGAAACAGTAATATTGGACATTCTTAGCCATGAAATCCCCCCGAATATGTGTTTAGTGTCAAATTAACCAAGGTTCAAAAATTTAAACCAAACCCTTAATCGTACTGTTCAGTTCCCCCATTTTTCTGAATAGACAGTTTGCAAAGGTTAATTGTGGTTTAATTTTTAATGTGATGTGTTTGGAAGGGATTAAATTTACTTTATGGTCAACAGTGTAGAAAACCGTTGTGAAAACCCCCTGATGATGTAGCCTGGCTTATGATGAAGACATGCTGTTGTGAAAGCAATGGTAACAACTTTAAATCGAAAGATCCCCAGCAATACACCTGCTAAGCGTGAAGTACACTGGATGGAAGGTTTCCAAGAAAAGTTAAGAGCAGACACAGACAGGGGTTCACTGAGATCACTGTTAGTTCTACTATTAGTTGAATTTTCTTTAAATTTTGGACAGAAGTTTTCTGTCCCCAAAGGATGAAACCCTCTAAACTCGGCGAGCCTCTGGCATTTTATCTAGCACCATTTGGATTTCATTATGGGGCATGTTCCAACCAATCAGAGCCATCTAGTTGGGAACTAGATGGCGCTCATATGACATGCAAGTCTGCGTCGCCGTTGCTCTACTTTGTCCACTGCAGAAAGGCCGTCCAAACTATTTGATTGGCCCGGCATAATCAGCTCCCAATGCAGCAACTCCAGACCAGCTCTCCCCCACAAAAAAATAAAATGTTGTGCGTGGGGGAAGGTTGGACTGGTTTCCTGGCTATATCTAGCACCATGATGTTGCCATATTTGTTTCTTAGTGAAACGTCTTCATAACTATTGGATAGACTGGCACGGAAACTTTAATCTACCCCACAGAATGAGTTGGTTGACTTCGCCTGACGCTGGTCACCCTCTGACTTTTCGTTTTGTACTGTTCTCAAGTTGAAATGTACTCCATGCTTTATGCCCAAATTCATGCAAAATGAATTGGCCTTATTTTTTTCCCTCGTGTCTATTTCTAAGTGTGAGTATGTCAGCATTCAGAGCTGCTAACTTGGCTGTGCTGTAGAGACTGTTTTCTTTCAGCCGTCACTGACACGGTCTCGAGAAATAATGTTTATGAAATGGTGGCAGGGAATATAAAAGAATCCAATTCAGTACAGCTTCATGTTGGTTTCACCCTGATAGGCACAGCATCTCACACTTGCTCAGGTGAAATCAGTGGAACCCCACTTTCCCTGGCATTCGATTCAATTGGTTATGTTTGGATTTCAAATCAAAATGCACACAGAAGATTATTGTCACACTCCTAAAGCTCACATGAGAGATTAAACTTCCACACCGTATTGACGACTTTTGAGAGAGTTGCTTAAATGTTGAATTCAGTTTTATCTTGTTTATATTTGTTTTTAACCCCGCTGGGACTGGTGAAGGTTAATATACAACCCTGTTGTATATTAAGTCATATACAGCCATATGCAAGTGTACAGGTGGACCTTGGCGATTAATACAAATGATTCATCAGAGTAAATAGCTGGCGATGCTCACTCTTGACTCCAAGCCAAAGAGTGATTTAAGATCTGTGGTCCATGAGGTACAGGGGAACTTCCTCCAACAGATGTTCCTGACTAATTATCTATTGTTGCGCAGATCCCACAATCCCTCAGTTCCTCAGTTGTCTTCCGGTGGGAGCCTGGTCATCCCTGTTTCACATCCTTGGCTTGATTTCCACTTACCTGGGGCACTCCTCTCCATCTGTGAAGGGAACCAGAGAGACGCGCACACTAGCCCACCAGCAACATACAGTGCCGTACACACACCTTAAGCTGTCATTTTCAAGTGCAAACATCCCTCTGTCCTGCTGTTTAAGCTCAACGGGAGAGGAGTTATATAAAGTGCAACAGTCTACAGCTGTTATGTCTAAGTATGCTGTGCAAAACGCCGTGCCGAGGTGAGCTGTGATGAATCCTTGCGGTTATTTATGGGAACAAACCACTGAAAACTCAAAATTGGAATTTTGGTTAGAAATTTCAAAGCACATTTGTACAGTCATTATTCCGATTCATTTTATCCGTCATATTCAACAAGTAGAATTAACTAAGAGAAATGAATGAATCATAAAGACTAATATGAATATAATTATTTTTATTCTTTCCCCACAAGTGGTACCAATTCGAAATGTGCTTCGTCAGCAGCGTGCAAAGTTAATGCAATATGAATCCCTTTTCAAAAATGTTTAGCATCTGAGACGAAAATGAGTTTTCTGCTCTTAACACACCGTTCTCCACAATGAGCATGTTTGCACATTTAGTCTTGATGAATAATTTAACAAAAGAGCATTTACAGGGAGTGCAAATTGAAACAGTGTGCACACTTTCACAAACCTCAAGCCTCAATATTTCAGGAGGGGAAGGTCAGTGAAAATTGGAGGAATACCTCTGCTTCTGTCTGAATCTTTACCAGCCTTTACCAGCGTCTTCCATTCAGACTAATGGACGAGCTGGCCTCCTTACGCACAGGGAGAACCGCTGCGGCACCTTAGACAACCCAGGCCGGAGTAGAGCACAGCTAGAATGGATTAAGATATGCCTGGCTGCCTTTCACAGTCCTGACAGTGTGGGCTGGGTGTGTTTGCTGCACAGATCAGAGAGACACAGGAAGGTCATCGCCGCTGGGAAAAAGAGGCAGTGAAAATATTGTCCTGACAAGATGTAGAGTGACTTCTGCAACCCGAGGCTTGTGTTTCAGATTAAACCATGTTGGCTGATAGAAGAGGTAAAGTCAAAGGAGGCGTAAAAGAGGGACTTGAAGGGTGTTGATGCTGCCACCTTTGAATTCACAGTCCGCTCCTTCAAACGTGAGACTTTTGAAGGATGCCTGATGAAAGATTGTTAAATTCTCTGCCAGTTATATGTCAAATGATAGGGGGCATTTATCGCCTTAGTTAAGAAAAACAACAACAACGCAATAGATTTATTGTTCTTATTTATTGTGCTCATCTCCTAACACAGGAGATTATTTTCGGGCAACGCTAAATATTGACATTTTTCAATTTAAAGCACTGGAAATGTCCCCGCGGTGCAACAATGTAGCTCACTGCGTTTTTAATAGTTTTCAGACATTGATGGACACCTATAAGCTACACTGAGCTTTGGCTACACAGGAAAATACTTGTTAGTAGGATTTTATTTTTATTTTTTTCTGGTTTGGCTCTTTTCACATTTTCTTGACAATAATAATAATAAAAAATGCTATTCTCCCGTAATTGTTTCTCCTGTATGAAATTCTCCCCTGTGATGGGCACCGCTGCCCCAGGGGACAGCTTGTCTAACATTTAAAAAGAGATTTTGAAGTGTTGTTGTTATTGGAACGATCAGCTCTAAGATCAGTGTCCATGCTGAGCTACAGCAACTACCTTCAAAGCAGCTCAGCGGAAATGTGAAATGATAAATTTAAACCACGCAGATTCATCATAGATAGACTGCATCCGATACCAGACCAAGGGAATGCCTTTTAACCAAGTGCCGTTTCATGCTCCTTGCTGTTCACTCCAATTTTCTTTTATTGCTTATTAGTCCTGCTGGTTGTGGAATCCTAAAGCAAGCCTCCTTGTTTTTCTTTTTTTCTCATCTCATTGGCAGTTCAGATATGGTTCTGGCACGGTCCAGAAAGACCTCGGCAGCGCTCTCCGTTAGTTTGGCTGATTCAGAGATGTTAGCCATTTTTAATTTCCCATCAGACCTACAAAAACTGTATTCATGTTCTCTCTCAGGTAACTCATTAATTCACCGTGACGCATGTGAGATGGTGAGTGAGGGGCTTTTGCCAGGAGTTGGTTAGCATTTTATGCATAAAAGAAATGCAGAGCGGAGCAGATGGTTACATTAGGGACTGATGATTCTGACACAATGCAGCGTGTGAATATGCCTGCGTGTTTGCATGCAGGTGTGAATAAATTACATACCTACTACGTGTATGTATTTATATTAGGATATTAGGACTCAATGATGTGTGTAGAGCCCATATTTCACGTCTACGGCAAATCCGTGTGTGTGCATTGGACATAGGGTGTTAACAACCCACCACTGTCTCTTCAGGTGAGGGATGAATTTGTACAACTGTAGAGAATGGAAGCAAAAATCAAAGGCTGAGCGACGCATCACATCCAGCAGTGTTTTGACCGCAAAGACGGGGAATGCTCGCTCACAGAGACTGCACATGTTTTGCCTGTGGTGTCTAAACAACTGAGGCCTGACAGAAGGCTTGGTTGACTCCACACTGCAGGACTTCACATTCATTAAACTCCATGTGACTCTTTGTTCAGCCTGTTCTCCGCACAGCACCACCATTTTTCACTTTGCTACTGGCTTACCACTGCGTGACTCCGGCTTATGAATGCGCTGTAAGATAAGTTGGTGGATTTAATTATGGTGGCGCATTTTCACAGCAGTGGACAAATCGAAACAAACCTCGTAACTGATCATGCGCCTGTTAATGTGACATGGATCAGCGGCTGCGATAAATGATCATTATTTGGCGTTGGTTAATCTTGTTAGATCGTATTATCTGAATTTGGTCAGAGTTGGGTGACGTTGGCAATGCTTAGTTTATATTAATATAAGACCGATAAACACACCACTCTTTTCGCTCTTAAGAAGCTGGAGACCATCAGATGCAGTCAGTGTATTTGATTTACAAACAATTTGGACATTTACTCACTTATCAAAATTCATTTTCTGTCAATCAAATGATCAATTCACCATCTACATGTGCTCACATTCATTTGTTTTAAGTCAGAGGAGCCGGTTTTGATTGACACAGAGCCTTAAGGGGAGCTGTCAAGGTTTCTTTTTTTAAAGGAACCTGCCAGATGACACAAAGTACTGGCACAGCATATGGCCCTCTGAATAAGGATTTTATTACAGTGAACAAATACACCGCTAGAGAGAACAACAGACAAGAAGAGGGATCAAGTAAGTGTCTGGCTGATGGTTTATTGACTGATTCTAGGATGTGCCTGTCCATTTAGTGACATTTTCCCCAGAAATTGCTGGGACTGTGGCAAAGCTTCTGACAAATCTCAAACAAAAGGAATCCAAAACTACACCAAAAAAGCTATGAAAGAATGAAAAATCAAGTTGTCCCATTTTTTTTTTCTGTTTTAAATCAGTCAGTTGTAAGAAAGTTCTAATTAAATGCATTCAAGTGGCGCAGTTTCTATGAAAAGGTCAGTCAGTATATTCAAATTATTATGACAACCTGATCACAGCTTACATTTACTGGCTGCTAAGTGTGCTTCTTTTTGCTTTTAGTAAAATTATAGCCCACCTAAAATGTTAAGAGTCATCCCAGGCTGAAACTAGACCAAAGGGAAGTGTTATTTTTTCAAGCGATCATGCAAACACCCTGCCCAGATTATTAAAGTACATACAATCCTTTCATAATGTGCAGGTCCCGATGTTCTCAATGATGGCAAACATATCAGACATGAAAGTGGTAATCAGTGTGAAGATGAAAAGAAGCAAAGGAGCCCTCATGGAAGAACCTCTGAGGGGCTGGAGACATTGCAATTATAGAAACTATTGACTTATGCTTCCCAAGGTATGATCAATTGCAGTGAAATAATGACATCTCTGTGTTGTTTTGACCCATTCACAGCAAAGGCAATTTATTTTGTGTGACAGGAGGCTTGCGAGGGACAACTCAGCTGATGTGTGCCAGGGTTCAGGGAGAGCAGAGTTCTCAGCCGGAAACGCAGAGCAGAAAATCAGAGGAAGGTCATTGCTTTGTACACTGGCCTCTTTTTGGAAAGCAAAATGTTTTTTTTTTTTTTTTTTTTGAGAAGTCAGACTTTCTTACCTGCATAGATGATGCTGAACAACTGATCTCAAAAGCACTGTTGCTCTCGTAAACAATGGCACGTGTACTGTCATATAGAAGAAAACGACCTACACGCTGGATTCCCAAAGATGCAGTCATTAAAGGACTTCGATTAGACTTTGATTTAAACTTACTACTTTGACTGACTCTATACATCCATAAGGGAAATTGCTTGGTCACAGTAGCTCAATTGCACATACTTTACATATAAAAACACTCTTTAAGACCACTAGTAAAACAAAATAGGTGTAATGCTTAAAAACAATACAAATAATATAAAATAGTAATAAAAATAATTAAATAAATACAATACAATACAAAAGAATAGAATAGTATAGACACAAATTGTACAAATTGGTCAAACTGACATGAGATTAGTCATCTAGTCTAATTGAACTAAAAGGAATCAAACTAAAATGAATCACTCATATACTGTACATATTGATCTTAAGCAAGTGATGTGTGCTTATAGTAAAATATATAAAAATCTAATAAAAAATGCCTTTAAATTGAATGGGAGCTCCCATTTGACTTAGACAGACAGACTTAGACAGACTTTATTTGTCATTTTGATTTTCTTAAAAAATACATTTCGGTACAATGGCTCATAGTACAGCAGGGATATTTAACAGAAACGGTATGTACAACAGAATCGGTATGTACAATTTACAGGAACATATATACAGAATAGAATAAATATACATCTAAAAAAACTCAAAATGTAGATAAATATTATTGCACTTTTTTAATTGCAAGACATATTCTAGACATGGACATGTCTTCCATATTTGGAAGATGTAAATTAGCTATTTTTGTCTATATTTTAATAATTATATTTCCATGTTTTGCTGTTGAAATGTCATTTTATTTTTCTCTGTCTCGTGTTTTCAGTGTTCAAGCCACGTCTTAAGCACCAATTTTACATGCAGTTTTTAGTTTCCTTTTTTTTTAATTGATTTTAGTTCAGTTGCATTTCACTTGACCTTACTGTAATTGCTTTAGTTCATAATGCTTATTTTTGTGACTTGTGATTTACTTTTGTAAAACATGTAAACTTCCGTTGTTGAATTAAAAAAAAAAAAAAAAAAAAAACACAGCTTGCACAATATGGCGCCTAATTAAAGTTATCAGTCCTGTTTTGGTCCCCGCTTCACCGGCGCTTCAGGTGTGTTTTCACCTTTAACTTCCCACATATATGTGCCTCTTCTGCTGCGTCTACTGGAAGAATAATCAACGTATATTCTTCCTCCGTGTTATTAGTTGCTACCTGGTTGCTACAGCCGAGTTTGAGCTACTGTTAGCATCTTTCCAGCTAACCGGCTAACGGCCTCGAATCACCGTTTCAAGCCGGAAGATGAGCTCTCATGGCCGGTCTGTTGGTATGGTAACCTGGGACTACTGTGGTGGATGTTCACGGCTCCGCAGAGATGCTGAGGAGAAACTGCTCTTCGTCCAGGTAAGTGCACTCTTTGTGTAACATGCTGGACTGTTCTGTTACTAAATATAAGCAGCAGCAGCAGCAGATTATAGTAGAAAGAGGATAATTTAACCAGCCAGTGCTTTCTTTCAGTGTGCAAACAGTGCACACGTTTATCCCACAGTATAATTTTTTTTGACCTTTCATAGCAGGAAAACACAGCTTTTAATGAGAAACTATCCATCTGTTCAAAAAGTAATACTGAAATAATAGTGATATAAAAATTAAATAAATGCAGAAAAGATTGAGATCTCCAGAGCTTCAGATAAATCTTGAAAGATTAAAGTATGTTGATATATTGTGTACTTACTACTAGAACAGTATTAGTATATTCTGCATATGTTTAGTGTGTAGTGTGGATTTGGGAGCTGTATAGCACATTGCTCTCTATCTGCTTGTGTTTTATGTTTTGGCGTCCTTGTGCTGCTAGGTTCTGTCTTCATGATTGCGTTGATATTTAATTTGTTGTTGTGGCTTTGCTTTTTTTTTTTTAAAATTGTCTGTGCTGTGATGATTTGTACCTGCGTTTCGCTTTTGCTGTCTTGTTTGTACTGTTGTCGTTACCTTTTCTTTTGTTACTACTCCAGTAGTAGTATTATTTTGTCGACTGCCGCTGGGGACATTCGCTTGAGTGCTGTCTGGCTCGTAGCAAATTCACATGATTTCGTCACTGTTTCACAAGGAGACCCAACATGGCATTTGTCACACATACAAGTGATAGTTACATTCCCATTTTCTCCACACACTTCACAGTCAGCCGAGCAGTCATCAGAGAGATGTTTTACTTCGAATCAATGGATTGGTGTGACAGCTTGTTCTAATTTTACTCTGCCGAGCTGCTGTTCTGCACTTCACGCTGCTTTGACTCTGACGAACTGCGTCTTTTAAGCTCATATCTGCGCTGATGGTCAACTGTAGCCCCAGTTTGTGCCTATAACTGTATGCATTAGCATACATTTGGGTAAATTCAAAGGAACCAGTCCTTTCTCTGGAAGATAATTAACCAGCGATGACTGAAAAGCCCAGAAGGTCATTTAAGCACGTCACTGCTGTGAAGGTATTTCCAGAATCATCAAAGGCGTTTTCTAACTATAGGTGGAAAATACAATCAGTCCCTTGAAAGTTGATGCAGATTTTTAACCCATTCCCCAAGTTGCATCTCTGAATCAAACCACAGACCTGGATATATGACAGAGGTGCAACTTGGGAAAGGGTTTACTTTTTTAATTTATTTATTTTTTTAACTGATGTCACGTCTGAGCTTGACTCCGTTCCACGGGCTTCTGTAACTGACTGCTGTCTTCCATTCAAGCATTTCTTTGGTCTTTCTGAATGAATGAAAAACATGTGTTCCTGGGCTTTACTTTACAGTTTCTAAGACAAATCAGCATCCACTACAGACGTCGCTACAAGAAACTGAAACCTTTTCATCACTGTGACTTCATACATACCTAGAAAACTCATACCTAGAAGCGGCGGTCTCTCTCATTTTTAGTCTCTGTCTGTTGTATAAAAACTTCCAACAGCGTTCAGTCTGGTGCCCTTGCAGGTCATAGCTGTCGAGCCGCCACCTCTTCTGTTCAAGCCGTGATGTTTAGCCAGCAAATGCTGAGGACTCGAGGGAAATGGAGTTCATTAAAGGTTGCTGAAAACATAGATACTGAATAAACATAGACTGTGAAGGACATACCTTTGGGAAAGGCTCTACTCCAAGACTATTTTGATTCTCTGTTTATGTAACGTCAGTGGAATTTTGAGTGAGGTTTTCTTTCTTCTCGAACAGAACCTGGAAGTTCTGGTTTCACTTTGGCTCTCTTTTGTTCAGTGGGCTGATTTATTTATTTTTTCCACCCCTTCAGGTTGTTAGAAGAGCTGCTTGAATATTCTGAACACATAGTTGGTATATACGTGCAAACAGCCTTGTGGGTTTTTCAGACTTGTCTTTTAAGGCTGTGACACACCAAAAACGACATCAAAGAACCGCCGGCAACGAAAGCTGACTGTGACGTTGTCTCACGTTCCTTGTATCCGGACAAAAAAATTTGCACTTGAACACACCACGAAGACTACAGCCGACAGAGAAATTGGAACGCATGTTCTGCTACTGTGTGAAAGTAAATATCTCCTCTTACCAGCAGCTGGAAGTAGTTCAGTTTCCACGTGCCCCCCCCCCTTGAAAGTCAAGTAAATTTTATTAAATTTTCAGATTTATTCACAACAGATCACAACAGAGGTCATTTAAGGTTACCTTTCCTATAGAACAGGTCGATACCTTGTTCTTTTATTAAACAAACTAAACAGTAGGGATGCACCGAATATTCGGCCACCGAAAATATTCGGCCGAAAACGGCCCAAAAGTGCATTTTCGGTTTTCAGCTGAAACAACACGGCCGAAACAGAATGTTGTGATGACGCAAGCAACAAACGCAGCCAGCACGGGCATGTCTGCCATGTGGATGTATTTCAATATATAGTATTATATTATAGTATTATATAAATATTATATCAATACCCACTGATAGCGATTTGCATTGCAAAGGTGTGGTGCACCAATTTTTCTTAGTAAAAATAAAAACAAATATGCTCAGTCTAACTGCACAGTGGATCGATGCTGATTTCCAGCTGCAAAAGCTTCTGCTCCATTATTATTTATTGTACACATGAGTGGGGTCAAGTTAAATTTTATTTTATTTTATATTGTGCATTGTTGGAATGTGCTAAATAAATATTTTCATAATTTTGTAATTGATTTATTCTTTAAAACTTTAATATTAATTTATGCAAGTTAATGGCATGCCATTGCTGTCTCTACTTGATTGCACGTTTGCAATTCTCTGCTCTTTGAATCCCGCATGATGAGCGTTCCTAACCCTGACTCACCGTCGGACAGAGCCCACGCGTCGGAAAATATGGGGGGGCATCCTGATTCGTGCTGATCAGTTGGTCTGCAGCACACTAGAATAAACTGTGGAACAACTTCGCTTCTGTTTCTCTTTTCACGCCCTGGTTTTCTAAGCTGAACAGCCAATCGCAGTCTACTGGGGGGTTGTATCAGCTCATGGGGCCTTGCTGGGGTCATTAGGGAAAAGTAATTTCTGTTATCATGGACCTGTTGCTTGTTGAATGTGAGGTGGTGAGAGCATGAACTTTGTTGAAAGAAATTTATAAATAGTAGTCTTGAGTATGGTAGATTCTCACGCTGCAGGATGTCTGTTTATTAAATGACACTGTGTGGGTCCTCTGTAGTAAATTATTGGTGAGATAGCTGGAGGCCCAGTGGCTGGTATGCTTCTAAATTTAACACCACTGTCACGTAGGAGAAGTTTGACTCCCTCATCCCTCTTCCTGGCATTACTCCATGAGTTCCTTTCCATTTTTTTTTTCTTTCCTAGAACGAGTAACATGTTGGAAATCATTCCTTAGGGCTCTCACCTACCACTGGTATCTCAAAATGAAGGCTGTAATGATTTATTGACGATAAAATGCTACATGTAGCACCTTTTAATCAAAGCTAACAAGTTTACCATATAAATAGAGCCTTCCTCGTGGACTTGTGATGCCTCGGTTTGGATAGAGTAGAAGCTTGAAGTGATCACCTCTTCAAAATGAACTGTCCGACCCTCACACATGTGTATTTCACTGTGACACAGACAAATGGCACAATTGGGGACAGTAGAAAAAGTACTCTGAGTCCTCTCGCCTGTTCACAGAAAACGATCCATCAGGCACCCGCCGACCCTTCTGTCCATGCCTCTGCCTTGTCTGCAAATCGCTTAAATCCCAATCCCAGTTCCGCCCACACATCCATCCTCACTTTATTGCTGCCTTCTCTCACGACTGAATGGCACATCCTGGGCACAAGAACCCCGTAATCCTTCTACAGGGAGGGGGCTTGAGGGTAAGCTGTGTCTGACTGGTGTTGTATTAGATTTAGTTTAATATTAATATTATTAATATTCACTGTCTAGAAGACTCATTGCATTAGATATTCTATCCTATCCTATCCTAGAATATTAGAGGATAGGAGCTCGGTGCAAGAGAGAAGAAAGTAGAGGACAGATGCTCAGTGCATTATCCTAGCCTAGGCCTATAGCAGCATAACTACGGGATGGCTCAGTGTCACCTGAGCCATCCCTAACTATAAACTTTATCAAAAAGGAAAGTCTTAAGCCTAGCCTTAAAAGTAGAGAGGGTTTCTGCCTCCTAAACCCAATCTGGTTCCACAGGAGAGGGGCCTGATAGCTGAAGGCTTTGTTTTTTTAAACAGTGTGTCACACATAATCATTGCATGCTGCTGTCTGTGCTTGTAACTCTTCTAAACTGACATTAATTTGCTGGTTACTTTGCACACGACTGCCGATACCGTTTGTGTCTTGTCACATGTTGTCATGAGTTTAAAGCACACATGGCAACGGTCTTGTTTTTCTTTTCACTGTCCTATTTTGGTGCCGTACTGCGTGTGTGCGCACCTTCTCTCTTCGCCAGTTGAAAGCTGAATAAATGAGCTAGCTATCTTAGCCATTATCAAAATGTCAGAATTAGACGCCACCTAAATAAATAACCTTTAATTTAGGACTGCGCTGTTTCCATTTATATATGCTAGTCACCTGGATAGTGGCCGTTCCTTTTGCAAAAAAAGACATGAGCCAACGTATCGACCTTGGCTAAGGGACTGACCCTGACAGAGAATACATTTTAATGGCAGAACTTAAGATCCTCCATAAGCCATGCTGTTACACTCGGCGGCATTACATGAACAGGTGCACTTTTTGTTTGAGGAAACCACACATACACTGCCCCGCTGCTGTAAATACTCACTAGTGCAGCTGAAAATATTCCCCAACACATTCACTATTTCCTCCTCTTGGAGTAATGTTTGCTAAAAACTGCAGTGTCCCACTGTTTTGTTTGATCACTTAGCCTTTTTGAAAAACTATACTTTACTATGTGCAATATTTGTTGACATTAATAATATTAATACCAACACAGAATAAATCTGAATCTTTTTTTCTTCCAGTACGTACTTTATATTTACATAATGCAGATGATGCACTTACAGTATTCTAAGGTTAAAGTCTCAGAGGCTTTGCTCCTTGCACGTTATGTACTTGTGAAGTCACTGCTTCAGGCTGATTTCTGTATCTGTGATTCAGAAACTGTCATGTGTAATTAAATGAGTGTCACATCACCAATCCTCTTCATCAGAACAGTTTAAATTAGATACGCAAACGTGGCTTAATTTGATTTGTCGGACTATAGTGGTTACATCCTACCCTTTACATTACACCTAATACGATTTAGCTTTGGAGTTGGTATCTACCTCCAGCTGTTTGATATAATTTCCGTCTGTGCATCACCGTGGGGCTTAATCATAATTTTTCGCACTGTCTTGATTTTCATATGTGTGAGAAACCCTGCAAAGGTATTAACACCCCAAACACCAGCGAGTATGTCTTGTCATAAGTGGAGCAGTGGGGGGGGGGGGTTCTCAATCACTCTCATATTTTCACTGTGATGAAGGACTGCAGGGTGATAAGAAGGAAACACACATTTAATGATGCAGTTTCTTTAATTAGTCGCCACGGTCTCGAGAAAACAAAAAAAAAGTGGAGAGAGAGAGAGAAGGAGGGCGAGATGGAGGGAGATGAGGTTGTTAATTCCAATGCTGTCTGCTTGCATTTCAGTACTCATTAATCTGAGACAGGGCACGCCATGTTGTCTTGCTGAACATCTTTTATAAAAAAAACAGCATTAGCACTTCTGCTGCATTGAGAAATTGTCAGTGATGTTTCACAGGAGAGATGTGCTGAGGGGGAGCGATGGATGCCGTTAGCATACAGAGGTTCTCTGCTCTCCCTCCTCACAATACTTGAGGCCTCCTCGCCAGCAAGCGAATCCATAACGCTTTTCCGCACAAGCAGAGCTCCTGGACTGTGACCTTCAAAGTTTACTATGAATACTAATCAAGTGTGACCACTTCAGCGTTAAATGTATCGTATTACAGTTAATTGAGTTATCGTTGGCAAAGATGAACGAGCTCGCGCCATTTGTTTTGCCATTAGCGCTGATGTGATATCAGGAATGATTTAGACACATTTTCTTTTCCCTCAATTAGAGTAATGTAATCTGTGTTTACAGAACACATCTCCATGCACTCAAATACCCATTGTAATTGGTATCCAGACAATTAATTAAGCACACAATAAGTCAATGAAAATTGAACAAAGGGTTATGTTTGTGTCATTAACTTGGTGCAATTGGCAATTCGTATGCTCTATGTTGAGCTTGTGAACATCATCCACGCATGCACGCATATTTTTTTACCATGGCTCCTGAATTACAGAGCAAAAAGTCTGAATAAAGGTGAATGAGAGGCTGAACTTTCTATCCATTTCTAACCATCCATCATTATGCCTGCTAGTGGTACTCTGGGAGGAGGGTTGTAGTGGTGTGTTTAAAGGCGTTTTTAGAGTGTGTACGTGTGTGTGTGTATTGCTGTGTGGATACGGGTGGAGAGAGTTCCTCCTCTCCCAATCCTCTCTCCACTCCACCTGAGGCATTGGCACCTCCGCTTCTCCTGGAGCCTCGTCAATACCACCTCTACTGCCTCCGTTCTGCCCAGAGGAGAGCGCCACTCGGCTGGGTCCAGTATGCAGCCAGACCTCCTTCTCCCACAGCCATTAATCCACTCCTTCGGCAGACAGAATCCATCTCCCCTCGGCACCTGTTTGACAGGAGGTAAAAACAGGGATGAGATAGCAGGGCGCGGATCAATCCCTTCGATCCCTGTCTCCATCTCTGCAGTCATTCATCAGCCAGTGGTTGTTGTTGTTGATGTTGGTGGTGTTGTTTGGCCTGACACTGCCCTATGCTCGGTCACTGAAAATGGAGCAGCTGAATTATGGCTGAGGCGAAGGATATACTGTATAGACGAGTGACATTATTTGGGCAATTTTAATTTATGTGCAAACAAGTTGTATTCATTTTTCTAGTGTATTTTTATTCTTTACTTTGGCATCGAGACGAGACACTAATTAGTCAATCAATAGATTTTTTTTGCATCTTTCTTTTCTTTTTACTGTCCAATTTTGGTTTTGCAAATGTGACTACTTTTCTAATCCAAATTATAAAAATGATACCAAATGAGCCTATAAAGTCCAAGGCATCTGAAATGATAGATATACTGGTAGCACATCATCTCTTAATCTTTATATAGTGATCAGACAAGTCTTTGATAATACAAGGAGAAACACTCACCTTCCATTAGAGGTGAGGTGAGTTTCACCGTGCTGAATGTGTGTCTGCAGTAACCTATATGCCCTAATGTTCCAGTCCCTGTCACTATGCCCCTCTCTTTTAATGATGCAGGACTTGATGCAGTGCAGCCACTGTTGGCATTGGGACCTTAGCTTCGACGTTTGTCCTTTGTTTCTCCCCAATAACACATTGCAGTGTTAAAGTGATTGGTGAAGGGTGGGGCAGCCGCTCTCCTCTAACCGGATCTCAAGGTGGAAGTGAGAGGAAAAAATGAGTAATATCAGAAAAAGCAGTTAGATATAGACATATGATAGTGTTAGACTTGACAGATGAACTGCATGCAATGTAAATAAATATACACGATCAGGCATAACATCATGACCATCTTCCTAATATTGTATAGATCTCATTTGTGCCTCCATAACAGTTGTGACTCATCAGAGAATGGACACGGGCCTTCTGAGGGTGTCCTGTGGTGTCTGGCAACAGAATGTTGTTAGTGGGGGGCTTTGGGTCCTATTGATTGAGGGGAGGGGCCTCTGTGGATCAGGCTTGTTCCAGTGTATCCCACAGATAATTGATCAGTTTGGGATCTAGTGAATTTGGACGCCAGGTCAACACCTTGTACTGTTTTTCATATTTTTTGAGTTGTTCCTAAACTGTTTTTGTGTGTGCACGTGTGTCATAACATTGCATTGTCACAAGATGATCAACGTTATTTACTTCCCCTCAGTGATCAGTGGTCATAATGTGCAAATGCAAAGATCATTAACGAAAATTAAAAACTATTTTGCAAGAATAGACATTTATTTATTTTTTTTGAATGGCAATGATTTCTTCTCAAAGTAGAATATCTGATTAAATCTGTACTGGAATCACAAATTGACCTTGAGTGTAGTTGTGCAAGTTGGCCATCAAATGAGAAGGCTTAAAAAACATGAATTAATATCAAACTAATTTCAGAAACACAAAAAAATAACTAAGTTCAGGGTGCCCAATAGAGTGGGAGGATAATCCATTGCAAATATGTTGGATTTATAACCAAAATGTTCAAGACTTCTCACTTGCATCGTATGATGATGACACAAACACAAATGCAAGCCAAACAATTTCACAAAGGAAAAAAAATGAAGAAAAAGAATGGAAGGTCATGTCAGATTAAAAGCCTTGTGTTGCACCCTGTAGGGAGGTGATTCTAGTACCTGCTGTGCACATTGCAACACAAAGAGTCTGCAACATCTTGATGAACCCAAGGACTATTCGGCAACAAAACAAGAAGCTCCAGTTCTGCTGCACATCATCAAAAAGCAAGAAGAAATTGCTACAGCCAAG
Organism: Chelon labrosus; assembly: GCF_963514085.1. Lineage (NCBI taxonomy): Eukaryota > Metazoa > Chordata > Actinopteri > Mugiliformes > Mugilidae > Chelon > Chelon labrosus. The sequence goes on from NC_140340.1 coordinate 17,394,868, forward strand.
GCTGGACCACACATCAACCTGAATGACTAAAAAAAGAGCTGTGAACGTTAGATGGAAGTCTTTGTTGGAGGGATAAAAGGGAGCATTTGAAATTTATAAAACCAGCAGCCTACAAGTGAGTTCTGATACTTACTGTAGAGAGGAGTTAATGAAAGGCAGCAGTTGGCTCTTTATTCTATACCCCCATGAGTGTATGCTCAATGTTTGTGTAGAAATACACATTGGCCAGTATGTCCAGCATGTCTCAGAAATAAAACTTTCACAAGTTTTATTTTTTTTTGTTGCAGAAATTCAATTTTTCACTCAACTTCTTGTGAGTCTTACTTAAAGAGCAACATAGAGTTTACTGTCAAAATATGACCGCATGTTTTTACTTTTTCACTGAGAAGTCTGGCTGTTATCCCCTGTGTCTGTGTTCTAAGCACAGCTAAACATGAATGATATAAATATCGATCTTCTCCTCTGACTGGGTCAGATGGTGGATTTTCCATAATGGTAAACTCTGCTAGAATTTTGGGACATATTGTTTACTGCATTAGTTCATATTCGGTATTTGGAGGCAGTGCCATAGTGTTTGGAAAAGCCAGAGTTGTGGGTGTCATCAATCTGGTAAACTGGGAAGTTGTAGCTCAAAACACTACGAAGCAGTAGTAGTAGTAGTAGTGGTGTTAGAAGGTCTTTTAGTGGTGGGACGTTTTCTTTCACTGGTACAATGAATACCTTTCTTCCCTTTCCAGTAGAAACCTTCTAGTGCCAAAATATATCACTCATTTCATGAGTAATCTTGAAATGGTATACAGCATGTTGCAGGCGTAACTATCCATTACAAATTTGGGACTAGCATAATGGGCAACTCTTTATTTCCTTTCCTTGCCCTTCCTTCCCACCACCCTACCATCGCTGTTCATTGCCTGTGATGTCCACTGACAGAGGGATACCGTATACATCAGGGCTGGCATGCTGCTTTTAAACGAGCTGTTTGCCATGGGGAGTACGATAAGGGGAAACTCCACTGAAGAGTGGACCATCCATTTATTGTATTGTATCTGAAAGCTAAAAAAAAGAGGACTTACATTGGCCAAATGAAGGAAAGGGAAATGGACGAGTTTTAATGATAGGTGCTGGTTCAAAACGTTTGTTCAGAGGACTGAATTAAGAGAAGGAACTGCTATATGTGGCTCAGTTGTCCTGCCGTTGTGCTGAAAGCTATAATAAGCACTAACATTTGCCAAATGAAAGAAAGAAAAATGGATACATTTTTATGGTGTGGTATATTGTGTGTTTAACGTGTTAACTGACTTTATGTACCTCAATTCTCCAGCTATTTTAAGGTGCAGTCCCTTAGAGCTTTGGCACAACATGTAAGACAAATTGTGACTGCGGGATGGTGGTGCAGCAATTAGCACTGTCACATTATGTGTGTAATAATGTGTTATATCACGTATATTGTTCTGGGTTTAAACCTTTGGACACAAATGCAAGTGTCATGGTCTAGTTTACAGTATATAGTCAGATGCTGTATATACTTTATCATCAGCCTTGGGGAAATTTGACTGTGGCTGTATAGAACCAGATCCTCTAGATGCATATGCATCGTACAGATTTCGAAGAAGAAAAACGATGCAGAGAACGACTTTGTAATAGCTTCCATACTTGATTGTACGCCTCATCTATGCCTCATTTGAACCTGAATCCACCAAAGGGACCTAGGCAAAAAATCATTGTACTTTGCCCCAGTTGAGTACACAGTTACAGTTACACACTTACATATTGCTCTAGTCTTTGGGCTTAATGGTACTTGAGTTCCAAGAGTGGAAGCAACCTAAAATGGTAATTGACTCCCTTTAATAACTCTATTACTGTGTCTTCATGGTTTAATTCCATTTTCTTTGTCCCTCAATATGACATTATTAACTTACATCATCATCAAAACACTTTTGGGGGCATTTGAGACGAATAATGAAAGAAAAAAAAAAATCGCATATGAATAGATTTATTATTTTCATACACGCCTAATGAACCTTTCTGTTTTCTGGGTACTGCCAGTATTTTCTAGGTATTCCCTTTTAGATTGAGGACACTGAAAGATGCGCAGTGTTTTTTAAAATCTTTTTGGTGCAGTGATGTTTCTACTTTGTGAATGCTAAACCACTGTCGCTGTGATGCCCTTGTGTGACTGAGTGGGCCATCATCACACCCTGGCGTGATGTGCAGGCTTTCACAGTGTGCAGTGGGTAAGGTGAGAAAACTGGGAAGTGCTATGATGTACCATATCAAGAGCGAGCTCAGAGGGCAGCTTTGAGCCATGAGATGAGAAAGACGACAGTAGAGATGAAAGCGTTTCAGTGTATTAAAATAAAAGTTCTGAATAAAACAGCTGGTAAAAGAGTTTTAAATGTACCGCAGGAATTCAGCCAGTGTTTCACCCTGTTATTCAGAGGATCCGTAGATGCAAAATAAAGAACCAACGATGAGAATTCACAAAAGCGGAGTAAATCATGTGGTATATCACACACTAGAGGCTAAAACATAGTTAACATAAGTTAGCATTGGGCCTTTAAGTGTATCATAATTCCCAGTATTATCTGTGGGGGTGAATGCAGGCTGTGCCAAAGGTCTGATTCTGCTCTTTAGTAACCCAGCAGCGTTTTACTCTGTCCTCTAGCAAGAGATCATTATTTCATTGAAGAACATAAAAGGAATATGTTACCAAGCTTTTAATGACTGGAGCAGTCTTGTTTAAGACTTGACAGACTTGTTGGTGTCAGTGATAAAAGTTGTGATTGCTTCAATAAATAGAGACCACTAAACCCCAAGGAAAGGAGTTAAATAATTGCACCAATAACTTCTGCTGAAGTTTCCTCTCTCTCTCTCTCACACTCTATACCATTTATATGCTAACCATGTCCCCGAGGGTCCCTCCCTTTCTGTTTAATTTCAGCAATCCCTTTTTAATCAATTTTCTTTTATCTCACAGCGGTTTGAATGCAGATACATTCTATTTAATTTTTTTAATCAAGGGTACATGTGTGTGAAGCATCAATTATTTGATGAAAAAGGACCCACGGAGCAAGTTCGCATTGATTAAATAGCCTCTCAGACTGAGAAGATTATGTTTTCTTAGAGTAAGTGAATGTGATGCTTTTGCGGTTCATTGGCTCGTAAGGTCAAAGTCAAAAGGAACAGTCTCCTGAGAAGGAGAGCGGGAGAGAGGCAGGCAGGCTGGACTTGCTGCTGGGGGTAGAAAATGAAAATACAAACAGCAAGGAAACGGAGAGAAGACAAGCTTGGGACGAAATCACCTCGTCGATATAATACTGAACAACGTCTAGCCTTTCTATTTTAATGACAGGCCTCTGTCAGGATGGAGCGCATCTGTAAACGGACTATAAGTTACACTAAGAAGGGCTGCAAGAACGCTTTAAAATGCACCAAGTTATATGTGGTTCAAGTTTGAAGTATCAAATATTCTCACTCGAGCATTGTATATATATTTTTTACTTTATAGTGCCAAAATAAAATCCCTTTGGTCCTTTTGGGTGAAATATTTGGAGTTCTCGTTACTGCGACAAAGGCAGCGGCTAACACAGATCTGCTCTCAGGTTGCTCCACCGTGGGTTTATGGGCAAACCACCCACACTCGACTCAGTTCCTTCCAGTAATCAGTGCTGTCTCGTTTGACCCATTTAGTGTAACATTATGCTTACCCAGCTGGTATGATTTCAGCTTTCTTTGCTCTCCCCTGCTATTTCCTCCCAAGCAAACTACCCAGATGAGAAATTCAAGGTACTGATGAACAGGCAGGTTGTTAAAAAAAGACTTTATATTAAGCCTTCAGAACATTAGCCCTCCTCTACCTCACTGCTATTCTCCCAGTGGAAGTGCCAGAGCCTTGGTTTGCGATGCAGCAGCTGCACCAGCCAGCTGCCTCTGATCTGCGTGACCCCCAGAGAGAGGTCCAGGGTCCTGGCTGCCTATGGAGAATACAGATCAACCTCCTACATGTCCTGAACCCTGCCCTTTCCACTCATTACTGCTCACATGCACTTACCAGGGGATGCCCGAATAAACCTCCCGTTCAACCTTGTCGGTGTGAATGTGGATGGTAGCTGATGCCGTTGAAATACCGAACTTTTATGTCATGTGATTTCAAATGTGTGTTTTTGGTATTTTGTGTAATTGGCTTGTTCACATGCTCGAGGGTGGAGTTTTTTTTCCCGTTGTAGCCTTTAATGTAAGAGTTACTAAACAGCTCTCCAGTGTGTCAGCTGATGTAATAGCCGACAGGATGACTAATTCTATAGTCAATCAAATTGATGGTTTATTTTCATCATTTAGGAGATATAATGCATCAAGTTGATAAGAAATGGCTACGGGCACCCTGCCGAAATCCAATCCTCCTGCAAAGTTAAGTATTAATGAATAACAATAAATAACAATGAAAGCGGTTATTTGCTCTTAGCACCAGAGTGCTGTGCATTAGTAGTTTGGCTTTGTCTTGGGGTTGTGAAATGTTTCTACACATATGTAATTATCAGTTACGCCTTAAAAAGAGGTGCAACAAAATTATTGGTCTGGGAACTGAAAGTTAAACCTCAACTCTTGGCGCAGAAGTCTAGAGTAAAGACGGTATGTCTCACACATTCATTGTTTTACCAGGATATGCCTACACAAATAGAGTCTCTTTGTTCCCGAGTCAATGTCGGGTATCAGGCCCATGGAGCTGTGTTTAGGCGGACAGCGGTTTGGCAAAAACTAAAGTCCCCCCTACTGGTTGTGGGTGTGATGAACTGCTGCTTAATCGACACTTAATCGTTACTTCCTGTTTGTATCCTACACATGGATGTCCCATAGCCTTGCGTCAATGGCGGTCAACTACAACAAGTGCCTATCCTGGGCCCCCGTGTTGTCTAGTTTCTCGTCCTGCAGATCAGGGATAAACCGTTGTGGCACATTTGTGTACAATTCTGTGTGCTGCTTCAAGCGAGCTCACCTGTATTTGGAATATCTGGTTGGACCGGCGCAGCTTCCTCACCTCCCACCAGTAGGGCCCCCAGTGCTCTTTCACTCACAGTTCACACCCCATGCCACCGTCAGGGCTGTGACACACCAAGCTGATGGTCGGCTGTTTTCCGGTGTCAGCCTGTCTGCGAGCATCTGTGCCCCTAGTTTTTCCAGTGTGTTCAACACTGTAAGCATTAATTGGACTTCTATGCCGGCTTGATTCAGCATGTTGAACTGGTAGTGGGAAGAGTCTATGAAAGACATTTCTCTGAATAAACAAAAGTTTTATTAAAATGTAGACCAAGTGATTCAGAATAGGCCAACAGCCCAAGGTCTGTATATCTCTTCAGTCTGCTTTTGTGATATGGAACTGGGTTGGTTGTGGAATAGAAACCTGCGCTGGTGTACAGTGCACTGCAGTGGAGTGATTAGTACTAAAGATGAGTAAAATTTGTTGATGCCTGATTTCTTTTCTTGAACTTTAGTCTCCTGGCATTTTTTATTTTTTTTTATTTAGTTTGTTTATTTTTTAATTTAGTCTATGATCTAGGAAAAAAAAGGCTGCCATGCAGGACGGGACTGGTCTGATGTGACTTTGTTTTCAAGGCATGTCTGGTATTTTGTGTGTTTTTATCAAACCATTTACTAACGGTATGTATTTCAGTCCTAACTAAAATAGGTGCTAAAGTGCGGCATCAACACACCTGCATAGGTGGACTGACTCCGCATTCAGATTGTCCAGCTGTGCAAGCTCAAACAAAGCCCACTTCATCATAATGGAGCTCTGTCACAGTGGATTGAAGGCCCTTGTAATGAATAATTATAGCATGGGGAAGGAACATGGCAGAATACAAAACAAAGGGGGAGTACGGGAGGGGGCAACTGTCGAGAAAACAGGTGTGTGCCATGAATTATACATCTGGAGAAATGCCACCACACTTCAGATGAATGCATTTCAGATTGTCTTCTGCTTACTTATGTCTGCAGTCACAAACTGCCTTATGTTTAGTAGATGAACCCAAGACACGTAACAAGAGGAACATGGCAAAAATATATAAGGTGGTGTTGTTTTCAAAGAACTTGGCACACTTTTATGTTTTAGTTAGCGATGCAGTCCACCTTTGGGGTGTTTTGTTAATTATGCTACATCGAGATTAATTAGAGAGGACACATGCACCAAGTGCAAATGCAGCCTAGCTTGTACAAAGAGTCTGGTAGTCTGTTAATTACACACAAACACAAACTGTAAGCGCATCTACACATGCACAGCTCTCTCTGGTGTCCTTGCTCGAAGCTATGTGCCCTGTGCTACGGGTTGCAGAGGTGGGAGCAACAAGCCGTGTAGCAGGGACTTCCAGCTCGACAGTTCTACCGACCACTGACATCCCCCCCTGGCCCTGACAATAAACCAGCAACTCCTTGTCCAAGGGGGACCTGGGCCAACTTACAAAGAATAATGACCCAACAACACTTGTGTGTCCTGCAAGCATTGTTACAAATAGTAGCTACATTAAATGTAAATCTCTTAAAAGACTGAATCATGATACAGATATCAAGCCCTCTGGTTATGGGCATCACTTGTGACTTGTCATTGTCACTGAGGACACAGTTATCACATGATTGTGGAAACAAGAAAAAGGAAGATGAACATGAGATCGTATCTTCTCTAGAGCAGCAGATCTGATGAGATTTTGGATTTTGGCTCCACTGTGTATTTGAATAACAGTTCCTTCATAACTCCACCATACGCGTGGGTTTGTTTTACCCTAAAACGTATTTACAGATTAATCAGATTCCTAATATTATTTGGCAGTCATCACTGGGAACAGAAAACACTGTTCTTCTGTGTACAACAAGCACAACAATGTGTAATCTACCCACTTGATTCAAAAACCGCACACTGATTAAATAAATCATTTAAAGGCAGAAAAGTACAAATTAGGTAGTCATCGAAAAACTTGACAACTGACCAAGAACAGAATATTGCTTTTACCTGATGAAAACTGCGTGGCATGGTTCCTACTGAAATGCAAAACAGTAATTTGAGTATGTGGTGGACTGAGCACAGCGGTAACAGTCTGAGATATTGAATATAGCAGACAAGGCATGTCATTAAAACAAACCTATCCTCCTTATTTTGCACAAAGACCCACATTGCTTTCTTTAAAAAACGTATTTGTTTTCTTTTTAGATAGAAAATAATCAGAATCCTGAAAAGGTTGTGTTCTCGAGTAAAATTTCCATTCAACCATTAAAGAAAAAGGCGACGGTGCTAGAAACACTGCTGTTGGCTCTGTTTTCTTTTGGCTGCTTTCACACCATCTGCATGTTGAATTTAGGCTTTCAGTTAACATATATCTTACTTAACTGCGTCAGCATAATGTGGAGGTCAACTTCTAGGCATTAGGATGACTGCATTAGCATCGTATTTGATATATTGTGATAACTGGCGGTTAATTTATGAATGAAAATGATGCAAAGTGACATCAGTAAAAGGTGCCACGCAGAAGTGTCTGCTCTGTAAGACAAACCCAGATGGCAGCTGTGTGGAGGAGTGCAATGACTCATGTTTCCTATTTCTGCTCTCAGGGATACCTCCACAGAAAGAGGTGCAGTGTAATGTCGACCGTGTCAGTAATTGGTGGCCTTTCAGTCTTTTTTATGCAGTGATTTGAATACGATCATCCGTTCACAATCCAGAGTGAAATCCCCTCATGTAAAGACATGGAGTTTCCAGGGAAGAGGTCTTTAATCCCTCCATTTGTTGAATTGTGAAGGAACTTCAAGCGCTACATGTATCTGTGTGTGTGTTTTTGTGCGTGCACAGACGCACCTGCGAAGGACTGTCTCCTGCGTTACTTCCACCATCCTCTGCATGTCCTTGACAGATCGCATGGGTATTGGCTGCCTGCTTAAGAAATAACACCTCCCATCAAGTTGATAGAGGAGCTCCGAGGAGCCGGCTTCTCTTCGTCCCTCTCTCTCTCTCTCTCTCTCTCTCTCTCTCTCTCTCTCTCTCTCTCTCTCTCTCTCTCTCTCTCTCTCTCTCTCTCTCTCTCTAGGATGTTTACATCCAATCCTCCAGGTCGCCGTCTCAGCAATGATCATGTATTCAGTGGGGATTTGGAAAGGTGGAGGGAGACGGGATATAAGTGCTCCTGCGGGAAATAAGGGTCACCTCTTTAATCTCCGACATGGGGGATCTTTCTAGCCTCTGCACGGGAGGTGTGTTGTTATTCTGCATGTTGTATGGCCCGCCTGCCAGCTGTTAACTGTATATATTACATGTGTGTTGTTGGTAATCTTACTGTTAGAATCCTATCGTTGATGGAATAATAAGGAAGGTCACAGACTGTAGGTGTGTAATACAGGATATCGATTATCACTTGGAGTACTGGATATGTTATGAGGAATCCACTTTAGACATGAATACATATAATTGTCTTGAATGTATTTGTCCATGGGAACAAGGCATTTGCGTGGATTGACCCAAAATACTGTTTCTAATAAAATGGCTTACTAATGATTAACACCCATAAAGAGGCTCTTTACAGAAAACTGTCTATTTTGGCAGTCTTATACAATTTATCCCGGCTGGTGTTTTGTAGAGCCAGTCCTCACCCGTAAAACAACAGCAATTGTTAAAAACGGCATAAATGGTTATATTCGATAATAAAAATTAAGAGTGCTTTCACGCCTAGATTTCTGTCCTGAAACAGAGAGCGTTTCCCCGGCAGGTGGGTTTGTTTGGGCTGGTGTGGACAAGGCAATCAGACTCTGTCTCGGAACAAATCAACCAAGCTAAGGTTGTCTCAGCCGGCTTGCGGTCGCTCCCCAGAGCGTTTTATTTGCAATGAGAGCACATGTTAACCACAAACTGATACGGCTACCCTTATAGCCATATAACTAAGCAGTTTACCCGATGTTGAATAGGTCATTGTGTGCCTCCAGAGCATGTCTTCTTCTTCAGAGATGGCTGACGGAAGCAATATAAGTAAACATATTCACATACAAAACACTGGGACAGAACAGCACTAGATGCGCACACTTGCTGCTTATGCTATATGGGTGGGTGTGTGTGTGTGTGTGTGTGCAAAGTATATGTGGGTTTTCATGCATAATTTTGTATACTGTAATCCGAGTGAACAAGAAGTGTCACAGACTGACATTTCTGACTTCACTCCCTCATGCGGCTTTGGCAGGTCCAGTGCAAAATCCTCTGGGAGTTGTTTCTACAAGTGCTACCATCTTTTTAGGGTCGCAGCTCTTAATTATGCTGGGTGTAAATGAGAAGACTGAAGAGAGAGCTGGTGTGGCTAGCCAGGGGCCCCATGTGAGGGTGACAAAGCTTATAGCAGCGCAGTGGCACTCTCAGCCTTAGGCTCAGTACAGATGAAAGGAGGACAGAGAAAAAGACAGAGCATAAGGCCTGTATGCTAATGTGTCAACTCAGTAAGCTGGCAAGAGGATGAATAAAGCTGCTTCATCTTGAGCATTGCAAGGCAAAGCCGATACAGTGAGACGCATATTTTACTAATTACACACTGTACGTATGCTTTTAGACTTATATAGCCTTATGATATAGAAACCTGCTGTACCGGAAATTAGGGATGTGCCGATACCGATACTGGTATCGGGTATCGGGCCGATACTATTCTAATATACTCGTACTCGTACTCGTTAAAGTTAATCGATACCATGAACCGATACCAATTTATTGCATGCAATTGCTTTGCATGAAGACCGCGATCAGAGGGTGGCTTGTCATTTTTGTTGTATTTTCTTAGATTGGCGGCTAGGGGAGATGTCGAGCTAATCAGGAACAGTTTGGTTAGGCGAGTGAGACTGGCGGCTCCAAAAAAAATAAAAAATCTGGCGGCTGCAGTAGGCTAAACAGCATGTCAGCAGTGTGGACTCACTTCAAAATATGCAACGATGACAGAAGCAAGGCAGAGTGCAAACTGTGTACTGGTAAGGTGTCCAGGGGAGGGAAGGAGAGTACGTCGTTCAATACGAGCAATTTGATAAAACACCTGAGGACACATCATAACCCTGAGTACACTGAGTTCACTAAGGCTAATGCAAAACCACAACAGCCAACTTTAACTCAGGTTTTGGAAAAGCGAGAAAAAATGTCAAGAGAAAATCCACGGGCAGTTAAAATAACAGAGGCTCTGACGAGGGCTGAACGATATGGACAAAATTTCATATCTCGATAATTATGCCAGATATTTCGATATCGAGCGTCCGAACCATATTTAAAGCCCTCTTTCTAGACTGTGTACACAGGTACCATATCTTTTGCAATGTGGTATGTTACAGTGTCTGTAATGTGTTTATGTCTGGTGGACGTCGACTCTACTGAACGCATCAGCAATCAAACTTTGATTGGGCTTCCTTTGGGATGGCTGAGAAGTCCCCGGTGTGTCTCTCATTGCAATACACTCTTCGTCGCTTCGTCGCAATTTTCGCCAAGCACAACCTGCACGACACCTCACTCTGGTTTACATCATCCTTTTTAAATCCAAAATACCTCCAAATAATGGAGGATGATTTATGTTTTGGCACCAAATCAGATTCTGCACTAGAGGGTGACACGGTAATCAATTGTCGCTCCCATCCCATCCTACAAAAATACTCCCGTCATATCTCCCGTCATATCCCGATCACGTGACTGCCCCCATCCTGTCCCGCAAAATCACGAGAGAGACTCCCAAATCCCGTCCCGCTCCCTATGTTGTTGTCTAAAGTTGGGCGCACTCACCGAATTGCGGCGTCATTTTTTAATTTAATCTCCGGCTCCATCCCGCTCCGTTGATTATTTTCTCTGTCCCGTCCCTATCACGTTACCAACAGTGAAACTGACTCCCATACCGCGGGACTCCCGCGGGAATAGCGGGACCCGCGGGAGTCCCGAAAAATTGTCACCCTCTATTCTGCATGGCCACCGGCCGATCGTTCGCCATCTTCTCCACACACTCGAGCGATGAGATTCCCAGCCGCCCCTACATCACGGACGTTATGGTGCCAAAACGTTTTGACGAGGTAAAAAAACACGTGCGCAACCTGGTGAATGAGGTTTCAGCCTTAAGTTTCACTACGGACATTTGGACAAGCAGTGTGTGCCCGATGTCACTGCTCAGTTTAACGGCGCAGTGGCTTGATGAGGAGTTCGTTCGTCATCAAGTCACACTACATGCAAAGTCGTTCCGGGGCTCGCACACCAACCAAACCATCGCAGAAATTTTAGTTTTATAGTCATTTTTATTAATATTTTATTTTTTTATCTAATTCATCATCATTTGTTGTAACAAGCAGAGAAGAAAATAAAACCTGTCTTCCAATTCATTGCATTTTTTTTGTGGTAGAAGTATCGGCATCGGTACTCGGTATCGGCAAGTACTCAGATCCAAGTATCGGTATCGTATCGGTTTCAAAAAAAGTGGTATCGTTGCATCCCTACCGGAAATGTAATATATCGTATTTTTCTTTTTAGAGTAATCTCGCCTTATTGCTTATCTACCTTTCTCTATACCTGTCTCACTCTGCAAAGATCAAACATGACCACAGAACATGACCACAGTAAAAGCAATGTGGTGTCAGTGAATGATTACACTAAGTACAGTGAGAGGAAAATTATATAGAAGCGTAATGAAAGGGTTTCGTTTCCCAACACATACTTCCCCTTGTAGGCCTATTTAAACATCACATCAGTGGCAGTGTATCATAAAAGTCCCATTGATTCGTCACTCAGGGATGAGTGTTTTTGTCTGTGTTCCATCTGTTAAATTACAACATAATTATCTAGTGAGGACGAGGAGCTTTACTTTGCAATTTTTTTAATGGTGTCAATGCTTTTATGTTACCTGTTGTTAATATTACAGTCTATTTTAGTTTTCTTGCTGAGTATTAGATGAAATGCCCAATGCATGATTACATTTGTGTTTACCTTAGTTTAACATTAAGGCGTTGGGTTAAACAAATGAGTCGGGTACAGTCTCAGCAAGAAGGCAGTTAAGCATATTTTTCCAAACTGTCTTTTAACTTTCTTTAAACTGTTGCACGTTTTAAGCAACGTGTGGGTATGGGAAACATTATGAACAAAATCTAAATCTAAATCAACAATCATCCATAACATTAAAACCATTACCTAATATTGCATCGCCCCCCCCCCCCCCCCCCCCCCCTTATGTCAAAACTGCTATGACTGCCATTGGGGCTTGGACGTACGACCTCTGAGGGTCTCCTGTGGTGTCTGGCATCGGGATGTTGCAGGGTGCAGCCTCGGTGGATCAGGGCTGCTGCGGTGCATCGCAGAGTTCTTTGATCTGATTTGGGATATGGAAAACTTGGAGGCACTGTTAACGCCATCAGCTCTTGTTTTTTTGTGCGAAAACCAGTCCTGAGCAGTTTCTGCAGTGCAGTAGGGAGCATTGTCTTGCGGAGGCAGGCCTCTGTCATCGGGGAGTGCTGTTGCCATAGGGGGTACTTGGTCTACAAAAATGTTTAGTACACGGTACTTGTCTAAGTAACATCATCAAAGCTAGAACACTTTTTTTGAATCTTTGTCTCTTGCGACCATTCTCAACTGTGTTCACTAGTATTAGAGATTGCGTAGTGATTTTCTAAATGGCGCTTCCAGCTGAAGTTGCCATTATATACAGGTGATCATTAAGAAGCTATTTCCCCACAGAATAAAATGTGTGTGACTAGGTGAACTCCATCACCTGCACCGTTCATTATTAATGTAATAAATGGACTGAGTTGGTTATAACTTTTGCAGGTTTTGCCGCATGAATCTGGATGTCTCATTTTTCAGGTATGCTCCAGAGGTCTGGGCAGCTAAAGAGTGATCTAGAGCAACCAACACACAGTCTGTGGGTAACAAATTCTTTTTAGATAAGTGCTGGATTCAAAGACTTTGTTTTCACAGGGCTGAAGGATGTGTGGAGAGGGAATCAGTCAGTGAGTGGGTGACAAAAAAGGAGGAAGATGCGGTGGGGAGACGGAGAGAAGGCAGAGAGAGAGTGAGAGATGGAGTGAGAGATAGACATAGAGATGCAAGAGAGAAACTGAGAAGTTGAGAGAAAATGTGATTTGGTCTGGGTGTTTTGGGCTGCATGCTCCATTTGCCCTCCCTGACAGAGAGGGAGAGTGACGGGCATTGGCAGGAATTGAATCAGTAGATTAAACACCCCCTCCTCCTCCTCCTCCTCTCTTTTCTCATCTCCTCTCCTCTCTGTCCTCTCACCTCCCCTCTTCTCTCCTCTCCACCTATTCTCCCGTTCCATTGACGGGGGAAATGTGGTGGAGATTGCAGGCAGAGATGTTCTTGCCAAGTGTAGCTAAGGAGCCTTTGTCACAGGTAAGATTGATTGGGTGATTAAATATCCAGCAGTAGAGTATTAGTAGCCACTCTTGACCATTAGTGCCAGGCGGCGGCAGAGATGCATTAAGAAACTGTCCGTGGCAAAGGCAGAACCTCTACTTCAAGTGATCAAATCCTCCCTGTTATCGTGATAGAATTCAATTCTATGTAGCAGCAAAATCGAAGAGTCAAGATAATAAAAGCAAAACCCTTACACCACAAAAAAAAAAAAAAGAATAACCCTCCCCACATGCATCAAATGTACTATGTGATATACATCCAGCAAGATGTGCAGCTGGTGTATAGCTTTCATTTTCATATGTCAAATGCAAAGATCTGCATGTTGATCTGTCCAGATCTGCTGCATGAGACGCACCTTTATAGGCGAGTTATCTACTGTTAATGGTCCATCTACTGATGGTGCCCATGAACTGATCTTAGGATACAACAATAAGTTAAAATCTGAGTATTTTGACTTTCAGTAACACCAACTACTGTTGCTCTATTATAAATTGGCAATGGGACATCACCAACAAAACTGGTTCAAGCGAACAACTAGCAAAGCAACTTTATGATATAATATCTTACACATGATATACATTTAGTATTGTCCAACCTTTTGTTCTCATTCAACAAAAGCTTAACTGACTTCCACAATTATTACAGTGAGTATATTTATTCATTCATCTTTAAAAGCTTGTCTTCTACAGAGTTAAAGTGGAACTACAGTTTTTTTACAACCTGGACCTTTTTTCTGGCTTAAAATACGATCGTTTACTCACCTATATAACTTTGGTGTCATTTGGAATCGTTCGGACGATGCTTAGATTTGCGTAAATCCATATAGTGGGAGTGACTGGGGCACCGAAACGCAGCCTCTCAATAACATAACACATTATCTGCCGTGAAACTCGTTCATTTCACCAATATTTTGTTATGATACGCTCGTGCTATTCTCTGTTGAGTCATGGTCAGTCAACATAGTCTGAAGGCCGTTTGTAAAATAGTCACAACATTTAATCAGTTTTTTTTATAATCATGGATCTGTAATTTGCAGAGAGCTAGTTGATGAAAGCCTCCAGGTAATCATGTATTGATCACGCTTATGTACGCTTATAACTCGGCTATTGCTGTAGAGGAATCTTTGTGTCTCATAGTATCTGTTCAGCCAAAATAATCAGAGTCCTGGAGCTCAGTTGACCTCTGACATAATCCGACAAGATCGTTATTCCTCCAGTCCTTACTGTAAATACTGAACATACCCAAAGTACATGTAGAAAAGAGCTACAGTTCCCTTTTCATGTCCAGCCAGAGTCTGTTGGTTAGATTGTATTAATGAACACGACTTCCAATCGTTTAGAGATATGTACCCACCCAGCCCTTTATGTTTCAGTTTTAATTAAATTGACATTGCCATTACTATTCTTAAGGCACTGCCAGATCATTTCGTCACTCATGCTGTGATTCAACATTGTGGAGAAATGATTTGTAACGGGATTTTCTTTTCCACTCCCTCGGGTAATCCTACTAAAAGATTTAAAATGCTGTCAGCCTGCTCGGCTGTCACATGAAATGTTTACACTTAGCATTATATACCAGTATGCTGGTATACTCACTAAACGGCAAGTACATAAATGGCTATAAGGTTTAATTTGTACTGAGCTTAGTTTTTAACTCGTGACTGATGGTGTTGCGTAATAACTCTAATTAAATGCCCGTATCCATTTTTGATAAGAGCAAAAAATGATTAGAAGGACTTTTATGCGGGGCTAAAAGAAAAATTGCAAAACATAATCTTGCATATCTATGTTTTAACTTCCCATCTCTGTTCCGATTCTGGAGTAAGCTGAAGCAGTGATCGTCACCGACCTTTTCTCCCATGTGCCCTTTGATGTCACTGGTTTGATCTCTGTGTGTGAGGCCGAACTGGACCGCAGATACACAGCTATTGATGGAAATCAATGGAGCCGTGTCCGCAGGGTTGAGTCAAAAACCCGCCACCTTCAGTTTTTTCACCTTTACTCCGCAACACTTACTTCAGAAGCACTTGTATTTGCAGCGTGACTTCCTGTTCAGTGTGGAGTTCAGTGCGGAGGCCGTGGTATTTAAGCCGGCAGTACACTTCAAATGAAGGTGAAATTGGAGTGTTAGAGAACCGTGGTAAATGCAAATGGGTAACAACTTAATTTAAGCTTAGTTTCATGTGCTATTTTAAGCTAACATGTTTATTTAATTAAGTAGATAAAACAAATTAATTTTTGATACATCTACCTTCTGAATGTTAATATTCTATTAGAACCAATGTTTTCCACGCACTTGGAGAAGTACTTGTATTTATGGGTTAGTTTACAATTGTTTAGTTCTGCTCTAAAATCCAGATTTTACAATAAACAACACTATCAGTACTTCTCGCGTTGATCCACTCCAAGGTGCTTTTTTCCGCAGTCTGCACCATGTGTATCAGCACAATCTGAATTGAGGTTGACACCTTCTGAAGCAGCACTTTTTTTTTCTTTTTTTTTTTTTTTTAAGATGAAATCCCCTTTTTCTGCAGCCAGCAGTCCTGCAGCTGACTAAAGTGGACTTAAGCCACACTGAGGTAATATGTCATTTGCCAGGTAGATAAACCTCTTCGCCATGCACTGTCTCCAAGTAATCGCGGACCCTGGATCCTTCATCCTGACCTTTTGCTTTAAGGTGGTTACGGTGACCTGGAAATTCCACAGTGCTGATTGGTTTAGAAGCTGGAGATGCAATCTGGTGATGAATACTGAAAAGGTCAAGCCAGCCTCTCTAAAGCAAAGCCGTTCCGTTGGGTTACATGCTGCCTAGAAAGCATCTGATAATGCCTCTTTCTCTGTGTGTGTGTGTGTCTCTCATTTGTTTCCCTTTACAACTGCTGAACATTGTGTTTTAGCTGCAGCCTGTGTATCTCTTTCCTCTGGCGACTACTCATTAGCCCCGAAACGATGTTCAGGAAACACAGAATACGGCGTGTCCTCTGAGTGTTTGCCATGGAGCCTAGTTACCTTACATATTTAGGGTTTTTATTTTGATACAAACTGAACAACTGCTAATTATGTTCTTAAGATACACCTTCTACAATAGCATGTTTAAACATGTATGTTTAAAAACTGTCAGTCTTATTTGCTGAATGTTATAGGCAGAATAACAATGCTGGAATATTTACCAGAAAGACACAAGATGAAGTAAGATATTTTTTAGGGCTCAAATGTTGCTCTTTGTCTGCTGAATATAAGGCTGGCTGTAAAAGAAAAGAAAAAGAATATGTAAAAATGTGTGCCATTTCCACTCGCGTCCTCTCGTTAGAAATCTCACCGGACTGGTTCACACGTTCAAACCCTATGATCACCGTCAGGCCTGAAAGCTGGTGACAACAGAGAAGAGATGAACAAAAGTGAAGCCATATGATAGATGTGTCATCCAGAGACATTTGAGATTTGAGATGTTTGCTCCCTCTGAGGTCATCCAAATGGTGACCATTTCTCTGCAATGGAGTTTTTCAGCATCTGCTGAAAATGCTGAAATAATAACCTACTTGGTCCAGCTTTGGATGAGTGTTGCAGGGCGGCTATCTTCCCCACTGTGCTGAATATTTGCTCAGTGGCTGTGCATGAAGCACACGTGCAGAGTTACATCGATCAGCCACATCATTAAAACCACTGACAGGAGAAGTAAATTACATTGACCGTCTTGTGACAATACAATGCTCTGCTGGGAAACTTTTGGACCTGGCATTCGTGTTAATGTTACTTAGACATGTACCACCCACTTGAAACAGACCGGGCACCCCCACCCCATAGCACACACAGGCACTCACACAAAAACAGTTTTGGAACAATTCAAAAAACATGAAAAACAGCACAAATTCAATAGATCCCAAATTGATCAAGTATCTGTGGGATGCGGGGGAACAAGCCTGATCCACAGAGTCCCCTCCCCTCAACCCATAGGACCCAAAGGCCCACACTAACAACATTCTGTTGCCAGACACCACAGGACACCCTCAGAAGGCCCATGTCCTAATGTCCCTAATTCCTAATGTGAGTCCACATGAACAGCAGACTGGACTGAGGGACAACAGTGATGCTGTATACAAGAAGGGACTGAGTAGACCCTGCTTCCTGAGGAAGCTTAGGTTTTTCAACGTATGCAGCAAGTTGCTGGAGATTTTTTTTTACCAGTCTGTTGTTGCAAGTGCCCTCTACTTTGCTGTGGTTTGTTGGGGGAAAGCAGCACCAGCAAAAAGGACATAAGTAGGATCGACAAATTGATCCGAAAGGCTGGTCATGTTATTGGCAGTGAGTTGGAGACGTTTGTCTCAGTGAGGGACAGGAGGACACTTGACAAACTGCTCTCCATCATGGACAATCCGTCACATCTACTACACCACACAATAGAGGGGAAGCTCATTCTACTGATCCAGCTCCGCTCCCACGGTGAACACTACAGGACTTCTTTTATACCATTCTCAGTCCAGCTGTACAACAACTCACCTTTCTGTAACAGATAACTCCTGTAATAACTGTTATTTATGTTAATGGACACTATTACACCTTACTATCATCCCTGTGTATATAATATATTTTCTTTCGTCTCTATTTCATGTACATTTGTTCATATGCTAAGTTTTAAATTTTTGCTTATACTATTTATATATATATATATCTATATATCTATATATATATATCTATATATATATATTAGCTGCTATTCTGAACAGTTTGATGTGTTACCTGCTCATGCTAATACTGTACTTTCTTGTGACAAGTACCGCACACAAAACTCAGGACCAAAGTCCTGCATCCCAACCGTCCCAGACTTGTGGCGTGTGTGGTGCACTTCAAAACATTAGATCAATAGAACATGTCTGTGTTAAATACCATGGTATACTTGATACCACCTCAGTGTAGCTGTAACTGTATAAAGTATGTCAGGGCTTTTTGTCTGTCGGCTTGTTTTGAAATAAAGTCACATGATCGCATATTTAATCGTTACTCTTCACACACTGTTAGTCTCCACACAGTATCTTAAGCCAAAATCTCACTTAGGAAAGAAAAAATATATATATATATACTTATATATATATATATGTATATGTATATATATATAAAGTAGGAGCCCTGCTTGCGTTCTTCTGTTCTGAATTTCCACGCACCTTACACCAACTCTGTTTTCTTAACATTTCCATGAAGGCAGAATAGATATCGGTCCCCATTTGCGGCGCGTAATGTTGATACAGTATATCTCACTCAGGGCCTAAATGTCACCCCCGAAAAGTCGAGGCCTTTTTGGTAATGGCGTGTGGTTGCAAATGTCAGGAAAAGTGCATTGCTGATGAGTGACTGTTGTCTGGCAACCTATGTGGCTCTGATGCAGCCACACAGAATGTCTTTGATATGGGGAAATGGTGGTTCCCTCATGTGAACCAGATGCATATCAAGATCAAAGTCAAACAGGATCTGATATGTGCACTTCATCATATAGGCATGCTGGTGATTCATGCTGTATGTGCGCCGGTTCTGTTCATCCCTCTGAAACTGTGTAATGATAGAACTCTTGACGTAAAGTACAATATTCAGTGCACGTGCCCGGCATTTATCAGGTTGCTGCAGATGTTCATACGCACTGTGGCAATGATTTCATACGGCCCTGTAAATTAAACCACCAACCAGAGGTGTTTATAAAATCTACAGTACTCGTCGTATTTAGTGTTATAGCTTTTCCGTTATTTCGACCCAGAAAACATCTAATTTCTATCTACCATGAATATTCAATGACTAACAAAGCATCAGTCACAGTGAAAGATTGGGGGGAAAAAAAACACATCGATATTATCTGTTGTGTTGGGAGACTAATGTCCTGGTCAAACCAGAATGCAAAACTGCAAAATTAATGAAACCTAGTAAATTATTTGATTGCAATACATTAGCTCCTGAAAAGAAAGCTCAGTTAGAAACCTCTGTTTCAGTTTACTTCAAAGAGAAGACATTTATACCATCAGTTCTTGTCTCATCACCGTCTGCAGATTGTTCATCTATTGTGAAACACTTTATATTCTGACTGATGAGGTTAAATAAAAGTTAACTGTTCTCAGAGTGACCCGTTACTGATTTGCACATTGGAAGTACTTTGTGAGCCGTTCACCACTCTGCCCTGCCCACTTTGAACCTGTGAGAGGAGCTCACAGTACTCAATTCTTTCACGCAAAATCACAGATACAGCTTTAGTTTAGTTTACGCGATAGCCCGTGATAAAAAGTTGATTAAAAAGATGTTTTCATGGCCTTTTCTGCCTTGATATTGTGAAATAAAGCTTGCATGATTATTGACTGAAAAGCCAAATATGGACTTTGTGAAGCAGTTTCATTTTAGTTTTATCAGGTTAAAAAAAAAAAAAGAATAAATAGTGCAACACATTCTGTACCATCTTATTTTTGCTGTCAAATCTTAAGTCCTACTACCTTGACTTTGGACAAGATAGGATCCTGTAATGCAGCCCAATCCTCTGTGACATGTATTGAGTCCCATATGCCATCTTTTTTTGTGCACGTTGGGCCTCGGCTTCTTTTCCTGCTGCTCAGTGAAATTCCATAAGATTATTATCTTATAGGAAGAATTTTTTTCTCTCATATTCTCGATCAATTTATATCTCTCCCCCCTCAGTACTCAACTTGCCTCCTAAGGGCTGAGAATGATTCTGACTTCAGAAGGATATCTCCCCCTCACATCCGTGGCTCGCACCCTGCCAATGCAGAGTTAGCCTTTCCTTTCATGCTGTGCCCCTGGGATTATCATATCAATCTGCGTGACCTGATTACCAGGCTGCGGTTGGCTGCCAGAGCACTGGATCAAGTGATCCCTTCGTTGCTAATGTCTAATTAACGCTAGCGTGTCATTGCTGCACAGAATTCTCTTCAAAACGTAGTTTGGCAGCTGAGCTCAACTAGAGGGTTCATATAGGTCAGTGATAGCAGGACTGAACATACAGCAGAGTGGATGAGTTTGCCGTTCAGTTTGCTCCATGTGCTTTTACTCTATGTGGTAGAGCAGAAATGATTTGTTGGTTTGCAGAAAATTACAGTAGCAACAAGCGAATTAACAATCGGCTAATTAATCACGGAGCTGACGTGAGAGGCTTGGCTGCTTTTCACTATTTTTTTATCGACTGGGTTTCAAACCCTTGTCTGTGGTTATATTTATATATTTACTATGGGCTCAAATGTCAAACCTCCACAAGCTGTTGCTTTGTGTGTTTTATATCATTGTAAATCCTCTTCTTTGAATTTTTCAACAAAACAACAATTACTTTATTATTATTTAATAGTCTTTTTCCAAAAGCTGTTCATACATGTTAGAAAAAAGGCAACATCTTCAAACGTTCTTTTCAGCAAATGTCCAAAGACACCAACAGATATTTACACATTCGAAAAGCCGGAACTAGCGAAAGTTTGAAATTTTTTTTCTTTAAAAAAATAATTATCCAAATTGTCATTCCCACACTTCCTGTTGATCTTAGTCATTTCTTAACCGAATTAGTCATTTAACCTCAAAAAATAAGAGAATGTGGGATGCTACCATGTACTTTGGAACATTTCTTTCTTTATATACATATATATATATATATATATATATATATATATATGTATATAACATTTCTAAGACTGAACAATTGGTCAGTAGAGTAAATGACAGATGATTGCTAGGTACAGCACCACTGTGTAGCTGAGTGGCCGCAAGGTATGTATTCGTCCATGTTATTATATCACTTCAGATAAAAGCCCGTTTAGAAATGACGTATGTTGCCGTAGTTAGTGTGATCACAGGAAGGCTGGTGTGTGTTCCGATTATGAAAAGTAGCAACCGCCGTAACATCATGTGATCAGGTGTCACACCCAGATGGATATTAGTGGGAACTGTTCCAGTGGCCTGCCATTAACAGGTGTTTAATTAATTCCCCATGATAGGCCACCGTGACATTAATGCGGGTTGACTGTGTGGTGGTCCGCTCTGTGGGACTTAAATGACGACAGCCAGCCAGACGCGTCCTTGTCATCCTTGTGTCTGTGTGGCCTCATTACTCTGGCCAGTGACACTTCTCCTCCTCCTCCTCATCCTCTTCCTCTGCTGCACTCTTTTTCTTCTTCCCTGGCACACGGCACAACTGGCTGCGTCGCTCTGTGCCACTTTATGGGGGTTTATTTGTGGAGTTGTGTGCTGGGGCCGGATTTAGTTTAAAGTGTCTGACGATAGACGCTCCGGCCTTTTTTTATCGGAATTGTACTCTGTAACAATGAATCATTGCCTCTCAGAGAAGAAAGGTGTGTCTGCGTGTGAGAAGAGGACAATCAGACATCACCTCATTAGGTTGCCTAGGTTATGCATTGTACTAAGGACAAAGTCATTCGAGATGTCTGCCCACGCCCAATAAATATTTGAATTATTCATAACAAATGGAGAAATTCATAATGTCCCCGATTAGCATTTTAGCATAATTGATTCTCAAGAAAAGATGGAATAATAAATCACTGCCGGCCTCCTTTTACATGAAAGATCCCCCCACATTATCGGCCCAAGTCTTCTCCCTTCCCAGCAATGCTTTTTTATCTGCCATTTGTATGCTTTTCATTACCTATCTGCTCCCTCATGACATACCAGTAATAGCCTTGGAGGCATGCTGGTAAACAGTTTTGACAAATTAAAATCACCCAGCTCAAGTGAAAAGACTAAAGCTGTAAACCGAGGGAAGGAGGGAGGCGCTAGCTCTGTTTTCCAGTGACAAGGCCAGCTCAAGTACACACTATGTACTTTGCCGTCTGTGCTCACAGCTTTACTCAGTGAGCTGTGGCTACACAATGATTCATTTCCACAATGTAAGCTTAAGACAATTGCCCACTCAAATGTGTCATCTGTGAGAATGTTAAGATAACGCGGCAGTGTTAAAAACATGAAATTGTTTTAATGAATCATGTCGTTTGCTGTGTGATGGTTAGCGTTTCAGGCTCCTGGGCTTTCATAATGTGTAGAAATGTGTGTGACGGTGACAAGCATGTCACAGAGATGCAAGAGTAATCCATTAATGATGAAAAACGTGATTAATCCGGTGAATATAAACACGTTCCTTTGTGACAGGCGTGTTAAACATACAGCAGGTTTATTAATCCCCAGACCACCAAGTGCTATTTCCTCATGTGGATCTATTTTGAAACACTCTCTTCCTGTTTTGTTTTACAGTGGATATTCCTGATCATACAAAATGAAAAGCTACACATTAATATTAAATCTTATCACTGGGAAATGCAATCTAAGCATAAATGCAAGCCTTTGATATTCAAGCATATAAACAGCAAAGCCAAGTATGGTAATGCAAACATTAATGATTCTTAGAAAAACCTATAGGAAATTATATAATATATTTGGCTTTATAAAAAAAAAAAAAAAATTGCCTGCCTCAAAATGCCGCACTGCAGGCGGTTATTGTGCAAGATTATCACTACAAAAATGTTCTTAACTTCCTGCTCAACAAAATCACTTCCCATCCAAGACGCTATCCATCTTCATTTCCTATCATGGCTCACTGACAGGGGTTTCCATCATGTGTCATTATTGGTGTATGAGACAACTCAGCGGAACAATCCGCCACTCTGGGAAATGCATCAATCACTGACTCCTTGTCCCACCCTGACAGCTCAGCTCGGAGACAACGGGAGCGGTGTCCCACCATAAGGACCCACTTGAACCTGAGCTTGATCGGTCCAAGCAGGCTCAGGCTGTATACAGTAGGTAATTAAGATTAGGGGCTGAATACGTGACAGCAGTAATACATGCCTGAATGGCTGTCAGGCTTTACTTTGTCTGACAGTGTCGACAGATGAAGTAGGTATAACTGTCAAAGCAAAGCCTGAGCATAGATAGCAGTTCACAATCCACAATGGTTTAGGGAAACATTGGAGTAATAGATGAATAAGTCTGTTTACATGATAAAAGGTGCCATGTCTGCATTATACGGGATACACTGCAGAGATGGGTGTCAGCAACACGCCAGCATTCACGCCACAACGCGAATAATTTAAGATCAGAACCGAGAATGGATTTCTGTTGTATGGTTTGATCAGACTGGTATAAGCAGAATTGTGGTTTAGTATTTGTTGTGACAGTGTGAGTGTCACACCACAGACCTATTTATAAAGATATTTAGATTTGTCAGTGATAAGAGCCAATGTCCTTTTAGTTTATTCTTTCTAGTTTCACTTTTATTTATTTTGCACAATGAAGAAACTCTACTGCAAATAAAAACAAAGCAAAACGCATTAAGAAATTGATTGGAGGCAGGTTTTTATTTTTTTAATGCATTTCAGAGCTATTCAACTGTCACATATACACCAATAAGGCATAACATTATGACCACCTTGCTAATATTATGTAGGTCTCCCTTGTGCGTCCTGTGGTGTCTGGCACCAGGACGTTATTAGTTGGCGGACTTTGGGACTTATGGGTTGAGGGGATGGGCCTCTGTGGATCATCCCACATATACTTATTCAGTTTGGGATCTAGTGAATTTGGAGACCAGATCAACACCTTGTGCTGTTTTTCATGTTTTTTTTAGTTGTTCCTAAACCGTTTTTGTGTGTGTCTGTGTCAGGCTGCATCCTGCTGGGGATGGCTGCTGCTCTCTCATTGCTCTGGGGTGGGGGTGCCTGGTCTGGTCTAGGTGGGTGGTACATGTCTAAGTAACATCCACATGAATGCCAGGTTCAAAAGCTTCCCAGCAGAACATTGTATTGTCTGAAGATGGTCAGTGTTATTTACTTCTCCTGTCAGTGGTTTTAATGTTGTGGCTGATCAGTGTATAACCCTACATTGACTGGTTGATTGAGAAGTGTGTTGTACTTCATACATTTGCACAGTTTACGCATGATCTAGGAGAACACAAGTGAGATAAGGAAAGCCTTTATGAGTCTCTGGGATGCCAGTAGTTAATATTAAATGATCAGACTCAGTTGAGACATCCCCAGATGAAATAACTCTTTCTTCTTAAACAAAATGCTTTGTTCATAAGCAGTATATGCATGATTGCTCAGTCCAATATATGTTTACTGCTGCATAATGATTGAAAATTTAGTGCAATGAATTGTGAGGTCCCGATTGAGTTTGACACTGCACTCATGTACCTGTACCCATAAAACAATTCTGATACTATCACACTTGATTATGGCAGCATAACATTGTTATCTTCTTCGCTTTGCTCATAGGTGAAGCTGGTTTGCTAACTGACAAGGAACCCAAATTAACTATAAGAAAAAGCTTTTAGGTGAGTTAGCTGGGTGTTAACCAGACTTTTTTGGCTCAGAGACGTCTTACAGACGCAGTTGCAGCCGGATGTTTTAAACATTTTCACACATCCAACCTAGGCCCACTCCCTCTGAGCAACATTCAGATGCAGTTCAACCAGACGATAATAAGACTCCAGCGAGACATGCCCCCCACTGCGCCCACACATACCACATGCTAGTTGCATATAGCATGATGCCGCAGTCTCTCGTCAGGCAGAAGCAGGCTGTGGGTACATTTCAGTACAAACATGAGCTCCCCACTGCTCACAGGTGGACACCTCTAGAAAAGACTCGGCCTGTTCCTGCTCCGTTCGAGGGGTTAACGGCTCCTCTAATCCAAAAAACGAAGAGCACCATCAAAACTGTAAAGATGTGCCAATGTTGGCCATATATACACTATATTACCAAAAGTATTCGCTCACCTGCCTTTACTCATTCTATGAACTGAAGTGCCATCCCATTCCTAACTCATAGAATTCAATATGATGTCGGTCCACCTTTTGCAGCTATTACAGCTTCAACTCTTCTGGGAAGACTGTCCACAAGGTTGAGGAGAGTGTTTATAGGAATTTTTGACCATTCTTCCAAAAGCGCATTGGTGAGGTCACACACTGATGTTGGTCGAGAAGGCCTGGCTCTCAGTCTCCGCTCTAATTCATCCCAAAGGTGTTCTATCGGGTTCAGGTCAGGACTCTGTGCAGGCCAGTCAAGTTCATCCACACCAGACTCTGTCATCCACGTCTTTATGGACCTTGCTTTGTGCACTGGTGCACAGTCATGTTGGAAGAGGAAGGGGCCCGCTCCAAACTGTTCCCACAAGGTTGGGAGCATGGAATTGTCCAAAATGTTTTGGTATCCTGAAGCATTCAATGTTCCTTTCACTGGAACTAAGGGGCCAAGCCCAGCTCCTGAAAAACAACCCCATACCATAATTCCTCCTCCACCAAATTTCACAGTTGGCACAATGCAATCTGAAATGTACCGTTCTCCTGGCAACCTCCAAACCCAGACTCGTCCATCAGATTGCCAGATGGAAAAGCGTGATTCATCACTCCAGAGAACGCGTCTCCACTGCTCTAGAGGCCAGTGGCGGCGTGCTTTACACCATTGCATCCGACGCCTTGCATTGCACTTGGTGATGTGTGGCTTGGCTGCAGCTGCTCGGCCATGGAAACCCATTCCATGAAGCTCTCTGCGTACTGTACTTGGGCTAATCTGAAGGTCACATGAAGTTTGTAGCTCTGTAGCAATTGACTGTGCAGAAAGTCGGCGACCTCTTTGCACTATGCGCTTCAGCATCCGCTGACCCCTCTCCGTCACTTTACGTGGCCTACCACTTCGTGGCTGAGTTGCTGTTTTTCCCAAACGCTTCCATTTTGTTATAATAGAGCTGACAGTTGACTGTGGAATATTTAGGAGCGAGGAAATTTCACGACTGGATTTGTTGCACAAGTGGCATCCTATGACAGTTCCACGCTGGAATTCACTGAGCTCCTGAGAGCGGCCCATTCTTTCACAAATGTCTTGTTTCACAGTCTGCATGCCTGAGTGCTTGAATTTATACACCTGGGGCCAGGCCAAGTGATTAGAACACCTGATTCTGATCATTTGAATGGGTGAGCGAATACTTTTGGTAATATAGTGTATGTGTGTGTGTATATACTGAATTTATAGCTTTTAGATACATAATTGTGTAGAAGATGATACCGGTGGTGACAGCTCAACGCTGCAGGTATGAAGGGTTGCCAAGGAAAAGAAGATTACTATATTTGGGTGCTGTGGTATAAAAAAGTTTGAGAGCCAATGTTAGATGCAGTTATTGCTGTGTCGCTGACATTACCGGGTCAGTTTGCAGACAGTGACTCATCTCTGCTTGTGCTGCCATTTATCATTATTCAGTAGTTGTTACTTGTGGCCCCTGTTCTGTAAAAGTTGCACACCTTCGTTACAAATTTAGACTCGAATGCTTTGAGAAATGCACTTTGGTTGATTGCGTTATTGAAATCGTGAGATCCAGGAATTATTTCCTAAGGAGAGCTGCGCTATTTGTTGTTTTAAAAAGTATATACGCTGACAAGTTAATGCCAAATGACAGCGCCCTCCAGCAGTTACACAGTAGATAAACAAAGGACCAGATATGGTAACAGGGATTTGGTTGATGGATTAGTCAACAAAACTTTGGACAGTATTGGCTGCTGTTTGTCAGATATAGGTTAAAATACTAATTTGTTATGCTCACAAAGTAATCTAAACAAAGTGTATATACAGTATGGATAACGTTTCTGAGGTCACGAGAGTGAGGAATTATTTTGGAAGATTTGTTGCCTTATACCATAGACTGTATTAATATGGAAGGCGGAGCAGCTCCTCAAAAGTGAAGCCAAAGCAAGTAGAGCTCCCCCTGGTGACTGGCTGCAGTATAGGTCATAAGCTCCACCTCTGTCATGTTAGTGGATGGGACTTGGGCAAAACTGAAAGGATGGTTTCTGTCATTTTAAGTAGTTAATATAATGTTGATGGATGTTCAAGTGTCATTTTTTGGATAAGTTTCCTTTTAGTTACGGTAGTGACGGTATAGAAACAGGATGTGACATAATGGCGACCACCAGTTGCCATGCCATCCGCTCTGAAAAGTGGCCCCGCGAGACCACGAGAGTTCTTTCATTCATTCATTTTCTGTAACTGCTTATCCTCTGGAGGGTCGCGGGGGGCGCTGCAGCCTGTCCCAGCTGTCATTGGGCAAGAGGCGGGGTACACCCTGGACAGGTCAGCAGTCTATCACAGGGCTAACACAGAGAGACAGACAACCATTCACACTCACACCTACGGCCAATTTAGAATCACCAATTAACCTAGTGAGCATGTCTTTGGACAGTGGGAGGAAGCCGTAGTGCCCGGAGAGAACTAACGCAGACACAGGGAGAAAATGCAACCGTGAGAGTATTAATAAAATGAAAATGCGAGTGAGTCTGGAGGAAGTGTGGTTGGGTCATCGATATCGTTTCTCCGCGTGGCTCCATTCTTGGACTGTACTGCGCAGACTCTGGCTCCAAAGTTTCAAGATGGCTCTGGCCGTATCCCTGGGAAAATAGCATCAGTTTAGCCAATGCGAGGACGTGGGGACACACCATCCATATTTATGTACAGTCTATGCCTTATAGTCACAATATCTCAGTCATATCTGCACTTACCTTTATCATTCTTTTTAATATATCACTTATATATTACTTAACTAATATCTTTGCTCCCCACGTTTGCACTGGTAGGTTCAATACTAAACCACTTTGACCTCAAGGTAACACCTTCAAGTCTTAAAATCTGCATTTTTAAAGTGTGCCACTTTCAATGTCATATTTTAGTTGGAACTGGAACTGCAGCTACAAAACACATCATGTTTAACAATAAAAGTGGTAATTTATCATTAAACATCTTGCGTTTCCAGCGAGGCAGATCAATCAGGGGGCCGAAGCCAACAGGGGATCCTGGTTGACATTCAGACTAATTTCATGGACACTGTGTATTTCAGAAGATAAACAAATAAAAGTACGGGGAGGTGGAGAGGCATGCTGATAAAAATAGAGAATGAAAAATTGAGTGTTGCTTGGGTCATCTTTTAAATCTAAGATGTTGTGACTTGGTTTGACTTCAATTAAATCCTGGGGGAGGCTTCCCAGTCAATCTGTGATCTTTATCAAGACGCTGCCTCTCAGATCTCTATCTCTCTCGGCAACCCATGGGAAATGGAGACGACTTTCATGACAATGGTTTGGAGTCCATTCTATTTCTGGCCAGCTCCTCTCCCTCCTCTGCCTAACAATGCTGCGACTCTATTGACAACCTCAACCTTGGGCACCAGTCCCAGGTCTGACATGCCCCTCCTCCCCCTCGGTTTATAGTTTCTAACCAAGCAAATACAGAGATTGAATTTGTGATTTTTATGCAGGAAATGACAGGTCACTTGGGAAATTTAGCAGTGCTGCTTTTGATAATTTATTACTGAAAAGAAAAATATTTGAGCCCTTGAAATATCTCCATTTTCTGTTGTGCACTGAAAAATGAACTTTTAAAATAACAAGCCAAGTTAGGTCGTGTAAAAGACTGCATGCACACACACACTCAGAGTGCCTTGCTTTTCATGCAGCCATCATCGGTGCTATCCTCACCGACTCCCTCGATCTCTGGCTCTCCTCCCTCACTGGAAACCGCTCTCTGATGGTTAATTACATGCTTTGATCTGGGTTTGTTCCATCTGCATGATATTTCATGTACTGTAATTGTGATGAATATTCACAGGGCCTGTCGTCTGCTGCAGAGTCCTAGCACCGGCGACCTGCTCTGGGTGTGTTTGTTTAGGTGTACAGACTGTCTGCGTTTAATGCTGAGGAAGTGCTATGACTTCCAATTGCGTCCGGAGATATTGAATCCTGTGAAATGTGCCATATCCTCCAAACAATGTTTCGATAGCAGAGCAGGAAGCAGGAGGAGACAAAGTCTAAAGATTTTATTGACTTTTGCAGCATCAATTCCTGAAACTTCCCCCTCCACACACAAACCACACGCATTTGTTGGGCATATGAAGGAAATATGACATTTCCAATACACGCAATAATACCTCTTATGCGTCTAATTATACATATATGTATACTGTATATATTAAATCAAATTGTGCCACAAGCACCAAAAGCCCAAGTCATTCACATGTTGTTACTTGGAGGGACAGCGGCTCCTCTCTATCAATGCTCCATTCGTAGGTGGCACATGATGGATTTGAGAGCAGTGCTCTTTCCATCTCCTGACTGCAGAGATTGCTTGGGGATGCTGGCGGGTCCCTGACAAGCAGGCCCTCCTCCATGCCTCACCTTGATCAACATTCAGCGTTGCCCCCTGAATCCATCATGGGCTCTGACAACACGCCCCATTTTGGGCTTTTTATATCATGGTGGATGATGTGGCCGTCGCTGCGAGCTGCCGGTGGTAGTGATGTCTGTGACTATGATGTAGTGGTGGTCTCAAAAATGAATAGAGAACCTTTTATTGAAATTCAATGTATACAGTATTTTTGATTAATAAATAAATAGATACACTCATCATTTAGGCTCTTGTCAGGGTTGTAGCGAGCTGAATAATGTATTATACAAGATTGGGCAATGTCCTGAAGCAACCGCAACAGCAAGCAAGACCTTTTGAATTTACTGCTCTGAGGAATAATCATTATAAGAAATGGCTGAACAGGAAAACTCGTGTCCTTCCTGTGTCCTGCTGGGAACCACATAGTGGGTTTTACATTAAAGGGAAAAAAACACAATATATATAAAGCTTGTAAAAATAAAAAAAATGGAATCTGAGAAACAGTGGCACAAACAAAAAACGTCTTCCACTCTCAGTAACTGCAATGTGTATGTGTTCAGTGGTGCTTTGAGATATTTGAGTCAAATAGTTGCACATAATGAAGAGCTTGCTTCATCGTCATTGCTGCTAAGTGGTCTAAAATGGATTCAAGACAGATGACCTCAAAAAGCTGATGACATTCCTTTGATAATGACTTGTATCATCTGATGTAATTATTGATTCTAATCTGCTCGTCTGCATGAACTCGTCCCGTGTAAATGTTTTTGCAGAGATTAACTGTCACGGTTTACCTCATTAAGCGCGACTTGTCAGATGGCTTTGTCATCAACGAGACGTGGTTGTGAACGAGGCCGCGAGACAATTAAATATAAATCAACATCATGCAAATGCTATTTGTAATTATGATTGTTTGGGGGAAAAAAATAAAAAAATTTGCATGCTATTTGATCGTATCCCCACAGACTGGACCGCCGCGGCGATGGGCTGAATGATAGCGCAGCGGTAAACAAAGATCTGACGGTTGACACATGAGTTGTCATCAAACACTCATTTAGAATAATGCTTTAACAATTACATTTTATGTAGGAAGATGTCGTTGTAAATCACCTCCCCATTAGTGCGTTTTACACATCACCCTAGTAAGAAAATAAACCTATGATTAATGACACGTTTAGGGAACATTAAATCATTGTTAAAGGGAGAACTGGCTTATTTTCGTCAAATGCGAAGCGTGGCGGTTACAACCTTAAAAAAGCATGTCGTTGCCACCTCATCCAACACCTTGGAACCACTTTTTTTTTTTTCAAGAAAACACATGCTGCCTTTTGAGAACGAAAACCGCTTGAAATAACCCAAAATTTCGTCTGTAAATACCATTGACATCAAAGACAAATTTCACTCTCCCTCTGTGTCTTGTGCTCCCTCACTGCGGTGTCGGTGCCATTCCCTCCAGATGACTGCTTTTATTTGATATCAAACTAATGAGATTTCCATTCTCAGAGCATATCCTCTCGCTCCCTAGTCTTAAAGAAGATTCCATTTATGTATATACCCTGGAATAATATTTGTTTAGCATATTTACATAAGACATAGCCATGCCATCTATATGTTTTCCGGATGCCAATGTTTTATTCATATATTCCTCTATCATTTGCTTTTCATAACCTCTGCCACTTAAACCACATAAACTGTCAAAAAGAGTGATATGTATTATTTGTGTATCGAACGTATAATTTAGTTTGGAGCTCATGTGGGCGGAAGCTCATAGGCCTGAATATGCAGACTCTCAATCAAATAGAGGAAATATAATTGATGTTCTGTGGACAGAAGTTATTGAGAAATTACTTTGCTCGATGCTTTTTCAGGCGGCTTGTTTAATCCGTGTTTAGAGTAATCATCAATTAAAACAGCTGTAATTAACATCTAACGCTGCTGTCTATTGTACTGTCTATTGTACTTAGGCAGCAGTAGAACCCAAACGTGACGAAACACCTCCTCGGAGCTCCACTGACAGCCAGCGAGTGCAGTGAACTTCTACACCGAGGGTGATTGACGTCCCAGTCGAGAACATGACAGCGAGTGCTCAGCCAAACTGGCAGACTCTCGCGCTCAGGAAAACATCAGTTTGTGAGCGGCGGGAAATCATCTTTAATATTCATCTTTCTTTGGCCAAGCACGCAAAGAGTGTAAAAATGCGCACACTGACACGTGGCACCGCGCATCACAGCGAAGCGTTCAAAGTCCAAGTATAAAGTATGTTCGCTGTAACTGCTGGAACATGTCCAGGTTGTACTCTACTCGCTGAGTCACTTTGTCTCCGTCCATACGTCCCTTCTCCTCCTTGGCACATCGTACGCTGTCCTTTTTCATACATACACACGCACACAAACAAGCACTGAATTATGGATGAACCCAGTGACACTGTGATGATACATTTGTCACATCTATACAAAGTCATCCTTTAAAGGGTTGTCCCTCTTTATGCCGCCTAGAGTTCACATTTTGTCACTTGACATTTACAGAGAGGCTTATGACGGCCCTAAGCACTGATGTCTCACTGCTCCTGACACTGAATCCAGACTCCATGGACACAGACACAGACACAGACAGCACCTGAGGGCCTGAAACGGTGCAGAACACAGTCTCCATATTTGGGCCCAGATTTGAGGTCCAACCGTTCTCCCTTTAAAGGAGAAGATTCAGACACGCTTAGTCCTGACGCTTTAAAGCTGCTAAAGATCATTTTCAAAGAATTACACAAAATACACTCACAAGTGGCCTTCATACTGTATTATTTGAAATGTATAACTTCCTATCTCCTCCTTCCTCCTTTGCACAGGAACAAACTTATAGCACTTGGGCTTGTGTTTAAGTATTATAAATTTTTTAACGAGTGCATTGTTAATTTGAGATTTTTAATATGTCTAACTGTGAGAAAGCAAAGCCAGACGTATAGGCTGACACAGATGTGGTGAATAAAAGCAGTTTAAGTGCATGGAGATTATCCAGAGGTGGAAATGTCATTGCCACAAGTTAACAGAGATGGTCACTGTTTTAACATTCACATAATGAACCAGGTTAGTGCTGGATTTCTTGTAACTAGGTTTTTTTTAACATGTTAAGCAGAATCCTAGTTAGCCAAGTGCATTTCGGGTAGAAAATCTGTATTTCTTTTAAATGGGCAGGAACACAAAAACATATCACAGTGACAGCAGTGTGGCAAGAAAGGAAGGATCACTTAATTAAAAAATAATTTATTCCCACTACAACCAATAGTAAAATGATGAATAATAACTATTAGAAGCTCAAATAAGTCAATTTCCACAACTGAGCTGTTGATTTTAAATTGCTCTGTAAGGAAAATAACCAGACCTAGAGTCTTGTAATAACACAATCCTAAAGCTCTGAGCAAAGACTGCAAAACTAAATTATTCAAAGAACAAAATACATCAGGCAGAAGCTGAAAAGTGCTGTCAACAAATTTGCACACTATCATTAACAAAAAGAAATGCAGCATTTGATATTTCTACCAGACTTGTTCAACAATAAGTCATCCATAGCAATGAGATAGGATTACTTATCTGCCTCATGTATTTACAATACTAAGTTATTTCAATGCATTTAGTTCAGATCTCCCATTACCTTCAGTTGTTGTCTGTATGTAGATGTGGTCAGTGTGGCTATGCGAATGAACGAAAAGTCAAAAGGGAGTTAACTTGGGTGGCCCAGAATGAAAGCTCAGTGAAACACACAAACTGATGCGCACTCTACAGTAGGTGAAATGGAGAACTGGAGGCAGAGGAGGATGGAGCAGCTGTCGCCATGACAGAGTGGTTAAATTTAAAGTAATCACATTTTCAGACATCCATCCTTTTTAGCTCAGACCAGCATCAAGTATAAGTCACTGTGTGGGTTTGTCTGGCACATAAATTTTACTTACTGCACATGTTCTTCACAGGGCACAGCTGCAAAACGTCTGCAGCTCCAGCCTGTGGCATCAACAGCTCGAGTTTAGTTTATCATGAATAGTGTTTGGTGTCGCTAGACTAGAATATCGATAAAATGCTTCCTTTTCTTCAGATGCCAGTATTGTTATGATTCTACACGCTCATAATTTTTCATATTCTGAGCGTATAGACTGTAAAATAAAGATGGACAGCAGAACAGCTCCTCAAAAGTGAAGCCAAAGCAAGTAGAGCTCCCCCTGGTGGCTGGCTGCAGTATAGGTCATAAGGTCGACCCCCTCCATATTAGTGGATGGGACTTGGGCCAAACTAAAACACTTTCCTTTTCTCAGGGATAGTTTCTCTCATTTTAGGTAGTATATATATATAATACTGATGCATGTTTAAGTGTAAATTTACCTGATACGTTTCTTTTTAGCTAGTTATTTGATGCTATAGAAACAGGCATCAGGAAACTGAAACTGATGTGACATCAGGATGGTAACTGGTAATTCTGATGTCACATCCCCCGTAAAACAATCCTATAGGACCATGAGAGTAGGAAAAAAATGAATAAGTACAACGTATAATCCAACATTTCTTTGTAACTGGTGGAGGTAGAGCAGAGCACAGTATTTAGTGAGTCTGGTGGAAGTGTGGATGGGTCAGCAATAATGCGGCTCCATGTGACTCCACTCTTGGACCATACTACGCAGACTCTGGCTCAAAACTCACAAAATGGCGCCCTGGGAAAGTAGCGTCAGTTTACCTAATGCAAGGGAGCGGGGACGTGTAGTCCATATTTATATACAGTCTATGTCTGAGCCCTGCTTGATTTGGCAACCCCTGTGGTTACTGATTGTAAATATGAGTAAAGTAAAGACAGTAAAGACTTCTTGAGTTGTTACGGTACACTTACAGTGCAGCAGAAACAAACTAGTGGTGGTTTAATATAGAAGCATGCCAGTAGTAGTGATAGCCCCCCCCCCCCACATAAACTGTCAAAAAGAGTGATATGTATTATTTGTGTATCGAACGTATAATTTAGTTTGGAGCTCATGTGGGCGGAAGCTCATAGGCCTGAATATGCAGAC
Source organism: Chelon labrosus (assembly GCF_963514085.1). Lineage (NCBI taxonomy): Eukaryota > Metazoa > Chordata > Actinopteri > Mugiliformes > Mugilidae > Chelon > Chelon labrosus. The sequence goes on from NC_140340.1 coordinate 17,429,479, forward strand.
TCTCAATCAAATAGAGGAAATATAATTGATGTTCTGTGGACAGAAGTTATTGAGAAATTACTTTGCTCGATGCTTTTTCAGGCGGCTTGTTTAATCCGTGTTTAGAGTAATCATCAATTAAAACAGCTGTAATTAACATCTAACGCTGCTGTCTATTGTACTGTCTATTGTACTTAGGCAGCAGTAGAACCCAAACGTGACGAAACACCTCCTCGGAGCTCCACTGACAGCCAGCGAGTGCAGTGAACTTCTACACCGAGGGTGATTGACGTCCCAGTCGAGAACATGACAGCGAGTGCTCAGCCAAACTGGCAGACTCTCGCGCTCAGGAAAACATCAGTTTGTGAGCGGCGGGAAATCATCTTTAATATTCATCTTTCTTTGGCCAAGCACGCAAAGAGTGTAAAAATGCGCACACTGACACGTGGCACCGCGCATCACAGCGAAGCGTTCAAAGTCCAAGTATAAAGTATGTTCGCTGTAACTGCTGGAACATGTCCAGGTTGTACTCTACTCGCTGAGTCACTTTGTCTCCGTCCATACGTCCCTTCTCCTCCTTGGCACATCGTACGCTGTCCTTTTTCATACATACACACGCACACAAACAAGCACTGAATTATGGATGAACCCAGTGACACTGTGATGATACATTTGTCACATCTATACAAAGTCATCCTTTAAAGGGTTGTCCCTCTTTATGCCGCCTAGAGTTCACATTTTGTCACTTGACATTTACAGAGAGGCTTATGACGGCCCTAAGCACTGATGTCTCACTGCTCCTGACACTGAATCCAGACTCCATGGACACAGACACAGACACAGACAGCACCTGAGGGCCTGAAACGGTGCAGAACACAGTCTCCATATTTGGGCCCAGATTTGAGGTCCAACCGTTCTCCCTTTAAAGGAGAAGATTCAGACACGCTTAGTCCTGACGCTTTAAAGCTGCTAAAGATCATTTTCAAAGAATTACACAAAATACACTCACAAGTGGCCTTCATACTGTATTATTTGAAATGTATAACTTCCTATCTCCTCCTTCCTCCTTTGCACAGGAACAAACTTATAGCACTTGGGCTTGTGTTTAAGTATTATAAATTTTTTAACGAGTGCATTGTTAATTTGAGATTTTTAATATGTCTAACTGTGAGAAAGCAAAGCCAGACGTATAGGCTGACACAGATGTGGTGAATAAAAGCAGTTTAAGTGCATGGAGATTATCCAGAGGTGGAAATGTCATTGCCACAAGTTAACAGAGATGGTCACTGTTTTAACATTCACATAATGAACCAGGTTAGTGCTGGATTTCTTGTAACTAGGTTTTTTTTAACATGTTAAGCAGAATCCTAGTTAGCCAAGTGCATTTCGGGTAGAAAATCTGTATTTCTTTTAAATGGGCAGGAACACAAAAACATATCACAGTGACAGCAGTGTGGCAAGAAAGGAAGGATCACTTAATTAAAAAATAATTTATTCCCACTACAACCAATAGTAAAATGATGAATAATAACTATTAGAAGCTCAAATAAGTCAATTTCCACAACTGAGCTGTTGATTTTAAATTGCTCTGTAAGGAAAATAACCAGACCTAGAGTCTTGTAATAACACAATCCTAAAGCTCTGAGCAAAGACTGCAAAACTAAATTATTCAAAGAACAAAATACATCAGGCAGAAGCTGAAAAGTGCTGTCAACAAATTTGCACACTATCATTAACAAAAAGAAATGCAGCATTTGATATTTCTACCAGACTTGTTCAACAATAAGTCATCCATAGCAATGAGATAGGATTACTTATCTGCCTCATGTATTTACAATACTAAGTTATTTCAATGCATTTAGTTCAGATCTCCCATTACCTTCAGTTGTTGTCTGTATGTAGATGTGGTCAGTGTGGCTATGCGAATGAACGAAAAGTCAAAAGGGAGTTAACTTGGGTGGCCCAGAATGAAAGCTCAGTGAAACACACAAACTGATGCGCACTCTACAGTAGGTGAAATGGAGAACTGGAGGCAGAGGAGGATGGAGCAGCTGTCGCCATGACAGAGTGGTTAAATTTAAAGTAATCACATTTTCAGACATCCATCCTTTTTAGCTCAGACCAGCATCAAGTATAAGTCACTGTGTGGGTTTGTCTGGCACATAAATTTTACTTACTGCACATGTTCTTCACAGGGCACAGCTGCAAAACGTCTGCAGCTCCAGCCTGTGGCATCAACAGCTCGAGTTTAGTTTATCATGAATAGTGTTTGGTGTCGCTAGACTAGAATATCGATAAAATGCTTCCTTTTCTTCAGATGCCAGTATTGTTATGATTCTACACGCTCATAATTTTTCATATTCTGAGCGTATAGACTGTAAAATAAAGATGGACAGCAGAACAGCTCCTCAAAAGTGAAGCCAAAGCAAGTAGAGCTCCCCCTGGTGTCTGGCTGCAGTATAGGTCATAAGCTCCACCCCCTCCATATTAGTGGATGGGACTTGGGCCAAACTAAAACACTTTCCTTTTCTCAGGGATAGTTTCTCTCATTTTAGGTAGTATATATATATATAATACTGATGCATGTTTAAGTGTAAATTTACCTGATACGTTTCTTTTTAGCTAGTTATTTGATGCTATAGAAACAGGCATCAGGAAACTGAAACTGATTTGACATCAGGATGGTAACTGGTAATTCTGATGTCACATCCCCTGTAAAACAATCCTATAGGACCATGAGAGTAGGAAAAAAATGAATAAGTACAACGTATAATCCAACATTTCTTTGTAACTGGTGGAGGTAGAGCAGAGCACAGTATTTAGTGAGTCTGGTGGAAGTGTGGATGGGTCAGCAATAATGCGGCTCCATGTGACTCCACTCTTGGACCATACTACGCAGACTCTGGCTCAAAACTCACAAAATGGCGCCCTGGGAAAGTAGCGTCAGTTTAGCTAATGCAAGGGAGCGGGGACGTGTTGTCCATATTTATATACAGTCTATTTCTGAGCCCTGCTTGATTTGGCAACCCCTGTGGTTACTGATTGTAAATATGAGTAAAGTAAAGACAGTAAAGACTTCTTGAGTTGTTACGGTACACTTACAGTGCAGCAGAAACAAACTAGTGGTGGTTTAATAAAGAAGCATGCCAGTAGTGATAGCCCCCCGCCCCCCCCCCCCCCCCCCCCCCCCCCCATCATACCTTATGCAACCACGATCAAGTTTTATGTAATTCACAGCATGAATAGTTTACAACGATCCCTGTAAACAGTTGTTTATATACGTACATAACTTTATGGATTGACTATTTGCACCCATGTGAGAGTCATGAGGCAGCTTTTTGGCAACTTATAACCAGAGCCATGAAGTGACCCCCCCCAGCTCCACGATAAACATGAACCCTGTGTTGCATGGATGCTTGAATGTCTCTTCGCGATAAAAGTCCACATTCGAAAGAGGTCATGGTAGATGGAAGTGTCAAACACTTGGGTCTGAGTATGGGTCAGATAACACGCCATTTGGATTCCATTATCAACTGATTCATCAACCGTTTTCAACCAATACAGAGAAAAAAAATGAGTAAATGTACGTAAACCATGTGTTTGACCATAGTTTTTAAATTCGGTATAAAAGTTGAGCTCGTTGGTTATGGAAGAAGTATTGGAGGATACTTTCTAATAATTGTGAGGGCTCCGTTTCTTTCATACGGACCTTAGCTTTAGTAGACCAGCTATGCATTTACTGTGTCAAACAAACTGTAGATGGCAGTGTCCACAGACCAGAGGTTGCTGCAGAAGGAGATTAATTAAACATGTCCTCTGAACTCTGGTTTAATGGTTTAATTAAATATAATTACTGTGATGAAATATTATGCTGAACACTGACCTTCACTGCTGTATGCGCTGTTGCATCTCCTTTCTCATGTCTTTGCCTTCACATGGAAGGATTAGTGTGATTAGTGTTACTATGTAAAATGCTTTTATTTCGGGAACTATTAAGGTTGCGTGCTGCTAAAACCACTGGTGCATGTTTCCTGTTTGACGGAGGTTATCAAACAAAGCTAAGAGATCTAAGGTTTGACTGTAGAAGTCTCTCAACAGCTTTTTCTCTCTAGAGGTGATGTAGCTACTATGTCATTCTGTCAGCTTGTTAATGCTCCGACACAAGCTCTGGGCAGGTGGGAGAGGAGGACGAAAATGCAGACAGACATTGTTTTACCGTAAAACAACATCAACAAAAACATTATAATAAAGCCTCCATTTAGAAAAATGAGTCATGCTGAGATTTCTATTCATAATCAATCTGGCCACAGACATGTCACGGCTAAAAGACCAATAATATGCTCAAATGCTGCAGTGAAACACAGTAGCCCACAAAACCTGAAAATGGAACTGGAGACGTGTTTTCACATCTTCATGCTCGGCGAATGTTTGCATTAAGAACGGTTTCTTTCAGTTTGCCAAATGGGGCCCGTCTCCGTCTCCTGGCTCACAGATGGCCAGCGGGGCTCCCGACTGGCTCTGCAAAGGGGCGTTGATTCAAATGAATTTCCATTACAGAAAACTGGCTGGCTCGAATAAATCATAATAAAAATGGAACTTGTGGCCTGTCATCTCTCAAAGATCGGCTACCTTGGGACACTGCTGAAACCTCTCCCATCATGTGCCCCAGTGAAGCAGACACGATGGGAAAGAGCATGGAGAGGATTTCTGCGCCAGAGGGAAAGATTTTCAAAAGAGATTAAAATACAGTTCACTTTTTAAAGGCTTCCTCTTCTTCTAAGTATAGAGCATATACTGGGTACAGCTGTGAATGTGTCTGCTCTTTCCTGAAAAGACACTGCAGAGCCTTCTCTGTGCTGCGTCATTACTGTGACCATCACTTCTGAATTAGTCTGATAAATCATCTGTGTCATATGGGAACAGCCACATACACTGTAAGCTGTAAAGCGTTTGTTTAGTCACAACCCAGAGACTCGCCGTCCATTGTCTTGAAGTTGAACAAGGGGGTAGGTCCCACTGAAATGCTTATCAATTAGGTGGGGTGGGGAAATGTCAGGCTGAGAGACCGCCGGTCCCTTTTGTGAATATTGTTTGTCACTTCCCGCAGACATTAAGCATGTCAGCATGTCACGCTGCAACTCGCTGCTTTCTTTCAAATTGGTCCCCTGGGTGTGGGTTTGTGCAATTTCTTTCCTTTTTTCTGTCTTCAAATGTCAAGACACTGGCCAAACTTCATCAAAAAATACATCCATCTTCGCCTACACAGCTCACTGCATCCTTCAGAGGCAGAGGAGGCAGACCTGCAGTCCTGTTCTGTATTTGCAGTCTGATGCTGTTGACTGTTATAAACCGTGGTTGTGCAAGCTTAAGGAGTAACTTGCCACCTTGTTTTAGTATGAACAAGTCTCTACGTGAATTCAGATCTTGCAGTTCTGCCACACTGTTATTTCATTGCCCCTCTGTCACCTATCCATCCCCTGATTCTCTGTAGCAGGTTTAATGCCTATATAATGCCTTTTTTGTGTGTTCATCTTTGACGACATACTTTGTTTTAAAGAGCAATGACTGGATGAACGGTGCAAGAGAGCTGTGGTGTAGTGGCTGCACTTGGTATTTAAAAAAGATAAACTGCATTTTGCTACATGCAATAACTGATTGAACTGTGTCACAACTTTGACTCTGCAGGACACTTGTGATTAAATGACTTTAGTCCTCTTATGAATGTGGCCAACAGGAGAAGGTTTTTTCATAGAAATTGATGGGGACATCATTTTTGCACAGAGGCAGCGCAAGGTGACAGAATGCGGGATATGACTTAAGTAAGGGTGTGCATTTTCATCCCCTTCTTCTACTCTCAGATCCCATTTAAATGACCAGTACATTACATCAATACAGCTAGAAACGCTCTGCACGCGGCAGTACATGCAAATGAGAAGTCATTTTGAACAACAGCACAACTTGTTGAAGTTCAACTGTCCATCTGGTGGAATCCTCTTAGAATTGAATTATCATACGTTTATAATATGTTTACTCCAACAGCGGCCGTGAGATCTGTGGGCGTTTTCGGTTAAATGTGCAGACTCAGTGTTGATTTCAAGGTTCAAGCTGCGCAATTTTATATGTGAAAAATATTTGATCTTGACCAAACACCTGCAACGTATTTTCAGTCAAGCAGCGATAGCATGATATTTGGATTCTGTCTTGAATTATGAGATTTCCTTGTGACTGCACCTCTCTCTCTCTCTCTCTCTCTCTCTCTCTCTCTCTCTCTCTCTCTCTCTCTCTCTCTCTCTCTCTCTCTCTCTCTCCCCCCTCTCCCCCATTACTCCCACACACACATACACACACATAGATAGACACTTGAGTTTTCTTCTTTGTGAGGACGATCCATTGACATAATGCGTTCTGTAGGCCTTTACCCTGACCTAAATGTAACCTTTCCCCTAAAGCAAAGTCTTAAAAGGTTTTAACCTTTCTATGAAAAATGGGCCCTCTGAACCCACTAAGGAGAACAACACCACACACGCATATATATATATATATATACACACACACACACACTGGCTAAACACATTATTTTCCTCCCAAGAAAATGAAGAGATGCCATAAAAACATGGATTCAGAATTAGAAAATAAATACATGAGAAAAGCAAAATGAACTGCAGTAAGAACACACTATCGCACTTTATAACATAAGCCAACAGGACACTGCAATTTAATTACTATTTAATTTCTGAATTTTGCATCGTTTCCAGGGCAGGCTCTCGGTTCCTCATTGTCAGAGTGAAAATCACTGATGCACGGTGGATGTAGCCTTTGTGCAGCAGCTTGAAGCCAACTCCAAGAAGCAGGGCAGTGATGGACAGGTGCAGGTGTTACTTACAAGCTGCCACAATGCTGCGGCTGCAGATGCCACGAGATGAGACAGAACAGGGGCTGGAAAGGGAGAGCCAGTGTTCATCCCATTTTCAAAGGTATGCATTTTCTCCTTACGTTACTTAAGGTGCAGCCAGACCTGCTTGTTTGTGCAAACTGTTTCTCAGATACAGCTCAGTAGTTTTAGTTGATCTTCATCAGTGATCACCTCAGAAGTCTGATGAACATTGATTTCTGCCCAGGCTGCAGATGTTAGGCTCAGAATTTGGCATCAGCATCACAAATACACAGAACCAGCCTGCCTCATGTCAACAGACCAGGCTGCTGGAGGTGCATGTCTGTTTGTGCCAAATATTGTTTAAATACCACAGCATATTAGAGCATATTATCAACACAATTACCATCTTTAAAGTCCAGAAAATGTGTTGTTAAACTGTTTTCATGAATGTGACAGTGAGTTCAGTGGCGTCCTCAGTCACCAGATCCGAAACCATCTTAGCATTTTTGGAATGGAATGGGAAATTGGCAGCGTAAGTGTGCAGATGATGATGAAGAATATGCAGTAATTATGATATTTAATCATTTCAATATGGAGCAAAATCACAAAGAAATGTTTCCAACTTCTTGTGAAATCCATGACTAACTATCTAACAATTGAGGCTGTTTGAGAGAAAAGGGCCCGAGCCAGTATTAGCATGTCCCTGCAAAAGTCACTGTTATACAGACTGTTCCTGTGCCTCTGAAAATAGTCAAATCGGTGTCAAACTGTGTTCCATGATGTGCGTCTCTCGCTCTCAATGAATAAACAGCGAGTTATCTCTTTGCATTTCTTGTATATTAAGTGCACTGGTTGAATTCTACATTTTTAGATTCATTGCACATTATCAACCCAAGTATAAAAAAAAAAAAAAAAAGGAAAAAAGATATATCACTGATTTCAGTAAAGCACTTGTGTATGGGATGCACTCGTGTCTCATTACGTTTCAGAGACTGAAAGCGAAAAGTGAGACTGTGCTGAGCTGAGTACAGATTCGCCTCTGGGTAGATCAGCCCTTTCTTATTGAACTCCACTGTGAAAAGAGGAGCTCATTGCTCTCTGAGAAAGACAGAGCGGTATGACTTGTAGCTGGACTGATTGTGATCGTGTTACGAGTGCTGCAGCAATTTGACTCAAACATGCTGCACGTACACCAGTGTATGCTCATCATGAAGGTTCAGAGGTAGTACATTTGAATTTGCATTCGTTTGTCTACGTGTTTGTCTTAAGTGAGACAGTACACTCCCTTCATATATACAAGCTTCTCTCAGTAACTGACTGGATTTATTAGAGGTATGTTTAATACCTGCTGAACATTAATGTGGAATTAGGTGATTCTTCAATTGTCGGGATAGACTTGTCCAGTGTAAAGGGGTATTTTTTGAAATCTATCAATTTCCTGTAGCCATAAAAATTAACAGACTTGTAACACCTGTGAAAAAACATTTAAAGCCCTAATTATGATGGTGTCCCAACCATTATTTATACAGTGGCACATAGAATAAGATCATGCATCCATAGTATTAACATTGTATTGAAAACAATGAGATCTTAAGAGTCTTCATAGGGCACTCATACCTGCAAAGAACAACAAAATATATATATTTAATGCAGATGAGATACAGTTACAAGGTTCTGATGGAGTATTAGTTCTTTGTAAGGATTAATCTCTAAAAATGCAAGATCTCAAATTTCCCAAAATGCCATCTGTTGTTTCGATTAGACATGTCTTTTGAACTCCATGTTTGAAATGACGACTTACTCTAATAAATTTATAATCCATCAGCCTAACCTTAGATATTTCAGCACAAATGACCAGAGGCTTGACAAAGAAGCTTGCTTTTTTTAAGTTTTGCTCATATAGACCCTAAAATTATCGTATAAATACAATACTTATCGTATATCTGGCAACACTGGTGGAACCTCCATGATATCACCCGTGGGTTTTCTGCATTGTTCAGTGAAGCTCAGTGTGCTGGTTCTGGCTGTTGCCATCTTGCTGGTGCCTGACTCTATCAAGCTATCTACTAATTCTACTAATTGAGCTACTAATTGATGCCAGGCCACACAGCTAGCACGGTGTAATGTATAAAACCTCCTGTATAGTTGTCATAAGTGGGGAGTTATGCTATGTAGACTGTTTATGAAAAACTGCTTTTTTTATGCCAGCCTGTTGTAAAGTTGGACATTTTCCCACATCAAATGGTAATGGAGACTGGAGATTGCCGATTGATCCATAGAGTCCATACATGGAGGAGATTAGGGAAGATGGATGGTTCAACAAAACGTTCAACATGGGAGATAGCTGTTTCCTCATTTCCAACTAGAAAATATGCAGACAATACTTTCTGCCGTTGTTTCCGACGCCTCTCTGTTGGCCTCCTTTTTCAGCCCCAGAGATTTCAGTCTCACTTCAACACACACCTCAGTACTTCACTGCAGTCGTGCCAAAACCATCATGATGGAATATCCTGTGTCAGATCCTCGTACAAGCTGTACAGTTCCTCTTAGACAAAGGTGTAACACAAGGTGCAAATGGTTTACTAAAAGAAGCATACACAGGATTGTACAGTATTCATAATGTTTCAAAGCTAAGAGGATAATGGAGGTTCATTCACCTGTGGAGATCAAAGACTCCTGGATGGATTAAGTTCTTCTGTAGCCGGCTGAAAGCATGGTCTTGAAGTCCTCTGGCTGGTATCAGAAACGAGACAGAAACAATCAGGTGCTGCCCCTTTTTCACGTACGTTGCCACAGCGCAACAGAATTAATGATCTTATTATCTTAATGGCCATAATTTCATGCACAGCTGGTTACTAATGTGTTGCTGTTGTTTGTTGTATTGCTGAGCCGACAATCCCTTCTTTGATAAATCATTCGACCGTGCAGGTAGTTCATCCAAAACCAGTCACCGCGCATGTTATATCGTTATGAATATTCTCAGATGTGTGTCATTCACAAAGCACTTACACTCAATTATATGATTCCTAGCAGCACAGACTTGAAGGGGAGGCAGCTCTCACAGGAGACCGCTGACCACATGGGCCTCTGGCCAAGATGTATCATTCTGTGGTATCATGGATAATTGAACAACAGAATTGTAATTTCAGGGACCAATGCTCAATGTCCACCCTGTTCTCCTTTTCAAAGTGAGCAGCTGATTAGACACATGTGCTGTAGTTTCAGTTTGCTTGTTGTTCAGTTTAAAGAATGAAACTGAAAACAGATTATTGGACAAAAACAATAAAAAAAAAATAAAAAAACTCTTGAGGTTAATGATGTTCCTTCACTGCATGACTTATTTTGCGAGTGCATCATTTTCTCCTTTGTCTCACAGCAACTGCAAAGAAATTAGCCTAAAATCATAAAACAGTGAACGAGGAACATCTTCACTGAAGATTTATTTTTTGTTTGTTTTTTCATGATTGCTTCAACTCAGTTTTCACAGCAAGTGCAAATGTCTTTTATCTTTTTAGTGTTGGCATATAAATCACTTATAGCATGAAAAAACAAAAAAAAAAAAAAAAAAAAAAAAAGTGAATCAAACGAGGTGCCATGGTGCATTTAATCCTTCCACAAAATTGGACATTGCAGCAGTGCATTTGGAAATACTTCAGAAAGCATAAAAGAAATAATAATAATGTGGCGGAACATATTAAAAGTCCACATAACAGTACTGATTGTTGTACATGACAAATTCAATTCTCGTCCGTCACAATGCGAGGCAGACTCAAAGAGACGGGCTTTGTGTTTCAATCATACACAAAATGTACATAATCTTCCAGCTGTAATAACACTAAATTATTTCTTGAGACATCATTGACCTAAGATGAAAATATGATAAAAGCACAAATGCATTTCTGAATGTGTGAGGTTACAGAGAGGGCAAAGCTGCTGGGAAAAAAAACTCTACAGACGACATCCTGAGATATTTCAGTCTGAACTTTAAATGGGCTGTATTCACAGTTCTCCATCTTGTCATATTGTTCTGTGCAGGGGTGGGAGATACGGATAAAAAGAAAGTTCTCCGTCACCGTATATGTAACTTTATATTGTGGCTATTGATATACACCCTAAGATGCAGTAGCAGCACTGATGTAAAATCAAGTTTTGATTAAAAAAGAAAGGAATATCTTTGGTTAACGCAGCATCGTAATGCAGTGCAATGTATATAACGGTCTAATACATTCGGACATATTGAACGGCTGAATACCTTATTACGGTAACGTTTCTGACAGTTAGGAAGGGTTAGCACCATATAAATTGTCACATTGCTCAGCCGTCGAGTGGGAGACAAAATCTGTCTCTGCAGTTAAGATTAACTTTGCTGCTGTCACTGGAATTCTACACTTGTACCGGCAGTAAATGTAAATTTAGCAAATTTAATGAAACCATCCATTGATTTGAATCTGCAATCCAAAAGTACAAAAGAACATTTCTACCGGCTATGGGATTTTTAATAGTTTATATCTTGTTAAATGTTATACTGTGTCTTAATTTAGCAGACAGTGGCTACGTTTACATAGAGAACATTTCTACGATTGACATCACATGACATCACATCCAACTCAAATGATCTTAATAATATATCATATGCTCTAAAACTTAAAAAAGTGGTGGACAAGTTCATGTTTTATATGTTGCTACCTACATCAATTTAGACGTCATTCATCTTTTTAAACATTTTACTTCCGCCATGTGTTTACATTTACCATGAGTTTACATGATTTTTAGGCACTAATAGTCTTGTTGGACATATTATCAAAAGATTTACTGCACTTTTCTCAAACACAAGGCATTTTTAGTATAACTGAGCTATTATAGTGATTTCTTAGTTTAGCGCATGGACTGTATATAAATAGGAACAACACGTCCCCACCTCCTTCCATTGTCCAAACTGACGCTATTTTCCCAGGAACATGGGCGGCGACATCTTAGAGCCAGAGTCTGTGCAGTATGGACCAAAACTGGAGCCATGCAGAGTCACGTTATTGATGACCCGCCCACACTTCCTCCAGACTCACTCGCGTTTTCGTTTGATTAATACTGTGCTCCGCTCTACCTCCACCAGTTACGAGGAAATGTTGGACTATACGTTGTACTTATTTATTCATTCATTTATTTTTCCAACTCTCACAGTCCTATGGGACCTCTTCACGGAGTGGTTGACACGGTAACTGGTAGTCATCATGATGTCACATCCTGTTTCTGTATCATCAAATTACTAACTAAAACAAAAATTATCTGAAAAATGGACACTTGAGTATGTATCATTATTATGTTAAATACCTAAAATGACTGAAAGCATCCTTGAAAAAAAAATGAGTTGACGTGTACTTTCCTGTTTTAATTCGGCCCAAGTCCCATCCACTAACATGGAGGAGGTGGAGCTTATGACCTATACTGCAGCCAGCCACCAGGGGGAGCTCTACTTGTTTTGGCTTCACTTTTGAGGAGCACTTCCAACCTTCATCTTTATAAAGTCTATGGTTGAGTACTACTGTTTGTGTCAACATAGCCAATGCCTTGTTGAACCTTTTGAACAGTGTGAGTCATCAACACAATATATTATGAGGAAAATGCATGTTTTTAAAAACGTTTAGAGGGTTAGAGTCTTGGTCGTAGTTAATAAGAGCAAGCGTCGGGGATTCTGTCAGGGTCAAGACCTTTCATACATGTTGAGCATGTTGTTTGAGTTTCACAGCGTGTTGTCCCGCCACGGAGGGTGCAGTGGAGTGCAACCTGTGCCGACTGCTAACAGCGTGTTACATAATGTTACTGTTGTACTTTTCAGCACCTTAAAAGACCTGTGAGAAACAGAGCAAGTCCTCTTGCTGCTGCAGCTGCAACAATCTAGGATAAACCCATTTAATTCTAGCCTCTTCAAACACAGTGCCAGTACGAGTCAAAGGTTAATGAAAGGGCACCTGGTTGGGAGGATGAAGACATGGCAGCCGTCAGAACTAGAGGGATTAGCCCTGTTCTCATATCAAAGGGATCCCCAGCTAGCAAGGCTCAATTTGGATTTTGTGTGGAAATCTGCCTCCATCACAGAGATATTGGGCCCATGAGCAGGCTAGCTGGGCTCCTCATCTTCTCTCACACCCTCCGCTCCCATACTTACTTACATTAACACTGCGTTAAAAGTTGACTTTAGAAAGTTGTTGCAACAATTTGTGCAAGTTCAAGTGTTCAAACATGCAGTGCAAACACCACACAGCAACACGATTTGAATATCGCTTTGCAGCTGTAATAGCTGTTAAGAAATCTGTCTAAACTAGCAACAGAAAAATGTGGCCCCAGTTTGTAGCAACACATGAGCAAATGTTTGTCTGTGTATTAGACCACTCCTGCGTTTGTTCATTTTTACTGGAGCCAGTTTCATTGTTCCAAAAGCAAAATACTGCACCTAACAGATTTGTGAGTTTCCTGAAGAGCAACAGCTAATGATTATTTACACTGACTTGTAAAATGATCATTACTGATGAGTCCAAATGTTAGAAATTTGGGAAATAAAAATCCATCACATTTCCCAGAGGCCAAGTTTGGCATCTTCATATTGCTTTTTCTGTCCAGTGTTCCACTCCGAAGTCCAACGATGCGATTGTAGACAACTGAAAAATATATGAAATATTCTCATCTGAAATAATAAAAGCAGACAGTTATTTGTGTGTTTTTGTAAACACAAGCTTTAAAAAGGTGCTGGAGAAGCAGGGTGTAAAGTTTCACCTGTCTGTTTTAATTAGTTTGATTTGTTTGTTGTACATCGGATGGACTTTGTAGTAATTGTAGCCATTGTTAATTATGCAGTCAGTAATTGAGGTCTAAACCTCCTAACATCAGCAGATGCTTCTATCAGCCCTGATAATGCTCTGTCAGGCTTTTAATGTCTTTACTTATTGCGTCTTGATGGCGGGTAAAGAACAGTCCTCTGTTTGGCACTAACAACTCTCTTCAGTTTCTGCAGGAATACACATTCAAATGATTTTGTTTTACATTTGCCTGCCTTTAAAAGTGTTTGCTGTTCCTGCACAGATTCTCCTGCTGCCAGCAGAAATGATCAATGACCACGAGTGAACCAGCTCCACTGGCAGCCTGCATGGCCAAGCCAAAAAACGCGACAGCCACTAAGTTTCCCAGATAAGAGTGTGCCTCAAAACACAAGCTGTTCCTTTTTTTTTTTTAGCCATTTCTTCATTTTTCTAGGACACCTCAATCTTAGATCTGTTCAAAACAGCATGCTCCAAAACTTTCAAGTAAGTTTCGTTTAGTACTTTTTTTGTCCTTCCATTCTGGAGGCCTATCAGGGTTAAACATCTTGTGGCTGTTGGTATAGTCTTGATGGTAGGACAGGAATTTACTTCGCTGTCTTCTGTGGTCTGATGTGTTGTTTGTAAATGCAGAGCGTAGTGGATCATGCAAACATTTTCTGTCAACTCACAAACATTTTTAGACACTGGCTCGGAAGTAATATTGTGCTTTACTGCCACTTCTTTGGCGCCAACGAATGACTGCAAATACACGCGTCACAGCCAGAATCAACTTCTAAACCTTTTGCTTAGCGCCTTTCTCCCTAAAGCAACAATGGCATGAACCACACCAGCCCAGACGACGTTTGAGCAGCTGATCATCCATTTAGTTGAAATTAGTTGAAAATGGCCACAGTCCCTATATCTGAAAGTCAACACTTTAACCTCCCATAAGATATTTGACATTGTATCTGCTAATCTTTGTGTGTGAGTCGGTCTAAAGAAGGGTACATGTGCGTTTCTGTGTGTGAAGGCTGAAGGGAATTGTTGTGGCAGAGATGGATCGGCTGCTCTACAGCCATCTTTATAAATTGGATACGGCAGCATAATACAGAGCTACTTAAACACTTCGCAGTCACTCCCTGTGGTCCCGCTGTGTGACAGCTTTTCTCCAATGTGCTCTTTAGAGATAGGCCTACTGGATTTTCATAAAAGAGAGCCCTGTTGTTATGAAAAGATTTTAATGGATTTACAGCAAGTCATTAACATCGGGCTTCGGTGTTTTTCTAAGGTGCTATTATCACGGGATGTCAACGGAATAATGAATGTCTCTCTTATTTATCTCTGCGAGGTGCCTTGTGAAAGGCTGTAAGTCACACAGAGATGTGTATTTGTATCGTATGTTTCAGATGCATTGGCTGTTTTGTGACAGTTTAAATAAATCCTGTTTGCTCATAAATATATATTGACAGATTACTTATGCAGGGCTGGTGTTTAATCAAGCTAAATTTGTCATTAATTTCCAGTCGCCTATATTTGTGTAATCCTCAGGCAGCTATGAAATGAGCATTACGAGTGTTATAGTTTGTTGAAATTAATTTACATGGATCTTCATGTGGAAACTTGAGTGAAGTTCACTTAAACCTAAAGCAAACATGCCTTATCTTTAAACTTTTCTTTGACCTGCAGTGGTTAAAGGCCATGTCACTGAAAATAAAACTCAACTCAGCAGCATGGTTATGCACTAATAGAGCTAACTGTCCAATGTTTGTTGCATGATTAAAAGATAAAGCGAGGCGATGTATTAATGCATGTTTACGCGCTGTTGTCCGTTTGCGTAGCTCTTTGCCCATGCCGAGGGAAGGATTATAGCCATTCAAATAATGTGCAGCCTATGGAGACGCCTTTATGTGAAGCCCTCCAACAAACCAATAGCATGTCGCCTCAACCAAGGCCAAATGCTGATTGGTTAAACGTTTAGCGTTTCTTCCTCATTGTGGCTATTCACGAAGAACGAAGAAGCACGAAAAAGTGGCTACATATTCAAACTCTACCAACAACAAAAGGACAAACAACAGAACAAAGATGGACAAGAGTAGCCTACATTTCCATTGGTAAAACATATTTTTGCCACTGCCCCCAAGTGGCGAGGAAGGGCTACTACATGTAGATGTACATCTGCACACTCAGCCCTGGTCATCCCTACAAACCGTTACAAAAATGTGACTTCATCAGTATCCTTGACCATAAGGAGAGGCTTACTCTGTCACTTGTGAAGTGAATCAAGAAAACTAAGGTGCTCCTATCTAAGGTATTTTCATTTGACACAAGTATGCTCATATTTATTTCTAATCACACTGCAGGGTTCACCACAACGACAGAGAAAATTGTTATCTAGTAAAACTGTTGTGTAAATGATTTAGTCAACTTTGTCCCTCATCTCTCTTAATCTTAATTAATCTTAATACTAAGGTTTTGAGTGATCCCCGTATACATGTATAATGAGTAGGAATGCTAATCAGCTCACAGTGTGAGATCTTAGAAGTGTTGCAGGAGAGAAAATCCCATCAGTTCTTCAAAGCGCTACTGCCTTTTACAGTTTTGGGGACAAATGCGATCTAGATGTTGTCGCTGTGTTTTAAATTTCTATGCTGTCTCTCATTGCACTAGTGCCAATGCTGGTTCTGTACTCGGTATTGTTGGATGTGACCTTCCCTTATTGTTTACATATTGGCTACACTAGCGAGGTCTATCTGCCATGTTGAATGTTTTTTTGATCCATCCATCTACCCTAATCTCTGCCATTCATGGACTGTATAGGACCTATACAGTCCATGAATGGCAGAGATTGACCTATACTATAGGTCAATCTCCATTCTCCATATTTTTATGCAATTCTGATTACAGCTTGTACAAAATAAAAATAACCTGCATTATTATTTTATTATTGCGTTCATTTACTTGAGGCTGTATGATCATGTAGCTCATGGTCATAAACACTGTTAAATAAACCAGAGGCAAATAAACTCTTCTCACTTCTCACACAAGGAATACAAATTTTATGTCAGTCACAGTGGCTAGAAGCAATTCATTACAGTTAATTTGTCAGCTCCACAGATGTATCATATTTTGCTGCAAGGTCTCTTCAGTGTTCTGTTCCGGTTTGTAGTTTTCTCTCTGAATCCCATCTCTTACAAGACTCATTCATAAGAAAATAGTGATTTAGAGCAAGAGGACTTTATTGTAGCCCTGATGATCTGAGTTATGATGAGGAGAGCCGAGAACAATGGATGAGTCTAATGAAAAACGGAACCAGCCATTGAGACGCTATGCATTTCAATCATCTTGTGAGACAACAGGTAATCTTTCAGCCGCATCCGACATGTTTCTCTCTAGTTGCCTTATTAGTGCTCTCAAATCTTTGTCCCTCATCTTATCTGTCCGTTTGAAGGCAACACACGGTATGGAGGTTTATCTCCCTCAAAGGGTGCAACATACAAAGATGTAGCCTGGAGGACTAAAGGTGCGTTAACCCAGAAACTCGTTTTAAAAGTCAGGAAATTGCATGTAAAGTCAATGCAAAAGACGAGCGGATGGAAATTTGTCCAGGGTTGGCCGCAACTGCACACAAGTTAAAAATTGAGATAAAAATGTGCGCTTATCCCGAGGCTGCATGACCTGCTTAATTAATGTGCAAAGAAGAATCAGTGGGAACAGGGAAATAATAGAAGAAAGGGGAGTTCCTGGTGAGTTCTTAGACCAGCCATGTCTGAGCAGCCACATAAACGGAGCAGAGACATAACGCACAATTAGTGCGGATAATTGGTATACGCTAAAAACTGCATTGTGGTGCTGCTTTACTAAAGATCAAAACGTCTTGTGAATTTATTTAATTTCTCTGTTAATATCCAGGAAGTTGTAAATACTCTTCAACACTGCACACTGATTACTAGCAGAAACCAGACAAAGTTAGTTGACACCAGTGATTTTAGACACAAAGATCAATTGTAAATGCCTCTGAAAACACCGTTAAAGAAGTTACAGTTGTGTATTTTGGGATGCCGAGGGGTCACAATTGGGACAGTGGTTGTGTTCTCAAAGTTTGGCTGCATCTGTCAACTACATCTGCAGGATCGTTGCACTGTATTCTATGTGGATGTGGAAGGAGACAGCTCTCAAATTTAGCTGCAGTTATTTCCCTCCCTTCCCCATTCTCTAAATGATTCCACATGCGTGGATAGACTGTAGCAGTCCACAGAAATGTCTGAGGACAGTTTTGAAGACCGCAGATAGGAGACACTTTGAAGGTGCGGAGGATGTACACCTGTTACAGCCCCCTGCAAAGTCATTCTTGGAGGGCATCTATAACATCACCTCAAATTCTCTTTCTGCATTTTCAACTGAGTGCCAAAACTAGCTCTAATAATTGCTTGATGGTTTGAAGTATAGGCAGTTTCTCACTGACCCCCTGCAGAACGTAGAGGGGAGAATGGAGAACAGGTATTGGCCCCATAGATCATGTAAAATTAGCAGCAGGAACCCCTGTCAGCCCAGACATTGGCACTTAATCTTGGACTTTTGGCAGACTGTTGCCTTAACAGGTCAAATGATATCTATAAATCAAGGATCCCCTGGCGGAGAGCGAGAGGGAGCCGTGGAGAGAGGGGAAATGTATAGAGTTGGCGCTGAAACTCAAGGGAATTAAATCCTGGTCGTAAAGCCTAACCCAAGGAAATAATCCAGTCTATTTCATAAAAGATTAAAACCTTTAAAGAAGATTGATTGCCATTTTTTCCGTTTCTACCCGATGTAATCCTAGATTATGGAGACCACTCGGGGTTAGATTTAAAAAAAAAATAAATGCACAGGATTAATGGTGAGGAGGCACATTCATTCTTAACATTACTTTGTAATGAAAACAAAAGAGAGTGTGAAAGAAGGAGAAATGTTTTATTTTTGTTTTTTGTACTTTAATCTCACTGAAACTGAGATTTGTTTTTCATAAAAGGCCTGACAACAGGAAACAGAATCAATAATTCAAGGCATGGGCAAAGTGCAAAGGGGCCTTTCTATGTGGAGTTTACATGTTCTTGTAGTGTTCCAGGTGTATTTTAGAGCCTAAACTGGCTGTAGGTTGCATCTGTGAATGGTTGTTTGCCTCCCTCTGTGTTAAACCTGCAATAGACCGGCGAAAGCTGGCATCGGGCCGCTCGTCCAGTGCCAGCTGGGATGGACTCCAGCGCCCTGTGAATGGGTGGATGGATAAACAATTGCAGGGTTTCAGACAGTAAAACTCAAAAATCTCCCAAGGCCGTCATAGAAATATCCTTGAGATCAGTTTGCTGTGTATTCCACTTAAAAGGTGAACTCTCCCTGATACCTGAAACCATTTGGGCTGCGTGCAGTGCCCAAGATTTGACAACCATCACACATCATCTGTGAAGGCGTCGAGATAAAACCTGAAAAGTCCCAATTAGTTGTGCGTTTTGCAAAAATATTGCATCTCCAAAGAATAATACAGGGTCTGTATTTGGGCTTTCACTGTGAGTTTTGTTTTATTGTTGGTTGATGTTCAGAGCCTGGCAGTGTTTCTATCTCTTGTGTGTACTTTTGACTCTGCTACAAGGTCTAGCAGTCTTTTCCTCCTGTCTTCTTTTGAAATCATATGTTGTATGTGCATGGCTGTAGGATGGAGTTAATTTTATTATATGTTCACCAATCAGGCATAACATTATGACCTAATATTATGTAAGTCTCCGTGGTGGCTCCAAAACAGTTGTGACTCATCAGAGAGTGGACATGGGCCTTCTGTGGTGTCTGGCAACAGGATGTTGTTAGTGGGGGCATTTGGGTCCAATGGTTTTAGGGGAGGGGCCTCTGTGGATCATCCCACAGATACTTGATCAGTTTGGGATCTTGTGAATTTGGAGGCCAGGTCAACACCTTGTGCTGTTTTCCTGTTTTTTGAGTTGTTCCTAAACAAACCCCAATAAGGTTTGGTATTACTACAGTTTCTGTATGAGCAAATTGTAGTACACCTTGAGCACTGTTGCACATTAGTTGTAGAAATGTAATACGCAGAGACGGGGTTCCGATTTCAAAGAGAATGGGATGAGAGGTATTAATTATCAGTCACACCCCATGACCAAATTCAGCTGTCTCTTTGTTACTGAACTGTGGGTCCCCTGCAAGCAGAGCGTCTAGTGTCCGCCGTGGGACAGGAGAAGAACAGTGACAGACAGACTGGAATATAAGGTGAAGAGAGCCATTAATGATATGTAATCACTGGTTGGCAGTGGCAGTTGAAGCAGAGGAACTGGAGACGGTGATGGAAATAGAGGTTTCTGGAGTTCGTGTGTGTGTGCGTGTGTGTATGTGTGTGTGTTTGTGCAGAGCGGACCTTAAGCGAAATGCTCCACCACCCATGGAACTAATTTAAAGCCCTCGTTTAGAGGCTGTCACACGAAGGGCTCTGACGACCACTGATCTCTGCACATTTAACGGCACAGGCAGCTGTCAGGGGGTTGACAGACAGGCCCCACCACTGACTGATTACATACAGGGCCAGAGTGAACTGTGATCTGGTGAACTTTATTTTCCCTGGCAGGTCCAACGTGCGGTGCATGCCTCAGCTTGGTGGCCATTCGCGAGCCTGCTCTGGCTCTGATAGACTCCCCCATCTCCTCCATTAACACCACATACCCAAACACTGAGAGGGTATGATTTATTAAATCGGATGATGGAGATTCTGTAACACCTTTGGAAATGAAAAAAATAACACTTTTGGACCCTTTCAGTGGCACCAGAGATAGAAGCACGAAAACTCTCCTCCGTGCTCTTTTCTGGGTACTGAGTAGCAGTATACAGGTATTAACAAAATAAGCATTCTGCAAAGACGCAATATTATCTTAACACCTTACTTATCCTAAAGTCTGCATATTTTATACTGCCGCACAAACCTCTGAGTGTTAAATAGGATTCAATTTTATCGGAGCCCGTGTGTCAGGAAATTGCAAATGAAAGAATTGTGCCTTCACCTGCTGTGTTGCTGCCCGTCTGAGTGAGAGAGGCTATTTTAAGGATACTCAGGCACAGATTTATCTGCATCCGCCCGGGGATGGAATAATCTGAACTAATTTCAAGATTAATCAGTAATTACCTCAAAACTGCACATTTCCCAAGTGGCTACACTTTAGTGGGTTCTCTCAATTCGTTAAAAGTGATTTCAAAGAGGCAACCTCCTCAGCTTGACACAAAAATACTAACTGGAAAGTTATGGAATAATTACAGGGACACCGTTTTTCTTTTATGCAATGTGTTCATAATTGGTTTAGTCCACCTCCGGCTTTAGCACTTATGTTTACTGTTATTTTAAACCTTCAAATGCAGGGGTGTTTGGGTAAACATTCCTACATTCCCCACCTCTCTAAAACCCTTTTTATTTTTTTATTTTTATTGAAAGTATTCCTTTAAAAAAAAAAAAACAATTTCTATAAATTCAGAGCTGTATATTCTGAAATCTGAGTTTCCCCATAACTGCACAGAGGCTCTGTGACATATTTGAATATTCTGAAATTTAAAAGTAGATACACCTTCCTAATATTGTGTAGGTCTTTCTTGTGTCTCCAAAACAGTTGTGACTCATCAGAGAATGGACATGGACCTTCTGAGAGTGTCCTGTGGTGTCTGGCAAAGGGGTGTTGTTAGTAGGGGTCTTTAGGTCCTATGGGTTGAGGGGAGGGGCCTCTGTGGATCAGGCTTGTTCCAGTGCATCCCACAGATACTTGATCAGTTTGGGATCTAGTGAATTTGGAGGCCAGGGATCTAGTGAATTTGGAGGCCAGGTCAACACCTTGTGCTGTTTTTCATGTTTTTTTTAGTTTTTCCTAAACAGGCTGCATCCTGCAGGGGATGGCTGCTGCCATCAAGGAGTGTCATTGCTATGGGGTGGGGGGCGTCGAAGAAAAATGCGGGATACCGGGCAGGGCCAGTTGTTGCCTGTATCTCTCTACTTTAACACGTAATCTAGGTTCTTGAAGTCTACTGGTATCTAGAATATCTTAAGAGTTAAAAGGAATCACTGGAGAAGTCAAGTTTGATGCAGGCGGAGTTCATTCTTAAAAAGATACAAACTTGAGTCTGATTCTGGGTGCCATGCAAGTTCAGACTGACTTCATGGTGTCGCGCATCTGTTTTTACAACGCGTGGTGCCTCATTAACATATGGGGCTGGACAGAGCCCTTTACCAAAAAAATACAGTACTTTTGCTCTGTAAATGTCTTCCTGTGCCAAGTTTGCTCTTTCTGCTGACAATAATTGTGTCTAGACATAGACCCTAATCCCATCAATAGAATACATTGTCATCCATCACTTGTCACAATTATCTTTGCTCATGATCTCATGCACATTTTTAAAAAAGAATATCAAATCCATATATGGTCTGATTGCTGCTCTTTTATATCAATTAGATGCCAGATGGCTGCGTCCAGTTCCCTATGACGTGATTGTATGTTCAATCTAATTATGGTGTCTAGTACCATAAGCAAGAGGTTACACAACGGTCAAAAACTTTCACCAGTCAAACTTTCACATCTGATTTCTCTCAGCAGGGTACCTGGTCTGGTCTAGGTGGGTGGTGCACGTCTAAGTAACATCCACATTAATGCCAGGCCCAAAAGTTTCCAAGCAGAACACTGAATTGTCACAAGACGGTCAATGTTATGTACTTTTCCTGTCAGTGGTTTTAATGTTGTGGGTGATCGGTGTATGTGTTACATACATATATGACAACCATCACACATCATATTACCGATTTTAAATGCAATCCCTGCAGCAAAAATAGTTTAAAACGTTCTGACATTACGTTACATCAATGAACTCTTTGGGTATCATAAGTCAGGTCAACAACTGTCCTCAGAGAGTTTCTGCTGATAAATCTTATGACACTTCATGGGCTTCTCTAAGCAGCCGACTGAGGGTCTGAAAATGAAGCTAATTGCTGTCTACAAAGCAAAGGGAAGGATATAAAAATGTACTAAATCTCTTCCAGTTCGCAATTTCCATCGTCTGAAACGTCATTAGCAAATGGCTGTTAAGGGGAACTGTGGAAGTCAAGATTTCAAAGACCAAAAAAAGGCTCAAATAAAACTGCATGTGTGCTGGTCAGAAAGGCAAAGCAAAACACTGCAAATGAGCTGCTTGACGGTTTAGCTGACACAGGGGCGGTGCTGCTCTGTTCAGCTGTGCAGGCGTGATGACCAAACTGGGTCTAACTCAGATGAGTGACCGGAGGAAAACCTCACCTGCAGCCTCATCACAAAAGTCAACATTGATTTACCTGAATAAGTCTTTTACAAAACAAGTGTTGTGGACAAATGAAGTCAGACGTGAGCTCTTCTTGAGGTATGCTTGGAAGAAAAGGAGACGCATTGTAAATATAAATATTCTCCTTTGGGGTTGTGTGGCAGGCAGTAGGACAGAGGGAAGAATGGACTCCCCTAAATATCCACAAACCCTGGATGCAAATCCCGTTTAGTCTGAACACGACACGGTTACTGTTTTTTTTTTCCCATCTTGAATTTTTAATGTCTGTTTACTGCAGGGCTTGTATTTCTTCTCACTTCATAAATCAGCAGAATAAGCAAACAACTGTACGCATTTTCTACCATCACTTGAGGTCAATACAAATTCAGTTTTCTTTATCTGTCACTGTGTAAACCGGGCTGCTGATGTCTCTCTCTGCTTGGAAAAAAGAAAGCCATCAAATAAGAATTCCAGCCTGTCTACCTGCAAATCTCCCTCCATCTGTGGATTAGACTTAAGTCCTCCAAAATCTTGGGCTGGTGCTACATCAGAGGATGTGCGGTGCCAGGGAAGTTACGTAACTCATTAAGACCTCACTGCTCTCTCCTGGGTTGGCTCTTTATCCCTCTAAACTTGCAGCCTTTGAGCAAATAAAGCCATATAAGAAGGTTGAACTATAAGACCCCCGCAAACTCTGTAAAACTTTCAGATCTAACGCCGTGAATTGAACTTGAGGGCAGCCTGTTTGAACCGCCTCATTAAGCATCATTAGACCCATTGTTCTGCCTTCTAATCAGCGGCGTTATTCAGATCCTGCACAGTATGGATTAACAGTCATAGAGGAAATAATGACATAGGTTTAGTAGTGTTTTAGATTGCATTGTAAGTTGTGAGCAAACTAGTGAAATATAGCTCTGGAAGATGCACTCGTCAGATTTTTATTTTGCAAATCCTCTCTACCACAGCCCACCTCGGTCAACATTTCTTTCCCAGTAAGTTATTTGTCCTTCAGGAGAATCCTCCATTACATGTCATTTATACGACACATTAGAACAACATTGCTATGATTGGCATTCTGCATTAGCAATCCCCTCTGTAGCCCTTTTCCTATTGTCATTCCGCGGCAGCACTGGGCTGCAATGTTCTCCCTCACTCTCTCTCAACTGCCATGACAACGTGCCGAAAAAGCCTGACGAAGCCCGAAGGCCTCCTCAGTCAAGAGGGCTCTGCGCGCCTCTGCAGATGACTGCGCTGTTTCATTTATTTTCATGAAGGAAAACAAAAGGCAAGATTGAACAGGGGATAAGGCAGGCCGGGCTAAACACGCCTGAGAGACTGACCCCACGTACTGTAGCTGGCAGCGCGCGGTTTGCCAGAGGAATCCGTGCTGTCTGCAGAGACCGAATACGATGGAAATATTTCAGTGTGGGTTTAATTACACCCTCCGCTTGGGGTACTGAAATGACGGCGGGGCTTGCAGCTCATTTCAGCTAAACTTGCAAAACTTCTTGATGAATACCGAAACTGCTCGTTTAAATATGGATCCCCTTGGTGGCTATTATATTTCTTTATAGTGCTGTTGTTTTTCTTTTTTCTTTTTAAGGGAATTTAAGGGAAATATTATAACATTTTGTCAAGTAAATTTACTCTCTTTCTTGTGGAGAGTTAGAGGAGAAGACTGATCCAAATGTTCTGTCCGTTTAGTAAGAAACTGGAGCCAAGCACGCTGCATCCTCCAGGTCTGAATAATGAAGCAATGCGATACTGCCAAAGGGAAAAAAAAATGTTGAAATATCTAACTTTAAGCAGAAACAAACATGGTACAAAAAAATTATTTAAAAAAATACTTGGGTCCCTATAGCTGTTTTCTTTATATATGACAACTGAATGGGGATGAATATTTCATATGACGGATATAAATCGTATTAAAGCTTAGGGTCATGCATAATTAAGGCCAGAGCTGCTTCAAGTGACAGGTGGGTGCCATCTCAGATTACTATCTGTCTGCGTCAGCATCACCCGTCACTCAAACTCCACCTCTTTGCCCATTTTTGAATTAGCGGAGAGTTAGGAGGAGTCGGGCGTATGTCAAGATGGTGACGGCCGGTACCACCCACACTGGGCTTCCGAACGCCTCTTTGGAAAACCTATGGATGGAGCATCTGTCCATCTTGAAATATACAGTAATTGGAGCCAAGAGATGATTAGCAGTTAGTCTAACAAACTGTTAAGTGGAATAAATCAGAAATGTCATCTCCCGCTCTCTTTTTAGGCTATTTTCACAGCACAGAGAGTATAATTGTCCTCATTATATCCTTAAGTATTTACTCTGCTACATATCTCCTTGTGCATTCACTTTAATCCTCTACTTTGGTCGTCATGGATTATTCATCATATTTACTGTATAGGACTGTAGGTGACAGTTTTGGCACATCTAAATGAATGTGATGTGTCACTTTAAAGCCCATAAAAAGAAAGCCACACTAAGGAAATGTCATGGCTTATTAAAGGTCTGACACATAATGAAATAATACTTCTTAGTTTAATTTCTAAAAATATTTCTCCCATTGCCTTAATTAAAGCGCATAAAAAGAGGGAAAGTTGCATCTGGCAGCCAGCTCTCCTTTGGAAGCCTTCAACCGTCGTTCGCCCATGCCGACTTCTTTATGCTTTGAAAGCACTGCATCTGCCACAGCATCAGAGGAAGCATACAGAGGAGGCCTCCCTTCTCTGGATCCTTCGCCGCTTTGATGCCTCGGTAGACCCGCGGCCAATAAGACACTGAGAGAGGTGGAGAGATTACTGATGCAACATATGAGTTTTTAGCTGGGTGTTGCGCTTCGGGGCAGCGGGGGGAAAGTCAGACGCTCGGTCTCGGAAGAACTTTTGCATAAAACCTCCACATTTGTGGAAGTGGTGAGATTTGATTTTTTCTCAGAGTAGAGACAAATCAGTGACCTTCCCTTTTGTTTTCAATGGCTTTACTGCGGCTCCCGTATACTATATGACATAAAAAAAAAAACCCAAAAGGAACTAAAGTTTGTATGCATGGGTAAAATATTTATTCTTTTATACTGCTATGGAAGTTTCCCACTAATTTGCTCCTAATTTACATGCACATTCAGTGCTTGGGATTTTGTAAAGGCTAATTTGTGCTTTTGTTTGTCTTGTATGAACAAGGTTGTTAGCAGAATCACTTGGAATTAATTATGAGCAGAATTAGCAAATCTTCTCCACATATTTCCTTCAGTGTGCTCACATATCTCATATTTAATTAGCCGAAATGTTCCTGTGCGGCGAAAGGGTTCATTTTACTTGAATACAAAATGAATGTCAGTGAGATAAAAGGAGAGAGTGGAAAAAAAAAAAAAAAAAAAAAAAGAGGTGAGAAGTGCAGAGGATGTATGAGTGTTACTGTAGATAATCTTGGGGATATGACTGTGGATGCGCTTTTAGCCCATGCACCCTCTGCCTCAACCTTGCCCGAAGCTAGTGTAGAGTTAGGGCAGCATGCCTGAGGCCTGGCCATGTCTGAGTGATTAGATAAAGCAGGAGAGGCCAAGCGGTGGGAGCCGTAGCCAAGTTTATGCTGCACTGACCACTCTGAGACCGGCATCACACCAGCGGGCACGGCAGTAGGCTGCTTTCATCCACCTTAAAAGGAAGTAAACACCAAGTAACCGTATTGGTTTTTGTTAACATTTTCACTACCGATTAATTCCCCCCCCAAAACAAAACAATTGTGCTCCTATGCGACGCTCGTCATGCTTGGACCGTGAGCTATGACGGCACAGCTGGCGGAGGGACGCTGTTATATATTTCATGCTGCGTAAGTGTGGCTTTTTCTCTACCCTGCTTTATGGTAATGAGATTCACTGAGGTGTCAAATACTGCTCTGGGCGTATTCCCATCTCCCAGTTCAGGTCAGAAGAGACCAACGCTTTGACAATTGCAGATGTAGCCATATCATGTTTGACATGTCAGCAAGGTTTGAAAACACTGCAGGAAAAAAAATACATTTTGGCATTCTCCTGCACAATCAGGATGTCCTTTAAAAACCTGAAATGAAAATGGCCCCTCATTAAAAAAATAAAAAATTAAAGTTTTTTTATGTGCACATGAATCCATTAAAGCCACGTTATCCATCCATCCATTAAATCTACCCCCCAGGTGCTGAAATGCATTTAGGAAAGATGTGAAAATCTGTGAAACGACTGCAATATGTGGTTCCGTTGCAAGCCCCATTTTATTTTTCTGAAAGCTGACTATCAAGCAGCGAGGAATGTTTTTTAATGGGACTCACACTGCACCAAATCAGCAGTCATGAACCTCGGAGTTGTCCACAGTGGAAGCTCGGGGGATTGATGGTAGCAGGGATGAGGCGACACTTGTCAGCATTCCTCCGTTTTCAGTCTGGTTGTAGCCGTTCACATCTTTGAAGGTAGCCAAATGACTAATTGTGCTGGGTGAGTCCAGGACAGAAAACACCGCAGCGCCGTGCAAAAACCCTGCGTCTCATGCGCTGCAGATACAAACTCCAAACTCGGAGGAAATGCGATGCAAGAAAGCTTTGCCTTTGATGCAATAGCTTCGTCTTTTTGCATTTTTACTCCAGTGATTCATAAAAAATGCAGAACTAGGTGAATAATATTTTAGGAGAAAAACCTCCACATACACAAATCACAGCATGCTTTAAATTACAATAGGACGACGTTTGTGAGAGCCTACAGTTGTTACACAGATGCCCAGCCATTTCCAAGCTAATTGACAAGTTATAATGATAGAAAGGGATTTCTTTGAATTCCGGCCAAAGTGCCTCGACTCTCTGATGGCCATCTGTGCAGCATTTTGCGAGCCATTTTGATTTTTTAGACAAATACGTCCTCGATGAGCAGGTTTTGTTTCATTACCTGCCTTTGTCCCGTAGCTTTATCGACATATTTCTAGGGTTCTTCTGCTGGTTGTACTTTGCAGTGGAAAACATATAAGTTCAAATAACGCTCTGATTCCTTCCATGAGTGTGATTGATGGCTTTGAGAGCGTTGCACGCCATGTAGTTATAGAGTAGAGGTATTATCAGGTGAAAGAAATTAGCTATATAGGTTCCCAAGCCTCTCCAATCCCAGGTCTTTTATTTTGCAAATGCTTCTTTTCAGATTACGTTCCTCTAAGGTAGCTGCATTCTTTTTAATCCCCTTACCTTGCTCCCTGGCAGATGTTTGGTTGGCTTGCACAGCAGCAATTTATTTCTTTTAGAAGCCATAATAGCACTGAGCAGGTAAACAACAACAACCACCTCTTGAAATGGTAAACATGAACTGATATGGGGTCTAAAGGTGGATCAGCAGTCAGGCTCTGGCTGGAACACACACCATCTACTGTTGCGTATGTGCGTCCGTGCGTGTTTTGTCACCGTGCGCTGTTGTCCCCTCTCACCCCGCCCCCTCCTGGGAACCCGAGCATGGACAGTGCCCCCTCTACTTCACAGATGGAGTTTGCAATTGGATACCTCCAGTGAATAATCTTCTCATTACTTATCATGATGAACTGTGGCATGCAAATATCAATAAGGGACTGTGGTGAAGCAATCCAATTAAGGCCTAAAACCAGGAGTCTCATTAGTGCTGAGTCTCTGATAATGCAAATGACACAGTACAAGTAATCAACCTTGAATACAAATGGCCCCGGCAAATCCACCACTACAGGTGATTCGGTCTACCTGCGTGTGATTGAGGACTCAAATCAGCACGGCTCTGTTTGAGATTTTAGAATGGAAATTAGCATACACGCACATACACACACACACACAGGCACACAGTGATACAGTGGCCAGGCAACTGTGCCCTAAAAGGAAACCGAAATGTTTTGCATATTAAATTTCATTCTTGTCATGAGACTTTTGCCCGATATCATCTGGAAACAAATCGTCAGACTGAGACAGTAATAATGCTGAACACCAGAGTATGTTCAAAGTGTTTTGGCATCAAAATATGAAGGAACTGCATAGTTGCAGTGATCACACCTGGGTTGTCTACTGGCTTTCTACATGCACTGTACTCATTGATCATTTATAGATACAGAGATGGGCCCAAGTCATAGCCAGAAGTGAGACTCAAGGCTTTCCACTCAAGTCCAAGTCCTACACCAAAGTTTTGAGTGTAAAAAAAAAAAAAGGAAAAGTCGTGATTGACAAATGTGAACATCTGCAGTTTAACTTTTTTATTATTTATAAAAATAATCTAAATTGATTTCTGCTCTGGATAATTGTGATCGCACCGTGGAGACAGATAAATCCAATGCAGTTCAATTAAATTTTATATATATAGCGTCGGTAACAGTAAAAATTGTCTCGAGACGCTTTGCAAAACCCGGCCTGAAACCACCAGAGTCCCCCGGAGACAGCAATCGGAAGATGAATCCATAATAGTTGCATGAGCTGCACCTCAACCAACGACATTAATATGAAGAAAGGTTGTAATGTATAATAGTATAACAGTCACAAGAGGACAGTTTTCTTCTTTTACTTTTAGTACTTCAAGCACATTTTCTTGTAACTCCAGTAATGTACCAAGGCACTAATATTTGCATTTCTGATTGATTATTGATTTTATGTGACTACCACCAGCTTAGCTAGCCACATATCAATCTTGGATGCACTGATTGTGTCTAGTCGTTAGACACAAGGACTCAAAACACAACCTGGTTTGCCTACGTGACCATTTTCAGTGAAGGAAGTAATGTTATGTAATGTTATGGTAACGTCCCTGCGCTGGCGCTGTAATCCGTTTGCAGATTGCACAAAACGGCCGTCTAATTTGGAAGAGTTGTCGTTTTGTTTCAAGTGAATATTAAGGAGTTGAGGACCCAAATGGAGCCTGTGGTGTGGAAAATCTAGAGGGGAGCTCTGCAGTGTAAACAACTATCTGCTGTGTATGCAGTTTAAGCCGTCTAGTAGCCTTAGTTTGCACATTGCTTCCTACAGAGAACACTACTTCCTGTTATCACCTGACACTGGCTGTATACTGGATTCATTCCTAATATACTGGGCTGTGACCTCCATTTAGACCAAATGGTCTTCCTGATACTGCAACAGGGTTAACAACTGCTGCCTTCAGGGGTCAGTAAACATGTCCTCTTCTGTGATAACACAGCAAACACGTCCACATTCAAAGCCACGCTTCTCTGAGAAAACAAGAGTCTAAAGCGTCTCTTTAGTCTTCATTGGCTTTGGAATGGTTAATGACGTCTGTTTTATAGAGACATAATAATGTGGCGGGATGGGTCAGCTCAAGCTGCTTCTCTATACCACAGGCTTCGTGTGGGCCACTGAGAGGCAGGAGAGACATGATGCAATAAAAATGCAACCTGACAGAGAAATCCCTCTGAGATATTAATGTCTGACTGATGCTCCCTGTGGCTATTTCACGCCAGCTGTGGAAGCCTCTCGAACTTCAGGCACATAGACACACTTGAGGGCTTGTTTCCACATTGTTAACAGTTAATTGGTTGACATGCTGCACACTATATATAGTTTAATGGATGGTTTGATAACCATTTAAGCTCATTTATTTTCATGTATCATTTTATGTACTTATATGTGTCGGTTAAATCCATAAAACAGCACTTTACTCGTCTGGTTGTGTTTGCATTTGCCAAATTGCCAAACATTTTATTTTATTTGGACAATGAGGTCAAATGTCAGCCTCTAAAATAAAAAATAAATGAAAAATCAGGTCAATCTGAAGAACTGGATATCTGTTCCAGATTAAGTTAGATCTATCTTGGGTTAACCAAAGTTCTTCTCTGCTTCCTTGAACAACTTTATGAACAAGACTTGAAATGAGAGAGTCGGGAGGTTGAAGTTTGCCTGGTTGAAGAGAACCAGACTCTTCCTCTGTCAAAACGTCAAACTGCACCAAACCGTTGCATCATGGAGAACTTCTCAAATCCCCTCTAAGACCTACCGGACAAACAGCAGAGCACCTCTTTCAGTAAGAGGCTGTCTCTGCTCTGCGGTGACAGAGACAAAAAAAACGAGAGGGAATCATTTCTGCCAGCTGCCAACACCCTCCTCTGAAAGCGAAGGCTTGTTTTTCCTCATAACATGACAAACTGCACTGTCTGCATACAGCACACTGTATATGTATGTATACATTGTGCAAATTATTTATATATTCAAGGTACTGCTAATGTATAATTAACATATACAGTATAGGTACAAGCCTGCAGCTTTTAGGTTAATCCATGTGACTTGCAGTAATGTGCCATGTATTACAGTATATGATTACCATTGTACAACACACATTGAACACATATTATTATGGTTTGACCTTAGTCGTCCTTACTCTTACTTACTCAACACTAATTTTATATTATTATGTGGTTTTATGTTTTATCTTTTTAAGTGTTGTTTCCAGTTGGATTGTATGTAAAGGTTTGCACCAAAAATCACAGTGGAGTAATTCAACGGCTGTCAGCGACTTTGCAAAGAGACGCTAATAACCAAGTGTTTCAAATTTCAAATTACTTCTTATTACTACTTGAGTACCTCCATGTTATAAAGGGAGCAGTAAATGAGTGAACAAGGGGGTGATCTGAGCCTGTTACTGTCTTAATGATGGTCTGACTCCCCCCTAAAACACAAATGTAATTCTTGGCCATCCTATTTGCAATTTCCATGCCAAAGCTTCCCTAAATTTCCCTAAAGTTCCTAAACTGAATACTACACTCCATACACTAATCAGCCATAATATTATGACCACCTGGTCATGATCACTGGTCATGTGAATAACACTGATTATCTCTTCATCATGCCACCTGTCAATGGGTGGTATACGGCGATGAGTTCCGCCTCATCACAGAATGGACATGGGCCTTCTGAGGGTGTCCTGTGGTGTCTGGCAGCAGAATGTTGTTAGTGGGGGTGGTCATAATGTTATGCCTGATTGGTGTATGCCACCCATTGACAGGTGGCATGTTGAGGACGTGTTTTTCACTTGACCTGCGATTATGACTGAAGTCATAATGTTATGGCTGATCAGTGCACACAGTGTGGTATTTAGTTTGGGAACCTCAACGTTTTGGGAAGCTTTGACTTGAAAATTGCAGCAAGGATTGCTTAATCCACACACAATTGGCTGATTGGTGTATATTAGGCAGCAAGTGAACATTTTGTCCTCAAAGTTGATGTGCAGAAAAACTGGAAAAATAGACTCGTGAAAGGATTTGAGCGACATTGACCGAGCAAAATTTGGTGACCGTGCTCACTGTTGAACGTGGGGAGTGAAGGTTGACAGATGTGGTCCAGTTTAGTGCTATTGTGATAGAAATATGTCAACAGCAACAGCACAGACGGGGAACCACAGTTTGTTTTGCATGGGGCTGTCATATCAGACCAGTCAGGGTCTACTATGCTCATGGCAGTATTAGTACTGGACCGTGATGCAGTGGGGAAAGGTGGCCTGGTCTGATCAGTCCCGTTTTCTTTTGTATCTTTTGGATTGCCGGGTGTCTGTGCATTGCTTAGAGGGAGAACATATGCAGCCATGGTGCTGTTGCCATAGCATTGTGTTTGGCCTGCAACAATGTTCAAGTACTGGTAGGTATGACAGTAAATGCCAGGACTCATGTTTCCCAGAAGAACATAACATTATAACGAGATCGTCATTGTTACTCGCTTCACTGGTTTTAATATTGTGGCTCATCGGTTCTTTGGTGAAGCATTACACTGTGAGAGAAGCCCCGATCATGTTATATGAAGTGGATCTCCTCCGGCCTGAATGATGACAGAGGAACATGTTCATCTCACCCCATGCTTCCCCTCGCGTTCTCCCTCGCGTATAGAAAACACAGCCACTCCAGCTGCTGTGCAGACCTTTGAGCATAGCGCTGGCACAGGTCTGCTCATCACAAAAAACGAGAAAGCGTCTTGATCCTTTCCTTGTCCTCCACTGGACCCCCTGTCTGACTCCTCTCCAAACACTTGGCCAGAGGACTTGACACCAGCCTGACCTAAACCAAAGATTTGAAACATGATTTTGTCAGGTGCGTGAGGTGAAGATTTCCGAGATTTGGCAAGAGTGGCATCAGAAAGCCATCCTCTGACAGCGTACAGCTCAAGAGGGAGAAAAAGACAACGATCTGCAAGAAAGTCATTGTTAACAAAGTCCCACTACGAATCCAACCACTCTTGATTTATTCGGGAGCTGCAGGAAAAAACCCATTCACCAGTGGCAGCGGTAGTGATGTTTGATATGTCTTTGGTCTGTTATCTTCCAAATTCATGCCTCTGCTGCTCTCCTAAGTCTGATTCAAAAGCTTAATGTATAATTGTAATAAAACACAAGTTTGAGGGGGCACAGCTGGGAGAGAAATGACAGACTGCTGTAATGGTGTGTCGCACCATTACAGAAATTTTCCAAGCACTCCGGATTGGTAACACTTCAGATTATAGCCACTTTCTTCCATAACTGCAGAGCTGCCATCTGGTTAGACGTCAGAAATATCGAGCAGAGATGTGATGGAATTTCACACTCTACAGTAACTTCTTAGAAGCTCATGCACATCTGCCTTTAAGAAAAAAAAAAGTCTATGAAAGATTCGAAAACTTGCAGACTTGTGCTAACTTGTACTAATTATTAAGTTTACATTGCACAGGGAGACATTTCTTCCAAAGCCAGCTTACTTCTCTGGCTGATGCATTTTCATGTTGTCCGGCAGATTAATTGAAACAGCTGTCTGTGCAGCGCGTAACAAGATTATTCAATTATTCTTTGTATTAAAACTTAAATGAAAACTGTAGCTGTAAGCTTTCAATACATGTCAGAAGTAAAGTGGAGCTCATTTGCATGATTCACTCTGAGGAAGAGGGATTTGAAGTGTCAGCGTTCGGTCTTCATGTTTGATGCAACCTGTGATTCTCCCCAACTTGCTGAAGCTGTTTTGTTAATATTCTTTTGGTGTAGCGGACTTTTATAGCAACTGAATGTTTTCTGAGCCCTGCACTGCTAACTACTAAGTGTTGCTACACCTATTAAACTTGACAGTCCCTTTTCCAGTAAACAATGGCTGTATTTACATGGACAATATTACTCCGATAATAGTTTTAATAATCCTCCAATTAGAATAGAAAAGCGCTGTGTGAACACCTCAGTCAGAACAGACTGATCAGAAGGAAGCTTCAGTCTGATTCAAAGGGTGTAAACATTTTGATTATCCATTCAGTAAGAAAATATCAGGGCCTAATCACGATGTAAACTGTTGATCCACTGAATAATGAGCATGAGTTTGTCCCATGTGGGGTAAACATCAGGTGACAGAAAGAAACACGATGATAGCAAAACAAAGTCTGGAAGCCTGGATGGATGATTGATGAATGACGTGGGTCCTTGTTGATCATCTCCTTCGATTGAACAAATTCAATGTTGTCAATAAAGTCAAAAGGAAAACTCTTTATGTTTCTGGTAGATTTGATGCTGCAGAACCACTTTGTGCTCCTCAAAAAAGTTCTATTCCTAGTAATGTGTGGTGTGTAAACGCATGTATCTTATTGTATACTGTCCATGTAGCCAATGTGCCCTTTAAATCTTTTTCAGGCAGACAAAAGCAAACTTCTCATTTCTCGCTGGCTGAAGTGACGGCTTGCTTAGTGTTGTGATGTAAAAACAAAAGTGTTGACATTTGTTTTTACATCTGAATATCATAAATTAGATCAAGGCGAACGCAGTGGTGAAAACAGGCAAAATGTTAGTAGATGTGTGAGTTAGTGTGGTGAGGAAAAAATAGTATATGACATACATGCTTGTTCTTACACCAATCAGCCATAACATTATGACCACTGACAGGAGAAGTAAATATCCATCCAATTCATCTTGTGACAATACAATGTTCTGCTGCAAAACCTTTGGACTTGACATTCATGTTACTTAGACATGTACCACCCACCTAGACTAGACCAGGCACCCCCACCCCATAGCAATGACACTCCTTGATGGCAGCAGCCATCCCCAGCAGGATGCAGCCTGACACAGGCACACACACAAACGGTTTAGGAACAACTCAAAAAAACATGAAAAACAGCACAAGGTGTTGACCTGGCCTCCAAATTCACTAGATCCCAAACTGATCAAGTATCTGTTGGATGTACTGGAACAAGCCTGATCCACAGAGGCCCCTCCCCTCAACTCATAGGACCCAAATGCCCCCACTAACCACATTCTTTTACAGGACACCCTCTGAAGGCCCATGTCCATTCTCTGATGAGTCACAACTGTTTTGGAGGCACAAGGGAGACCTACACAATATTAGGAAGGTGGTCATAATGTTAAGCCTGATTGGTATGGGTATTTTTACATTTTAATCCGAAACATCTTTTCAAGATGAGGTCTAATTACCTTTGCAAATGTTGACTATTTTGGACGACTTTGATAATGCTAATCATTCCAGCTCTCATATTGCAGTTTTCATAATGCTCAAGTATTCCTCGTACTACAGCATCTTATTCACTGTTTCAGCATGCAAAGACACAAAATGCTGCGTAACTAGTTGTGTTTGTAAAGTTAAGACTATGTCTGTTTGATGGCTGGATTAGCAATCTGTCGACTGAGTCATTCAGTACTTCAGAATAAACCCATTTTGTCATGTATATATTCACTTTGTGGCGTTTCATCAATGGCTGCTCCTCCCTTCTTCTTTCCCGTCTTTCATATGATGTGAATCCGCTGAAACAGTTAAACCTCGTGGGAGGTTTTTTTTCTTCGACAGCACAGTCACTGCAGTCTGATTTAAGTTATAGGCGGCACCTGTGGAGGAGGCCGTTTTTCACCAAGCTCACTCTCAAGTTCAGTCGGCTTACAATCATTAATATGATAGCGGGCTGAGACTCCGAAAAGCTTTGAGCAGCCTTGAAGAAAATCCAATTATGATCTTTGATTCCTCTCCAGAAACAGATTACCCATCTCACTAATGACATTTTCCTTCCCATTCATGCCCTCTCTAAATGCAACGATTGAGAGACTGTGTGGGTGTTCCAAATGTGCAGGGATGATGATGATAATCTATTCCTTACAGGTCTATCAGATGGACAGCTCGCATTATGTATAAATGCTTTTCTTGAGATTCCCAGCTGCATGAGATGAACATTATGAGGATTATTCGTACTTCTCCATATATTAAGTGAGGGCAAGAGGGGAAAGGGGATTTTTGTCTGTCTTTGCAAGGAGTTTAATTCAAATGAAATGAGGCCAGACCGTCATCCAGACAGATTTTTATTTAAAACCACTGGGCAGGTCATCAGCTGTAGCAGATGGGGCGGTCTGTTGGTTCTACAATTGTCTCTGTAGGTTCAACGCTTTTTTTTTTTTGTTTATGGCAAATGTGTAACTTAATATTTTAATATTATTGTTGCAAAACACTTTCACAACTTACTTTTCCCGTTTAAATAAATAATTATTACTGTCTATTAAGTTATGAATAATCCATGACCACACAGCTCCCTGCAGTTTTTAACAATATTAAAACCCTGAGGGCATCACACTGATAATTAGAGCGTGGAAATCTGTCTTTACAGAGCTCCTAAATTCACATGCTAGAATCAAATCCTGCCGAGTTCGGAAAACATTTTTAGTGTTGCGTTTTATAATATCAATACGTTGATTTACATGGCATATGTTCATGTCCAGATGGGTGGTTTCTTCTTCAAGGAATGTTAAAAAATGCCAGAAAATCTAATCTTCAAAAGTGGACGACTTTTTTAAACTGAGGCAGCTTTCTGACCTCAAAAGAGTAAGGCAATATTTGGGTTGTTACAGTCCTTATAGTTTTTTTATTTTATTTTTTTTCCAGACGAGAACTCAACAAAGACTCTCCAGAGCAGATGCTAAAGGCTAGTCAGGCAGCAAAGCTTTCCAGCATGTTTCCAAGTTGTAAGCAGTTTGTTTTTGTACAGCTAGACCTATAAAACTTAAACGATGTACATTTCCATTAACAAGATAATTAACATTAATTAAGTGGGTGTGAGCAACCTATTTCTAAAAGGTTTCTAAAATAAATTATACAGCTCAAACCATTTAATGGCCGTTAAATTATAATCAGCACTGTCTTTTTCTAATTAACGATAGAATATACTACACAACATCTTTTCTAATTAGGTCAAACCAGACGGAAATCTTCACTCTTGTGATTTTTTGTGACTTTATACACACCGATCAGCCACAACATTAAAACCACTGACAGGAGAAGTAAATAACATTGACCATCTTGTGACAATTCAGTGTTCTGCTGGGAAACTTTTGGACCTGGCATTCGTGTGGATGTTACTGAGACATGTGCCATCCACAAAGACCACACCAGGCACCCCCACCCCATAGCAATGACACTCCATGATGGCAGCAGCCATAGCCAGCCTGATACAGATCCCAAACTGATCGAGTATCTGTGGGATGCACTGGAACAAGCCTGATCCACAGAGGCCCTTCCCCTCTACACAATATTAGGAAGGTCATAATGTTATGCCTGATCGGTGTATATGATATGTATGGCATAGTAATATGAGTATCATTATAGTTTGAATAAATTTAAAAGTTTAATCTGGGAAGTTCTGTTAATTTTGATTATGTTTGAATAGAGTGTTTAATAGCAGATGATCTGTTTACAATTTAGCGGTTATTATTCAGTGGTTTACCAATGGATTAATCACAACTCAGAAAATCAAATAAATCAAATGGATTAACTGAAAATAATTAGTTTCAGCCCTGATTGTGTTTATTAACCATTTTTCCTGTGATAGTAATTACAGTAGATCAAGATAGAGTATGCTAATCACAGGTTTTCCCTCCTGAAGTCACCGTACATTGCCTGCAAATACTGAACCTTGAGATTTTTTTCTTGAGACAATAAGAGTTTTTCTATTGTCTTGTGGGATTCCATGTGTTATCATGTTGCTGGAGGATAGTATGTCATTCACTATGTAGTATACCAAAGTATAACTACAGCACCTGCACAGTTATTCCTGCCAGTGTACCTCTGATACTATCTCCAAAGCACTGGCAACATTATGAGCACATTGGCACTCAGGTGGAGTCTTTGCTGCCAACCATTAGAGCTCCACACCTGAGGCTAAGTGAGCAGCAGTCACACAAGCCCCAAAAGAACCAGCTCAGCTTTTCCAAGTAGTTGTTGTGTCTTTTCTTGCATTCAGATCACAACAGGTATAAAGTACCATATGTGCATCGTTGTTAACACGAGTGTTGCACAACAGAAGTTTTAGTGTATGTCTTTGCAGACTTTTTTTTTTTTTTTTTTTTTTTTTACAGTAAATGCTGGCAGTGTTCTTTGCTGATTCGGAAATCTTTCCAAGAATGAAGGGAACATGTTGTAGATGCAAGGGGAGAAGCAGGCTGATGGTCGGATGGGAAGATGGGCAGATTGACAGGCAGGGCATGGCTAACTCCTCTTTTCTTCCTTGTCTTGAATGATCTTCATTGGAATTCGCCAACATACACGGTCGGGTAGTTAGCATGTCTCCAAGGTTAACATTTTTAATGCAAGACTGAGGAATTCAGAGAAGTGCTCCTTTGAAGTTTCTTGTAGGAGTCAGAAGGGAGGCTGCGAGGCTGTTGAAGAGTGTCTGCGATATTGACATTAAAACTCAACACATAGAATGATGCCAATTGAAATTTCATAGTGTTCCCTTCAGGAAGCTGGGGAGTTGGGCATGCCAGTGTGAGATGAATAATGAAACTTCCCTCACTTTGCTCATTTTTTATTTAATGTGGAACTCTCCTTTGTTGCTCCCTGAAGCTCCACGGGAGCCAGTGTGCACGTAATACAGGTGTAGACTCAAAAGAAAAGAGTCAAGTTCTTATTTTATATATGCATGAAATTGGGCACGAAGGTTAAATGATTATGAATGGTCTTTTGTTGTGGATTAATGGATCACTGCTGCTTTCACTATTGTTTGTCATCACATAGTGGATGTGTAAAGCGGGCTCGGGAATGGGTTTGGATTTTTTTTTTTTTTTAAAAGGATTGACAAAGATACCTTAGAGTATCATTGAGTCTTATTATTCAGTACACAGACACAGCTTGTGGCATGCAATTTCCCCCTTTCAAAACAGGTCACATGTGCTTCCCATTTACTTACTGTCAGCTTAGCCCACAATTTAATGTGGTGAGGTGTTGCTGGAGGTTTCCTGCATTTAACAAAAACTGTATTTACCACACGGCGGCACAATGTCATGGTGGTTAGCACTGATGGCTCACAGCAAGAAGGTTCCTGGTTCAAATCCATGGGGCCTGGGGCTTTTCTGTGTGGAGTTTGCGTGTTCTCCCTGTGTCTGTGTGGGTTTTCTCCGGGTACTCTGGCTTCCTCCCACTGCCCAAACACATGTTAGTTAGGTTAATTGGTGATAAATTGGCCGTAGGTGTGCATGTGAGTGTGAATGGTTGTCTGTCTCTCTTAGCCCTGCGTTAGACTGGAGACCTGTACAAGGTGTAACCCGCCTCTCGCCTGATGGCATCAAGAATCCAGCTCACCTGCGACCCTTCACAGGACAAGCGGTCACAGAGGATGGATGAATGAATGAATGAATGAATGAATGAATGAATGTATTTACCACAGTCAACTCACTGTCTTCCATCCAGTCCATGAATGAGTGTTGCATTGATTTTAAACTGCTGTGTCTTCGCCTACCCGGAGTCTAGCTTTGCACTTTTGCCACATAGTGTGCACAAGAAAAGAGCATAGAGATATGATGACCAGAAGTATGAGTTTGATTACTTTTTATTGGAGTTCAGCACTGACATTGATTTGTAGATCAAAGGATATTTAGATGTTAAGGTTGAAGCTATAGTGAGGGACGGAGAAGGCTACAGCAACAGCTACTGTCTTCAAATGGAACTGGTAAGCTCTTGGTCAGGACAGGAAGTTGTGTACACCAAAATTGGTTTAAAGTGGTGACACTGTGTAGTAAAAGACATAGTGAAAGTATAAGGCCGCTGGAATGTCCCCATTTTTCTCAAACATATAAATTTAAAAAGAAAACTACATACATTTAAACTATATCAAGTTACATCTATTTCTGCCATTTCTGAAGACATCACACCTTGTGAACTCAATTTATTGAAAGATAAGATAAGATAAGAAAAACCTTTATTCGTCCCACAATGGGGAAATTGCAGTTTGCAACAGCATGCAGAAATGATATAATAATAGATATATAATAATAGATATATTGCACATATTAAGAGTGCTCGTTGTGGAGCCTAACAGCAGCAGGAAGGAAAGACCTTCTGTATCTTTCCTTCACACATCGAGGGTGAAGAAGTCTGTCACTGAAGCTGCTCCTCAGTCCCGTCAGGTCACCGTGCAGGGGGTGGGACTCATTGTCCAGCATGGAGGACAGTTTAGCCAGAACTCTCCTGTCACCCATCTCCCTCACTGAGTCCAAGGGGCAGCCCAGGACAGAGCTGGACTTCCTGATGATCTTATCCAGCTTCTTCCTCTCCCTCTCTGATGCCACTGCTCCAGCAGACCACTCCATACAAGATGGCTGATGCCACTACTGAGTCATAGAAGGTCTTCAGGAGTGCCCCTTTCACTCCAAAGTGTCCACTAACAATACTGTGAATACCACAAGAGGTGACTTGTCTGGTGAAGACTGTAAACAGAACCCCTTTTAAAGGCAGCAGCCTATGGTGGAGAATTAAAGGTTACAAACGTAAACTGGGTTCTATGAATTCACTGTCTCTGGGTCTCGGATTGAATAAAACGAAATCTATGAAGATAAAGAAGAAACACTGCATCCAGAGGAAGGATTACATGATGAGGAAAACCACGGATTAGCACTGGTGTAGCATTTCCTCGTTGGAGATCAAAGAGAAAGGACTGTAGACTGTAGGCATGCGTCATACAAAAATCTTGGCTATGTTTGTATAACTACTCACATAGCATACACATAAATGGAAAGACAACAGTTCTGCACTTAAACTTAAAATGAGCCCAAATTATTGAAAAGCAGGTGTCTTTTATGTCACATATGAGCACTGACTAGATTTACCAGATTCTGACATGTTGTCAGGACCTGCTTCACACTGATTTAAAATAATTGAACCAATATTTATGTATAGTTTAGACATCGACAAGTCAACAAGATCCTTTAATAAGGAGCCAAATGTGTTCTTAAGACTCAAATCTCTGCATATTCTACTTTCTAATACGATTGTAACTCGATCAGAAGAATCCAGGGCATTTTTTTTTATTTTTATTTTTTTGCTTTCAGTTGTGGACTGATTGCCCATGTCAGTACTGAAACATGTCACCCAGTGCAACACGGGGGCTTACTGCTTGTAACAGTTGTTGAAATACAATTGAAACCTACGGTTGCTCATTTTGTGACAAAAGATAAAATACAGAATAACACCTCTGCCTTAATGCAGCTTTTGTAAACTTGAGAGCACAATTTCCTGCAATGTCCTCTGACCCTCATGAGAGATTTTGTGTCTGTCGCACTGGAGTAAGCTGGGATGTAGACTTGGCAAAGCATAGCTAAACCTCCCGGTAAAGTAGAAGAGCTCTTTGCTGCATTAGAGCCAGGCGGCTGCTCTGATACAAGACTGATATCCAGCTGGGGATGTGTGATACTAATATCTATCCAGACAAAATAGCACATTTAGTTTTCATTCCTCTGTGAACAATAGTTGTAGGCTTTATGCATTCAGGTGGTGATACTGGGACTCAGCGCGACAAGACTTTTTAAACATCTGTTGTTTTCCATTTGTCAGAAACACCTGCCCTACCTGCCCTCCTCTCATCCGCCGTTCCCTCTCTTCCTCGTTACATTTCCTCTGCTCTCTTTGAATCATCGGGCTGTGTTGCAATGCAGCCTCCAGGGACTTCATGCCCACCCCTGAATCATAGCTCACCTCCCGAAAGGTTAATAAAAGTCAAGGGCATCTGTTTGAGTCGTGCCACGGCTGAGTGCTGGGTAAAAAAATAAATAAATAAAGATGGAAAGAAACTGCCAGGGTATTGTATTGGCTTTTGATTTAAGTAAACAAAAGGGCTCACCTATTTCAGCCCTGGGAAAAGTGACAGCAAGAGCAGTGAGTTTGGCTTTTTTATGAGACCATGAGGTCAAGGGGCAAGAGGGTTGTTTGTGTCCCCCATTATGATATTGTCTCTGAAGTATTTGATGGCTATGAAGGCGGTGTGTGCTACCAGATATCTGTGATACCAGGGAAATATGATTTCTGGACGCACTGTCAAATGCAAAATGATTCTGTTAA
Source organism: Chelon labrosus (assembly GCF_963514085.1). Lineage (NCBI taxonomy): Eukaryota > Metazoa > Chordata > Actinopteri > Mugiliformes > Mugilidae > Chelon > Chelon labrosus. The sequence goes on from NC_140340.1 coordinate 17,471,707, forward strand.
CCTGTGACTTCGATGGAAGCTTTGACGCTGCCAGCCTACCGTAGTTAAGTGCGCGGTGCTACATCACGAGTCATTTTTCATTTTAGCTAGCCAAAATGAAGCAGCTGCTATCACATTTCGGAAAAGTTGATATTCATCTAAAGGCTTTGTTCATGAGTTTCCCCTGCCTTTAAAACCCTCTGAGAGTGAAAATGATCCACCTGTGAGACTGTAGAATCAGTGAGTCGTGCTAATTAGCAATTATATCCACAATCACCCATGTTAATTCACTTAGGAGGAGGTCAGTGTAATTCATTCTCATTTTCAGAAACTCGGACTGACATTAAATTAATGCACCTAAAATAAGTGTCATTTAAGAAGCAGAGTCTTCTTCTCACACGGGCAGTCACACTCACGGTTTCCTCTGTGCCGTTTCATTCTTTCATCCTGCACACACATCCACATCTGCTCACACTCTTCCTGTCTGAATCTTTAACTCTCTCAGGTTCTATTGTAGGATAAATCTAATTTCCTTTCAGAACAAAAACCTCACCTCCGTCTGTGTCTATGTCAACATGTGAGCGGCGTCTGGTGGGAGAGCTTACTTGATTTTCCACTTGTTTCTTCACAAATCTCATCTCACGACCGCACGGTAATAACCTTTGGCATTTACTTAAAATTCAAATGCAACCTTGAATAAAAGGGAGATTCGGTGTTATGAGTTATGTAAAACAGTCAGGGATTGACACATCGTGCAGACTGTAGACCAAGACTATAACAATATATCAGTATTTGAGTTATGAATCTGAACTCATTTTTATACGGAGGATTTATTATTCTTCACAAGGATCATTAAACTGCTCATCTCATTAAACACTTTTGGAAATGCACACAGTCTCTTTCTTATAAAGTGTTATAAGAAATCACGCGTGATATCACATTCCAGTTTACATATGAAGCCTCTGCCACAGCTTAGCTTAGCATAACTACACAAACGGGGACAGCCACGTCTGAAGCAAACTAATGATCATAATCTGTGTTGGTTGATTACAGCCGGACTAGTTGTTGAGCTAGCGCACTGTGTCAACTGTTTGCATAATGGAAACATCTCACTCTCAGTGGTCGCCATCTTGGCTACTTAGTGGAAGACGAGAACCACCAGCTGCTTTTCAAAATTGTTAAAACAGTGGCTGAGAAAGCGGAAGCTGTTGTGATTAGACTGTTAAACACTGCAACATATACACATCTACACAGTTTTTCACTAAGTAGCACTTTAGTTGTTTGATCCATTGTTACATTTATTGGGTTAATTTACTCGTCTGTAATGGTGAAAACAGCATTAGCTCTGTGGATTAGCCAGTCAGAAAGTGCTATTGTCATTTCTGGTGACTGCACAACTTGCTGTGTTTGATTTTAAATGTACATTCTGCAGAAGTAAGCACATAGTGTACTTAGTATACAGTACTACACTGAAGTTTACTAATAGAAGTGTCTGAAATGAGTCTCATTTGTCTCAGCTACTGGGGTGGGTACGCAAAAAGAGATGAGCAGCACAACAAGAGGCTGTGGAATGTTTAATGTAATTTAGTAAACTGTAACGCTAACAGTTGTAGCACAAAGCCGACGGGTTTTGAGTTTGATGCGACACAACTGAGGCGACTCTTGTTACCAACTGAAATAGCTGATTGATTTGAGCTTTACAAACCTTTACCTCTGGGAACTATATATTTCACACACATTAAATCTTCTCACTAGGGATGCACCGAAATGAAAATTCTTGGCCAAAACCGAAAATGAAGAAAAGGGAAAAGGAATAAAAACAAAAAAAAACTTTCTATAATATTTATATAATACTTTATATATTGAAATACGTCCACACCGCAGACATGTTGGCCATTCCAGACAAGCCCACGCTGGCTGCGTCATCACAACTTCCTGTTTCGGCCGTGTTGTTTTGGTGATAAAAGTCTTTCAGCCGAAAACTGAAAATGCACTTTTGGGCCATTTTCAGCCGAAATTTTTCAGTGGCCGAATATTCGGTGCATCCCTACTTCTCACCTAACTTTTCATTTGGGTGAAAAATTGAGTTAGTGCTTTTTACAAAATGCTGCATTATAGAATTCTCATCAATTTTACATCGCCCTCTTGTGATGCCGATTTGCTGATCTTTGTTACTGTATGGGGCGGCACAGTGGCGAGGTGGTTAGCACTGATGCCTCACAGCAAGAAGGTCACCGGTTCAAATCCATGGGCCGGCTGGCCTTTCTGTGTGGAGTTTGCATGTCCTCCCTGTGTCTGCGTGGGTTCTCTCCGGGTACTCCAGCTTCCTCCCACCATCCAAAGACATGCTCATTAGGTTAATTGGTGATTGGACTGGCGACCTGTCCAATTTTGGTGTACCCCTGCCTCTCGCCCGATGACAGCTGGGATAGGCTCCAGCAGACCCCCGTGACCCTTAACAGGACAAAACGGGTATAGAAGATGAATGAATGAATGAATGACTGTTACTGTATGGCAAGTTGTAGCTGTATAGTCACCAAGACATACTGAGCCATATCTTGACCAAGTCCTTATACAGGTCCAAAGCATTTTTCATGATAGGATGGTCAGTGAGAGGGAAACACACTGTTAATGTATACACCAGTCCAAGGATACAGTTGTGTCTGTGTCATTTTATATTATTGAAGAGGAATGCAAACCTTATAAAACAGCAACTTCATTTATTCATTCATTCATAATGAACATCAAGATATTGTTGGAGCAACAGAACATTCACGATGTCTCCTTTGTAGTAAAACCTAATTGCAAGGAGCAATTAAGAATAAATTTAGGGGAAACAAAAGACAGCACACAATTCATCAAACTGGTCCGATACCCTATCAAGAGATTACTTGATAAGTTACCCTGCCTAGTCTCGTTAACATGGTAATTTTTCTGATTTTAACGATTCATTTCCTCTACAGTGGCTCGTCTGTGGACACTCCTTCCAGCTACACTGATTGTATCGAAATACAAATTGTTCCTCTCGATGTTGCCAACGCGTCCGGGAAAGCAGCTCATTAAAACAAACTCTAATTTCACAAGATGATTTTTAAATCTCATTGAATGCAAATGTTTGTGCATATTTCAGTTTTGTAACCAGTCAGCATAATTGTTTGAAGTACACAGAACCCTTGCCTTACCCCTTCCCATCTACATGTACAGATAAACAAGAAATCCAATCCACAGGCTTTGCTGTTTAAGCCCAGTTCAATTCCAGCAGACAGATTCAGAGGAGATTTTCTTTGCAACCTGTGATTTTCACCACTAACCACAGAATGTGAACCAGCAACCCTGGACATGGAGTAAATTGCATCAGATGCTATCATCAATCTCTATCTGTTGGCAGCATGTCTTATAAACTTGCCAGAGTCGAGGAGCTGGAGTTGACTGGATCGCGTTGTATCTCGGTCACACAAGTCTCTTCAGAAAGTCTTGTGTGACGAGCCATGAAAGACTTGCTTGACAGATCCTGGGTGTCCCTGGGATTTTCAATTAATCCTGAGGAAAAAAACAAAGCAACAACACAAAGACAACTATTAACACAGTTTAAGTTAAGTTAGTATGTTGGTGGCATTCAAACATCTGAGCTGTAAGAAGAGATTAAGAAACGTGAATAATTTAAAGTCCATAATTTACTTTGTACATCTTATCTCATACTTTTTTTCCCCTTTGTTTAGATTCGTGTTTTGTTTTTGTTTTTTTTGCGATCCCTTCTCACACGGAGGAGGAGATTCTTGTAAGTAATCCATTTGTGACCATTTTTTATACAACTCAACTTGTTTAAGTTGTATTGAGGATTAAAGTTATGCATAATTAAGGGCCGTGGCCGCTTTGAGTGACAGGTGGGCGCTGTCCCAGGTCGCTAGCTTTGTGCTTGGTGTCACACATTCACCTCAGCTCCGCACACACGCTACCACTTCTTTTATTACTGAAGATGACTATTTTTTAGACTGGAGTAATGCAAAGTCTGCTGCTGACAAAATGGCAGCTGCCAGAGCCATCGCATTGAGCTTCAAACCGTTCTTCAGCTATCTTTGGGTCGTCCACCTTTACATACAGTCCAGGCTTGAGCCACATTAAAGGGGAACGACTGTTTTTACAACCTGGACCTTATTTCTGGCCTAAAATACGGTTGTTTACTCACCCATATAGGTCAATCTACAGAACCCAGAAGATGTTAACAGCTAACTCCGGACTCAACGGGGAATAGCACTAGCGTATGATAACAAAATATTGGTGAAATGAACGAGTTTCACGGCAGATTATGCATTATTCAGAGGCTACGTTTCGGCGCCCCAGTCACTCCCACTACATGGGTATACGCTGATCTAATTCTCTCCCCAAGGAATACGAATGACACAAAAGTAATATGGGTGAGTAAACAGCCGTATTTTATGTCAGAAATAAGGTCCAGGTTGTAAAAACAGTAGTTCCCCTTTAAAACCCCAAAATCTCATGCTTTGTTGCAGACTGAGTGCCAGAATACTTTACACTTCTCCCAAGACAACAATCTTTTGAGTTTCACACAAAAATCTATTAAATTGGAGGTTAGCTGATCATTCGTTTAAAGCTCAGATTGCAGTAGTCTCGTGTTCTTTGTCAAAATCAAACGGCTGTCATGGTGCATAGATCTGCATGATATCTGTGTCCACCTCAGCTTAACAAGGTAAAACCTTAATCTTTTATCAACAATTATAGAAAAAGAAGTATCTTCCCTTAAGTCTCCGCTTTAAAGAATAACAACAACATTCTTTTTAATCAGTCTGACTTTAAAGCCCTTCACAGCACCAAAACAGCTCCCCATAAACTCACTAATGATGTTCCGCTGGCTGCCAGTGTTGAGTATTGCTCTATTTTAATCCCTCTGGATCCTAGCATTTCCTTTGATACGGCTGATTGCTCCATTTTACTTGACAAAAATATGACTTGACTCCATTGGCTCGGTCTTCATGCATACATACATACATACATACAAAGAAGTTTTTTTTTTTTTTTAAAGTGTAGATACATTTTCACTTTTAAGTCCTCACGTGTCAGGTGTTTTCTGACACAAACATTTTTGTCTCCTGCGATTGTGACCTGAACATCTTTGGCGTTTTAGACTACTGAACACAACAAGCAGTTTGAATTGTCTTTAAGGTTTAGGAAATTCAGAATATAATTTTTGCGTCATTCTTTTAATATATTGTACCAAATGGTAATTTATATTAAAATTAAATATTAGTTGTTGCATGAATGAACACCAAAATTGTGTGTACAGCAATTTTACAGTTCCTTTTTTTTTATGTTGACTCCTTCTGCAATCTGGCTGTAGTAATCACTTGAACCTGTTGGCACGCTGATGTGTAATTTCTTTAATTCACTGGACAGAACATTATTTAATTAGCAAGCTAAACCCTGTAGCTCCATATACAAATCACTATTCTCATCATAAGGTCCCACGAAAGGTGTTATCAATAACCGCTGAAAGCTCACGTGCAGAGAGCAGTGATCAATAGTTTCCCCTGCCTGTTCTAAAGGGCATATCTGTCCCCTGTTTGACAAACTGCTTCTTAAGATTCCCGAGCAACATATGAGTAGTTATTTCTAAATTCTCTTTAATTAATCATTCCCCATTGATTTTCTACATATTACACCGTGAACTTTCTGTGAGTTTAGGTGCTCAAACGACTGTGTGAATGTCGCCACAGCTGTCTTCGTGCTCGCTCTCAGTGAATTCCGTGCTCAGTTCAGCAGTCACTACCTGCTCCACACTGTTACCCCGAGAGGATCAATATCCAATTCAGACTACACTGGCTTTTGCAATAACCACCTTACAGGCTGAATCGCTTGTCCTAAAAATCCGTCGCACCACGACTGGCTTTGTCTGCGTCTTGCCGGCCTAATTAGATGTCTCCATGACAACGCCCACTCGTGCCAACATCACCACCTTCACCGTTGCTGTCACCGTCGTCACGCTGCCTGCAAAGCATCATAGCTAATAATAATAACATTAATAATAATAAGACAGGTTTCATCCCAGACATCTTTGAGATGCAGATCTTGTTGCTCTTTAGATTCTCTGAAGTATTAATATTGAATTGATGGTTGAAATGATTCCAGAAATACTTATTGGCTTTTTGAAGGCTTCCAGCCATAAAGCCACAGGACATTAGACGTTTTTCAAAACATAGAAAGAGACACAGCAGGAATACTCATCGTCTGATAAGGTTCATCAAAGGGAAAGTAAAACTGAAATTACAAACTTCCGGAGATTCATTTATAGAGACTGATTTTTGTCAAACTCAACTCAGACATTTGTGAGACGCTACACTGCAGAGGACAAAGGGAGATTTAGGGCTATATTGATATGTAAGTCTGTGGCTACGTGCTAAAGCATTTCTGAAATGAAATCAGATTATTTGGCTATTGTCTCTCCAAAAGTATTGATTCTCATACTACTGCTGCACCTTGTTCTGCCTTTATTATTTCTCAGCAAACTAGAAGAAAAAAAAACCAATCTGGTATCTCTGAAACAGATTGTGTTGTCCCCTCTGCTGCCTCGTGACACCATGCGTGTGAATCAAGATGCAAGACACCACTGTGTCATGTGCCGTGTGCAGAGGAAGTGGTGGACTTTTACTGTTTTCATGGCAGACGTAGGTCACGCATGAAAATGGAGTGGGAGAAAGCCTTCTCCCACCAGCAGCTGGTTTCTGTGAGCATTTCTTTGCTGGTAGAAACTACTCCGAGCAAAGCTCTGAGTCCTGTAACTGTAATTTAACCTTAACCACATACTGAGACACATTTTTTCCATCTACCTCTTTTGGAGTATTATATAGGCGCTATAACGGCAGCATTCTTTTTCTTTGGAGAACAAGTTGCTTCTAAAAAAGCTAGCCGCTGTATTAGTGTCTGCTAGCAACACTGTCATTACTTAGTACTCATTTAAAAAGCAATTACCATACTTTAATAATTACTCCGCAGCAAGGGTTTACCTGTTTGTTTTTGCTTTCATTAGTCGACTGTGCTCCATCAATACACTTCAAACAAAAATACCTGCACACACAAACCTCGCATCTTTTCTCTTTAACCCTAATAGAAGCAGAAAAAAACAAGACGTTGTGGTTTGACAGCCCACAATTCGGAGGGATTTACTGACCATCCGGCAGCACCTAGCTTAGCCTCGCTGGCTGCACACAGATCTCCAGAAGTCTCAGCCGAAGCTGCAAAGTTCACGCTCGGTTCAACACTAAATAAAATTATGTGGCTCCTGAATGTCAGTGTACCTGTGCTTAATGCTAACAAGATGGCTAAAAAAACACTGCGTTCAAAAAGGAAGGGGTGGGAATTAGCGGGATTGTTCGCTCTGTCCACTGAATGCAGAGAGCAAAGCTGATATCAAGCCTCTGTCTATTAGCTCTGCCAGACACCAAAAAATCTCCAAGTACAGTTAGACAGCATTACTATGAAGTAGTAAATGTATTTTAATTGCTAAAATTGTAATACTTTAGTGATTCCAGTTGATCCTTGTAACCGTGCTTTTGTTTTTTACGATATAGTTCTCATAGACTTCCATTAAAAAGCATGCTGCCTAGCTACATGCATAGTAAAGAAGAGCTCCCCAAAATTAGATAATGCCGATAATAAGAAAGAAAAAGAAACTCACATTTCACACGCAATGACGTGTAAGCACAGCTAAAATCAGCTGAAACATTTTATTAGATGAATTTGACAAGTCCTCAAATGGGCAGTGAAAACGTACACCATGGGGATAAGGGACAAACTGTGGTACTGTATCACTAAGAACTGCGAGAGAGGAGCAAAGTATATGTTTTGACCTCAAGGTGAGAGATGTCTGTGCCACAAGAGGGAGACACAGTGCCAACCAAGTGTTAAACATAAACATCTATATACTTCCAGACTGTGGGGAAAATATTTCTAACTCAGATTTAACCACAGAAATTATTTTGGATAAATGCAGATGAACATATGTGGTTAAAATTATAAGTGATTTGTAGCCCATCTACTTGGTTTACATGAAGTGCTCCTGGTGAGGCTTTAAATAAACTGCTCCTTTCTCTACATTAAAATCTCATATTCATGTGTTTACACTGGGGAACGTATCAGGATCTCTTGGCACTTCTCTGTGTTAAACAAAGACATACCTATTGTGAGCTTGTCAACCTTTAAGACATGGAACAGCTTCCTTGTAGCAGCAAGTAGGCGACTGACGCTTTTATTGTTTCCACTGGACTCGCGGGAGCTACAATTGGTCTTAAAACACAACTGTGGAGCAGAAATTGCCTGCAAATGATCAAATGTCAATGTTTTCTCCAGCAATGCTCGATTTCAAGATAACATGTTTGACATTTTAGTTAGAAAAGGCAAAAAACTAAAATCACTTTTCTCAGGAAATCTTTTAAAGCAATAAACATCCCATATGTGGGTTAGGGTTAGTCAGTCAGTGAAGAAACATTTCACTGTAACAACTGTGGATTAGTTTGTCTTTTCATATAAACAATGAGTTAAAGACTCATTTTGACAAGAGAGTAGGCCATCATTAGATCATCTTCCACCTGTTCCCGGTTCCAAAGGCTTCAAAGCACATGAACATTTTTCTACAGCATTACAACAGAAAAAAATAAATAAATATATATGCTCATGAATCTGCTGTCATTTCTCTTGACTCTATGAAGAATCTGTGGTATACTTTCACATAACAGACACTCACCTCACTATATAAATCAGATGTTTTGCATCATGAATTACGCTGAGATTCCCGATGCCTTCTTTCCCTAAACCTCATGGATATATTAATGTACGACTAAAATAATTTGTTGTAGCATATATCCGTTCCTCAATCCCTTCTCTTTTAGTTAGCATTTTCTAGGTTGTCTTTTTGAGCACCTCATCATCTGCTTCATGGATAATTTTGGCACGGGTGTGTCTCCATATGGGAGAACCTTTTGAGTCATTTTCACTCATCATAAATTTATTTCCTCTGTGGCAGAAGCACACGCTACACAACCCTTCAGAAGCCCCCGTAGGTTAAAGTAGACTAACGAAACATTTTTAAGCCTGACTAACTCTCAAAGGCAAACGTATTATAAATGAAGTTGAAGGCACTTACAGGCCCAGTAAGACTTTAAACAACATATATAATAAAACACTCTTTGAGAGACGTTTTTCGTTAAATAAGAATGTCAAATGTTGGGAATAAAATGTCAGTGTCTTATACTATAATGTAAATCACCCAAAATTTGGTCATTTCTGATTTTAAAAAAATTAATAAAATTAACCCATTGTATTGTTTTGAGGAAAATACAGTGTTTTTAATGCAGTTTTTTTAACCCAGTATAAAATGAAATGAAATGAACCAAATCATATGATGGGACAATAATCCATCAGGTATACATTTCGAGATATTAATAATATTTTAATTAATATATACACACACACACACACACATACATGGAGGGTGTCTTCAGCAGCCAGTAATCTACAGTCTCACCACTAGATGCCACTAAACCGTACACACTGGTCCTTTAAAAACACATGAAACTTGTCGTAAATAAGTCAGATACTATAAAGGAGGTATTGGAAACTGTCTGATAAGCCCAGTTAGATATTAATTACATTTCCTGTTTCTTTTCATATGTCAGATGTTTATAGTAATCAGATTTTTGTAAATATAAAACGTATTTTGAACTTATCAAGTATTGATCGAATAACTCAGGGATCCATCAGTGTTTTTAGAAACTGATATCAGAAGCTGATAGACTGAACTGGATTCATGTTCCTTCTGTTGTTTGATGGCATCAGATATTGAATGGATTTAAGGTCACTACATAATTGCTGGACGAAAACAATCCTCTCGATGGCGTGTCTTATATGAGCATTACGCTCTCAATATGACAAATGTGTAAAAATGTGGGGTTTTTTTTGTTTTTTTTTATGGTGACCTTTTGTGTTGTAAGTTCAATCAAATCCAATTCTCTGCCCCACCTCATCCCCCTGATCTCAGCAAGCTGTGAAAAGCAGGAGTCATCATATAACACTGGCACCAGAAAGCCAGACCCTGACATTTAAATAAAAGATGGCGCAATTCATAGAAAATCTGATAACACAGAATAGCTTTTACCCCGTCTTCATAAGGAGGTCCTCACTTGACGGAAGCATTATTTTTATCTACTGTGCTACATTGCCAGGAAATTAAATATTCATGGGCCCCTTATTTACATACAATGTGTTTTATCTCAGTAGGTGAACCTTATTCAAGGGCACTGTTTTTTGTTTTTGTTTTTTTATCGTGGTGATTCACTAACCTTTCTTTTAATTGTGTTAAATTTCAAGTGCCTACCTTGCTTTGGCACTTGAGCGCTGAAAGAAACAAGCAGAAATTATGTAAGGTACGTTCCCTTTTGGATTTATGCACCTCAGACATTTGAAAGTGAAACCATTGTCATGTAGCTTCATTGTCAAAATACAGCAACTGATGAATATTTCATCCTTCCTGCCTACCAAATCTTTCCTGCCTGCATACTGATGTTCCCTGCATTAAAACACTGCTGTGGACGGTGATATTTCCTGTAAAGAGGGTTGAGATTGGTCACGAGTGCAAGTCAGTCGGAAAGTTGCTTTTAGTCACACATTTGGATTGTAATTCACTGTACAAAATAAGAGACAAACATTTAATTAAATGTACCCCTACAGATCAGATATTGAAAAACCCTGAAAAACCAAACATTAATCTTAATTGTAGCGGCTTGTGTAAATAGCAGCATGCAATATTATTTTAATAAGAAGCATCATAAACTTTTATTAGACAAATAACTTCAGAAAATTATACAGTTTATAATTAAAGAGTGAGTGTGTAGGATTTAGGGGGATCTATTGGCAGAAATTGAATTTAATGTTCACATTTTCACGTTCACGTTTTTGCCTTGCAGAAAATAATAATCATTGCATTGATTCATTTATATCTGTATAGGGAGTGAGGCTTTTTCCGCGGAGCCTGACATTTTTCTACATCTGCCCAGAACAAACAAACTAAACAATGGTTCTCGAGAGGAGCTTTTTACATTTTCAGCACAGTCTTCAGCAGCCAGTAATCTACAGTCTCACCACTAGATGCCACTAAACCGTACATACTGGTCCTTTAAAAACACATGAAACTTGTCTTAAATTAGTCACATACTATAAAGCAGGCATAGGAAACTGTCTAATAAACCCATGCCTTAGTCTCTAGCCATCAGTTGGTTCTGTGGCTAATCCTGTCCACATCGCTGTGTGTGAGTATGTGTGTGTCCTTATGCAAAACATGGAACATGGTTAACCAAAACAAAAGGTTAAAAAAAAATATAAGGTCAGCAGTTAAAGTCTCTAGTAATAATCTCCATCCTTAATTCATACAGCCTCACAACTGTCTGTATCATTTTGTGTTTTGGGTTTGGGTTTTGAGTTATGTCATGTTAACGTTGTAAAATCAAATGCAAAAAGCTTAATTGCTAAATTCATAGTGTGCCGGCCAGATGTCTGCTGTTCTCCAACGTCTCTTCAATCTGAGCCTCAGACTGGAGAGGGTGCCGCTTCTCTGGACGACCTCCTGTCTAATGCCCGTGCCCAAGAAGTCGTCTCCATCTGGCCTCTGTGATTACCGTCCAGTTGCCCTTACATCCCATGTGATGAAGGTGCTGGAGAGGTTGGTGTTGGCCCATCTTAGGCCGCAGGTGAGATTGTCTTTAGACCCTCTACAGTTTGCCTGCCAGCCGTGTCTGGGGGTGGATGACGCTGTCTTCTGTCTGCTGCAGTGAGCTCATTCACACCTGGATGGTGGCCGAGGCTCAGTGAGAATCATGTTCTTTTATTTCTCCAGTGTCTTCAACACCATCCAGCCTTTGTTGCTGGGTGAGAAGCTGCGGTCGATGGGTGTCGGTGCGTCCACTGTCTCCTGGAACACTGACTACCTCACAGACAGGCCACAGTTCGTGCGTTTGGGTCATGTCCTGTCTGATGTGGTGGTGTGGGAGCACCACAGGACACAGCACAACTCTGAGTCATGTCACATACAGAAATTTTCTGATGACTCTGCAGTTGTAGGGTGTATAAGCGGTGGACGGGACGAGGAGGAGTATAAATGGCTGGTGGACAGATTTGTGGGGTGGGCTGAAAGGGATCACCTGCTGCTTAACGTGGACAAGACCAAAGAGATGCTGGAGATAGGTTACCAGTCTGCTGCGGCCAGCACCCTTTTATCTGCTGTGGTCTGCTGCGGGAACAGCATTGCAGCCAGTGACGCCAATAGAGTGAACAAGCTGACCAGGAAGGCTGGCTCCGTCACTGGCTGCCGACAGGAGACTTTTGAAGTAGTGGTGGAGAGGAGGACACTAAACAAACTGTTATCAGTCATGGATAACCCTGAGCACCCTCTCCACCACACAATAGACAGACAACGGAGCACCCTTCCAGAAGGCTCAGACAGTTTTGTTGTTTCAAAGAACGCTACAGGAAATCTGTACAAATCCTCATCTATCTATTCACATGACTGATAAACGGATACCAAAAATGCTATCTACAAGTCATTTTCAATAGAAGCCAAAAATATGAAGTTACAAACTGACACCCAACACTTAGGTGTCACACGCTACAAATCAATGCTGTGTCGCCTTCGACCTTTTTCCCGTCCTTCAATGACACGATGGAGCATCACCCAGTCACATCAGTATAAAATTGACAGAAAATAGCGCGTTCGTGAAGAATCACACCGTTTATGAGAAGCTAGAAGAAGCTGATTGAAGTTTGAACGGCAATTAGTCATTGTCATTAGTACTACCGCCAGTAGTAGCAGCAGCAGGAGCAGCAGCAGCAGCAGCATTCTAGTGTTGAACGAGTAGAAATCTCATGGGTTTCTTATCAGCACATACAGTATGTAATACACATACAGCGCAGCATGGGGTGCGTTCCCTGTTACTCTGTTCTGCACCTCCACTCTGCTGCCTTATTCCCTGGAGGCCACCAGCGCATTATGAGGTATGAGAACAGCTCTTCTCAAGCCATTTGGCGTCTTGCAGAAAGGTTGCCGCAAATGTATAGACTGGAGAAGCTGTGAAGCTTGCCACGATTTTACTAGAGATTTGTTGATGTCATGGTGGTTATTTTTTTTGTTTGTTTTTTGAAAAAATCCTCAGGCTATGAGCTGTGGTCCCATGCATTTTTTTCCCCCCTCTGATGAATATTGCATGGATTCCAGCTTGACTGGCCAGGCAGCTCCAGCTCTTAATAAAATCACTGTGAAATGGTGAGGTAAATTATGCCCTAACTGCAGTGGCACCAGTTAATTATTCATTAGGAGCTTTTCAAACAGTCCAGGCCTACACACCTTTACTGACAAAGCTTCTGACAGCAAGGCGGAATTAGCATTCACAGGAAGTCCTGTTAGGCAAAAATAAAGGATTCCTGTACCTGTCATGGAAACAGATGTATGAAATGCAAATGGTATTGTATTACAGGCTTCTTCACTTCCTCAGAACTTTGTTTACTCTGTGTTTCTCCAAATTATCATGCTTATTTTCTGAAAAACACGAGATGGTTATGATGGATGTGGCTGTGTTGCACGCTGCCGGTCTTTATCTGAAGAGCACAAACACACACACACACAACAAACTGGTGCATATTTATGTGGTAAAGTGTTTATGCATTCGTGGTTTTAATCAAATAACTATGCTGACACGGGTGTAAAGGGTGGGCTGTTTAAATAAAGGGCACTGTGGGAATTTGCTTATAAATCTAGATTAAGTTAAGAACTACAGCTACATGTATATAGGAAAAGTTTCCAAAGGAGACCACGGTTGTACTTCCGCTGCATAATCCATTATTTCACTCGAGCATACACAGCATTTTTTTTATTTGTCCCTGCAGGAAAGATCCTTAATTCCTCTGCACTCTTCACAACATTAAAGAGAGCATGGTGGTTTTTTATTTTCAGCATGGATGCTCTGGGTCTCTTGTTGAAACCCATGCATACCTGCTCTACACTCTGATACCCTGTGTCTAACCGTGTGAATGGAAAGTGCTACTTTGCATGGAGCAATTCTGAGTCAATTTTCCCAACCTCCTCAACCGGAAAATGAGCAGAGCACAGATAAGATGCAAAAATGCATTGTCGAGTGTGTAGTATATCTGCCTTATGATGCCGTACAGTGAAAATCCTGTGGACTGTCGCCAGGGAACCGACTGTAACCTGAATCGCATTGCATAAATATTCTCGCATTATCTCCACGGTAATGTATCCAGCTCCTCCGATCATTTCTGGCTCTGATTCAGTTTTGTTGTCCTTTCATCAGTTATTAGCCCGCAGAGCTATATAGTTATGGATTCCTTGATAAATGGATTTACTAAAGCCAGGATAAATGCTTGTGATGCAGTCACGGCACTGCAAAGAGCCTAATGGATGCCGCTAATACCAATACATGATTAGAATGAATGAGTCATTGACCCAAGCACCCAGAAATGGTTTAAAAGTATACGGCACTAGGATAGACACTTCATCACTAAAATTGCTGCCAGAAAATGTAAAATATAATCTTTTTTTATATGAACTATAGTCAGAATTTTCTCTATTTTTAAGCAGTAGTAGGGCAGGGCTTTGAAGACACCAGTGTTAGTCGACGGACTGTCATGAAATCATTCATTCTTTCTTGGTAATGAAACCTAATGAGTATGCTGATGCTCTGACCGTTCATCTGCCAACACTAGCAGGTTTCCATTTCATTTTTTTGTCAGTGACGTCTGACAAATGTTGGATGGGTTACAATGAAAGGAATTACAAGCACAATGTAATTTATATATCCTCAAGTCGGTATGTATGTGCGAAGTTAAAGAGCTTCTGTATCTTTTTTTTAGCATGCATTTCTACATGTTACCATGGTAATGCATCATGCATGTAAATATTTTAGCATGGAAAAGCATACCTTTCTTTGGTCTGCTACAGAACATAGTTCTCATACCTGAGATGAATCCCTCTAGCTAATGTTTGAGGGTTGCAACCAGAACCTATTTAAAGAAAGGGCAAGGTGTTTAGGTTCTAGCGCAAGTGAAAAGATCTGAGGCACATGGTTGGCATTTTGTTTTTGGATTTAATTAACGGACTGAATTGGCACATTATGCAGTGGCGTGCTTAATTGTAAGAATTTGGAAATTTAAAATGAAAACCAATGCAGAATTTTCTCCTCATTTTAGACCTCCAGGTTTGTATTTGGAACGTGAACTTGATGTACATTAAACTTTGTCCACATGATGTCCCCACTCATTAACATATTAAGTTTATGAGTCTCTTTGCAAAGAGAGGATTTTACTCTAGGAATATCACAGCTTCTGCTCAATAATCCATTCAGTTTGAGGACATCATATTTATAACTCCTCTCTGTAATATTAACTTGCCACTCTGTAATAACTGTGAAACATCTGAGCCAGGCTCAGTCTGTTGGCCACGCAGGAGGGGAAAATAATGAAAGAAATTCAAATGTTGTGCCGGAGTTATGTGCTCGTTCCAGCCTCCACTGAAGCTGGGGCCTGAGCCAAAGAGTCTCGTGGTGTAACAGTGCTCTTGTCTCTCAAATTTTATCACTCAATAGACCTGCCATCTGGCCAGTCTCAGAGGTGTAGAGAGACAGTGATCCAAAATAGAAGCAGTAATAGAAAAGGTCAGACACAGAGTAAAGGCATCTGTAAAATTACCCTCTTGGCATCATAGCGTAGCGTGGTGACAGATTTAGTACAGCTCTTTAATGTATTTTCTATACAGAGGAGGAATATGCCTTGGTCACAAATGAGGGCATTCATTTTTATTACTGGTAATAATAATAACATTAATGCCTATATCCCCTAGATAATCACCTGCTCTATGTCCTTGATATGTAAAATAATTGAAGGGAACACTGTGAAATTGCCTCTTAAAAAAGATTTGATTTGGACCACATCCAGAGCAGCAAGGCCACAAATAGGAAAAGATAAATCTGCTGATGCACGTTTCCCCGCATCACAAATCCTCTTGATTACCCCACTCTTGTATGTTTTGTGCGGATGATTTGTGGGGGCTTGATCAGCGGCTCACTCACTCAAAAACGGATCTGTCCTAACCTCTCCCCATGAAGGCGCGCGCAGGCTCGAAAACTCTGATCTATGGTACTGCAGCAGGAATTGACCCTCATCGGATAAACCGCTCCAAATTGCCTCCCTGATATATAGCTGGCCCTTGTTACCGCTCGCCCCCACCCCCTGTCAATTTCCCCCATTCCCCTCAAGGTCAGCTCTCCGTGCTGTTGGACAAAGTAGCAGAACAGCTCTCCTGTTACTGCCTGTCTGCCTCACATCCAGCTCTCCCCGGCTCTCGAGCCTCCTCCCCTCCGCCCCGTGCTCCAATCACATTTAAGATACGTTAATGGCTACAAGCACCTTCCTGCAGCGCCACGGGGGTTAGAGGGTAAATATGTTGACACCAAACACCAAATGGCTCAAAATCAAAGAGATACAAGGTTTAGGAATACTATTAAACCCTGAAGGCATTCCAGTAAAATACAGTGATTCATAAAGAAAGAAAGCAACAAAGCAAAAATACTACTTTTCTCCTTTCACCTAGAAAATCATATTTTTAGTTCAGATTTTCAGCGTCGACAAGATACAATTTGCAACTAAAGATTTTACTAACAAAAAAGCCGAAACATGGCAAGCAGCTGATGCCAGCAGATTGGAGATCAGGAGATTGACTAACTTATTTGGACCAGTCTACAGGAAACCAAGAATCAAACCGTCTTCGTAGCCCTGCCACTAGTGTGGCTTAAAACTGATTAACGGATTAGCTGATCAGCAGAAAAATGATTGACTGTTTTTTCGTTTTTAAGTCTGGTGTATGTCTGCTAGTTCTAGTCACTTATAGGCAATTGTTTAACATTTTTCACATCTAACATGTTTCACTTCTAATGGTAACGGCACAGCTCATTAATTAACATAGATTCTTTGTTAGCCAGGCACAGTAACGTCGTGGAGTCTGTGTGCTTTCCTTATGGGAACTAATCAGAGCCGAGACGTAGTTCAGCCCCTAAAACCCCCGTGAAACAGCAATTTGTTGTGTTTACAGTCGGGTCTGTGTTAATCCAGTCAGATACAACGTGTTAATTAGTGAGCTTTAGAGGAGCTCGTGGGCCGATTTTCTGACCTTTGGACGGAGCCAGGCTAGCTGTTTCCAGTCTTTACATTCACTGAGTTTTTAAATCCGGTCATGTTAAATATTTACTGTAAAAAAACATATAAGTGGTATCGAGAAAGCGAATGTGTATATGTCCCAGAATATCAAACTATTTATTTTAATATGCACTGTTCATTTTTAGTGTTTGGCATTACAAGAAATGCTACAACTTTATTTTAGTGAAAACACTGTACAATGCAGTCACAAGTGATAATTAAAGCTTGTAAAAAGATCTCTTAAAAAACACCACTAGCTAGCACCAGATAGGTTGTATTGAATTAAACAAGGGGGCAACGTTTTCCTTGTGTAAAAGGGAGAATGTGTGATTTCTTGCTTCTCAAGTTCCATTCTTTAAAATGATTCATGATAAAAATTTAGCGCGTTGTTGTTATTGTTGAAAGACAAACCCCAATAATTTACCCGCCGCGCAAGAAGAGGCAGGAAACACAAACTCAAAGGGGACTTTGTTGCCCTCTCCCACTTGTTCACTCTGCATGATGGGCTGTGTATTGCGGGAGTCCTCGCGCCATTTCCTAAAATGCTGCTTCATCAAACAATGGGACCCCTGCCACGACGGAACATGCCCCACCATAGGTACTTTATCTGTTTACACAGGAACTGAGTCTGCCGAGTGTTTGATGTGTGTGAAATTCTACACAAAGCTGTAGGTTCCCCACAGGAAAAAAAAGCAACATACAGCCAGGTAAATTTGTATTTAACTGAACAAGGTCTTAACTTCATTTATTTTCTCAAGGCTGTCTGTTTAGGTTATATTGCTTTTGATTTTGATTACGTGAATCTGTAGTGATCCCCGTAGGAACATCTGGGTTGTTCAGGCTGCAGGAAGTCATCTATAGATAAGACTGGAGCAACAACGGGGAGTTTTAAAGGCAGCACAACAATAGAACGCATTAAAGAGAAAACAATTAAGAGTTAAACAAACATACATGGTCTTTGTTCCTGGATTGAGGCCTTACTACATTTCCATATGTGTACAATGACTGCATGTCCTTGAGAAGTGATCATCTACTGCTGAAGCAGACACATTGATATACGTTATTTATACACGTACATTAAGAAATGTGTTCCCCCCGTTATCCTTCATAGATTGCTATGAATCACATGTGAGGCTAGAGTCAGCACTACTTTCATATTACGTACTAATAGTTAGAAAAATCCTTGCACCATTAAATGTATTCTCGACCTTGAACGCAGTTTCTGACCAAAAGCTTTGTGGAGAAGCTTTATGGTTACATGTAGTCTTATGGAGCTGTTTAGATTTTCATTTTAAAGACTTTTACGTTGGATTTAAATTCAAGTTCAGTCCGAAACAAATGCATCATATGTTCCAAGCCTGTAGCAGAGGTGCTACACTGACATTGGGATTTTATCTTGAAAACTGTGCATTTTGAATCCATGCAACGTGCATCTTATTACTTTAGGAGACTGATCATTACTGAAGCCCCTAAGGAAAAAAAAGGAACAGCCTACTTAAAGGTGCCCAGCGGAGTTTTGACTTGTATCACCACTAGGGAAGAATGTTTTTAGGGAATGATTTTATTAATTTTATGGATTTTGTTTGAATTAATTTATGTTAGCATTGAAAATTTTAATTTTAAAAGTGGAGTTAAGAACACAGCAACCAAGAAAAAAATTCAAGAATAAGTTTAATAGTGAGCCAAAACTGGAGCCTGTATGGCAGAAAGTATTGTGTAGCCGGATATCTGTCAGCACAAAGGAGTGCTTGAAGTACGCCATAAGAGAGAATACTGTGTGTGCGCGTGATGGAAGGGGAGGAGGCTTGTAAACAAACAAAAGATCAAAACAAAGCTTGCGCAGAAACCTCTTCAGCTTCCGATCCTTTCACCGGCCACTTTCTGCAGCGCCCACTGGTGTGTATCACTCTGTGCCATGTGTGTCTCAGAATCTGTGCGGCAACATTGAAAGGTCCTCTGACATGAAACAATGCATTCAAATACCACCCAGAAAACACTTTGTATTTAATGAAATACATCGGTGATGGATGCAGAGGCCCTGGCACGGACCCACCGGTCTGTTTGTTCGCATTAGGATGCACGGCAGCCCTTGTGTTTAGCCACACAGCACAGTACAAATTAGCAAGATTAAATTGTGTTTTGACATTAATGCAGTCAGGTGCACCTAGAAAATAACTGAGGGTTGTCGCTGTTGTAGTAATTATCCAAGACATGCACCACCGGATGAAGACACGGTTGCGAAGATGCAGAATCAAGTTAATTTTAAAATTCTTTTGTTTTTCAATTTGAAGTTTGAACATGAGAGTAAACAATTAACGTGCCACTACCCTCACAGATTTATGCTCCCATACTGTAGTAGGGAAACCTGATGGTACGTTACCTGACCCGCACCAAACAGAAGGCGATTTTAGTCGAACCAGATAGCTGCTGTCGTTAAATAAGCAACAGTTTAAACTTCACCTTGCAAAGTTAAATGTAAGATGTAGCTGTTCTATTTAGAGTTCGGAATTTTTTGCCCATGATTGGCAAAAATCATATTTTAAAACTGTGCTGTAGTGGTTAGCACTGATCATGGCAAGAAAGTTCCGGTTTCAAATCCTCGGGCACGTCTGTGGCCTTTCTGTGTGGAGTCTGCATGTTCTCCCTGTCCAAAGATACTGCTAAAAAGGAGGTGGGCTACCAACTGTAAAAAGAAGGACAGCGGTTTTGACTGAGATGGCATTCATTCATTCATTCCTTTTCTGTAACCGCCTTTCCTCTGGGGTGGGGGGCTGGAGCCTATCCCAGCTGTCATTGGGCAAGAGGTGATGTACACCCTGGACAAGTCGCCAGTCTGTCACAGGGCCAAGACAGAGAACCTGACAACCACTCACACCTACGGCCAATTTAGAATCACCAATTAACCTAACAAGCATGTCTTTGGACAGTGGGAGGAAGCTGGAGAATCCAGAGAGAACCCACGCAGACACAGGGAGAACATGCAAACTCCACACAGAAAGGCCCATGGGTTCTCTTGCTGTGAGGCATCAGTGCTAACCACCACAGCCACCAGATGGCACTCATTTAGAGAAACTAGGTGACAATCTTTTGAAGCTGATCAGAGCTGGAGCTAATAAATGCCAGTGACAAGTGGAGTTACCTGACCCAAGAATGAATGCTGGTTTTTGCCCTTTCCAACTAAACACCAAAGCCAGATGTTAGTGGCTGTCGGGCATTTAAACATGACCTCACAAAACATTCATTCATTCATTCATCTTCTGTAACCGCTTGTTCCTGTTAAGGGTTGTGGGGTCTGCTGGAGCCTATCTCAGCTGTCACCCCGGGTACACCCTGGACAGTTCGCCAGGGCTAACACAGAGAGACAGACAACCATTCACACTCACATTCACACCTACAGCCAATTTAGAATCACCAATTAACCTAATGAGCAAGTCTTTGGACGGTGGGAGGTAGCCGGAGTACCCGGAGAGAACCCACGCAAACACAGGGAGAACATGCAAACTCCACGCAGAAAGGCCTAGTCGGCCCATGGATTCGAACCCAGGACCTTCTCGCTGTGAGGCAACGGTGCTAACCACCTCGCCTCACAAAACAGCCAGTGCTATCTTTAGATACTTGCTTGTTGTTGGTATTAGGGGTTGAACGACTTCTGACTTTTTAAAGTCGACTAATGTGGTGAAAGTCGAGTCGACGTCGACTAGCATGTACTAGCCGGTTAATTGACTTACATATTCTGCATGTCACGGTAGTACGGGCTTCATCTTGAGTGAAGTATTTCCACACACTGTGTGGATGATGTGGATTGCTGGATTGACCCACTGGGCTCCTCACCTGCCTTCTCCGAGGCATCTTCATTGTTATTGTCACGTGATCGGCGACTAGTCGGCAGGAGCCTCCGTCATGGCACAGCAGTAAAGTCGACTAGTTGGTACAACCCCTAGTTGGTATTTTGATACACAGCCATAGTTCTGCATATTATTCGAGTTCGCATCCACACTTTTGGTATGAAATACAGCTTTGTATCCCAGTGTGATGAGTGTATTTCCTCCAGACTGAAGGACCTAATGAGTTTGTTATATCCTTTAGTAAGCTATTCAAGAGACTAATGTCCCCTGAACTGCCTTTTCGAGCAAATGATGAATTGCTGTCTAAGCCAGAGCTGGACAGACCGTCAGTCGGTTTCGGGCTCAGTGTCTCGGTGACTCTGTTTCTTGGCCTCAGTCCATCGTAGAAAAAGTCTGCCAAAACTGTTTTTGTGCACCGGACAAAAACACACATTGGCTATATATGTGTGTAATGAGGTGAGCAGGGGTGAGGTTGCGGTATGGCCTTTTTTACACATTGCACCAGGTGAGCGCTTTCCTGTCACTGCAAATAGTATGTGTGATCTAATTGGCTTTTGCAACATTACGCCCTCACCCTGACCCTTATGAAAACCTTGCGCTCTCTCAGTTCACCAAGCCGGGATTTACTCCACTTTCACCTGGAACACGTTCACTGGCCAGAAGGTAATTGCCACTGACTTTTTGACCTGTGAGTGTCAGTTCAGCGGGCCACAGTAAATTACATTCAGTCCCGTTGAAGCTGGAGGTGGTGCAATGTTTGTTTGGTTCCTGGTTACACCGCCGGCTTCTAAAATAGCCATCTTGATCATATTTATTCGAGCAAAATGAGGAGGCGTATGCTGTACATTTTATGACGTATACAGCAAGCAAAGCACTGCATTTGGACACAAGGCGGATTCTTTGAAAATCAGCCAGAGCATTAAACAAAGAACACCGTGGTGGCATACTGCGGTGACGAACAATGTCCTTGCTTGACTGAGAACATACAGAGCTCTTACTGCGGCCAGTTACAATGTGTAGGGGTTGTATTGTACAGCTGAACTAAGCTAATCAATTTTAATCCTTCTCACAATGAATAAGCTCTTTTACAGCAGTGGTTCATAAACCCCACTCCCTAAACCTCCAGAAAAAGAAAAACTAAACATGTTAACACTACATTCATGAGGTTTTTAATTAATTTCTTTAGACTACTATGTCTAGTTTTCTTTATAACAGCTTACACATTTATTCCCATTATAATGAACAAGATACACTACCATCTTCTGTACTGTATGCTACAGCTACACACACACCCGCACACACACACTCCTGCATGGTCAAACACTCCTCCAGTTCTTTACTGCTTATATAACAGAATTAGAACAATTAACTCGCGAGGCAACGACAGGTCTGACACGTAGACACGGACAGGCAGATATTCGGCGGTGGGATGGGAGAAGAGAGGGTGACGTCAACGTTCCCGAGTCTTTGAATCGAATTGAGAGTTGGCTCAGTGAGAGTGATTATGCTGAGACAGGCTCTGTACCTCCGCTGAGCGGCTGCAGGAGAGAAAGCGCTATTATTTCCTCAGAGGGACTGCGTAAGGAGACAGAGCCAGAGAGACTGAACAGACCATCACAAAAGACAGAGTCGGAGAAACAAGAGAAAGGCACGCTGTGATGATTTGGTTTAACACTGTAGCGCTTGAGTCCGTCTTGGAACGAAAGCAGAAATGGCCACCGACAAAATTTAAGGCGTTCTGATTAGAGATTCTTAATAAACTATTTGGATGGACACAAGTAAAGAAGTAAAATTATGAAATAAGATATGTGTGTGTTTATAGACCTCAAAACTTCAGACATATTTGACATCCAGAAAGAATTCTGCCCACTGTGAACAGAAGAAGACAGTTTCACAGAAATAGAAGGCCAAGGTGGTTAGATTTGTACCAAACAACTCATTGCTACTGCCATGTTTCTTCCCCCTCTCAGAAACTTCTCAGGATGTTTACCCCACATGCAGTAAAAACAGAATTCATTAATTCTACCCAGAAAGAAACAATTGGATCAAGCATTTACATGGTTAATAGACAATCATATTTTCCCACTGAACAGATTATTACCACATTTTGCAATCCTCTTCACATTTCCTTCTAATCGGGCCAGTCTTTTCCGATTCAGCTGGTTGCATGAGGCATTTTTGTTAAACGATTGCGCCACCGTTCCTGCGCCTGTGTGGGTTT
Organism: Chelon labrosus; assembly: GCF_963514085.1. Lineage (NCBI taxonomy): Eukaryota > Metazoa > Chordata > Actinopteri > Mugiliformes > Mugilidae > Chelon > Chelon labrosus. The sequence goes on from NC_140340.1 coordinate 17,495,014, forward strand.
TCTCCAGGTGCTCTGGCTTTCTCACTTCCTCCCACAGTCCAAGAACACGCTTGTTCCGTTAACTGGTGACTCTAAATTGGCCGTAGGTGCGATTGCGAGAGCGAATGCTTGTTTTTCTTTCTGTATTAGCCCCGTGATAGACTGGCGACCTGTCCGGGCTCTCATCCAGTGACGAAGATAGAGGATAAGCAGTTAAAGATCATGAATGAATGAATGAATATTGGCGTCCATGTAAACGTAGCTTGTGACTGTCCATGCAGAAACAAGATTAAACACAGCAATAGGTGAGAAATGCTAAGGCATCTTGAAGATAATGTTGGCATGGTGGTTTTTCAACACATTTTCCATTTCCAAGTTTTTCAGTGTTATTGTGCAAATTAAAAGAAAGTGCAAAGTACGGCTGTTGCTCAGGTCGAAGTTTGTTTAGCAGATATTTGTCCCTAAACCACAGTAATGGGAAAATACTGACATGATGATGTGCCAAATGTCATTTTAAGTTATTTGATTTCATCCTTATGGGGCTGTGAATATATTAAAAAATCGTTCATCAATTCATTGTTCCTCAGTTGTTAAGATGCTTTTTTATTGGAGTCATAAGAGAAAATGTAGTCTGTCAAGTAGATGTTGGGATAATTCAGTGAATAAGTAAAAACTGCTACGATAAAAGTTGCATCATCTGGAAACCATGAATGTTTGTTGTATAAAACATTTCGTGACAATCTGCCTCAAAAAACAAGAGGTTTAACAAAAAGTAAAAGTGTTTATATATTTTTTTTATGTACTCAGAGTTTGTGTGAAGTGGCAGATTGCGTGACTGCATGCTTATGGCGCGTGTTTGTGCACAATACGAACGCTTTTCCATTCTTCACACTTTGCACTGGCGAATAAACACCAGCCCAGAAAAACACTGAATTGTAGGTGTTGCTGTATTGCGTCCTCTGTTTGAAAAGCAATAAAAGCGTCAGAGTAGGGAAAAAAAAAAAGGCGAACACCATTAAACAACGTAACAAAGAGAAATAATGTTTCAAGGGTGTCAAGAATTTGAAGGCACTTTGCGAGTACATGCTGTTTCAATAACCTCCTGTACCCGGGCCTTTCCTTTCCCAAGCTGTGATACGGACTCATTAATAGCTCCTCGGGGAGTTCGGGAGAAAGGCTCAACTGGTACTGACCCCATGAGAGTTCAGAAGTCTTTCTTTCAGGTGGTCGAGGTGAACAATGTCTGTTGTTTAGGTATAACGTATTTCTTATAGACGCAACTTCCAATATTCAGTTGAATAGCTCTGATAAATCAGCTAAAACAGGAAATCAGCAACTCTGAAAGCATCTTATCTCTTAGAGCGCAGACATTATTCTGTATCCTCTAGGTCCACGCATGCTATAGTGCTGTGCAATCACTCTGACCTTGTGTTTGAGCCCAGCACATGACAGAGGGGAGGGGAAAGGCATTGTAGGGGCACGGCACTAAGTCTTGCACAGCCAATAAGAAGTTGGCTGACCTCAACATTTAGCACCGTAGTGTCCAGATCGTCCAGCTGTTTGATCTGGGCACTGAATGAACTCAACTTTACAACTTTACTTTGTTCAGTGGAAGCAGATGCAGCCTGACGCCGGGGCACCACGAGCAACTTTTTGGACTGTCATAGCGGATAGAGACCCCCTTAGATCCCTGCTGGAATATCTGTGAAGCATATGCAGTGATTTTCTTTTTATTTCATACACATTCAAAGCCGCTCAGTCCCGCTCGATGATGTCTGCACTGTGTTAACACGCCTCCCGGTCTTTATCTGCCGAGCTCATCCGTCAACGCTCAAGAGCTCCTGCCAAGGTAAGAGGCTTGACACAGGCACCCTGAATATCAACCATTTTCTAGACACCACTTTAAAGATAATTACTTGCATAAACAATCTATTTCCCCCTGGATATTCATGAAAAATGTGTTGCTTTGTCACGTTATAACAATACGCTTCTTATATCAGAGTGTCATTACCCTGAGCAAACATTTAATACGCTATTCACATCTATAAGTAAGCAGACAAATTTACTGGGTGTAATATGTGGAATCTGAAACGTGGGGGTCAGAGGAGACCCGAAGCGAGACTGCATGAGAGAATGAATGAAAACTCTCTCGCTGGAACGGAAAGAAATGTAAGAATGTAAACATTTGTGTTGTTTTAATAATGTTTCAAGCTGCTTTTGTTGTAATTCCTCTCAACCTTGCAGTATATCTTGACCATTTAATTTAGTACTCATTTATATTAAAAAAAATAAATAAATAAATATGAACTCACTAAACCAAAGAGAGGTTATGGCTTGATACTCATCTATAGAGGAGCCATAGAAGCAGGGCCCTTTGGTGATGTTCCTATTAGATAAGCAGTCTAATAAAGCAAGTAAATGACTTAAGACGATTCATCCTTTTCAGTCTCTGCTAACGTCCTCTGCTGAACCCACCTCGCTTTGTGCTGGTATGTGCATGTTGTCAAGTGAAACTTTTAAGCCGCCCACTTTGACTGCTTTATCTAGAGCTATAAAGTGTGATGGGGTTTGGGTTCATGCCTTTTCCCATTTGTACACTTACTCTACCTGGCTCAAATCGACTCAGTTCAGTTTTTACTGAACTGTTTGATATATGGCTCTCCATTTTGGAGCCAAGCGGCCAATCCTTAGTTGGAAAATGATCTGCTTTATTCATTATTTTCTCCACCTTTGCTTTGCTATCTGGGGTGGTCTATCGCAGCGCTTCCATCCATTCATCAGGTCAGCGAATGAATTTTTCATTTTTTAAAGACACAGACAACACTGTCTCTACTGCCAGTTAAGGACATCTCCCCCGTACACTGCCCTGTATTAGAGGCGTCCTAGCGGAGGTGTGGTGTCTACGTTTCCACAGTGGAAATCTTTTAACTGACCTCTCTTGTAATTTTGCAGACATTCGGTTTTCAAAGTGGGAAAGGTGAGAGTGGTGAAAGGAAATCCAGAACAAATGATCGCACATTCGCACTTCACTGTAACCCAAAGCACATTAAACAACACCGGCGTCAAGTAAAAGTAGCAGTCTGCCCACTCTTTATTCCAGTATTAGAGAAAAATCTGCTATTTGTGGTTTCAAGGTTTAAAACTAGCGGGTCTTTGGTAAGCTGATTGCTAAATAACATGAATTAGACTTACGCTGTCTCAAGCTTAGACATTGGGGTTTTGTTAAGATTTTACTGCAGCATTGTAGCCACCATACAGTGAGATGTGTGTGCAGTAATGATGTAACTGGCAGCAGAACAGAGTATTGCTCAACACTGAGAGGGAGCAACTAGTTTACAGTTCTCTAAAGGCCTGGACACCAAACCAGCAACAACGACTACCGGCAACAAAAGCCCGCCTGTGACATCAACTAAAAAGTTGCACTTGAACACACTGCAAAATCCATCGTCCAGCTGGCACATAAACCGATCAGGCATAACATTATGACCACCTTCCTAATATTGTGTAGGTCTCCTTTGTGCCTCCAAAACAGTTATGACTCATCAGTGAATGGACATGGGCCTTCTGAGGGTGTCCTGTGGTGTCTGCCAACAAAATGTTGTTAGTGGGGGCCTTTGGGTCCTATGGGTTGAGATCAGGCTTGTTCCAGTGCATCCCACAGATACTTGGTTAGTTTGGGATCTAGTGAATTTGGAGGCCAGGTCAACACCTTGCGCTGTTTTTCATGTTTTTTAAGTTGTTCCTAAACCGGTTTTTGTGTGTGTGTCTGTGTCAAGCTGCATCCTGCTGGGGATGGCTGCTGCCATCAAGGAGTGTCATTGCTATGGGGTGAGGGTGCCTGGTCTGGTCTAGGTGGGTGGTACATGTCTAAGTAACATCCACACGAATGCCAGGTCCAAAAATTTCCCAGCAGAACATTGTATTGTCACAAGACGGTCAGTGTTATTTACTTCACAGTGGTCATAATGTTATGCCTGATCAGTGTACATTCTGCACCCGTGGAAGGAAATAACTCTTCATGCAGGTGGTGGTATTCTGTATTCATCATTTAAAAAGTGAAACTGGAAGAGCTGCTATTAGAGGGAACATAGAAAGCTAGAAAGAGCTACAGTACATACATTATTAGAGTTGGTTTACAATTTATTAATTTGAAATTATCATGTTGTTGTGAGAATAATTGTGCATTTGAATGCGTAGCTGAGATTAAGAGGTAAAATGAGAGGAGCCTTCTGTGTGCCATATATACTTGTTTTTGTTGTTTTTGTTTTTTTTTTATTTAGTAACTTCCATTTCTCTTCCTGTGCACTTGTTTGCTAAGTTGATCAGGCAGTCAGAGTGATTTGTCTCACAGATGGACTCTCAGCTACAACATTAACCATAATGCACCTTGCAAATTGTGTATAATAAAAAACTGGAGGCAACAGGTGAATAATTTATTGCTTAATTATTGCTCACTATGGACTCTATGTGTGATGCTGGACGGATCAAGTACAGAGCTGCAGACACGTCGTTTAGGAAGATTTAAGAGAAGGGGCAATGGCAAACCATCAAAAAATAGCTTCTCTTCTCCAAAGGACCAGAACATTTCTGTTTGTGTTAAAAACACCAGATATATGCCTTTCTTATTACTGAGAGTGACTTTGCTCATACCATCACACGCCTGCAGCCACTTTAGGCTGATATATCTTTACTTTATATGGCATCTTCATGCAAATTTAATTAGTTTCACTCAAGTGGTCACTAAATTATCCAAATAACCCACCACGAATGAATAAGAGAGATACTGTAAGTCCTTATTTCTCTTATATTGCATCTGTAGAGTAATGCGGGAGGCACATTTACAGCCGCACAGCAGCAGCTAAAGTCCCAGCTCAATAACAAAAGTTCTTTAATACATTAAATATTCACTACTTGCTGCACACAATTGGCTTACCCAATACATTTCCAGAGCACTAAACCAATTCATCAACCAAATCAAGTCCTCTTCGGCTGAAAAACACTATATCATCACCCACTCTAGAGCCAAGCCCCGAGCTACTGAGCAGTATGAATTCAACCTGTGTTCGTGGTCTGATCGATGTTCTCTCTGGATAGTCTCCCCTGTGTAAACAATACAGTAAGTTGTTTGACTCTTTGATGGACTCTTATTCATCACCCCTAAAGTGAAACTGTGGGAGATCAGCGGGTGGGAGCTCTGTGAATACCTGGAGAGAGCGATTCAAGGCGAAGCATATCCAGAAATGGCATCCTTAATCTTAAACGCTGCTACTGAGTTAGGGGGAAAATTTTTTTTTTTTGAAAAATTGCATTTCTTTTCATATATACACAGGAGGTATCAGCAAAGTGGGTGTATTCAGCGAAACTTTTAGGTCAGTATACATGGCTTGTTCTGTGTGTTGCAATTTATACGAGCAAGAGGACTCCAGAGAGTAGGAAAGCCAGATTGCTTAGAGTTCAGGAAAAAGATATAGTTTAATACTGCCAGGTAGTAGGTAGTTTGTATATCTTCAACAATATCCCCCACATGCTGGGAGTAAGAAAGTAAAATGTGTTTATAATTGTGAAATTGCAGTGTGAAAAGCTTACCCTTCTACGCATCTGTTGTCAGTTTGACGTGGACTGAAAGCCTTCTCCTCATTGATATTAGCCAACTTTTAAAAGTTTTGAATTACATTTGCACCTGAAAACTTTTAGCAACCATCACACCTTTATGCATCAACATCGTGCATCCTATGTTGTCACTGAAATTATGTAAAACTTGCGTAAAAAAAAAAATTAAATAAATAAAAAATCTAATTGGGGCCTACAGCTAAAATCTCTGACCAGCTATTATTACAATCAAGTAGACTGTACTAACAATACTGTCAAGGTCTTGCCACAAGACACTAATTTAGAAAAACCACGGTGAAAGAGGAAATAACCAGTTACAAACAATCCACAACTATTTTGTTTTGTATCAAGTGAATTCAACAAAAACTGTGTCCATTCCATTCACAAATTTGACACCAAAGTGTGTAGTTTCTGCCAAATGTTTCAAAGCTGAGGACAAAAGATCAAGTCAAGATGACCATGAAAGTGAGCGGAGTATCACCGTGTTACAGTAGGACAAACAAAAGGGAGTTTGATTTATTTATGTATTGAAATAATTACTCTATTTTTCTCACAGTAAATGAACTAATCAGTGCTTTGTTGCTTTGTTCTCTCCCCCACAGTTTTCATATCTTAAACATCTCGTGAGGAAACATGGCGCCCGCCGTCGGTGGTCCTCAGGGCTACACGCCACCTGAGGGTGGCTGGGGGTGGATGGTGGTGGTCGGGGCCTTCATCTCTATTGGCTTCTCCTATGCCTTCCCCAAGTCCATCACCGTCTTCTTCAAAGAGATCGAGGTGATCTTCGACGTGACGAGCAGCCAAGTGTCCTGGATCTCCTCCATCATGTTAGCAGTCATGTATGGCGGAGGTGAGATGCAAGAGTATCACCCAAAACACAAGCGGCCCAACGTGGTTTGTTAACGCTTGACATTTAGCACATCAAGAAGATTTATAGACTGAATCGATGTCTAGCTTTTAGAGCGACTGTCAAAGATTTATTCCTGCGGTGTTCAGCTTTAAAGCTATTCTATTGCTTTTTGCTGAAATACAGGCTTACAGTGTAGCCTTTCGGTCTATGTTGTTTGCAAAGATTCTCATAATTATAGAGTAGATTAATATTGAATATTTCATACTGAGATAAAACAATGCTGCAGCTCCTGTATTGAAGTGATGTTGCAATGCTATCTGCCTCTGTAGCACATGAATAGGGTTTTAGCCTCGTACACCCGCAGATTGTTTTCCCTTGTGCTTTGAGAGTGGAAGACCATCAGGGGGTTTGGCTGTGTTCCTGCACTGATGAGATGATGTCACACATGTCTGGTCAGTCAGGTGATGATAAGGCTCTATTCATGTGCAGGATATTCTACACCAAGAGAACAGAGTTCAAAGGAGTCCTCCCCGTACCTAAAGACCGTCTGCTCTGAAATCAAAACACTGCAGTTTTCTCATGTGTGATAAACTGGAAAAATGATGACTTAGGCATCTAATCGCAGGGAAGTTTCAGGAAAGTTGCTTTAGTGGGCCAAAATGAAGTGTAAAATATAACACCATACAAAAATACTTTCTATCAAATGCTCTATTCTGATCTGAGTGTTCTAAGAGCTTTCAGTAGTGAAATAAAAGCGGATACATTTTCTCCTCTGGATGGCATCGCATCTGTTGCATTGCTACATAACTGCCGTAAAACCATGTCTCCACTCGTGTTATTAACTTACAACTCTATTGCATGCAAATGGTGAGCAATACAACATATTGACGTTAAGCTGTTTTGCTGTAGACAAATACACTGACAGTACATTTGACACGCAGCCTTATAGGAAAAACAACACCTCAAATCAACTCGCCATCTTTGCTGCCCAGGTGAGTAGGGCGCCAGGGTCACCATCCGCCCGCAAAGGCTGCTTGTCTCGATGGCATGATGAGCCCAAGTTTGTTGAAGGCTCGTGCCCCCCAGCTTTGTGTCATCCTCCAGCTCAACTTTATCTTCAGCCTCCTTCTGGGTTTTCAATACCAAAAAGGCCCGTCTCGGTGCTGGTAACAACCCTTCTAGGATTTCCTCCGACTGGTGAAGCCTTTATCGGTTCCCCACTCCAGTTTTCAAATGTAGGCAGGACTTGACGATGCCATCATGTACCTGATCCATCATCCCTACCCCCATTTGGACAGGGCATGGTACGCATTCAGAATCCTGTTTTTTTTTTTTTATTTCTCCAGTAACTTTAACACTCCTCAGTGCCCCCTGCTCAGGAAGGAGTGCATGCTCCTTTGGTGTTCTGGATCATGAATCACGTTGCTGGATGTTCTGCGTTGAAGTGTCGAATGCACTGGGGTAGAGGATGTGTCTAAGCAAGTACCACTGGGCTTATGGAGAGTTTTGTGGACTGGCGTGAGCTGGACCGTCTGCAACTGAACATCAGTAAGACAAAGCAGGTAGTGGTGGACTTCAGGAGATCTAGGATTCCTGCTTCTAATATTTCCATTATGGGTGAGATTGTAGAGATGTTTGCATCTACCTGTTTGCCATGGCTTAAATCTCTTTTGAATTTATTTTGTTTTTGTTTTTTTTTAATTCTGCAAGCTTTTGTTTGCTTCACTGTTATACTCAGGGCTTTCGCTTCCTTGCTTTATTGTTTTCAGCATTTGTTTCTTGTGTTGTTGCCTGTGTACTCTGTAAATCACCTTGGGCTGCCTTTGGTATGAAATATGCAATATAAATAAATTTGTCTTGCCTTACCTACAGGAGTACAAATACATGGGAGTGACACACAGGCAGTAGCTGTGGCAGGGAGGCAGTTATTTTACAGGCTGTTGGCTAATACATTTCTGCTGTAGCAACTAATCCTAACATGTTACGAACTCCAGTGGTCTCACTACAGGTGTTGAGGTCTAACACTGGTAATTAATGCAAATGTTGTGGATGTAAATACGCGCAGGTGAAGGCAAGCTACGCATGGTAATTGAGAGTCTCGAATAAGCGAAGAAACGCTTGTCAGTGCTGTGAATGGATGACAGCCGGGTCTGTTGCCGCATGTGTGTTAAACATTCTGAGCACATCAGCGGGAGAAGTTCATTAACGGCCTACTGTTGCGTACCTCTGTACTCCTTCAATTTTTCATTCATTACATTCATAATATTCTACATTGGTTTGTCTCCAACCTTTTTATCCTGAGCAACCCTCCCTGCAAAGCAGAAGGAAAGAACTCATTGTTTGTGTGGAGACTGCCTGCATTACAATTTAAAAACCCTTTGTCTTGCGCCGCGCTGGCAAATGAGTCTGGACAACCTCTAAACAAAAACTGTCAGTTTCCATTTAGGTTCACTGGGTAGTGCGGGGATTTGGCAGGAAGGCAGAAGTGTCTTCCATGTGGCTCCTCATACTCATTTAGGCTGGTTGTTATAAGCTGTAGATGGAGATGGTGTTTTGTGACCTGAACCCTCCTGCATTTTAGTGATTTGTGTACAAGTCACAATAATTTTTCTGGACTGATGTTGAATCCAGCCTGCATCTGCACCCTAACAGATGTGCACCAGGTGCCAAAAAAATGTACAAAAGTAGTTTTTTTTAAACCCCCATGCACATGTCAGTGCCAAAATATCACCCAAGACACTCACACTAATACACACACCCAATTTTCAGAAACGATCAAATAATCACTTCTAATGTGTTTGGATTTAAAAAGGACTCCCAAACAAATGAATCTCTGAAGCAAACAAATTATTATTTCATAGCAGATTTTGTGGTTACTCTGACAGAGCACATTATCAGTGGCATGAGAACACATCTACTGCAGTGCAGTACTGACAAAAATGATTGCAGAAGTTCTTTGACTCTGCTGATCCACAGCCGTGACACTAGAGCCCTCTGGTGGTGACATGTAGCACTGTGCATGTGGCTGGATGGAAAACGCCGTCTTCCAGCATCTTATATGTGACTATGCATTGTTTTTTTATTTTTTATTTTTTATGGGTTTTCTTTAGGTCCTCTCAGCAGCATCCTGGTGAATAAATATGGGAGCCGTCCTGTTATGATGGCGGGAGGATGCCTGTCCGGATTGGGCCTCATTTCTGCCTCTTTCTGCAGTTCTGTTCAAGCACTGTACTTTTGCATTGGTGTGGTGGGAGGTACCTAATTTTAACTATTTTCAAGTTTGATCATGAGTCACCAATATTTTATTTATTTTTTTTTACTGTGCACTGTTGCCATCTAGTGTCTTTCAAAAATACAAACACTAAGAAGTACTTTGAATGTCTGAACATTTTTGTTATATACTTACACATGTTTATCGGATTCTTTCAGGCTTGGGGTTGGCCTTCAACCTGAACCCTGCCCTCACTATGATTGGAAAGTACTTCTACAAGAAGCGGCCTATTGCCAATGGGCTCGCGATGGCAGGCAGCCCTGTGTTTCTTTCCACCATGGCTCCTATTAACACCTGGCTCTTTGACAAGTTTGGCTGGAGAGGAAGTTTTCTGATCCTGGGTGGCCTGCTCTTCAACTGCTGCGTCGCTGGTTCCCTCATGCGACCCATAGGACCAAAACCCAAACCTGCAGAGAAAACCACAGAGAGGAGGACTGTGTCGCAGATCATTAACAGCTTCATCGACCTCTCTTTGTTCAAGCACCGTGGCTTTTTGCTCTACATTATGGGCAACATTATCATGTTTTTCGGTCTCTTTGCGCCACTGGTGTTCCTCTCGAATTTTGCCAAGAGTAAAGACATTCCTAAAGAGAAGGCAGCTTTTTTACTGTCTGTTCTGGCTTTTGTTGACATGGTTGCCCGGCCCTCTATGGGCATTGTGGCCAACACCAAATGGGTGCGACCCAGAATACAATACTTCTTTGCTGTCTCAGTTCTGTACAATGGTGTGTGTCATGTTCTAGCGCCAATGTCCGTAGACTACAAAGGCTTTGTTATCTATGCCATATTCTTTGGGTTTGCTTTCGGCTGGCTGAGCGCAGTGCTGTTTGAGACCTTGATGGACCTAGTTGGAACTCAGCGCTTCTCCAGTGCTGTTGGACTGGTCACTATTGTGGAGTGTGGTCCTGTACTGTTAGGGCCCCCACTGCTTGGTGAGCATACCGTCTACAATAAGAACCAAATGTAATTAATTTCTGTGTAGCTGAAGCATGAAATCATGAAATACGTCTCCGTTTTTGTTTTCACAGGAAGGTTCAAAGACGTCTACCATGATTACAAGTACACGTACCAGGGATGTGGGATCCTCCTCATTGTCTCCAGTGTCTTCCTGTTTGCAGGAATGGGAATCAACTATCGTCTGCTGGACAAAGAGAAAAAAGAGGAGGAGAGGAGGGCCAGGGTGGGAGCTAGAGAACAAAGGTCCAACAGGGACAATGCTGCCAAAGAGGTGGCAGAGGCTAGAAATACAGAAGACACTGTCTAATGCTCTGTACCATGTCAGCTTACCTTTGTGTTGAATGTGATGTCAGCCAGGTTAATATTCATGCTTCCATGAAACAGACCATATCATCATCATTGATGTTCTGTTTCATAGTGCATTATCCCTGAAGACCACAATAGAAATTATAGCCTCACTTGGAATAAAAGTATTTACACACCTATTAAAGCCCTTTCAATTTTAAACACTCCACATAAAAATACCTCTTATATTCTTATTTAGAGTAGTAAATGTGTTTTGTATCATATTCAAGTTTGCTTTTCCTGTCTCTTATAGGATTTTATGTGTTTAAAGTCAGGTGATATCTCTATAACTTTTGTAACTTTAGTGCAGCAAGTAATTACAGTCCACACCTCACTGTGCTTGTCATTCCATGTCTAAGACACATTTCTAATGAGTTTTCCTTACTATTAAGGACGTGATAGCACAGTTTAATTGCTGAAGGTTTCTGAACCCCCTCCATGCCACTTTGTTAAATGTTGTTTATTTCATGTATTCATACTAATTTCTAATTTTCTTTACATGACGGAAAATGTGCCACTGCCTCCAAGTTATTCTATGCTGCGTATATATATAAATATATGGAACACATATCAGGAAGTCAAATAAACAACAATTTGACAAGAATATGAAAGTCCACTGTGTTCTGTTTGTCATAAATCTGAAATAGAAGCTCTTGGAGGTGCACTGACACAATATATTCAGAACTGACACCATAATATGTCATACAGTGATTAGATTAGATGGAGGAAGTACATTATTAGATTCACTGTATAGGCATTTGTGACACTTGTTGTATATGAAGACAAATGAGTCCACTATATGAAGTCAGTTTATCAAATCATGCTGTTGCTGGTCCATGTTAGCATACTGGCTAGATATTAATAACTTCTGATTATTTTTTTCCGCTGAGTGAACACTGTAATATAAACATGTACCAAACTGATTATTCAGTGTGGATGGTTAACAAGGTCTAATTAAATTGAACCAGCATATCTCTGTGCTGAAGTCCTGCACCTGTGAATAAGATTTGTAGCACTTAACAACCTTTGTCCCTTATATTAATTAATATATCTCTTACCTAATAAGAACTGATACAATAAGTGGACTGTATAACAAAGATGACAGGGCACATGGTGCTGTTCCACTTTTAAACTTAAAATATTTCCAGGTATCCTAATGCAGTGGATATTACAATTTTTTTATTATCATTATTATTTATGATCTGTAATGACTTTCACGGGCACAAAAAGATTATTTTTATTGTTATTATTATTATTATTATTAGTGTTAATAATAATAATTAAAGTGAGGTAATATCTCTGTAACTTTTTTGTTATTATTATTAGTGTTAATAATAATAATAATAATAATAATAATAATTAGGAATTAGGAACAAAGACCGACGACGCACATATCCGTTAAAAGGCCGTTGAAATAAGCCGTTGACGTACGTAGGAGCACGCGCACATAGTGTGGTCTAATTAAAATAAACCAGGTAACGTTAACACAAAATGTTTAATGTTTATCACTATTATAAATTAGTAAGTTATTTAATTACCCGGTTGTTTTTAAAGAATAGTGCCCAGACTTTGTGAACATTTTTTCTAGTCTTTCGTGGGTATTCGTGCTAATCAGATGTACCCAGGAGGGGCGGTTACAGTTATCTAAGCTAACGTCAACGGTCAATTCGGTAGCTAAAATTATCAAGCTAATGAGCTATGCTAACAGGCTAGTCTTCTGACATTTCTCTGGCTTTTCATTAAAACTGGAATTGTTTTAAATCATTGCAGGTTGGCAACTTTAGTCAACAGAAGCCAAAACGTTGTATTCATGTCAATTTCAGGATGGAGAGAGACCGGGGCTTTAACTTCAAACTGTTGGTGCCTCCCAGGGTGAATACCGGACAGGTATCTGCTGTTAGACCTCAGCGAATTGTCGAAAACTCCGGTGATTTCATGACTTCACTGCAGCAGGTAAGTTACTTAATAAGCTATAGCCACCAATAAGTAAACTGTTAGTCGATAAATATTAACGAATAAAGTCAAAACACTATGATGCTAGCTCAGCATTTACACGTTATGCCATTAGTTGACATTTTAAAAATACAGGATGTGCACTTGTGAAACAGTTTTTCTGTGTGGTGGTTGGATGCACAAATGAACCGAGGTAGTGTAAGTGGCAGTAATCATTAATACCTGTAATGAATAGCTAAGTGTTTTTATTCTTCTAGGGTCTCGCCGAATGCTATGACATGCCTTTGCCCAATACAAGTGTGGTGGCACCAACAAAACCAATCAGGCCAGGTATTTATTTTATTTATTTTACAATGATGGGCTATAACAGCACTGTGCACACTATATTAACTAATTATTGTTTCTTTTCTAAAGACTTTCCCAAGATGAAAGTTGTCCCACCAATGGAAAAAGGCGAGGTAATATTTTCATTGTACCGCATGAATAAGATACACTTGGCCTTTTTTAGTCTGTTTATTCTCAGGTATGTCAGTTTACTTCCTATCATTGTGACTATTGCGCAGAATAATTGCAATCCTGGACAGCTTTATTCCAAGCTGTTTGACGAAGTCGAGAAAATTAAGTGTTGGAAAACCAAAGTCGATTCTGACACTGTGCAAAAGGAAAGGAGTCTCCAGGATAACAAAAGAACAATTGAAACTCAACGCAAAGCCATTCAGGAATTGCAGGTGTGTGTACAGTGACACATTTTTTATCTGTATTTCTCTAACCTCATACAGTATTTACAGTATCCAATAAACAAAGTTGGAACAAAGGCTGTTGGACATATCATGGCCAGTATAACTGAGCTCTTTCACGGATGTGTTTTGTTGTTTTGCTGTTGTACATGTTCTGCCTTTACAGTTTGGAAATGAAAGTCTCAGCGTAAAGCTGGAGGAGCAGATCAGTGAAAATGAGGATCTAAGGAACAAGTATTGGTTTTGCTTGGAAAAACACAGATTCACAGATTGTGAAGTTATTGTTTTATGTATGTTTTTATATCTGTAATTATATGTATACAATTCTCTATTTTGAATACAGCAACAATGTAACAAGGAACTTGTGTAATATACTCAAAGATACTTTTCAGTGGTCAGCAGACAAAATGCATTTATGTAAGTAAAAGGTGCTTTAGATATTCTGCCCATATACAGTACATTTCTTAAACAGAAAGAAAAAAGAAAATAGGGGCACATTGTTGCATATTTTATGACCAGTTTTTATTTATTGTAGTTGAATCTGAAAGAGAAGAAACGCATCACCTATTTATGGAAAATAGGGAGAATATTAAGGTAAGAACCAAAAAATCTACTAGACAGTAGTTAAACAGTTGGGAACGAGGTTTGAATGTCACTTTGCAAGTTCCTTTTTTCTTCTAGAAAATGATTGCAGCGTTTGAAAGCCTGCGTATTCGAGTTGAAGCCGATCAACAAGAGATGCAGAAAGGTATATATATATCTTTGTAAATTGCCTTTAGACACTTAAGTTAGGCGTAAAGAAAGAAAAAGGAAAACATTTGTCGCTATCTACGTTGATTGAATTTGGAATAGATCAACATTCAAGTGTACATGTCCACCAGCAAGAACCATTAACCATTTTATCTATTTTTCAGTCAAAGAAGAAATGCTGCAATTTGAACGACTAACAGAGAAATACCATCAAGAAAATAAGATGAAAGATGAAGAAGTTAGAAGATTTTGTATGAATTTATTTCTGTACATGTAATATTGTACATTTGCCACAACTTTTAAAATGGCAATGTGTTCACAGGTTGCAGTGCTTCAGACTAACCTTAAGGATGAGGAAAATAAACTACAAAAAATCCTGCTTGACCTTGAGGAAGCTCAGAAGAACTGCAAACAACTTCAAGAGGCATCAGGTAAGGCCGTGACTAGATTTTATGGATGGACACAAAATGCTGTGTATTTTTTGATTTAAATTTTACAAAAGGGGTTTTTCTGGACTTCATTATTGGTAGTATAACATTGTTCCTTGAGGATAGTAATGTTAGGGTTAAATGACAGTATTTTTGTACAATTTTATGTCAATACCTTGACTAAAAACAAACTGTTTAATATCAGCAGTGAGAAATTGAAATCCATTTTTCTCTATTTATGTGCAGTTTTCTGATTTGTAAAATAAAGTGAATAGGCCACACTTTAAAGTAGCATTCCCATAACAAAGATTGGATTTCGCTTTTACCATCTTCACAGAGCAACAATTTGAACTTCTCAAAAACTTGACAACTGAAAATGAGTCCCTTCTGCAAAAGCTGAATACTGCTGAGGAGCACTGCAAAGAAACCGAGGTGGGTTTGTTGAGATTCTCGACATTTCCAATGAAACTGAACTTGTGTCTTGTGTTTTGTCTGCTTCAATTGGAATGTTATTGCTTCCTTCAAGAAAAATCAAGAAACTATTGCTGCAGACCTGGAACAAAGTAAAATACAATGTGCACAGATCATTCAAGATAAAGACCTCAGCTTGCAGGAGCTCAGCAGAGTTAAAATTCAACAAGCAGAGAAGCTGGAGCAACTTCAGTCAGCCATTCAAGATCAAAACAACTCACTAGACATAGAGATACACAGGTATAATTAACTCCATAAAGTCCAAAGCACTTTCCAGAGTAAATACAAAATGTCCTCATATCACGTCATGTCTCTTGTTTTAATTCATTTTGAAGGGCCAAAGATCTTGAGGACAAACTCTTGGCAAAAACGAATGAGCTTGAAAGGATGAGTATTCTTTTAGGTAAGCATAATTGGGTTAGATAGGTAGATTTTTTTTATTGTGTGTATGTCAGTAAAATGTATTTCAAGCTAATAAAAAAGGTTTTACTCTACAGGAGAGACCGTGGAGCAAGTTGCACAGAAGGATGGGCTGATAAAAATTCTTGAAGATGAATTGGTATGGGGAATTTTAACATATCTGAGAAGTATTCACCCTTCATTGCAACCTGGCAACCACAGCAATGACTTGACTACTCTATATGTTGTTGTTGTTCCAAGGAAATAAAATCAAAGTCCATTGAGTCCATGAAGGATAAGATTGGTGTCAGTGAAGCCAAAGTGGAACAACTTGGCGCTGAACTTTCAAGGAAAACTGAAGAAGTACAGTTGTTTAAGGTGAGCCAACGAGCTACTTCATAAGGAATCGTGTGTTGAATACTCTAATACAAATACTTAAAAACACATGGCCTTGGAAAACCTTTTTTACTGATACAGAATGAAGCAGAGATGATCTTTGCTGAAAATGATCTACTGAAGAAAGCTCGTGAAGCTGTTGAAAAGGAACAAGACAATTTAAAGGAGAAGTCCTCTTTGACTGAGGTTTTTCTTAATGGAAATGTATTTTTATCATTTAAATATATCCAGTAATATGGGTTAATGCATACACTGCTTAACAACATGGAAATATTGTTTTTATACCCTCAGATTAAAGTGCAGGAGCTGGAGGAACAGTTATTTGCTGAAATAAAGAAAAATAAAGAAAGCACTGTTCAGATGGAGCAACTGAGGAAAGACATCCTGCAGCATAAGTGAGTTCTTAGTAGCTAGCAATTCCATCACATTAGCATGTGGAATATTGTAAAAAACTGGCGTAATCTCAATGTCTAATGTTTAATTTATCTCTCTAAGAGCAAAGTATGAAGAGCTGCTATTGAACTTTAATGATATGCAGTCTGAGAAGATAGCCATTCAACAGCAGTTTGAAAATGGAGACTCTAATATGAAAGCCATTGAGACAAACATGAAGGTCTGAATTATCCATTCAAATTAAATAGACCGTTTTCATGTGTATAATACATTTACTCTGCATTTATTTATGTATCATATACTATCATATGGAAATTCAGAAAACTGTTTTGACTCAGGTGAGTGAAGAGAACGCAGTAAAGCTCAAAGTAGAAATCCAAAGACTGGAAGAAGAAAACCGGTCTTTAAGGTGAGTTTACAGTTTAGAGAGTTTATAGAGTATATAGATGTCAATATTAAAATGTTTGTATTTTCAATATATAGAGGGAATGTACAATCCATTAAAACCAGAATTCAAGGGAAATGTCAAGAAACTGAAACTCTGCGGAAGAAAATTGATGAAACTGTAAGTCTGACGACTATAGTTATCAATAGAAACACGAGGATATGTAATTATGCAGTTCTGAAAGGATTCCTTGTGCTTTTTGAGTACAGTGTGAGCGCCTGCATGAAGAAATCACAGAAAAAGAAAAACATGTAAAATCTGTGGAAACAAAGGTGACTGAAAACAATTACAAGTAGTGTTATACTCATTTATTATTCTCTGGAACTAACAAAACATTGTTTTTTTAGCTGTGTAACCTCAGGAAAAAAATTGAACTTAAATTTAAAGCCCAAGAGGAGTGCAAGAAAGAGGTTTGTAATGAGCATGAAACTGTAGATATACATTACATGGAAAATCATTGTTGTTTATTCTGTCTTCATTTGTATTTTATTGATTTATTTTTTAGAATAAAACGCTTAAGAAACAAATAGCAAAGGAGACTTCAAAATCCAGTGAACTTGAAATGATGGTATGGTGATGTTTCTTTTGTATCTTCGAGTTATTAATGTTGAAGTATTACCCAGTTCACCAGTTTAATGTGGATGATTGTCTTTATTTTGATTAATTGTATGCATGAGGAGTCGCAGAACCTTAAAAGACTAAAAGAGGAAGACCATCTGAAGCTATTTAAAGAACTTGAGTCAAAATCCACCTTTGCAGCAGAGCTTGAAAATTAGGTTACTTTTATAATGTAATGTTATGCAAAGCATTTTCGCTCCTCAGAGTAAAAAAAATCCATTTTGTTACAGGTAAAAAAGCTCAGCTCAACAGCAGAAGAGTCCGTTAAGATAAAGGAAGACACAGAACTTAAGTGTCAACACAAGATTGCAGATATGGTTGCACTGATGGAAAAACATAAAGTAAGGTGATAAATAGTTTTATCTACTGTGAAATGGTCCCATACCGTATATTGCATTAAACTTGACTTGTCATTACCAGAGCCAGTATGACCGGATGGTTGAAGAAAAGAATGCAGAACTTGATGAGAAGAAGAAAAAAGAAATGATAACGGTTGCTCATGTGAAATCACTGGTATGCTGTATAAATGAACAGTAGTACAATTAAATAATTACACAATAAACAATAAAGTTACTTCTTTTCCTAATCAGGAGTCGGATCTCTCAAAACATAAGGCAGAAAATGATCGGCTGAAGAAACACCTGAAGACAGAAACAACAAAGAAAGTATGATCTAGTTTGAATCAATTGCAGTTACTGAATCAGGTTGCATGTTGCCTTCCGCTCAAGAAACACTTTACCTTTAGGAAGACCTGCAGAAACAACTGACTGATTTCAAGAAAGACATGTCTATGGTGAAAATTGCTCAGCCATTACATGCAACGAACAAGGAGGTACAGTAATGCCCAGAAAATGGGCTGCCATTGGTGGTAAGGTTTGTCATAGTTTGCACTTAAGCAAGAATGTGTCTTTAATCTTTCAGCCAACGTCCTCAAACAATAAGCAAGGTGGAGGTTCTGACACCCCAAAGGAGAGGTCTTCAAAGGGTCGTGTGTTTGACCTCTCGAAGACCAGGACAACTTCTCATCACCGCAAGGAAGATGGGAGGACAGGAGTTTTTGAGACAGTGGTGAGTCTAAAAAGCTCTAGACAGATTAATAAAATTGTCTTGTTTTAAACACATCCTTACATTTATTACACAGAAATATTGAATAACACTATTGTGGTCACATTTAATCCTGCAGCAGTATTTGTTTGTAATAGTCACTGTTCATTATTCACATGAACTGTGGATGAGAACATCGATTTGGAATGTTTGTGCACGCGATGGCTGTATATTTGTATGTTGAAATTAAAAACTAAAGAGTCACTTAAATGAAAAGATTTATTTGCAAACCACACATACATTTCTGAAACAGAAGCAGTGTGGATGTCATAAGATGAGCTATGTGACTGAGTGGATATATGGTGAGTGGTTACTGGTATTGGGAAATAAGAAATATATTTAAAAAAAAAAGTTAATTAAGTGATTTGTCGTGAGACAACTAGTATGCTGTGCCCAGATGCTTCTAGTCAGTTCAAGCTCAAGGCTATGCCCAATAATTACCTTAATTAAGGCAAAAAAGCAAGAAACAACTGTAGAGGCTGGAGGACAGTGTATGAGAAGTGTCTTTCTTATTAACTGTATGTAAACAGTGAACAAGTGTAGTGTGAGCATGTCATTATAGGCTATTACCAGATGATACTCGTATCATTTGAAATTAGATTAACTGTGCAATAACATCTTATGTTGTGAAGGAATCGACCACTGAATCCCTACAAACACCACGTGGAACAACACTAAAGACAAAGGTAGACAACAGTTTAATCTGTTCTTAAACTAAATGGCTATAGAGATAATTCTATCCTTCATCAATGGGCTTCTGTCTACTGTAGCATTTTTAATATCTCTGACTGACACTGACTTTGCATCCTAGCACATTGAAAATGAAGTTATGGAAACCCCAGGAAACAGGATTGTGGGAACATCAAAGATCAAAGTAATATACTGTGATTAATCTGACATTTTCTAAAATGAATAGAAATATGAATGTCTTTGATGACATTTACTCCTTTAATTTCCTTTCAGTCCTACAGAATAAGAACACCCCCTTCTGCTGAAAAGGAAACACAGTGGGGAAAGAGCACCGTTGAGCTTGACCCCAGGTCTGACAGCTCTGATCAAAATGATATCTTGGTTAGTACTGTTTTTATTGATGTTTTTTGTGAATTTGATCTGTATATTTTCTCCAAAGTTGCCACATTTAAAGAGTTCTTCTGTTTCTTGTCTTGATAGACGTTTGCAAATGGGCCTGAATCCACTTTTTCTGCTCCATACCACAAACTCAACATCTTCAAAAAGGTAAAATCACCGTAGTGGTACATCATGGTTTGAGGAAAAATGGATTTAATTTGCATGGGTAAAGTTTAAAAAAGCCATTTTATTTTGATTAAATAAACTGGAAAATGATTTTCAGATTCAGAGCCCTGTCAGTCGTAAATCACCAGGACACTCTTTAAAGCTGGCTGCAATGAAACGGATGAGGGATGCTGGTTGGACAGCTGTTACTGGCTGTGACAAAAAAAAGAAGACGACCAATGAGAAGATCTTTGCATAGCTACTGCTATTTCAGGTCAGATAAACAGTGATGATAATATTAGACAGGTGTAGGTGTTGATCTTAATAGTTTAATGTTCATATAGTGATAAAAAAATGTATTCATTAATTTTTTTCTTAACATGCATAGCTATTATTGCTGTTAGGAAGAGCCACCATTTGTTAACAACTTAAGGATTTCAGTGTTCGTATTGCAAGTTTTTAGCAAGTTTCTTTTCAGGTTTTTGGTTAGATTTTAAGCTTCATGTATTCTGCATGAGATTCTGTTTGTTGCAGTGCTGTTGTATGGAATAACTTCTACTGGTGTTCAGATGAAAGTTAATTCTGCACAAGTTCATTTTGTTGATGTTGGAAAGGTGTGCTTGTACATTACTAATTAAATACATTAATGTATCCAAGTGTTAACAGTTCTACAAGTAAAAGCAATGTTCAGATCGTTCAGTATTGCCCTTGTTTGAATTTTCTGTCCATTATCATTTTCCATTTTAAACTTTCACATGGGTAATAGTTCAGGCTTTCAGTTATACTTAGTGAAAATTGTGAAGACATTTGAAATTGTAGGAACTCTTTAATGAAGGAACTCGAGGCGAAATTGTGACTGGTCTTCAGAAACTGTAGGTACATTATCGTAGATTGGATGGCCATCATAAAGTCCTCCAGAAATTACAAGAATGTCATCATCTGCGACAGATGCATCTCCTGGAAATTAAATTGGTATTTTTAACTGCCAATAATAAATGAAGTAGTTTGCATTGATTGTGTGATAAAGGAGAACTCCTTACCGGTGTCGTCTGCGTTGTTAAGAGGCAGATGCAAGAATTGGATTTTTGGTTTGCATTTGTGATACATAAACATAACTGTTGCCACGGCAAACAGTCCAAGCATAGCACTGAAGACAATGGTCATGTTCCTTTCAGAAATGTTAAGGCCCAAACCTAGCATCACAGCAAAAAGGAAGGAGTTCAGTCCTTTGAAGTGTTAAATAAAAACACACAACGGGCAGTGAAATTATGGATAAAACACTGGTGCTTACCTGGTGTAGTTGTATTCTCTGCATCTAAGGTTGTATTGGCAGGGTGAGATGAATTTTCAGTTGTAGTGACTGGACTCTCAGTTGTACTTATGTTGCCTGTTGTGGAGTTGACTGTTTGCGTTGTCTGACTAGTAAATGTTGGAGTTTGAGTGCTAGGTGTTGTGAGGTTTGTCAGTGATGTACTATTTGTGTGAGTAGTCAAGTCGGTTGTTGACAGAGAAGTCGCCGGGTGACTTGTGCTCCCAGTTGGGACATCTGTGGCGTTGGAGAGTATTCCATCATCCGTCTTTGCGCTGGTTTATTGTGTTGTGTTCTCAGTCATGTTAGCGATAACAGTTACAGTAGAGTTAAACGATGTTGACATAGTAGTTGGAAGTGTCAGGTTTAAGTCAGAAGTTGCTGATGGAGGTGTGATGGTCACATTCCTGTTTTCTGTTTGTCCCACAGCAAAAGTAAGTGCAAGAAGGCAACAAGCCAAGCCAGCAGACTTTGTATCCATGACTCTTAAGTCCTGAACAGGAAAACAAAACATGGACTGAGTATCACTAGATTGTATCAATAAAGTTGTCCAGTTTTCATTTATAGATAGATAGATAGATAGATAGATAGATAGATAGATAGATAGATAGATAGATAGATCGATAGATAGCCTTTATTGTCCCATAAGGAAATTTGTTTCCACAGTCTGTCACGGAAAAACACAAAACAGTGCATATAATGCAGACATGAGCAACATATACATACAAACAAAAAGACCATAACAAACGCACCGTGAGCAAACACAACCATACATTGAACAACAGTACATGATATCATCACACTCAGGAGGGCTAGGTCTGCACGAGGTTTAATGGGGCAGATTATTTTTATCTCAGTGTTATGCTGTAGAAATAATATTTAATCATGTTGCCTTTGGAGGGACCTCATGTTCAGCACATTTTCACTAAACTAAATGACTGTGTACACACTAAGGAAGCGCATAAATGCTACCAACTCTCCGATCTTTTGTTGTTACTTTGAAAGAAACTCATCTGTTCTCCCTCTCATATGAAAGCTTGACTAAGTCTGAACCTTGCTAAGCAGATCAATGCCTTTTACAGAACTAGTGCTGTAGACAAATTTTAAAAATTTAGCTCACCTTGTTCTGTAATGTTTAAATGAAAACAGTAGCTTAGTTCACCTCCGCGGTCGTGAATCAGTCTCCATGCCACAGTTGGCTCTGTACTTCCTACAACTTGTGAACAGCTAGCCGTCTGATTTGCTGGCATAGTGGCAGATAAAAGTGGGCAGGGCAGTGCTTTGTAAACTTCCTCTATTGTATGTTCCCAAGGAGACAAAGGACAAGGTTATAAACTAGTCCAAAGCTCAAGCTAAATCTCTTCCTCTTAGTTCAAATACATTTTACAACCCTTACTAGAAGAGATGTTGTTGCCAAATGAATTACTAACACATAAATGCATTTCTTTTTAACTTCACTTTTACTGTTAAAGGTCAAACAACTCGCTGTGGGCTGTGTGCTGAGTTTATGTGCTTGTGTATGTGTTTACAGTCCTTCTATTAAAGTTGAACTTTGTACAATTCTTTTTTATTGGCAGTTAGCATGTGTACAGGCAATTTCAAAAGGAGTGCACAATTTCCATATAAAAACAACTACATAATAAACAAATAAACAATATTATCTGCGCCAAGAGGAAGTGAAGGACAATGTTCATCAGCAACAACTGAACGAAGAGCAATAAAAGTTGAACAATGTTGCCACATCCCCAATAAACAGGAAGGTGTGGAGCACAATAAGTGATGACCTTGTGTTGTTTTAAAAACCTTGTTCTACATTAACGGCTAACTTATTTTATTCTACCACAAATTGTTACATAATATTTTCCTTAATTTCTTCTGTTGTCGACATGCTTAAGTTAGCAACATAAATATGCAGAGTCTGAGCCTTACTACTAGCTTTAAAACTGTCGAAGTATTATATCGATGCAGTAGCATTACAGCTTCGTGGCTCTTTCACCATCTTTGCTTATGACATCGAGGTCTGAGAACGCGTAGTTGTCAACTCCGATGTGAATGTCTTTTTCTTCGTTCTTTGTGATGTCTGGTGTCTGTAACAAATGAAGAACAGATTTGGCAAATGTTTAAGTATACGCCTCATTTGATACCAGTTATCTATCGAAGGTTTAAGGGCGTGATCTCACCTCTGATTTACTGCAAAAGTTGAAGCAGGCCAAATCACTCATCCTCACAAACAGATCAGGGTTCATCTTCTCTTGCTTGCATCCACCTATAACAGACAATGGCACACAATTCCTTATTTGTTTTACAGTTGATTTTCAAAGTAAAACTTTGATTGTGTATCTGCAGTAGTAGAGGTTGGCAAGTGATATCTCACCTGTGATCATGCTCACTAGCAGGCCACACACTATTGTGGTCAGTGAGCCCAACAGAGAAAAGTAGACGTAGGACAGAGAGTACCAGGTGTCTGCTAGAGGTGGCCTGACACTGGAAGGGGAAGGAAATCTATTTTTAAATCATTCTGCTGATACTCTACACAACTTCCATCTGATGATAAAACAACCCACAGCGATCTACACTATACATTAATTTGTTGATCAGCTGGTTATTTAAAATGCTGGAACTACAGTTTTAATGAATATTAATATATATAGTTCAATAATATATTTAATTAGTTAATATTTAATTCATAATTTGTCTCTGGATAGTGTCTCTATGTATTCTTTGCTCAGTTATAATGAGTTTATTATGAAATACATTTTAAACTATATTCCAGAAAACAACATGCTGTTGTCAGGGATATTTGTAGTATCTGAGGTAAATTAGCCAGTCTTTTTGTACAAAATACTAATTTACTGTGACTGCTCTCGTTTGGTTGAGTAACAGTAGATGGACCGTAGATGTGAAATGACTCACTCAGTTTGTGGAGTTGTCACTGGAGTGGTCCAGGGCATTGTTGTTGTGTAGTTTAGGCCCATACTGTTGTTGCATCCTGCAGTGCTGACTGGGAGAGGATTTGTATTTTCACTTGTTGGTGGGTAAAGCTGGCTTCCAATCCCCACCCACAGAGTCAACACTAGACCAACGAACATTCCCAGGAGTCCTCCCTGTAGAGTAAGTATGACTGCAGTGAGCTACTTTCTCATTGAGTTAGTTTTGTATTTTCACTGACTGCAGTTGTGATATCTGTTCTGCTGAATGCTCCAGTAGTATGAAACACTCACTATTGAATTTGATGTGCGGAAAAGCATGCCTAATAGATAGAGACCGAGAAGAGGCCCGCCGATCATGCCAAATATGGACAGAGCTGCCTGAAAATAGAAAAACTGTCAGGAGGCTTGTAGTTCATAACATTCAGCTTGTGGTGGTGCTGTATAGCAATGGATGACGACAGTATGTTTGTGCGTGGTGTTCAAGTTTACCTGCAGTACGCTTCCCATCAGCGAAGCAACTCCAGCCATCCCAATACACACCCCTCCAAAGAATACACCTGAGAGTTGGTCATATCAGCATCAGTAAAAGTAACTTTGCGTATCCAAAGACTCTTCTTTCTCATCAACATTTAGTGAGAGTTGTAACAGAGGTCCAGTTTTTCATTGAAAAATAGTGCTTCTTAGTTGAATGAAACACAGTCTATGAAATGAAATTAAAGAGTCCTAGATTTGACTTGAAATATGAAGTCTGAAGACTGAGTTTCTTTCCCTACCATAAATGACAGCTCAAACTGATATGGTGTGCAATCAGCATTTAGATCCATGCTAAAGAACGTTTATATTACTAAGAAAATGGTGAATTTTTCTTGCTGCAGAATTCCTTTTACAGAAAAACTAGTAAGTCGATCCATGCCTTTCCTCCCAGAAGTTCAACGAATCAGCACGTTCCTTCCTGTGCAGGTATTTCTCAGTAAATCTACCTCTTGGCACAGTTCAGATTATTCTAGCACGAACCTATCCTTCCTGAGAAATCTAATTGTGGAAACTGTTGACAGATACGTTTGAATGGTTGCATTTTGTTGCAACACAGGGAAAGGAAAACAAGATTTTATGTACAGTTGTCAGGCAAGCAATTATCCATCCATTACAGCACATGGAATCATCAATCAGAATGAGTGAATGAATTATGTTTACGGGCTTTCCCTCAGATTTTTAACAAATGTCTATGAAGATATTCAGCCTGACTACTGGGCTTGTTGCGTTTTCATTAAGATATTTAGCCACTCATCCAGGTAGCTTCTTCCGTTCTTCATTCTAAATTTCCAATAATGTCTCATATTAAAGAGATATGGAAAGGTGTTAAAAGAAATAATTGTACAGAACAGTTTAGGTCTGTACAATCAGCATTCTCCTGATTCTTGGACTACTTTTAAAGTATTTTTTTACACAACTTACTCAGGCCCATATTCATCCAGTATATTTGCTTGTCCGTGAGGTTTTTCCACACTGGAAGGATGAAGTCTTCCCCCGTGACAGCAACGAGAGCATTAATGCTGGAAGACACCGTGCTGAAAAACATGAAACAGTAAGCTTCTAGACATTGAACGGAACAGGAAGGCATGATGAGACTGCAGAGAAGATTAGATAGTAATATGCAGATGCTGTATTTTTGCATTCATGCAAAAATAACTTGTTTTTCAGTAGACACTGGCAGTATAACAGGCAGCAAATAAGCCCAGGTATTGTCAGTTAATTGTTCATTATGTGCTTGAACATTTCCTAAATGCTTGATTCTTGTCCATAAAATAATGTGTTTTTTTTCCTTTTTCCTAAGATCTCACCTTAGGGTACCACTATATGCTGCAGCCACAAACAGGCCAGGGATTCCAGGGTAGATTGCCAGAATATCCATCACAAGGTAGGGCAGCATCTAGTTGACAAATGTAAACCCTTTGTACATAAGGATCTGTTATATAACAAAGTAAATGGTAATGACTAAAGAGAAAATTGCAGTTGTAGTTACCTGGTCAGGGGTTTGTACATCTTTATTTAAAAGTGGGTCACAGTCTTTGTAAATGGAGTACATGGTGAAGCCAGTAAGCATAGCCAGGGTCACAGTTACACACAAGCCAACCATGTTCAAATACAAAGACCTGAGAGATGAAAGAAGACTTGTCAGCACATGAAACCTTGCAGCACGCAATGTACGGTTTCGCTTCAGGAATGCTCACATCTTGGCATGTCCCAAGGTCTTGCAGGAGATGTAGCGTTGCACCTGGGACTGGTTGATCGCGTACACAGACGCCCACATAATGCTTCCACCAATTACTATGCCCCAGAAAGTATGGCGCTTCAAAGGATCTGGGTCAAAGCTGTGGTAAAAATTTTAATATGTGAAAGAATACAGAGTGCAGTAGACAATGCTTGAGAGAACATTAGAGAACATCACCAGTACAAATGTCTGATAATACGTTAGGATATTTTATAGGCAATAATTAGGCTTTTCTATTTATGGAAATACATATTTCCAAGAAGTTCTTTTCCTTGGATACTACAGCAGTTAAGATTCACAAGAAACAGTTATAGCAAGCTGGTCTGACTGTTTTTTTCTGTAACCATAAACAACAACAAGCCGTACCCAACTGGCTGACAAGAAGCTCTAACACTATTTGATACAAGTCTGTTTATGTACTTACTCAAACGCTTTTAGTCGCCCTCCTTCGTCAGCATCTTCCCAAATCTTTGTCAGGCCTCCCTGCACTACAGCTCCTCTGGCTATAACAGCCACAAAACCACTCAGCATGATCATCATCTGCAGCACGTCTGTCCAGATCACTGCTTTCAGACCACCCTGAAACAAAGACCATGTTAGAGTCGACTTAACTGTTGAGTTAAGCACTTGGTGAGAGTTACGCTGAGTTAAAATATATACAATGAATAATTTTACTTTAAAAAGCGAATCCTATCTTTTTATTTCCTCAAACTAAAATATGTGGATGGTAATACTAAAATATTCACTTGGTCATAAAAACCCTGATGAACCACATTTTTTATTTTTTTTTTAAATACACTGACTCCAGGAGTCAGTCTGTGTATAACACACAAGTATAACACATCATTTTTTATTTTATTTTTTTAAATAAAACAATACCAACCAAAGTGCAGTAGACAATGCACACTGCTCCTGTAGCCACTAGCACACCCCACAGATCAAGCCCAGTGACTGAGAAATAAAATCAAATCTCCATTATTATTGACTATACAGATGTTTTGTACATTGACACTAGATATGTGGTTTTGCCTTTATTTAAACAAGAAACAGTTCACCTCCTCATTTTCGTTTCAACCACCAGAAACACAGAAGCGAGAATAATTAACCATATAAACTCGCAACAAATTGTTTTGTGTGCTTTGACTTACTTTGATTTAGTGCAAGAGCTGGAGCATAGACGACTAAACCTGTGTACAGCGCCTGAGAAGAGACCATTAGTTGATTAAACGGAAGCATAACAAGCATGTGATTCATATTAACAGTTCTTTTCAATCTGCTGTCAAGAACCAGTTGTACATAAAGTCAAAGAGGAAAAAGGGTAGATGTCGGTTTATCATGTTACATTTTCCATTGTCATCACTGATTGTGATTGTTCCAAAAAACATTCCTCTCTTTTATTTATTTATTTTAGTTACAAAAACATGTTTTGTTTACCGTCTGAGCGATGTACATTGAGGTCCCAATTATCCGAACTGGTCGGCTGAAGCGCATCTCCAGGTACTAGAAATGAAAAGGAAACGTATACAATAAAACATCGTTAAACTAATAATTTGGTCCGCATCGTATAAGCATCCATTTTAAATGTTAAAGGTATTAGTTTATTTGTTTTATGTTTCTCGTTTTCTACCACTTTCTTGCACCTTTTTGAGGAAAACACTTTTTTAGCAGTTGTTTGTGCCAAGTGTAGTGGATGAATCATTAGCTACATTAACTTTAAGTGGGATTTTTGTAGACTTCCTATAAAACAGATTTGCTTTGTTTGCTTTATTGATCTTTGCATGTTAAGTTCTTCACTTGTTGCACCTTTCCACTCCATTTGTACCAGCATTATTATGAACTACTTTTATTAACTGTTGCATCTCCATACCTCGTAGGCACTGGTAATCCCCAGTCGATAGAAAACCGGGACAAAGATCTCAGCTGTGATCACAGACATGATGGCATAGGAGAAAGCAAAGAGCCAGTACGCAGCTCCGAACCGGTAAGCCTCAGCAGGGGTCCCAATGACTGTGATGCCAGACATGAAGCTGGCAGTGAGTGACATGGCAACCGGTATGGCTGTCATTTGCCGTCCACCCAACAAGAACTCTGCACTGCTGGTCTCCTTTCGACCTCGGATGGCCTGGAAGAGACCCATGCCAGCTGCCGCCAAAATTATTGCCGCGAACACCACATAATCCCACACAGAGAAGGTGGCCACTGGTCCTCCTGTACCAGTCATGGTCGGTCCAGTTCAGCAATACTAAATAAGTTTTTTGATGTCCTGATTACTAAGAGCAAAATCACACACTAACAGCAGCAGCTATCATTTAAAGTCTCTTCTCAAGCTTTCAACAAAGAGCAGATACCTATTTCCAAAGATTTCTCATCCAAGTTTTAGTCCTCTGCTGCTTCCAGCTTTGCTGCTTCAACTATCAGACAAGTCTGCTACTGACAACACTCTCGGCAGTAGTCTTGTCTGCTGTAATTCTTTCGGCTGACTATAAAGATTAGTTCACTTTAGTTAATAATCCATCAAGGTCACAAGGTACCAACAACTGCTATAATTTCAGTGACTGTAAAAGATGATCCTGTTCTATGTCTCAGATTATGGTCTGAGATTGTCTGTCTTAAAGATGTCTCTTTTCCTCACTTTAATGAAGTGACATCTTAAAACATTCAGGAGGGGTTTATATACAAATCCAGGTTACTCAGTACTGACTAGTTATGTCAGGAATTTTAAGAGGAGGACAGGTTAAATCTTTGGTCACTTCTCCTGCTGTCACGTCATGTTTTGTTCGCCGCACAGTCAGATGTGATTACCATTGCATTACTTAACATTTGGTTATCTCCCCAAAACTCCAAGGTGTCAGGGGGAAAAATGCAGCTATAAGATTAATGTGCTGCACATGATTAAGAAAAGTAGGTGTAAGCTTTTATTCTGGAGCTTTTTGTCGGCACAACAGAAAGTGCTATCTAAAGATGAGAGATTTTATGGTTGATTCATTCAAGTCACTCTTGTTGAGGCAATCAGTCACTGTAAATTCTCAAAAAGTTAATGTAAAATGACTCATACTGTTAATGTTTGCAAATGTAAATAAGAGCCGCGGAGGACGAATGCGCAGCCGAAACGGACACTGAACTGTCATTATAGAGCTTAAATGTTCGTTATATGGTCATATTTTTGTGAACGTCAAACTCAGTCACTGATAAACTGAAGACTGACAACATCTGCCAGTCAGTTAATCATGCACATTGTAAAAGATATCTGTTAGATAAGGACTCATGTTTGTCAAGAGGAAATGGGGCCGAGTGGTGTCTACTCCTTAGTACCTGTTAATAGCTCAGTTTATGACACGGCACATGTCTCTCTGCTCTTCCACTGAAAGAAAAATATTGATCATCACCACTTGTTTGAGAGACTTTGACTATTCCCGACAATCATTAAACAAAAAGAGTTCATTGTTTACTGTAGGACGTTGCTTAGCTTATGCCCACTGCAGGTTATTGTTATTATTATTATTTTAACTGCCACAGAGCAGATTAGATAAACCTGCTCTAAATGTTCTCACAATCTGCCAGTTTGTTTTTCTTGCTCAAGTGGCTTACTGATTTGTGCTGTTAACCCATAGTGCACTGAAACAGCACATGAAATTTTAATTAAAATAACCTTCACTTGATTTTTATTTAAATGAGAGACAGGTTTTGGAAGGGAAAGTAAAACTCTGGTTAAAAACGATCAGCTCCTTGCTAAGCAGAAATGAGGCTGTTGTGTGTTTTGTGACATCTAGTGGACGCTGGTTTAGACCACTTTAGACAGAATTAGATGGTTACTACATGAGCCCATTATTCATGTCATCCACATAATGGACCAAAAGTAAATTTTCGTCATAGATAGCAGATAACGGTTTGCTTGGATGAAGGAGGATTATTTAACGTTCGAATAAATACCACTCGCCGTGGATAGTCGGGCTCAGAGCATCGTCGGGTCTACAAGTGCTTGCATCTCTCAAACAGGTAACTCACTCATGCAGAAGGAGAAAACAAATCAATTTTTATTTTTTAAAAAACAAACATTTAATTCTCTCTTTTTTTTTTATGTTGTTATTCATTTCTGTCTTTATATTTCCTTCCCATGCAGGGCCACGATTGATTGGACAGAAAACATTGCTTATCATGGAGACTGCAGCATTCTCCAGCTGGCTCCTTTTTCTGCTGTTTAGCCCAGCTGTTCCCATGTGTTTACCCACTGACTTCACCCTGTATGTGGAGAAGCCAGAGTGTGACTTCTGTGTGGCTGTCAACACTACTATCTGCATGGGATTTTGCTACTCAAGGGTATGTATGTCCCGTGTAATGAGAGAAAAGGTTGTTGTTGATTTCTTCAGTTGGAAAAAGGAAAACAAGGAAAACTGTACCAACGGAAAACAAATCGTGTAATATTTTACCGTGTCCAACCTTTTATTAACCATTCTCTTAAATAAAAATATCATAAACAAAATTTAAGATAACATTCAATGCAAACTTTTTGGTGGTCTTTTCAAAATAAAGTTGACATTCTCTAGAATTACTGTTCAAATTCTAGTTAGTACGCAGATGATTCATTCTTTTTACCAAAATAAAGTTCCCCACTTGTCCTTTAGAACTATGTCATTTACAGTTTGTTGTGTATTTGGCTTAACACAAGTAATTTTGTTTGACACTGAGTAAGGAAGTTGCGCCTCTGTTTGTGTTTGACAACCAGGACAGCAACATGAGGAACATTCTTGGCACACGCTTCCTTATCCAGAGAAGCTGTACCTATGATAAGGTGGAATACCGCACCGCCATCCTGCCTGGCTGTCCAGTTGACTCCAATCCTGTTTTCACCTACCCAGTGGCCCTTGGCTGCCACTGTGGTGCCTGCAGGACTGACAGTGATGAGTGCGCACACAGAGCCAGCACGGACGGAGCCAAGTGTACCAAACCAGTTAGACGTATCTACCCGTACCCTGGCCAGAGCAACTATGTGATACCTTTTTGATCGTCACGTTCTTGTTCTGATAATGTCTTGTTTGGCTTGTGGTGGACACAGTGATATGCGCACTGTCTGTACTGTTACCTTTTGTACCAGCTTCTTTCACTGGCCCTTTGTTGCCCAACATGTGCCGCAGCTCTGCCTCTCAATTTACAATGGTGGTTGATCCCAGTGTGTATTTTTGACTGCATCATTATTTGTCCTTTTGTACACTGCCAGACTTTATTATGTTAAAGGATACTCTGTAAGGAATGCTACTCAATTAAAGCTGAGGTCTATAAAAGCTCACTGACTAATCCGTGCTTAACATAATCACATCCTGTGCAGGAGTGTAGTGTTTATTCCATAACGAACACAAGGCCATGAGCAACAGTGTTGCCTCGTGATACTATATTTGTCTCGCCAGTCCTACTGGAAAGCATGTGACTGTTGACACGACTCTTCTTATTAAATGGATTAGCTGTGTCGATGTTAAACTGTAAAGATGAGGCAGAGTGAATGCAGAAGACTCACCAACTATATGCCTGGGTTTTTTTTAACTGTGACTCTGCTTCATCCCAAGCACATATCTGTGCAGTTCTCTAGTCACAAAGGGAATTTTGGAAGACAGCTGGAGCTTATTAATAGCTCCACAGTTCAGAGTGGGAGAATCTTATGATAAGTTCGTCATGTGGGTCACATCACTCTGTCGTCACATTATATCACGTTCAGTCTCTACAGAGAATACGTTGCAACAGACTTCTGTTTTAGTGACAGTTTCTGCATCATCTGTCTTCATGACAAAACTATTTTTTTCTTATTTGTTATTCTTACATTTTGAAGCATTTTGATCAAAATAGAACAAAACATGAGCTAGAAAGGAAAGCTGGTGACCTTAATGGTCGGGAAACACCAGATTTAAAGGTCCTCATAGCAGTGATGACTTTCATTATGTCTGCATTAATCACTATATGAAGCTCTGAGTTACATAAGCTGACATGTATAGAACCTTGAAGCAACCTTGGGGCAAGGCGTGTTTTGGAGGCAAAAGTGGAGCTGGATGTGGCCCACTTATCTGTGTGAAGGGAAAATATGGACAGAAAACAGGTTTACAAAATGCTGACACTGGTTGACTTCTTTTCTGAGACTCTATTGCCTCGAGTATTTACGACTTCAGACACTCACACTGTTCAACCTTGGAAACAGTCAGCTGATAAAGTGGTCCTTTGTAATCCTTTGTAATCCTTTGCTCATATCTCAACTGTCATGATATTTGAAATAGTATACTGTATATATGCTTCTCTCCTTTTAACCGAAACGTTCTGAAATGTTTTTGTCAAAGCAACCTTCATGAGGAATATTTAATTCCAAAAGGATTTCTGGGTAGATGGCCCATAGGGTCGGGTATTACATTATCCACAAAGTAATTATGCTGTATTCTATATCATACAGTTTGACTGTAAAATCATCAGCCTTATACAGCACAATAGTTTGAACTGCCCAGCTAAAATTGTGCAGTGGTCTTCTGAAAATCATAATACCCTTATGGGTAAAGCAGTGGATGAAATGGAATTTGCTTTCATCAGCTCTCCAAGGGAACCAGCTATGTAGGGCACATACCGACCACTCTTTCATTCAGACATACCATACAGGTTTGTTTGTGGTGTGTTTGTTTAACCAGAAAGAAATGTGAGAAACTTCTCATCCGTGCTGGCAGCATGGCTGGAGGCATGTCTGTCTGTTGGTTGTTGGTATCCTAAAGACTTCGTGGATACCCTGAACATGAGGTTCACGTATATGTACGTAACAGTTTTTCTTATGCCACTGTCGCATCTTAATGTATCTTTTGTCCAAAACTCTACTTTATGACTAGATGCTAAGAAACATAATAACAGTCACGTCATCTGCAGCTGCAGTTTATTTGAGTTTGCTACGATAGCTGAATTGTATGCACGTTATAGAAATCATAATATTAAAATATTTGTAAGCATGCATTGCACCAAAATTTGGCATTACTTTAATGACGATAAAATTACAAACAAAAGAATGCCAAAATCTTTTTTAAATGTTTTTCTAATGGACAAAATATAGCTTCATACCATAATGTTTAGATTTTGACTCTTCTGCCTCTGACATGATGGAACACAGATAATTACGTAAGAAAGAGATGCTGCCTGCCAAAAACTTCATACCTGACTTCCAAATAATGGCCCCCACCCACTATTACACAACGGTTCAGCTTCATAGTGTGTTAGCAGTAAAAGACAGCTTTTTAATGTCTTTGAATGTGTCTGTACTATCTCACATGAGCCATCTGATCTCCTCCTTTTTAACTTTTATTTGAGCTTGGACTTTCCCACGGAGAAAGAAATGTATTGTCTGCGCCTGAAATTGAAACCTCTCTGGTAGAATGTACTAGATGATCTGACTCAACCCCCTCTGAGTAATTCAGTAGGTGTCGCTTTGTTCCTGGTTTAAACTAGAATAGAATAGAATCTTTATTGCTATTGTATCAATACAACAACATTGGAGGTGCTGCTCCTCATGGTGCACAACAACATTCACAAAAACAAATTTTACCTTCTTTTTTTTTTTTTTAAACCTAATTCATATTTACCAAGTATGAAACCTTTTCTGTGAAATTCTTCTTCACATTCACACAGCTACACACTCTCATACTTTAGTGCACATGCAGTGCACTCTTGCACTTCAGTGAAAACCTTTACTGTGGCTAAGAGAAGTGAAACTGGTCCTGTCTGACTTCCTGAGTGGAGGAAGTGTTCAAATACTTGAGTCAAATAACTGAATTTACCTGAAAGAAGAAGAAGAAGAAAAAAAAACTGCTATCATAACCTCACTGTATATTTGGAAGTGTTATAATTGTATTGTTGTATTCGGTAAAGAGTAAGCAAGCTGAGAGTATGTGGGATACTTTTGGGAAATTCTTATTTTACATGTTGACATATTTTGTAAAACTGATAGTATGGTTTGTGTGTAATAACTTGCAACTAAGGCTAGCTGTGGTGGAGTTCTATGTTAGAAATTGTTACTTGGTTTGGTTACTTTACACCATATGGACTAACATATATACCAGAATAGAATAGAATAGAATAGAATAGAAAAGAATAGAATGATGTCATACCCACTAGTGCAGCCAGCACTGAGCCAGAAAGCTTATCTTAATGGTTAATTAATGGTATTATCTTAACCTGCTCGTTTGAGAAACGGGACCCTCACCTATTTGCCAACCCTGGACCAGCATCATAAAACACATAGTAACCTTTAACCTTAAGCTTTTGAACTCATTTATTTTAACTTCACTTCACCAAATAACGTAAAATATTTGCCCGTCGAACAATGGCTCCTTTCATCGTGCAGTCTTAAACAGCATTCTTTCCGCGTGATTGGTGGAGAAGCTTGATTGATGGGTGTAACTTCCAATTAAATAAGGGAAGGGGAAAGGTTAACCAATCAACCTCCGGTATTTCTCCAAATCGTGATTGGCTGTAATCCCAACAGGGTGTGGCTCTAAATTGCCCCGCCCCCCTTTTTCTCAAACCCGAATGGAAATTTCCAGTCGCTGCTCGACGGAGGCTATATTAACAGGCTCAACCGCCCAAACGCACGGAAGTAGACAGTCTACGGCTAGAAACAATCTTAACTGAGATATTACGCGACAATCTTTTGGTAAGTACAATATATTTCGTGCATTTAAATATGTGGCAAACGTTTTAAGTCCTCGAGTTATTTGTGCTCGCCAACTTTTTCGTTTTTTTGGGACGGTATTGTTTGAATGGGGATCACCGCCTGCTGAACTAGCCAACCGTTAAAGCCGTGTATGAAACTGAGCACAGCACCATAAATGGCTCTTTTCTGTTTTTTAATTAGTCATTTTAAGTTATTTTTAAAAAAAATTCAACAGCATATGGAACCGGATATATTAGCGGACGAGGTTTTTATTTGTAATTAAATGAAGGGACAAAGGGGCATACGTGCACAAGAATAGATTAATCTATTTGATTAATTTCTATCAGATGAAACTCGGTTCACAGCGAAAGTTAATGTGCGTTAATGTACCGCCTGCATGTTAACTTTCATTAGAAGTGCAGCTGCTGTAGATCGGTATCAAGATTCAATGGAAGCCGGTAACAGCCGGCCTGTGAGGCCTTCCGGTACGTGAACTAGAACACGCCCACGTGTTGTACTAGTAATT
This sequence comes from Chelon labrosus, assembly GCF_963514085.1. Lineage (NCBI taxonomy): Eukaryota > Metazoa > Chordata > Actinopteri > Mugiliformes > Mugilidae > Chelon > Chelon labrosus. The sequence goes on from NC_140340.1 coordinate 17,530,652, forward strand.
TCAATCCACCGTGGCGACACGCCACTGTCCCGTGACTGTGCGTTAAAAAAGATAAGTCAAAGCCGCTCTAGAGGGCGGGATATATACTCTGTGTACCTAAAGGTCTGTCTGCTCAGAAAATCAGCCCATACACTCTTGGTAACGCCTCCTGTTTTCTTTGTCTAGGACTCTATTCATTAACTTGCCCGAAGCACTTCTCAGTCTACAACACTTCATTTTTGAATCTTCTATCACTTATTCAAAGTCACCATGTCTCAGCAGCAGATCAGGTGAGTCTCACATTTTCACGTTATCTCTATGGAAACTAATAAGGTGTAAAGTCTTTGGAAATTGTCTCTTACTGCTGATTTGCAATTTAAATTTAAAGCAAAAAAACGCTAAACCTAGATCAGGGTTTGTGAGGAGCTGGTTGGACTCCTCAACAATAATTGGTGGTTATTGTTACATATGTATGGCTGTCCATGATAATGAAGACTATCTACGTTTTTACATGTTTTTTTTTTTTATATTAACATGTTTCCATTCCTTTTTGCCGTCTCCTTTCAGCCTCCCCGCCAAGCTCATTAATGGTGGTATTGCTGGCATCGTTGGGGTTACATGCGTCTTCCCCATTGATTTGGCAAAGACCAGGTTACAAAATCAGAGACCAGGCCAGCAAGTTTACAAGAGCATGTGAGTATTTATAGTTGATCTTGTCTGTTTGCCCCGTCTCTTGGCATCGTACCTGCTTGCGTCCATGTTTGATCACTGCTCTAATTGGTAATCCCACAATGACACATGCGCCGCACTGTGACTAATGTGCAGAATTAGGGGCATTCCTGGCTTGATGGGCCATGACGTTTGTTTATCTTTGCCCTGTCCTTTGGCATGCCTTTACTGAGCGGAAATTTACATCTGTATTTACCCTCCTATTCATTGACCAACCCATATCAAAGCCAACTAAATTGTCAATTCTGATATGCGCAACACGTATACATATTCATTGCCATTTTTTTTTTTCTTTCTTTTGCGTTCTGTAAGAAGTTTTAACTTGCGTGTCAGTGTCGTGTAATGATGGCTTTCCTGTTTTGTAGGCTGGACTGCCTTGTGAAGACAGTTCGATCTGAAGGATACTTCGGAATGTACAGAGGTAAGACTTACGCACACCTGAATATTAAGAGGCGTTAGGCTAACACGGTTAGATATCCAGGAGGATTAAATGTGGTAGGGAGGGTAAGCTCTTTCTGTGATGAGGATGAACATTGATTACTAATGGGTACATTTAGTCTTTACTGAGTATTCACATTTTCTAGTGCATGAGATGTTTGATTTACTTAAATGTGGTTATTGAAATTATGGAGAAATTATTACAGCTGATCTCATGCAATGTGTTTTTGCAACTTTTCACACTAACTGTAAGAGTTAAGTTATGGTACACATGCAGTCGATAGAGAACACATGTACTGTTGTATTTGTCCATCAGTTAATGTTGAAAAAAAAAAAGAAAAAGTTGAATCAACAAAGAAAATGGAGACCGTTTTAGTTTGGGTCTCTGCCTGTGTGAGGAATGCTGTTTGTTTGCATCTGTGTTTTTCATATTACAGACTTGGGTCCCCCTGGGATATTGAAGGCTAGCCGATAAGGCGCAGCCACGCTGGAGGCAAATCATTAAATGGTTCTTACAATATTGCTCTATTTAAAACTTTAGGCACAAGTTGTGTTTTTTTTTTTTTACCATCTGTTTGTTCTGTAACTTGACTCCTTGTCAATAACTCCCTGACTGTCCCTCCTCCGTCCTGTCCACTTGTCTTGGCTTGTCATTTTCTAGACTATGAATGTGTCCTTGCAGATTTTTGGGAGTAAATGAATCTGTGAGCTTAAGTTCACCTTTGATAGTGAATACTTCCACAGATCAGTTAATGTGTCTGCTCAAAGTCTGCTCACACAGTACATAGCCATGGCTACAGTCTCTCCTTTCACTAACGTCTCTTCATTTTTCTTGTCTGTTGTCATTAACCCACTTAGTGACTTGTAGCCTTTCAGTAGACACAAAGATTTCTTTTCTTGGAGCTTCGTCCACACAAAGTGGGCCCTGTTATCATACACTGACTTATTGTACCTCATAGACTTTGCATCTTCTCAATATTCGTTGAGTTCCGTCTTGTGTTTTGCTTCTTTCTCACCTCCTCTCTGAAACTACTTTTCTCTTCACACCATCCCCCTCCACCATTATTACTGAAGCTACTTTAAACTGAGCATTTGTCTTGTTGTGTGTAGATTAGCTATACAGTTGACTGATTACATTCTGATGCTGTAATAATAGTGGCAGGGAATGTGTTTGTACTTGTGCTGAATGAAAACAAGATCGTGACTTCAGAGCTGACTGTGTTCGTTTTTTTCCTCAGGTGCTGCTGTAAATTTGACCTTGGTTACCCCTGAAAAGGCCATCAAACTGGCTGCTAATGACTTCTTTCGCCATCACCTTGCTAAGGATGGGTAAGCACAATCGCAACGTGACGTCATTTCATTTGAAATATGCAGCGTTTCATCAGTTCCTTTACTTCATGCTGTTTTATCTGTTAACAGAAAGGGGCTGACAGTGTTCAAAGAGATGCTGGCAGGCTGTGGTGCAGGCATGTGCCAGGTTGTTGTCACCACCCCCATGGAAATGCTCAAGATTCAGCTACAGGACGCAGGCAGACTCGGTAAGAAGAATACAGAGAACATATTAAATCACCAGTGTAGGATTTTGACAGTTAATTTGATTATTTACATATATTTTTTATTTTTTTTTTTCTGTGAAGCCGCCCAGCAGCAAAAGCCAAAGCCAGTCATGATGTCTCCCACAAAGCTCGTGGCCACCAACACCGTTCTCAGCCGCTCCTACAACTCTGGCAGAGTGGTGGTCGCGCCACAAGCTGTGTCAGCCACACAGATCGCGAAGGAACTCCTCCATACGCAGGGCATCCAGGGTCTCTACAGAGGTCTGGGGGCGACACTGATGAGGTAAGACTCAGGAAGCAGATATAAACCAGTCAGACCAGTTATTTGATATCAGAACATCGGTCTGAAACTGCCTTTTTGTTTTTCTCTATTTCAGGGACGTTCCCTTTTCTATGGTTTACTTCCCGTTGTTTGCTAATCTGAACCGTCTGGGCAAACCCAGCCCCGAGGAGTCGTCACCCTTCTACTGGGCGTTCCTCTCTGGGTGTGCTGCAGGATCCACTGCTGCGGTGGCTGTTAACCCCTGTGATGGTGGGTTGTTTGACCAGTATCTTCTGTGAGACCTGTCGTGTGTTAATTGCTGCACTGAGATGCTAATTCTGTTCGTTTTGTTTTCAGTGGTCAAGACCAGACTGCAGTCACTGAACAAAGGAGCTAGTGAGGAGACTTACCATGGAGTTATGGATTGTGTAAGGTAAGATAGTGAGTCATTTGTGATTCATAGCTTCTGTCATTTAACCCTTTGGTGTGGGTGTGTGTATAAATAAACCTGTGTCTCTGTCAACAGTAAAATAATGCAGAAGGAGGGGCCCTCTGCATTCCTGAAGGGCGCTGGCTGCCGGGCCCTGGTCATTGCACCTCTCTTTGGAATTGCGCAGGTCATGTACTTTGTTGGTGTTGGTGAATACATTCTGGACAACTCGCCTCTGAGCCTCCTGGCAGCGTGAGGCCGCATCAGCTTTCTGGCTGGCTATGCACAGGACCTGATGGAAGAAGTGGCAGCTACATACACCATCAGTTTACAAAAAAAAACAACAACTTCACAACGTAAAGACCTATGATTTCATCTGTGTCTGACAGCTGTGTTGCACTTAAACACTTTTGTGACTTATTCAGAAGGCTGTGGCCGTTCTTTGCACTCGAAGCTGTTAGCCTTACTGGGTTGGGGACTCAGAGTTGCAGTGTTAATTTTTCTTTGTCCCCAAACAGTCATGTTCGGTTTCCCTCTGTGAGGGAGGGACTCACTCCATCAAAAAGACAGACCTATTTTTGTGTTTTCTTCCATAATAACTTTTCTTCTGTATGTGAATGCTAGTTTTATTTTAAATTGTCAAAGACAGTAGCTTGCAGTACTTATTTGTGTATGTCCTTTTCCATTGTTGTGTCATGTTACAGAGCCTTTAACTTGGAAACAAGATTTGAAATGGGGCCCAGTTTACACACTGTATTTGCAAAGGGATCTTTTTTTGTCATTATTATTTTTTAACTTACATTTTCAGCAATAACCTTGTGTACTTGTTTAAATTTGACTGATTACAAACCTTCCAGTTGACCTGGGACCATACGGTTTACCAAACCATAGACGGCGTCCTCTTTCTTACATGATTGTCAGCCCTTGATGGTCCTGGAGCCGCCTATGGCCTATGTCGTGATATCTTCAAAAACTTGAGATCCGTTTATGCACATTATATGCATGTATGTGTTTGTCCACATAACATTCATTTGACATTTTTTACATATGCATGTAAAAAGTTCAATCATCTGATCAACTCTGGCTGTACCTTTAACGGGGCAGATTGGCATTTCTACTTGATTCTGTCTGAGTCGAGCATTATTATACTTACTGTGAACAGAAACAACTGTTACATACTCTGTACTTGTGATGGCTGTTTGTACATAACTTATATATATATATATATTAAAAATTTGCAATGCACCCAGTCTCTCCATGTGGTTCTTTGACTAAATGCTCTCATGAGGACCACACGTGCTAAGCTAAGTTGTGGCCATTTTGTTTAAGGCTCATACTGCAGCTAGGCTAACAGTGCATCACCACTGAGAGACATTTAGAGTTTAGTTAAAATAAAAGGTAAAAGTGTGCACTTTAAGAATAATGGGACATTGTTTACTGTGATGGTGTAGTCATGATAATATTTTGTACGTTTATTTGACCTTGATAATGGCAAACCAAGGTCGCAAGCTTTCAGCCTCATGCGGGTTGTTCCCCTGCTGCTCTGTGTGAGCAATGAGTAAATGGGTCAGTAGGACAAGAGTCTTGACATTTGTGTCCAGCTCATGTAATGGTGTTTAATGAATCCTAAGTTACCGTGCCCTTTTAACATGTCCTTACTAACATTACTAAGAGCAACTTTCAGTTTGCCTTTTGTTTCCTGTCAGCATATCTCCACATAGCGCTGCTGACAGGAACCTCCCCAACCACAACATTTACATCGAAGCAGTGACTAAACAGAAGACAGCTTGTGATTTCCTTTCAAATAAAAAGTTAGAGCAGGTTTAGAGGACCTTGAACTATCCTTTAGACGGAACTGATTTTAAGATCCTACTGATTGCTTGTGAATCTCTTCATTTGGCGCCATACATGCCGGCACCTTGAGGCCCTCGGACTGAGGTCTACTGGCTGTTCCTTCTGAAAACAATAGGCGGCAGGGGCAGCTAGGGCTCCACAGCTGTGGAATGATCTGCCCGAGGACATCAGGTCAGCAGGCTCTGTGATCTCCTTCAAACCTCTACTACTTACTTTTTTTTTTAGCCTTTCCTGGTTTTAATTGAGATTTGAATTATGTTGTATTTTTCATTCTTCTCATCCACTGTCAATCTCCCATGTACGTATCGTGCATCACCGACAAGTATTATATACTTTTGCTTGTATCTACTACTCCCTTCTCTTCTGTCTTTCTAACCAGCCAGCTTCCATCAGATGGATCCTCCAACATTAGTTGCTCAAGATTTCTGCTCCGAGTACTGTAGCGTAGCGTCTCGGGGCACTTTGGATTGTTAATAACATTATGTAAATAAAACCAAACTTAAGTAAGTTGATTCAGGAAACAGCAAACACACCACTAAAAGCACCCAATGTTTTTATTACGGTTAACAGTGTGACATAAACTATATTATCCTATAATTCACATCTTATTGGCACACCAATAAAATTTACATCCACAATAATTCACACACACGCACGCACAAAAGAAAAAGCTCACTGTTACAGTTCAAACGTGCTCCAGAAGAGCTCAGCACAACGTGTTATTTACCTTTCAGGTGAATTTGGAGATTTACAAAGGGGCAGTTTATCATAAGACCTTCCTAACCCTTTGGGTTGATATCGCATCTACACTTCCTCTATTGTGCTTTACAGTAGAAATACTTGAGAGTGGTGGCAGGGAGGAAGCACAGTTTCAGTGTGTATATTCAAATCAGAAGAAACAGGCAAATAGTCCAGTAGCTGTAGGCTTGACTGTGTAACTAAAACAGGATCATGATGGAAATTTACAAAGGTAGGCTAGTCCTCAAAACACTTATGCACAGAGAGTTTGATTGGTATTAGGCCTAAAAAGGGGCGAAGAGAAGGGCACGGAATAAATAACGTTAACGGGCAGACGTATAAAACATATTTACAGCAATACTCCTCAGTCACAACATTCCTGCGTCAAAGAAGGCTTCACGTACTGTGTTGTGGCAACAGTGCAGCGCCTGTCGCCTCTGCAGAGCACCAGCAGTCTAACGAAAACGTGTTAAAAGCGATGGAATGTCACAGAGTCGTGCGAAAAGCAGAGCGCGTGTTACGATAAGGGAACATAGGAATAAACCAGTGTGTGTGTGTGTGTGTGTGTGTGTGTGTGTGTGTGTGTGTGTGTTTCGGTGCTGGTGGAGTCGAGGCGAGGCTGTGGAGTTTAACGACGGTCCAGCGTGTCGTGTTGAATGTTGTCCGTGGGCGACTGGGACTACTGGGGTTTATTGGTCTCGCTCTTTGATGTTCAGTGAACCTCCCCACCACCACGTCCATCTAGACTACAGGGAATGACATTGAAATGCAACTTTGGTGTTCCCCTTCTAGGCTGATTATGAAGGGCGTGTAGTGATCTGGTTGGCGATGGTAGAGGAGGAGGGGAGGGAGGGGGGGTTCACCAGCTATATAACCTCCCTGCTGTTCCTGATGGCACAACACAGCACCATACTGACGATCATTCCTATGATCTGAAATCAGACAGGGTTAGAGCATTTAATATACCGAGGTGTTACTGTGAAAGATTCAAACCATAAACTCAGTGTTAGGACGTTTCAGTTAAGATTTTGTACGTTCTCACCATGACTCCTGCAATGCCGATCCCTATGTATCCGATGATGTGCAGCTTTTCGTTGAAGAAGTCTGTTATTGCTGTCAGACAGTCCTGAACATAGGGAAGCATTTACTTTTAACTCATCACAGCCACATCCACCTGTGTACTTTAAAGCGGTGCTATGCTGCCACCATGTGGGCATGAAGTGTCGCTGCAGGCAGGAGGCTTTACCTGAGTGTCCTCTGGGACTTCCTTACACAATTCAGCAGCCGTCTCCGGTGTAGAACCTCCACAGCAGTTCAGCTGTAAATATAAAAAAATTAAATAAAATAAAACAACGAGGGCTGACAACAAAGAAGTAACCAAACACAAGTATAACTCACAGTTTTGTGGTAAAGTAGTGCTATTGCAGTGCTATTGGCATCGCTGATGTCAGCAATGGAGCTACTGTAAAACTTCTGGACTTCCTCAGCAATCTGTTAAAAACAACAACCAAGCATTGTTATTCATCTGTGGGATTTGGTTCATTGAACTATAAAAGGAAAAATAAATATAAAATAACACTGTACCTGTTCCTTGTTCATGAATCCAAACACACCAGCAGTGATCTCTGCTCCACAGATTATCAAGAGGCAGGCAAAGAACTGCAGGGCAGAAACAAGGCTTAATACTGCGGACGTCTGTGTTTATTACAAGAATTTACCTCGGCGGTTGAGCGTTTTATTTTAGGGATCTGTAATGCGTTAATCATTTTATAATATTCTAATATGAATAGTATAAGTGTCTGCAGACAAATTTCACATTGCTTCACCTACTGGCCGCTGATTAAAGGACAGTCAGACTCTTGTTGTTTGTCATTTCCAGAAAACCTTTGAGCACTTGAACTCACCGACGCGAGAAGACACTGAGACTCACGCACGGCCCCAAAACAACCGAAGAACCCGACGACCATCATCAGCCCTCCGGCACCGAGGAGGATGTACACGGCTGAGGAGAGACACAAGCAGGTAGATTAAAAGAAAAAACGAAATGAGCAAATCACAGTCATGTTTGTGATTTAGGACCTAAGTACAAATGAGTGCAGTTCACAGATCCAGCTGAGGAGGGCAGCACAATCCAAGTGCTTTCACATCTGTGTTGAAGCAAAAAATAAAAAGGACTGTTTGTGTTTGAACGGCAGCTGGGAGGAGTAGGTGGAAACTTATTTAGTAGCCTAGAACATCTGAATCACCTCCCACAGTTCAGTCTGATTATCGGCCTACTCACTCATGGAGAAAGAAAAAAAAAAAAAGAAAATCTCTAACACAATCTAACAGTAGTATTTATTGTTTGATTTATTGCTTCTTCTCGGTTACGTTATTTAAGAACTCATGTTTAAATACAGCGTCTGTGCGAGTAGTGGTTTGATGGAGCTTCTTGTTGTTGAAACTACTGAAATTAACCTGCAAAGGGTTCAACAAAACACGCTCGTTCCCCGGTCTGGGCAGCTACAAATATAGCTCGCAGTCCAACCCAAATATAGACTAGATGTCCGAGGCAGGGCCAGAGTCTGTTCAGAATCATAATCAAATCTGAATGAAGGCACTAGTCTAGAGAGTCTGCTGAGCAACAAGCCTCACTCTTTTTGTTGCATTAGCGTGGTTTCCAGTTACTCAGACTTGGTGCATTCGGTGCTCCTGCAGGGAAAAAAACAGTAAAACTGATGCCATCTGTCTCATAATATGGCAAATCAAATTTTGGGGAGGTTCGATTGCTGCAGAAGGCCACCATCTCAGCTCCCCTCGAGCCCGGCTGACGTCACCTCCCTCTCTCCTCCCTCCCCCCCGTCCCCCCGTCCTCTCCCATCGCTCACTACTGAGCCCTTTCCACTGTAACTATACACCGGGCCGGTCCCCGAGGTCCATGCTAAGGGGCCTAATCAGTGACATAGACAGCAACCACTGCAGCAATTTAATTAATCCACAAGGGGCCGAGGCAAGCTGTTGTTTTCCTGCTGTCGAACAAAAGGGGAGGTAAAGACGATGTGAAGAGACTGCTGAGCCGGAGGGAGCTGGAAGCGAGGGATGCACTGCTCCAAAGCAAACTGTCCAGGGTTGGCGGTGGAAAATACAATGTGCCAAGAAAGGTTCGACTATGTATATACAAAGTGTCTACACAGAACGGACCCTCTGCTGCTTATTATTTCCACCACTAAATCACCAACTTTAATGTTGACTCTTTCTTCTGCAGCACTTCCTCGAATCCTGTGATATGTCGCAGACAACCGGCGAGGACACTTCCTGCTTATTAGAGCTTGTAGAAGGAATCAGTTCTAAATGCAGATTAGTCGTGTGTAATGTCCCCCTTATATACACACATCTAATGGCTGTTTACACGCCGGAGAGAGTAGCAACAAAGGTGACCGAATGGAAAGTGAATCATCCTCAGGGAATGCTCCCACTTTGTCTTCTTATGGTATCACTCTGTTTAGTCTCTTTGCTGGAGGTGAACGCAGGCAGCGGCGCTCCTCTGTTCCACAGGGGATGCTCGTGGTGATGTTGTGAAGGCTCCTCTGTAATCAGACATGTGGACACCTAACTTGTAGCAGTAGCTGTGTTTAGGTTCAGTCCGTGGTGGGATTACTTGAGTGGACATTCGTGCGCCGCTAAATTAAAACGCCTCGCAGCGCACAGAACCGGTCAAATAGTCCTCAGCCAGAACAGCCACTTGTGTGACTCAAGATTAGTCGGTCGCTAGTTAGTCCTTACATCTTCACATCTTCTTGTTATCCGAACTGAGGCGTCACACTTTATTGTCATGGGAATCGTGTTTGGTGTCTCTCACATCAGCAGAATTGAAGATTAAAAACAAGATAAGAGAAGCAGCATAAGCATAAAATGAGTGAAAGTTTAATTATTGCACAACAATATAGTGTTTTTTTAGCACAGGTTTTGGAAGAACTAGCTGAAAGCATAGTTAAAGTTCTTCCTAAAAATATAATATATATTTTTTAATTTCTCTTTGTAATATTTGGGCTCATAGGTGGTGATAATAAGCGCTCCATGGTTCTGACGGGTTTATGATGAAGGTGAATGAATGTAGATCAGACCGGGTAATAAGCTTTTGGTCCAAAGATAAAATGAAATACATAAAATAGCCATCTCTAAAGCACACTAATTAACACAAAGGTGAAAATGTGAACATAAATAAATTTAAGTGAAGCAAAATAAAGTACAGTACGATAGAGAATTTGAGTTCTTATAAAATCGGGTGCGGCTTTAACGGAGGAGTCCTCCAGCATTTGAATGTCAAATTAAACTGAACAAAAATAGTCTCTTCTGGTCTAGTTTGCATAAAGAGATAAACGGGATGTAATATTTGAGCTCTTGCTTCTAATAAGTCAAGTTTATTTTTTACTTTTTACATTTCCTCATGTTTTATGGCTGTGTTCTTGTAGACGATGTCTCAGCCTTGGTGAGACTTTTATCACGTTAAATAAAAGTGAAAAAACTAAGACACAGTCTCTGAGAGAGACTGCGACTTTTCCTCTTGACGCTTGCACAAGCTACCGTATGAAACACCGCTCTTCTTCTGTGGATGCTTTACAAGATATTACAGCGATTATTAAAGGAGTCTTCAGGATAGTCTCCTGTCACCTGCCCCACCCAACCAGCCACTCGTGTCCCGGGGGAGGCAGCCAGTTCCATGAAAGCACAGCAGAGCGCTGATGAAGTGAAGTCACCATTTTAGGTCATGGTCTAAACGGGAGTAACAAGAATAGGCTTCATTCTAATCATCTGCTCCTACGCAGAGCCAGAGACACAGAGAGAGGGCCTATTGTAGCGAGTGCCGAACACTGAAGGCTGTATGTTTTAATAATCTACAGTGTGTCTTAGCTCTGCAAAAAGAAACTCTTCCCTCAGTATCAGTAAAATGCCAGCATGGTGCGAGACATTTCTGCAAACAGACGGAGCAGTTCGTTAATCAGTCAGAGTCCATTTGTCATGATTTGTCTGATCGATCAGTTCGTGCTATTCCAGTCCGACGGAAATCAAATAAGCGTTTGTAAACACAGAGTAAATTTCTCCGGGGGGCCGGAGCACTGACGCTAATGGCGCATTTCAGTCATCATTTGACGTATTCCTCGTTCACTTCCGCTCTGCTTGTAGACCCACAAGAGGCCACTTCCACAGAAGGAAAGACTTTGAATGTAAAAACACTCCCTTAAACTGGTCTGAGAAATGAGGATTTGACCGATGGCGAACTTCCTTTATTTCTTGTGCAAAAGAAGCGTTAAAACATCACAGCGCACTGAAGATAAATCGTGCCTGCTAAGCAATCATCACCTTTCAAGGGCCGCAGGTGTTACTGAATGGAGATGAGGCCCCTGGGAGGTAAACGGGGACTGGTAAAGAGATGATTACGTTGCTGCACCATAAAAAAAAAAAAAAAAAAAGAATAAAAAAAATCACATCATATGGTCGGCATAAGTTACAACTTGTACTTGAAAGTGTGTATTCATATCCTGTAACAGTGTTTCCTTTGAGCAGCTTTCACAGTTTTGCACAAGATGTTTGAGAGGAAATTAATCTGGGCTGCTTTTGCGATTGATGAAACCCACATGCGACCTCCTCGTGTCTTTTCCATTGTTATTTATGAGCACAATGTTCACTCTTAAATTATCAAATAGTCTCACTGAAGAACATTTAAAGAAATTACTTAAAAAACAAACAAATAAAGTGTTTTACTCAGTTGCAGTATCTTATGTGTTCATGTTCAGGTGCAGGCGTACGAGGCTGTAGAATCTGGGACATACCTATGAAGAAGGTGTACGGGGCGGCGTCGCCATTCAACAGCTCCACCGTATCTGGGTCAAACCTGAGCCACAGTCCCACCGCCAGCACCAACAAGCCCGCCAACTGATGATAGATGAAGGGTGAAAATCAACATTCGTGTCATAGTTTCACACTTTTTCCCCAAAATAATGAAGCAGCTTTGACGCGGAGGCCCCACGCGTTTATTTCTCGTATCATCAGTCAATTAAGATTCTGCAGTCGCCGCTCTTGTCTTTGTCTCATCAGCTGAGAACCTACTGGTGCTTTTTTGCTTTCCTTCTCTTTATTCTAAACGAATTCCTGCCAGAAATGGTAATGTTGCTCCTCTTGAGCGACTAAAGGCTTTTCATTTCAAAGAAATCCTCCATGCACACACACACACACACAAAAAAAAAAAACTTCTCTGGTGCATCATTCCTCTCTGGACAAGCTCAACCAGAAATAAACCAATCGATTTAAATCAGGAGTCACCCTGAGAAAGTGAATCCTTCTGACCTCCTACATAGGATGACATTATTTGGTTTAAACAGCCAAGAAAAGAGCCTGAAACATGAGGGAGTCTAAATGTGTATCAGACCACAATTGTATGTGTTGGCTAAAGGATAATTAGTCTTAAAGTAGTTTTATATCATCAAAATGGGTCAGAAGACCAACAAATAATAAGTTAAAAACTGCATTTGAATCCAGATTTGTAGTATAAGAGTCACAGGTTTTGCTAATGAGTTTGCAGGTGGCGAGTTCACACATCTTTAACCAAACTCTGTGTTTCATCTGTTGTTTTGTTGTTCTTGCTCTTTATATTCATCCGAACCCAAGAGGGGAAGTGTCTGCTGCCAGGGAACTACTGTGACAATGACTTAAAAAAAAAAAGAAAGAAGAAGAACACTTTGCATCAGCAGCTCATGCGTCCTCACGGGCCATCAAAGTGGCACTTCTGAGCATGAGCATCAGTGGCCCATCTCCCACGGTGCATTTCAGCCACAGGCTGTGCCAGCCTCACGGTGCCTGGGTGATGTAACTCACACTGGCATTGGCCGCTCGTTGGCTCCGCATCCTAAAATGACACCGTACTGTACGCCCCTTTTGGCCGCGACCACAACAGCTCTGCTTTCAGCCCCAAAACGGGACAAAAACAAAGAGGCCGCTGTCAGTTAGGGTGACACGAGTGATCGCCTTACAGATCACAGATGAGCAGATGCAGCCGCTTAAGCCCAAACGTACTGTATCATTTGGCAGTTAAACGTCGGCCTCCGTCGCAGACAATCAAGCTGGCCTGAAACATCCAGTCAGTGATGAAAATGAGGTTCAGCCCTGTAACTGCACCCTTGTCAAACAAGGATCTCTGTTTTTGTTCCTTTCACAGATCACACAGTTAAATGTAGCTCCAGTTCTCGAGCAACAAAAGGCGCTAGTTGTCTTACAATAAGAAGTATGAGCATAAACAAAAGCTGTTTAAAGCAGCCATTCCTAAACTGGAGGAAGCACAAACTTGGACTTTGAATTATTCTTTGCTTTGAAGATCATTTCTCTTAAAGTGCTTCACATAAAAGAATCTATATGTATACTGTAGGCGTGAGTAAACAAGGTGTGGACAATAAGGTTTAAACCTCTTGTTCTATTGCATGTTTACCAAATCACCTACGCGGCTAATAACAGGTCCTGACATTGAAGCACAAGATCGAAAGTGAAGCCACAATAGCCGGACCCGCAGGACACCCTATCCGAGCATCACAACAAACCAAGATGTTCCCAAAACAGATTATCAGGCAAAAAAAAAAAAAAAAAGACCCACTCCTACTCACTCCCAGACCTGCAGGAGGAAAGTCACAGCACAATGTCAGGTCGTGAAAGAGGATCTGTGTTGGAAAAGTAGCAACACACTGCAGCTCAGCTCTGATGTATATGTGCTGCATTACACACACTATAAATCATAATGAGTGTTGCAGAGGAGTTAGTGGCTCACGGGCTCTGATTGGATTTACTCATTAGTTATTAAAACATTTCATGGGTGCTTCAGTATTCATATTAATGGACTGAAATGCAAGGAAAGAAGAACACCTATCATTTAGGATAGGGTTCAGTGTTTAGGGAGACAGTGGAGAGTCAGAGAGAAATAGAGGACAGGGCAGGTGCATTTCTGCAACTCAGATCTACACTGAATTACCAGCTGGTTAAAAACACACCAAGCAATCCGAATAAATGAATCTGAATGAGTGTCGAACATGCAAACAACACAGTAAGGTGGAGCTGACGTGTTTTTACACATGACAACAGAGCTAAGATAATCGATTAAAAGAAAGAGAATCAAACCAATATCAGCTGATCGGACACAAACAAACACACAAATTAACAAATAAAGACACTGAGGTTGGTTTCTAAATAGCTGTACCCATGCATACCGTGTGTTTGAGGATCGGACTTACCCAAAAGATGAAGTTGAACGCGAAAAGCAGATATTTCACGCATTTCATCCCTCCCTGCACTTTGCTCATGGTGTCACCTGATTAGTCGATACCACCGATCTGAACCGAGATGCCCGCTTATTTTTATTTTATATATATATTTGCAAATCCTCGCTTCTTCTTTCAGATGGACGTGCAACCCATGGAATGATGAGGACCTGCACACGAAGCCACCACAGCATCCGCGCACGAAAACATGCGCACAAGCTGCACGGGCTGCATGCTGGCTTGCACCGCCCATTTGTATTCGTGAGTATGTGAGTGTGTATGTGTGTGTGTGTGCTTTGGTATCCAAGGTGGGGTTCAGGGATGATCAGGGGACTCTCGAGGGAAACCCCGGGAGGTCTGCCTGCACAGCAGAAGGAAGTGGTGATAAAACGGTTTCTACAACATTATATCTAGATAACATTTTCCATGAAAGAGCTCGGTTTAATCTCATTTAGCTGGGTGAACCTCATTTGTAAAGGAAATTAGTTCGCAGATATGACTAAATAACGAATTATCCAACAATCTGTGTGGTTGGGAGACCAGAAACAAGAGACACTTTCTCTACTTGTGCCGGCAGAACTCATGACCTTTGCATTAAACGCTGTTTATCAGTCGTCCCACATGCGTTTCCGATATGAGTCTTTATTGTGGAAACATAGGAAATGTGTTCACCAAAAACATGAGCTGAGATAAATCCCCTACTGATTTGTGTGACAAGATGCAGCAGGGCCATGGCCAGGGTTTTAGGAATGAATAAGATATAAATGATTTCAAAGGATTGATTGGTGTGACATTTTCTGCAGATATGCATGTTCACCAGAGGATGAATCATAACGTCTGTTGATTTGTTATTTCTCCAGTGTCACCTATCTGACATTTGTGGCTTTGCTGTCTCTCATCAGATAGTGGACATTTCGTTGTGTATGTACCTGCACTATATGTGACGACAATAGAGTTTAATCTTATCAAATGTAATCAGACCAAAACTCAACAAATATGTTGGTGGAAAAAAAATGTAATTAACATGTCTAACTCCAAATTCAGTCAAGATCGCCACAAACTAAAATTAGGCCCACACCCAAATGTCATTCCAACATCTGACATATTTACAAATGCAGCATATAATATGGTAATCTAATATGGTAGAACGGCTGATCCAATGGTCAGTGCACAGCAGAGGTTTCATTTATAAATCTCTGTCATTTTTAAATCAATCACAGATTCTATTACACAACAGAGAGGACCAGACTCTGATAAAAAAAAAAAAAAAAGATGTCTCCTAAAACTGTAATAGATGCAAAACAAGCATGGGAACTTCCGCCACGTGATCCGGCCGTGCTCAAAACTAAGACTATATAGTGAGGAGACCTTGACTGCACTTAAAAATGACTCATGCAGTATATTTTGTTACTTCACTATAGTTCAGTGGTGAATTTTAATTCTGCAAGGGCAAATTTCTTTTTTGAAGTTGGCTATGAACGCTGATCAAATAATATGTAAAAGAACACTCCCCTTTGCACTCAGAGTAAAGTCACTGCATATATTAGATTAGAAGAAATAACATCCCACATTTCTCCAGTTCAGTCCCAAACTTTCAAATAATATGGGTGGATTCTCCTACTTTTTCACATCTCTGTTCTCACTATGGTCACTCATTTATTTATGTTTTTATTATTTTTATGTTTCTTAGCTTGGGTGGCACAGTGGCGAGGTGGTTGTCCAAAGACCTTACATCTTTAGGTTAATTGGTGATTCTAAATTGGCCGTAGGTGATAGACTGGTGACCTGACCAGGGTGTACCCCGCCTCTCGCCCTATGACCCCCTGCTCCAGCAGACCCCGTAACCCTTAACTCCTCTGCAGACATTTCCTTTAAGTTTTTGTCTTTCTTTGTTGAAAAAAACAAAAAAACAAAAATCAAAAGATGCATTTAGAATATTAGTCCACTACTAACCAGCCACTACTTTGGTTTTTGCTCTACTTGCAAAAGCTGTTGACAGTTTCATCAGCCTTGTGCTTATTTATAATACTGAACATGTTACACATGGCTTCAGCGAGGTGGTCAGCATGCTGGATTTGTCTTGGTTAGTAAATCATCATGCCAACATCATTTGACTCAATATATTGTCGGGCAGTGTAGACAAGTATCAATGCGGGGCATGATAAACATTTTATTTTTAGGACTTCATGGGCTCTTTTGAATCTCTTATTTGTTTTCCATTGGCCTTAATATAACTATATTAATATGTATTAGAATATATTCATTCATTCATTTTCCGTAACCGCGGTTCACCCTGGGCAGGTTGCCAGTTTATCACAGGGCTAACACGGAGAGACAGACAACCATTTATGCTCACATGCACATCTACAGCCAACTTAGACTCACCAATTAACTTCATGGGCGTTTCTCTGGACAGTGGGAGGAAGCCGGAGCACCCAGAGAAACCCCACACAGGCATAGCAAGAACATGCAAACTCTGCACAGAAAGGCCCCAGGAGGCCGGTGGATTCGAACGCAGAACCTTCTTGCTGTGAGGCATCAGTGCTAACCACTACCCCCTATTAGAATATATATTTAAACTAAATATAGAGTCTAAAAATAAAAGTATTGTCTTTAATCGCTGAACGTAAACTCCCCTCATTTTGCTTTAAAATTAAACAAAACAAGAACATGACCTCAGTGACCCCGATGGTAGCAGCCTTGACCCTGAGTGGTTGTTTATTCTTGTGTTACATGTCACACTGAACATCCTCCGTACAGTTATTCTGTGCCTTACATAGCACATGAAGATAATGTGTGAGCATTGTTATATTTGCACACTGAATGTAAGTCAGTCCCTGTGAATGAAGGACGTGTGTGAAGAGCTGCCACAGCTCTTCTGTGTCTTCTCTGTGGGCCCGCGGGAGGTCAGCTCGGGTTCACCAGCTCCAATATTCGAGCTTCTCATGTTTGCACTGTCTTTGTTTGCTGCAGGGATGTGGGAGAGGAAAACAGCGACGCCCCTGTTTGTCTGCCAGAGTATCAGCGACGATCAGTCATGAGACACATCACATCACTGCCTACATCCTCTGTTTCTGTCAGATAATAACTCAGTGAAATATGAACTGACAGCATTTCTGCATGCATAGATAGATAGGTAGACAGATAGATGGAGAGGGAGATAGATACATAGACACTTGAATTAAAATGATTAATAGTTTCCATGTGAAGCAGAATGAGATCACTGAACCGCATCAATGTTAACCTAATATCAGTTTGGCCATCCAATCCTGTCATGAATTCAGAGCTGTAATTATCACAGTGGAAGTACACCCATACTGAAACCATATCCTCAGGGTGTAATGGAGTCAAAGTCCCATTATTCCTCCACGCCGCTCCTCACCCTCCTTTGCTGTGCTTGATATGTAAATCTGTTGCAGTGATGTCACCTGATCTCCATGTGGTGCGTCTGTGAGTGTTAACAGCGCAATGAACTTTAAACTTTTTCTGAGGGTAGGCCATGATGATCTGCTAACCAGAAATAATACTTTCCAGGTGTCAAACAACAACTTAAGAAATACTGGGCCTACAAGCAAATTATAAAACACAGCAATATAATCATTTCCATGGTCTGTAACATTTATGATGTAATACCAAGATGGTAAAGCGAGCACTGGACTCAAAACATATTATTGACATGAATATCTAAGTGTTTCGTTTCATTGTCTCCATCAAGTGGACAGGGTGGGAAATGTCAGCCTTGTGTGTGTATTAACTGTGTACACTAGTTCATATGGAAGGAGTGGTTTTGTTGCAGAGTTATTTAAGTATTGTTCCCACGTTTCCAGAACTTTTCCTTTAAAGTTACCTAACTCTTTGACAACACAATTATTTATATGCATACTTTTCTGGACTTTTCCACTCATCTGAGAGTCTTAAGATTATTATGTAAACTAGGACAACTCTACTGTCTGTGTTAAGATTAAATAATAATACTAAATTGTTGGGGTTTTTTTTATGTACAAGACTATTGACATTACTCATGAACATACTGTAAGTGTAGAAAGTAACCATGTTTGTGCAAAGTACAAACATGCTAAAGGAGATTAAACCAGTGTCCTCTTTAGAGTGTAAGTCATATTAGACATATTGCACTGTATGATTTTTGGTCTCATATTGGCTCAGTGACACAAACACACATTATTACACTTAAATCAGTCGTAGTTTTCACAGATTACAATGCAGTTACACAAATGTAATCTAACTTTAAATCAAGCTTTTTATGTAATGATAATCTATGAAAATACAGGAAATAATCTGTGTGGAAATAGAGTTTTGTAGATTTTACGGCATCGGGTCTGTGTTTGCCAGCTTTAATGTCCTAATGTGCTGCCTCGGATATCTGACTATCATGTACGAAATTTTTATTTCTGCGAGACTTGTTTTGTATTTTCTACTCAGTTTGGACCAGTATCTTCACTGATATCAAGTGACATTTAAAACATTGATGAAAAAAAACCTTAACCATGGACTACTTGTCATGTAGTGCGATTTAATTCGGTAAAGAAAACATAAATAAGCAAACCCGGATAGTCGCTTTTTTTCCGAGGACCTCTCGTCTTCCCTGAACTCAGCACGACGCATGCGCAGGTAAACACAGTCGGTAGTTAGCTTGTAGCTGTCTCTGAAGCTAACGCCCGTTAAACGTGTTGAAGTCGGTGAGAGAGCACATGTTTCCTGTATTGATGGAAACAGAGTTTGTAAGAACTTCTTATCAATATTTTGCACGTTTTATTTAGTTAATGAAGCCCCAGTGCTTATTTTAGTGTGTGAAGTTATGATAGTGTAGGGGATTGTTAATTTTTAAATCGCTAAACACATAATTATACATACTGTGTATGTACTGGTCAGCATCTGATCCAGTATGTTCACAGTTTTTATTCAGTTTCATGCGAAGACATATGTTGTATGCTTCAGTTTTTGGCCGCTAGATGGGGGTGTTGCACTATATTTGGGGTCTTGAGGCTTGAGTTTGAGGTAAACAAATTAGTTGAACAAATAAGCTGCATTCACAGTTACAGATAGACAGCTCAAATGGCCATATTTACCATAAAATGACAGATTTCTAGAAACTCAACCACAGCAGCAGCACTTTGTTTTTGCTTCCACCTCTTAAACGCCAGCTGTGACAACACAAATCACAGCTGATGCTGACTGAATGCCTGGAGAACAATTTGTTGGGCACCCACGACGCTGAAATGTCATTGCCAAAGCAAGCCTTGATATTATCAGCCAGGAAACCATATTTTTGTTAGGTCTTTCTTCCTTTTCTTTCTTATCTACTGTAAGAGCCAGAGAAAAACACAGAGCAATGCCAAGGCCAATTAACGGCAGTAAAATGAAGCCATGTGGGTTTTCTCTTCATTGCTCCATAAAAGCCAAAGTGAAGAATTTTATTTTTATGTCAAGGATTTCCTCATTCTTTGCCGGAGCCTTATTAGACCTCATTATAAAACACATGGTGCATGTTTGTAAGTGTTTAATAAATAACAATACCAACAACAACATTTTAAGAAAACTTTTGCTTATATCAGGCCCGGGTCAAATTGTATTTGCAAAGTTTGTGTGTTGCATTTCTTGCAGTGAGCATGGTGTAAAATAAGACAATATAGTGTGTGGCAGAAATATGAGATATAAGTAGCCTGACTGTGTTTCTGTGCCAAAACTCCCAGGGGCTGTTGCTCTGTCACTAGATTAGCTGCAGTTAAGATTGAGGCAGGCTTAAGCCTGTGCTGTCTGAAACAAGATCACTTGGTGTTTTAAAATAAATGCAGTTTAAAAGACAACTCTAATCTTTGGGCTAATCTCAGTTACTGTGCCCAGTAGAATAAATAAGACTAATTTGAACAGGCTGCAAAGAGTGAACAGTGGTTTAAAATCATCAAACTACATATACTCAGTTTTAAAAGTCAATACTATTAATTAGCTCAGAGTTTATTATAGCACAATCACATTTAAAAGGTGTTTATTTTGGACATCAAAAAGAAAGGAGAACTGATTATGCGGCACAATACAGCAGCACAAGTCCAGCGTTATATTTATCAGACTAGACGGAGAAAAAAAAGATCTAACGCACACTGTATATTGTTACAGTGGCATTTCTAGATTCTTTCCTAAGCAGACCTGAGGCTGTTTGGGCGGAATCGCATAATCATCATATATCTTGTGATCTTGTTTAGAACTTTTTTTCACAGCATGTTGTTTTGACGTGTCATAGTCGGGGAAAGCATGGGTGTAATGGATGGATGATTTCTGCATTCCACTTAAGGGGTGCCCTGCCTTCTTTGCGTGGTGGTTCACTGTCTTAATGAGACATCTGATAAAACTGAGCCACCATCAGTGCAGCTTCAGCTCTCGTGGCACATCAAAATGTCACATGCTGCAAAAAAATATCTAATTGTTAATCTGGTAAAAGTACATTCATGTATATGTAAATTTTAAGGGACCTTAAAATGATGTTCCTATTTAAGTTGGTCACAAGTACTGTAAGTCTATCTAAAACAGACAGACAGGCAATGTCATGATTAATAATTCATTAGCTGAAGCACATGTGTCTAAGTTAGAATAGGATAGTGAAAGCCCGGGCTCTTGAATTTAAGATTTCATTTTTGCATCTTTTAGAGGTTAAAAACAGGGAATTTCTTTCATTTTCATCCATCCATGTTTTATGCCAATTTTGCTCAGTATTTACCAATTCCTATTTATCTGTTAGAAACAGAATAGATCATTACGTCTGGAGATGTTAGGATATTTCTTGTCTCATGATTAATTTATCGTGCAATTACCTGAGAGTTTTGTCATAATGATTACTGTACACTTTCCTATTTCACACACAAAACAATATTATTAACCCACAAATTGACTTTTTAGCATAATGCTAAAAATAGAGACCCTTAGCAAGTAGATACACCTTAGCAGCTCCATTTTCAACAAGTAGAGACCGTTATAAACCACAGCTAATATGATAATGACACAGCTACAGCCCCCTAACACTTTAAAAAGGTAAAAAACAAACCAAAAAAAAAAAAAAACATGATAGCTACAAACCGGATACTCTTTGACCCAGGTCTGGTGTGTATACATGCAGTCCTGATACTTTTACATATACCAATAATTTACTTTGTGCAGAGGGTGAGAAGTCTTTGGTGATAACTTATGCAGAGAATGTCACTGCATGGTTAGCATGTCTGTGTTTGTGAGCCTGTGTGTTGTTGTGCAGGTGGAGTCTTCACTGCCGCCATGACTTGCGGCTGAGCACGCACACACAGGCCGCGTTGATGCGTATGTGCCTCCACGCCACCAGGTTCTTGAACGACGTCAGCGCTCGCACAAAAGTGTGCGAGTTGGTGCAGTAGGAGTTCCAGTGTCTCGCGTCAATCCCCAAACACCCAGAGCTGCCCGATCGATCGCTGTGGCACGTCGTCTCAAAGAAGTACTGCTTCTTAATGACATTGTTGATGTTCACGTCTGGGAGCACTGTCACCTCGTTGCCTGACATGTCCGTGGCTTTGGTCTTGTTCACCCAGACACTAGTACTGTCGCAAACTGAGTAAACCCCACGGTGCTGAGGCTCCCCCGCTCGCCTGCGGGTCCTTCTGCTGCTGGCACCCTGTGACCCTGCTGGTTCTGCATCTGGGGGCTGAGAGCTGAAAAGCACTCTGGGTGAGAGGTAGTGGCGCTTGGTGAAGAGCTTGGGGTCCACGACGGGGATGGAGTTGGGGCTAGGGTTGTTGCCTGGGTCCTTCTGCTGTGCCGTTGTGGCGGTGAACGAGTCCCCTCTGATGGCGGCCACAGCCTTGGCACTGAAGAACAGAAACAGGACCAGCATAGATGACCTCATGGGCTCACAACCTGAGGGCGTCAACAAGCACAGGAAACAGTTCTGTTACAGCAGATACACAGCGTATTCACATGCTGACAAAGGCTTGAGGCAAAGTTTTGTCTATTTGCTTCATGAGTTGCTGTAAGCAGACATGAAACAGCATTAGCATTCGTTTGGAGACATTGTTCCGCTTTTTTTTTTAACTCTGTTTTTGACATCTTATAAGTTCTGAGGGAAAATCTGGTATCTTGTTTCTAACTTTGTGAGAATGGTGAACATGAACCAAAGCCATAAGTTGTTGTAAAGCTCTGTAGAGCTGACAGTGATAATCAGTGATAATTCTCAGCGGACCAGTGCTCCGCAAGGCTATAAATAATATCCCTTCATTCCAGTGAAGTCTTGAGAGCTTTAATCCAGAGCGCAGATACTCCTGTCTTTACCTCTACATAGTTTTAAGGTGCAACATGTTGAACTGTGAGTTTAACTTAATTCAAATTCAAGTAGCGGTTCATCTCTAAAGTAGGAAAAGACACCTCCCTAACACTTAACAGTTTAATGTAACAGTTTTCAAAAGTACTCTGGATATAAAATTCTTTATTTGGCATGACTAGGTTTGCAAATCCTAATTAAGCAGGCAAGATGTTGAAATGAAGCAGCACTACGGCCAGAGGGAAATGAAGTGATTTATAAAGTACACGTAACAGGAATATGAAATCCAATTTAACAATAATAGTGCAATTATTTATATAACTACATGCACAGAGAGGCCTGTGGACTCACTTACAGTTTATGGATGTCTAAAGATATTCTCTTTTATAGGATGACGGACTCCCACTGCACGTAGACAGTGTTTATTGTGTTAATAAACATGGCATCAATGTAAAGCCGTGCATTGCCGTGCTATCTTTATGGTTTCCCTGCTTTTTCTCACAGGGTATTTGATAGATGTAAGTGTAACCAGCATGGGCAGGTGGATAAGGGTGAGAGTACTGTGCATAAGAAAAGTCAGGGTGCTTTAAAAAGAATCCCTTAACTTGTATTTTATATAGAGTGCAGCAAACATAAATTGAACAAATTCCTAAATAGTTTTAATATTTGGTTTGGTCAAATTTGCAATCAATCAACGGTGGGTTGTAATTAGTTGCTCACAGAAATGACTGGTGGAGTTAAAGTTTCCACCAGCAGTCGTATTTGAACAACCCAAAACATGTGGAAATTAAGCTATTCTAAATAGTCCATTTTAGGGAGGTGACTGGGGTGGATAGATGGGTTGATAGAACATTGGGACTTTAATATAGGAGACTTTTGCTAATTTCTCGTTGCAAAACAACAGTGAACTCATTTTGTTTTAACCATGGCTGATTCACCACCTTAACCATGTGTTAATTATGGTAACCATAAACCACAAACCTTGGGCTCTCCCTAAACACAAACAAATTGTTCTTGTTCTTAAACCAAACAAAAGTCAAAATGCAGTGTCTTGGCTTTATTTAATTCAGCTGTTAGAGGTGCTTAGTCAGGAAATGTTCCTACAGGCTGTATATCTATATATAGGGTATGGACAGACAATATACCGTATGTGGCCAATCATGGAACAGATATTGAATCAATCAGATGCCTTCCTGATCATATTTGTAATGGAAAAGAATCTAAACATCTCAAATGTCTGAGGTTTGCACAGCTGGCCTTCTGTAAATGAAATAAAACTTGCACAATTCCCCTGAAACAGAGCTGAACATCATACACATGATTATTCATGGAAACAGGTGTCTCACTGGGGATATAACTAACACTGTTGTGACATCTCATCAGTTTAATATCTTTTTTTTTTTTTTGTCATACTGCCGTGACTCACACTACAAAACAAACAACAGAACATCTGTCCTTACCGGCTTGCATAAATTGACAGGCTGTGTACTGCATTTAACACAGTACAACAGGAACCACAGGCGTGTTAACACCTGCGATGGCTCCGCTAGCAGGCTCTGTCAGGTAGGCTTATTATATGCCGTGTTTGCCTCGGGTGTCAGGGTGAGTGCTCGTGGATTAAAAAAACGTTGGCACAACAAATCAAAAAGAGAAATCATAGCCTGTACAAAAGAACATAATGTGAGCTATGATTACGCTAATAAATGCTTGTGAGGTCTGTCCAATTCAGCTTAGTGTCTCCCCAGGTACCTCACCCCTGTGTGTGTGGTGCAACATGTGGACACAACAAAATCATTACTGTATCAATTTTCAGGTCAATTACTGTAATTACTATGAAGACAAGACCACTGGAAAAGAGACTTGTGTTTAGTTTTTTATACTATGTGCCAATCTTGATCGCTTTAGGACACACTGGATTGTTGCTTTACTGCAGGAAGGAAGAAACATTCATCCTGTTGCAAAAGAGAAAAACACTTTTGAAGTCTAGCGACAAGGAAAAAAATAAAACTTTAAATGAGCAAAGCACATCCCCCCCAAGTGGAAACATCTATTTTGCTACAGGAAATGAAAGGCTCACAAAAAAGACTAATTCACTGATGAGACAAAAATGAATGGTTGTACTCTACAGACTCTATATAATCTATTATATGAGCCGAGATGTATTATCACAGAGACTCAGTGGAGATTTGGGGGAAGGAATAATCTCTTGTTTGCAGAAGCTATTTTGAATATGTCATAACCAAAAAGCACAGGCTTGGTTAAAAACATAAATGAGGGATCAATTCAAGTGGTCTCTCATTTGCATGGCTTCCTTGGATACCTGTACATAGAGCCTGAAGTGACACATACTTTTTCCTTCTGTTTAAAAAGTAATGTGGGGCTATAAAAAGTAAGTGTGGTTTGTTGGCAAAAGACCACATTTATCAGCTCAGTAACTATTAGCTCCTGCAAAATGTTCTTACACTTAGGAGCTTTTGAGGTTGAAGTGCAAACAGAGGGGAGCACCCTCTGAGACATCTGAAAAAATATTGTATATTTCTCCCGTACAAATTATAAAGTAAAGCTCCCTTTTGAGTATTTGACAATGTGGTAGTAAATTCTCCTTATTGCAGACATCGTGTGGCACTTTCGTTTACCTTAGAGCCAACTTCCAATTGTGTATTCTCTATTTCTGCACTATATTAAGATTTTAAGATATAAGCCTTACATTTTTGTCAAGACAGCTTAGTGTTAGAATGTGTAACAATGAATAATGAAGCTGATTCGAAATGTCCTTATTTTAGGCCTGTACAGTATATAATTTAGATATTCTGACCAGTTTGAATCTTCAGTAGAACTAAAATGATCAATTGAGTTTCTCAATGAATAAAACAATTCTTTTTACCAGCTGTTTGGTACAAACAAATGGAACAAATATGTATTTGGTGACGATTCTTTTCACTTCTGACCAAATTTTACTTGCGGCAAGCGTGGCGTCCGACCCAGTGTGCATGCAAAAACTCATCCAGTTTAATGAACCAGGTTCAAACTCAAAAAGCAGCAGTATTTGGATGCAATAAAAACATTGATAAAGCAGAGTGAAATTGAGTGAACATTTTCATCTTCAACCCATAAAAAAAAAAGAAACGACTCTCAGAAACAAATACACCATTAAGATCTGACTCCTTCCAAAGAGACTTCCCATTTAAAGCTGTTTCACTCCATCAGACTGTTCAGTCTTCATGCTTTTGCATCAGCCTATGAGGTATGTCATTTTTTATTGCACCAAGGCTAACATCAATCTCTCCATTTTCCTACCTTTTCAGTGTTTCCACGTGAACTGTATCACCTCTGTGACCCCTAGGGAATGTGATTAGAGTTCACTGCATTCTGGGAGTCTCCTGCCATCAGGCCTGGCTGTGGCCCCCATCCAGCACACCTCTACCCTCCTCTTCTGCCTCCACTCTTCAGCCCTGTTGAGAGACGAGCAGAGAAAGTGTCTCATCCGGCTCGTAAACCCACTGTAAACACATTCTTTGTGAGACTGATACGGGAAGAGAAAGTTAATATGTTTTTCCCGCTCACCAGATCGTCACATACTGAACAAGAAGCAGAGCTCCATGATGCAGACTATCTGGAGAGGAAGCCTGCTGTGTAGTTTAACATTAATGCATTATGTTTTATTTTTGAGATGCATGAGCTTTGACAGGTTTGTTGAAAGTAAAACACTCCCATGCCTTCAAAAGGAGACATATAGCAAAATATTTAAAGATTATGTAGGAACACACAGAAACCAGATCATTTTGGAATTTGGTGTTTTGTATATGAAGCTGAACATATACACAACAGAGGGTTTAGGAAGGTGCCAAGACACCATAACATTGTCTTAAATCAGACATCGTCTGTTTTGTGTCTCTGTTCAATTATTGCCGATCAAATAATAATTAAAGTCCAGAGTATGCTACTTCATGTTTGTTTGCAGTGATGAGACAGATTTCAGATAAATAAGTTGTCCCATTAAACTGGAGCCAACCATTTTATTTTGTCACTTTGTCCTGTCGTGCTCAAGTGTTTTTTCATTTATATAACTGTTTAACTCCTGTGTCAATCAGGTGGAATCTACTTAAAATCAACAAAACGTCTAAAAGACAGGGATGTAAGCTACATATAAACAAAAATAAATGAGCTGTTAATCTAAATGACTGCGGTGTAGTCCTGTAAGGAATCGACACTGGTACAGCATGTACATGTTGACCATGTCAACAAAGCTGATCTCCAGCTGTCATGGGCTTCAGACTGGTGAACTTCTAACTGAAGATCGCTTTTACAACATTGCTTTTATGTTAGGTGAAGCTACGGCTACATGCATTGAAAACACGTGGAAAAACTCTTCTTACACATGTAAATCCCCTCAACCACAAAGTACAGTGTGTTTGTCATGGAACTGAAAATAATTTCTCATCTTTTCAACATAATAAGAGTCAGTTCACAGCTGGACAAACATGAAGATTGCAGTTTTTTATTACATATTTTGGGCTGACAATCATATGACTGAAATAAAACTGCCTCCATGTGTGCAGAACATTTGGAACAAGTACACTGGAAAAGGTTGAACAACACAATACTGACTGTAGGTTGACTTGAGTTGTGGTTGGTTTTATGTATGAGATCAGTAGCATTTTTTTAGTTGTCTCTTCCATAGGAGAAGTCCTATGACTGCCAATTCATAATAAGAAATGAATAATAGCAATTGAGCCTGCATGTCAACAGCTACTTTCTGGACATTTAAGTAAACTCCATTACTAGGTGGAGCTTGTGTAATATGGGTTAAACAGTTTTCTCTGGAAGAAATGTCCAAATTCTACTGCAAATGAAGATAATTTAAACTCTTTCCACATGTACATTCTCCAAAATGCCTCGGTGTGTATGGTGGACTGCTGCTAAAACTTTCATTTATAGGAAGATTTAATGAAACACTGCTCATTCTCTCTCTGAATTAAATGAACATGGAGCTGTTGTTTTTTTCCCAACCACTACCATAAATTTTATATAAGGGTAGTTTAAAATCTTTATAGTAGTGGAAATGTTGTTAAATTCAACCATTCTTCTGTACACTCTGGTACCAACTGAGTGGAGAGGTTCAGTTACAATATGTCCACATTTGGACAAGAATGAGCAAGAAGTCTAATATTAAAAGTGATCATCAAAAAGTACCTGGGATTTTGTTGTTCTTGCTGATTCTATTAGCTCATTCGGACAATACACTCACGGTAGGCTTCTTGACCTGTATTAAAGTAGCTTTTTTTCCCTTGACATCTACTCTGTGGTTAAGAAACATACCACCATGGGAGAATAGCAACATTCATTCAAACTACTAGGTGGGCTAGAAATATGCACATAACACCACTGTGCAACATTAGTGTGCGCTCGAGCATCGCACTACTCATCGGGCCTTGAAACAGATGGGCTGGGGCAGCACACGACCATGTTGAAAAGATACATTGTGTCCATATGGTGACTAATTACCACCTGATGACTGAGTAGAAAAATGTTGCTTGGTCAGTAAATGCTGACACAATGAAAAAAAGAATAGTTTGCTGGCACAGTTTAACTCCTTAGTATAAGTAACTAGATGCTTTCCGCTGGATAATGTGCCATGTCATGAAGCAGATACTATGTCATGTTTGATTTGACTGGAGCCTCCAGAAAAAGTCTTGTACACTTCCCAGACCTAATCCACTAAAACACCACTGGAATGATGTCGAGCAGGATGTTTGCAGCACAATGTGCCAATGAAAACACTACAGGAAATGCTGTTGAGTCAGCATGAACAAGAGTCTCATGGAACATTTCCAAAATGTTATTAAAACCCTGCTTCATAAAACTGAAGCTGTTCTGGGGCTGTGCTATGCCTTTTTATTCAGGATAAAAGTCAAGTCTGTTACTAAATTTATCTGCATACATCTTGCGGTCGTGGGCTTTTCTCATAATTGTTTTTGCTGCTATGACAGTGACAGTTAATATGAGATCAATTAAGTTTTATGGCTTTAACATGGCTTGGATTATGTATTTTCCTGATCAGCCTTTTTTGGTAAACTGTTAGGAGGTAATTGGACAGCTAGAGTGATTAACCATTTAACATTTCCTGGATGGTGACCATGGGATTTCGCTGAGATTGTTGCTGTTTTCCTGCTTAAATAAAAGGTTGAAAATAAAAAGTTGGACAAAAACACTTTCATTTGTTTACATTTACAAAAGTAGGTTTGGAAACACAGCCTTTTCTGTCAGAGCCACTATTTTTTGGAATAGTCTGCCCAATGAGTTAAGGGAGTGTAATAGTCTTTTCATTTTTAAAAAACAGCATAAAACCTGGATCAGGGACAATTACAAGTGTAACCATACTCCAAATACTTGAGTCCATGAACATACTTTTCTTTTATTGCCTTTTTCTTTTCTTTGTTCTTTCTGTATACTGTATTCTTACTTATCGACTTTTGCATTTTAGGATGCCTGTTAAGATCTGGCTAGGGACAACAGATGGAAACTAGCACTTGTAGCTAACTCTGGCTTGTTTACAGCAAGTAACTTGTCTGTTGATTAATGAGCATTGTCCCTATCAAATAAATAAACAAATAAAAATAAAAAAATATTTTGCGACAATAGTTAGCTAAAGTCGCTACAATTCTGACTTCGTCTCCATAGCAACGGCGGCTGACGGTCATTGATAGAGCGTTATTCGTTCTCAAAAAAACGAAACTAAACTAAAAACCCATATAAAAACGAGTTTTAGAAATTGTCATAAATTATTTAGTTATAAAAGCATGGCCACATAAATCTACGTAATTATCCGAAAAACAACCGTCTTTCTAGGAATATCATTAAAATAAATATTGAAAATCTGAATTTATCGTTTATATTTCGGCAGCAACTCAGTTTAAACTTACTATAATGTTTTTATTTTTTATTTGCAGTTTTTAGCATTAACCAAGTAGCCTATTTCAGAAACTGACTGTTGCTAATGTAGCATTAAGCTAGCTCACCTGCCACCCGTTATGTCGCTTTATTGGGGGTTTGAGCTCCTCCACTCTCAGCGGTTGATCACATCAGCCACCGGGCCCCAAACAGCACCTGGAGCCTGGGAGAGGCCTCCTGACAACTTAATTCCTACAGGTTGTTTAACGCTGAGATGCCATGGATCACTACTGCTTCACTTCATCAAGCTAGGTATGTGTTTATTTTGCTGATTTGCGACTCTATTCAGGTGGTTTGTTTGTGGTTGGCTGCTGGCTAGGTAGCTAAAATGTTCGTTTCTGGTTTTGGTGTTCAGATGTGCTGCTGCCATTTACATGCTTTGTTGATAATTGTGAGTTACTTGCTTTTAATGGCTGACATTATTATTGTTTGTTTTGTTTCAGTCAATGGTGTGTGAAATCTGCCACGCAGTTTGTTTATATATTGTCCATAGATGTTGATAGGAGTTTCATGAGCTGAGTAGTTTTGCACCATTTCCTGTTTGGTTGTTATTTGTATGGATGTTAAGTTAACGAAATAGTCAGATTCTTAATAAGAACAAATTTCTCAACTTTCTTAAAATTCTGCATTAAAAATATCTATGATACACGCACTTGCCAATTCATTTGGGACACTAGCGAAAAATGAATGTGCTCTAAAGAACAGTCCTGCTGTAAATCTTAGCTTCACTGACAATAATGTTCAGTTTATGATTTGAAACTGCATAAGAAAGTTGGTCAAT
Source organism: Chelon labrosus (assembly GCF_963514085.1). NCBI lineage: Eukaryota > Metazoa > Chordata > Actinopteri > Mugiliformes > Mugilidae > Chelon > Chelon labrosus. The sequence goes on from NC_140340.1 coordinate 17,560,939, forward strand.
CAACTGTATGGTCATTTTAGAGGATATAGTTTGTGATGCTGTTAAACTGGGTTGAATTGAGCACGCAAGTGTTTCTGTTATTTGGCCTTGTCCATTAAAATGGGGTTGTTAAAATAACAAAAATGTCTGTCAGTACAACACGATATAAATCATAAGCTTCATGAAGCTAAGATTGTATTATCTAGATAGATAGATGGATAGATAAGGTTTCACTAATGATTTGGCCAGTGAGTGTCCCTATGTGTTTTTTTTTGTTTGTTTGTTATTGCTTGTAATATATTGACACACAACTGAGCTGGCATGCACATGAGCAGAGCTCTGGAGCAGTGAAACATGGAAAGCAGCCATGCTTGTTATTACTTACATGTGCATCTCTTGCTACGCCATATCAAACGGTCTGTCTTGAAATTGTTGTGGGACTGGGTTTCAATAAATCTGTCTCAGTTTACTAGGTAATGTATTCCCTTCGGGTAAGCTGGATATGCTGTGGTTTGGCAATAGCAGCTACTATCAAGTTCTTTTTCCATATGCCTCTTTCCCCATAGTAAGCTTCCTACAACAGTTTGCTTCTGTATCTAATGAGGTTTTGGTTGTCAATAGCGCTGCTCACTCTCTCATGTATCTGCTACTGTCTTCATACAGTTAAACTGCTATTTGCGTGTTAGCTGACTCGAATGGTGCATGCTTTGAATTACAGCTGAAGTCATAAGTAGGATAATGGTATAATCTGTAGGCAGGAAAAGTAATCTGAATCTAATTTAACAATTTTTCATAAAAATGTGTCTTCTGTCTTCGGACAAAACAATCTGTTAATTAAGAAATCGCCTTTAATAATGGCACTGCTCCGTCTCGGTTCAGCTGATGCTCTAAGCACTTTGTTAGTATTGCGACTTAAGTAATAGAAGCGGAGGAATCTCCAGGAGTTCCCAGGCCAGACGAGAGATATAATCCCTCCATCGTGTCCTGTGTCCACCCCGAGGTCTCCTTCCGGTGGGACATGCCTGAAACACTTCTCCCGGGAGGCGTCCTTACCAGATGCCCAAGCCACCTCAACTGACTCCTCTCAATGTGGAGGAGAAGCACTTCTACTCTGAGTTCCTCCCATATGTCGCATTTCGGCCGCTTGTGTTGGCAGTCTCGTTCTTTCGGTCATTACCCAAAGTTCATGATCATAGGTAAGGGTTGGAACGTAGATCGACCGGTAAATTGAGAGCTTCGCCTTTCGGCTTAGCTGTCTCTTTACCACGACAGACCAGTTAAGCGCCTGCATCACTGCAGATGCAATTCCGATCCACCTGTTGATCTCCCGCTCCATCTACCCTCACTCACGAACAAGATCCCGAGATACTTGAACCCCTCCACTTGAGGCAGGATCTCCTCCCCGACCCGGAGTGGGCAATCCACCCTTTTCCGACTGAGGACCATGGCCTCAGACTTGCAGGATGACTTGTTGGCAGTTTGATGTTTTGGTCCACAATTGAAATTTCTCAGTGCGGATTTCCAAGATATTTGGAGGATGAACTCCATAATGGCTTTATTTTCTAAAAAATTCCATGATCTATTGTCACCACATCTCTGCTAGTCTCTTCCTGTATCCACACACCTTAAGGCTACCATATACTCAGGTATGCAGTAAGGCAGACAAAACAGTTCTTCACTTGTCAGTGTGGATTAACTAAATCAGCAAGCCAGTAAGTTATGTGGTCTGTTACTCCTGAATGGAGAGGCCACCCATAACCACCGACCTACAACTCATTAGCTCTAATGGAGTCAGTTTAATGAACCCTATCGTAGTTGACTGACAAGCAGCCTGGAGGTGGCACACAAACCAGGCCCACAAACCAGGGACAATCTACCTGTCTCTGAAAATGGCAGTGGCTTCATTCATATGGTAAAAGTCACACAGTCCCTGTAGTAACCTGATCCACTGGGGCTGGATCGCATTCAAAGAGGAAGGGAGGTGCAGGCGACTTTATCCGAAAGCCACCTATGGGCTTTGAATGACATGCTGCTCATTACGTTGCTGTGGTCATTCGTGCAAAACTGCTCACCAGGTTGAAGCTGTCTTTGTGCTGAATGTAAGCCCTAAAACTCCTGGAATGATGTCCACAATGAAGCCTGTCTGATGTCTGACACTCTGATGATAGAAACTAGTATGTTGTATAAACTTTTTCTTTCCCCACACTTTCCTTACTATGAAATAATTTTTGTTCCTCAATAAGTTTAAATAGTGGTTGATATTTAACCCTTAATAATCAGCTATTTGTGCTGTAACTTTGAGGATTTTACCAACATATTTACAGTTTCAAATTACAACAACATTATTTTGTCTTCTTATTTTGAATCATGTACCAAGTAAATTGATGTACAGAAATGTACTTTTTCAAGTACACACAGGTTTATTACAGTTTAAAATTATTTGAAATGTGACACGACATGAGGTCGAGACCAGTTGTTTTAAACCGTTTGTGACTAAACTGCTTTACAGTCACCGTATTTTATTTAGACTTGTGTAACTTGTAACATGGTTGCTTCTCTGCAGTCGTTACAGTATGTCCTGTTTTCAGAGGCGCTCACATCTTAATTGATGGATGGGAATCCCTTAATTAACCATGTTTGCTTCCTCTGCCGCGCTGTTTTCATGGCTACACGAGGAGAGGCAGGAAAGCACAGCAGTGGCAGTGTGTAAACATATCTGAACTTGTATGGTGTTGTCAGACAAAGGTAAACAGCATAATTTTGTTGCCATGGTGACTAATATATTCCTTCCTGAGGCTATTTTGTACGACTCACAGAGGACAGGAAGAAAAAATGTTAGAAGAAAAGGGAAGAACAAAGAAGAATGGAAAAGAGATTGGACCTTGGTTCTGATCCAATCAGTTCACTCCGGTCTTTGCGCTCTCACTGATACTCCCTTTGGATAAATTCTGTCCGAACACAGATCTTGCATCACGCCTCCCACTGTGTATTTCATTTGGAGCCTTTCCCCCACAAAAAAACAGTACACCCACACAACAACAACACACAGCACAGCAGCAGGTGATGGGGCTAAGGACAGTAAGACACTGTAACAAGTTTTTGTGAAAACTAATCCACAGAGAGGTCTGTCCATCACTGAAACACGGATGTTAGTGTTCCTTTAAGTCTATTGTGCTTGATTTGTTTATAAAAAATAAAACCCTCATCAGAACAAAGCAGTGAGAAACTCTTAGGTTTACAATGAGATCAATAAATGTCAGCTGCAGAGCAACTTGGAGTTGGAGCGTGAATTTGGATTTTGCCCATTGTTTATTTTCTTCTATCCAAATGAGTAAAGAGCTCATTAGAGGATGGAAACATTAACAAATGCCAGGTTTTATGGGCTACTATGGATACGATCAAAAATCTCCATAAAATTATGTAACACACTTAAAATGTCGGAATATAAGATTTTGTTTAACTGCATTGCTTCAAAACAAGTGTGAACAATTATTTTACATTTGGAGTTTTCAAGGATTCACTTTCAACACATTTATGGGAGGATTTTCTCCTTTGCGAACCTGCTTCAACTTGTCCATAAGTTGAAGCAAAGTGAAATGTCTTATTTTTTCTTTTGGCAACGAGTCAAAGGAAACATTTAAAGAAGGATAATAGCATGCAATTGAAGCCCATAATTTCCAATTTCTCTTGACTGCTGTCCTGTTGCATCTAGTTGAGGCAGTTTTTTGTTTCACTGTTATCAGACAACTATGTGGGAAACACAGCATGACCTTTGGTTGAGAAAAGGGCCTCTGCTGGCAGTCGGCTGTGATTTAATGCAGATGTGTGGAAGTCTGCCTGGTGCTGAGACCCAAAGACCTCATTGGGTCCAAGCTGAGACCGCACTGAGTCGAGCCAAAGCAGATCAGTGAGGGCCAGTCAATCAGCAAATACTAAACATTGCATTCTAGCTTTCATCCCAAGCTTTTAGTGATGCAACTGATTGAAACGCGGAGTTATCACTGAGAACAGGCACGCTGATTGCGACATCTGGATGACAATAGCAGCCTATTGTTTATGTTCATGTGATAAAATACACAAACTGCCAAAATACTGAATACTGTAGCGGCATGATTCAGTATTTACAAGATAACCGGTTTGCACAGGAGGGTCTTGACGTAGGACATATTTCCTGTTGACCACTCAGATTATACTGCAGATCTAACATCTGCACACACATGCAACAAAATCTGTTGGAACTCTGCAACATTAAAGATAAGTGAAAACAGCTACAGAAAGAATGCACCATAAAATGTACAGCATCTTTCTTTATATTTTCCAAACCCAGTGACACGAACAAAAAGAAAAAAAGCCAGCAGCTACAACAGAAAAAAACCACATGAGAGTGGTAAATGACAGATTTAACAAGGACAGTTTCATTACTCACTGATGGTTGTGTTTGGTCTCAGTGCACTGAGGAAACACAGCTGACCCCAGTCTCTATACACAGTGTAACTAAACAGAAAAGCCCGAGCTAAGACACAGGCTCAGCTCAAGTGCTGCAAATTACTTAAATATACTCTTACAACAAAGACTCAGGGGGGTCGGCGTATATGTTGTTTTTGTCATCTGGTGGCACCTGTTTAACAATGCGGTGGAAGTTTATGCTCAAACCTTGGCAGACCTTGTTTGCCTGAAATCAAACTGTATATCATCATCACGTGTCCTTAACATTAGCCCACACAAGAGCTGAAGTTAAAGACAGTCTCTGTGAACCCAAGTTGTTTTGCTGCTGCTGATGGTTGTAATTACTCAGATGTAGTTTCTCTTTCAGGATTACAGGCCAATTCAATTATTGGACGACACTGACGTGGCAAATGCCAGATCAGATATGGCCTTTAATGCTTAGACAGAATGGCTGCTTTCCTTTCTCCGTTAACTCACGGAAATTATTTGGCCAGACCTGTACATCCTCCATGTGTCCACACTTGGCAGATGTTGATATCAAATCTATAACTGTCATTATAAAAACTAGGCAGATCCTTTGCAAACAGTGCGCCAGACGCTTCATTTCTTTAAATTAGTTTTTTGCTAATAAAACATTTAACTGATTGTTTTACTAGTTGCACCTTAACAGGGTCAGTTCGAGTCCCAGGTTGCATGTTGATTTGTAGCCTTTTTAGACTTCTTTGTCTGGAAAAAAAAATAAACATATTAAGTTGTGGTGTGTTTTGTTGTGGTCTTAAATACCAAAAATGTTGTTTCTGTTGGATGAAAACCAGGATTCAAAGAGGCACTTGGCGAGTGCAAGAAATTACATGTTTGCAGTAAAAGTACCACATATTGCCTTTAACTTCCGTCAGCAGGATTCTGTTTCCTTTTCTGGCATTTCTTTCCATCTTCGCTTTGACGTTTTGTGGTAAATTCTTTCCAAAGTGATGGTTTAAAGTGTTGGTTTACTGAGTGTGTGAGTGTGCATCTGCACCGTTATGCCCAATCAAACAGCTTCTCAAATACCCTCTAAACACCTTAGTGCCTCTTTCACTACATTGGTTTCGTCAGTCCAATTGTCTGAATGGTTACACCTTTTCCAAATATATTCATCCCTGCTGTTATAGAAGGTAAACAAAGTAACACCACATAAAGTGCATTGCGTATGTAATATAATAATAATATAATATAAACGTGGTGCTGTGTTTGTTTGACATTTTCTCGTATTGTCCGGGTCAAATGTGATCCGTCTTCCCACAAAATTTCGTGAGACCCTCGCAAATGGCCACAGCCTGTGCAGTTCATCAGTTCGTGTACATTAATACTAAACATAAGCTGTTGAAACGTGGCATTCTATGGCCAAATGTATGTAAGATTAAATAAAGTATCAGCGATTAAATTGAATTTAACAGTTTACTTTCAAACTAACTTTGCTAAATAGCATTTATAAAGATAACCTAGTTCATGTTTCGTTTCCTCTGGGTTTTGACCTACTCAATCAAGAGCACAAACATCTGGTTTTAAGTGGTGGTAACTTAAATTTTTATTAATGAACAACACAAATAGCTTCACATGTTATGCGAGTTGTCCGTGCCATTTTCTCTGTCAGGTTAAATTCAGTGCAAAACAGGTGAGCGACCTGTATGTGTTAAGGGGCCTGGGGGGGAGGCAGCTTTGGGAAGGGGAGGGAGAGAGAGATGCTTTCGGGAGCAATAGGAAAAACACAATGATGCACAACGTTGTTTAAAATGTGCAAAATTATTTACAATTCGCTATGAGACCATGGTGGAGTAAACTAGACCCTGGCGGGCAGCCATAATATTAACATTGTATGGCAAACCCTGTTAATTAGTTGAAAAGAAGTTGGTTAACAATGTGTAATACCAAATTAGGTTTTAGAAATAGTCAGACCAGACCAGGTCAAAACCTGACCTGGGAGGACAATATTTGCATGGTTGACGGGAACATAATATGAGATTGATTGTGTTTGGTCACTTTTAGAAGACTTTTGCCGTGTTTTTCTTACTGTCTGAATCAAAAATAACTTTTCCTTCACACAGTTAGCCTGTACTGGATAACTCAATCAGGCTGATTCCTCAAGCTGATTACAAGCTTGAAGTGGAACTACCAGTCAGAGAATATAAAATGGACCAGCCATGTTTGCCGTGTCAGCAGTTTTCTTCAGCTGCTTCAAAAAATACCAGAAAACCGTTATTGTCTGTGTTTTGTCTTGAAACTCTTATTTAAATGAGAGTAGTTGGATATTTTGAAAAATAAACACAAGGCAATTAATATGAAGTGGATTGTGTCTGAAAGAGCAGAAGCTGCTGATGAGTTTTCACATGATGCGTGTGTGGCCTTATTGTAACTTGCACTCTGGGATGATGAGGTACTCCCGTTTGCAGGGGCACTTGACTGGAGAGAGGCAATGCAGTTCAATCACAGGCACAGGCCTGTTGTATCTCTGCTGCTCATCTCCACACATAGTCACGCTTACACTGTTTATAAAATGGCATTTAGTGCACTGCTCTCGACTATAGGTTATATCAGATGGAGATGTTCCTCCTGATTTGAGTGGCCAAGCAGGTTTGATGCCGGGGCGGGTTTCCCTTTCTTTTTTGAGGGACAGGATAAAAGAAGGATTATAGAAATATTTGTCTTGTATACATTGCAGTAAAAAAATAATAAAATATACCAACTAAATTGTCTGTAAAATAATTTGGTTACTACCAGGAGTTATTCTCGTGAAAGTTTTATTACATGAAATACTTTGCAGAAGTACTTTAATACTATTTTCAGAATTTCTTATGTTAAGCAGCCCTCCTCAGCTGCTCACCATAAAACTTTCAGGAAGGACTGCTTGCTTCGGACATAACTTAAAGTCAGAGATTTGTTATACTAAATTTCAGTCTGCAAAAACCGTGTAAGTGATCATCCCTGAGTTAAGAGCCTTACTGATTTGTTCCCTATTGGCATGCTTTGAAAGGAAGCTTAAACCATGATTTGCTTGTTCATGAATCAAGTGTATAGTTTCAAGAAGGTTTTTTTTCTATTGGACACACTAATGTGAATCCAGAACTTGGGATCCAAACTAATGTCATGCATCTCAGAGGAACCATTCGGCCGTGACACCATTTCTAGAGGAGAAAGCCATATTGGTCGGGTATGTTCGATAGGATTTTGGCATTGGCGGTTGGAGGAGAAGTTTGTTTTCTGCATCTCTGAATTCTCTAAAGCTCTAAAAGTCTCAAAGCCCATGTGCATGAGAACCAGGCATGTGAACTTGATACAAGTTTACAGGACAGTATCCACAAGCAGAAAAGGGATCAGATCAGCTGAACATGTATAAGTCCTGTCTGTGCTTTAGTCTTTGCTTTACTTACCACAAACTACTCATTTTCGTGTGATTTATATTAAACTGGCAGCCATGGCCTACTGGTTAGCGCTTTGGGCTTGTGACCGGAGGGTTGCCGGTTCGAACCCCCGACTGGTAGAAAGCGGCTGAAGTGCCCTTGAGCAAGGCACCTAACCCCTCACTGCTCCCCGAGTGCCGCTGTAGTTAGTGTGTGCTTCACCTCACTGTGTGCTTTGTGTGTTCACTAATTCACGGATGGGATAAATGCAGAGACCAAATTCCTTGTATACACAAGTATACTTGGCCGAGAGACCTTAATCTTAGAATCTTAGAATTAATCTTGATCTTAATCTTAATAGACCTTCAGACTCTAACTTCTATCTCTAGAACTATGCTTTTTTTTTTATTTTGTTAGTGGTTTATTTTGAATAATCAAGTAGATCTGTGCCTCATTTAATTGCATGGAATTCACAGTAGCGACAAGAAACAAACGCCAGTCACTCCAGTGACGGGAAAGAAAAACACTCAAAAAGGACAGAAAAGGCGACCGAATGCATCTGTATGTTTATCTCCTCATGTTTTTACAGTGGACACCATTTGTCTCACCTTCTGCTCAGCTGGTCCAGAAAAAAAGTTCAACCGACAGGCCACAGACAGATATGTTTTTAGGCTTGCAGAACCCAAATGGACCATACAGCATCTGTAACCTGTCTAAAGAATTTGAGTCTGGACCGCCAAACTGTTCATCCACCTGTGGAACAGATTGTTTCGCAGTGAGGAGTAACGGCTGGTATGAAATAGGAGCAGAAAACCTTCACTGATCTACACTTTTTATGCTGCATACCGATAGACGGAAAAAAGAGATGGCAATAGTATTCGACTCAACATTGTACACCACAACAAGTAAGAGCTGTCTGTTGTTCCCACTTGGTACTTTTTTGCCGTTTAAACATTTCCCTCATGACAACCTACAATAAGAAGTCAAAATGCAAGAAAAAGATTTTGGAAAAATTGATAACTGTCCCTCCTGTTATTGCTGGTGGTCAATGGAGGAAGGTTTGGATCAGTTCTTGCATTGTAATTAAATATCTTTTGTTTGTTGATATGGGGAAAAAAAGGAATTTTGAAGATCGGCCTAAGGAACCTTGTGATTGACATGTTTTCCATTTTCTTTCTGAACAATTGACCAGTTAATTAAACAAAGGCTCAACAGATGATTCAATAATTAATATGTCCACTACTATTAAGCCTGCCCATAATAAAATAAAGGGTAAGGGTGAGGACAAGCCATCGGAGAATAGAAGAAATAACATACTTGGCATACTAGACACACTAAATTTACTGCTTTTGTTTAAGTGCAACTTGTTGTTAGCACCAGGGACCTTTGTTGTTTACGTCCTGGTTCAGATGCAGAAAACACAAACCCGAAGTAGTGTACACTTTTTATCACCTAGCTAGCGTGAGTTTAAACACAACTGACAGGCATACTGGGTGGCCAGCGTCCCATGGTAAACACACATTTGAATCCAGCATTGAGCATCAGTTCCACAGAACAAGTGACTTGTCATTCAAAAATGTTGCAAGAGACCCGACAACAAAATGTAAAAATGAGGCTGCCATTGTATTTCTGTATTTATTTTGTTATGTAGCTCAAATGCAAACTCACTTCCTGTCAGTACACTCGCCATGAACTTACGCTACACACCACAAATCATCTAGAGGACATATTTGTTCAGTGGAGGAAATGGTTAAATAGAGGAGACTCAAAAGAGTTCACAAATATGCCTATGTACTTAAAGCTTTGTTTGAATTTTTCTTTATTTTTCTTCGAAATGGCATAGCATAGCAAGTCGTTTCGAGTTTAATCACCTGCGATTATGTCAAGAATGCAATAATTTGTCTTAGCTCTGTGGTACACATAATTTGCGAAAACTACCCTGCAGCTAGCTCCTTGTTTCCAACCCAACATACCGTACAAAGACACAAACTCTGCAGGAATGCTTTGAGAACATTACCTAGCCCAAGGAGATGAGTGTGAGTCTGATCGTTGCTATTGTAACCTGATGAGGCTAAGCTTCAACAGTTTCTGAGGGGATGGAGCAGATCATCAGCTCCCTGTTAAGTCCGATCTTCAGTGCTAAACCCTCACCAGAAGTCTTAATGCATTACAAATTTCTAGATGGGTAATTATCAGAAAATGCAAAAAAAAAAAAAAAAAAAATGGAAATATAAAAAAGCCCTGCATGTGAAAGTTTACTTCCATCTCTAACTAAAAAGCTGCACACTATGCAGTACTTTGCACTAGTGCATTTTATACAGTTACTGTAAATCCATGCAATGTAGGTGAAGGTAAAAAAAAAAGTCTTCTACCTTTGTAAGAACTCAAAACTCACAAATGTGTGACTCCTGTGGCTTCCTAAAACATATTCCAGTTTGCGTCCAATTCCAGAAGATGCCAAAGAGAAGAGGAAGAAATTATTTTGTGAATTATCCCAAACAGTCCTTTCAGAGTCTTGCACTTGTTTGAAAATTGTTCTGAAAGTAAGTGAGAAGCTTTCAGAGGCTGCATGCTCTGTGTCGCTGTGGAGAGCTGCAGGTCCTAGTGCCTGCCACTCTGAGCAAGTAAACGTGGTGGAAACTTCACTTCGTATTCAAAGGCACTGTGATGAACTAAGTTAGCACTACAGCTTCTACTTAAATATGGATGGTCACCAAACTATTGGCACATTTTCACGAGAACCAGTGGATCTAATTTAGCCATGCTTGTGGTGTGCCTGTCACTTTCGTCCACAACAATTATATGGATTGCCATGAACCTTTGTAATGGTTGCCAGATGAACCCAGAAATGGTTATCAATCCAGCCTCCAGGCTAAATTCTAATGATGTGTCATCTAGTGCCACCAGAAGGTAAAAATGTTCAATTATCCAGTGAAATATCTCAAAATCTTTTCTGCACAAAAGTTTGGCTTTAACCTAAAACTGATAACATTTTCATCAGTCTCATCTATGCTTTGTGTCTAGTGCAAATTAGCAAATGTTAACACATTAAGGTTGTCAACATGTTAAACATAATACTGTATCTTTAACAGTCATTGTTAGTATGCTTGCATTAGCATTTAGCTCAAAGCACCACTGTGCATACATAAAGTGTTGCCATGACTCTAGGTGATTGTATGGTGATCATTGATACTCAGTCTTCTTTCTGTATTGTTAATTCATAGTAATATTGTCCAGTTGCAGTTTAGTGAAACAGATCCCCTTTATCTATTCTTCTATGTAATCAGGACATCTTTTGGGAGTTATCTTGGTCCTTTCTTTCCTAGAACTGTGACTGCAGAAGATTCATATTCTAAATATAATGTAATGTATAATGTAATTATAACGTCCTGTCGCCTCACGATTTTTCACAAGTATTGTTTCAGCCAGTTTAGCCCTCTGATTAAGTTTCTTCATGTCAAAACAAACCGCAGATGTTACACAGAGACAGATGTTATTACCTTCTTGCAATAAATTTAAAAGATCAGAACCTTTCCTTGAGTGTTTTTCATTTAGCCAGTATTATAGTCTGTACTCGAAAACTTCTAATGCTGGAGTAGGGGATTAAAAACATCTTGCTAACCAGCATTTGTAGAATTAATATATTCCTTAATTTACATTCCCCCTTAGAGTTCTTGCTGATGCTTGTATTTCCCCCAGATGTGGAATTGGTGAAATTGTTCACCTTTTTTCAAACTTACGCAATTGTCGACACTAGCTCTTACACGGGATAGTGTTACAGAGCGTATCGCGTTTGAGGCACAGAGAGAGTGTGTGAGTGAATAGTGCTAATGTTTCCAGAAGAGATTTAAGCGTAGAGGTGAGACGGCATAAACTAATCCAGGTGTGGAAAAAAGAACATATGTGGCTGTGAGTGTTTCTTTGAATCTGTTAGATCCACCTGAACAAGTTTAACTCAAGGTCACTGCATAGTCTGTATGTATTTTTTTCTCTTCTCGTCATAAATTAGATAAATGTTGAGATTATTATTATTATTTTTTTTTAAATAAGGGCTTCAGTGTGTTCGTACTTATGTCACTACCAACTTTTAACATCTGGATCCTAATAGGAACATATGGAGGCAAAATAAGCTTACCATATTACACTAGGATTACACTCTGGTTTCGATTATTGCTCTAAACTCTTCATGACATGGCCGGTATTTTTAAGAGTGGTCATGGCCACGTTTTTTGAAAAGGTACCCTTGGGGTTTTTCCTAGCATGTTTCAGTAGGAACCTCATCATAGCTTTTCCATCCAACATAATGGATTAGACTCAATTTGTCATCTATGGACGTTACAGTAAGTCCTGTATTTGGAGAATCTGAATGGCGAGAGAACGCCGAGGGACGAGTTAGACTGGCAGCTTCTTCCAGCTGTGGGGCTATAGAGCTTTGGGGATTTGAAACCTGGCCTCCGATTAAGGTGCTGTGAAACTGATTTGCAGGAGCCTATTTAGTCAGACCAGACCTGGCTCATCTGCTGTTCATCACTGGTGTTGGATATTTTCAGACATGACTAAAAAATAAAAAAATGATGAAGTCTCTCTGGGAATGAAGTAATTGTGAAAAACACATGTCTGTTTTCATATGCCAATGTTTATAACTTGCAGCTTGCACCCGTTTTATATGCAATATTCGGACATGTTGCTGGAGCAAAAGGAAACACAAGGATGGTCATCTTATTGCTGCCTTTGATGTAGTTAGCATGCCATGGTTTTGAGATTTTAACTTGGCAATAGCATGTGGTCAGTCCACGGGAAACCTTGGGTTTTATTGGGTTTAATGAGTTTTTCATCTTCCAGTAACTCAAGGCTAGATGGGATATACTGTACATTATTACTTTATCCTTTGGTCAGTGTAATTTGAGAATCCAGCTTTGTTCTTATACTGTTTAATTCGATGCAGGTCGCCATGCAGTGATGTGCTGTATTTTGGGGAGGGAGTAAACTCTTCAGCATGTGCACAGCGCATGACTGCAGGAGCATTATGGCGCATGCTTACTGTAGCACCGGAGGGGAGGTTATAGGGGTTGTGTGACAAAAAAAAAAAAAGGAAATGATCTTTCTCTTATTTCAACATGTGCTCTGATAGTATGATAGTAAAACAACAGGCATGTAATGTGAAAACAAAGCCCCGTCTCTGGTACAAACATGGATGTGAACAATTCTTGTACCCTTACAATGATCCTTTTATTTAAGTTCTTTAAAATAAAATAACATGAGTGGCATTTCACAGAGGTCCACAGATTAGTTTGTGTGTTTGTAAAGTAACTCTCATTTTCTCAGAAGAAAGAAAATGTGTGTACTGTGGCAATCCACATCTGGGCTTCATCAGCCACATCAACTCAGACGCAGCGTTTGAAAGGGCAGCTGACTTCGTTGAAGTGAGCAGGAAGTAAGGGCTTAGTCTTCCTTCTATGAAACATTCAGATTTGATTACCACAAAGACAATGCAGAGCATGATGTAGTGCAGGTCATCTTCAGCCAGCTTTCTTGGTCAATAATGACCTTGCACTCACTGTAGCAAATCAGCATAAAATTTAGTAGTCAAACAAGAAAATGAGGGCCAGTCAATTTACTGATGGCAGCTTATGCTTCTCACTGCGTTCCTCATAGAAAAGGATGGGTTGTGAAATCTGGTAGGACTGTAGCCACAGCGTATTAAATCAGAGTCCGCATCACTGCCAGCGGAAGCCTGCTTCTTATAAAACACAAATACTAAAATAAGCAAAAAAGAAAGCCTTTGAAAGGTAGGCTGTGTAAGCTCCTTTGTCAGATTACCTCAAGCAAATTGAGCACCTGACCTAAGAAGTGATCTGAAGGGAACTGTGCTCAGACCACCAGCCAAAACCAGACTAAGCATGTGCCCTGTGACCTCCACCCGGCCCAGCTCAGATTAGCCCGGGGCCACCAGGCAGATAGCCTTTCAGGAAAGGCTCCCTAACTTCCGAGGACAATGGCTGTGTTGTCTGTGACAGAAAGGACCATTTCTGCATTGGATTAAATTTCTTATTGAGCAGAAGAATTCAAAAAATGTCCCCACTATTCTATGTAATTTCATGTTGGGCAGTCTCGGCAGCTCCATTGTTCTCAAATCCATATCTGCACCAGATGTATAACAGCTGTGTTTTAAGCTAGTTATCCACTGTTTTCTTTTATTTAATACGTAAATGTTTTACAGGCTACATTAATCCATGCATGTGATGGTTTTAGAGCCTTCTTCCTGTTCAGCATTATCTGGTTTAGTTACATGACATGATTTTCAGCACATCTGTGTTTACAGCTGTGAGATGATGATCGAGGATCTATTTTCTCCTCATAGTGTTTGGTTTGAAGGAGTTTGGTGTGTGTGGTTGGTGGGAGATTGTTTCGCTCTGTAAGAACTAGCTACTGACAGATGAGCTCTCATTTACCACAGAAGTCATCTGCTGAGGGTTGTATTTATTTTTAAAATTTACTCTGATATTTGCTTTTATTGTGTATTTCCCCTTTGAAGCAATATACCATTTGATCTGTATAAACTATAGCTTTGCTTCCCACCCTATTTACCGTAGTTTCACGATTTAAATTGGATGATCAATGTCCAAGCAATTGGCAATTGAATATGTTACGTCAGTGGCCACCACAATGTACAGTTATCGATAATAAGTTATGTATCCATCATTATAGCATTATAATTCGAGTTTGTAAATTGATTCAAACTGTGTACAATTTATCAATTCTCCATTATGCAGCGTTTAAATGCATTCAAAAGAAATCCTGACATTTCAAGATTTCAGCTTTGGAGTTAATAAACAAGTTTATCCTGTTTATAGCATGTTGATATCTGTAATTCATTAATGCAAATGCTAATGCATTTTCAGATGCTGACCCTTATGAGTGTATTACTCCGCTCTAATAATGTGACTGTGCATTAATAACACAGAATTGCTTACTGTCATGGATCAGCTATTTTAAACAAGTTTCAAGTATGAGAAATGCCCTGCAGAAAGAAACTTAATCTGGAAAACAGTTCACAATTGTATAAAATATTGTGCAATTTGTGTCTAAGTGGCTAAACCACAAAATAACAGAAGCAAAAACACACACACTTTGCAACCAGTCAGTGTGTGTGTACACATGACCATAATACTGGTATTAAAACATTGTCAGTGATTCCTGTGAGGTCTCAGTGCCAGAGGATGTACGTCAGTCAAAGTAGCATTTAGCTTCAAAAAGGGGTTTTGACATAGCTGTTCTCTGCGAGGCACTATATCTCGGGACTGGCTCAGTTCCCACCACTGATGCCCTGCGGCATCGATTCAGCGGGACTGACCGGCGCTTTTGTGCTGAAGGGTGATGTACAGAATCAGTGGTAACCACAGTTTGACAGAGAGGTCTGCTGTCACGTACACCAAGATTTTTCCATGAATCTTTGGCTGTCATCCACTTGGAATGCTTCCCTATGTCAAATGCACTGTAGTAAATTGAGTGTATTATTCAGCGTCATTTCCTCATGTTTGTACAGACATCTTTGTTTGTTAAAATCTCAAGAAGGCAATTTCTGGAGAGCAGCCCTGGTAGGCACTGTTTTTCATTGCTGTTTTTATATTAACATTTATGGAAGTTTTGAAACCAATTAGATCTTTAAGTCTTGGTCTGTGTATAAATTATAAATTACTGAAGCCAGCGAATAACCAATTATAAATTGCATAAAGCTGACAAATACTTTCAAAGGGTGACGCAAAATATAAACCAGAGAAGACCTCTACAAGGACATCTCTTGAAACTTCCAAGGCCAAGTATAAAATCAGCAACAGCTCTTTGCAAGCTGTCTTCCTCATATCCATATTTGAATGATAAGAGGCCTCAGTGAGCTGAGCCAGTCACATTAATTGTATAATTTGGTGAAAACCTTACCAATCACAATACAAGTCTGACGTTGAAGAGTTTGGAAAAGCAAATAAAAAGAGCCCCCACCCCCACCCCTTCCTCTACGTACCTGTCCTGAGCCCATCAGTTCAAAGATTGGCCCTTGAAATCA
Organism: Chelon labrosus; assembly: GCF_963514085.1. Lineage (NCBI taxonomy): Eukaryota > Metazoa > Chordata > Actinopteri > Mugiliformes > Mugilidae > Chelon > Chelon labrosus. Next base: position 17,576,803 of record NC_140340.1, read on the forward strand.
AATATAGCTGAGGCGGGACATTTTGTCCAAGGGCTGGAGGGGGTTTGGCCCCTGGTGTGTGTTGGAGCCTATTATGCCATTGCCCCAAGGCACTGAGGACCCCACTCTGCCACACACACACACACACACACACCCATCACACAAGGATCAGATGACCCTCCGACCTTTGAAACTTTCTATGCGATCAAACCTTCCGCCTCTGCTAAGAGAGTGAAACTCAGGCCTGTGTCTCCATAGAGGGAATATTCCTCTCCTGTCATGTTGTGGTTACAGATACTTGGATAGCATAAATACAGTAAATGCTGTAACCTCAAGGCCAACAAAGTGTCCTTGCTTTATTTTCTCATTTCTCGTTGAAAGAGAAGGAGGAGAATGTTTTGTCAGCTGTAACGATAAAGGAAGCCAAATTGGAAATGATTTCCTAAATTGTAAGGCAATACTTAATTGTCATGCCAAATCGACAAATTATTTGGAGAGGGTCCGTAGTTCTTAGTTCGCTTCCATCCTCCATTAGTTGCAAATCCCCAATTCCCTCTGTCATCAGACTTCCTAATATCCAATATGGATTCATATTTGACGAAGCATACCTCAAGATCAGTGTCCAATGCCAAATGGAAGAAAATAGTTTGTCCTACAAGTAGTGTGATGGCAACGATGTTTGAACACCAATTCCGCGTTTTTTTTTTCATGCCTTCCAATAAAACCGTCACACACCGAGACCTTGAACACTGAGTCAGATGCGTTTTATTACTCTGTTTATTGCGAAAAATTCACAATACAAGACAAAATGAAGTCGTCGGGCAGTGAGGATGATTTTGTGGTCTTTTCACTTCTTGAAAGTAGAAAGAAAATATTAGGGCCATCCAATTCCGAGAAGATGTCAAAACCAAGGAGAATTTCACCTGCTTATAAAGAAGCTGAGGAATTATTGTGATTGTTTCCAGGTGTATTTCAGGATGTCAGCGGCCCAGTTTTTTGCATTGCTAGCAAAACTGGAACCGCACATTAAAAAGAAGATATATGCATGTGCTGTGGCTTTGAGCGGACAAAAAAACCATTGACTGATGTGAAAAAAACCCACAGGAAATCAAGTCTTGTTTCTGACTCGGTTTCTATACATGATTGACGCGATGTGAGGTTATATTTAATTTTACATGTGGAACAATTTTGGATGATAGATGCAGACTTGGTGTAAAAACTCCTTAAGGAAGGTTGCAGAACGTGAGATCTTTTCATGACCTAAACCAAGTGTCTATATGCATATGTTAACCATTTTATTTGCAAAGATACACCTTTACCGAAACCTAATTCTACTACATATGCAGTTGCTATGATCTTATATTACGGAAAGGCTTTTAATCCAATGTGGAAAAATGCACTGATCCATAGTATTATCTCTTGTTAGAAATGTACCATGTGGTGCCCATTTTGTTCTGTTTTTTTCTTTAAAAGTCTAAAAAAGTTTAAAAGGAATCACTGAATTTCAATTATGGTAATTACATGGTTAGTATTAAAAGTGTTAGCAGGATTGACACCAGTCTGGTGGATCAGTTTGGTTCATCCCTAATACCCATGCTCTTTTCTGGCCATAGTGTTGCCTCAGACAAGGTGGTAGTGTGATGGTCACACATCTATCATGCCAGAGGTGAAAATTGATTTTTTTTTTTTTCTAATCATCTGGCAGCTTTTTAGACAATGTTTGATCCTGAGTGTGCCCCCTTAATCCCTGTTCACTGGTCCAGGTTCTGGATTTAAGTTGTATCTTCAGTTCTGTTGCAGTGTTTTTCTGCTCATGTGGTTCTCTCCCATGCAACGGTCTGAGATTCCTTGTGGAGTGTCTCACTGAGCAGACGCTTTCTGCCCTCCCAAATACTTCTGCACTCTGACAGGTCCAAACTTAATAAATAAAAAAATATACACCGACTGTGAATTACCTCAGCTGGGACATCTCTTGTCCAAATCATGCTTTCTGCAATATAAAACTTTATTATGTATTTTGAGCCACTGATTAACATCATTGTATGACTGTATATTTGGTAGATGTGATACTTTATGAGCATAAAATGTGCAACTGTTAAAACAAGATAACCAGTGACAACATTTTGGTAGACTACTATTGAAATCCACTCTATGGCACTTAAATTTCTCTACTAAAATGTATATCGTAGAAATGCGTGCATGTAAAAAGAAAGGCGATTCTTTCATAATCGCCAAACCTGATCTCACACATCTAAACTTAATTAGGCCCGCTTGTAGCATGAAAACTAAACACGCATGATGACTCTCAAATATTTGGCAATCTGGACACCAGATGTGTCCAGTCTATATCACAAAGTTCCCCAGCGGGGCTGCACTCAAACCCAGTCTGAAGCATTTGTTCTCAAAAAGTTGATGTACTGTAGATGATTTATGGGTAATCATTTACTTTGGTGCTTTGAATGGAATTTATAGTGTCCCACTGGTCACATATGTAAACCAAAGCAGGTTTTCTTCTACGCTGTAACCCCCTTGGACATTTATACTGCTCAAACAGGTGCTACCACTCACTCAATATTGATTGCATAGATTGTGTGACAATATGTTCAGTCTTCAATTTGTGACCTTTAGGGCATGGTTTAACTTTAGGGAATGGTTTAACCTTTAGAGCACAGACCCTTGTGCACCATGCTTAAATGCCCATTTGTGTCCTTGACTTCTGAGACCCCCGGACTTTGAGGTTTCAGTAAGCACATGGTTTTCACTTGAAACAACCTTAATCTGACACTCAGGTGGGTGGGTCTGTCTGCCGCCATGAGAGGGCTGAGAAACAAAGTATTACTAATCTTTTGCTGTCATTTTCATTTAATCGGACCGGTGCCTGTTTCAGTCCAGCAGTGCTTCTGCTGAATGTTCACAGGATTGAAACAAGATGGCTAAAAACTCCTTGCTGTTGTGCCAGCAGTGTGAGCATTGTTGGATTAGCAAAATCTATCTGCTGCCCTCCTGTGGATTCATAGTGAAACTGTTTAAATAAGGACTGGTAACTGATGGATTGTTTTAGCATAAATATGGCTTTACTGAATGATCGGATTTCGATGGATTCATCTTCTTTTGTGTTTATTTTTGTACAACTTGAATAATTAAGTGTAATTATTTCTAAATGTAAATAAACCCCAATCATTTTGTCGTTTTGATATCCAAGTGATGCCATTGCTTTTTATTGCCCTTTGTGTTTCTCTCTTGCCAGTCGATGTGTAGTATAACACATCCTGTTTTTAATGTGTGCAGTATATCCTCAGAGGAGCAGCGACAGGGCAGGTATGCCTATCCAACTGCTCATTAGAAGAAAGAGCAAATTAACTCTCCCAGGGATCTTATGGCGACATAGGGCCAACAACAACAGATGCACAGATCGGCTGCTGGAATACCGACAAATTATTTGTTAATTAGCATTTTTTTTGTGAAGGAAGGTTTGGCTGGATCATTTCGTGGGGGCTCATGGCAGTAGGGAAAATGTCAGCAGCAGCATGCAGAATAAAGCCCCCGAGGCAGGACTGACTTCATCTGTGTGACAGTCCAAGACTTGAATGCACTGTATTCTGAAGGCATGGTATAGGACTGTGTCAGATGATTCACAGTGTCTATTCAGAAATGGAAATGGAAACAGCTTTACAGACTGCTGCTTTACAACGGATGCTTTACACGTGCTCATGCATAAGGCACTCCTGCATAATAATGACGACTATATATAGACAGAAACATGTATAGAATGCTGCTCAGAGCCTTAGAGGAGCGTAGTGTAAATCAGGGTGTAGGAGTGGTGAAAGTAAACATCAGTGTGCTGTGGTGGTGTTGTTGTATCAGCTGTGTGAGCATCCTTCTCTACTAATTAACGTACAGTGATTACATTATAACAGTCGTGAAGGAGAATTCAGCACAGGACTATTATATTAGAATGCTTTCAGTCATTTTCACTCGTGTAGCTAATGTTTTGGCAAGTGAGTGTAAAAATATTATATTAGTTACCTGGACTGTGTTTCTGTGCCGAAACTCCCCAGGGCTGTTGCTCTGTCAGTAGCTCAGCTGCAGTTGAAGGTTAAGACAAGCTGAAGCCTGCGCCGTCTGTAGCCAGATCACTTGGTCCTTCAAAAGCAGTGCAGTTTGAAATGCAACTTTAAGCTCAGAATCCATTCGTTTTCACTACTGTGCCTAATGTTTTGGCAAGTGATTGTATATTACTGTATGTGCTATATCAAAACATTCAGCTCTCGTGTATCCCAAACATGAGCAATAATAATTTAATGAGCAAATTTTTAGAAAAAGTATTATCGTTTCATTGGTGAACAAATTGTTGTCATCGTATAAAAAGAAACTGATGCTTCCACCGTGGGCCGTGCTTGGCAGACATCAGTCATAGCATAGCATTGGTTTGAGTTCTTTCAGGGCACATGCAGACAGACTCTCTCAGCTGATTTTATCGGCCACTCAGCCGATCCATTTGTTGGCGATTACACCACCGTATAGTCCTGCTATCTGATTTACAATCCAAGCAAAGTGTAAAGAGCACTTTGCTTTCAAAGGTTTATTTATTTTTTTTTTTTTTTGCAACACAGAAAATTGCCTTCAGTTCTCCAGGGTGGCCTCAGACACTAAAAAAAAAACATGTACTGATGTGCTGGCTTGACAATCTGCCCGGCTGGATCAGGTGTAGCCAGTAAACAACTGTGGCTGTTGTGAGCTACCGCACATACAATCGAATCTCATGCAGAGTATATAACGTGACACGCGACTGATTCCTGTGGCCGAATTGTTATTCGTTAGTGTAAAACGATTCTGTTTGGAGTCGTACTAAAGATTAGAACTCAAACAACCGAGACTGATGAGCTTAATAGCTTTGGAGCAAGAACGCAGGCCTACATTTGTTTTGTGTGTTTTTCCCATTTCTCTCACTTTATTAGAGGCGTTCCAGTGCCTCAAAGCCGCATAGCTCTAATCCTCCGTGTGCCTCGTTGTAGATCACCTGAAGGTATGAGCAGAGTAGTCTGGCTTCCCTGTGACTGGTCAGAATATTTATATCTATGCCCCATCTGTGCACAGATTGTTCTCCTTTTCATAAATCATTGAGCTAAAGCAATTGCACAGGCAGGAAGGAGTGAGACCTCCCCTCGGTGTGGCATGAGCAGCCACTGTGTCCAATATCTCGTACTTGTTTGTTTAGTGAGATGTGCTGAGAGAACAAATGTGAGCGGTATCAAACGTGACGCATTTAAAGTCCGACCGGATGTTTTTGAATAAACGCGTCACTTTCGCTCTTCGTCGCGTGCATGAATTACTGTATCTCGGTGAGTGTTCGGCAAGCTCTGCACGCTCCAGTAAGTGAGCCCAACACGCCTCATATTGTACCACATTTGCACAAATACTGTATGTCTGCTCAAGATAACAAACAGCTAAAGCTCCAGAAAAATGTTGTGTATATTTATGTTCGTGCTTGGCTGTTTTGTTAGCCTCGGCCTCAGCTTGAGCCGTTGTCAAGTTGTCTTCTTCAGAAATTCCTGTAATGTCCCTTGTAATCCACCCATCTTGGACTCATCTAAAGAGGCGTGAAATAATTAGTTTGCAATCAAGTTGAGTTTGCGGGTCAGTGCTTACGGATTAGTGCTGTGCAATCAAACAGTTGAATCCATTATTTTAAATGCTGTAAAGATCGAAGTGTTTCTATAAGTACCAAACGGATCAGGCTTAATTTTGTACGAAATAATGCAAAAGGCATCTGTAATGTTTTCCATTTGATTTAATGGCGCAGCCAAAGTGCATTGGGTGCGAATGCATTGAAAGTAAACATAAACCTTTGATCGAGAGCTACAATAAACATTTACAGAATTAAACATAAGTCAAGCGTCTTTATGGGCACAATTACAGGCACAACAACAAAAGCTATAGAAGCAGACGGGTTAGTCCCCTTAAACAGGATAGGCATTGATTTTCATTTGATTTAGGTGAGATTGAAGACAACGGGCCATGATTTAATGGTCCCTCATCTCGGCTGTCTTTTTCCCGCTGGACAAATCGTTGGAGGGAGCATTTTCTTTGAGAAGCAGTGATACATTTTCTTGTATCCGTTGTGACATTATTGTTGACTTGATGATTTGTATGAGGTGCGGGACAGGATCAATTGGCAACCTATGGTGAAAAATTAAGCTTTGAGGTGTCTCTTTGATGCCGACTCCAAAAGCAAGTCAGTACCCAAAATTCCAGATGTTAAAAGCAGAAATAAACAAAGGTTCCCGTTCATTACAACTGTACAGGGAAACACCTGTTTAGATTATATTGTTATGCATAAATAATGACGTGGTTGCTTTGAGTGACAGGTGTGTGACCTCACAGATTGCTAGCTGCTTGCTGGTAGCTACCGAGATGTCACCTGCCTCAGCTACACTGTAACGCCACCCTTTTGACCAATTTTGAATTAACCACGAGTCTAACTGGGTCAGGCACAACCAAGATGGCAAGATGGAAGATTGCTCTTCAAGAAACCTGTGAGTGACTTCACAAGAGAATCCGATACGATCTTTTATTTTGAGTTTCATCCAATCCTAGTCCCGATCCGAGTCCCGATCCGATCTTAAATAAACAGAATTAAAAAAACGTGTGCACCGTATAACTACATTAGGTTCAACGTTGGGAGATTAGCTTGTACCTTGGCTACAGAAGCTCCAACAAACTGTGAAAACCTGTGTTCTCTGCTCTGGTAAAGGGCTAGTCATCCAATGCAATGAACTATTTACCCCTCTCTGTAATATTTTTCACTCTGTCTCCAGGAAACTTGTCTTTTGAAAGCAGCATTCAGTGTTTGTTGTTGTTTCAGAGTAGCCTTCGCCTGAGTGTACGCAATGTACTTTTGTCTATCAAGTTAGTAGTATTAAAAGACAATCTCCTACTGCCAGTTCGCCAAACATCCACATTGCACAATTTAGAAATTGCCGTCTGACTGACTTTATTTTCCAGAGTAAAGTACGACCACACAGCAGACGTGTTTGGTCACGTGATTTTGGTTCCTCTTCTGCTTAATCTTTCAGCTTCTGTTTTAGTCGTCTTCTTGATCTTTCTGGCAACTGTGACGCTAGCCAACCACCATTAAAACAGTGGCGGAAGATGCTTCAGGGATGTGGTTTTGGTTTATTGCAGACCTAAAGCAAATAACTATAAAAGCTCAGGCTCGGCTAAAGTCCCATTCCAATCCAGTCATTTTAAAAATGTCTGGATTGGCCCCGATACCAGTCTGGACATCCCTCATATACAGAAAATGAAGTCCAGTCCAGATTAAATCCAACGTGTTTGTTTGTTGAGTAATTCACTGGTTTTACTTACATTTATTAAGTCCCAGTTATCGGATTAGTAAGAGGAGACAATCTGTGAATTAGAAGACAAATGAGTTATTTTTTCTAAAATACAACTTCAATTATTATTATTATTAAATGGACTTTGAGGTCTTGTAGGTGCAGCCTAGACACTTGTTAATCATGTTAATCATGACACAGTAAAGATTAGTTTATCAGTATTCAGTAAATTATGGAATGGTAAAAACTATTTCCCATGGTGCAATAAATCATACCATTTCAGAATATACTCCAAATGGTTGTGTGTGATTGCGCTGAGTGAGGTAACTTTTCCAGCAGTTTGTGAGGCCGTAATCAGTATTTTTATAATAACAAGGAATCAGATAAGTATGGTCACTCATGTTAATGAACCTGCAAAGAATAATGACGCAAGTCTGTACTCCCCTCAGCTTCACTGAGCTTCATAGTGTCATCTCATTGCCTGGCCTACTAGTTGTTTGTTTTGGTTCGTTCTCACTGATCTTATCGCTGGGACACTGGAACATGCTGACCCCTTTCCCGTCCTGATATCTTAACACTTCAGAGATACAATTCTCAGGACGCCGTTGTTTCAGAACGCGTTCACGCATTATCAAAGTTCATTCGAAGACACCAGACTCTGTGGGTAACTTGGCATCCATTAATCTACCACATTCTCACTGCCGTTTCCAGCCAAACAGCAGACAGTGACTCGCTGGTGAACTTAACGAAGAATTTAGCAAGGAAAACGCCTCATATTTCACTAGGTCATGAGCTGATGGAGATCAAAACAGGGCTGAAAGATAAATATAATATATGATAAATAAAGATATGTAAGGGGCAGTAAAATGGGAAAGAGTATGTTATGGCATTACATTTTATATTAACTTATGATGTAATGCAGTCTACAAACGATGACGCCCTCATTATATCCCAGATCCCGGTTACAAGTCGTTAAGAGAAATGGTTTTATTTAATTGGTCCCATTTTTTATTTATTTATTTTTTTTAATCCCAATTAATCTCTAGAGTCTGAATCACATTGATTGCAATCGCCCAGCCAATAAACAAACTTCGACAGGATTTACTTTCACACTGTGGCGCTGCTCTCGCTGCCAGCATCAAAGTGGCAGTGGTGGAATTGATTATATTGGTCAATGATAGTGTACACACTCACAACACTTTGCCCGTTACAGGCTCCACATACACTATTAATTTAAAGCCAAAAACAATACTTCCAGCTAATGTGTTCATAATTATAAGAGCCCTGCTGGGAGAAAAGCAGCTTTTAGAGAGATCCATCTGCGATTTTGCACTGAGGATTGCTTGCTCTTCAAAGGCATACGTCTAATGAGGGCTCATGCTTTGAAGTCTGTCCTCGTACAGCTTTCTGCTTTGTTTGCTTTTGTTTGGCTTTTTAGAAAAGATGAATTACTCATCCATTAACATTAAAAAGAAATAAAGGAACCTTATCTCATTGCCAGCTGATTGGATTTGATTGTTATGGTTTAGAATTGCATAGTATGGTTCATGGAGAATGGCCGCCCTTTACAATCTGTGTGCTCATTGTGCAAAATAACATGAAGCACTTTGAAAAGCACTTATTCTTGTACCTCTGGGGAAGGGAAGATAAAAAAAAAAAAAAAAACTAATTCTACACTACTACATAACTATTATTAGACAGAAATAAATGGTCATAATTCTGCTGATTGAATTTGTACAGCAACACTCTCTCCTTTGTAATAAAGTGTGCCTGTGAGCTAACACCGGGTCTTTTCCCACAGCTGTGCACAGGCTCTGTCATCATCTCCACTGACCTGGATCATTACCTCAGTCAGGCCCGCACAGTGCTATTGGTAAATATTTAAATGCAAGTTGAAGGAGGGGAGGGCAAATGGTTCTGTAATACAGAGTCGTGTGAGGATGCTGTCGCCATCACCACCTACAACATGTGGTTGTAGTTTCATATCTGTCGACCCATGTGGGTGCTGCTGGAAGTCGGCAGCAGCGATGGGGTTTGGGAAATGGCCAGTCTAGATAAACAGCTTTGGAAAGCTATGCAGTGAATGCTGGGATTGTTTTCCAGGGAAAATATTTTCGCTTTAGGCAGGAGAATCATTCCAGCTTTCTAACTCTGAACTTCATCTTTGGCCATTTTGGACATTATTGTTTTCTGTATTTCCCTGTGGGCTATACAGACAGTATGATATAGTAAAAGCAGACAATATGGACAGAATGGTTTATTACAGTATGTGATGATTTTATGCTGCTGGGTCTGATGGATTATATAGAAATACTATTAAAAATCATGTATTTATAAAAAAGGAATTACTTCATCACATTATTGTAAAAACACAGTAATCCTGGAAATGCAACATTTACATAAACTGCCAGTACTCATCATTGTTGTGGAATATTGTGGATGCCTGATCTAATCCAGATATGGTAAAGGAGCAGTGTGTGGATTTTACAGAATTGCCACTCGTCATAAGGCTTACAGTCAGTACTGCACTGTAAGCACAGTCTCCTCGAGCTGACACTAGTGACGTCAGGGTTATCTGAGATAGAGATTGAGGAGAACCAATGTGTGACAGAAAGCCTTTCATACTTGTTATCACGCTATGCAATGATTTGGTTATGTTGGAATAAATGAGCATTTGTATTTCGCAGTATGCCTCTATTTAGGTATTAGGTTTGGGTTAGAAAAAAAAAACACGTCCTTCGTCCTCATGGCTACAATACTAACGACTTGAGTATGAAGGAATACTGTATACACGTGCAAGTACTGCAAGAATAGCGCAGCAAAGCTGAAGCCGGACCAAGAGTAGTAACAGATGTTTGCAGTGAAAGGTTTAAGTAATACATTTGTACTTCACTTCATTTAATTTTCTGAATGTACATGTCATTTGCTGGAGCTTTGTTAAATGTATTTTTGCCAACACCAGTAAGTGTTAATTGGAGTATAAGTGGTGTGCCTGTTAATGTGCCAGTGCTGAGACACTGAATCACAAGTAACGTAATAAGAACATTCTTTACCTGTTAGGCTGCAGAGGAGCATTAAACATTTTTAGGAGGACGGAAACAGCCGACAGATGTATGTATGTGTGAAACTGTATGTGGCTGTCACTTCTGCAAGTGTGCATGATGTTATGCGATTGAACTCTATTTGCATCCGTGTGCATGTGAACAGACACGTGCGTCGTGTATGTCCACTGTGAATGCACAAAGCCAAATAAGTGGGATATGTCTAATCCTGCTTTGCATATCTCCCAACCTGTGTGTGTATGACAGCACTGGCGTGTGTGCGTATGTCTACATGTTGGGGTTCAGCTGCTTTGAGTGTGTAGTGGGCAGCGCGCTGTGAAATTAACACTGTGAGATTAAATTTCACAGCCTGAAATACCGGGCAGGCAATTTCCCATTGCATCATTGAGGCACTGGGATCCCCCCGTTTTACACTGGTTACTATGGTAACCACAAGGCATGCCTAAATACCGTCAAAGCGATGCCACCATCTGTCTGCATGCTGATATTAGTTCGACTTGGCCAAATATACACTATACAGTATTATTAGGCAGCGGGACCTGGTGGGATTTTAACCTACTTTTAGTGGAATTTTTCTTTTTCTTTTTTCTTTTTCTTTCTTATCTTTTCCACGTTTTCTCAATCTGAACATAATACACAAAATGTATTACACCATTAAACCATATTAAGGCAGTAGGACTCGTTCTTCAAATCATTTAGTCATCTAAATGTGTTGCTTTTTTGACACAAAAATCTAAGACAAATCCGTAATATGTGTTAAAACTTTGAAACTCTTACTAATATTTAGGTTTATGAGCTGGACATTATGCACATACAGACTGTCGGACAATGTAAAGACCGCTGTTGTACGTTGGCATCTATCATTTTAAGGTTTCAAGTATTAAATTTACATGGGCATTTTTATAAATTGGAACTAATGACTACATTAGAACATTGGTTGATATTTAATGATGCTAGTGGTCCAAATAAATATGGCTCCATCTTGACCAGCAGATTATTCTCTACTGATTGGTTGATGGTCACAGTTTATTCAAACTACCTTGGTGATCCTCTCCTCTCTGAGGCATACCTTCATCAATGGATTGCCATTAAACTCCAAGATAAGAGACTTTGTTTAATGCCACTTAGTAAAGATAGCATGCTCACAGGCTAAACTAAACTGCGAACAAAAAAACATTACAACAGTTAGCAGATTGCTCTGTTATAGTGATAATTTTAGCATTGTGACTTTCGCATTTTAACATGAAGCAACAACTGCTGCAAAAGAGAATCGCATACCTTATCTCTGTGACATGATATGGATCGGACAAAACACATAATATTTAAAACATCTTGATACTGCAGTATAAAAGGATGCATTGCCATCTAATAGGATTAATTCCACATTGATAAATATTTTGTAACTGAAAAGCTTAAACTGTAATTATGATTCTGATTTTGTTCTAAAAAAACTGCATGTCATAAAATATACACAGTGCTGCAAGTGGTTATATTTTACATTTGAATGAAAGGTTTTGCTTACAAGTGGTGACTAAGCATTGTGTATTCTGTAGGTCACAAAATGGTTACTGGAGGCGTTTTGCTATACAGCTGCCACGTAAATACCAGTAGGAGTACCACTTAGAAACAAGTTAGAAACCCCCATAACTGTAACTGTAAAAACATATTTACACTGCAAGAACTTTTTGAATTACTCAGTGCATTACCAGTGCATGAACCAGGGTCAAAATTAAGTTCTAGCAAAATTATTTTTCCACTAAAAAGTCCTAGCTTGGGGATTTGGTCTCCAACTTTGGAGGTACATGGCTGAACGTTACTGAGTGGTTGAGTACTTGCGGCGTTTTATTTCAGCCACGAGGAGCAACACATACAATTTAAAATCTGTTTACACAGCAGCGCTGCTTGAATGTCCTCTGTGCTTAATGTTTCTGCAGTGTTGCACAATTAATGATGCCCGTCCAACATACGCATGTAATGTTACCATTGTTGTATAGTCTTCTGCATCACCGCTACCTCCTGGACTGGAGTGAAGCAGGCTGTTTAATATCCCTGTGTGAAAAAAAAAAAAAAAAAGATAAATAAAAATAAAATATACCACCTTTTCATATGTCAACAGACTAACTTGCCAAACTTCCATATGTGTTTATACCGCAAAATTTTGAGTTTTGAATACTTTGGTTGGAAAAGCAGCAATAATATCTCCTTAATAACACTTTTGAAGGCAAATTTTAAGCTCTTGAAAACCTGTCTCTGAAATGTTATCTACAAAGATAATTTATTAAACACTTATTGTGTATTCTCCTCCTTCCTGGAAAGGTCAGTGCGCTCCGGGTGGTACGATTCTCTAGAATACATGATTTCTCCCTAAATGGCAGTATGCCGTGTTTGCCAGGAAAATGAGCAAGTTACCATCAGTGCAAATTTACTCACACTGTCAAAGCCAAATTTAATATATTGGTTGAACAGTCAACATTTCAGTTCTCATATAAACTCTCACACGCTGTTAATAAACATCTTGTTCTGAAGGTCTGAATCATGTTTTGCGTCTGTATTCTTGTCCTGTGGTACTTGGAGGCTCCCACGTCTCGGGGCTTAAAATGAGCCTGTAATAACATCAAATTGTCAAATAAACAAAAGAAGTGAATCGGCGCCCATGAAGACAGAAATTAAATAAGCGTATGTCTGACGTTGTTTATTGTGATTGTCATTTTAATTGAGTCCTTGCTCCCATCCATTCTGGTGGTTCCTGCTGCAGCCGGCTATGTTCCCAAATGAGCCGCTCTGCCATCTCTCACTGTGATTTGGCAGCGAGACGCGTGCGGCACCAGTCAGGAGTTACATTATTCAGCCCATCTGCTCCTTACAAACTGTGGTTCACACTTGAAAGATGTCTCTCGCACTGGCTACTGCAGGGCGGTGAAAGCCTCATAATTTGCAGAGAGGATATAGCCGGTTTCTAAGACATATTCAAATAAGAATATAAATTATAATGTTTGTTTTTTTCTTTTCCATCCCCTACTACTTTATTACTGCGTTATTGACCAAATCCTGAGTGTTACCTGTTAAAGGTATGCCTGTTTTAAAGTGGCAAGCTAATCAGTCAGATTGACTCTTTGTCTTCCTTCATATTGGTCCGCTGAACAACAGAGGGCTCTTAGCCTTTGTCAGTTCCCTACTTCCTATGTTACTGTTGCTAGGTTAGACAAACAAAGCCATACGCAGGTCCATTCACGTAGAAAAACACTGGAACATTGCCCTCTTGATGGCGGTCAGCAGATCTATCAGAATGTCAATAAAGTGTCAATTGTTCGCTCATGCAAATGGGAAGGTTTTTCTGCTCTGGTAAATTGAATCTCCAGTCATAATGGCCTGTGATACATAAAAACAGCTATCAAACATAAGACATGTAGTGAAGTAAACCCCAGAGGACATGGGGACAATAGTCATCTCTGTGTCTTCAACCCCATCTCATCAACCTTGTTGACAGAATATATGTCCAAGCTCAGTCCACAATCAATTAAAGAGACTTTGTTAGCATCCAAGCCCATGCCTCTGGTCTCTACTGAAGACGTCCTCGTCTGAGGGGGGTCAGACATTAACCAATTGCCCCATGCTCTGGCGTGGTCTTCCTACCAATCCATTACAGTGAGCATGTTATGCATGGCTTGTTCTCCTCAAGGATCTGTAATCCAGGAGTTTGGATCTTTTCCCCTACATATGCCCTCCTGCATACCCGCGACCTTCACATTTCATTGCGGGGATGCCGCTTGGAATAGCAACGACACATGTATCTCGCCACATGCCTCGATGTAATTCTTTGTGCTTGTGTCACATCTCTGTGGACAGTATGCCTCCTGCCTATGATGCCAATTTGAAGCCACACCCTGATTCATATTTGATGCTGTCTTGTATTAAAGGTCAGATGATGCTAATCACAAGTATTTATAATTCATCAATTCAGTTGTGGGATTTGTGCCTTAGTGCAAATATTTAATCTCTTTTTTTTTTTTTTTTTTTTTTTGCACTTGCAGAGATTGTCTCAGAAAGGTTTCACTGTTGGGTCTCTGTGTGTTTGTGTGGATGTGACATACAAAGGCATATACTTAATTATGCGCCATATAACGTATGTGCTGGTAAGTGGCATGTCTGCGGTTTGTGTGTTTGTTTTCGAAGTGCAGCCGTGTAACATGAAAAGGCACAGGAGCTGATGACGTGTGGACTGTTATTCCCTTGTCGTCCTACATATGTGTCACGCTTTGTTTTATGCATGGCTGTGGCAGCAGCTGCTTGCGTTTTCTTGGCGGTGAGGTGGATTTACTGAAGCATGCAGCATGTCAAATCCAAATTTCTTAGCATCAAGATACCAAAGATTGTGGCCCATACAAAAAAAAAAAACCTGGAAATTATGTTCAACTAGTATGAAAGCTGAAAGAATGAATGTTGGTCAACTCAAGTCCCAAATGTTCATATAGAATTTTATTGAGTTTTATTTTTAAAATGTTTGTTCACTAAACTAAATAATTGATAATATTTAAGTTTTATGTTTAGGCACTCACTACACATGGTTGAGGTTAGGAGGAGGACATGGAGCTGGTTGCATTCCAGCTATTTATAAATTTTAAAGTTAAGCATTGGGGATGGTGTAAAAAGATAAACAAGCTAAAGCAGGTCATGCTGCACAAACTCATTTCTGTGTACAGATCTATATTCCATTTATAAAAATTAAATTCTCTTCGTGGTGGAGCTACTTTTTCTCTAAGCACAGTTTGAAAAAGGATCAAATGTGTGCTTTTTTTTTTTTTTTTTTTACATGACTGAGGAGTAAAAGAAGTAATGGAATATCACTGGAATATAGTTTACACGGTGTTGTCTCAACTGACATTATTTAACAATAATATACCTTCTCAAAACTCTCATTGAATTCCACTCCGGTAAAATTAGTCCAAATAACCAAATAATGTTGGTAATATTAGTATATAATACTAACTCTAGAAGACACACAATATCTATTCACACACGTATATTTACACAAAATAAAGACGTACATTTACAAAGGATTAGTGGTTAACTTAATTGTCTTGTTTGGCCTTCTGAATGTGTGGAAGTCAGGCTGCAGCAGGTGACTCAACTTCCTGTTTACTTAGTTTGTTTCAAGCCTTAAACATTTAAATATAGACTTTTTGTTACCCAGGAAAGTAGGTCATTAGTCTGAAAGTAGCTGGTAATAAATAGAGGTGTTTTGTTGGCGCACACCATCATAATGTTTTTGCACAGTTGTGTGTAATGTGTAATCTTGTAAAAAGAAATTACTGTAAAAAAAATAATCTCTACAACAGAGACTTGCAATTTCTGACTAGTCGTCTATCTATCTATCTATCTATCTATTTAGGTTGTTTTTTACAACCTGAACCTTACTTCTAGCATAAAATACGATCATTTACTCACCCATATAACTTTCGTGTCATCTCTGAGCGCCGCACGCAACCGCGACGGTCGGCTTGTTTACCTGTAATTTGCTACTGCTATGTTTCGTCCACAACCTCAGAATCTGAAAAATATTCAGCCATGTTGCAAAAAACTAGCAGCAGCAAATTACAGGTAAACAAGTCGACCGTCGCGGGTTTTTATGCTAGGAATAAGGTCCAGGTTGTAAAAAACAGTAGTTCCCCTTTAACTCCTAGCTTGGCTGCTTGGAGTCGTAGCATGGAAAATGTTGCATTATTTATGACCTTGGCCCTAACCTTGACTTATGATAGCCGTGGCAATGGACAGTGCGAATGCATAATGATTCTCCTTTGGCAGGGATCACAGCCAATGAACAGTTGATCGATAGATGCTGGTCTCTCTCTCTCTGCCTGTATTGATTTACCAGTGTGTGCCTGTGAACCAGGCCGAACAGTCAAAGAGCTTTGCTCCTCATTACTCAAAGAGCAGTCTAAGCACTGTCACATTTGATGGAAACCACCCGCCCTTTTCCCTGACACGACTACAATGTTGAAGAATGAAAAATGCTGTTAAGATCTTTGGGAAGGGATTATTATATCAAATGCCCTCATCCCCCTTTCAGACCAGGCGCACAAAGTCATTTGTATTGTCTCTTAAAAATCCAGCTTCTGCCAAGTTAAGAAGTAATTTTAAAACTTCCCAGACTGATAAAAGACTATCTTTTGCTGCCTTTGGATACGTAATAGGTCTGTTTTATCCTCAAGGCAGGCAAAAGAATAGGCTAGAAAATCATGAAAAAAAAATGGGCTGAATGACCTTGAGGAATAGAAACGCTATTAAACATTTAGGAATCCATGTTACTGTGGACATAGGCATGTGCACAACAAGGTCGGTACCTACACAAATTCTTTGGCTCATGATATTAAGTCTGACGACTTGGCTCTCACACCAGGGGGATTTATTCATTCAGCATGGCTATCTAGATTTTTTCTCATGAACCCATTAATTCTCATAACAGTGTAATCAGGGCGGCACCACCACACTTTCACTTTGTCTGCTGCTCTAACCATCAATTTATTTTTTTTCTCCCTGACTCCTTTTGTGGAAGCTGCAGAGAATATCAAAACCAAATTTTCTCTGAACTCTTATGTGGTTTACAAGCTAAAATACACCAAACTTGTTCCAGGGGAATTTAAATTTCAATATTTTTTTATAGATATTATATATAAACATTGGGGATAATGGAGAAAACAAAAGAGTCCCAGTGTGAATGGCCAAATGCTGTTTGATTATCAGTGTTATTACGAAATGAAAGTGTTTCTCTTGTTCAGGGTCAAAGCTCTCTGCCTGTCCTTTTATGTTAAGCCGATTCTTCTGTGTTTGATAAGTGGCCTTGCAGACACAACTCCACTTACTGCAGACACACAAACACACACACACGAAAAAACAGACTGGTTCCTTTTCCGTCCCAGTGTGTGCCGTGTTCACTTCTTATCAGGAATGTGAAAAATAGTCTCAGGTCTATGGCTCCTGCATAGTTGGACTGGAAATTAAATAACTTCATCCATTTGACTCCCTTTCTCTTTGCAAAACACTTTATGTTATGTTGCCATGGAGACAAAAACCCAGACAAAACTGCCCATGCTTACTGATTTGCCACCGCTGGGGGATTGTTAATATCCACATGATTTTCTCGCTGCAAAAGGGCAAATTTTCTTTAGTTCTTTTTTTAACATTAATCAGATTTATATGCGAGTCATTAGGTGTGAGTTGACAGTGTTTACACCACAGTCGCATTACACACTAACAGACCTCTAGAAAATTAGTTAAGCAACATGAATCCATATGTGCCAAAATGTACCCCGCCTACCATCAGTCTTTGGAAATTAAATGGAGAAGACGATCAATCCCTGTATTGACGAGTCTGTCTTTAACTCCTAGATTACCATTCCCCGAACTGTCCCACAGTCCCACAGTAAGGTCAATATACAAAGTGGAGTTCAAAAAATAAATTACTACTTAAAAAAAAAGTAATTACTTCAAGGGCTTTTCCATCAATATGACTTCTGTAGGAATGAACAAAAAAAAGGGGAGAAAAACATTTGAATCAAGAAAATACACTTTTATTATAATAACATTTATTTATATAATATTCATATTATTATATCATGAAGTGCCTTGTTTGGGTCTATTCATCAACTTATTTTTTTTTTCAATCAATTAATTTGCTAATTAATAATTAGTAATTAATCAGACTACTTTTCCCGCAGTCCAAGCTGATTTCTTCAAATACTACCTTTTTTTAATTGATGTTCAGCCCACGTTTGGGAAGCTGGAAGCAGACTAATTAATCACTTAACAGATTAGATTTCAATCTGAATCTTGAAGTAGTTTCATTCACAGGGCTTCTTTACTTCTAGATGAATGCTGGGGAGACATCTGAAACATCTGTGGGTGGTGGCCACCTTAAACTCACATGGCTAGGGTCCGTTAACAACCTAACACTCATCTACAATTACAGGAATTGTTCAAAGTACTCCTACTTAAAGACAGCTCAACAAGTCCAGTTGCCTTTGCTTTAACTTGTTTTTTTGGATACACCAGTCTTCACAGACAATATCTTAGATGGATCAACTAATTGTTTGAGCTCAAGGATCTTCTCTGTAAGGTGTTATCAGGAAATGATTGGCATACAACTCCACTCTAGTTTGTTTTGATTTTTATGATGAATGTCTCAAGGCACTTCATGGTACCCTCAGCTCATGACACCCAGAGCATGAAAAACTCCCTTTCAACAGGAAGAAACCTTGATCTCCTATGGGGAGCCCATTCAGCCTGAGAACAGCCGGGTAGAAACACACAAAGGGACCAGATGTCCTTCCTCTCTAATGAGGGCCTCACTGCGAATAAGCCTTTAGCTTTTTTCATGTTTCATCCTTGACTGTCTCAAATCTTATCTCATTAAATGGGCTATATCCACAAATATTTGAATGTACACAGTGAGTCACTACCATCTTCACAGTAAATGATAGTATAATCACATCTATATCACATCACATATACTGTGGCGTCACTGCCAGCAACACCATTAAGTGACTGTAATATAGTGGTAAGCTGCTTTAGAGTACTGAACTGTGATATTTACTGGGAAATGCTCTTCATGTGTTGTGGCGTGCTGTCATAGAATCACAATATAAAAAGGAATGAGGAGGATGTGGAGCTGTAGTCTGTGAGGAAGGTAGAGAGAGAGACTCAGATCTGACTGCGGAAGGAAAGGTCATTTCACATCTGCAGAGAGGAGACAAAGTGAAACAAAGCTCGAGTGAAAATGATGACGTCCAAGTTATCAGAGGATCAGGCCCAGAACTGAAATATAGAGACTAATAGTGTTGTTTGTACACTGCATGCTCAAACACATGCATCAGAGTCTTACTCTGAAATCATGAATAAACTTCTACTACTTCACCTTCAGCCCTTTTATATACACCGATTAGGCATAACATTATGACCACCTTCCTAACATTGTGTAAGTCTCCCTTGTGCCTCCCAAACAGTTCTGACTCATCAGAGAATGGACATGGGTCTTCTGAAGGCGTCCTGTGGTGTCTGGGAACAGAATGTTGTTAGTGGGGGGCCTTTGGGTCCTATGGGTTGAGGGGAGGGGCCTCTGTAGTTTGGGATCCAGTGAATTTGGATGCCAGGTCAACAAGCTGTGCTGTTGTTCATGTTTTTTTAGTTGTTCCTAAACCGTTTTTTTTGTGTGTGTGCCTGTATCAGGCTGCATCCTGCTGTGGATGGCTGCTGCTGCAATCAAGGAGTGTCATTGCTATGGGGTGGGGGTGTCTGGTCTGGTCTTGGTGGGTGGTACATGTCTAAGTAACGTCCACACGAATGCCAGGTCCAGAAGTTTCCCAGCAGAACATTGGATTGTCACAAGATGGTCAATGTTATTTACCTCTCCTGTCAGAGGTTTTAATGTTGTGGCTGATCAGTGTATATAGTTGTTTACGTTATCACTTTAACGTACATTTATGCCATTCTTCTGTTTTCGTTCAACACTCAGGGACAGGACTGCAGGTACAGCCCAGGACACTAAAATCATCTGTGGTGTTCCTGAGAAGTTGGAGATCAGACTGAAGCTGACCATGAGGTAACTTTACTTACAGTATGGGGTTTTTAAAGTCTTTGGGTTTTGTACGTCCTTCCCCCAGCTATGTGTCCAGTGCTTTCCACTGTGTTTTACTTCCCCGTTTCATAGTGACATTCGATTAAAATACATGATCCACACTATACTCATTTCACAAAAGTTTAATAAAGTACATTTCCTTCTGATATTCAATCCTCAAATAATCATTTTCTCACATAATAATTCATGGTTAATCATTACTAATCATGACTTCTTTTAGCTCTTTTAGCTCATTGTCCTTTTCAACCCCCATCTCCCCTGACTGTTGTTCTCTCTCCGCCTTGTTCTTCTTCTCCAGCTTTGGATTTCTTTTTGGACAGATATTTGTGACATGCAGGCAGAACAGTTGACCCTGGTTGACACTCTGGATTTTTTGTTGAATGGGGCTGGCTGTGGATGTTTTTCCGTGCACAGGGTTTTCTTATCTTTTTTTTTCCCCCCATTCTCTCTGGGCTATGGCATGACCTTCTCCATTTTAGCAGCTTGCAGTCTTCTAAATTTGGTGTTGAGAGGCCTGCCTCCTAAATCTTGCATTTTTTTCTCTGGCCTCTTTTGACAGTTCAGATCCTTATGGGAGAGGAAGTTTATTGAAATATGTTCCAGCAATAGCTTTTTTTGTAAACACGGTCTAGTAAAGTCTATTTTATTCACACAGTTTTACTATATCGGTAGTCTGACTGTCTTTTTATATAGCATGTTCCTCACAGTGAGAGGTTATTCCCATGCACTAGGACACATTTTTTTAAGGCAGCGCAAGAGGTCAATAGGCTTTTTGGATCAGTGTCATCCGCTTTAAGAGGATTTTCTGAGTATGTTCATAGTTGAGTGCTAGATGTTTCCATATTTGGAGGAAAATAAAGAGACGGTGGGCTTTTCCTTTTGGGTTTCACATGTCAAAATTAAAAACCTCGAGTAGCACAATAAAAATAATAAAGGAGACATTTTAGCCTTGAATACCATTTTAACTTGTTAATCCTGTGGACATCGTCCTAAACCACAGACAGCAACATGCTCCGTTGATGAAGGCTGTCAGTATTAATCATAAACAACACTGATTTTGCATTTCCGTCATTAATCACAGCTGTAACAAAGGCTGACACTTGAGACTCTTCTTTGAGGCGGTTCTATCAACACATGGCGACTAAGTGTTTTTTTTCCCCGAGTGGAAATAAGGTGACTGATCCTGGAGCTTGTTTGCTTTGTTAGCAATATGGAGGGAAGCATCTTTTTATCCAGCACACACATGAAGAGAGCGTGCATTGATTCACGAACTGGTGCGCGCTTATTTTCAGCACCATGGAGAGCAACACCCCCTCAACAACAAGAAAGAAGAACCACAACAGAAGCACATGCATATGTTAATATTGTGATTTCATTTATTGCCAGATGATTTAGATTACATAGCTAAGAGCTCCGATTTAGTGAGGAAACTGAAGCCATAACTAATGGCACAGAAGACATAAACAGAATTCAAAAAAGAAAATTTACACCAGGAAAGGTTCCTGGTGTAAATTTTCTTATATGTTTCAGGAGAACTGTTGGATTCATCATGATTCCTAAAGGTGGCATGACTGGTCTGTTGTCATTCCCACTAATAAAAACGGTTCATATGAGTCCTCGAAGTAAAAATGTAACTTAAGTTATATAGTTGATTTTGACTGACATCGATAATATATCATAAGAATATTTAATTTATTTATTTTTTGTTAAATCTGTGATGTTAAACAACAAGTCATTTAAAAATATCGAAAACTTAACTTTAAGGGTGGGATGAGTCCGGCCTCACATTATGTGGCCCAGAGGTCCACCTGTGCCGGCTTCAAGCCAGATCTGGGCCAAATGTCTCTGCTATGTGAGTTGAATCAAACAGGTGTGGATGTGATTGCATCAAGTGTTTTTGTTTCCCCACACAAGGGTCACTGCTCGACATCAAGCGCAAAGTTAATTTCCTATTGGGCGGGTGGTGGACGTATGTCAGACATATGCGCGCCGTGGGCGGGTGTCGACGTGTTTGTAAGAAAACAAAACAAAAAAAAAAAAAAAACAGAGGGGAGTGCAGCGCTTCAGCGTGTGGATACGCAGAAAAAGGTGATGGTTAGGAGAGACGTAAGTGGCGTCGGCCTCAGCTCTCCAAAGCTGTGAGCTTTGGCTGGGAGTGGCGTGGCGCACTCTGCCCCTCCATCCGGACCGACAACCACCTGTATGGATGGCCAGACCTCCAGCGTGATCCGGTCGCCCTCATCAGACAGGCACAGGGGCAGGAACGCGTCTAACAACAGGGGTAATGCCGAGGTGGAGAGGGGAGTCATGACGGTAGAAAACATGCTGGAAGAGTCCGCCGTGCTCTCGGTGCCTCACCTGCCTGCTGATCGATATGAGCGCAGCCGCCGGGGATGCTGCGAGAGGGTGGTCATCAACATTTCGGGTTTACGCTTCGAGACGCAACTTAAAACTTTCAACCAGTTCCCAGACACGCTGTTGGGCGACCCCAGGAAAAGGATGCGCTACTTTGACCCACTGAGGAACGAGTACTTCTTCGACAGGAACAGACCCAGTTTTGATGCCATCCTGTACTACTACCAGTCAGGGGGGCGCATACGGAGACCTGTTAACGTCCCCATTGATATTTTCTCAGAGGAGATCAGGTTTTACCAACTCGGAGAGGAGGCCATGGAGAAATTCCGTGAGGATGAAGGGTTTATAAAAGAAGAGGAGCGCATACTCCCTAAAAATGATTTCCAAAAGCAGGTTTGGCTGTTGTTTGAGTATCCTGAAAGCTCCGGACCAGCAAGAGGAATAGCAATTGTTTCAGTGCTGGTTATTTTGATTTCAATTGTTATTTTCTGCATGGAGACTCTGCCGGAATTTCGGGATGAAAGAGACCACACCAAAGTGGCCCGTACAGTTAATGGCACTGCTGTATACGTGCCAAGTCCGTTCACAGATCCATTCTTTGTGATAGAGACGCTCTGTATTATATGGTTCTCATTCGAGTTGCTGGTCAGGTTTTTCGCCTCCCCCAGTAAAACTTCTTTCTCCAAAAACATCATGAATATCATTGATATCGTTGCCATAATCCCCTACTTTATCACTCTGGGGACAGAGCTGGCTGAGACGCAAACCAACGGCGGTCAGCAGGCGATGTCCCTCGCCATCCTGAGGGTGATCAGACTGGTCAGGGTCTTTCGCATTTTTAAGCTCTCACGACACTCAAAGGGGCTTCAGATTTTGGGACAAACCCTTAAAGCCAGCATGAGGGAGCTCGGCTTGCTCATATTTTTTCTTTTCATTGGAGTTATCCTCTTCTCCAGCGCGGTTTACTTCGCAGAAGCAGACGACCCCTCGTCCGGCTTCACCAGCATCCCAGATGCGTTTTGGTGGGCAGTTGTCACCATGACCACAGTCGGATACGGAGACATGCATCCGGTGACAATTGGTGGTAAAGTAGTGGGGTCGCTGTGCGCAATAGCAGGCGTGCTGACCATTGCCTTGCCCGTGCCAGTGATTGTGTCCAATTTCAACTACTTTTACCACAGGGAGACCGACGGAGAGGAGCACCCACAGTACACGCACACAGGCAGCTGTGAGCACCTCCCCTCAGAGGAGCTGAGGAGGTCGTGCAGCTCCACGTCTCTCAGCAAGTCAGAGTGCATGGTGATAGAGGAGGGCATCAACAGTGCGTTCAAACAGCCCAACTACACCACGGAAAACAACCAGAACTGCGTGAACATCAAAAAGATTTTCTCGGACGTGTAAATGAACCCCGCGATGGATCATGTACGAAGCACGAAGAAACAGTTAGCTGCAATATTTTTTTTTATACATAGCCAGTCGTAATGTGTCGGTGCATATCTGTGGATGAACGCTGCAAATGTTTCATTTAAGCAGATGAAAAAGAATACAGTGTAGACTCAGATTTTCTTGAGTATCTCTAAGAGGTCAGTAACTATTAAAATCGCCTAAAAGTCATTTGCACATGCAGGAAAAGTGATGATAAATATGAACACAAAGTAAGTGGCGTGTTAAAACGGATATTTGTTTCAGTGTATAGAGCCAGTCGATGCCTACATATCTTGATGTTATACTGCTGGTGTTCATGATACACGTGTAGCGTATGTTGAATCTACCAGTCAAAAACGACGTCTCGTGCTCTGTGGAAAGAAGAAGTCTCGTTGTCCTGCAATGTAATCAATAGACTATGATAACCTATATATAGCCAAATATCTGTTTAGGTTATATTTAATATCAGAATCTGTCGAGATGTTTGACTCTGATTAATATTCAGGTAACAAAGCACCGAGTGGTCTATTATCATAAATTATGAGTGGAGTCTCTTTTAGTTTTTTCTCTGCGTAAAGTTGTATTTTTATCCAGAACTGCCTATACAGCCTATATATTAAATACATTAAATAAATGTCAAATGAGTGATTCGGGCTCAAACTGTTTCATCCAAAGCGAGAAGGTGGATTGATTTATTTATTTATTTACTGCAACACGAAAACTGTGAGTGTTTGAGGTCATGCGCTGACAAGTGATGACAGGATGATGAGAGAAGTGAGGACGTGCAGCGCGTCCCCGCCTCGTGCTTGATAGAACACGCCTTGTGATGCAGTCTCCATGGCAACGGTGGTTTCCTGGGTAACCCCCTCGAACGTGTCAATGGCATTGTGTTGAAATTTCACAAAGTCTTTCCAACTGTGATTGGCTGTCACCTTCTATGTCCTTGGATGGGGGAACGATGGTGCAACTATGGAAGATGCATATATATTTTTTATTTTTATTTTTTTATATTTGTTAAGTAATTTTATAAATTTCTCAAAGGTGGTTGGATCAGTGAATTCAAGAGAAGTTAGCCTGTGGCCTCAGTCAGTGCATGGGTACACTTTTAGCAATATGAGCACCATGAAAAGCGGTAGTATTAGTTCTCCTGTTTTCTTTCACTAAAACAACATTTCAGATGGGAGCTCCATTCTCTGAGTTGGCATGCCAACTAGGTCTGACGTCAGCTGTCTTTCATCCCCTCCAGCAGACGCTCGCACACGACGTGAGCTTGTAGTACAAAGTGGCTGAAAGCTGAGGTGTCGCACACAAACAAGCGGCAGAACTCAAA
This sequence comes from Chelon labrosus, assembly GCF_963514085.1. Lineage (NCBI taxonomy): Eukaryota > Metazoa > Chordata > Actinopteri > Mugiliformes > Mugilidae > Chelon > Chelon labrosus. The sequence continues at coordinate 17,601,922 of NC_140340.1, forward strand.
GGGCTCTGGAAATCAATCAGAGCTCTACCTCAATTTCATTTATCGTGCTAGCTCGGAGTACGTTCCAAGTATCACTTTGCTTTTACTTATGTCAGAGCTACTGCTGACTGGGAGTTCAGATTTATTATGGTTATTGTTTTTGAGATTGACACATTTAGTCTTTAGAAGGCTAGAAGTGGAAAAATAAGTTGAACGTGGCGTCTTCAGGTCTCTTGTTTTATCTGGTTAATGGTGCAAAAACCTGCAAAACATAAAAAATAAGAAAACTAAGTTTTTTTTTGCGTAGCAAAATAGTTCCACAGTAACAGTCAAAGCAGCTGTTTCATCACATAGTTGTTTCAGCTCTAATTATTTTTTATTTGGGTTAATTAGGAGTGTGCTTTAAATTGTCATTTGTTTGTATTCATGAGTTGTAACACCAGAGTTTGTTTCACAGGCAAAGAAGACAGCAGAGACTCTATAAACTATTTGTTGTATCATTAAGTAGTTCAGTTGTTGTTCGTAATGACTCTGAATTGCAGGCTTGTTTAATTTCAGTCTGAACTCAGTTGTTAAATCCACTGAGAGTTCATTGCTCCAAACATAACACAGCACTGCTCTCTAGTGGATCAACTGCGTTACTGCTGTTAGGAATATGTGAAGGACCTCAGTCATCAAGGTATAGCCAAAAAAACAAGCTGAAACAGGAGCAACAGGGCTTGTAGACTGCTAGGAAGGAGTTTTACACTCACTTGCCAGTTCATTAGGTACACTAGTGACAACAAATGCATTTTAATATAACAGTCCCTCACGTAATCTTAGCTTCATGAAGGTTATGGTATTCAACAAGAGTTTAAAGTAGCTGAGAGAGTTGTCAATACAACTGTGTTTTCATTTTGGAGGCTGTGGTTTGTAGCGCCACTGGATTGCGCTGTGCCGTTACGACACATTTCTGTTATTCCGTCAGCCCCATTTTAGTCAGAGGGCTAGGCCTAATAACAGAAACACTTTTGGGTTTAATATAGTGTGATCATATAGTGGAATTACCGTCTTCATGATGCTGTTTCAACATTATCTGAACATTATAACAGTCACGAAAGTGGATGAGATGTAGGCTATTAGAATGCATTTGTTGTGTATATTGAGATTATGATGGTAGTACTTATAATATTTCCATGGTCTCTTTATAAATGTGCTAGTAGCGTACAGTGTCTCATGCAGCCCAGGTGCTGTTTTATCTAACTTGTCTATAATGGAGTCTCTTTAACAACTCCAAAAATGGTTGTTTAATTGGTTCATACTTAATGACTTGTTTTTTATGAGAATTGCTTGAGGACATGATTTTAAACGGATGGTATTCAGATCAGTCAGTCAGAAGTCTGCTACAGAAGATGATGCACTGTTTCTATTTGAACTCTCTGTGACCCAAGTTGTAAAGTTTGGGCCTACATGACAGATTTTGATAGGTGCTCTATCTGATACAGGTTTTGAGGAACTTTGACTATCCGTTTGTCACAGATCTATATAGATGTTTTTAAGGATTTTTTTTTCCCTTTCCAGTACATGAGGAGATCAGAAACACCTCTCATCGATAGGACCTGTAAAATTAAAATACCAATACAGTATGAACAGATGTGTAAGCCCATCATTTAAATACTTGTTCTGTACGTACATATCCTGTAGGTCAGGAAACTACCTCATAATTCTACCCTGACACTTTTAGTATTACCCTTAATTCCTGTGTTTCCAATGAAGCAAAAGGAAATTATATTATTATGAGCCAGAGCTGGAAAAAAACAACTCCTCACTTTACGTGACTTTGGAAAAAAAGGAATAAAACTTAGTAGTGGACTCGTGCACTTGCTAAATTAATGCGAACAAACATGCAAAATGGTTGCTATTATTACAATGGGAAATAACAACAATTGTATTATTTTCTGTAACTCCTGCTTTGGCCCTCAATTTACAATATAGTGTACAGGAAACTATAAATGTGCAGTGAAAATAACGTGGTTGATTGGAGATGAAGCTAAGGTTTGGCCAGGTCTGTTTTCTTGTGGTCAGGTTGGATTTATTATTTTAAATGTCAAACTGTGACTAAAACAGTTTGAATTAATAATGCTCATTTCTTGTACAAACCTGTTGTGAAATACAAAAACACAACATTCGAAGAACGGAAGTCTGTGGAAGTGGGTCAAACTAATCTGTAGTATGACTGTTCAGACATATTCAGTTTCTCAGATTTTAACCCGTCAGCTGCTTCTCTGCTGAGTCTTGTCTTTTTCATTTACCTCTGCCGAGGCACAAGTCCTGCAGACCAGATACCATGTGTCCCAACAGCCCCAGGTGGGTTGCCTCAGAACTGCTGAGTGGCTTTGTACCCCCCGTCTGCAGGAATTACAGCGCTCCTCCGGTGTATTTTTAACCAGAGGAATATGAAATGGTGCCTCCAAATTACACAGCGCAGTTAATCACCTCCCGCCTAGCGTGACGGCAGCACTAGCCGGGGACACCTGCATTTCAGCCTGCCTTCCTCTGTTGTGCTTTGTGGAGAGGTAAGAGTAACATTAGAAGCAAACTTGCTAGACATAATAGGACAGAATAATTTGAGATGAATGATGCTTTAATAAAATAAGTTTAATCCGTTATTCCTGCATTTAGGCTTACCAAACATATTAGGAATATAACAACCTAATTACACAAGACATACTGTATATACCTATAGCACAAAGAGCACCTGCATTAAGATAGTTTGTAGTTCCTGTCATGACTGTAGCACAGAGGACGGGATATATATAGGACATATGAATATCAAATGCTGATGTTAAAGCTGCAACGTTTCAGTGTTAGTAATCAATCAGATTCCTACACATACATCTTTAATCTTTAACTGATACTATTAAATAATCATCAGTTAACTCTCCAATTATCCTGAGGTGCCAAGAAACACAAATCCAATTGTGTTTTTTTATGTTGCTCCATTGACTGGATGTGTCAATAAGCAGTTGTTTGTCACAACACATGAAGGGCTAATTTTTCACTGTTATTGCTGCTCTAGCTCATTGGACATATTTGTAGTCTTGTTTGACTGGATTAGACAGACTCTAATTTAATTAAAATATTTAGGCAGCGTTAGACTCTTTTGCTGAGGCCACAGAGTTTTGTTCCAGGACATGTTTCTATTTTACTAAGTCATTTCTCAGAGAGGATCGTCTTGGTTTCTCTACTCAAACACGTGCTTTTTTAAAATGTACCTATCGTTGGTTCTATAATTATGAGACATGGTTGTGATTATAGATGTAAAAAAACCATAATGGCTATAGCACAAAGAATTCTAATAATAATCATTAACGGTATTTGTGCCATATTCTGTAGGGGCATGGGTCCATTATCGATTAGCCTTGTCATGTCTGTAGCACAGAGGATGGACAACTTATTAAAATATCAAATGCTGGTTGATTAACTGATTCACTGTTAAGTAATCATCCGTTAACTCTGCGGCTACGCTCAAATGCCAGGAAACACTAATCCAGTCCAGTGTTTTTTATCTATTGGATGTGTTGTAGCAGCTGTTTGTCGCAACGTCTAAAGGTCTAATATATGTCACTGTTATAGTAATAATAATAATAATGATTTATACTGTATTGATCCCACATGGGGAAATTATTTCCTTGCATTCGACCCGTTCATTTGTTCACACAGTAGTGCTGAGTATATCAGAGCAGTGGGCTGAAATTTGGGGGTTAGGTGCTTGCTCAGTGCACTTCAGCCATGGACAAGGCTGCTTCTTCTCTAACCACTACTACTACCACAGCTCCTCAAATTGCTGCTTTAGCTCATGGTTACAAGTCCCTAATTTCTTTAAAAATGTAGGCACACTTTTGCTGAGGCCACGTTCTACGACAGCTGTTTGTGTTTAGCAGAATTAAACTTTTAAAGGCCCAAGCTTCTTTTTAAAAAAAAAAAAAAGAGAAAAAAAAGGAGCATTGTTCAAGGACATGCAGCCTTATGTCTTTATATGACTGAAGTTTAAAAAAAAAACGGCAACGTGTCACATTGTTTTGCTGCTCTTCTGTGAATGTGTGTGTGGGTGTTTCACAGCTGTAAGACGGTCGTAGCTAGTACACCTCGGTGTGCTCTGCTGTGGGATCCTAGTCATTAGAGAAGAGAAGGTGCTGGAGAGGGATGGCCCACACATATGAGCTTGCATGCGTGGTACGTGAATACGTGTAGAGAGAAAGACTGCCGCTATCTGTTAGCTCCACAACTGGTCCTCTCTGATACTGCAGCTGCAGGCAGATGTGAGGATGCAAATCCAGGATCACGCTCAGTTGTGGTGGTGGGGTAGGTGGGGGGGACCCCAGGCTTCCCCTTTCCTCTCATCTCCTTGCTGCCCTCATCATACCAACATGCACCGCATGAGAGGAGTCATGCCTCGCAGCACCATGCTACCTCTCATGATACTCAGCACGCCATCATGGGGAGTGTCTGCCAGGAGATTTGCCTCTTGTCATCCTTGAACTTTATTGAAGCGCGCTCATCATACATCACTGGAGGGAAGGGCTTGCCGGCATCCGTCTCAATTATTCACAGTGCTGGACATTCTTCTTCCTGATCTGATGATATTTTTATGTGGTACAATATTTGCCCTAAAACTGTAACTCAGCACTGCCAAAAATAGAAACCGTGAGACATATCGCCATTATCTCTCTGGGTGCCATTCATCCATCTGCTCTTTTGAGAACGTGTAATGGCACTCTGGGGGCTATTCATAAAGTTCACTCTTCTGCATCAAGACGCTCCGTTTGGGGCTTTCAGTGCAGAAAGCATCTCAGAGAAATCATACATCCCTTCTCCCAGAGTGAAACCACCGGAGAGTTTCATATAGGCAACCATATGCTGGAAAACATGTCCCCAGTGTGGAACAATGAAATTCATGTTTCTCTCATCTTTAGGTAACACAGCTGACTGCAGGGAAAAGAAAAGTGCTTCGTCATCGTGCTGTAAGTTTACCTGAAATATCACACTGGCACCAGAAACGCTGTAGGTGTGATGTCACCGCTCAGCCTCCTCCCACTGCTGTCCCCAGAAATGGTCTCCGTAGCAACCAGATGAGGCTGAGCAAAAGAGTCACCCAACTACGGTGACAGTGCTGACTTCGGACATTTTTTTGAGCACTTTCCAGCAGTCAGTTTTATCTCACAAATGGTAGACAAGATTTATAATCTGGAGGGAAAAGTCAGATGTGTGTGAGGTTTCAGTTATGGAGCCTGTGACCCTGGAAACTGTTTCACCCTGGCTCAGCTCTCAGGTGTCCTGTAAGTCAGAGCGGCTGCAGCAGTGTCGACTGCAGATCAGTCTGCTGCCCAAGGCGGAGACACGTTTTTTGGCTCCAACAAACAAACAAAAACCAGAGCATTGCGTCATCACAGTGTGACACAGTAGCTGTCACTGCAAACCCCACAAGTCCCATAACGCGTGTCTGTGCTGGGGCAAAGAAAAGCCGCAGCCTATTCTTTACAAAGCATTGTGAAGCGCACTTGGCTTTGATTTGATCAGCCACAATATTAAAACCACTGACAGGAGAAGTAAATAACATTAGCCATCTTGTGACAATGCAATGTTCTCTTGGGAAACTTTTGGACCTGGCAAAAGGTCAAGTAACATCATGTGGATGTTACTTAGACATGTACCACCCACCTAGACCAGACCAGTCACCCCCACCCCATAGCAATGACACTGCAATGATGGTCTAAGAACAACTCAAACATGAAAAACGGCACAAAAACACGTGTTGACCTGGCCTCCAAATTCACTAGATCCCAAACTGATCAAGTATCTGTGGGATGCACTGGAACAAGCCTGATCCACAGAGTCCCCTCCCCTCAACCCATAGGATCCAAAGTCCCCCACTAACAACTTTTCTGTTGCCAGACACCACAGGATGCCTTCACAAGGCCCCTGTCCATTTTCTGATGAGTCACAACTGTTTTCGAGGCACAAGGGATGCCTACACAATATCAGGATAATGGTCATAATGTTATGCCTGATGGGTGTATTCAGAGGAGAGGTGTAAGTCACTGATGCATGCATCCATATACAGAGCCCTGCTGTGCATGCAAGTCTTATTATGACCGACACACGGTCCGTTTTTTTATTCTCTCGCCCTTGCACAAGAAGTATCTTATTTCTAGGATGACCTTGGTGTAATATAACCCGGTGTTCCCAAAGCAGGCACTTTCCTTGAATTGAGTTACACTCACTCATACAGACACACTGTATAATGCAGCATAAGGGTATCCCTGCAACAGTGATACTGACTCCCTCACTGACTGACTCATAGTCCTTCCCCTCAGCACCAGGACAGCTCACTGAATTGAAGATTTTCTTGTGTTGGTACAGGCGAAGAATGAATAAGCTGCATCGTACACTCTGCATGTGTGTCCATTTCAGCCGAATGTCGCGCGGTGTCTCTTTTTACTTCAAAAAAAGCAGCGTGTATCGCCGGAAATATATAAAGACTGTAATCATGTGGAAAACGTCTACAGGTAGCTGCTAGTCTTTGAGGTTAGAGAATGAGCTCACGCGGTGGGTGTTTGTGCAGATTTCTGGGAGGTTATCTGGCTAAGTGAGATGCAGCTTGGCAGTGTACCGCATTGGACCAGCGTCCTTGTGTCTCTCCTGGTGTCTGGCTCTTTTCCAGCATCTGTCCTCATCCTGCTGGGCCTCAATCTGACGAGCTCGACTCCCTCCTTTCGCTCCCTTTTTCTTTTACTCCCTCTCTTTGCACGGTGCTCTCTCCTGCCTACCTGCTCCTTATTCCTTCTTTTTGTCTTATTCTCAGATGTACCAGTAGCTCCAGGGGACACTAAGAACAATATGGCTTTGTATTTGTGTGCCTAAACCACTTATTTATTGCGTCCACTTTCCTGGTCCCGTGGTTGTTTGAATGCGTATCCTGGCCTCTTTGCAGGGCACCTCAGTTTCTATCTCCTGAGCAGCAATGCTGAAATGACTCATCTCCCAGAGGGTGAAACAAATTGAGTCTCAGTGAAGATGCATTGGAAAAAAGTGTTTAGCAGCAAGGCTACGGGACTGCTAGATACCCTGAGGAGTGGGAAAAAAATAATAGAAAATGGAGAAATTGCCTTAGAGAAAACCAAAAGGAAAAAAGGATGAGATTATTTTTAGCATGTTTTCAATATGGTGATTTTGCATGAGAGAATTTGCTAATTACACACAGGAGAGAGTTAAATCATCACATCCAGAGGCAGAAAATCTGTTTTAACGTAAACATGCTATGCAGAGCGCTCATCTGTCCCACCTTATGGCATTATGTTGACTATTATTTTGAGCTTGTAATAGACAGAGCAAAGTCTTAAAGGTGAATCCTGGTGGATTTGAACCTTTTGTTTGAAACCTCATCCCTACAGTGTGTGTGTGTGTCTGTGTGTGCGTGTGTGTGTGGTAAACCTGTGGCTGCTGCAATGCAGTATCAAGGAGCAAGGAGGTACGGCAGACCTCCATTGCCCATAAAAAGATTACTGCACTCCAGGGACCACAGGGGCAGAACTGCACTAGTATTGGGCATTGATAAACATACACGGTGTGTTTTGCACGGACCTTGAACACACCTAACTATACTCTGTTTTTGTAGTTATCTACTACCTGGAAAATTGGTCTCTCTATGACAGATATAAAATCTGCTAGTAATAAATGATATTGTTCTTTCATGGACCACATTTTGAATCAAACTAGTGACCAAAAGCAGTTTTTGTGCTGTGACACAAGGTCTTTAAGGGCCTTTTACTCGAGAGATAGTAGAGTTTTGTGTTATTTTGTGAAATATAGTTTTGTTAAATATATGCTTTTATCAGAAATAAGGAATCAAAAAACAGCTAAAAGCACAAAAATTCACTTCCATATCAATACTAGTAGAAATATTTCAAATGAATGTTGGCCCCTGGTCGGATTCATTGTATTGTACCTTGATTAGAACATAGAGAGTCTGTATCTTTGGCCAAAAATGATAAAAAGAGCGATCAGTTATAGACTTTTTATGGGTAGAGGGCCGTGGATGCTTTGATCAAAAGCGGGTTGTTGAGAAAATATATTTAGTAGAGCAATGTAAATGTAAAATGTCTAGAACGTTTCTGCCGAATGCAAAGTCAGACTAAACTAAAACATCAGGTCAAGTGACTTTGGGTTTATACCTACACCCTCCTTGTTGCACATGATTAAATGGCCGTGAAAAGATTTTTGTCGTTTTTTTAAAAAGTCAATAAAACAGCAACAGCAAGCAAGTCTGGACTTGTCAGTCACCTAATAGATCAATGACAATGACTCTCGGTTCCCAAGTTCATTTTCTCTGCTGCCTGTCCCTGCGCCAACACATCTGATGGAGATGAAGAGAAGTCCTAAAATCAATACCTCTTGGAAACCCGTTCCCTGTTGACACCCTCATCTGCCAGCTTACACAGCCAACAGTTTTTGCGTGTCCATATGATTTAAGCACGCAGATTATTTAGAGTGCTGGGGCCTCTTGCTTTTAATTAAAGGAAGCCACCAAATGCACAGAGAGCTGAGCGTTAGATCCTGCCTTAACAGTCTTTGTAACGGGCCCCGAGCTCATAAATAATGATTGTGCTGTCATGAGGAACCTGGGAAAGCCATTAAAAGAAAGTGAGATGGATCTGCGTGTGTGTGGCAGCAGCAGCAGGGAGGCAGACAGACAGAAGGGACGAGGTCGGGAGCCATGATGGTATTGGGTCTGCCAGGAGTAACCTTGGCAAAGCTCAGTCTCACACAAATCATCCTGCTGTCTTCCCCATCCCCCAGGTTTCTGCGCGTTCACCTCCCTCTCGTCCACGTACAAGGGATTCCCGCTGACCTTTGGCTCCTCCGGAGGTCACTTCTTGACACGGTGCTTTCCATTCCCATTCCAGTATCGATACAGATGACAGCAATCGCTATTGACTCGTTTGTTCTCCATTCAGAGTAGAGCCGGGCACAACGATGGAGGTTTTGCTCTATTTTCGTCCCCCTTCCCATCTATTATTCATGAAGCTTGTTGCCAGGAAAAATTACAAGTATGAATGCCGTGGACAGACAATGAAGAAGAAGAAGAACTGCCGGACAGAAGATGCGTGATAAGTGCATGAATGTTGATGGTCTTATACATGCTAATAAAGCTTAGAAAAGACCCATGAGGAAATCAGATCACTGCAGTGACCATAGATGTTTCCTCAAACATGAATTTAGATGGGTTCTGGACAAATGAACATGCTGAAACATTTTCCAAAATAAAAGCCACCATGTGAAATGTAATGCAATACCATTAACCCCCAAAATTTTAATGTCGACCAAATAAACTATGATAAATGTAGTTTTTGCGTTGAAATCAGAAGTGGTGCTAAGCAATACTGGGGATGTGTACCCCTTTAAGCTGCCCACACTGCAGATAAGGTAAGTAGTGGTTTCAGTGCGCCCTTGCCTTCTCCATCACCAGCGTGTCTCTTGGTATGCATAGCAATGCTTGACTGCAGGTTTGATTAGGCTTTACATACCAGCCCTGCAGCCGCTGCAGAAAACAGTCATTTCACCCAGAAACGTTTCATTCAACACCTCTCACCTACCGAGCTGAAACCATACATGGCGAATAAAGGCCGCCTTTATATGTGCGTTTTGACGCGGGTGCGTGGGGCTGTCGCTGAGTGAAATTGCTTAATCTCCTCCGTGCCCACGACGTAGGGTGATTCTTTCACGCATGTCGTTTCAAGTCAGTGTCTGAAGACGCTGCTCTGCTCACCCTGTGGACTATTAGGAGACTCTCCGAGCTCCCTCTGCGCGCAAAACATTGGGGCGCACGACTCTGCCGGAGCATATCTGCAGCTCAGACCCTTGTGGAGATTTCTGTGGCGAGTGCACGTCCAAATAAGAAAAAATAAAAATGTAAACTGGGTGACGCATGAATAGATTACATTTTCTGAGCAACAGATTTATTCTCACAGGCGCGTCCCGGAACGCGTCCAATTATTAAATCTTGTTAATACGATTAGATATTTTTAAGCTCTCTTCCTCCACCTCGCCTTTTTTTATTTTATTTATTTATTTATTTTTTAAATCCACCCCTGCAGATGTTGCCTCTCTTGAGCACCTTATCAGGACTATTTACCTTTGCGGCTGTAGGCAGCCAGCAGCTCGCCACACTGTCACCGTGGCGTGGAGGAGAACAGAGGAGGCAGATCATCATCTGCTGATCCCAGCACCTTTTGGTTATTAAGGGAAGCACCAGCACCTCCTTGATCGGTTCCCTCCTCCCTTTTTGCCAATCGCCATCCCACGACAGCCTACCCGGAGGAAAGGAGTCGGGGAGGGGGAAAGCGAGGACACACCCGCACATACTGTACCCGGTATACGGGGCGAGGATGCTGCAGACAACATGAGGTGAATATCATCGACTGTCCGGAATTGGAAATTCATTTTTTTTTTTATATACCTACTCTAAAGACAGAAGACGTGATTGTCGCAGCTGGTTGTTCACCTTCTGGGCACCAGCGTCCAGCGGGAGCATTAACTCACGTCCAGATATGAAGAAGATGTCTGCAGGTATGTATAAAATGAAGATAAAGCAGCTTCATCCATCATCTGGATTTTGATTAAATGTAATTATTAATTCGTGGCATTTTGTAGTTTTGCACTTAAGTGAAAGACGCATGATGATCATTAAACCTGCAGTTGTGTTTTCGTTTCATAATGGTTTAATTCTGTAAAACTGTGCCCTCACTTTGTGAGTGGAGATGATGCAGAGGAGATATACAGTTTTTCTCTTGGAACCTATTTCCTTCTATGGATAAATTATTTATAGATGTTTTTGAATATTTCAGAGACAGGCACCATTTCAAGACTGAAATTGCTCCATCAAAACTCAACTGGAGTCATTTCATATGAGACGAGTGTCCGTTTGGTACAACAGTGTCATCTGAAAAGCGTCTCATACATTTGTGCTTAGACTGCAGTGGTTTTCTGTAATATTCTAGACAGGATGCTGTCTGTGTGGATTTAGTGTCTGCTGCAATGCCATATACATGCATGGCTCCTCAGAAAAAAGGTAGTCCCATTCATATCAGCAGATATTGTCCACTGCAGCAGATCAGTGTCCTAATTTACGAGCCTCCGTACGTTTTATTTGCCTGTTAGTTCCTCAGTTTTCCTGCATTGAAGCAATTTATATGCAAGGCAGACTGCTTATTTGAATATTAATTTTCTGAAGTCAAGAGCAGGAGTGTCAGCCTCAAGTTTCCGTGAGCTGATTCATTTTAGTACTCACCCTTTTCTAATGACAGTGTAACTTTACATATATCCCATCTAATTTTTAGAAGATGGCTTCCTTTTTCTGTATTTTGGGTTGATTGATCTTCACGCTGCAGTAAATGTCTGATAACATCTGAACATATGAGAAGTAGTGTTTAGTGCTGAATCATGTCTCAGGTTTACCTGACCTTGCTGTCTGTCTTTGCTTTGTCTGTTCTACATGCAGTCAGATCCTAGGTGACATCCTGTGGCCGTCAGGTCTTTACAGTGTTGAGCCCCCTCCCTCTCCTGGCCCCCGCCTGCAGTTCTCCAGGCTGCAGGACCCAGACTCACTGAAAAGTGCAGGCCTCCTCCCCCTGCAGAATGACTGTTGCCACTGGCGACCCCTCTGACGAGGCGGCGGCACACCCGGGGCACCTGCAGGACTACGACCCAGAGGCCGACCATGAGTGTTGTGAGAGGGTGGTCATCAACATCTCAGGGCTGCGCTTTGAGACACAACTCAAAACACTCTCCCAATTCCCAGAGACTCTGCTGGGAGACCCCAAAAAGAGGATGCGCTACTTTGACCCACTGAGGAACGAGTACTTTTTCGACAGGAACAGACCCAGCTTTGACGCCATATTGTATTATTATCAATCAGGAGGCCGACTAAGAAGGCCGGTCAATGTCACCCTAGATATTTTCTCAGAGGAGATTCGCTTTTATGAGCTGGGAGAGGAGGCCATTGAGATGTTCAGAGAAGATGAGGGTTTCATCAAGGAGGAGGAGCGGCCTCTTCCCGACAACGAGTTTCAAAGACAGGTGTGGCTACTCTTTGAGTACCCAGAGAGCTCAGGTCCTGCTAGGATTATTGCCATAATCTCTGTCATGGTCATCCTGATATCTATAGTCAGCTTCTGCTTGGAGACGCTCCCAATTTTCCGCAACGATGAGGATGAAATGCACAAGTCTCACGAGGCAGTCTTTTCGCCCGAGACCAACACCACAATCATCAGCTACACATCCACCTACTTCACTGACCCCTTCTTTATCCTGGAGACTCTTTGCATTATTTGGTTCTCCTTTGAGTTTCTAGTGCGCTTCTTCGCCTGCCCCAGCAAAGCGGGCTTTTTTGGTAATATAATGAACATTATTGATATTGTTGCCATCATCCCTTACTTCATCACTCTTGGCACAGAGCTAGCAGACAGGCCAGAGGATGGTCAAGCGGGTCAGCAAGCCATGTCCTTAGCCATTCTCAGGGTCATCCGGTTAGTGCGAGTCTTCAGAATCTTCAAGCTCTCTCGTCACTCTAAGGGGCTTCAGATTTTGGGTCAGACCCTGAAAGCCAGCATGAGAGAGCTCGGTCTCCTCATTTTCTTCCTCTTCATAGGGGTCATCCTGTTCTCCAGTGCCGTCTACTTTGCTGAAGCAGATGAGCCAGAGTCACAGTTTGAAAGCATCCCAGATGCGTTTTGGTGGGCTGTGGTGTCCATGACAACAGTCGGCTATGGTGATATGGTCCCAACTACGATTGGTGGCAAGATTGTGGGCTCCCTTTGTGCCATTGCAGGTGTGCTGACCATCGCCTTGCCCGTGCCTGTCATTGTGTCCAACTTTAACTACTTCTACCACCGTGAGACCGAAGGTGAGGAACAGGCACAGTATCTGCAGGTCAGCGTGCCCAAAGCGGATTCAGCTGAGGAGCTGAAGAAGAGCCGTAGCGGCTCCACCATCAGTAAATCTGACTATATGGAGATCCAGGAGGCTGTGAACAACAGCAACGAGGACTTTCAGGAGGAGAACCTTAAGACAGCCAACTGCACGCTGGCCAACACAAACTATGTAAACATCACCAAAATGCTCACAGACGTGTAGTCATCTGGTATTTTCCTCCCCGCCACAGCGGGAATCGTGAAGCTGAGCAACTGGGTGGGACAGGCGTACACCTTCCCACCTCACATGTGCTGGAAAAATCAAGGCAATAGAATTCAGGATGTAGATGTTGACTGACTGAAAAATATTGCAAATAACCATTCACTCCTCCTGCGCTCATCTCGTCTTCACTCTTCACAAATTGCCCTTAAAACTCTTCATGAATGTCATAGTGAAATTTGAAAATTTTGCATTTCTGCATGGAGTTGGCTATGTCTGTTTAAAAAACAAACAAAAAAACATGACAAATGAAAATACTACAGTAATTTCCTGTCACAACAGTAGCCAACAGTAGTGCACAAACAGAAAAGAGAAAAGATGAAACACTTACAAAAAGAAAAGAGAAAAGATGAAACGCTTACAAAAAGAAAAAAAAAACAAACACGTAACACGACATAAACCCTGCTTTAGTCCCCTCTGTCCCTCATTTCCCATGCCCTTTGTGAAGAGCCCTACTTGCGCGCTACGTATGCTGCTTCCTGGAGCCAATGAAACAAAACTGTCTTATGCTACACCGTTTAGAGATAAAAGGATGTGTGAGCATAAAGCAAGCCTACTCCGGCGCTGATACGGCCCGCGGGTGACTTGTGACGAGGTTGGTGGTTAAGTACACCACTTTATTTCAAGGATGAATGACAGCCATCAGCGCTAAGCTTATGGTTTGACACCTTCTTTTCCCAGTAGACATCAGTATCTGATGAATGACTGAGAATGGCCTTGAATTTCACTGCTTTGGTCTTACATGTACTGTATGTATTGCAATGCAAGCTTTCCCCCCTCCATTCACCCAAACTGGTCTTACTGCAGAGCTTTGAGGACAACTTGAATGTTTCTTCTTGTTTTGTTTGTTTTTCACACATACAGAACTTACTCATATAGATAGGTTAACTGTGACTTAACTGATAGCCAATAGATAAGTAGGTGCTGTTAGTAATAAACAGAGTAGATAACTGCATGCCATTTTTATCAGAATGAGAATTTCCACTTGTTTCTCGACTGCCACTTGCTTCATCGCACCACTGTATATTTGTCTGTACACTGCCTTTCGGTACAAATCCACACTTTTAAAAGGATGCCTGCAGGTAGCTGTTACAAGAAGCTGTATGTTAGAGGATTTCTTAAGGAATAATACTCATAAGGCCAAATCCTACAGTTAACAGGATGCGGTATCCTTGTCAATATTAACATTCCACATAGACGTCATAGCCGTTTAACTTTTGCCAGGTCGCTGTAAACTGAGCTGTGAATTCTGGGCATAAAACTCACACTCTAGTTTTGGACGTGAATCCCAGCTGCAGGTGTGATAGACTTGCGGCTCCGTCTCTTTCACAGGTTTGTCACACGATCACGTCCTCATGATCAAAATAGTAACTTTTAAGGACTCGTGTATAGAGAAATGCTTCCCCCCCTAACTGCCTTTTATCTGGGTTTACGCTACTCTCCTAGTGTTGCATGACCTCAAAAACATTCCTAGCATGCATTGAAGCTAAAAGAAGAACCTTTTAAGATGAAAAAAGTATAATAATTACAATAGACATATTTATTTCTTCTATATAAAATGATATGTATACTAACAGAACACATATACAGTACACATATACCTTTATCAGCGATTTAAAAAATACTAATAATCTAAAATAGCAATGTTTAAGAGAAAGCAAGAGCCTTTCCACAAATGTGCAGATCATTGCCATGTTTTTACTTTTAATAATAATATTAATTGTTCTGAGCACTGTTGTTCTCCTGTTTCAGAGCCAGTTCAGAGAGCCAAAGACACACTCTCGCTAGTCGTTTAAAAAGCATTCTCTTTACTTCCTGGTGAGTTTTCAGAAAACCTAACGCACGTCCTGGATTTTAAACACTACTACGTTCGTTTCTCTTAATTCTTAACTGCCTTCTGTGAAGTAGTTGTTGAAGGGGCAGGGTGTTGTTCGAAACTGTAATCTCTAACCAGAGTCAGGAAGTTCTTATTAGCGTTAAATTGGTCAGAATTTGAATGGAGTCTGGCTGGACTCTTGAGAGGTCTCCGATGCCAATCTGTCTTCAAAAGTTGGCATGGAATGTGAATTAGGTTCTGATTCTAGGATTGCGTCCAGCTTATATTGTCCACTGTTTGCTCTGCACTGCCAAGGTAACCGTCGAAGGCAGTAACATCAATATGGGAAGTGATAATTAGCAGCAGTGTAGCAGATATTGTCTAACCTAGGGGTCTCCGGGGTCTTTTGCCTTTCCACATCTTTTCACAGATGTCTTATGTAATTAAAAAGGCGATGGATTAGGAGAGGGTCTGTAGCAAGAACTGTCTCGATGAATTCTGTCATGCCAGGATGTACATCTTTAGTCTTAGAGTTTCATTCTGCTCACTACAGCCTCAGCCTGCAGGAGCAAAATGTTTTAACGCCATCGCTGCCAATATGTCCTCAGGATGCCTCGTCCAACTGCCTGACATGAGGCTTCTGAAGTCGTCTCTCTGTCCAAATTCGTGTTTGCTTTCATGTATCTTGAAAAGATTTTTAGAGAATTTTAGTAAGTGAACTGGAGCAGTCATATTTGTTTCTCTCCCAAGAGTAGCTTGAAGGTGGATTTAGATGTTAATATGGTCAGTAAGCTGACGTAGGAGCAGATTAAAAAGTTGTTTAGCAATATACTCATAATCCTTCGAAGGAGGCGTCTATGTGGAGAACATGTATGAAAAAAAACAAAAGAGCCTTTATGGGCCTCCACAGTCCAACCAAGGTCTTATCGATCATCAGGAGAGTATTGGTTTGGTTGTGCGCAGCGAGGAATTGTGTGTGCGTGTGTGTGTGTGTGTGTGAGCGAGAGAGAGAGAGAAAGAAAACCACTGAATGTCAGTGTCTTAGCCTCATTGTACAGCTGCATTTATGCAACAGCCATTTGCATAACTGTCTATGAGAAAGAAAAAAAAAAAAACACTCACAGTCTGACCAAAAATATTTGTCTGTGCATGCAAATGCATCGTTACCTTATTGTCTTCATTCCATTTCTTTGGACAGAAATTAATGATAAATGTTGCGACGTTAACATTTATCGGTTTCGTTTGACATTGGGCATGTTAACTGTACCTCAGCCAAATTCACTGTAGCAACTCATACACCGGAGTTCACATCGTTGTAGTTGAAAATCAGCGATATTTTTCTGCGTAAAGCACAAAGACGAGTGGAATCATCCTCATCTGTATAGCTGCAGATGGAATCTGCACAATGTTTTTATTCAGTGGAATCAAAGTCAATTAAAAATGATGTTGTGTTGCTTAATAAGGAGCAACGCAACCTCAAAATATGTCATCTCTCACCTGCTGAGGGACCCACCAGCAAATTCACTCCATGAGAAGGGTGTCCAGCGGTGAATACACTGAGAAATCTATGCAGAGATTGATTTAAGCTGGTAGTTTTGGGGGAAAATGAAGGTTTAAGTACAGATGTTATTTATTTTACCAGGCACCAAATTCCACGCTGATTCATGGAGCTGGCAGAGCATTTCAAAGGAACCTCAAACACGTTGCAATATTCTGCTGCTGTACACATTAGCTGAATGTGAATATGAGCTTTCTGAACTCTGGGTTTGTTTGAACTGCGATGTCAGCTCTTTGCAGCAACACTCCAATAGAACAACTCACATGTACGGGAAACTAGATGATTAATATGCAATCTGTATGCATGTGTGTGTTTGCGTTCTTTTCATTTGATCCAGAGCCTGATAAGTGTGGCATCCACTGAAACGATATGTACAGCTATTCACACCCTTCCCGTATCATAGAGGCCTGAATACATCCATCAACGTTGGTACAGTGGATAAAGGATTTTCTTTCTATGAAATGAAATGTGAGAGAATAATGTAAATAATAACCAATGGATGATGGAGAAAAAAAAAAAAAACGTGCTATATTCTGTATGTGAAGTCTGGATTTAAAACATAGTATTATCTGCACTTTACAACAAAAAGGACAATCTGTGGACGAGAAAACCATGTGGAATTAAAAATGCATATAATCCTTCCAAATGATCATATCCCTGGAAAGTAATATCAATAATGAAGCCAATAATAATTCAACTGAAACTGTGTTGAGTGTTTATTGTGTGTCTTTACTGCACTTTTCTTTTTTCTTTTTTAAAACTTCTAAGTGACATGATCTGTTCCTTTTCCCTGGCATCAAAATGTTTGCAAGGTATTCAGTGTGCAGATGAGGAGCTAATTTTAGCTGAGGCTGATACGAAATGCCATGAATCGATCAAAGGCCTCTTTGTTGTTATTCTTAGGAGAGCCAGCGTTCTTTGTAGCCACGGGCAGTGTAGAGGACATTTTAAAACGCCTCCTGGTATCTTCAGCTTCTGCCTCCGTTTAAGTGCACGGTATATGCTCCCTGCAGTTTAAAAGAGAGAGAGCAGGGTGTTCTATTAATAGCCTTTTTGTTGGAGAAAGAGATAGGAGGAGGAGGAGGAGGAGGAGGAGGAGGAGGAGGAGGAGGAGGAGGAATGTGAGCTGAGGAGGAGAAGGAAAGGTGGAAAGGAGATGGCAAAGGAGGAAAGATTCTTGAATTATTCCTCCACAGTGAACTTTCTGTGGCCTCCATTCCAGCCATAACTGAAATCACATTTTTTATTTGTTTTGTTTGAAACATGCATACAATCTGTTGTCAGAATTTGAGATAACGCAATCAAATATAACATGTCACAACTATGAGATGATGATGTGCTGCTGGGCTTGTGTATTATATTTTCCTGAGCCCCTTCCAATCAGCTGACATGTCCACACCTGAGAGCGCAGTTGTCGTCTGCCGCCTTGTCTTCTGCTATCTTTAGTCTGCCTGTGGTTTAACTACAGCGCTGCATTGCAAGCAGAGGCACTTGGGGCCTTGGTGCTGTAGCTACAGCTCTGCTGTAGTCATTAGTCTTGCTTTGATCCAGCGATGCAGTGCAGCACTCTGCAGCTCGCTTTGGTGAAACCAGGGCAAACGGGGAGAGGCAGATGGGATCGAGCAGCACAATCAAGGACCTAGGCAGCGGGAGCACAGCCCTGCTTCAGGTGGCCGCCACTGCCACGGCACTGTTGTTGTTGTTGTTAGGCAGGAGCAAGTGTGTGCCTGCGTGTGTGTGTGTTGTTTTTCAGGGATGGTAGCATGCCCACAGGACCATGGCTGAGTAGTCACACAGGCTTGCACTGTGCTTACCAGCTTGTAATTAGGAGACGAGCGTTGTGGGAATTGGAGCTAATCCAACAGGGCTGCCCCGGCTTTGAACCACACCCCGTTATTAGAAGGTGCTCAGCTTTACGCTCATCAACTCCTGTGATATCAGTCAGCGAGGGGTTTCGCCACTCACCTGAGAAACACTGCAGCGAGCCTTGAAAAGGTTGACTCGTGAGCTTTAGTAGTCAGTGTGTTTTATAGGTGTTTGATTTGAAGTAAAAATTAAAGTGATGCTGGTAGATGCTTAGGTGCACTAGGAGAGCTGTTCAGTCACGAGGGAAGGCGAAGGATTACTGCCCTCTAGAGGTGTTTTTGTGGAAACTACACAATGAAAAAAAGCACTTACAAAGCAGGTACACGGCCCCTGAGAACAATTTGTTATCAGATAGTCAGAGATTTTATTGCAGATATATTGTTGCATAATAAGTGTTGCACTGTTACTGGTTGAAGTGCACCTTTCATTTTACATTAAGTTGGTAGCAAAGTCCAGCCGTTTCTGATTTGGGGTCAGCCGATCCCTTAAAGGTCACAAAGCAAATCTGATGGGTGATAAAAGGCTTTATTTTATTTTTTTTGGGACAGTTTTCTCATATTTGCTTCTGTTCTTGTAGAAATTTAGAGTAACTCATAGGCACCTGAAATGTGACCCCAGCTAAGAGTGGGCACTGCTTTTCTGGTAAGTTCATGAGAAAACTGGCTGTGTCATCACTAATCCAGCGGCTCCTTGTGGTGAGATAAGTAATGTAATAAAGTAATAAGTAAAAAATAGGACACATGTCCACCGTAGCTCCTTCTACGGTCTTGTGGAGAATCAATACACTCATACGTCACAAGCACCCTCCTCCACTGACGAATGGGCCGGGTTAAAATCAGCCAACCGTGAATCCCATCTCGCAGGGAACTGTCAGGAAGCACACGGCACAGATGCTCATAAACCTACACACAACCAGGAGACATGAAGTAATATAAAAGAGCCGGAGAGAAAATCTTCTTTCATTATAATGACACGGTGATCTGGAAAAACAGAGGGTTAGAGGTCGCAGTTATTATAAGGCTGAAGGACTCGGTAAGCGTCGGTGCCTGGTGTCAATTTATTGAGTACACAGTGACCTTCTGACCTGAGATATGGAGGAGGTGATAAACACAATGAGCCATCCCTGCGGTGTGGGTTTAATCTCCGTTATGGAAGTGGGTTTGGCAATCCTGTGTCATTTGAAGAGGCGACATATGGAGACCAAATGAAGCAAGTTCACGTTTAGTGCCCCCGAGCTGTTTGTGCCTGAAGGTTTAAAGGGCTAGTCTGGAGAAAGTGAGTGATTTATGAATGAAAGGACGGAAGCACAATGTCACAGCAAAACTCCCAGTTAACTGAACAGGGCGTGGTGTGTTAAAGCAGAGCTGGTTGTTGTGTAGCCTGTTTCAATGACACTGGATTTATCAGACACTCTTATGGGTCACCTCTCCTTGGAAAACTTTCCAGTACCTTGACCAATGTCTGTTAAATGACACCTCGTTTGACATTTAGAGAAACTTCAATTCAGTTTTCAATTTTATTTATATAGTGTCAGTAACAAAACAAATTGCCTCAAGATGCTTTACAAAACCGGGCCTGAAACCCCCAGAGCAAGCACGAAGGCAGCGGTGGCAAGGAACAGGAAGAAAGCTGAAGCTCTGGTTGAAGCTGTTCTTAGTGTGCTAGCCTCCTAGCCAATAGTGATTCTTCAGGTTTCCTCTTATGAATGATGACGCTTTGTTGTGTCCGCTTCTTAACTGTTTCCCCCTGTGCTTATGCTTTTTTTTGCTTGGCGAAGCTAACCAGCTGCTGTGTCCAGCTTCATAAATATTCATCATGTCTTCTGTCAGCCTGAAAGCAAATAAGCAGATTTCCTACAACAACTTCTATAACCTAAAGCTCTATGCAATTACTACTGGATTTATGACTGCATTCATTGAAAAATATAACTCTTCCTGGCAACCCTTAAGCTGCTCATGTTAATGGTAAATGGTATTTATGGCTAGTAATAATATAGTAATTAAAAAATAGCCAAAAGATGTTAGTATTATTTAAATGAGAAGAGTTTGTTCAGACATTTATTTAACCGTCATTTAAACATCACAATAGTCACATTGAGCTCAAGATTTGCTTTTGGATTGGTCAAGAACGCTGCGCCGAGAGACACCAGACGCTGTGAGCATAAAACATTCATAAATAAACTCAATTCAGTGAACATTTATGAAAGCTGAGGATAGAGGAAGTCACCGCTGGGCGCGTTGAAGAGAACACTTCCCATTGTGTTTCAATGGAAAGAGCCATTTAACCCTTATGCTGTAAAAACCCTGAACCTTGTGTCACCCCAGCCCGTGTTAAAGTAAGTCAAAACCAGCCCAGTAAATCTCTGATCAAGCTTATTTGTCTTGATCATTCAACCTAAAGGGAAAACTGCCTCTGTGCTGCTGTCTTCGTACATATCTTGTGGAGACCATTTCCAGAGAATGTCAGAGGCTTTAAATATCCTGTGTGAGTTAATATTTTATCATCTCAGATCCCCCTTTCACATCCCGCTTCCAACTCTGAGATTGTGCACAGAGCACAACGGACATGGCAATCCCTACAATGCACTTTTTTTTTTGCCGCATGCATTTGGATATTTTTTAATAAAAATTAATTCTTTGTGCTTATCTGTTGCAGAACGCATGGAACTGAATATTCCCTCACAGAAAATGTTGGTGCTCTTATTGCAGACGATTAAAAAAAACATCTTCATAACAGTGATTAGAGCAGAGCAGCACATTTGGAGAAAAGAAAATCTTGATAAAACGAAGACATTCAAATGTGCTTGATAAGCAGTTCCAATTTAGAGCAGCACAATTACCTGAGCAGCAGAAGGAAGATAAGATAAGATAAGATAAGATAATACTTTATTGTCTGTTACACAAGGTTACAGAAAATTGTCTTTGACAAGGCTCCAGTCACAAGAAAAACATTCATACAGACATATACAAACAGGACATGGGGTGTTGAGGTATCAGCTGACTGTGGTGTTCATGTTGCGCTGTTCAGTATGGCTATTGCAGAGGGGATGAAGGATTTCTTGTAGATGTTTTTACGGGCCAGTGGTACATTAAAACGCCTGCCTGATGGTAGTAGCTGGAAGGAGTGATGGAGGGGGTGGGAGGGATCCTCTGTGATCAGGTTGGCTTTCCTGATCACAGAGCGGCTGTACAGCTCAGATAGGGGGAGATGGGGGGAGCCAGTTATTTTGGCAGCATGATTCACTATGCGTGACAGTCTTGTTTTGTGTTTGATGGTGAGTTGGTTGTACCAGGAAGAGATATTGAAAGTGAGAACTGATTCGATGAGGGAGCGGTAAACCAAGTTTAACACCTCCTTGCTGACCTGAAAAGTTCTGAGTTGTACTACTTGATATGAGTCCATTTTTTTATTTATTTTTATTCACAAATTTTACATTTTGACAATGAATTTCAGGACTTGTTTTATTTTCACATCAGACACTTTCCATAAATTTCCACTGGGGAGCAGCCGCGAGCTCATGTTCAGGCCCCAGTATTCCCAGAGCTGCGTCTTCTTGCTACAGTCCCTCATGTGACTAGCATGTATGTGTGTAACAATCCTGTATCAGTCTTATTATAGGCTGACTGATCTGCACCTGAATCGTGTCCTGGCAGAACATTTAAAATGTCCAAGCATTTTACAAATCGACAGCCACCCCATCACCAACACTGTGAAATAAAAGACCACTGTTAACAGGCTGCTAACCTGCCCCTACTGCCGCCTGTCTCCATAGCTAAGATTGGTTATGTATGGCGACCCCAGATTCTATGAGTGTAAGCGAGAAACATTGCCTCAAAGTGATATCTGGTGTTGTTGTATCCGAGCTGTCTTACAAATACAAGCATGTGTACATGATCCAAAATCCTATAATGGTATACAGTAGGTATTGTTGGATCCATGGCCATCAGTCTCTTTTAATAATTTATACTTCTGCACCTCCCCAGAAATGTAACTACGCGTCACGGCAACACAGATCGCAAGCTGTGATTGGTCAACTTGGTAGAAGCGTGATTCCACTTTAGTATTTCCAGCAGCTTCTCAATCTCTGCAATTTACGAATCGATTGTTTTGGATCAATAACGATAAACACAGGAAATTCGGAGATGCAAACACTTGTATGACTCGTCTTCTGCAAAATTTCGGCAAAAGTTTCAGTCGAAACAGAAGTAGAAGATAGTAGAAACGAAAATGAACCCGACCGGCAAAAAAGACACAAAAAAAAGACACACGGACTAGTGTTTTTACAGAGCGACCCAGACTGACGAGCTCACAAGTATAAATCGCTCGCACCCGCGTAGGTTACCCTGTTTATGCAGAGGCATAAAGCACGCTAAAGATGCAAATCCTTTACAAACATCATTCCTCATCGGTTTACAGATCGTCTAGGTTAACCATCAACCTTTTGCTGCGTTTGTGCACATCTACAATTTTCCTGTGTAAGAAGGCATTATCATTTAAACTTTACTTTCACTTAATCGCCCGTCAAATATAGTGGATATAGTGGAAAGTCTAAACCTTCTGATCAACACAAATATTCTTGTCACATTTCTTCTCAAGACTTTTTCAGAAAAAGACACATTGTTACAAAAAACAATAAAGAAAAAAATAATTATTCTTTGCAGTTTTTTGCCACTTGAGGCAGCAGGGCAAGCTGTAGAGTGACCGAAATGATAAGTCGTGGGCTGTAAAAGCCAAACCAAATACCTGTAAGGTGCTAATCATTGCTTACCGAAGTCACATTACACATGTCACCCATCATTGCTCTAATCAAAATGGAAATGAGTTCATTTTTAACTGTAATGCAGGTAGGTGTTTCCTGCACTGCCTGATCCTAAATGTTTGCATTGTCATCTAAGAAACTGGAGCTGGTTATCTGCTGACATAAAGGGGTTCCTGGGAGGAGCTTTCCTGTCAGGTGCAAGAAACGAGGAGGTGTAACAGCTTGCCTTCATCTATTATTCATGTTTGATCAAAGAGAGGGATCCAGTCAAACCGCGGCGAGGTAAACAAAGTCTTTACACAATTGAAGTAATTATGTTTGATCGCGTCTTTTATTCGGCAAATTTGTACTGTCAGGGTAAAATTTTACTTCAAATTAAAGAGGAGAGTCATTTATTTGCATGACAACAGGCAGCTGTAGACACAATGAGAACACGCCTGCTTTTCAATAAACTGCCATTAGCCAATTTGTGTGATTATAGGCCCATACTGGTGTGGGAAAACCAATGCTATCACTTCTGCATTCTTAAAGATTTATAGCTGCTCTTTTCTCCTGACGCAGCAACCCATGCAACCACACCATGGCAACAATGGCCAGCAATGTTCCACTGGATAAGAAGATACCCACTGTTCAGAGTTGAATACCTGTCCGTCTGTCTGTCCGTCTGTCCCCGGCTACATGGCAGCAACCAGGGCTTTTCAGCACCTCTGAAACTCACCTGCCGAGGTATCTGATTCCTGCTCATACCAATACAGGGAGACTGAACAAAGCAACCAGAGACCACATGAGGATCGAACACATGGCTTTGGTGCAGAAATATTTTATAAGCTGACAAGACATGGTGTTCCAGGAGAGTGTATTAGCAGCGGGGGACGGTCTGGTGGGTGCTGTGTGTGTTTTTACAACGGCACTCTGGTGATAAGGCCTATAATGGCCTCTGAGACAGGACCTTGCAATACGAGAGGCGTAGATGTTGAATGTTAATTATCTTTAGTATTAGGGACAGTATAAGTTATTAGTTTGCCATGATTGTGTTTAAATTTATTTCGAATATTAGCCTGTCACCAATGTAATCAGTGCCTAGACAGTAGTAACAATTGTCCTCCACTGAATTGTAGAATTACAATTCTTAAGTTAAAGTAGGCTTTTAAATTAACTTTATCTGCCTTTTATAATATGGAAGCATGAGTTCAAAATGCTATCACGTTTATACAATAGTCACTTACCAGGGCATCAGTAAAACAAAGGTTCTGCACCAGTAGCTGAGTCTTGAAGAAAAGAACTAGATACCAGACGCCAGCGATGGGAACCCTCCTGTGGGTTCCCACGCTTTCCATAGACTTAACTTGTGTTGATGTAAATGTAAATGTACTTTATTTATATAGCACCTTACATCGACCCATGGGTGAATCAAGGTGCTTTACAAAAGATTAAACAACGATTTAAAACAACACACCGGAAAACAAGTACAGTAATAAAACAAAGCTAAAAAAAGAAACTAAAAACAATAAATGAGAGGATAAAAAGTAAAATAAAAATAGAATAAAAATAAATAAAATAAATATAAAAGTGTCACCACACTACCGGGTACTAAAAGGAAAATTAAAAAACTATTTCATAGACCGAAGGGAAGTGTGAAATGTGAAAGCACCACGGATTCAAAATGTGTAATAGAAAGTCTAAAACCCAAGCTTGTTTGTAGTTGGAGGTGTTCTGTCTAGTGATTTACAGAAATCTGATTTAGTAGTAGTTTATGCACATTCTGTTGCAATACCACGTGTGACCACTGGGAGAAATTTGGGGCTAGGCTGAGTGGTGCTCCGTATCATATTTTTGCAGTACGTTCATGAGCACATGCTTCGTGATAAATGCTAATACGCTCATGATAACAATATCAACTTCTAGATATTTAACAGGTAGATTGTTAAACATGATTTTCCATTTTCAGGTATTAAAGGGAAACAGTTTTTTACAACCTGGACCTTATTTCGGGTACTTTGGTGTCGTTAGAGTTGTTTGGACGATATTTAGATCCACCTATATCCATATAGTGGGAGTGACGAAACGCAGCCTCTAAATAACGCATTATCTGCCGCGAAACTCGTTCATTTCAAATGACACCAAAGTTATATGGGTGAGTAAACGATCGTATTTTAAACCAGAAATAAGGTCCTGGTTGTAAAAAATGGTAATTCACCTTTAAGGCACAAAAAAATAAGACTTCAAAAACAGTAAATGCAGTAGATGAAGCATTAAGAGACATTTGAAAGATGGACATGTTAAAGCATCAAGATAATGTAAATAATCAATTACGTTATTAGCAAATACTTATTAGTCTTCTAATATTCTTCTTCTGCTCTTCTCTAGTAGTCTTCTAATATTTGCGGTGGAATGACCAATAATATAAAGTCATGATTAAGTACAGTAAATTAAAGCTATGTCTTCATGATGGCTCAGGGGCAAGGATGCATGATCATTTATGTTGTTGTTTATTTTTTATTTTTTTATCCCTTGGATCTATATCAAACTCCAGTGACTTTCAACAAACGGCAAATGAGCACGAGGGAGGGCGAAGAGGTGAACGCACAGGCCAGTGAATCCTACGCACGAGTGTGAAATGTGATAGAGAGCCAAGCAAGAGCACCTGGCAGGCGGACGGACAGGTTCAGGACTTTACCAGCGATGAGAAAAATGAGCCCCAAGTTGCACAAACGGAGGTTCGCTTACGCCTCTGCCGCGTCCCCCTGACAGAGGACAAACGGACAGGCAAGACAGACAAGTGAGGAGAGCATGCCTCTGCTCAGAAGTTTCACTGTGAAATCTGCTGACCTTGTGGGATTAGTTCACTATTATAGCTCCTGAGTACATACTGTATATACCCAGGTGCTTTTCCTGCACAAAAGCTGAAGTGACTCACTAAGAACAGGCAGCACCATGAGGATTTGTTTGTTTGCGTGTTGTCCAGACTGACTGACTGAAATCTCGTTCCTAACATCTGTCTTGTTTGGGGCGTATTTAACTGTAACTGCCCTGCCTTCTGTCAAAACCTAACGCTTTAGAGAGATTTACAACTTCTCCTTAAGACTCTGCCATCGCTTGGTCTCATACTTAATCTAAAAGGATGCGTGAGTGAGTTTAGACAAGCTTCTTCCACCGCTGGATTATGAGGTAAATTCACTGTCCCGCTTTTAATTTGAAGACAAATACAGTAGGTTAATAATGAAGTGCTTTAAAAAAAGACGATGCACTTCGTTCTTGTGACTACGTTTAGTTATAGTTAATCAGTTTATATGTGTTGTGTAAAGGTAATTACAGGATGTATTCTTGTTTTGCAGCACTGACAATGCTTTTTTTTAATTGATCGTCATAGTTAAACGTCAGCTTAGATTCACTGTCTTGAATCCCACATCGTCATTATGATTTCTACACAACAACAGGTCATATGGGAACATGGAGGCTTTGGATGAGCTCTGAACGCCTGCAGCCATGGAACCTCTCTGCCCAACGGTGAGCAATGTTCAAGTCAAGATGTAGATATCTGCAAAACAAACAGTAATCAGTCACTTTAATCCGCCGGGGACTGAAATATAAAATGTTGCGGTTGCATCGTCATTGGTTTGTTTTGAAGACCCACCTCCCTCTGCCATGATGGGTCCAAGGAGCCGGCCAAGATTAGCTCTTGTCTTTCGATTAGTGGGACTGGAAACAATCCAGACATTTCAATTAAGTCCGTAGTATTTACTCTGCACCGTTCATCTATGAGGGTGATGCTGATCTCATGTGTTACATAATCTCCTTAGTGGAGTCACAGTCCTCAGAATGAGCACAGGCGTATCAACTGCAGACCAAATCCTCAATCCAAACTATGAAGGGAAGTCTCCATACGGCGCGCTGAAAAATACTGTTACTGGCTGTTGTTCTATCACAAATGTGGTCAAATTGTTTTCAAAAACGATGCATGTGCAGAGATTTATATACAAAAATTGTTCATCTACCTGCTGAATGTTTCTGTGTTCATCTTAAATTTTAGTTTAGGGTTAGTGCAGGTTTACAAACACAAATACTTCTAATGGAAAGTAATGACTTTTTGGACTTTTGACAACCTCTTTGAAAACTTGCTTACAGACAACGGCCGTATGAGTGAACAACACCGCAAGAAAAATTTGCTTTTTCAGTAATTTCTTCAAGGACTCCTTGATGTAATGCAGAATTCATAATCAAAACAGCGGCTGCAAGATGCGCAGTCCCTGAGACAGCGAAGCAACCCCAAATCATAACATTTCCACAACCGTACTTCACAGGAGCTGTCAAACATGCCTACAACTTGCCTAACAACGCCTCCTTTGATTGTTCGTCCAGAGCTCATTATTCTAAAAGGCTCAGTCTTCGCCTGGCAAACTGTACTTTTAGACAGCACAGACTTGTTCCTGGCGCACTCCCATGCGGGACAAATGTGTGCAATGTCTGTCTGATGCAGCCGCTTGAACTTTGTTGGGGAACTTTGTTTCACACAGCCTGGAGATCTATTAAACCTAGCAGCAGAAAAAAAAAAAAAATCTGGTTCAACTTCACCTGCTAACAAGGTGCACGGAGGAGGAAGAGAAACTGACTCCAGCAGAGTGTCGCTGGAGTCTTGGCCTTTCTACAAACCTTGTGCCAACCACAACACCTTTTATTCTGAGAGCATTAGAGAGCTCTTTAAGCCTCACGAGGCACGAGGCACCACTCGGTCGGAGGTTCTTATCAGCACCACCCAAACTAGAAACCCTGAATCTAATTTAATGGATTTAAAGGTGTGATAAATACAGCGGTGTACTGACAGTTTCTATGTGACTGATGCATTTCTTTTCATTATAAAAATGACAACAAAATATCTACTTTACATATGTCATTTATTTATAGTAGTATATCAGTTCTGTATTTCAGTATCCGTGTGTCTAAGGATGATCTACTGTTTGCTTGTTTGGATAAAAACAAAAAAACTAACCGACACAAGTCTGATATTGAAACTTGAAGCCTCCTATCCGCTTACACTAAAAATGAATTTGCTACTGGACAACAAAATCAGCATATCAGACAAATATTACATTTGTAAATGCCTGGATGAGCATCTTATAAGCTGTGGGCAGCTATGTTGCACTCAGAGTCTAAGGCACACTCGGGTCAATGCAATGAATGGTACAATGTTAGGTAACACTATGAAACAAGAGGTAAGGCGGGGGTTTTTATGACCCCACAGAGAGTTCAGCTGATCACATGAGCTTCACATTTCTCTTTTTTTGTGGACATTATTGCCTTTGGCAGGAAATAAGGGGAGAGAGAGAAGAGATGAAACAAAGTCTGCACTAAACAGAGCTTTCAGTGTGTAATGAGTCCATTTTAGCTTGATCTTAGCTCATTTTGTAGTTTTTGGTTTGCTTAAAGATCCTATATGTTACTTAACTGTATTTAAAATGTTACATTTTCATTTACAATGGTATTTAATCTAATTTTGAGGCACTTTGTCATTGTGCTTATATTCTCCGAAAGTATTTCAGTGAGGCCTTCCTGTTACGGTTTCCAGTACAGGGTTCATGTAGCTGTTATGCCCTTGTATGCTCCTGAGCCTCGTACATTATTTCCACCGAGGGGGAAACCTCTGCCGCAATATATAGGATTACTAGACTGGAGTAACCAGCTGCCTTTACAACTGCTATAAGATTACGAGGCTGGAATATCTAATCCGTGCTACCTGACGTGCACTTTGAAATCCTGTCACCCTTAATGGATGAGCATATGGGCTTTTCAGATTGAATTACGATGTGTCACAAGATGAGTAGTTCACAGGTTTTGGTTGATTTTCCAACAAGGCTGCCATCTACAGACAGTGTTTTGGCAGTGTTGGCAATTGTGTGACAAATT
Source organism: Chelon labrosus (assembly GCF_963514085.1). Classification (NCBI taxonomy): domain Eukaryota; kingdom Metazoa; phylum Chordata; class Actinopteri; order Mugiliformes; family Mugilidae; genus Chelon; species Chelon labrosus. The sequence continues at coordinate 17,631,031 of NC_140340.1, forward strand.
TGAGCCCAGTGAAAATCCAATACAGATATAATAATATCCCTACGATTGTGACTAGTTTCACCTCAGCTTCCCCTTTTACCCAAACACATGTGAATAATTAAGTTGGTGGTGGAAAATAACTGAGTACAGGCAGATGTAATCAATGTGTTTCGATCAATATTGTATCAAATGACGAAACAGCTACTTGATAAAAAAAGGAGTTGGACCAAACACTGAGCTCAAAGAGGCTGATTCAAAGATCAATTAATTAATTAAAAACAACAACAACAACAAAAACAAGACCTGTTCTTGTAGGTTTAAGTAATTCTGAGTTATTTTGCTCTGCTCCTCCACCACGATAGACATCCACTCCAGTACGTTTATTTGACAGCTTTATAGTCTAATAAAGGAGCATCCTGGTGGCTGGGAGATTTAAGACATTGACGCTTGACATCTGGCAAATAGGTGAAGAGAATTTGTTGTAAGCTTTCCCTTCTCTCTGGCCTCTAATTTCTACAATCTTTCTACTGTCCCTGTTGAATAAAAGAAAAAAAATATCAGAACAATCTGAATAAAATTTACAGTACTGATAAATTAACCTTCAAAGAAATATACGTGGACACACACTTTTACAGTACGTAACTGCATTTTTAAAGTATTTTATTAAGTATTACTGAAGAATCTGAAAACGTTCTTCAATTCCCTTCGGTCATTTAAGTGTTAAGGGTATAATGAAAAAAATAATCCCCTGAGCACATGTTACTATTTCTATCGGGTGCCGATGACTCAAAGTCAAGCTCCATGAAGGTGTTGATACCTGTGCAGCGTCAGTGATGGAGAAATTGCTTTGTCAACACAGTGTGTTTACCGCTAAGGTGACAGTGTCATCGGGGAGAGGGCTGAACACGGATAGGGAGGAGGGATGGATCGAGGGTTGCACAGAAGGACAGAGGGAGGGCCGTTATCCCTCCGGTACCCCGTCAGGACTCCGGAGACGAGTGGCACTGCAGCAGCCGCAGTCCACCTCATACTAGAGCTCATATCTCCCCCATCTCCCTCTCTTCCCCTTTCCCACTTAAACTGACACAAATCGCTTTGCAGGGGGAATGGATCGATTATTTACCCTCTCAGCCAGACTCATGTAGTCTATGATCGCCCCCCTCGCTGTCCATCTTCCTGTCTCTCTTTGCCTGTAGCAAATTCTATTATGAAGTGTTTAACTGACAGGTCATGCCTCGACTGACTGCGTTCTCAATGACACGTCCAGGACACTGCAGGCGCATACAAGAAAAACATCCCTGCATATCGAGGATGTTGAGTCAGCTGGATGATGTTTATGTGTGCACGTGCACATCCCTGCCACTATGTGCATGGTACATCGTAGGTGCAAGCTTGAAGTTTATAGTCAGGGATGCACATGTGGAGAATATTCACATGAGAATACATAATGAGATTCCTGTAGATGACGTTGTGTGATGATGTATGGGAAAGTCTTAAAACTGTTTTCTTTGACCTTGAAGCCATGTGCCTGCAGTAGTCCAACACCGCAATGTTACAGGGGACCAGCAGACAGCTGCAGCGGGGTGAGAGTGAGATGAGGGAACGATTTCTGGCTTTAGGCAACTGGTTCTCTAACAGGTAACACAATATGCAACCTATGTTGCCAAATTGTCCGCCCTTTGGAAAAAAGCACAAGAGTGACGTTGTTAATGTTTCGCTTCTTGAGAGATTCAGCAGGACAAGAAAAGGAATGCGCAGTTCTCTGTGGTTAACCTTTTAATTGGGCTTGTCGCATTTCTTCAGAGGCACAGAGGTTCTAATCTGACAAACCTTGCACTGCTGTGCATATATGCTTGAGTTGAAAGTGAAAAATCTGCAGGAATTTCTTGGAAAAACACTTTTATTCTCTGTCAACCGTATTAGCCCTTCTGGAAATCTATATTTGGCGCCTCTAAGTGAAGTGTTTTCCCAGAATAAACTCCAAATTCATGTGAAAAGGAGTATCTGTCAGTGAAATTGATTCTAGCCTACTCAACCGATGTTTTTCTAAACTATAGGTGGCTCTAGATTTGGATCAGGACAGGACTGCAGGATTATCATGAAAAGAAAAGGAGATTTCTCTGAGAAACATTTGTGACAGTCCAGGCAATGCCATGGAATACAGATGTCAGATGAAATAACTGTTTACATCAGTGTGTATTACTAAGGACGTAAACAAGAGGAAGCTTAAGTCCCTAGGCAAATGTGCTCTGCTCCAGGTATTGAGTGCTATGACAAGTTCTGTAACAGGGGAAGAATACAGTTTAATCCCCAAGGTGAGAGGGATTGGAGGATCCCGCATGTGGATGCTTACTCTGCAGGAAAGGGGGGAAAGAGTGGGTCCCACACTCCCTCTGCCTCATCAAACAGCGATTGGCTCCTGCAGGGTAAATCTCCTATCACGGAGCTTACCTACAACGTCCCCCACTGACGGAGGAGAGAGCAGGGAGAACAAAGCCAGGTGACCCCCACATTCAAAATACAGGGAATCGCCTACGAGTGTGTTTTTGTGTTTTTTTTTTTTGTTCTTTTTTGGTGTTAGTGTGTGCGCACCTGTGTAACTTTGTGAGTACGTGTGGGTACCTCTGGCATCTGGTTTCGTATACGGTGTTAAATTACCCTGTGGGAGCTTTAATAGAGCTACAGACACTCTTGATTGTGAGTCTGGATGAGGCAGAGTGAAGGGGGAAGCAGAGTGGAGCTGGATAGAGAGAGGGCACAACAGCTTCTGCAGAGCTGGGGACACGGGTGAGTGGTGCAGACATCTGCGCGCAGCTGGATTTAAAGTTGTTATTTTTTTTTTTAATAAAAACACATTTGCATGTCTTTTAGTACACTTTGACACTTTGTGACACTTTGATCTGATTAGGGTAGTGATGTCAGTTCATCCGTTGTGTCTTCCAGTGCCGGCTCAGTGTCATAAAAAGCTAAATTTATTCAGTCCTAACATTTTAGAGGCAAACATTGTTTTTAGAAATGATCAAAAGTATCTGAGATGCATGGATGCTGATTGGACAGCATTTTAAAGTTCTCTGGATCTTCATCTGTCCTTTCCCCCGTGCACTCAACAACCTCTATCTGCTGACACAGCACAATCAATACACTTATTTTTTTTTTCCATAAGGCGCATATGATATCTTTACATAAGAAGATACAATTCTATATCCTGCACTGTTACGTTATCCGCCACAGCGCGAATGGAAATGGAGCCGCATGAATCCGAGTCTTGCAAGGACAACCTCTGTGTCAAGTGGACACAGAGGTTGCTGCCTAAAGTGCGTGTCAGGGTTTGGTTACCTGTCCAAACCAAACAAATAGAAAGATAAACAGCTACTTAGAGATAAAGTAAATGCGATGCGGGTAGACTATCCTGAATCTGACATGGGTTGGACAAACCGAATCACTGGTTAGTAACTTAAAATTATCAAACATTAAAATGTAGAAAAGGATAAATGTGTTTTGATTTGATGAGTTTGTGCTTCAGTCGCTGGTGAAGGTTCACATATTTCTCCTTAAGGAAATGAAACAGTTTTGCTGCTCATGATCAGCAATAATACTATCCCATACTCTGTGTAAGCGGTTTTGCAGCCGCACTAGCAGAGTTTGTGTTTTTGTTTAGGTCATGGGAAAGAAATGGAGGGGTAGGAAATAACTGTACAAGCAGAGTATTAGATGGCGTGTTCTCTGCTGATGCAAACAGGAGTTGACAGAAAAACCTCTTTACCAACAAAACTGAATTGCAGCATTTAGCAAAATATAACAACATTTCTTTCTACTATTTTGCAGAGTACTCACGGGACTGAATCCAAAAATAGTGCATAGTAGCCTGAATGATAACCAGGAGGAGGGAGGCCCTCCCAGGATCTTCAGTGTGGCACTGGTCGCGGTGTCTCCTCTTTCTCCTGAACCAGGCTGATAGACGGACCTGTGGTTAGCCACAAGACAGGCAATGGAGGTCCCGCTTGTTAATTTTGAAAACATGGATGATGTTGGCATCAACCTGGGCGACCCAAACGACTCTGGGTACCCAACCTCACCCACCTCAGAGGCCCCCGATCAGAGTCTTCTAACCCGGCGTTTGACGTCCCCTCACCAGTCGCCACACAGAGGACGACGTGGGCATCACTCTGCACAAGAGGGGTTGTCACCCTCCACTCCTCCAACTCTGACTACTAAAGCAAACTCCAGCAGTGGCAGTTTGATCTCAAATCTAAAGCTCCTGATCAACAGTGAGTCTCCCACTGACAGCGTCTTCAGCAAGATGGCAAAGGATTATTATGAAAATGAAGATTTGTTTGAAAAGCACTGCATGGAAGAGAAAGATGAGAAGGTTGTTATCAATATTTCGGGACTGATGTTTGAGACCCAACTCAGCACCCTGAATAAGTTTCCAGAGACGCTGCTCGGTGACCCCATGAAGAGGATTAGCTACTTCGACCCAATGAGAAACGAATATTTCTTTGACAGAAACCGTCCATCTTTTGATGGGATTCTCTACTTCTATCAGTCGGGAGGCAGAATCCGCAGACCAGCCAATGTCCCCCTAGATGTTTTTGCTAATGAAATAGTTTTCTATGAGTTGGGTCATGAGGCGATGGAGCAGTTCCGTGAAGACGAAGGATTTATCAAAGAGCCCGAAGTCCTTTTGCCTACCAATGAACTCAAGCGACAGTTCTGGCTCCTGTTTGAGTACCCGGAGAGCTCTAGCGCAGCCAGGTGTGTAGCTGTGGTTTCTGTGCTTGTTATTGTCATTTCCATCTTCATCTTCTGCCTAGAGACGCTGCCAATGTTCAGGGACGACAGTGACATTCTCACAGGTTTAACCCAAGTCGTCAACGGCACACAAGGCGGTTCAGCCTCTCATCCGACAGCTAAAGACCTGGTGACATATTTCACAGACCCCTTTTTCATTGTGGAGACTATCTGTATCATTTGGTTCTGCTTTGAGCTTGGTGTCCGCTTTGTGGTGTGCCCCAGCAAAAGTGAGTTCTTCAATAACATCATGAATATCATTGACATAGTGTCTATATTTCCCTACTTTGTGACCCTTGGAACAGAGCTCGCTACGACGCCTGACGACGATGTGAACTCTGGTCAGAACATGTCCCTGGCAACGCTAAGAATCATCCGACTAGTGAGAGTCTTCAGAATTTTTAAGCTCTCCCGACACTCAAAGGGGCTTCAGATATTGGGGCAGACCCTGAAGGCCAGCATGAGGGAACTTGGGCTGCTAATCTTCTTCCTTTTTATAGGAGTCATCCTATTCTCAAGTGCCATCTACTTTGCAGAAGTGGATGAGCCCCAGACGCAGTTTGTTAGCATCCCTGACGGCTTCTGGTGGGCAGTGGTGACGATGACCACTGTGGGTTACGGAGACATGTGCCCCATCACCATGGGAGGCAAAATGGTCGGCACTCTCTGTGCCATTGCCGGTGTCCTGACCATCGCCTTGCCCGTCCCCGTCATCGTCTCCAACTTTAACTATTTCTACCACCGTGAGACTGAGCAAGAGGAGAAACTGGTGATGGATGCAGCAGCAGAGGCTGCCCAGAAAACGTCAGCTGCTAACAAGTATGGCAGCACACTTTCACTAAACAAAAGTAACGGCACCTGGCAGAATGAGAAGAACGGCATGCACTGATGAAGTATGTGTTCTCACAGAGGGCCTGAAAAACACACGTGGACAAATCAAACATATCCGCCAGTGAGACGCACCTGGTGACCAGTTCATCCTTCTCACTGTTTTGTACTCCAAACACAGCAGCATTTGTGCAGATAATTACAGTATTAACGGCAACTGTGTGGCGAGACAGCATTTACACGTGTTGTCTACCTGCATGCAGATGTGTCAAAGTGCAATTAACACAACTCAGCAACTACTATGTCAGTTAACTTGGGTGAGAGCATCTGAAGGGTATAACTGTCCAGTTTCATTTCATCCAGTTTCATCCAGTGCAATCTGAAGAAAAATCTAATTTGTGCTAGAGACAAATATTTCACCTTGAGAATGTAGACTGTTAAAAAAATAAAACTGTATAGACACGAAAGGTTATGTAAGTTGTACTCCGGTCTGTATAAGCAGAGAAAGTTTATCCCACGGAAGAAAATAAACCCACGACAGTTTTCATAATAGTAGCGCTCTAACTGGAAGTATACTCGTATTACTTCATGGTTCCATGTTAGCCTACACTTCATCATATTCAGCAAAATGTAGATAGGACTTGGCATGACTTTCAAGGGCAGGCGAATGCGTCCAGTGTAAGGCAAGAGGACATCGGCGCACACACTGTCTCATCAGCAAATCTATAGTTGTGAACGCTCAGCCGGCAGCACTCCTCCATGTGACACTGGCGTAACGATATCTGCGTGATAAATAGTTGGCACGTTAGCACTTTTGCTATTAATCTTCTAGAAAGGCTACAAAATATAAATCAAACCTGCTCACTGTATTATAGCAGCATGCGGTAGTTGCATGCAGCTCTCAAAATCACAGCTTATTTCCATAGCTACCATCAATTGTTTGACATTTTGCTCAGAACTGTGCAGATTTAGCTGCACATGTGTGTCCATTATAATGTGAATTTAAAAACCATATCAATTCATTGCACTGAGAGCTTTACTCCACATATCTCTTGAGCACTTTGGAGCTTTACGTCATCCACTCTTGGCAGGGAAAATATATTCGGTAGAGTGTATAGAAACGTGAGAGAAGATATGTATGTATATATTTGTGATCAGACCGTGAGGAGGCAAAGACGAGCTTGATTTGAACATTTCTCCATTAGCCTTTGTTCTCTCTCTTTTTTTTTTATTATTGCATGGCAAAGTGTGCCGAAATGAGGTCTAACTCTTCTTATCAGTAACTGAAAGTTTGACGTATTTACCAGGGCTGAATGTATTTTTAGTATTTAAATCATATAGTGACTGTCATTATATTCCACGTGAAAGGGAAGCCAATACCTTCACCGGATTTGTGAAATGGGGACGACAAAAAAAGGGGTACTATATATGCATGCCACATGTCAATCTTGAAAATGTACTGTATGCGAGTTTATTATACATGTAAACACAGCTTGTATTGATTGTCAATGGATCTAGTTGTAACTCAGGCAATGCCTTTCTAATAATCCTTGCAATAATGATGGCGTGCGGGTGCGCGAGTAGAATTATGTGTTTTTGCACCCATGGAAAGAGCAATACCTGTAATTTAAAATGAAACGCAATAAGGTGACATGAGTCGGTCACTTGGATACCCAGCACTTTACTATGTTATGAAGCACTTAATATGTGGGGACTGTTGCTGTATGTGTCAACACTGTACAGTAGACGGTGTCGTCATTTGCTATGTTTTATTCGTCCTGCAAAGAGTGCCTTTCATTAAACGTGTATCCTGAATGTGTGACGTTTCGTTGCAAATTTCATTTCTGGGATGGTATGTACCTGTGATCACGTGAATTTAAAGGGGAACTACTGTTTTTTACAACCTGGACCTTATTTCTAGCATAAAATACGATCGTTTACTCACCCGTACAAGTTTTGTGTCATTTGCACTCGTTCAGGAGATAATTAGATCAGCGTATATCCATATAGTGGGAGTGACTGGGGCACCGAAACGCAGCCTCTAAATAACGCATTATCTGCCGCGAAACTCGTTCATTTCGCCAATATTTTGTTATGATACGCTTGTGCTATTCCCCGTTGAGTCCGGAGTTGCCTGTTATCATCATCTGATGTCTTCCGATGTCTTCTGACCTGGACGATGTCATCTCTGAGCGCTGCAAGCACCCTCGACGGTCGGCTTGTTTACCTGTAATTTGCTACTGCTAGCTTTTTACAACATGGCTGAATATTTTTCCGATTCTGAGGTTGTGGACGAACCATAGCAGTAGCAAATTACAGGTAAACAAGCCGACAGTCGCGGGTGCGCGCGGTGCTCAGAGATGACATCGTCCAGGTCAGAAGACATCATCCTGGGTCTGTAGATTGACTTACAGGTATGATAACGGGTAACTCCAGACTCACCAGGGAATAGCATTAGCGTATCATAACAAAATATTGGTGAAATGAACGAGTTTCATGGCAGATAATGCGTTATTTAGAGGCTGGGTCTCGATGCCCCAGTCACTCCCACTATATGGATATACCGTACGCTGATCTAATTATCTCCTGAACAAGTGCAAATGACACAAAACTTGTATGGGTGAGCAAACAATCATATTTTATGCTAGAAATAAGGTCCTGGTTGTAAAAAACAGTAGTTCCCCTTTAAGGCTTTTAAAACGTTGTGTGTTTAATAATAATAGTAATAATAATAATACTAATAGTGATGAATTGAGGAGAGTCAGTGCAAGGCTTCGGGGCTGAATGCTCATTATCGCCTCATAGTGGAGCTGATAAGTTCATTTTTTCACTACCATACTTCACTTAGTGATACAATTATGAAATTTGGTACATACCTTCTCCATAGCCTAACTAAAAGAAAATCCTGGGTGTCCACTCAAAATTTCAAAATGGCGGCTGTTTTTTCAAGATGGCCGCCAGGGAAGGTCTTAGCGAAGGGTGTTTTTGCCTTTGGTAATCTTTTGATCACATTTTTTTTGTTTAACATACTTTAAGTAGAGTACATATGCACAAGTATGATGTATTTCTGTTAAAGAGGTCATATGGCATGTATAAACAAAGATGGCGTACAATATGGCAGCCAAAATCATGAAATTATATTGTCCAAAAATATGTTCAGCATAGAAAAATGCTCTTTTATCACACCACACCATCACTACAAATATTTTTACTATAAATCTGCATGTCTAAGTTCAGTTTTGCATGTCTAAGTTCAATTTATGTGGTGGTGCTTTAGTTAGTTTTAGTTTAAAAGAGTGAATGTCAGCGCACAACCAGGGCACACTGGTGACTTCACTGCTGTGTAACTCAGCATGGTGTTCAGTGTCAGCTAATCTTACTTTACTAATGCTGTACCTAGCTTTACTAACTCCAAAATGGTAGACTAGTACTAGTTGTAGTGTAGTTTAGTTTAGTTTAGTGTCCCAAATGCTGTCTAATAGCCCCATATCAATTAGCTCTTAGGAAGTAATTGGTAGATTTGTTAGACAGCCGCACCTGAATTGACAGGGTGTGCCAGCGCGGGAGAGCCGAGCCAAGGGTAAGTGGGGCTATACATGGCTTTTTCATGTACTTACAAGCACATGAGCAGGCCAATGCTTTAATCAAGGGTGATGGTGGAGCTATTGGGCTCACTGAAAATCCATCAGCCCTGAGGAGATGGATGGTCTCTGGTCCTGAGGTGAGTCATCTAGTGTCCCTCTATGAAAGTGAGGCACAGATGAAAGAGGCCAATGATCACTCACTTCACCATGAGCAGACTCTACATGCTCAGCAGACATTTTTTGACAGGGTCCAGAAACTCTCTCAGGTCCTACAAGACTTGGGAAACCCTTTCCAGGAAGACAGCACAGAGCTGTTCACAATAGACTCCAAAGATGTTGCTCATCCCAGCTCTGCTGAGCTTGTTCACACTCACATGGATAAAGGCCAGAAAAAGTACCAAGACTTTGTGAAAGGCTTGGCAGAAAATCCAACCTCATTCTACGCGCCCATCAAGAAGAACAGGCTTGACTTCTTCTCTCAAGATAAGCCTACTACAGCGTCATCAAAACAGAAGCAGCTGAAAGAAGAATGTCAGCTGTTCTCCAAACTATTCATTTCTTGTCAGAGCAGGGAATGTGACCTGCAGGAATTCTTTCAACACGAAAATCAGTCGTTCCCTGCATCTTTGAGTGAGGGTGGAAAACTTTACAGCTGTCAGAAGTCCCAACTCACATCCATACTAGAGAAACAAGTTCCACTTCCAGACCAAGAGCCAGAGTCTGATGACATCATCATTGATGGTTCAGCCTTGGTCCATGCACTGCCACCCAAAAGGTCTAAGAGTTTTGGAAATTATGCAACTCTTGACTTTTTGCCAAGCATTAGTGCCTATGCTGGTACATACAAGACAACACATGTTGTCTTTGATGTGTATAATGCATCAAGTCTAAAGCAAGAAACCAGGTCCAAAAGAGGACAAGGTGGAAGACGCAAGGTGACAGAAAATAACTCCATTCCTTCAAACTGGCACAACTTCCTCCGACACAACAGCAACAAGTCAGAGCTGTTTGACTTCCTGGCAGACAAGATCACTGAGATGTCTGAGCCAAACTTGGTTATTGTGACCAAAGGAGCCGAAGTGCTCAGCAATCACAAAGTGAGTCTGCTTGAACTAAACAACTGTTCTCACGAGGAGGCAGACAGCCGCATCTTTGTCCATGCCAGATATGCTGCATCACAGGGGAGCAAATCTATCATGGTCAAAGCCAATGACACAGATGTCCTTGAAATTGGCCTAAGTATGTTCCCAATTCTGCAAGGCATAGGTCTGGAGAAGCTGTGGCTCGCATTTGGCCAAGGTCAGAGCCTTCGGTGGATAGGTATTCACAACCTGTACAACAATGTTGGTGCAGAGATGGCTAAAGGCATGCTATTCCTCCATGCATTTACAGGTTGTGATGTTGTCTCAGCCTTCAGAAACAAAGGAAAGAAAACAGCCTGGCAAACATGGAACATATTTCCTGAAGCCACCTCAGTCTTTTCTAAACTGAGCAAGTACCCAGCAGCCATCGAGGATGCTGACATGAAGATTCTGGAGAGGTTTGTGGTACTCATGTATGACAGGTCAAGCACTCTAGACAGTGTAGATGAGGCCAGACTTGACCTATTTGCCAGAAAACAGAGACCTTATGAAGCCATCCCTCCAACCAGAGCAGCTCTGCTCCAACACACCAAACGCTCAACATATCAGGCAGGTGTATGGGCTCAGGCAATTCTGCGCCAGCCAGAAGCAGAGAGTCCTGCTGACTGGGGTTGGGAAAAGGTTGGTGAGGAATGGAAAGTCTTCTGGACAGCCATCTCTCCCATTGCAAAAAGTTGTGAACAACTCACTAAATGTGGCTGCAAGTCTGCCTGCCATGGCAGATGCAAATGCTACAGGCTTGGGCTGGCATGTACAGCTTTATGCAGCTGCAAATGTGAGGTGTAAGTAGCCTCTGGAATGGCCGCTTGTTATTTTTTATTTATTTTATTATTTATTATTTATTTACCTTTTAGTTTTTAATGTCAGTGTCAACATCATAACCACATATCACAAAAAATTGGGCACTGAAAGTGTCTAAAATGGTCTAAAATCGGTGCAATTGGCGGCCATCTTGAAAAATGGTGGCCATCTTGAAATTTTGCGTGGATACCCAAACTTTTCAAAAGAGTGGGTTATAGTGAGCACTTGTGCCAATTTTCATGTTTGTATCACAAACTGAAGTATTTTTTCACTTATCAGCTCCACTATCATGTTGGCTGTTATTAACGCCTCCTCGCTGCTGGTTCTTGGTACTGATATCATAATAGCATCTCTCTCCAGCACTCTCTGTCAAAAAAAAAATAATCTACCCAATGACTCCTGCCTGAGAATGTGTCACATCACAAGACAGGAAAAAGAACCATATTTATTTATTTATTGAAATATTTATATTTGCTGTCATGTTGTAGACGGCAGACTGGAGGAGCAGACGTTTGTTTCACTGCGTGTACTCTAACAGGAGGCCAGTTAGCTAATGGAGAAGTGACAAGAATAAAGCCCCGGCTAACAATGTGATAAAATAATCATAACAGAAGTTGTGAGTTTTTACTGGCATCTGTGATATTTATCAAAATTGTGCAGTAGTCACATTAGTGTCATAACTCCTCACTACACGAGGACATTCTAGTGCCGTGTGCTTGACAGCGCTGTTGTCTGGGATCGTTTCAAAAGCAAAAGCTCCAAATTAAATATGCAGACCTAATGAATCATTTATAAGATTAACTTTCTTGGCCTCCCAGGCTGGGATCTGGCAGTTTCACTTGATGCTTTACTGTCCCATACAGTCGCAGCCTGTGTGCGTGAAGGTTTTCCCGAACTGATTTTCTTTTTCTTATTTTTGTCTCAGTGAGACAAAGCTGTTGCGGCCCTTTGACACTGACTGCGTTTTGCCGTCTTCCCAGAGGAGGATTGTTCGCTCCCTCACTAGTTAACACTCAGGTCAGCAGGCCGGCACTTCTTGCCCTGCTGATCACTGATCGCACAGTGATATCCTGAAGACAAGGCCTGATAGCATTTTAGCATTTAACACACAGTTGGCTCCGGCAAGGTCAAAGCCAATGTGAGGCCGTCATTTATAATTCATCGGGTGTTCCATGAAGAGATCACGTCCGTCCTGCCTTTGATGCAGATTCACCCCAAGAAATCCATTGAAAGAAAAGCAGATGGTCCAGTCACTGTCACATAGCAGACTGTACTGCAACCCTTAATGGATCTAAAAATATCACCGCTGCATGACTCTGTTCTTCCTTTTACTCTCCGAGCTGGTGGCAAGCGGTGGCCCACTGCGTTAAGGGAAACAATGGACGAGTCTCACGCAAAAGCTCAGACAGCGAGTCTCACATCAGTAGATTGGGTTACTGTTTTGTCAGCAGCCAATTTCAGAGCTGCAGAGACAGCAGCCTGTGTGCTGAAGTTGGCGTACTCCAGAGGGCAAAGTCACTCGGAGCTCTGCAGCTTGTGTTTGTATTAAATTCTTCAAAAGTGTCCAGTTTCTTCCGGGGACTTTTAACTCTTCGTCACAGAGCGTACAGCAGCGTCAGGATGACCTTGTGTTTATGATCAGTGTGGACACAGTTTGGATTTGGAGGACAGCAGGTGTAATGTGGAGTGGCAAAGCAGTCCTTGTGGTTTTATTATTGATTGGAGTTCAGCTGTGCTGTGCTCACCTACAGTATTACTTGAGCCATTGATTTGTGCCCTGACTTTGCTGACCAAGAACATCCAGACGTGGGTTTCACATTACTTTTATAGCTACTTCATTAACCGTGGGGCTAATACGACAAAAGCCAAAAAAATAAATGAATAAAAATTTCTAAACGGTGCATTATAAGAAATAAACAGCATATTGTTTTGGCAAACTAAGCTTGCAAGGGTCTCCATCTGCTCTCTCAGCACTAAGATGCAGGAAGGACAGGTGGACACGCTCTGCATCTTAGTGGGGTTGGGATCAGGCATCCGGAAAAAGCGTGGGAACACACAGAGGGAACTTGTTTGGGAAGTAATTTACTTGGAAATCCCTGTTTTTAAAGAATCCCAAACACAGCCCAATTTGAAGGTATCACGTGAATCTGTTTCAGTGAATCTTATATTATGCAATAACATATAACCTGAGTAACGTGTGTTGAAAAGAAGACAATGAGAGGAAAGCGGAGACAGATGGTTTGTCACTTTGGCCACACTTGTCGTTTAATTGCACAGACTTAACAAGCGACTGACCACAACGCATCTGGAACAACCCCAAAACGCAGAGCTCACATTACCCAGAAGCCACTCTTTCCAACAGGCGCCGTGTGTCTTCCTAATACAGAAGCACAGAAATTACAATGGCGCGCGTAAAAACTACATGACACATGTTTTTTTTTTTTTTTTTAATCATCATATTCTATAAAAATAACAATGACGTGATCATACTAACAAGGAATCCTGTGTAAGAAAAACCTGGTATATCATATTTCTCTGTATCACAGATCTCTCTTTGTTGTATTTACTTTTCAGTCCTACGCTACAAACAGTCTGCTAGCTAGCAGTAGCGGACTGTCAAAAGAGCCACTTTTGGTAAATGGCAAATGGTCTTGTTTTTGCCCCGTCGACAAAACATAATTGACCATGAAGATAACACAGCTTGTAAAGTTTTCAGTGGCCTTGTGCTTGACGGACTTTGCAGACAGTGACAAATTTTCTTTATGAGTTCAGAGAATAGTTGTTCTCATGTCCTCATGCCATCCTGCAAACGGCATTCCACGCCTTACCATCTCCAAACTCTAGTTGAATTTGGAGACTTGATCCACTTCTTGAAAGTATATTTAGCTCTGCTCAGCTCAGTTCCAAAATCACTACTTTTATCTCATCTCTGGCTTGCCACTTTTCAGCAAATGCTCTTCGCTTTTTCTGGAAATGTCTTTCAGCACTACATTTTTGGTTGTATGCTATTTTATCGACACAAATCAGGCACACAAGTAAGCCGGCATCGTTGGCAGCGCTAGTAATTTAATCTGTCCTCACAGAATCAAATTTTTACTTTGCTTCTTTTGGATTAATTCACGGTTCGCTTATCAAGGGTGAGGGTCACAAACTCAAGAGTAACCACCTGCAGCGATAGGCGCTGGGCAGTAGACGTAGTAGGATGTGATACATACTTTAGCAAATATTAAAAATAAATAAATAAGAATATTTCAGTGTCACAGTATCACCACCTACATAGATGAAAATAAAATAAAAATTACAGTTATTTATATACGTGCAAACCTAAAAGCTAGAGGGAGCCATCGCAAAGGTGCTGTAGAACTTGTAGGCTAGAAAGAACCCAGACCAATATTAAATTTATGAAAGTAAAGATAGTTTGTCTTTGCACCCCTACAGGCTAAATCAAGCTAACAAGTAACACAAGTGACCTGTTTCACAAACTGGCAAATGAACAGCGCAGACCTCTTATTGTCTTATTATAACATAACTTATTGTTAAAATAGTTCCATACCAACTCTGTCCAAAGACTAAAACTCAACATTTTATTTATATAGAGCCTACACTGCGAATCTATTAAAGCAGAAAAAAGCACTGCAGTCCCCTCGTGTTTAAAGAAATTCCTGAGCCCTAATTTTAAAATGAATGTACTGATTATATTTGTGAGCTAATGGCTAAACAGGCTAAAGAGGTAGAAAGGCGCTGATTAACTTTGACAACGGCGACAAAGCGGCTTTACCCCTGCCAAACTATACTGCAAATAACTTATTTATATCTGCACTCTCTCAACCTTTTAAACCTAATTATATTTCTTAACCTATTAATCTACTACGTGTTTACAGACTTGACTGTTGCAGAAGGTGCCAGGAAATATAAAACCGTGTTACACACTAACAGATTCTCTCCTGTATTTTCCTTTGAGTGATATGACACTCATGTGATCCCGATTGAGAAGGTGTCTTCAATAATTCAAATGACATTTTGATCCACTTAAATAATTCAGCCTCTAGGAAAAGTTTGTGTTTACGAGCTTTCAATAAATCAAATGAGCCTCTAGAATTTGCGTTGTAGTAAATCAGTAAAGCGTTTAAGGTATATTATGTGAACAGATGATTTGTGATTTTGATGTGGACGTTAATGGAGTTGTTGTGTTCTCCAGTGCCTGTTTGGTCGCTCTGTTTTGCTCTGCCTGGGTGAACTAATGCCCATCTGTCATTTTAAGATTGGAGAGTGGACTCCCCAGACGGAGAAAGGGCGAGCAATGATTCAAGGAGATAAAGATTTACGACAGGTAAACGCACGGTGACTGCTCCGCTGCGGTGAGTCAGCCCTGGAGGTCAATGACCAGACCTTGTGGGACGAAATGTGAGTCTCACATTTGTCCAGCTTAGCGCCTATAAAAAATGAAGAAGGTGACCTAAAGTATCACCTGGGGATGAGACAGTAGACAGTGTGGTTGCCTTCGGATGACCGGAGGGTGTTTTCCACATCTGCAGCGGCCAGGAATATTTAGAAAGTCTGATTAGAGAGCTGATACTGCTGCTCATCAGGCTGTAGTGCAGTAGAGAGAAGTACTGCTATGTCCTATATGTACACAGCTGGAGACGTGTATACAGTGTGTGTTATGTAGAGACAGGCTGTCAGCTCTGCGTTTAAAGAATGTAGACAGTATGGTTGACAGTGGGAGTAATGTCCAAAAAAGTTGTATGTAATGTACAGATATTAACCGTATGCATTATTGACATCGGATAGAAGGATTTAAATTCTCATTATAAATTCCAAAAAAACACAACCTCTTCCTGGAAGACTTTGCTCTCCATTAAACTGGGGAATAATCTCGTGTGACGTCATAACGGGCAGCTTGGTTTGCCGTCATTTGGTAAATGGTTGACAGCTCATCGAAAGCGAAAATAATTAGATAACTGGTTTGATAAATACGTGCGAGAATGCAGACGTGGGAGGGACATTTTCAGACTTTGCATGTCGGATGATGAGAATAAATCGATAGGACCTCTAAGTAATGAGCTATACAAAGGTCATGACCAACTAATCAGCAAAATATCTGATGACTGAGTGATGAAAGTCATTATGTATTTCCAAAAAGTCTCTGGTTCTGTCAGGTGTCATGATTTGCTATTTTTAGGTTACATTTGTATCACAGAAAATGCATTGGTTATTGGTCATTTTTCAATGAATGACTCTATTCTATGCAGTTTATATATATATATATATATATATATATATATATATTGCGAAACATTAAATGTACCAGAATTAGTATGAAATCACGTGCAAGACTTCTTGTATTTTATATTTGATGTCATGTAGCGGCATGTGGCTGTGATGATGTGTGGTTGGAACAAGCATCTACAGGATAAAATGCACCATTGCTGTGTGTCAGGATCCAAGAGGTACAAGTCATAATCTGGTGAGGAAAACTGAGCAGCTACAGCTGTCAGAAAGATACAGAAATATGTCAATGGAGAAAGTAGTGTTGGATTAAAACACAGAAGTCCCAGCACTGTACAGATAAATCAAGGAGAAGCTGTTTTGACAGTGTTTAGTGTGACACCTTGTGGCCTCTTTGTGATACTGCACACAGTTTAAAGGCAATCTGACCAATACAATTGCAAAAAACAACAAAATAATCATCTTCCTGCGTATGATGTAATTTTGTCATAAAATACAACCATAAAAAAAACAGTATAAATTTACATTTTCTAAATTAGTTCCAATAAAAACTGTGTACCTACTATACCATTTAACAGAGGGGGCATTTGTGGCAGGACAGTTGTATCAGACTGCATTAGATTTTGTTGTGTATCTAATAAACTGGCTATCTAATGCACTTTCTGTGGATTCATTTGTATTTACAGGATAGGATTCAATCAAGTCATTTTAATCCCATGGAGTCGTGCACATTGACTAATTTTATACTATAGAAAAGTTTGTAAAACCTGAACTTACCACTTGTACAAGCAATTACGACTTAACATTTTTTCTTCTAGCATAAAATGATTATTGTTATAAGGGTGAAACTGAGCTCACATAATAAATAATGAAACTAGCTCTGCCTTTCTGTTTGATAGAGATTCAGTGTTTCCTGTAAACAGGACAGATAAGAGATTACTGATTAAGTCAGTTTCACCTGTTGTAAAAACTCTCGGTCAATAGGGAAATAAGTACCGGGCAGGAGCTCTCTTTGAATGTATGCCAATAGTTTATAGTTTATTCTAAACACAACCTCTTCCTGGAAGACTCTATCAAACTGTAGGAATTACACAACCTTGGGAATCGTCTCATGTGAAGTCATAAAAGGCTGCTCGGTTTGCCGTCATGTGGTAAATGGTTCACAGCTGTTCAAAAGCGAAAATGGTTTGATAATTGGTTTGATAAATACGTGTGAAAATGCAGATATGGGAGGTATATTTTCAGACTTTGCACGTTGGATGATGAGAATAACTCGATAAGAACTCGGAGTAATGCCCTATACAAAGGTCATGACCAACTAATCAGCAAAATATCTGATGACTGAGTGATGAAAGTCATTATGTATTTCAAAAAAGTCTTGTCAGGTGTCATGATTTGCTATTTTTAGTTTACATTTGCATCACAGAAATTTTTTTTGGGGGGGGGGGGGTATTTATTGGTCATTTTTCAATGAATGAGTCTGTTAACAAAGGAAATAATCAGAAGTTCAGACGTCAGTGATGAAAATAATAGTCGGCTGCCACCATATTAGCGTTGCAGCTGTTGTTATGAGGCTCCTCTAAATGTTACCTGCTATCCCTGTATTATAAAATACTTCAGCTGTATCACAGCAGCTTTCTACCTGGGGTCAAGGTCCACCACGGCTAACTAAAGTGGATTTTCTAAGATTAAAACCACAATTCTTCTCCACTAAATGGCATTTATCTTTTCTGATTTAGGTCACTTGTAATAATTACCCCTTTATTGAAAGATAACAGCTTTTCAGGCCTGTAACATGATTTAAATGACACAGAGGCACCAGTGTGTTGAACCCTGTGAGGAGAGGCCCTGCAGATAATAGATACACTATATTACCAAAAGTATTCGCTCACCTGCCTTTACTCATTCTATGAACTGAAGTGCCATCCCATTCCTAACTCATAGAATTCAATATGATGTCGGTCCACCTTTTGCAGCTATTACAGCTTCAACTCTTCTGGGAAGACTGTCCACAAGGTTGAGGAGAGTGTTTATAGGAATTTTTGACCATTCTTCCAAAAGCGCATTGGTGAGGTCACACACTGATGTTGGTCGAGAAGGCCTGGCTCTCAGTCTCCGCTCTAATTCATCCCAAAGGTGTTCTATCGGGTTCAGGTCAGGACTCTGTGCAGGCCAGTCAAGTTCATCCACACCAGACTCTGTCATCCACGTCTTTATGGACCTTGCTTTGTGCACTGGTGCACAGTCATGTTGGAAGAGGAAGGGGCCCGCTCCAAACTGTTCCCACAAGGTTGGGAGCATGGAATTGTCCAAAATGTTTTGGTATCCTGAAGCATTCAATGTTCCTTTCACTGGAACTAAGGGGCCAAGCCCAGCTCCTGAAAAACAACCCCATACCATAATTCCTCCTCCACCAAATTTCACAGTTGGCACAATGCAATCTGAAATGTACCGTTCTCCTGGCAACCTCCAAACCCAGACTCGTCCATCAGATTGCCAGATGGTAAAGCGTGATTCATCACTCCAGAGAACGCGTCTCCACTGCTCTAGAGGCCAGTGGCGGCGTGCTTTACACCATTGCATCCGACGCCTTGCATTGCACTTGGTGATGTGTGGCTTGGCTGCAGCTGCTCGGCCATGGAAACCCATTCCATGAAGCTCTCTGCGTACTGTACTTGGGCTAATCTGAAGGTCACATGAAGTTTGTAGCTCTGTAGCAATTGACTGTGCAGAAAGTCGGCGACCTCTTTGCACTATGCGCTTCAGCATCCGCTGACCCCTCTCCGTCACTTTACGTGGCCTACCACTTCGTGGCTGAGTTGCTGTTTTTCCCAAACGCTTCCATTTTGTTATAATAGAGCTGACAGTTGACTGTGGAATATTTAGGAGCGAGGAAATTTCACGACTGGATTTGTTGCACAAGTGGCATCCTATGACAGTTCCACGCTGGAATTCACTGAGCTCCTGAGAGCGGCCCATTCTTTCACAAATGTCTTGTTTCACAGTCTGCATGCCTGAGTGCTTGAATTTATACACCTGGGGCCAGGCCAAGTGATTAGAACACCTGATTCTGATCATTTGAATGGGTGAGCGAATACTTTTGGTAATATAGTGTAGATGCACTCACTGGCCACTAGGTAAACCCTGCTAGTGACGGATCGGGGCCCCTTTTGTCTTCAAAACTAATTGCCGCACATTCAGAGTGCAAATCTCCCGTTCCACCACATGTCAAAGATGAACTATTGGATCAAGAACTGATGACTGTGGAAGCCACTTAGATAGATAGAGAGATAGAGAGATAGAGAGAGATAGGGTGAGAGGTGGAGAGAGAGGGTATGGTCCTTTTTAATAGACTGTAGTTCATTCTTACAAGAATAAACTATTTACAATCGTGTAAAGCAAACACTGTTTCCTCTAAATCCGCCTCTAAAAGGAAGTGAACTGTTACTTCCTGTGAAACGTGGCCGGGCTGTCGTATGGAGGGGGACTTTTGGAGCAGGGCCGAGAGCGAAACCGTAAACAAGTCTGGATTCTGACGTCTTCGTCCACGCATGCAAAGCAGGAAGACAGGTGATGTTTTTCCCATTCTCCGCCCTCCGCCCCCTGACGGTAGCTGGACGCAGGTGAGAGGAGGAGGAGGAGGTGGAGGACGACGGCGAGCGACGTGTCCGAGCATGCGCGGAGTGAGAGTCTTTACCGAGCAGGTAGAAAAAGTCTGGAGGGGTTCGTTCATGAGTCACACAAGTGATTAATCCAACCCGCAGCGAGCTGGACACTTAACATAAATCTTAGCAGGGAGTTAAACGGCTTTACTGCGAGAGAAGGTGAGTCTACAGAAACATCCTTACAGCTTTATAACCACAGACATACACACATTCTTCTTCTGTACGTACGCGTCTCACTTCCTCTGACTTTAGAGCTGGATTTAAAAACGCATAGACTGCTTCTATAGATGTTTTTTTTTTTTTTCCTCCCCTCTGAATTTATATGAGAAATTAGTTAGAATAATCAACAAGATCGTACAGAAAAGCAGTAGTTCAGCCTCTCAGATACAAATGTTTGCTTTTTGCTCCATGTTTCCCTTCGGGCTTTGTACAGTTCACGAGACAAACCAGGCTGTTAACATATGTCAGCGTAGTCTATAGACTGCATCACATTACATATGTTTTTATTTTACATTTAACAGCAGATAGCGGTTGAACTGGGGCGACACAGTGACGTGGTGGTTAGCGCTGACTGATGCCTCACAGCAAGAAAGTTACGGGTTCGAATCCGGGCCGACTGGCGCCTGTCTGTGTGGAGATTGCATGTTATCTCCAGTGTTTGCGTGGGTTGTAAATTGGCCTAGGTGTGCATGTGAATGCTTGGTCTCTCTGTGTTACCCCAGGGTGTACCCCGTCTCTTAGCCGATGACAGCCCCGTGACCCTTTGGGACCCTTCAGAAAATGAATGAATAATAGTTGAACTGTAAATAACAATAGTTTTCATATCTGCACATTGCTGTTTGTTTTGTTTGAGCACCACTTCAAAACTCAAAGAGACAAGCTGGCAGTAACTGTTGTCTTAACAGTTTTGCTTGAAAGTATTTTTATATGCATTTAGCTCTGAAGCATTCTCTCTCTCATGTTTATTATCTGAATTGATTTCTGACTTGAGACGGCACAAGCGTCATGCAAAAGAAACTATTGTGGTTCTCTTCTTCTTCTCAGAGTTCGCCATGGCAATGCAGGACACGCAACGGCCTATTAACGGCCAGCTGATTTCTGTGCCTCACAAGGACACAATCCGTCTGCTGGAGGTTTACGTCAAGCGTAGCCTCAGCCTAAATGACGGCTCGTTGGGGACTGGGTCCGCTGAGAGGAAAGGGAAGTGGGTGGCCATGCCAGTGAGGCAAAGACGACACTCCAGTGACCCGTCCCTTCACTTGGCCGAGGGATTTAATGAAAATGATATTGCCGTGTGTTCTGCGGTTGAACCTCCCACAAAGCAGCCCGAGCCGGCTCCTGAAGAATCTGAGAAACCCACCAAAAAGTCAAAGAAGATCAAGAAGCCCTCGTTTTGGAAATCTGTCATGAGCTTTTTCTCTCGGTTGGGTAATGAGGACAAAGAAGAAGAGCAGGACGCCCCGTCAGATACGACCGAGGCCTCTGACTCTGCGACCACCTGCCTGCCGGTGCCCGCAGCCACTCTACAGAGGAAGTCCACGAGAAAAAAGTCCTTAAGAAGAAGGTTCTCAAAAAGGCGTCTGTCTCTGATCAAAATAAACAAAGCCGGTAAAGATCTCAACCCTGCTGACATCACCGGAGTTGAATGTAAGTTCGTGGATAAATGAACTTTATTCAGTGTTGACACGTTATCACATCACTGTTGCATTAGTTCTCCATCTGTGTGCAGTTTTCATTTATTTATTTATCTCTTTTTGCAGAAGTTCCTTTATAAATAACCACGCTATTTCTTTGCAGCCGTTGTCAGCGTTGAACCAACATACTCTTACTATGAGAAGGTGTCAGAAGAACTGGAAAGAATCGTCCACGAGGTTCAAGTACAAGAGGAAGTTGAACGTCTTTCAGATGGTGAGAAAGTGTTTCTCGTTTATTTCAGTGAGCTGAGTGTGAAAGCCAAAGCATTGGCAGTGTTTAAATTATTTGAAACAATATTGGCAGCAAATTTGGATCAATTCAAATGAAGCACACACATTTAATATTGCTATAACGAATTGAAAGTGAAAGTTAGGCTGACTCTCTGCTTTTTGTAAGATTAAAAGTAGATTGTGGTATGGTGACTTCTGTGTGCCTTACACTTCCCCTTTTTTGTCTTTGGTCTCAGAAGAAGTAATCAACAGGATCATTGCCTTGACAAAGGAGCAAGGTGATGCCATAGATGACAAGGTTGGTATTTAAAGCTATTTTGAGTTATTTTAAAAGGTAAAAAAGGTTATTAAAAAAGGTAAATATGTTGGTAATACCTGCAGGAGTGTGCTTCCTCTCACATAGTCTAGTTATTTATAAGATCACATATAGGTCACTGGTTCAACAGAAACCAAAATGTCACAAATAAACTATAAAAAAGAAGCTAATGAGTACAAGCACCATGGCACGACTTTGTGGCGATAGTGTCGGGCAGCAGTGACTTATTAGTGACTTATTAAAATTTCCTTGACCATTCTTTACAGCTGTTTAATGGTTTCTGTTTTGTTAACAACAGCAAAGAGAAAAGAGGAAGAGGTTAAGTGTGTCAGATGTAGAGTCGTAAAACCTGCTATGCAAAACGCAGCATGTGACTAATACAGACGCTCAAACTTCTGTTTTTCATCAAGCTCGTATTTCACAAGGCGATTATAGACACGTCCAGGGCGGAAAATGAAGAGTCAATCTGGATTTACACCAAATTAGCTTCTTAAATGTGAGGATTAGCTGCTTTACTTTGTCTTATGTGATCGTAAGGTGACTGTTATTGTGAACTTTTGGTTGCACAAAACAAATTGCAACCATGTCAGTGTTGGCTTTCGAGGATTGCGGTGGACGTTTTAAATTACTTTCTGACGTTTTATACACCCAACAATCAATACAACGTGAAAATTAATGGAAAATTTATCCATAATGAAAATAATCATTCGCTGAAGCCAAAATAAAGATGATTTCTCCAGCTGCAAATAACTATCGCTAAATAATTTCTCAACATTATTTGTCCTCATTTTCAAGTATTTTGTGTTTGCTTCATACCTATTTTAAATTGTAATGGTGTATATTTTTAATTTCTAAACTAAAAATCCCCAGTTTGTTTCTGACTGAGCTCTTCTCCTTGTCTCCTGCACAGCTCAAAGATAACCCAGCCCTGGCCGGCTTCTTCCAGGGGATGTCGTACTCGGCCTTCCAGAAGATGGCCGATGCGTATTTGGAGAAAGAAGCGACGCCAACCAACAATCCTCCCACCGTCCTACCGACTGCGCCAGAGCTGGTCAAACTGGCCTTCACGCTCGACTTCACGGCCAGGATAGCCGGCCTCTCCAAACAGAATATAGGACACATTACTGGTCTGGGGAACCGTTACCTGCAGGACCGATTTGAGTACAGACAGGTAAGCATGGTGTTCTTCTCTTAAATTGTGTAATTTAATACAAATTTATCGGTTCTTTGCCTTAATTTAGTTTCTGTAAACAGAGTGTATTTAGAGTACAACTGTAACAGAGCAGACATTGCCATACTAAGAGGTTTATATTAAGATTTCTATTGTCTCTTACAGGCATGCACTGATCACCCATGGTCCGACAGCGACGACTAAGATAGATGCGCTTAAAAACAAAACTGCAAGTGAAATCTTTTTAACTTTTCGAAATGCCATGGATGCTGTGAAAGATGTGTTGCAAGTTCCTCTGTACAAATATATTTTATAAAAAACACAAGGTGCCTCCTAACACACATTTTAAAGCCTTAAAGAGACACTCAAAATTGTTGCTGTCTTTGTTTATTTCTATTTCTGTGTAAATTTGGAAGATCAGCTTAGAAACTGCACTTCCAAAGCAGAAAAACGAGTGGTTCTACAGGAAACACTAAACACGAAATGCTGTTTTGCCAAATGAAATTGTGAACATTGATTCAGAATGGTACAAAAGAGCAGTGCAATAACTTCTCACGTACTGTTTATAAGCTAGGGAACTTGGTGCAATATTTTTCTCATACCATTTCTGGTATCTAGCTCATCTGAAATGTGACTTTATGAATGCTGGCGTTCATATTACCAACTCAAATAAGAGATATATAATTTAATGTTTAAATGTGTATTTTTACCATTATGAAGTTAGGTATTTTTTACAGTATATACATTACTGTTAGGATTTATTCTTTGTTCATTTAAGTTATGTTTCTATAACAATGCAACAAATAAAGCTATAAAAAAATTCTGTTTTCTGATATTTGTCACATTTTGTCTGGAAAATAATAATCCTGAAAGTGATTATCCATTACTACTGCTCCACTTAATGGGGGAACACGCAATCTAATAGAAAGACTCAAAACAGCTCGAGGCTGATTTGTAACTGCTTGGACTTGTATAAGGTGGAGAAAAGACATTTGGTTCAGAGTAACTCTTTTTGTCCCCAAGAGGAATCAGGCTATCAAAAACAGACAGGTTAACTACTGACAGACACGTGCAACAGGTGACAAGGGTCCTAAGTAGACATTTAAGGGGCCACAAGCCAAACTTCAGGGAGCAGTGATCCAGGAAGCATAAAATGTGGAGCAGTTAACAAGACCTTGATTCAGCCACACCTGCTTCTGAACTGCTGAGTCTGCAGCATGTGTCTGGGCATTTTAAATAAATACATTCCCGCCTAATAGGGCGGACATGTCATGGCAGTGACTGCAGCAAAGCATGGAATGTGTGACTAAATGTTCAAATGAGACAAATCACGTACACATTCAGATCATGAAGCTGTTCTACCCTGATCACGATTGTGTTCATGTGTATAACAAATGGTGTAGAAGTTGCTTGAAAGAATCCATAAAAGAAGGCGCCAGGTAATGGTGAAACAGGGTGTAACAGCCCGTCAGCAACATGTTTGAAACATGCAGTGACGGCTTGCACCTGTGCAACAGGTCTGCCAGAAGTAATAGACTCACAAGGGAGTTTTGTGCATCTAGTACAGTGCTACGCAACTCGTGTTTCACGTACACCAGAACAAAGAGCAGGGGCACACGGAGAGACGCAAGGTCGGGATTAACTGCTATGCGGCTTGAACCTATGTGAAATGTAACTGGTTTTATGTGAGAGCACTGAGAGCTTATTGACACGCATGCAGGTGTCTGTCAGGTAAGACAAAAACAGGACGTGAAAGGAAGCAGGTAGTGGAAAAATTATAGCCGTTTCTCCTAATGACTACAACAGTGTTGACGTGTCCAGTGACTAAAGCTGTCACTCTATCAGAGCTGAAATGAGAAATGAATTTACAAAAGGTGAACTGTAAAGTGGAGCAGTGACTCACGCTTCATATTGACAGAAGAGTCTTGGCTCACGGCAGGGAAAGAACACAAGATATTAATAACAATCATGACAGAACTCGTCTCTGCTTTCAGACCACAGCTACAATTAGTGTTATTTCAACTGGTTTCTACAATCTGACATTTCTCACATATTGTGAGAAGCATCTCTTTGTGAAAAATTCCATGAAATCAATCAAATACTGTTGACCTACTTGAATTAATTTTAAGATGTTGAACCCGTTTCACCAGTTCCTTAGTAACTCTGAACATCACACCTAATCTCCTTGACAAGTATAAATTGAACTAACATTCATTCATTCATCTTCTGTAACCGCTTGTCCTGTGAAGGGTTGTCTTTGACATGTCTTTGGATGGTGGGAGGAAGCCGGAGTACCCGGAGAGAACCCACGTAGACACAGGGAGAACATGCAAACTCCACACAGAAAGGCACAGTCGGCCCACAAAACTGTTCAGACGAGATTAAATAAAACTGAATAGTAGGTCAACTGCAATTTCCAATTCCCAATGAAAATGAGTGGTGGCAAACTCTGTATTTGGTTCACCGCTTATCCCTTCAAGTCTGTGCAACTGTGCAACAAGACAACAGACTGGCCGCAGTCTGGATTACACTCGTCTCAACTATTTTCAACAGATAGCAAACAGCTTTAATCACTGATCCCCAGACAATAAACTTCTGTAACGCCTTTGGGAATAATTACACATGAAGAGTGATAAAGGACAAAAAGGCAATGTGTTTTGTGTAAACCTTTTACATTTTTATTGCTTTTAAACACAGAGAAGGCAGATTAATCAAAGAGTCCAAAGCCCATATCTTCGTCTGACTCCTCTGATTCTTCTTTCTTCTCTTCCTTTTTCTCTTCCACTGGAAATGAGGATAAAGACAACAGTCAATGCTAGCCACACTGATATCCACCACAGTCGACTTAATTGATGCTAGTTGGAACTTCAAGCAATACAATGGACATGGTACATACCAGCAGCAGGCGCAGCCCCAGCTCCAGCAGCACCAGCAGCAGCGGCAGGTGCCGCCACAGCACCACCTGCTGGTACGGAGGCTAACTTAGAGAGGCCTGTGGAAAGAAGGCAGACACACTATTTTTAGCTTACGTCCATGCAGGACATCTTTCACTCTGAAGCTGTATGTATAGAAGTTCCTGTACCTGAGTTCATGACTTCATTGATGTCTTTCCCATTTAGCTCAGTAATGACCTGCAGAGATGCAACACAGCGACTTCATTGTGGGGGAGTCGAGAGGCTTTGGAATTGCACAGTAACACAGTTACTAAACTATATACCTTATTTAAGCGTTCGTCATCTGCCTCGATTCCTACGCTGCCCAAGATGGCCTTGATGTCCTTGGCGGAGGGGCTGGTGTTTCCACCGAGCACAGCGAGGAGGTAAGCGGCCACGTAACGCATTCTGTAGAGAGGAGACAGAAAATGATAGGTGAACAATCTGTGTGTGAAGTTATGCAACATTGATGTTAACTCAGCCAAAGAACAGAAGACAAGGACGTATGTTAAATGTCATTTATACGCATTTAGATGGCTTTCAAAAAAATAAGCTGTTTCTGCCAGCATCTGATGTAAATGCTATGGTTTAGAGCAACATATACAATTAATTTATGAGTAAAGTTAATTAGAATTCATCTTTGGGTTGAAAAACATTTAGCAGTCTTGATATATCAACATGGGATCCAGTTAATCATGATGGGATGCTGTCGCCATCTCCTAGATTTAATATTCTCTCTTATCTAAATGTTAACTTGAAATTAATCCATAACTGATATTAAACATATCAGTTTAAGAGGTCCATCTACGAGCACATTTAATAGCTTCTACAGCTTGACTAACGTGTCATAACTCTGCTGAGATTTAACAATGAGCGACTAAATATGTACATGGTTTCAGCCGAGTTTGACGTTAGCATAGCTGACGTTAGCTTTGTCGTCATTATACTTTTATACTTTCACAATGTCAAGTTGAAATTCACCTCCGACAGAAAGAAAAGAATAAAGGGGTTGTTGTTAGAGTTTGTATTTAGTTGCCAGCAGCTGTTTTAACAAGATCTCGAGCTGCCTTAAACCTTGGAATACATGTGATCCACTTCTAACACAAGTAGCATGGCGCCCGGTGTTTGTTGACTGTCCTCCATTTCTGACAGCACACGACAGTGCTTTGCGACACATGTATCGCTGATTAAAACAACCGTCGAGTATGTGTTATGTTTAACACGCAACAAGGACAAAAACGAACCGATAAAACCCTAATTATATTAAGGAAATGTGGACTTACTTTTAAGTCTAAACAGACACGAAACGTCGGTCACGCCAGGAAAACCGGAAGAGGAAGGGGGGCGGTACCGGATGTAGTAGGTGCTTGAGTGCGTCGATTTGATTGGTCCGACTGGATAACAGACAAGTAGGTCGGTATTCTCTATGGGTATTCCAGCTGCACGTAAACGTAATCTACACATTTGATCCAGTTATTTACTACCACTTCACGTATAACATTTACAATAACATTACACCGTCCTTTGTTCATTTTATTTTATAAAATATTGTTTTTATTGTGTTTTTAGAGTGTTTTTTTCTTCATAATTCTTGTTGCAAGCAATGTAACAGAACCATTTTCAGACTATAAATTCTTACAAACAGTCCTTTCCCATATTTTGAATTGCCTCTTCTCTTGAAATCAAATATTTGGTTGGACTGTCTTTAGCTTTGATTACAGCACACATTCACTTGTCATCTTGGAACATGCCCGTACCATCAGGGAAGAAAAAACTCCACTGATGGAATAACCTGGTCATTCAGTATATTCAGGTAGTCAGCTGACCTCATTCTTTGGACACATAATGTTGCTGAACCTAGACCTGACCAACTGCAGCAACCCCAGATCATAGCACTGCCCCCACAGGCTTGTACAGTAGGCACTAGACATGATGGGTGCATCACTTCATCTGCCTCTCTTCTTATCCTAATACCCCCATCACTCTGGAACAGGGTAAATCTGGACTCATCAGACCACATGACCTTCTTCCATTGTTCTAGAGTCCAATCTTTATTCTCTCTAGCAAACTGAAGCCTTTTTTTCTGGTTAGCCTCACTGATTAGTGGTTTTCTTAAGGCTACAGCTATTCAGTCCCTTTCACTATTAAACATAGTAGCCCTGAGTTCTACTGTTGTTTTTCTTTGATTTGATTTCACCAACCGTTTAAGACAGTGATCGCTGATCACTATCAATCAGGATTTTTTTCCGACCACATTTCTTCCTCAAAGATGATGGTTCCCTACTATCCTTCCAGTTTTTAATAATGTGTTGGACCCAATTTAAGTAATTTCTACAATCTCCTTAGATGTTTTCTCTGCTTGATGCATGCCACTGATCTGACCCTCCTCAAACAGGCTGACATCTGTTCCACGACCGCAGGATGTGTCTTTCAACATGGTTGTTTAAGAAATGAGAAGTTACTCATTGCATCAGTTGGGGTTAAAAACCAGCTGAAAGATAATCACCCATGCAGTAATTATCCAACAGGAGGCTCGTACCTATTTGCTTGGTTAGATCCAGGTGGTGACTATACATACATATATATGTTGTGTAAAAAATATACAGTAGTAGCAGCACTGACCACAGTAAATTGATTGTACAACTGTATTTAATCTGCCTTAATGCCAGCAGATGTTTTCTCATGATATTTATAGTACTGTGCGCAAAAATAAAAAACTTAAAAGACAGAACATACAACAGTGACAGATGTATAAAATAAATATAACAAATAAAATAAATGTAAGTAAAAATACTCCATTACCAGCAGGGATTCTTCATAGATAATTTAGTTTCAGCAGATGAAATGTGTCACCAGTTAAAGGCACTTGTATTTTGTTACTTATAGTAACAAACTGCTTATTTATGGATATATAATGGAATTGTTGCTATTTCTGATGCACTTCTTTAGACAGTACTTTATTGTTGTTAGTGGTCAAAGCAAAGCTATTATTAATGTCCACTGTTTGTGTACCAAATCATAATTCATTAGCAAGGATGTAAAGTAAATGTGCAGGACTTGATTTGAGGAGCAGAGTTGTCAGGAGTCATCTGAAAATAAATTGCTGTCTTTTAAATAGCACTACAAACCTTGGAAATATTTACATTGCATGTTGAATTGTCACCAGCCAACACAGAACATATGACTTAGCCTACAAGAGTGTTAGCTTACAAACACTAGTAATTGTCTGGCATGATTACAGCTGCTCTCCTTTATGTATCATTTAACACTTACTCACAACTACACTACATGCTGCAATTAAAAAAATAAATAAATAAAAACAGGAGTGTGATACTGTGGGACAGTGCAACAAGACAATATTTATTTCCATTGATTCAAAATAAGAAATCAGAAATAATGTCCTGAAATTATTATCATCATATTGTCTGTAGTTTAGTTACAAATGGATTCTCTGCTGAGGATTTTTTTTATACCACATGTGCCTGAAACATCGTAGTGCTCTCCTCGAACCACCTACAATTCAGCCAGCTCCTCCTGTCTCTCCTGTCTGAAGAGCCAGTCAAACAGAAAGACAACTGAATCTGACACAAACGCTACAATCTGCTTCACGTTTGTCACATACCACATTTTATAGCAACACTCTCCCAGCAGCATGAGGACAAAAATGACCAGGACCCCAAGGAATATGCGGTCCATGTAGTAGTTTCTCTTTTCGCTGGACGTCCACTGCTCCCTAGGTAGCGCACGGCGAGCTTCGCCGTGTTTGCTGAAACGTATCAAGACTTGTTGTTCGTCCTCCATTTCTTCCTCTGGAGCCTCCAGGTCTTGGCTGCCCTCTGCTCCATCAGCATCAGCATCAGCCATCTTACAGTGTGTCAGCCCGGCAAATATTTGTTTCCTTACGTTGTCTGAGGACATTATTAAAACAAGATATCAGAACTGCTTTAGGAAAGTAAATTAGTGTTTTACAAGAGCCTCATAAAAATACTTCTTACCTTAAATTATTTTTTTTGATTGCACAAAAATTGGGATTCTTGGACTTTTGTCTCCGCATTTACACCATCCTTACGCTCCTTGAGCATTTGTTAGGGCGCTGACCACAAGAGTGTTAGGTGCAAAGCCAGTAAATGCCAAGTTGGTTATGCGGTACCTACCTCACTAAGACGAGGGCTTGGGATTAGACCACACTCAGCAGTTTCAAATCCCTCAGTGAGGATGAAGGTGACAGATGGTAATACACGTATTGGGACAAACAGATATAGAGGGTGAAGGTTTCACATGTTCATAAATCTAAGTTAAATAAATTTCTTAAAGGAGCTCACTGTAAGTATTTAGAGTGGATTTAAATGTATCCAATGACCAACCCTTAAAGGGAGTTTGTTTTAAACCTCAACCTTTTTCTGTATTAAATACTGAATGTATGTAGCGTAAGTGAAATGAAGCAGAAGTCAATTTGATGACAAAGCAGAACTGATGCAGCTCTGGCAGAGGCCTTAGCTTTAGAGTTGTAATAAATCACTTCAGCATAATGCTCCGTGGGTAATTTTCTCAAATGCTTCAGAGCCTTTTCACTATCCTGCCACAGCTTTTAAAATATGCCTTAAACTAGCTGAATTAGTCGAAGAGCTCCCTGCATCCTGTGATAAAAATTGTTTGGCTGAACTGCGTTAACATTGCCAGAGTGAACATTGCCAGGAAGAAAACACACTTTATTATCTACTGATATTGCTCCAATTAATCTTCCTCTACTGACTCTCCTGCTTTTCTTCACATGTTTATTTGTTTATTAATCCTTTATACTAAATCTAATCTGGACATCTAATTTCCCATCAGTCTACCGCTTTTGCCAGCACTGAAAAATCTCAACAAATCCCTAATTACTTTATCTATCTCTGACGTTTCCTCCAGCACTCTTTGAGCATTTAATTTTTGTTTTTGAGCAAATATCTAATGCTAATGTTAGCATGCCAAAGAGCCATCTTAAACTGGTGCTCCCATGGTAAGCTTATTAGCATGATAACGCTGTCAGCGAGAACGGGTTAGCATTTAGTTCAGCCAGCTCACAGACCAGATTGTTAAACTAGGGTTATACGTCTTCAAGAGACCTGTGGAGACCCTACACTGGAACCTGTGCATGCAGCCTAGGCCGTTGTGAGCATACTTGTGCACTGATCATTCATAAAATCAGCCACTAATCAGCTGTGTTGACTTTGAGGCAACTCAGTGGCGAGCAGCTCATGCTGGAGTTGACGCTGAATAAATGTTGAACAGTTTCGTTTACTTGAATGTCTGCAATGCATGAAAGAGAAGAAAGGTCAGAGTAGATGATGTGTAGGAGGCAGGATGAGGGAGAACTTTCTACGTTTGCGTGGCCACTGAGGGACGTGGACAAGGAAATGCATTTTGGACCAGTTGGTCTGCATGACTGCGACTATTAGTTCTATTTCTGGGGAGGTGCACACTACGGCGTTCCTATATAGATCTGACACAGAAGCATAAATCTAGCTTAAGATGTCTTTAAAATTTAACTTGTTAATACAAATAAGAACTGTAAATACTATGTGGGGACGACAGTCAATGTTTTATTCTGGTGAAATGAACAATAAGCTTTTTGAACATGAGATGTTTCTTGCATTACTTACGACGTAGACAAATACATATACAATTCAACATGAATCAATTAAATGAAAAGAGAATTATGCATGTTGAGTGATGGGGATATTACTTGAATCCCCTAATTGCAGGCTCATTTTATCAAGACTTGACTTGAAGGCATGGGAATGGGTCAGAGATACACATGTCCTTGTATTCATTGAAGTGTTTTGCGGCTTCTTCTCAAGGGTTGATCGATGCACTCCCTCTCGAGGCCATGAACAAAGGAAAACTGCAGTCTTTTTTTACATGTCCACTTTCTCAGACACACCTGGAGTGCCTGTGGGAAATGGAGTGGGCTCTGCAGGTTTACATAACATGCAACGGCGAGTGATTTGGAACAGCGTCACACGGAAACGTTTCATCCTGAATGCATAAACCATCGGGTTGAGGGCTGAGTTCACATGGGACATGAAAATCCCTACATACCAGGCAATCTTGGGTATTTCACACTTTGGGCAGAAAAAGTGGATGCAGTTCATGATGTGTATTGGCAGCCAGCACACAGCAAAGAGGAAGACCACCAAGGCCAATGATTTGGCAAGCTTCAGCTCCTTCCGATAATACCGTTCTCCATCGCAGGTGGCCTCAGCTCGGCGGTTAAGCTGCCGCCGGATCACCCTAAAGATCTCCCCATACAGAGTGATCATTATTATCAAAGGTACCACCACCCAGCCGAAGAAGTTAAAGTACACCATGTAGTCCAACCTTATGACGGAGGTGAACCTACAGACGATCTCACTGGAGCTGCTGGAGTTTCCCTTGGCATCGCTGTTATTCCAGCCAACCATCGGAACCAGTCCCATGAGGAAAGAAAGGATCCAACACAGGCAAACTGCCACATACGCTCTCCCCTGGGTCACCACGGTGCTGTACCTGAGCAGCGTAATTGGGAAAGAAATGACAGGTTTTCCAGGAACCTAAATGCACACACGGGTACGACTACACACCTTTAAACAAATGCCAATCAAGTATTTTTCTCGAGTGCTTACTTTCGACATCAGGACGATAAACAAAAAGTAGCATGGGCGACTGCCAAATCCCCTAACAAACTGCACTCCTGTCCGTTATTTAGGTAGACAGGGAACATTTTCATTTGCTTAAAAGCTTTTGATGTCCAGCCCATTGATTTACATTAAAGCAGGCACTGATATATGATGGTACTATATATTAGACATCAACCCTGGGGACCTCCTCCTCCTCTTAACTGACTCTTTGAGGATAAAAACGCGCTTTAAGCTCACTGATGCTAAAGACTATAAAAAAGGGGGCCATGGGTGCAACTCCCATAAATTTGCCTTCCTAATGGCAGTATCAGAAAATGGAGGGGTTTTAACATTTGAGGTTCAGTGACTGTTGCCAACACGGCAGTTCAGTGAAGAATAAAACTGAAGATACAGATACATGCTACACAATGCAGTATCACCCATATTTGATACGGGACAGATATAATTGTAGGCTGATGAAACTGCACTTAGTCTGTCACACAGCACGTTTCAGGGAATGACTAGTTTGGATCATGATTTTATGAATAAAGCTGCAATGGACTGGGAGAAGCAACAAGAGGGATGATACTGACACCCACTTCCTATTCCTCTCTGTTATGAATATTTTATCATGCTTACTGTAAACAGATCATTAACTGCTTTATTATCACTGTGATTTTTCTTGACACCATGAGCACATCATCTAACCCCATTTGAACCAAACAAATGTACACTTTATTTTATCCATTTAAAGTTGGTTTTAAAAAAAAAAAAAAAAAAGTAAAGTGTAGCCAACTAGTTCCTCACCTGGTGGGAATCTTGATTCTGAGAAATCTGTCGATGGCTATAGCCAGCAGGGAAAGGATGGAGCTCTGGGTGATGATCAGCAGCAGGCAGGAGAGGAAGAGGCAGGTGTAGAACTGCGTTTTAAATTCCAGACTGATGATGATAGCCAGAGGGATGACCAAAACTCCCACAACAATGTCAGCCATGGCCAGAGACACGATGAAGGAGAAGGTGGTGTTTCTGAGAGTCCGGTTCACGCACACCACCAGCACCACCAGCACGTTCCCTATCACAGACGCCAGGGCTATAGCTGCCTCAATGGAGATGTACACCATGTCCACGTGCCCACGAGGCTCGATACCAGGAGCGGAAGACATTGTCGCTCTTTAGAGACCTCACTTACCTTTACTTGATTCAAATATAAAAATTGCTTGTTGAAAGTTTTTCACTCTTCTTTGGGATTTGTTCCAGTAAAAATACCTCCCATTATGGATGTCCTCTAGCTGAGAGAAGTTTGTCACATTTACACAATGAGTGGCCCACACAAAGGCATGCCGAACGAATAATCCTCACCATGATATTCAAGCTCCACACAAGTCTGGGTACCAGTGCACCACCTCTCTTCTACATCCTTACGCTCTCGCTGCCTCTTTCGTACTCACTATTCTATAAACACGAGTCATAAAATCAAGGGGAGGGACTTGAGTTTCTGCAGCACCCTGCAGCAAGAGTTGCTCTCATTAAGTGTGTATGTGTGTTTGCGGTTTTTGAGAGGATCTGTGGTCTGTAATAACTGGCAGGAAGCATTTTTGATAAGGACATTAAATGTTACAAGATGGACACGCATTAGAACAGATTTAATCGAATAACAAGTTTATCCATTTCACAGTCCACCAAGTGAGAGGATGAAAGTGCAATGTTTGTCCTACTGTGTGCACAAGACCAGCTGATGAGGTTATACTTCAACGGTGCAATGTGGTGCTCAGGACATGTATATGCAAACTTCAGGTAGCTTTATGAAGGTGGTCTCTTTCTAACAATATTATCTCACTTTTGAAACTCTCAAATGCTCTCCTGTTGACAATAGGGTTCCAAGAAGCCACAAAGGTGGTCCAAAGAACAGTCTGCCAGGCCACGTAACTGCCAATGAAACCATGTTTTCACTCTTTAGTTTTCATGTATTTAAACAAATAAGCGGTTATATGTTCATCTGAAACTGATGCAGTGCTGGTTGAAGATGAAGACGCAGAGAGAAGGGAGGAGATAAACTCATACATAAAATCTGATAAAGCATACATGCAGCATGTGTACAGGATACAACATGACTGATGACTACACAATATTTGGTGATGCATGATACATGGGAGATTGGTAATGGATAAAATGCAACAAAGCAAATAATTAGCAGCTTTATTGTTGTAATACATTAAAGAGGTGTTTATTTAAATTACCAGTACATATTTTCCCATAATCAGTTTCAATGCCACATTATAACTCTTATTCTTATTCCTCACAAAATGTAGATTTTTTTCATTTTATTTTTTTAACAATGACTGCAGTAGACACAGGTTCAGTTTCTTACAAAAACTTAATTTAATTGTCCATCCAAGGATGAAAAGAGTTTGGCAGCGAGTACCACTGACTAAGCAATCACCGAGATGGTCTTTAGTTGCTTAAGGAAGCAGATTCAGTGTCTGCCTGTAAATACATTCAACTCGATCACTTTAGCTTAAAGTCGTTTTGGGACATCGCCCACAGTCTCTAGCTTTGGCGCATGTGGTAGCGTGTTCACGAGCGGACAGTGAACATGTTTCATAAGGCCTCTGTCATCTCAGTGGCAATCTGCAAGCACTGTCACTGAACAAAACAAGCAGCAACACATTACTGCAGTATGTATTGAATCAGTTTATTAGAGCCTTTACATTACAACCATTACAGTTTATTTGTTGCAGCATTATTGTTTCTTTTTTTTATTTTTTTCCCCTTGGATCGATCCGGTAATGCAAAATTCATCCTCTGTGTGTGTTTTTTTTTTTTTTTTTTTTAACAGTTAATGTAATATGATAAGAAATGGCTTTCTTTGGTACCATTAATTATTCATTTTTGACAGCTACCATATTATTATGCCTAATATTTATGTTGTCTTACATAAAGAGTCTAGAAACGTAGTGTTTGAATCGGCAAAAGCAGCAAAGTTAAATAGTTAGGTAGTTATGCACATGCAAGTGTCCAGCCATAACGACTTACTGTATTATACCCCACCCAAACACCCGCCCTCAACATAAACAAACAACCGAATAAATTACATCTGTTCTAGTGGCTGTCAAACTTGCAAATAACACTTCTTACATTACTTTGCACTCATAACTTCCCTCTCTAATATTCCTCCACCACACAACATAATTTTCTATAAGGAGAAGTAATGAATTTGATTATGGTCTTGCAGGGATCCGTTTGTGCATGTACGCTCAGGATTACATGACAGCATGGCTTCTATTACCGGTTCCAATTAACGAAATTATTCTCAGCGTCCTCAGAGAGCATCCCATTTAAATGTAGTATTTATTTCACCCTGTCACAATGATTCCGTTGTTCTGTCTCTGTGCATATTAATCAGTCGACCTCAACAGCTTTCCAAAAGGATGTCAGTGTTTTGCTGAATGAAGAGCAATCAGATTAATCCTTTTAGGCACAAGCCAGGAGACTTAGACTTAGACTTAGATAAACTTTATTGATCCACAAGGGAAATTGCTTGGTTACAGTAGCTTAGTTGTCATAAAAAACACACTCTTAAGAACCTCAGATAAAAAGAAAAGATTAAGTTAAATAAAATAGAAATAAAAAATAAGTAGAATAAGATCTAGTAACATAAAATAGAAATAGTATAAGCCAAAATGTACAAATTGTCATATTAGAATATGAACAAATGTACAAGAAATGGAAGAATATAAATATAAATTATATATACAGGGTAAGGTGTAAGGTGCAGTAGTATCCATTAACATTAATAATAATGAGTTATCTGTCACAGAAAGGTGAGTTGTTGTACAACTGGACAGAGAATGGTATGAAAGTAGTCCTGTAGCGTTCAGTGTGGGAGCGGAGCTGGATCAGCCTGTTGGAGAATGAGCTCCGCTGCCCCTCTATTGTCTGGTGTAGTGGATGTGACGGATTGTCCATGATGGAGAGCAGTTTGTCCAGTGTCCTCCTGTCCCTCACTGAGACAAACGTCTCCAACTTACTGCCAATCACATGACCAGCCTTTCGGATCAATTTGTCGATCCTACTTATGTCCTTTTTGCTGGTGCTTGCTGGAGATGACCATGATGTGTTGCTGCCCCGTTGTTGTTTTATCGGTTCACTTGAATATCAACCACATGCGTGTTGAGAACAAACAGGAACTGGTACATTTAGCGCTTTATAAATTAAAAACAATAATGACCTCACTTTCCTATCAAAGCAAGTAGTTCGTGTGAGAAAGGGCCCTGCTGTGATACACAGTATTATCTATGTGTCTGAGAGCAAATTATTCTCAGCAAAACATCCTGAGTTCACATCAAGTCTTTTTGACCTACCAATTTCGTATGAGTAAGAAATAGTAAGGGTTTGCAAAATAATAGCTTGTTGAGCAGTACCACACTGTACATCTTAATCAGGTGTTACATACAAAGGTGAGGACGTTTCTGAGGATGATTCATGTTTGGTTTAAACTGACCACTTTTAATGTGGATATCCGGTCGGTGTCGACAGAGAAAGCCCCGGACTTCCAGAGACAGACACTAGAGATCCTAGCTGAGCCGTCTTGTAGTTCTTCCGAGTGTCGCCACTGGGTCTCAGAAAAACAATGGATTTCGAAGATAAAATTAAAAAAACTACTGTTATTGTTGTTGCCCTGTGATAGACTGGGCTACCTGTCAAGGGTCTACCCTCCCTCATTCTCAGTAAGCAGTCACAGATAATGAATGAATGAATTAATGTATTTTTTTAAAGTTCTCTTTGAAGTTTTAACTATATATTTATATATTTAAACCAATGAGGGAGAATTAGTCAGGATAGTCTTTTTTTTGTTGAAGATGTGAATTGTTGAGATTGAGGTTGAGATGAGAGCAGGTTTTGATGACAGCCTGTGGTTTCAGATCTTGTTCTTGGTCTTATATCTTTGCTTAATTTAGCTTTTTTGTACTTCTTTCATCGTGTTGATACTCTTTCTCAAAGATCTAAATTTTGCAGTGATGTTTGAAGACTTGACGCCTATGAATGTGATTGTCTGGAGGTGATTAAAGTCAAGTGAAACTGAAATTGTTGTTTAGGATCTGAGTGCTTGCTAATTTGGTGTAATGGGAGAAATATGAGGCCTTGCACTGCCTCGTGAAACAGCTTGAATCTCTCTCAGGCTGTTTGCCTAACAGGCAATGTGAGGTGCAACCAGAATTTTATCAAACACTGCAGCGTACACTAGATAGATCGGATATCCTCTGTGGTGTCAAGATACCAACAGTTTCCCAGCAGCGGTGCACTCACAACTTGTGGCTGACATTTTGTGTCAAGGAGCCACCGAGGCTAACATTTAAGCAAACCGATAACCACAGAATTCAAAGCCATAACGAAAAGATCAGGTTGTTGGGAACATTTACCCTCAGAGAGTCTACACTGTAAAATGAGAAAAGCTGTTAACATACCGTCTACCTCTGCTATTTCTACTTACCAGGTTAATACCACAAGAGTGGTGTGGGCTGTTCATATTAATTTTCTTGTGAAGACGGTAAACATGACCCAATTTGAAGGTAACAATAGACTCGTTCTATGACCACATAACAGAAACAGGAAAGACTAACATCAACTGCTCTGCTATATTCTGAAAGTTCAGTACCACAGTCTGACGAGCAAGCTGACCGTAAAAGTTGTAATTTCCACCAGAAGTTACAACTCGCTAATGCTAGGCTAACAGCTTTAGCAAAAATATTAAGTCTCAGTGTCCTCAATTACTTATGCAACTTACTCAGTGTTTGTTTTAGGAATGATGGTACAGTATAAGTGGTTTTTAGATAAAAAAAAAAAAAAAGAAAGGGGAAAGATGTATAGGGATTGTCTCAGCACAAAACAAGCCAGTGTTAGCAAGTATCTTGTGATCCCATTGCTGATGAGCTGCTAGGTAAAAGCATTTTTAGAAAGAAGAACATAGTTCCTAATGGTACTGCAATATCATCATTTTCATGTTTGGCCATCTGTGCCGTGTGTTTGATTGTCTGTTTTTCAGAAGCTCTGCGTTTGCTATGCTTGCAGAGATTTTTTTTTGTTTGTTACTTTTTTTTGCCATGCTAGCAACACCCCACATTCCACTTATTCTTACAAAGGAAGTGAAATTGATGACCCTGTAAACAAAAGGTTCAAATCATTTTACTGCTATCACTGGTCGCAAATGCCGGATGTGCAGATTTAGCTTTCGCTGCTCTCAACTCATTTCAATTCACAGCTTCAACAAAAACAAGACTCTCCAAACAAGTTCTCACTCACTGGTTTAAATATAGTTAAAACTTCAAAGAGAACTTTGTCAATTTTCAATCACAAAACTTCCATTAATTCGTATCAAAGTGTTTTGCGATGTTGTCCAAAAAACATTATTTTAGCAAAAATGGTTAAGAGAAGGAGAAGAGAAGCTTGCGAGTGAAACTGCGTATGTCGTTAAAAATCTGCAGAAACAATTGGATCCAGTTCTGCAATGCAACAGCACGATAAACTTTGTGCACCACTTTTAATTCAATAACGAATTAATTTAACCGATGACTGTTTTGTTTGGAACATTAGAAAATTAACTCAGTCATAATTTCCTCAAGCACAACATGATGTGACGTCAAGTCCGAGATGTTCATTACTCATCATATTTTGTGTTTTTGCTTGAAGAAAATCTAAATTAAGATTCAGGCCAGGCCACGTCAATAAGGGTGAGTTTACAAATTAGCAATGCCAGCATCTGTAAGATTATATTTTCTGGAAGATTATTCTGTCTTGAAGGTGATCGATGCCAAACATAGTGATAAAATGTAAAAATAATAAGAAATCAAACCTAGCATGTGCAGCAAAGCTTACTTAAGGGGAACTACCGTTTTTTTACAACCTGGCCCTTATTTCTGGCATAAAATACGATCGTTTACTCACCCATACAACTTTAGTGTTATTTGGAGTCATTCAGACAATATTTACATCTACGTATATCCATATAGTGGGAGTGACTGGGGCACGGCAACGCAGCCTCTAAATAACTCATTATCTGCCGTGAAACTCGTTCATTTCACCAATATTTTGTTATGATACGCTAGTGCTATTCCCCATTGAGTTCGGAGTTACCTGTTATCTATTTGCGGACATGCAGCGGTTTGTTGTTCTTTGGTTTGTTGTCTCTCTGCCTCCGCATCCTCCTTTCAATGAGCTCCTCATCCGTATACTCTGACCCAAAACGGTAAGGACGTCCATCATAAACAAAGTCGTCGTCCACAACCTCAGAATCAGAAAAATATTCAACCATGTTGCAAAAAACTAGCAGTAGCAAATTACAGGTAAACAAGCCACGCGGGTTGCGTGCAGCGCTCAGAGATGACATCATCCAGGTCAGAGGTTAGTAGGTCAATCTACAGACCCCGGATGATGATAACAGGTAACTCCGAACTCAACGGGGAAAAATATTGGTGAAATGAACGCTATTCACAGCAGATAATGCCTTATTTAGAGGCTGCGTTTCGGTGCCCCAGTCACTCTCACTATATAGATCTACGCAGATCTAAATATCATCCGAATGACTCCAAATGAAGTTATATGGGTGAGTAAACGATCATATTTCATGCCAGAAATAAGGTCTAGGTTGTAAATGGTAGTTCCACTTTAAAGCTGTTTTTAATCACAGGAGTTTGTTGAACTTAAAAATTATCTCATTGCCTCCCACCCGAAATCACATGAGGACTTATCATCCACACAGTCGTTTGCATCCTCCCTGCTGTTTCAATAAGTTTTTTATTGCGAGAACAAAAGCATTAAAAGTCACTTGTTAAGTTATTGCCACCAGACACTAACAAATACACGAAGCCTGCTAAACAAAACCCCAAGCAGAGTTTCCAGGAAATATTAAAGTGACACCACAACTTAAAAAAAAAAAAAAAACTCTGTGGTTCATAACTTCCTCAAAGATTTCACAAGAATGTGATGAATGATAAATAGCACAGCACATGCCCGCTCGGGCTCTCAGATACAGTACACCCCTAACGTTTGAGCATCAGCTGGATAGGAATCACAATGGATATGAAAACGGTGATCTACACATTGGCAGAAGTGCTGATCGCTGTTAGCTGCTGTCTGGGTAACCTGCTGGTTATTTTGGCACTGTGGACCAGTAAGAGCATTCAGCAACCCACCTTCTGCCTTATTGTGTCTCTGGCTGTAGCTGACTTTATGGTCGGCTGTGTGGCCATACCGTTGGCTGTGGTGGTGGACGGACGAGTGGAGACTTCATTCAACACCTGTCTCTTCATCAGCTGTGTGGTCATCCTCTTGACCCTGGTTTCAGTTCTGACTCTGCTGGCTATTGCGGTGGACCGTTTCCTCCGGGTGTATATCCCTCTCAGGTAAGACCTCTTATGGATTATCACTTGTGCAAATTTCTTTGCTAGGCATAGATTTTAACTGTAAGCTTTCCATTTTTAACTATTTTCACTCTTAGGTAAAATGTTTTGAATGGTTTGAACTGCCAGATCTTTGGATTTCTAGTATATCATTACTTTGATTTTTACCTTTATTTTTAAATGTAGTTAGCATTCTAGTAAGATGCACAAATTATCATACTCATAGTAAATGATTTTCTTTGTAGGTACAAAAGGACTGTAACACAGAGACACTCCTATCTTGTGGTAGCAGCATGCTGGCTTGTTGCAACACCACTGAGTTTTGCTCCCATGCTTGGATGGTACAAGCGTCTAACCAGTGAAACAGCATCTAAGTCTGCCAATTCTACAATTGTCTGCCAGTTTGTCTCTGTGATCCCCATGTCTTACCTGGTTTACTTCAACTTTTTTCTCTGTACCCTGACACCTCTGTTAGTGATGACTGTACTGTACAGCTACATATTCTGTAGCATTCGTGGAAACCTTCGAGAAAAACCAGGCAATGGTGCCCAAAACCAGTCTCTGACCTACCTGAAGAAAGAGAGACAGCTGGCAGGATCTCTGTGTCTGGTCTTGGTTCTGTTTGCCCTGTCCTGGCTCCCGCTCCACATAATGAACTGCATTGTTCTCTTTGGCAGTGAGCGTGATGTACCAACAGCAGCTTTCTATGTTGGCATTGTGCTTTCTCATGCTAACTCTGCCGTCAACCCAGTTGTGTATGCGTTCAAAATAAAAAAGATCAGGACTGCCTATCTGGACATTTGGAGACGGTGCACTCCCTGCGCAGCAGAAAATCTAAGATCTCAAAGCAGTCATACGACAGATAATATTAGTAGTGTTGCTAACAGTGTGACCAACACTGGCTGAAGGCAGACCTGTTTATTTGAATAACCATTATAATTAAACATGATAAAACGTGTCACATGTGAATATGTATTTAACTCCCAAAAGCTACGATTTCTTTGAATAAGGTTGTATTGACATGAGCGCGGAATGAACTGTTATGTTCAGGACTGATGGCCAGCGTGCACATGTGTCTGCGCCACAGGGAAACAGTGAAATCCCCACTTGTAACAAAAGGTTTTATTGCCAAGTTTCACATCACGGTTTTTCCTTTTTCAGTTCAGGTTCCAGTTCTTCATGTTCATTTCAGCAGAAAGTCCA
The DNA here is from genome assembly GCF_963514085.1 of Chelon labrosus. NCBI lineage: Eukaryota > Metazoa > Chordata > Actinopteri > Mugiliformes > Mugilidae > Chelon > Chelon labrosus. Next base: position 17,673,632 of record NC_140340.1, read on the forward strand.
CTCTATCTTTATTCCTTAAAAACATCCGTTGCATTAGACAAACCAGGCCTGTGATGATGAATGTGGTATTGGTATTGTAATCAAATTGAACATCCTTGCAAAATCTATAGCTATATCTGTAGTTTGTTCTGTCGCTGCAATGCATTATGTTTGTTGTATATGTGACACTTCAAAACAGGGCTGTCAGTGACTCAACTCATCTCTGACTCAACGAACATGAAACCTATGTTGAAACTGTCAGCGCTTCACTAGTGCCGCTGATAGATTTTGAATCTGTAAAGCAATTTAAGAGAAACTCCCATGTCTTTGTACAGAAGTGTAACTCGTAATCTTAAGTAAAAAGGTGGGGATGGGAAAGTCTGCAGAAGGAAATAAGAATGAATTCAAGAATATTGAGACTGTGTGTGCTAAATGATTATGTCATGTATCTCTGGTTTAACGCATTTCTCAAGACGATTGTTTAGCAACTTTTTTTTTCCCCATACAATGTCGCCTTTTTGTATCATTGTTGTATTAGATTGTGTTGCATTGTCCTGCAAACTGTTTTTACTACTTTTTTGTTTAAATGTGATTTAATGATTTAATATACATTTTAACAACATTCCCTTTGCATTTCTTTTTTTTTTTATTTAAGAGACTCAGTTGAAGTGCATCTACTGTGTCATCGCTGCATCTGTGTATGTGGGAAAACGTGTGGTTAGCTTTGATAATTTCTTTCCTATGCACAGCTGTGTTTTTTTTTCTTTCCAGACACGCATCTGTGTGACTCTGTTTTTATGCAGGGTTTTAGCCAGTATTGGCTTGCAGCCCACATTAAACAATTTATGTATATTTAAAAGCCACTCTTATCCTCTGATGTGTACTAAAAAACAATTTCCCTGTGTACTGTACTAATGGGCTGCACTTTCAAGCAACCAAGCTTAAAACAATGTCTGCTCTAACTGTGGTCTTCTAGTCAGGACTATCTGTCTTTTAATCAGACTATATATATATATATGCAATGACACATTTCCAAAAACATATTCTGTGAAGGAACTTGTGACACTAGCAAACTCTGTAGCTCACTTTTTGCTTAAAGAATTTACACCCAGATGCATTTTGTAAACGGTGTGTATTATAATTTATGGTTTATTTACACTGACTAACATTCCCAGTTCAGTTGCCACCTCATCAGTGCAGTAGGAAATTTAATGTTTTTTTCCAATCCCTTAGAAATTCTAATTATTTGTCTCAGAAAACTCCAGATGCACACACTGGAGGTCCCCAGGTTTAGAGCATTGACAGAGTAATATCAGTCTTTGTCCACAAGGTGGGATCAGAGTGACTATTTCATCGTATGGGGCAGTGAGTGAGCCTCATTCCAAGCACTCATTGTACCTCTCAAGGAAGGTAATAGACTGTATAGTTATCACCCGAGTAGGATTTACTCCATCCCACAAACTATACAACCTACTACCTCACCTTGCTAGGCTCAACTTCAGGCACAAACAAATCTCCTTAAAACAAAACTTTTGTCATTATGAACGTCAGACACTATTGTCAGAGCCTCTGCAGTTGTCTCGCCACAGGCGTGGGAAGGGTTCTTAGTCCATGAGGTCCTTTATCTAGGGAGCTTCCCAGGTGGACACAGTCCTCAGCATCACAGCAGATTAACCTGTTTCCTTCGGAAAGACAGTAGATTGTATAGTTATCTCAAAAGGAGGACGTAAACCCCACAACTATTCAATCTACTACCTCAGCCTTAAGGACAGATAGTTTTGCAGGTAGCAGTGGAAACCTGTTGGTCAAACTGCGAGACAGAGAGAGAATAAGTAAGTTCATAGATGTAAGTATTCATTTGGTACAAACAATGGTTGAAAAATACATTTTAGTTAGCGCAGAGGCAGAGATGTGAAGGTTTTACCGTCTAAAATGTCTTTTAAATAGACAGGTTAACATTTAGGTGTAGGAACCACTGCAAAATAGTATTAAATATACACATCATATTAAACCACATTACTCAAAATCTGGAAACAGTTCGATTGGGAATTTCCTTCCAGGAGTTTCATCTGTCGGTCCACCACACTGTAGCCCTGGCTGCAAAATTAAGGCCTTATTTGGATGGGCGAAAGAAATGTCTCTTTCTTAATAATCATTCTTCAGGACAAAAATCTATTCTGTGGTCGTAGAAAAAGTGGCACATTATGAAGGCCAACAGAGAAAAACTGAAAGTGTCCATACCGCAGCCATTTAGGGCAGTTGTTTGGCACTACTACCCAATCTCTGCAGAGCAACCTATTAACCTCTTTCTCCTTGCACCCCCTGTGTATAATCTAGATTCTTTATTTCCCCCCCAATAATAGTAAAAGGAACTCATTTAGTTATTTTTGCTTTTGCTTGAGATGTTTAACTGAAGGTTTGACATCGCCCTTTTTTTTGCTGCGTGTGAAAGCCACTTCAAGTCCATTGGAAAAAAAAGGTCTGTTTACTGTGCCTGCTAGAGTCTGGGACACTAGCTGCGCCGAGCTGTCCAAGTCCAGACAGAACCGTGACTGAGACCAGACACTGTTATGGTAGACAACACCAGTCGGTCGACCCACGCAAAGCCGAGGACGCTTTGCATATATTAGCATGTGAAGCGTGGTCGAGAAGCTGCTGGGTTGTTCATTAACATTCTGAATTCCTCTTTGGCTCAATTAATGTCGACAGTGATTGAAATGTTTTGGCAGCCTGTGCGTCTGTGGTGGCAGGGCATGCTCACTGGGGCAGAATGAAAAGGCACCGGGGCATCAGACAGTGAGAGGCCATAACTGAGATGTTGAATTAATTAGACGGTAAACGGTACCAAACTCTACCAACAGACTGGCCAGTGCGGAGAGAATAGAGTGAAAGCAGGAAGCGATTCCGACTTTTCGTACCAGAAATGAAAAGTAGCGTTGGCTACAAACAAAATTTGTTTTTGATGGACATTTGTGATTTGCGATTAATAACTCTGAGCATTTTAGTCAGCACATCACAATAGGGACAGAGGCAGTATGAATTAAAAATATCTTCTTACTTTTATATACTGCACATGCTCATGTCATTCTAGGTCTATTTAGTCAGCATGTAAACACTTGCTTTAATTCTGAATGTTTTCAAAAATGTCTATTTTTGTTTCCCCCCAAACCGGAAGTGATGGCTGGACACAGTCGATCCACAAGCTTCTAATGATGGAAAATGGCAGCTCTGTTGTTGATCCATGACTTTCATCAAAGACTCAGTCAGAATAATCAGCACGGCGATATGGTTATTTGCTGTTGCTCCACGCACGCTTAGAGCAGCTCGTCTTCCAGTGTTAAACATCCAGCTCATTAAAGATATCTGCGTTGTGAAAAGTTCAATTGAGTATTTGGTAAATTAAGGCATAAAAATACCCATCACAAACTGGCGCTGGTCCACGATGATCGGCGGCATACCGGGTACGACTGTGAGAGAAAAGACTGATGTCTCTGATGCGGCTCTCTCCAATATGTGGTGCCAAGAAATGGGCATTGTCTGGCTGCCAAGATGAATCTCAATGAGACAAAAGTGGGTGATGTCGTGGTTGCAGCATGGCAGAAGCCCACCACGGAGGGGGGAGGAGAGTGTTGGCGGCCGAGCAATGAGACGATGCCATGTCAGAAATGGGGTATGATACCACACGCATGGTGGCGTAGCTTGCTGCCAGATGCTCGGTGCTGTGTGAGCAAGGTGTTCAGGCGTGGAGAGAGAGGTCCATTGTTCCATAAGCAGACTTTTTCCATATGTTGGACAAGTGGCTATGTTTTGTATGAACCCGAGGTGTCAGTCTCATCATCTGTAATGCATCCTGATCCTGTTTATTAAACCCTGGTCAGAGGAGTTTATACCAACTGGCGGACTTCATCAACCAATGTATGCATCTAGAACTCATCATTACTATTATTATTCAAGTCAGTGGGACGTAGCCATGTTACCTTCCGTAATTCTTACAGAAATGCTTGCTAACTGCATCTAGAAATGTAATTAGACCCAGTCTGCCTTTACGCTGAGATTCACTAGCACTGATTACGTTGAAGTTACAGTGAATTTTAATGTAATTTAATATATTTTAATATACTGTGAAAAGTTTCCTCTATAAAAAAGTTTCCTCTATAAATGTCCTCTGGTTATATTTTAAGTTATGCCATTTTCATTGTTGGCAGAGTAGTAGTAGTGCAATCAAGCAGGATTCTCGAGTTTAAATGGCGTCAAGTGCACCCTCACCCACGGCGATAAAAGTTTACAGTTCTCCTGAGAACCAGCGATGTCACCGGTTCCTGGAAGAACAACAGATTTTGGAGCCGAGCCTCATAAACACAGTAAGAAAAAATAATAATAATAAACTGTTGTTGACAATGCACAGTATCAATATAATATGAAAGTCAGGTCTTTCAACTATCAGAGTTTGTAAATTGTGATTTCAATTCATCAGTTTTCAGTTTTTGTGAGATGCATATATAGCCAGCAACCTGCGATCACGCCACATTCACGCCAGCGGCTTGGCTCTCTTCCCTTTTCATGTTTCAGGAGAAGAATTTTTAATTATTTTAATCCCGACTTCTTTTTTAGAAGTCGGGACCTTAATGTTTTCTTCTTGGCTCTCTTACACAATCCCTAGAGGCCTGGGTGGGGTTTGCAAGTAAAAATGTTCAAAAGATAACTAAACAAAAACAGGAGACTAATTGTATGTGGCAGAATTCTTTTTTTTTTTTTTCTTAGTTCTTACCCCGAGAACAATCCTGCAACACCTTGGATTAAATGAACGACCCACTGTGGGGATCCAGACCAGACACAGTTCAATATCTGGTCCTAATTGGAGAGCAAATTCCCCCCTGCAGTACGTGAGAGAGTCATTAGACGGACTGGCTTTGGTTTTTGAGTCTCAGGCCAAACTTCTAATAAAAGACAATGGTCCTACGTATGCACCCATATGTAAAGTACACTTGGATTGGGCTCGATATCTTTTGAGACTAAATTAGAGTTACCATGCTACTTTTAGGACAGCATGCACAACTGCCGCCCCATTGACTTGATGTTGGTTGAATAAAGGGCTAAAAACCGACATAAAAATAAAAAAAAGCCAGACATGGTGGCCATTAGCAATGCTCATCACTTAGGCTAACAAAAAAAAAAAAACATTTGGCCGAGCGATTTATCTCATACGATAGCAGATGGACCATTAAATGTTTAATTCCAGCTCTTATGAAAAGGACACTTCATACCTACATACCTTATTGATTTAGCCGTTTATGATAAGAGGCTTGCCTTGATGGCATTTAAATCGCTGCTAATGTTTATTATTATGACGGCAGAGTACGGTGTTTCGGGAAGGCAGTACCTTCAAAGTATACTGTTGGTTTTAGGCATGGTTATTTTATCTGGTATGTTAGTTATGCTAAACACTTTCCCCTCAGGGAAATCCGAGCATTAATTACAGAGTAAAATACGCTTTAACACCACTGCTTAGGCGGGTGCCGACAACTTGTCCTTTTAGGTTTGTTTTTTTCCTGGTGTTTTATTACAGTGAGGAGGCTGAACTGTTGTTTGTGGTTCTTACTTTGTTTGGGCCTACGGAAGTTCTCTCTCTATAAGCCCATGTGCCATATCCGTTTTCTGCTGTACTTACCACTCAGTGAAGTATGACAGATGGATCTTTATATATACACATGGTGACACTCTCAAGAGACCTGGGTGAATAAAGTATTTGCAAGTACTTTTTAATGGTTTGTTTTAGTCAAAGTTAGCCACGCGACAACAGCAAAGAGTGTCTGAAACTTTAGACGGTTACAAGACCGGGTTTGGAAGTGTGTTTGGTGAGCTAGTGTCGTACGCGGCTCTGTTGTGGTCACCTGACAGTCTAATATCCCCCCAAAAAGCGATCCAGAATAGATCTCTCTCATGGCTTTTGCTCAAATTTAGAATGGGTTTAAGTGGTGGTTTATGTAAAAGAGTTGAATCAAGAGACTATTTATAGCTCAAAAAACTGTTTTGCTAACAGGAAGAACTAAATGCGTATATGCAGCATTACCTGATAAAAGCAACCAAAATGAGACTTTGATCCTGTAAACCGCAGAGTTGCTTCAATCACTGAAGGGAGAGAAACACAAAAAGCGGAGGATATGACTTTCCAAACAACATGTCATCAAGCAGCATAGCAAGTTCATCTGAGGATAACTCGGGAGGGGTGGGCGGGGGTTGGGGTGGGAGGTGGGGGGGGGGTAAGTTCATTTTTCTCTCTCTACCCATCCTCCCTGGGCCCTCCCACTTTTTTTTTCCTTCATTCACCCTTTCTGTACAGTACTGTATGCAATAATCTGTTGTTTTCACACACTCAAACCCAAACCAAAAGTCTGGCTTGACATGCATACAAACATAACCACACACAACAGCACACCAAGTAGCTTTATGCAAAAATGTTTAGACTGTTAGTCCGCGATAAGTGCAATCTCTTAAGTCAGGAAAAGCACTTTCTTGTCGAGTTAACAATTTTGAACATTACGTTTTTTTTTTCTCTCGAGGTTTTTCGTTTGTTTTTGTTTTACGGCTTTTGTGGTTTTAATAACCCACAGAACAAACCGAATTGTCTTGATCCTAAACCGAGACCCGGTAATCTTACAGTGCAAGCCTCTTCATGTATAGAACAGTGCTTGCAACAGAGGGATCTGGTTCATACTGGTTTTTGAACAGGTCTATTAAACAGCAGCGCTCGAGTAATGATCCGGTTTGACTCTAAGACATGGCAACCACATATTTTTTAGGTGCATATTCCACCCATGTGAGAGACTTTTTGTGGTAAAATAGATGGCGAACGGAAGCCACAGTACAGCTGAGGGGGATATTTGATGTTGCCTCTGGTTGCAGATTTTGTGCGTGCACCTACGTAGCAATCCTGCAACACAGAAACCAAAAGGCTTAATAAAAAAATTTATCACGGATAATTTCCTGTTTGAAACTTCGTAGAGATTATCACTTTTGATGCAGAAAACTTTCTTTGTTCAAGCCCGTGTCTTTATGCTGTGACATTCTGTAAATTGTGCCAAAATGTTGATTTTCACTGCAGAATTTGAGAGGCTGTAACGCCACTATTACTGTTTGTTTTAATTAATAGGGCTCGTGTTTTAACCGAACATTTAATGCAAAAAAAAAAGCTGAATTATCATTACAGCAACTGCAAAAAAAAAAAAAAAGAAAAGAAAAGAAAAAGCTTTGGTCATTTAAACGCACGCATTATTTAAAATAAAATCCCCGTGTGTGTTTTTGTTTGTGTGTGTGAGACGGTGGAGATTTAGGCATTGTGTTCGATTCAAGCAAAGGAGACACGTGTACAGTGTGGAAGGTGACAGTAAAAGAAGTGTAAAACTGCAGCAGACACGAATAGGGATAAGGGAGACTTGAGCACAAAGAGGAATATCAACGCCCAAACAGAAGCAGAATCAAAAATAAGAAATACCTGAGTTTTTTTGTCAAGATCAGGCTAGTGTTCACCCGCAGACAATAAGGCCATGGTGGCGACGAAAGGGGAAAAAAAAAAAAAAAAAAAAAAAGGCGGGTTAGAAAGGAGAAAAGAATGCATTTCCACATCCCTCTCTTTCGCCTGCAAGACGAGGGAAAGGCTGAGTACTGTACCAGCAACCAACCCCACTCGAACAGGGGCTGGGGCTTGAGAGCAGTTTTTGGGCCATGCCCTTCTCTCTCCCTGCCCACTTTTACCCGGCTGCCAAGAGGGAGAGACGGCACGGAGAGAAAGAGGCAGGAAAAGAAAGTCACAACATTTTTTGCTTACATGCTCCCACTAAATACAAGCAATCTGCGCGAGATATGCGTAAACAAAGACAGGTTTTTGCTCCGAGGCAAATCAGAGTAACACCAAGCAAACCTGACACTTAAAGGGGAGCAGCCATGTGAACTGTGGCTCATGTGTCATCAAATACACATCTCACTTGACTGTAGGATTAGTGGCTGGGGGGGGGGGGGGGGGGGGGGGGGGGCAGAAACACATAGACAGAGATAGAGAACTATGAAATCAGAAGTGAGTACTTACATGCTGACTTGTAACAAAGCCAATTTGATTGACAGATTTATCTACAGTTGGACAAACAACTCCAGATATTCCTGAGGCATTTCAGAGCAAATGAGCTAAAGGCTTCTCTCAGGGCTGTGCGTTAAAGCCTTTTGTCAGCAGTTGGCATCATTCCCAGGTAGTACATGCCTCACAGTTCCCATTTTCGGTAGTCACCCCCAGACGTCTTTAGTTGTTCTGCACCTGCCTGCATTTTTATTCGCGTTTGTTTCAGAGCACAAGGACGAGAAGGATCAGCCCTGAGGTTCTGATCTAATTTGACTGCAGCTGTGAATGGAAACCACAGTTTGCTGTCAACATAACAGACCCAACAAGTGGTCTGGGATGTTTACCACAACACGTCCTCGAGTAACAAGCTGTGTCATTGTGCTCTGAAGCGAAAATGAGGGCAAGCAAGCAAGTCCAAAATAATTTAACACGTGGCTCGTCACCATGAAATGAAAATCCCTCAAATAATCCAGTGAGTTTTAGTGTTCAAGTGCCACAGACTGCCAGAGACAATCATCAGTACCTTTTCTCAGGCAATATCCAAGACAGCTTCCTGTGTGACGTCACTGACTCTTCATTTTTTAAGCAACTGTTTTCTCAAATTTACTTTAAATCCTCTCTCTCCCCATGCTGTCTTCTCTCTGGAACAATTTCTGGTGATGTTCTTGAAGAATCTGCGTGTTACATTCACAAAAAGCACAAATCATGTGGTTGGCATGTCAGGCAGGCTAAAGAGCAGGAGAGGAGAGGAGAGGAGCTCCAAACTCCCTTTACAAATCAGATTCTGTGTCTTTCTCTTCCTGCTCGCGAACACTGAGCTTGTAAAAGTTTCAGCTGCAAAGGATTTGGTCCAGCCTCCATTGGCACCGTTTCAAAAAGAGCGCTGCCTGTTTCAGAAAAATGGACGGGACAAGTCTGTGAGGGGAGCGCTGGCTTTTTGCACTCTCTCCCACCACCCTCTTTCTCTCTTGGGGATTCGGGGCAGTGACCGCTCTCAGGACTTTAACTCTGCTCTCAGGATAATGTCAGCTCCATGCCAGCTCAGTCCCGACGGCATCAGATCATCTGTTAGCAGTCCACGGTAGTTTGGATCACCGCAGATAGCCTGGTTTCTATCACTAACACCCAGAGAGTAGGAAATGCAAGCAACAGCACTATTTCCTGGATACTGTGTCTTCCATTTCAGATGTGTGTCAAGCTCTCACGAGGCTCAGCACTGCTAGTGTTACAGTTCACACAACACTCAGGCTGCTTTTCTGCTCTGAGTAGCTCATCTAAACTTCCACGTTGCAACTCTAACTGTCTTTTTCATGCGTATTTAATACAGGCACTCCATAATAGGAAGTGTGCAAAACACGTAAACACATTGATGTACCACTGATCAATCAGTAGTTACACTTATTTTAACCTTGTCCATTTCTTATGCTTTTCTCCTTTACTGGAAAGCCTTTTTTTTGTACAGCTGTCATATTGAATACAGTGTTCTCTAAGAATTATGCACTTCTTAAGTGCTTCTTCTTTATTATTATTTGTTGTTTTCTTACATTATTTACATGGAATACGATGTCTACATTTATTTTAACATTCTTCCCTTCTGAACTCATTGCAAAGACAAAGATAACGGTCGTATATAAGTCTTTCATCTGAAACTTAAAACTGTGTATCATTATGTTCCTAAACATTTACCAGTGCAGAGCTGTGCATATACACTACGTGTGCATCTTCATCTCTGTCATCAGCTACTATTTGAGAGTCTGCTTAGAGTACAGTTATCACCCACAGACCATAAACTGTGCACAACACTGTGTATTTTGATAGGTCCACCTCCAACTGTTTCCTCATTTAAGGGTCATTGTGTTCAGTTATTTCGTATAGCCATAATATGATCCCTTATTATCTAGCTCAGATGCTAGTTTTTGTTGTTTTTTGATAGAAGTACCAGAAAAGCCTCTCTTTATATGCATGATTATTTGGCATTATGTTATTATATTCAAAAGTTAATTGTTTGCCATTGGCCTGTGTGTTCATAGAAGCTGGTAGTCGAATCACTGTAGCTGCTAAACCTACCACCACGGCCTGCGGCTCTCAGTTGGAGATAATTAAGCTAGGTCGGTGCTTCAAACTGCATCAGGTCTGTGCCGTAGTAGTTACAAACCCCAGACATGCAGGACCCCAGAAATGTTACTACTCAACGCAGAGACACTGTGTGTGATTGGTCTGAAATGCATTTTCTTCATCCACGTCACTCAAGTGCAGAAAACACACTCCTCTTCAGACATCTCCACAATTTTCTATGCTGCAGTGATTTCGGTAAAAGTGACCGCTGTTCAACATTTATTAGCTCCAGCCTCCAACAAGAGCCGCACTGTTCCAGTCCACTGAAGTAAACTAAATGTAACACAGTGGCACAGAAATCACACTGCCAACCAGCGCTGTAGCGGCACAGTTTCAGAACTATGTTGAAACGCCAGCGAATGAGTCTGCATAGATTAATCACAGGATGTATAAATGTAATGTGATTATTTCACATTAACCTCATTGTTTTTTATCAGTAGTAGAACATATTGAGTGTTAAGTAGCTTTCCTGTGCCAACAAAACCTCTGTGTCTGTAATTGTTATATATTAATTACCACTGGGTAAAATAAGGGGTAGGAAACAGGATGTGTTTGTGGGTTTCAACCTATGCTCAAACCAAGCGACTATTTTTGATCATGAATAGCATCTTTCCGTTCATGATGAGTTAAAGAGACTCTTACCATTGTCTTCTGTTCTACCTTTCCAATCTCTCCTTTGGGAATGTATTCATTTTCCCAGGTTTTCCTGTTTCGTCTTCATTGTTTGTGTTTCCTGCGATACGGGCCCTCTGCGAGTTGATGATTCACCGGGGTTTACGGTGCCACCGGGTTCATGTCCTCACCGACGTGCTGTTTCAGCACCAAACCCGTGGGTCAGCCAAAATGTCATAATCGGAACCCCCCCCCAAACACAGGTCACTCCCAGTGGAAGCTCTACCTTTATGTATTTAACATAATTCTTCCTGGCTTAGTGTTTGCACAACTGCTTGGAGTGGTCCCTGTTTCACCATAACATTGATTAATGTGTTTTCATTTCATTCAAACTTGTTGTTACAGTTGCTGGTATAGTAAGAGTTGGTTTTACAGCCGTGCCGGTGTACTCTGCTTCTCACTGCTTTGACCATGTTTACCATCATGGCCTCAGCAATAAAACAGAACTGGCACGAGAATGGACTGGAGAAACACACATTGTGGTTTCTGTCTCTTTAAGATCATGATGGCTTCTCTGCTGCTCCCTTGAGGTCACTGGCCTTCCTTAGGCTCCATGCCAACCTCCATGTTATTGTCAAGCGTTTGCAGAAATGCCAGCAGGCCTTTAGTCTAGACTCTTTTCAGCAGCTAGCAGACCGGTCAGCGTGAGCAGCACGGCAATGTGGAGAAACAAAGGGGTCCAAAACTACAAAACACATTGCTCCTTTATTTCCTATCACGTGTGTTTTGTTCGCTACAGCTGTGATTACTCCTCCCAGCTCATATGGGAGCTCTCAGACTGCAGCCAGATAGATGCGGGATGAGGACATAGAAAAAGAGGATGTCCTTTTTGATGTAATAAATAGCTTCCATGTACTTTTCATTCTTACTCATTATTACAATCAAGGTTCAATGCGTTATTTTTTAAAGCATGCAAGGGTGAATTAAATAACTCTCTCCATGTGCCCCCTGGTGCCTTAAAGCTGCTTCGTGTACAGTTTAGTTTTTTTGTCTCTTGGGGTACAGCGGCCTCTAGTGGTTGAATGTGGAAATCACACCTTGTTTTTAATATTGACATCATGTAACCTCGATTAGGTGAGGTAAGGGAGGAAGCCAAGACTGTTTTTCTTGTCATCGTCCTGTTTCCCATTGACATTGTTGTCAATTACAGTCCAGATCAGTTCCAAACAGAGGTATTTTACCTTATTACACAAAACCAGACGGCTTCGGGTTATCAACCACCATCTCTAGTTGTAATTTTAATTGTTACCTGGTGTCCTGGCACACGTGAGCTACATCTGCACATTTTTGTTTAACTTTAATCCCATTTGCTTTTGCCCCGTACGACACGTCACTCCGCAGATTTTCTGTAAAAATCCTAGAAATGCTCACAGATGGTGAATAGCTGATTAGTGTAATCCCACCCGAAGGGTCAGGGAATCCTGGTTGTGTGGTAGTCACTGAGGGGACCTGTTGCTTTGTTCAGAATCCTCTTAGAAGGTGGGTCATGTGACCCCTCTGTGGGCTTCGGGGTGGGTGTGTGTGTGGAGCATGGTGGGCATTCACAACCTGGATGGAGGCCACCACTCTGCGTCCTAGAAAAATCACCGCTTACCTGCTGAGCATAGCATGTGGATAAATTAGAATGTTGTCATGTTAAATACTGAAATACCGTTAAATCTAAGTTTAAATTCAGGTGAACAAAATCTGGACACGAATCTGCTCTCTGCGCATCAGACATGCCTCTCCACAATCACAGTGTGAAAGAGGCCTGGACAAATGACAGGTATAGTATGTTGACATTCTCATACAACAATATTGCTAATGTATTAGTCATGTAATACGCTTTTCACATGTGTCAGATCTCCTCCTTGTGCCTTCCATTAGTCCTTCTAGGCGCTGTGGTTTTCTCAATGATTATTGCTTCTACACCACACCCACTTTCCGCTGGTCGAAGCCAAGTGGTGCTAAACCAATAAGTAGCAAAGAAAAGCTTTATATGTTGCAGTCAGCCGGACCTACTTAGGCCCAGTTCCCATACTCTGTTACCCGATAACGTAAGAATGGCACCACAGAGCTACAGGCACAAGCTTCTGACAGCTTAATTAATTGTGTAAGTCAGTTTTTTAAACAAAGATGCACAAGATTCACTGGTTAATTCTCCTTCCTCAAGCAGTTTTCTTACTAGTCTGCCAAATTAAATTGAATATATTGAATATAACTGAAAAGCTGCAATGCTATTTCAGATCACACGTGTAAAAGCGGTTTATATATTAAAAAAAACCCCCAAAAAAACGAACATTTTGTTGAGATGATCCAATTGTGTTAATCACAAGTATTTCTGTTTACATTTTTTTCAGCACACAGGAGGATGAAGAGTCTTCTTCTGGTTCTATCCCACAGCTACAGGTACATGCAAGCAAAGCAAAGATGTTGCTGGCTGTCAGGTCTCTGCAGTTCATTGGGTGTACAGGAAGGAGATCAGGAAGGGTCAGCGTCTTGTGACAGATGTGCTGAGGCTGGCATCGCCACGAGTACTGGCATAGGAAACAAAAACTAGATCTAGCTCCCTGAATAGTGGACACATGACAAACAAATCTTGTCCCTCCTCCCAATCCTTTCTTGCGCTCTCCCGTTGACGTGTTTCTGCAGAGCAGATGGCTTTACACATAAATCCTATTAACAACTTTCTGCTGATGGAGAGGCAGTGAGTACAGCTTTCTCACTCTTTCATTATCTCCCTTGAGAAGCCCGCTTTTTTATTTTCTAACCTCTTAAAAAAGAGACAGTGGTAGAGCTGAATTTGGAGGCCTCACCATGTCTGCAGAGAAGGTAAAAAGGGTGGGGTTGTGGCTTTGTGTGTTATTTTAATTGATTTTCAAGTGAGCTTATTTACGTGTTCATTCAGCTGCTCTGCGATGACATGTAATTATACTCGGAGAGTTGGACGCAAGGGCTCACACAAATTACTTTTATGGGAGTTATTTAACACTGTTGCTTTTCTTTTGACATGATTTATGGCTGGACTGTTTAAAGTTTAAAGTTGGGTTGCGGTGTTTTTCTGGAGCAGCTTCTGGTGTCACATCTTTGTTTGTTGTTGTTTAAATCAAAAGACATTAAGAGGAGAGCTTTTGTAGAATTAATCTGACCTACATGTGAGGTAACTGCGCTGTATACAAGTACCGGGATTGGAAGAATACTTTATTATTAGAGTACCCAACAGAGGAGCATGCCTGTAGGCAGCCACAGAACGAGTCGCCTTCATATCTGGCATTAACTTGCATCTCGAATAAAACCGTCCAAAGGTTTTGAGCTCATCTGCCGAGCAATACATCTGCACAAGCATGCATGTGGGATTGAAGGCAGTAATCCAGCAACCCAAACCACTTATAATGCTACTGTAGTGACGTCCAAACCAAATGCAAAACAGTATTTCCTTCATTACAGTCTCTCTTTCTAAAAGCAATCTCCATTCGATTTTTTAAATTATATGTATCAGGAATTAAACAACCTTTATAGCTTAAGTAAACTGTGCATCTACAGATGAGAAAATAAACCAGTGAAAGGTTCGGCCATTGTCATCTGTTCAAAGACAGATTAAATACACCAACAGTGACATTTGGGTAAAGTCTAAAATGGCAACTTTAATACTCATCGCCGTGGAGGAAAAATGTCAAATCTGCTGCCGCTACTGTGAGATGTGGATTTTGTGAGGACACAAATAGGCCTCCATCGATGCAGGATCTACATCTAATAGGATTACCTTTACTGTCTCCGCTGGCTACGATCACGCTGACCTCGTTCTCTGTGACTTGGGACGGTGACATGCTGTTCGTGTTAGTTCAGAGTTTTAGTCCTTGGGCTCAGCACGCTTATGAAATACTTGGTAAAAGTCCAGCTGGGTTTCCTATTTTTTGCTAAAACATAGAAATATTTCACTATTGTGAAAATTATGTTTGATGGAGCGCTAAGGGTCAGGGGGTTAGAGCCTTTACCTTTAGCTCGTGTCTAGCCTTCCCAGACAGAAGATATCAACTCAACTTTCAGACTACTTATATTATCCCAGGGAATTTCAGCAGGTGTGAGGTGCTATCTTCTTCAAGGCTAATACATGATGAGGAGTAAAGTGGGTTTATGATTTTGTTTAAGTGTCATGGTACTCCGGAGGAGGCCCGGGCACGTTACATAAAATGGTTACAAAACGTGTTTGTTCCTTCTGCTTTTTTTTTTTTTTTGGCTGTTACAAAACTGTATGATCAAAAATAGATGAGTTAGTTCTAGAAAACACGAGTCTGTATGCACCATATCATTATAACCTATTGTCGTCTTCTTAAGTCCATTTACAAATTGAATATGGAAGCTCATATCTTAACCTGCAGTTCTGCTAGAAGCTGTTTGCTATTTCAGGGTGACTTGCTTATGCAATGTAAATAAACTGAGAATTTCTGCATTATAATAACACTGAAGAGGTTTAAAGTCTTTCTGAAGTAGTTATAATATTATTTCCCTTAATCTTCTTTTTATTCTCTTCATACACCTTGCTTCCCTCCTGATCTGACTTTTAATGGTAAGTTGTTTTTAGTAATCTTGGCTAAAACCTTCAGGATATTTTATTTGCGTCACAGTCTTTAATTTGCCCAATTGTTTATACCAGTCCTTTCCACAAGTCTACCCTCTAATCGTTCGTGTAACTTGACAGAAAATCCATATAGAAGCCGAAAAAGAAGAAAGAGGAGACCAACAGCACCACAGAAGCCAAGCTGAATGGAACCGAGGCCAAACCCAAAAAAACCAAGACGAAGAAGAGGGAAGATGTAGCCGAGGAGGACAGTTCTGCCATCCAGAGTGAGGAAGTTTAAAGAGACTGTGACATTTCCTTCAAAGAAAGTAGATGACAGACGGAGATAGTTTGAATGTTTATCTTGACCTGACTATCCCAACCTTGATCTAACCACAGTGGTTACACTTGTGTTTCCTTATTGACACTATAGACGGAAAGAAGGTAAAGAAAAAGAAACCAGAAAAAGACAAAGAAGAACCAGAAAAGGAAAAGGAGAAAGAGCCAAAGAAGAAAGCCAAAAGTGCTCCGAAGAAGAAGAAAGGTGAGCCGGAAATGACTACACAGAAAGAATTCAGATTTTACAGACGCATGTGACATTGAGTAAATTCCAATGAAAACCTTCAGTATAGTTGGTATAACGAATATGTCTGATATAACTGCAGGTTCTGACTCAGATGACGACGACGACGATGATGACGACGACACCCCCAAAAAGAAAACTAAGAAAAAAACAGCAAAGGACAGCTCTCCATCTGCAAGTGCTGCCAAAGAGAAGAAAAGTAAATCTAAAGGTATGAACAGGGAAGGTATGGCACCAGATTGTAGTTAAGAGGATTAGATGATTTTATTGTGTAATGGTGAGTTAGTGGAAACACTGACTTGGCAGTAGAGGCTAAAAACATAACAGTTAAGTGAGTAAGTTGCGCATAAGTAATTAACTTTCTAACTGTGGAAATCCCACACGCTGTGAGGCTATTTAGCCTGACTCCTCTGTGGGACTTGGTGTGCAGTGTACTTTTCCTTTGCAGGATCTTAGGTCTTAAAAAAAATAATGTTTCACAGAAATATTTTTCAATTTTCCAAACTAAATAATACATTTTGTTTAACAAAGCTGGCGGCACAGTGGTGGTTAGCCCTGATGCCTCACAGCAAGAAGGTTCTGGGTTTGAACCCATGGGCCGACTGGGGCCTTTCTGTGTGGAGTTTGCATGTTCTCCCTGTGTCTGCGTGGGTTCTCTCCGGGTACTCCAGCTTCCTCCCACTGTCCAAAGACATGCTCATTAGGTTCATTGGTGATTCTAAATTGGCTGTAGGTGTGAGTGTGAGTGTGAATGGTTGTCTGTCTCTCTGTGTTAGCCCTGTGATAGACTGACGACCTGTCCAGGGTGTACCCCGCCTCTCACCCGATGACAGCTGGGATAGGCTCTACCCCCCAAGGCCCTTCACAGGACAAGTGGTTACAGAAAATGAATGAATGAATGAATATGAATGAATTTAACACAGCAAATATTAGTCATGTCAATCATTTCAAACAATGAATGAACTTGATTCTGAACTGATGATTACACCACTTTGATTCAGGCTGAAATAACCTAACAACTAGTGGATGTCATAAAGTTTTATACAGATTTTCATGGTCCCCAGAGGTTGCATCCTCTAACCTTTAATCCCAAGTGTGAAACATCTCAGTATAATTTTACAAGTTTCACAGATATTCAAGCTGCCAGATATTGAATCTAAATAAATAAATTTAGATTCAACATAGTAAAACTCCTTAAGATGATAAATATGGTAAACATTAGAAGTGTTAATCATGAGTATGTTAAGTTTCTCAGTCATCCAGGTCGTGGTATATCCAAGAATGTTAAAGAAATCCACTTGGATGACAGTTCATGAAACGCCAGTTTTGCATATTAGCATGTTAACATTATTACTGTGAACATATCTGAAGACTAACATTAACATTTTGCTTAAGTTCAGCCTCACAGTGCAGCTAGCATCTTTTGCAAATGCTCTAGCTCTTGCACTCCTTATTTGTTAACCCAGAGCACCTGAACAAACACTTGTTAGCTCTAAAGGGACCATCTATTCAGACTCTCCCATTTATTCAGACTTTGTTCAGAGCTGCAAATTTTGATGTCACTTTTTTTAAAAAAAAATAACCTTTTGAGTTTATAGGAAGTATCACCTGAAAGTGACGTAATTGTCACGTCATCATTACATAAAACCTTTGATATAGCCCAGAGTGTTGTTTCACTTCTATTATTTTGTTTGGACCATCTCCAGTAGTGTTGCCTCGCAGCTTAGTTAAACTTCTTCTATCTCAGATCAGCCAACAGTCATTTCAGTAAAACCTGTGCCAACTTGTGTTTGTGAGTCCCTGCTCCTCCTGTAGAGGAAAGGAAAGTGAGGGATCTGTTTATAGTATACCAGGAAATACACCAAAATATGTTTGTCAAAGTAGCTACAACCAATATTTCTATATTTGAAATAGATCCCATGAGGACAGAGAGAATTTTCACCAGAACCAGCCTCTACAGAGCATTTTAGTGTCTTTCATCTTATTTTTTTTTTGGTTGCTTTTACCTACGGCGGGCAGCTGTTATCAGTGGACGAGCTTGAAAACAGATTGTTAGGTCAACTGTGGAATATGGTCTCCAGACATAAGGGCTGGGAGCATGTCTGAAAAAGTTTTAACTGAGAACTGAGAAATAAAGAGTGAGTGATAGAATAGACACCTTTTTAGATAAGCACAAGAAATCTAATGACGTAAGGAATGATCTTGTTGCTGACCTGATTTTATAACTAATGAACCATACATTTCCTCATGACTCAGGACAGAGATAAAAACCAAAGAGGCCAGAGACTCCAAGTGAATGCTAACACTGCTCTGTGTGTGTTGGGTTTGTTTCAGATTGTCTCTGCTGCCCCAAGTGACCAACACAGTTAATTTTAAACCATTTATTTATAAAGGATTGTCCCAGTGGTGTCTTCTTTTAAACCATTAGTCACACTATGCATTTAGATGGCAAAAGGTTTAGTGAAGGAATGTCATACTCTGTGACTCGCTTTCAATCCCTGAAGTTCATTATTGGCAAAAACACAGAAGGAACACGAAGTCTGAGCCGTCATTGATAAGCACGTCTTAATGTGAGGGCATGTTTGGACAGATTCATCATTGTGGAACGAGTTTCAAGAGCGAGCGTTGACAGTGTTGCGAGTGTAATCGAGGTTTTGAGGACACGGGACTAATCTGAGTGAGGAATTTTGGCATTCTTCACCTCCACGTTATTCAAGTTATGCACTCTGAGTTTTAGCGGTTTGGTTCCTTTGCATACTTTAGAAAGGAGAGAAACATGTTCGATGCCATTTCATTTCTACTGTCAGTGTGCTTCATTAACATTTTCATAAGGCTTAATATCTGTAGACCCTAATAGAAACCTAACAAATTACAGTTTGGATTTTTCTGGCACTCACTTCAAATTCTCCGTACATAAAGGGATGAGTTCAACATTATTTTCCTTTGCAAATCCAGCTTATATACCTCATTGTGTGTTCACTTCTGCTTGTTTTTCATTTCTCAGAGGACAAGGACGCTGATGGAAAAGAAAAAAAGTCCAAGACAAAGGAAAAAGACAAGAAGAAAGAACCAGCCTCAATGTTCCAGATAAATGGAGACAAGGAGTCAAAAAGCAAAAAGAAAGGTGAATGCATTTGTCATATGTTTGAACTTTGCTGAACAGCATTTAAGGGGAACTACTGTTTTTTACAACCTGGACCTTATTTCTGGCATAAAATATGTTTACTCACCCTGCTATGGTTCGTCCACAACCTCAGAGTCGGAAAAATTTTCAGCCATGTTGCATAAAAACTAGCAGTAGCAAATTACAGGTAAACAAGCCGGCCGTCGCGGGTGCGCGCGGTGCTCAGAGACGACATCATCCAGATCAGAAGACATAATCCAGGGTCTGTAGGTCAATCTACAGACCCCGAATGATGATAACAGGTAACTCCAGACTCAATGGAGAATAGCACTAGCGTATGATAACAAAATATTGATGAAATGAATGAGTTTCGCGGCAGATAATGCGTTATTTAGAGGCTGCGTTTCGGTGCCCCAGTCACTCCCACTACATGGATATACGCTGATCTAATTATCTAGTGAAGGAATACAAATTACACAAAAGTTATATGGATGAGTAAACGACCATATTTTTATGCCAGAAATAAGGTCCAGGTTGTAAAAAACAGTAGTTCCCCTTTAATGTTGATGTCAAAATAAGAAAATGTAGATAACTCCAATGTATGGAATTCATCTCAAAATCTTTACATCTTTCTTGAGCAGCTGCCAAATCAGACAGTGATGACAGCGAAGAGGAGGCAAAGTCAACCAAATCCAAGAAGAAGTCCACCGCTGGCTCAGCATCCATGTTCCAAACATCGGCTGATAAGGACAAAGACAAGAAGCCAAAGAAAAAAGGCGAGTTTCCTGCTCATTTCTTCCCCTGTTTGAGTCGCTGTCGAGTATTTAACTGATCTGTTTCCTGTTCCAGGGAAGGCAGAAGAGAGCGACGACTCAGAGTCAGAAAAGGAAGAGAAATCTAAAAAGAAGAAGGGAAAAGGGAAGAAGAAAAAGGTATCTCAAATTCTCACAATTCAGCCTCAAAATGAGACGCAAGCGAGGAATTATTGCATTTAGTGGAACACCTTGCAAAAATGTGCCTCGTCTTTCTTCATCAGGAGAGATCTCCCTCACCTGAGATTGAGTTTGACAACTTGGAAACTTTCGTGCTGCAGCCGGCTCCTCAGGGCGTGACTGTCAAATGCAGAGTGACTCGGGATCAGAGAGGGATGGACAAGAGCCTCTACCCTCTGTACTACCTTCACTTAGACAACGAAAAGAAGGTCAGCGGTTTTACAGCTTCTGATTTTAATAGTATCGTGTATATTTGTATCAAAACAAAACCCAAACTGATGAACAACGTGTAACAGCACTCCTTTAAGTACATGCCTTTATCTCATTATTAAAATGAGTATTATCATGCACAGCTTTAGGGATTAGATGTTGGAGGCCTTCCTTTCCTTTACTCTGACCAGACTGCCTGTCTCTGTCTTTGTAGACGTTCCTGTTGGCTGGAAGGAAAAGAAAGAAAAGCGCAACTTCAAATTACCTCATCTCCATTGATGCCACAGACTTATCAAGAGGTGGAGAGAATTTTGTCGGAAAGCTGAGGTACTGAACTCTTCAGTCAAAAGCTCCACACTGAATATGCAACATCAGTACAAAAACAAATATTAATTTGCATCCGTTTGTGTTATTTTACTAGATCAAATTTAATGGGGACTAAGTTCACCGTGTTTGACAACGCTCTGAATCCTGAAAGAGCTCTTCCAGACATGTCTAATGCGCGGCAAGAGTTGGCAGGCATCATCTATGTAAGTCATTTTAGAGTCTGACATTTATCTGCAGCACAGTTTGATTAAAAACAGAATTGGAAAATATAAAAAGTCCTGACTTTTTTTTTTATTCTTAATTCTGATTTCAGGAAACTAATGTCTTAGGGATGAAAGGACCCAGAAGGATGACAGTCATCATCCCGGGAATGAACAAAGAAAACGAGAGAGTACCGCTTCGACCAAGAAATGTAAATGCACCATGAATAGAGCCGCAACAGAGCACCAAGCAACCAGGCCCTATACATACAGTCCTAAACAGATAACAGAAATAAAATCAACCCTGCAGGAAAAAAAAATGTATCTTTCTTCAAATAAAGTTGAAGAAAAGTTGAGCTACTACTGCTATTTGTAAAATCCCACAGTTTTATTTAACTTTATTTACATTTTCTGACTCCTCAAACCTTGTGGAAACAATTAACAATCACTGATTGAGGACCCGCAAATGAAGCTGAATTATGTTTACAGAGCAGAGCAGGGTAACGCTAAAGACAGAGATTAAAACACTTTCACAGTCTGAAATGTCACAGTGCAATGGCAGTGGAAGTCAAGACCAAATTTGGAAGACCAAGAAAAGCTTTCAGACTGAACTACACATATGCTGGGTAGAACAAACCACCATTAGGCTGAAATAAATACCAGCAAATTCTGAATGCAAATGGAATGCAGTCAGATAAGAAAGGGAAAGATTCACCATGAAGCTCAAGCTTTTGGAGCAACCTTTGCACAGATATCTCAGAAGTAATTTGCAAGAAAAGAGTCAAGAACATAATGACTCTTCTTTGGAAACAAAAAAAAAGATATGACACTTGCCAATAAAGTAACTCCTATTGTTTTCTTGCAGCTGTATGTTCATGCAGAATAGGGTGGCTTTACGCTGTTCAGGGTTACGCTACAAGTTTCTCGATGGAAACCAAATAGTACACAATGTAGGTCTCTAAATGTACCTCCATGTATAAATATTCCAAGTCTTCCTTAACCAACGCAGAATGCCAACAAACCCTTACACTGCTCACAGTTTGACTCATGCTCTGTTCACTATGACAGCCACACAAGGCCAACCCGCAGAGAATAATGCCACTTTTGTTAAACCGTACAAAACTTTCTCGACATTAACTGACTTCTGTTTTGTGCAGGACTGTGACGGACTGTTGATAAGATACCAGAACAGAAGGACGGAAAATCTGATCGAGCTCCACAACAAGACGCCTGTGTGGAACGAAGAAACCGCGTCTCATGTGCTGAACTTCAACGGCAGAGTCACCCAGGCCTCCATCAAGAACTTCCAGATAGTCCACAACAAAGACCGTGAGTACTGTTTGTGTGGCTGTCTGTCAAGGAAAGCGCTCCTGTTTGCTCACAGCCTCGTGTGATCCGCGATGCTGTGTGTACTTGTAAAGATATACAATAGCAAAGGTTGGTCAGTTGGATTTACTTTGTCTGACAGTGAGGAGATCTAAGACTTAGACTTAATTCATCCACAAG
This sequence comes from Chelon labrosus, assembly GCF_963514085.1. Taxonomy (NCBI): domain Eukaryota; kingdom Metazoa; phylum Chordata; class Actinopteri; order Mugiliformes; family Mugilidae; genus Chelon; species Chelon labrosus. The sequence goes on from NC_140340.1 coordinate 17,695,987, forward strand.
GGAATTTGCTTGGTCACAGTATCTAAGTTGCATATAAAAAAACATCCTTGAAAACCACAAGTAAAAAAATAAAATAAAATAAAATAAAAATCCAATAAAATAAAATAAAGCAAAAATCTACAGATTTTGTACAATTTACATATGTACAGGAAATAGAGACAGAAGTAAATATATATTATATACATAGGAAGGATCAATAAGGTGCAATAATGTGCATTAACATTAATAACACGGAGTTATCTGTTACAGAAAGGTCAGTTGTTGTTGAGAATAGTATGAATGACGTCCTGTAGCGTTCACTGTGGGAGCGGAGCTGAATCAGTCTGACCCTGCCCCTCTATAGTCCGGCGTACTGGGTGTGACATGGTTGTCCATCATGGAGAGCAGTTTGTCCAGTGTCCTCTTGTCCTACACTAACGTCTCCATCTCTCTGCCGATCACGTGCGATCATTAGTCGATAACGAGACTATCAACAACTATTTTAATCTCTCAAAGACAGACATTGGTCGATCACTGAAGAACGTGTCCTAATTTTACCGTTGTTTACACAATGCTTAGCGACACTTTTTGAAAACAAAAAATGATGTCTGTTACACCATAGCAAGGTTATTACGTAGAAACTTATGTCTGGCACAAAGGTGAGAGCGTATTGGTGTCAAAGAGACTTTTTGTACAAAATCAATATTCACGATTGAAATATTGCTCTACCATTCTTTGCTTGTTGCAGTGGACTACATTGTGATGCAGTTTGGACGAATAGCTGATGACATTTTCACTCTGGACTACAACTACCCGCTGTGTGCCGTGCAGGCCTTTGCCGTTGCCCTCTCCAGCTTTGATGGTAAAATTGCTTGTGAATGACACAAAGATCTTCGTCTGTCTGCCGTCACCGAAACAAGGATCCAACAAGTCCACATTGACATCACACCAACCGACAACCTTGGACTCGCCTACGCTCGGCGCGTTAGGCTCTGATAACCAACGATGGCTCCTCGAGTGTAACAATACCTGCTGCTGCTGCTGCTGCCGCACCGGCGCCTTTATGGGCGTGCGAGTGAAACAGAATCCTGTTATCATCTAATCTTGCATGGCATGGCCCAGGAGTTCTGAGAAATATCTTGATTTCTGTGTATGACAGAACGTCACACATCCCATCAAAGGACTCCAGTGACTGGAGAGTTCAATTATTGTCAGTGAGGAAGGTGTTCAGAGACTTTTAACATCACTAAACGATGATAAAGTCATTCATGTTTCGACTTTCTTATGCTCTGTTCGGTTACTGTATAGAGCAAGTACCAGCAGGTCCCTATTATCTTGTGTCAAAAGTGACTGAGAAATGCAAATCAAGGTGACAGTAATCTAATTTTAATAGGAATAGATACTTTCTGTGACATATCAACAATTTGCACAAGTGACACGCTGTTACTCTGTTAGCATAAGAGTTAAGACTACTTTTATTTGAAGCTCATGAAATCCCATAACAGCTGTCTTATGTACATAGTGTGCTGTCCATAAACTATTTCAGGTATCATATATTGGTAAATTAACATATATAGAAGCGTAACATTTGATAAGAGAAGTGTCTTTAGTGTCTAGTATTAACATGTCATGATTCAATCTGAGTTTCCTTTCTGGTCCGATTGAGATCTTGTAGCTTTTTCTATTTACATGTTTTTGGTTCAAGCATTTTGTAAAATCAATTTATTTTCCTGAACACTGCCTTTGTTGCATTTTAGGCTCATTGTAATAATGCATGTGAATTAAATGTCTTTGAAGTCAGCTTATGTCGTATAAATCACTTTTTGTTAACCTTTTCTTTTGTTCCACAGCTAAAATATACGATTTATATACTAAACCTTATTGTATTCAGAAACTTGAAATGAGAAACTCCTATATTATGAGTAAGTTGCACCAACTCCCTCTTGAAATCTTCAAGCAGTAGGTTTCTGTAATCTGTTGTAGTCGTCATAAAATTTGTTTTATGACCTTCTCATCTGCTGTGAGTGGATAGCTGGCAGATAATCAGACAGATTCCAGTTGCAGGTTTTTTAGAAACACCCACGCTTTTTTCTTCAGGAGCTGCCTGACATGTCGAGAGGAGCTTCGCTCAGGATGAAAAACCTGTTTGAGCCGAGGCCTTGAGAGTAAGTGAGAGGTGTGTTTTCTGCCTGAACCTGCTCAGGCAGTTGTTCAAACTCGCAGATTAAATGAAGCCTGAAGCTGGCGGCTCTTCTGGACAGATGCTGTAAGGTCCTCCCTCATTGTCTTTTTTTCTTTTAGCACCAGATCGTTGTTGTCATTCTTACGCGCTTATTCTCTTAGTCATTTGTACATATAGTATCCCTACATTTGTGTCCCACTGGTGGATTAATGAATGATCTTGTTGCAACTATGCTGTTGACCAACAGAAGGAGCTGTTGCTGGATGAATGTGTGTTGAGTCTCAGTGCTTCTTTTTGAATTATCACCATGCACTGTATTTCATTTATTTCATTAGGGCCAAAGTGTGCAGCAGCAAAACTAAATGTCTTATGTTTGAAAATGCACTGGCACTATTACAGCTTACGAGGTTACTGCAGAGTTATGTAGACAAGGTTATTGTATATTATAGGAAACACTGACAAATATGTACTTAATCTAAGGGTTAGTCTGCATCCAAGATAAACCCTTAACATCCACGTGCAACCACTTTCAATAAGATTTTTTTTGTCTGCCCAGCAGAAAAGCCTTCATAAAAACTAATCTATAATTAAACCTGCACAAAAGACTGACAGTCATGTTAGATAGTTTATATTATGGCATCTTATTCCTGCCAAAAATGATTGATTGAATTTGGGGAGGAGGTACCAAACATCAAGGTTTGACTTGAGTTCAGCAGATGAGATGAAAGCAGAAAACCAGTTTGAAACGTTTGCATGTAGCAGTCTCCAAACAAATCTCTGCAGTCTTTACAGAATAATACCATTTCCATGACAGTGTAGGATTTTTATTTTATTGTCTTTTGTTGTAGAAGTGTGTCCCATTTTTCAGATTTCAGAAGTTTTATTTTTTCCAAGATTTTTGGAGTAGTCTCGTAAGTAACACGAAAGAATAGTTTGTATTTAAACTTACATCAAAAATAACAATTCATCTCAGTGTCTTATTTCAACCCAACATTTTGGGACGAGGTACCAGACATCAGCAAGATTTTGGCTTCATATATCCAAGAATCAAGCGACACCTTTGCTGAGCCACTTACAACCCCAGATGGTTTCACCCACATTCACACCTTGAGTCTGGAGTCACTGGGCATTAGCTGCTTGTTACAAAATTGCAGGAATAAAGTAAAATATAAACAAAAAACTGGACACCGCAAGGTTAATGAACTAATTTCTCTAATTAATAAAGGTTAGTATTGTGTCGTTAACAGACCCCAGTCATGTGGGTTTCAGGTGGGCACCACCCACAGATGCTAAACCTAAACTCCCAACCAGTCATTCACAACTCAAGAAGCCCACTCGAAGAAAACTCAACAACTCCACTGGCCTTTGTTTTAGCTTAATGCTCGGTTATACCGTGACCTGCATGACTGAAAATCCTCACAGACATATTCTGTGAAAGCAAAGAAAACAGGAGACCTACAGATGGGTCAGACTGAAGTGTTTTTATATTTTGTTGGAGAAACAGAGTGGTGTAGCATAGTAGTATTTATTTTATTGCCTTCACCGTATAAGTAAAGCCCATTTCTGTTTGTGGACAGTTGAATTTTATTTTTTTATTTTTTTTATTTTTTATTTTATGTATTGTACAGGTACAGATGCAGTGAAATGAAACAGCAACAAATCACAACTGTGCAAATAGAAGCTAATTTAAAAGTTAAATATGATAAAAAGAAAACTAAGACACAATCTAATTCAATAGTACTGGAAACCACAGCCTCCAAAATGAAAACACAGTTAGATCAACAGCGCTCTCTCTGTTATTTTAGACACATGCCGCATACCATATATTGAAATGTTTTGTTTTTTACTAGTCCGCCTAATGCAGTGGCAAGTGAGTGTGAGTTTATTTACTATAAACTATATTCACTAGCAACTATGTCTTGGTACATCTCTGCACTTGTTCACGTGACTGTATATGGCATGCCATTCTGTTTAGTCATTATTTATCTTACATTAGAATAAACAGAGCTAAAGGAACATCTCTATTTTTTTCTAAATTCAAATTTAATTTCTGCTTTATGCCCTCTTTAAAAAGTGCACCATTTTTCTTTGACTTTGAAAACTTTAAAGTAAGGAAAAGCTGAGTAGCTTTATCATATGTGGAGTTTCAGTATCTCCAATCTCTTCTTGGGGTTTAAACATGAATAGTAGTGTGTGTTTTACTGTCTGACTGGTTTTCAGGACAGGAAGCTCCAGTCGGTGTTCAGGGATTCTAAATGGGGCGTGGCCTGTGGTGAAGTCCCGCCCCCTGTGGCTGTTGATTGACGCGCACCAATGGCTCCTCCTTGAAAGTCTTTTTTTTTTCCCCCTCCTCCTTCGTTTTCCAGTGTAGTGCGTTGATTTCATACCAAAGTCATACTTAACATTCCACTTATACTGTCAAACCTGTGAGAAATATTACGGAAAACAACAAGGCGCCAAATTATAACAAAGTAACTAAACTGACCAGCCGCTCTCCCTGAGAAGAATAAAGGTGATTGCCAGATTTAAAAAAAAAAAAAAGAAAGGTAAGTCCTCCAACAAATGTTCTCTCTTTCTGTTTAGAGCCTTTTTTTCTGGGGAGTTTTTTCCACGCCGCTTGTCTCGGTGAAGTTTTCAGATCATTGTCATTTTTTACATTTTTCCGCGGAGCTGCCTGCGTTGGGAGGGAAGAAAACATTTGCACATTGATACCCTATTGTGTTTGACTTTCGCCAGTGTGCATGGATATCTTTTGACAGGCTATGTTCAATCATACTTCCACCGGTAGCCCGCTCATTGCCACACACTACATTACAGAAAGAAAGAAAAAAGAGAGAAAGAAAGAAACGGGCTTTGACAGAAGAGATTCGAGCCAACATGTTTGTTTTCTGTCTCGCACAGTTCATACCTGGATCCAACACTTCCAGCCTCAGCAGGAATCCCAGCAGTTTACTCCAGCAGGCGCAGACAGAGACACACACACACAAAAAAAACGATTTGGAGGAATACACAACTTCAGTCTGGTTTGGACCTCTGAATCCCAAAGGTAAGACAACTTCTTGACTTGTCAGCAAAGTTCAATAAAAGGCGAGATGAGTTCTCCTGTTCTCCTCTATTGATCTGTTAACAAGTACAAATAAGTTTGATTGTTTCCTGCAAAACACACAAACATCATACAAGTAAAGCAAGACACTGACTGATCACATAGCTGCATGCACTTTCTCTTCAGTTTCTGGCCCGGCTGACTTGAGACTTAGAAAAGAAAGTAGACATTGGACATTACATTAGGTCTTTTATTATTATTATTCTTACTATTATTGTTATTATTATATTTTGGTTCATTTTAGGACACAAACCTCAACCAAGAAACTTTTTTACTTATAGTTTGTGATTTGAAAACTTAAGAACCTGACACTTAAAAAAAAAAAAAAAAAAAGATTTATTTTGTGAATATGCACGGCTAATTGTAATGTAAATGCATAGCCACATAATAGCCGCAGGTTTATATTCTGCACATACTAAATGATATACTAACGAAAAACAAAACGATTCGCAGGATTTCACCAACCTGGAGCTGGAGATTTTATTTTGAAATATGTCACTTCCTGTGCTAGTTTATTAGCAGATCACACAAAAAAAAATCCTACATGAAAAAATATATTTAAATTCATCAATTTCGAAGGAATTCGGATGCCATCGGAAATAAGCGATGGGTAGTAGGCTGCCGGAAAAACTAAATTCACATAGAAAGACCTCGGCTTTTATTTGAGGTTGCTTAGAATTGCATCTCCAGGGGAATAATATCCTAAATGTGTTGTCAAATATGTTTCAATAGCATTACATTTCACTTGACAGTCTAATCTATCTATCTATCTATCTATCTATCTATCTATCTATCTATCTGAGGTTTTCTTTCTTTCATGCCAACAAACAGGGAATGTGATGATACTCTGCAAAGTCCCACTAAGTACATAATTCATAGGTGAGGATCTGAGACGCGTGGATATGCAGCGGGCTAATTGTTTAATTATATGTGTGCCACCTCTGGCTACACCTGCTCTCAGTCTCAGATATCTGTTAGCTCAGGCGCTGGCATTTCGATTTTGACGCGTTTGGGCTTTTGCTGACTAGAAAATGTATTGTAACCGTCTCGCTCATCCTAAATTCAAGCAGTCACAGGAGCAGCAGTAAAATCACTGGCAGTCAACAGGTTTGACTAAGCAGCAGAATGCAGTCTGTCAGGTTGGTTACAGTAAGTGGAAAAACCTGCTAGCTACTGTCTGTTTTTACGGCACCGACATTTCTTAAGACTTTTTGTACTTTTTCGTGTGTTTCTAAACATTTTCTACGCCTTTGCGTGGGCATGAAGCAGCGTTTTGTTGTGGTTTTTGAAGCTCTCCGGGTCCACAATATTCTGATGCAACCCTGATAAAGAGGATGATCAGATACTCTAGGTTGTGTTTTTTTTTTTGGGGTGGCCATGTTGCGTTATGGTTGAGAGGCCAAATCTACCGCTAGAGCCGTTCTCAAGAACTACCTTATATTAACATGTGGAAATGATGTTCTGAAATGAAACAACCAACCAGAACAACCAAACAATGTGTCCTTGGTAAATGAGACACGCCAAAATGCCTAATAATAGATTTCAATGCTGATGGGTAAATCTGGAAAGGATTAGGCATTCTGCTGCTCCGACAGATTCTCCTTCATTGTTTTTAGCGGCTTGAACGCATCGGGCTTCCCAATGTTCAGTGCGGTCTTTTTATTTTTTCTCCTTGAATGCACTTTATGTCTCTCAGCCGTTGTGAATTTAGCTGTTTAGATGTGTAAGAGTTAAATGCGAGGGGAAAGTTTTACAACTTCACCCATGTCGTGGAGGTCAATTAGATTATTTGGGGTAGTATTGCCTTAAAGTGGTTGTTTTCTCTCTTTTTTTTTTTTTTACTCCCCAGCTGTGTGCCTTCAGGCTGAGGGAAGAGTTAATGAGCATGTGTTCCCTTCATTAGGTTTGAAGCTAAATCTGATGATTTTTTTTCCTCAACCTGTGCGTGATCAGAAACGGTGAGGACACTGTCAAATCATTTTGTGGGCTAACTCCCATTCTGAAGTGCATCCTCTGTTTGTGCTGCGGAGTGTTTACTTTGGATGCAGGTCTGTTGACCGTTTGTCAGCAGCGGCTTCACCCGTTTGTGCTAAACCCACACAGGGCCGGCTAATGAGCTTTTGCCCATTTGTGCACACCATTGGTTGCTTTTTAGCACCATCCCCAGAAGTGCTCGTCCAAATGGTGGACACTTACCCCTCTGTCAACCCAGATCTGAACAAATACCACTTATGTCTGTGTGGCGGGGACACAGAGGGCCTCACAGAAAAAGCCTGCAGCTCTCAGCAGAAGGGCATTAATGACAATCTGGAATACAATGTGCAGTTTGACACTAACTAGCAATAGCAAGGGTTACAGAGTGCAGTGGCGCTGATGAAGAACATAATGTGCTATTTATTTCAGCGGGGGGAAAAAAGGTGCAACATTTCAATTTCATTGTGACCAATCTTTGAGCATAGACCAGTTACTTCGCTCCCACAGTAACACAGTTTATCAATGTTGTATTCATATTAATGCACTGCACATGTTTACATATCCTCCAAACCATGAGGTTTTAACAGATAAGCTTCCTGGCCTCCTGTTCGAGCCGCTCAGGGGAGGAACATGGGAGTGGCCTAGAACAGTATACTCTTTGTGTCAGCTGTCCCCAAGTTGCTAAACGTTTTAGTTGTTCTTTCTCTTGCGACCAACTGTGGTTGAGATGTTCCACATATTCAAAGAGGAAGAGCGCAGAAAGAAACATCTGTGAGGGTATCTGTGCCAGCGTCCGTGGCCACTGCAGCCTCCATTACAGATAACGGGAGGCTCACTCCCACACTGGGTCCTGTCTGGTGTTTCATAGATGTGTGTGGCCTGTGTGTCGCACTGGAGCTCCAGTGACCCAGGGGCACTCATGTGAAACTCCTTTAATCCCTCTGCTCGCTGTGTTTTGGGTTGGGGGGGGGGGGGGGGCGGGGGGGGCGGGGGGCGGGGGGGTGATCTCCTCCTACGGCACAGCGTTATTCATTTTGCTCGGCCCTAATATAAAACAACGCAGACGTCCAAGTCATTTTTTGGATGACCAGGCCTTTGTGCAGACTTCAAATGTGCCATAAGTTTAATCTCTTTGTCTGCTTTTTATGTCTGCTTGCAGTTTTTTTTCCTCTTGATCAAAGCCGTGGCAGCTTTTAGTGCCTTGTGCCACGATTTATACGGTCAGATGAGTTATTGGCTGGTGCATTCTGCTGCAGAGTTATGCGTGTCTTAAGGGTTTCACAGATTATGGCTTCAAACCGCTCCCCTCACCACAAAATGACCAATTCAGGCTAGAATGGCTTCTCCGCTGCGTTCCCTGGAAAATTTCCGATTAAAATGCTGATTCAGGCTGTTAAGAAAAAAAAAAAAAAAAAAAAAAAAAAAAAAGGAAAAGCACTCTGGCTTCTCTCTTGCCGCGCTTTGTGTCAGTCTTTTCCTCCTCAGTTAGATTAAGGCTTGATTTTCTAAAAGTGTGACAGCTCAAGATAGACCACATCGTGAACAACATCCAGTGTTTAAATAGAACAATGAATGAATGAATCAGGCTTTATGGTAACACTCTGTTTTGACTCATTTATCAGTCTCTCAGTGGGTAATTTAGGAAACTGATATAATCTTCTTCCTCTCAGCCTGTTTCTACGCCGTGTCAGTTGTTTAGAAGAAAGGGATGAATAGGAATAACACTTTTCATGGTGTAAATGTTTAGAAATGTGTGTCGGACTCAAGCAGCTCAGATCATTTTCACGCCGAAACTGTGGATGTTCATTCTTGCGTGCAAGACCATATTCTGAGCGTTATTGTTTTCCTTGGGCCTGCAGCTGGTATCAAACTGCAAATGTTTGACTTGACAAGGGGTGCATATGGTGTGTGTGTGTGTTTGTCTCAACTTTTCCCTCTGCCTCTCTTGCCGTGTGAGCTGTTGGCTGTCCGGCCCTCCTCTCACTCTCAGCTCTGATTGTTTCCTGAGCGCCGTGCCAGATAGGAAGTAGGAGGAAGTTATTGGAGGAGCTGGAGAGAATTTATTAGGGCCAAACACAGACACAGGAGGGAGAGGGGAGGGTGGTGACTCTAATTTTTTTCTTCTTTTTGGAGATGGGGCTTTCATGTGTCTGAAGAAGGCAGTGGTGTCGGCCCCGAAGGCAGCGCAGACGGTCCGAGGCGCGTGCCAGCTCATCACCTTTGAATTATCCCCCAAATTAAGGAGCGGTTCTACAGTTAAACATGTGCATTTGTTGTAAATGCATCGTGTGTCAGAACGAATAGGGCTTTGTTTCTAGCTCTTGTCAGAGAGCAGCGTTCCTGGCCTGGAACCTAAAATGTTTTCTTTATCTGTAATCTGACCTTAGAGAGCAGCTGCTCCTTCTGCCGCCAAGACCTGTTGTTTCCCCTGTCAAGTGTGTGTTTGTGTGGCTGTTGGTGTGCGTGGAGGGGTCTCACTGTGACAGAGAGCACCGACTCTACATCTGTGAGTACCCTTCAACCTTAACAAGATGTGTGCTTCTCATGCGGAGGAGTTTTGGGGCTGTGATTCGTTACTCCGTACGAGCCTAAAGTTTGCAGGAGGTGTGTGTGTTTACTCCCAGCTAAGCAGGGGGGCTTTTGGCTACCAGCACATGTCCGGCCTTTGCCAACAAGTGTCCCCACTCCTACAGCCGCTGAACAAAGGCTGCGCTTTTTTAAAGGCAGGAACAAATCTTGTAGGGTACCGGTTAGCAAACAGAAGTGGGTATATACAGTCTTGACAGTGGGCAATGATGGAGAGATGTGCAAACACAATGGGCGTGATGGATTAACAGTGGAAGAGACAGATTTGGAGCGAATCTGTTAACAATCTGCTTTGGGACATGAGTCAGCAGCACTGAGTCATGTTAATGGGGGTGTTCAGAGATGTAGATAGAAGAAGGAGGCCTCACAATGTGTTTGTGTGTAATTAACCTCAAAACGAATAAATAACAGAAACGATTTCCCCAAGCGACTAAATAAATCAAGTCAAGTTTGTTGCAATCTTCTGGTTACAAATATAGATATATATATATATATATATATGTTTTCAGTGTATATAAAATGGTTTAAACTTGTAAAATCCGCCATTAATCATGTTTGAAATTTGCTAACCTTTTAAAGCACCAGCTCTCATTGGGTTGCATTCTTCATTGTTTTGATAAGAGAACTACAACAATAGACTGGAAAGCGCCTGGAGTAAATCTACTCTAAATATACCTAAAGTTTGTGCCAGTCTTATCTGTTTATGACCAAGTTCAAATTTCATCTTCTAGCAGTCGAGGCCAGTGGATCAGGTGCATGAACATAGCAGCCTTTTTAGTTGTTGGAATGAATTGCTCCTGCTTAAATTTCACAATGCAATAAAAATGGCTTTCTGCGCCGGCCTTTCTGTCTTGCACAGATTTGTTTTTGGCATGTCTAATGACCAACATCTGAAAAAGTTCACATCTTTGTGCATCCAGCTTTTGGGCCCTGCCTACGTCAAAATAAAAGTTGTCAGTGTTGTGCGGCACAAAATTTAGAACTTTACCGTAGCCTGTTGCACGACGCATACTGTGCCCATGTTGTATTAATATTGTTGCCCTAGCTCAACGGGCTCACACGGCTCTCATGGTGGGATGTTTAGTCTCTGTTAAAGCGTATTTCTATGATCCATTCTGTTTGGTCTCGGACATCTGCCGGCTCGACAGACGTTCTTTTCCCACCACTGAGAGGAGATGTTGCCATCAGGCCATAAAAATCGGACATGACAGAGTAATTTTGACTCAATGTCTAGCCTCACTGTAGTCTTTGAATTCCGCTGCGTAAGGAGAAACCCATCTGGTTGGTCCATTTGAGAGCAGCAAGATGATCTCATGTACAGCTGAAGATAAAACCGAGGATGCAAAAAGTTTTGAGTGAATAAGTGTTGCCAGCTACTAATGGTCACACCGTCTATTTCCCGTCACTGAAACACACAGACTCTGTTTGTTTTCCTGCCTGTAGGTGTTTGTAGGGGATTTCCTACATGCGGTGACACACTTAAATAAATGTGTTCGACGGCATCCCTCGCCTGATTTAGGCTGATTTGTCAGCTTTCCTCAGTGCAGCCTGAAAGTGACTCACTAGTATTACTGGAATTCATTGGTACATTTCACAGGACACAACCCTGTCTAAGAAGAAGAAGACGAAGAAGGAGAAGAAACGCACACACTGCAGTGCCAGTAAACTCTGCTCAGCTTGTAGATGGAGCCGGAGCAGAGATAAGCCGATTGCTGAAAAACAGACTGCAATGTGATCGCTCCGTTCGGGGCTGGGAAAATGGGAAGAGGGATTCTGGTGCATGAATGGTGCCGTTTCAATGAATGTGCGCGGCGCATAGCTTCGCAGCGTTATTTACATTCCTGCTGCACATTGGAATTCTGTAGCATGTTGGTCTCAGAGTCCCATGGCCTGACTCCCAGAAAGAGAGAGGGGAGGCGTGGATTTTTGTGTAAAATCTGAGAGGAGTGTGTCATTCAATCAGGACACTAATAAACCTTCCCACCTGGTAAAAACCAGCCTCACACACGGGTTTGTGCATGAGAGATGCTAGCTATCCTCAGTGTTTGTTAGCAGTTACTCATTTGGTCTATTGCGTATTGCAAATGCATATTTTGAATTTATTATTGCATGTGTAAGGCATGAACGGCCTTTTGGCAGAAAAATAACTCAGACAATACATTGATAATCAAAGTAGCTGCATTTTCGGTTACAGTCAATGACTAATCAGTCAGTTTTGTTGTAGCAGCTCTGCAGGGCCCTGTTTGCACTTTGAGTTACAGTTTTTTGCTCTGTACTGTACTGCGTGTGCTCACGCTCAGATTCGTGTATCTGCATTTCATTTGGTTGTGTGAGTCATTACTATGTTGTGGCGCTTCTCGCCCAAACTGACTCTAAGGGACGTTGCAGTGCGTTCGTTAGAACTACTCATCTAATATAATCAATATGTTTATCGCTGCAGCTTTTCTTTCACAGTGACACGCTGCCAGTAAATCATGTTGGCCCGACTCCCGAAGCTCTTCGACTTTCAGTCATTTTATTGGAACTCTCTGCGAGTATGAGACTAGCTGTTGAATGTGAGTTAATAAAACTGTCTGACTTTTAAGATGAAGTCATGACTATTGTCCTGACTTAAATCCTGTGACTGCACCAGAAGATGTTTTTTAAAAAATGGCCTGGCTGACAATGCCTTCCCTCTAGTCTGAGCTCCGAGTGTCACGAAGCGGGAGCGTGTTCACTGCTGATGTTGCATTCCAGCTGGAACAATCCCACTGTTTTCCAGACTCCAAAGTGGACGCCTAAATTGGACAACACCCCCTCCCCTTCCCTCCACCGATGCCCCCCCCTCCCGTCCCTTTCCCCCCCATACACACCCCTTTCCCCCCTCTGCTCTCCAACCAATCACCCAACCTACCCACTACCCACTCCTCCCATACACGCATCCCCTGGTCTCCTGTCCTTATTTGGGTAGAGACGTTCTGAGCACTCGGTGGAGGGGAGGGGGCGGCAGGCGAGGGAGGGAGGGCGTTGGGTTGACACAAGGGAGGCAGGAGGAGAAACAGTGAGCACTCGCAGCCCTTTCTTAATAAGGACATGTCTGGAATTCAGGCCCCTCTCTCGGTGAAGAGCTTCTCTTTTGCGGCACCTCACATGAACGCACTCTTGTGAGCACTCGGAGCTCCATTGAGGTCGACAGATCTGTTGTTAGTTCGAGCCCTGTTTGCTGCTCTTCACAGCTCGCAGTGCAGGAGGAGGTTTGTGGTGTTTTCTCTGCTATAATTGGAGATAAACAATAGAGTGGCCACCTCTTCCTCTCTGCCTCCCTCACCGTGCCACAAGGCTTGGATTGGTTGCCCCGGCTTAACCCAAGCTGTCGCCCCACAGCACCTGTGCATTCATTAATGATATACTTTGGGACGTTTTCACACCAGAGCTCATAACCAGCAGCTGCGTTACTTCAGGCTGAGACAGCAGTGTATTTAAGGGTTACAGTAGTTTAGAAGTTAATAGACATATGTGCTGTTTTAATCTTTCATTTGAACCACTGTGGACTACTCACAACAAGACAATGAATTATTAAAACAACACTCACTGGCTGCCATAAAATTTGAGCTTCAGTGAAGTGGCTTAAAAATACAATAATAAGACTTTTTATTCACATATTTATTCAGATGTTTTTGGCAATTTATAGACAAGTGATTAATCAGTGAATCAAAAATTGATTGCAGCCCTGAACTTCTTCTTTTGTCTGACAAACAATTAAAAACATCCCCATATTTCGGATGCTGGAACCAGATTTCCTGGGCGTTTGTTCTAGATTTGCGCAAGACACTCCTGGTTTGTTTGTGTTTGTTGTTGTCTCAGGGATGTTGATTTATACAAAGTATCATGCACTTATTTACGAACCGGCAGGGCAGAATATGATTAAACTAACTGTGGCGGTCACTGGGAGCCATCCAGCCGTGTGATCTGCGAGGACTGAGATGGATCATTTGAGCTGCTGATGAGTGCTCAGTTTCAGTGTTGAGTTTTAACGCCGTGGCCCAGTTGCAAAGGGTCCGCCATAAACAGTGCCCTCCGGGCTAAAATTAGCAGCTCGTGTGGCAAAAGATCACTGCAGGAGCAGCACTGCCACCGTCTTCTCCACTTTGATCATCTGCAATTCCTTTTAAGTGATGATGGGAAGGGAACGGGAGCATCGCTAATCCTCCACCTCTGCGTTTTACCAGTTTGTGGTTCTCAGATGATTTGATGTAACTGCAGTAATTATAAAGTGTCTATATTTCAAATGACTGAAAGATAAACCGGGGGGAAGATTTCTTGGCTATTACACATTTTATATTTTATATTGGAGACGTAGTTTCCCACCACAAATATAAATATCTTGTCTCCACATATGGGTGCACTTATGCTATGTACAATCATGCAGATTAGACTCAAATGATGTGGCATTGAACACAAGAGTTTTACTGATTTACAAAGATGCTTCGTGTTTTCAAGAATCAGATTTAATCCTACAAATGTTATCCCACTGCTGTCTTCTGACCTTCTAACTGCTCCGAACCTCCGAAAAGCATGAAAAACTGGCTTATAATAGAAAATGTGCTTTACTCTTTTGCTTTTTGTCAAATAAACCCCGAATGTTCTTATAATTTCATCGTTTTAGTTCTCCCATGGGAGCGCTCATTTTGGCGCTGTGCGTATTTATCCGTTATTCTTTATATTCGTCGGTATCTGCAGAAATGCTAAAGCAGAAACACAAGCATCCTGGGAGGATTATGGTTACCTCATAGACGTCCATTTGAGAAACAATACATTGCTGAAAAGGCAGCTTGAAAAATACTTAAGATCTTTGCCTGCAGTCAGCCATGAGCCAACCACATCGGGACACAGTTCCCAGACCACAAGAATTCTTTGAGGCCAGCGCTGATTAGTGAGGTCTTTAAACTTCGTTTTATGGAATATCTTGAATTCATTTGGCCATTTCAGGGAAATAAAATCAAGGAAATTATAGTAATAATTACGGTTTGCATTGTTTATTCATACAAATTTAATGACTGCAATAAAGAAAATGTCAAAGTATTTAGGGCCCTATAGATGAATGACATTCCTGATTGAAGTGCACGTCCTCTAATGCTCTACAAAATCTCGCACAGCTCTAATTCTTCTCTGACTTAAATGATCCCAGTTACGCAGATCACTAAGAATGAAAAAAAGACACACTTAAGACTTAACGTTCTGCTGTATCGCATTGATCCGGCAGTAACGAGGTTTGAAATTTGTTTCTGAAGATCAGCAGCGATGTGTCGTAACTTTAAAACAAGGAGCAAAGTGAGCTAACCCGTTTTTCTCTTGGTTAATGCGGAAATTCATTAAAACCCCCTACTTCCAGCACAAACATCAGAAGGGTTTCCTGTCTTCCAAATACTTGCCCAACTGGCTGTTTGCCTCCACACACAAATGTCACAAAAATAATATGCTGGCAAGACAAATGATGGCTTGTAATTATATGTTACACCCAATCAAAGAGTCAGTTTTCATTGTGTGCGATGGTTTGAGTTGGATTTTTTTGCCACATGGCCTCACATGACATACAGTTCCAACTGTGGCCACTAGGAATTGATATAGTTTTTGGCTGTATTTGTAATTTGGAAAAAAAATTGCTGGCAACAAAACTCAGGGGCTAGCTTTAGGCTAAATGTTGGGTTAAATGATCCCATGTTCATTCATATTGCCTAACTTTAACCCTTTAACTTGCTGTCTGGATGTATTTTAACACCGTTTAAGTTGTTGTGTAAGGAAAGATGACACGATCCAGTGTTATCAGTACTGTATAAAAAGGTCTTTGGTACTTTATTCCACAGATCTTCTACAGATCCTTTGATATTGGGGCTCGGGGTCGGGCCCAGGGGGAGCCGCCACCATTGCGTCCAACGAGTGGAGCGCCAACGGTAGCCCAGAAGATGGGCTGGACGGTGACAACGAGGACAAGACCATGGACGGGGACGCCGAGGGCGTGTGGAGCCCGGATATCGAGCAGAGCTTCCAAGAGGCCCTCGCCATCTACCCTCCCTGTGGTAGAAGGAAAATCATCCTGTCAGACGAGGGAAAGATGTATGGTGAGTAGGCTGGATAACAGCCAGAGCAACAAAAGAACAACAATTACATTTAAATCAGTGCCATAATGAATGCGCGAAAAATGAGAAAACCATTCATTCCACAGAGATTTGTGGCTTAAAGAAAACAAACACCAACTATATATATGCTCTAAAAAGAAACGAGAAAAATCCTTTTCTTCCTCTTGAGCTTGTGTCACGACTTCGACACAGAGGTGAATGTTTTCTTTCCACACAGAGCTGTCTTTAACAAGTCTGTACCTGTAGAGCTGTGACCCAGGGGCAGGTTCTTCCAGTCGCACCAGCGCACTCAGAGCTGGTTATTGCTGTCCTGAGAGCAACTCGGCTCCTCTCCCCTTGATTTACGCTTGTCTTTTACTTCAGAGTGTTTTTCTTTACAGCCTGGTTTTCATGCCCACTGTTTTACGGCCTCTTGTCTTCCTCTTCCAGTCGCTAAACCTGCTTTTTGTTTTGTTTTGTTTTTTTTTAATTTGAACTTCATGTGCTAGTTTCTGCCTACACCAGTGTGACTGGGAGAGTTTTGCCTGTAGGTGACTGGCTGAAGCTGGTTTTCTGGGGAAGTGCTGCGTTTGATGCTGGATGGCTCGGTTAAATTAACAATAATTAGCACAGCGTGAATCGAGACTTGGGAACAAGAACATCACATTGGCATGCTGTTCTGTCGAAGATTTTAAACATCCATATGGTTTCAGAATAGTTATGCTGTTTCCTGCAGCATGTTCATTAAATTGCAGGTGTTGAGCCCGTAGTGTCTTGAAGAAGTCCAGACGGAGATGTTTGCAAGTTGTTTGGTGGAATCACAGACATCCAGGTGTAGGAAATTGAACACACTTGCCTTTCATTACTTTGATCCCGCTTTCCCGTTCCTATTATTGAGACAGTGCTCGCTTAATTAGATTCAGCATTTCAAGTTGGACATTTTGCTGAACAGCAATAAATGTTGATTGACAGGAACTCTGCTGCGATCTTTATTGTTTTACTTGGCCTTGCCCTCAACAAACCCCTTTCTGGTTTTGCGAAGTTATGTTCTTTTAACCATGGTAACTCAACTCCTCCAAGTCATGTTTTGTAAGAATTTCCTGGCCTTTAATTAATGTCCATCATCTCGTAAAGAAAAAAATAAAAGCTGAAATTGATTCCGGCTTCAATGCAAAACCAAAGAAACGATCAATCTTTGCCACCAAAGTCTCCGACAGGCCGTGTATTTTAGAAGCGTTAGTGTTTGTTTTTAAAGCGCTGGTTTTTGGGTGGCTTTTTAGGCACTTGACGTCAGATGGGATTCTTTTGGCGTGATTCACGCTAGATGGAATCTCATCCACTCATTTGTCAGGCGTATTTGGATATTCAAGGGCACGCACATACCTGAGATTACTCAGCTACTGTTGCAGTAATCTGTTGTTACTCTCACCCAGAGTCAAAGGAGCAAAGTAGTGAGGAGCAGTAGTGGATTAAATGCTTAGTCAGAAGATGCATGACCAACATAATTGTTTTTGTTCTGACATTGTCAACAATGCACTCCTTGCTTGCTTTAGAACAACATTTAGAAATTAAATATTTTAAGACTATTGTTTACACCAAAAAAATTGTAAAAACTCCTGATATTTTTATAGTGTAATTAAATAAATAAATATATAAATAAAAAAAAATAATTGATTGAAAAATCCAAAAAAAAAAAAAAAAAAAAAAGTTAGAGCCTTAGAACAGAAAAACTGATATAAATATGGACTAAACTGATAAGGCTAATAATGTAAATGTTGCGTATGAGCGTTTGGTGCATGACAATCAACACAGAGAAAATAAGACGAAAGTAAAAGCAAGTAGTAAAAGTCAAAAAGCACACAAATGTAGATGGAAACATTCACAATGAGGAAAAACTATAAAAGATATGCAAAACATATGATTTTAGATAAAGCAGCTGTGCAGTTTGTGCAGAGATGTGTAAAACATTAGCCATGGAATGTGTGACGCTCACAGGAGGAAGTACAAGAAAATGTGCATGGCTGATATTTAAGCATTTAGTTAATTTTTGTAAGGCTTCATATAAATTGTTATGTGTAGTTTCTATATATACAGTCTGCTTTATTTCACTTAACAGGATATGTTGAGTGAATCACTTGAATGACACAGCTCGATTACAAATAGCTTTTAATTAGACATGTATGTAATATATAGAATTGAAATATAAACCTCCTTAACAAAATAACTTTTGCCTCCTGTTTAGCGGGACAGTGTTGTGTCCCCGGCCCCGTACATCTGTCATGAGAACGTCAACAAAGAGCCAGACCTTGCACAAACCTGCCCCCTTAGCAACAAACTGTCAGGACCCCTTTTAGAGGCCTGTTTTTTTCTAGAGCACTAAACACCATCTCCATTTACAATAAGTCATCTGAGGCTTTGCTGGCAGAGCCAAGGCATGCCCCAGAAGAAGCCTTCTCCCAAGGTGATTACCTCAGCCATCTAAAAGCTGCCCTGACGTGAGGTTAAGGGAATGTTAACGATTGCACTGTATGTAATACTGTCTACCTTGCAGTCTCAGACTCCCAGTGGCCTCTGAAAGCAGCAAGTCATCCCTCCCATTGGGAATTCCACTTTTTCTGCCAGTTTTTTTTTTTTCATTCGGTGGGAAACTTTTTGCAAATTTCCATTAGCCAGGGAACCGTTTTATACATGTGTGTTCTCTGCTCCTCAAGCCTGTCTAGACTTTCCAGTAGCGTTTCCAGTCATTTACATAGCTCAGGGGTGACAAAGAGTTTAAAGAAGCGTAACACTCGATTCGCACGTGTTAATAATCACTCTACTTGTTACAGAACATGAACACCACTAGAAGCTAATCTCTCATTTCCAATGTGGTTAAAATTAGAATATATCTAACTTACTGTATCTCAGATCCCAAAAATGCGCAATTTAAATAATTTCACACTTTTAAGATTTCTTTTTTGCTTTTCCACCATCCCCAGTTTTTGTGATACCCCACACTAAAAATGTACACTCGAAACAGCATTAAATAAAGTTATGCAATATTAAAATGCTAAATGAATCCAGATGATAATCGCAAGATTTTACCATAATTTATTATTACTTTTCAGATCTCATGCTCTTATATATAAAGCCATGCCGGTTAAAGAGGCTACATTGAAAATACAGGCGCCAAAGTACGACTTCAGTGCATCAAAAGTGATTACACAGTTGCAGCAGTGACTCAGAGGTACAGAAACAGCCATACCACCAGTAACGTAAGATGCAGGGGCCCTTTTCAAACAATTTGCTATAATGCAACCATGCATTGTTTAAATAACTGCTCAGATAGTTCGAAGGACATTGCTTGAGCTCAACTTCCAGTTACACCATTAATCAGAAATAGCACAAAGTGGCCGGATTAAACTTTACCACAAGACCACTAACTCTTTTTACTGTAACGTCTTAAATAACAATTTCATTGCAGTTTTAAACAAATAAAATTCTCTAATAAATGTTGACTTATAATAATAATAATAATAGTAATAATTTGCAATAATTTTAAGCGGGTGTACTTGTTTTTGTTTCAAGGCTGTAGCCAGCAGATAGCTTAGCCTAGCTTAGCGTTAAAATAAAAAAGAGTTAAAATAAAGCAAACAGATATCCTGGCTCTGTGTAAATAAATTCTGTATTGTTATACTGTACATAGTTATATATACTCCCAAATATAAAGTTGCTGTTTGGTCGATTTTGCTACCAGAGGAAATCACCAAGCTGCCCGCTTGCCTCTGTTTACAGTATTTATGCTAAGCTATGCTAATGAGCTTCTGCCTTTAGCTTGATATATAACAGATGTGAGAGTGGAACCAAATTTCTCTTCGAGCAAACAGAGACGCGCATCTCCCCGTGATGCCAAAGCATTGACAGTTTTGGTTTTCTGCTCATGTTCACTGAGAGCAAAACGAAAATGCGGAATTAAAATTCACTGCCAAGATGAACAAACGAAAAACGAAACATTTAGAGCGTAGCTGAGACGTTGATTCCTGGTTAAATTGAATAGCCGAGTTCAGAGGAAGTATCTCAATAAGATACAGAAAAAATGCTGCCCGTCTTGTTTTGCCTTGTGCCTTTGCTGACATTTGTTCACCTGCGTTTTCTGGCCCCGACAGGTGTGTCAAACCCTAAGCACACACCTTTTTTCTCCCTCTCAGCTCTTCATCACTGCTAAGCACTCTAGGTTTGGAAAAAAAACAAAAAAACATAGGTCCAGAAGGAGACCTATGTGTGTTCTGGCCTTCTAAAGACTGCGTTTGAATCCTCAGCAGGAACACTTATATGAAACAATATGTTGTGTAAAGGTATAAGAAAGGGGGCTGTGCAGCCTCTAATGATGACTGAGCAGGCCTGGTGCTTCCCTGTCAGCCCCCTTACTGAGATGTTAGGAATGTTTTCAGTCATGGCTGAGCAGTATGTTAGCAATTTAGGATTACCTCAATGTTATGAGAAGGGAGGAGGGAAGAGAATATGGGCGTAGAAAGGGTTCAGGGGAGAGACAGAGCGGCAGAGGCAGAGCGGGAGGGGGAGTTGTGGGGAGTGAAGAGAGATTACCTTTTTGCCCAGTATCTTAGCGTGGAAGTGGAAAATTCCAGTGGTCATGTAGTAAAAGAAAAAGATAGGCGTGTCCTGTCAGGGAAGAGGTTAAGAATGGAAGCCTGCAGCGATCTGAGTGGGTGTTGAGCAATCGGCAAGGGAGTCATGAGTGGTTCGAAAGGGGGCAGAGAGATGGAAAGCGCGAATGTGGGGAAACTAGAGGCAGAGGACAGTGAGGTCGTGCATGCGATTGTACAAGTGCGTGTCTGTTTGTATGCACCTGTCATGATACCCTCCAGCCGTGTCAAGTCTGAGCAGATGTTGGCTGCCACGGCTCACGACTCAGTAATTCTCTAGATTTTCTGTGTCGAAGTTTGAGGAAGCAGCGTGTCCTAAAAATGATCAGCTAATATAACCAGTCCTACTGGCTCTTTGCTGTGAAGCAAGCAGATGTACCAATTAGCCGCAAAACTTGTGTCTGCACATCACGCAGCTGCTATTTTGAAGTTCTGGCAGTTTCTTATTAATATTTTATTGTGATTTTTACTAAGCAGATGACGTCTACAGCTAAAGTTTTTGCTTCTCTTGCCAGGAACTCGCCCTCCTGACCTTAGTGATGCAGAGCGTGTTGATTAAGCCAAATTCTGCAGTTAGTTTAGCTTGAGGAGTGAACACAGGTCTTCTGAGAGATTATGTTAGCACTTGAAATGCATTGTGAGCTGTGGGTTTCAAAATCTCATGTGAGACGGTTGATAAAGGAAATGGGACTTATTACTTCTGTCCTTTCAAAAATGTTCCCCTCTTCTTTCTGCAATAAAGTCATCCTGTAAAAATCCTGATTCTGGTCAACATGTCGGAGTGGTATCATGATCTAGTTTGTCTTTCTACAGACAGGAGAAAATGTAGGAGTCAACGTGTCTTAAAGTTACATTTTCAATTCATCATAACATTCAGTTTTATAAAAGCTAAAAATCAATAACAGTTTAAGTTGTCTCCAGGTGCTTTACAGAACCCAGAGCTTAAAAACACCCAGAGCAAGCGACGGTGGCAAGAGACCTTGAGCAGAACCCAGCTCATATGGGGGGGGGCCTCCTGCTTGAGAATAGAAAGACAGAAATAGAAGGAGTTGGGACAGAAGAGAAGGGAGGAGAGGGCTGCAAGCTATCGGATACATTCATACGTGCATCTGCATAAAGCATATATGCAGCATATCAACACAAAGCATGGGAGATTTGTAATGGATTGAAAAAAAAAATGGTTAGAGCCAGCAATAAAAGTGTAGATTTGAGAAAAGTTAAAGTTTCAGTTGTACGAATAAAAAGAAGCATGTATGCAACAACTATGTCAGTGACAATAGTCGGCATATTACAGGTGAGTAGGCTTACACAGTGTGTGGATATGTGAAGTATTATAGGCAGAACCAAATATGAATAAAATTGATTTTTCTCACACAGTACTTTAGCCATTACCTTTCTCAACACTGTAGTAAGTTACAAAGAGTGCATGTGCTCTGTTAAAATCATTTCCATAATCAATTTATCTGTAAAAGAAATGCTCTGTTTTACTCAACCCTAGCCTGGAAGTCCAGAATATCTGCTTTGCACAGTACTGAGTCCACTCCACTATTCTCAGACTTATCTCTCTGTCAAACCTGTAGCACTGTGTTCCTACTGTGTCTCGGTATACAGTAATTTGCAACAAGATATCTGTGAAATTCATATCGGAACTATGTGGTCGAGGCTATGCAATGTTTTTTCTCCCCCTGCCTCCAGCTGAAGAGATTGAGAGTGACAGTTGGGTGGGCATTGTTCTTTCTCTGCCATCCTCTGCTGGGACGGTCGGCAGCAGGTGCTGCTGTCCGTTGACTGCAGGGTCACACTGTGGTGTTGTTTTGGGAAAGGGGCTGCTTTGCTGCCAGGTGGCAGTTGTTGGCAGAGACAGTTATGGCTTTGTGTTTCCTTTAAGAGTTACTGCCCTTTTCAGCTGCCCCGTTCGCCCCTCTAAGCAGCAACCCCCTACCCCAACCTAATGGCCCTAACCCCTGCTGTAACCCCCCGGTTCTCCCAGAGCTGGAAGAGCACAGGAGCATGTGTGTGTTCACCGAGCTCTGGCTGTGTTCGCAGGCCCAGGCCAATCAGACTGGCTAGCACAGATGTGACAGGCCTAGAGGAATGCTAGGAATGCGGAGGCGCTGGAGCGGGTGTGTCCATCCTTGGCTCGGGGCAGAGGGGGGAGGGGCTACATCAGTATCGGCAGACAGTTCAGCTCTGCTCTGCTGGCCGACCGCCGGACTGACTGGTTGGCTAGCACGGTGAGTGCTGCGAGCCTGCTGGAGATGGCCTGCAGTACTTTTATGGTAATTGCACTAACCAGGGCCTTCTAGACGCCAAGTGCTAAAGAGTGTGTGAACAAACAGGACTTGTTCCTCCTGTCATTATGTCTCTGGAAAGCTGTTAAACTTCTCAGACACATGGCCTATTGTGTGTGCCTGCACTGTATGCGTTTAAGAAGGCACATCTTGACCAGTTTTGTTGGTGTAAATTTCTGTCAGCAAGTTTAGAAGGCTTGAGGTCATTATTCATAATGATCCAGCGGTTCAACCTCTCCCTTTGGCCCAAATTTTCAGCCACAGAATCCCAGTAAGGGTGACTTGGCAGGGTACTGAAAAACACTGATGGACTGATTTTCCCTCGAGACGGCATAATAATGCAGATTGTGCGTCTCATACACCAAAGATGATTTTTGCCTGGTCATAGCAGCAGTTTGCTGGATAAACAGGAGCGTTTGTTAAACCTAAAGAGGACCCCGCAAGCCCAGAATAGAAGCCTGTTCCCTCCACAACCTGTTTGTGCAGAATGTCGAGTGTAGATGTTATATCGTGAAAAACGTGGTTCTGTTTTCTAAGCGCTCTTTGTAATTAGGCTACAGGGTCGTGTGAGTAGACATTACGGAGGTGTGAAACGAGCTAATGAAAACTTAAGGGTGAAACAAGTGAATATACCTTTTAATATCTGCCGAATTTAACAAATGTCGTATAGGAAACAGAGGTGTTATTGTGGCCTGTGACCCCGGACAAAAGTGTGTTTGCCCTGGGTCTGATGAGCTCTGAGAAAGGTCACAGTGCTGTTGTTTTGACACAAGATCTGAAGTCAAAAAATGACAAGAGCGACACCTTCTGCCCAGTTTAGGGTATTACCTGTACTCAAATTGTTGAATAATTTCTTGACCTTTCTTTCTGTTTCGTTTTTTTTTTTTTGTTTTGTTGCAGGTCGCAATGAATTGATAGCAAGGTACATCAAGTTGAGGACAGGGAAAACCCGCACAAGAAAACAGGTAAACAGCTTTTAATAACTAACGACGTTTGCTTTACAAAAATACGCATGGTTTTGGTTACTGACATAACAAATGCAGAACAGGAAACCATTCATTACATCAGTGAACTACTGATTCATAGTCCCTGGAAATGCACTTAATCACAAAGAAGTGGATTGCGAGTTCTTTAAAGGATAAGTCTGGTTTTATCATATTAAAAGCAGTGGATTAGTCATCCTCTCAGTGCTTTGACTTCTCTAAACTGTCAGTAGCGCACTCTGGAAATCTTGCATCACAGCGTTACAGCTCCATTAAAAAAAAAAAAGAAGCTCAGTAGCTTACTAAATCAATAGGCATTATAGTTTTATTGCGAACAACAAAAAGCTATTTTTAGATTTGTGCACATTTGGGCTTTTAGTGAGTATTTACACCAGCAGGATTGACCCAGGACACATTTTAAACTGTAGCTATTGAACAAAGGCAATACTTATTTATAGAATGTTAATATAATAAGACATATATATGGAATAGGACTGGGCGATATCACTTTGAATCAGTACCACACATTTACCTGTTTAATTACTGTTAATTTAATGATTAAACGCTCTTGTGTAAAAGCATGTCCACTTACAGCATTAGACATTTCTTTATCAGACATTATTTGCGCTGCAGAGTAACAGAAAAACGTGATTTTGGACCACGAGTAGGATGTCCGTTTCACATCTCTTGTTGTTTCAGTAAATAAATAATACATTTAAAAAAATTAAATAGCCTAAATACAGTCGGTGTTTTTATATTTTATCCAACAAAGGCCTTTATCAAGTTCAATAGTTTTCGCTTTAAGATTAGATTTAGCAAACACCACATTGTATTACAGCCTGTCCAGGAATTTATTTTCTCAGTATAATGTGTGACATGGTAGTGTATATACAAGGTGAGGAGGCAGGTTGTTTCCTTGAGTGTGGCAACGTTTTCTCTTGTAGTGTTTGCTCTACCTATCAGCGCTTCCTCATGCGCTCCGTGACTACTTCTGTTTTATCAACGCTGGGCTGATTCTTTATTATTTTTTCTTCTGGCATCATTGTACCTCTTAGTTAAGTTCCAAACCTACAAGTTACATCTGTGTGTGCCTGTGAACATGCATACCTGCCAGTTCATTAGGTACACTAGTGAAAACAAACAGACTTAGACTTTATTGATCCACAAGGGAAATTACTTGGTCACAGTAGCTCTGTTGCACATAAACAACACTGTTGAGAACCACTAGTAAAAATAAAAATACATATAAGATAGTTAAAAAATAAAAATAAATAATTAAAAAATAAAATAAAATAGTATAAGCATAAATGTAATTAATTAGAGGCTTTGTAATCAGTTAATCTCGATTAATCACATTTCAATATTTGCCCCAAAAAGCAACATTTTTTAATTTAAATGGATTTTAGTGGAGCATTGAATCAAATAATAGACACAGACATGAATATTGTAAACTCAACACTTCTAATGTCTGGAAAAATGCATTTAATTGCATTTCAATTCAAAACTGTAGAAAAAGAAAGAAAATATTCCTGGCCAAAACTGGACAGACCTACAGTTAAAGTGCCAATTTAAGTACTTTTTCAGAACCGTATTGACTTTAAATGGTTAAAAAAAAAAAAACAGTTTGCCGACACGTTTTGTCCGTACTCGGACTGGGACTGCTCGTGCTCCGGCGCTTTCTGTGCTCACTGCAACATGCTTTGCATTTAGATGGTACCGTAGGGTTGAAGTGCTTCAGTGGTATGCAAACTCTTTTATTTTATTTTTTTTGGCACAATTTGCACAAAGCCCTGCTTTTATTAGGGCTTCCATCAAGTAGTTTTTTTTATCAGTCCATCAGTCCTAGCAACGTGCTTTCATCCGATTCCTCCTGGTAGCCGTTAGCCGAGCTCTGACGTGTGCATCAGTGCAATCGGTGTACCAGGAAATCATGCACTGACAAAAGTTCCGCGTTGTTTGGAACGCAAACTGCTATTAAATGCGATTACATTTTTTTAATGCGTTAATTTTTTTGTAATTAATTAATCGTAATTAACGCGTTAAAGTCACACCCCTAATTCTAATATAACAGTGCTGCAATACATCTTAGCTTAATGCCTGTTATAGTGTTGAGTTTATGTTGAAATAGCGTAAGAAACTACAAACTGCAGCTTTGCACTTCTCTGTACTTCAGATTTCTGTGCTCTGGAGCATGTTGAGCTGTTAATGAAAATACTTTTATATGAAGCATTACTTCTCTTCTAAAGAAGTCATCTTTGGAAGATGCAGTTTGTGGTGCTGTTAAACTATGTTGAATAAAAAAACAAAAGTGTTTCTGTTATTTAACCTAGACCACTGAGTACAAAACAATACAGTTCAGTGGAACTACAAACCCCAGCTTCCAAAATGAAGACACAGTTAAATCAACAACTTTCTCAGTTATTTTAAACATATGCTGAATATCATAACCTTCTCATAACCCTGAGTTATTAATAAATGACCTATTATCACCGACCTTATCCTTTAAATCCACTTCTAAAATTTGGAGTTTTGATATCTGTTCATTGTTACTGCAGAGATTGTGTGTATATTGTACATGTCTGCATTTGCATGGATGTGCGTGTGCATGAATCTGAGTGCATGTTATTTTTATGCTCAAAAACTGTTTCACACCCCTTTAGGTGTCTAGTCACATACAGGTGTTAGCGCGGAAGAAAGTTCGCGAATACCAGGCGGGTATAAAGGTAGGTGCCGCCAGCCTGCCTCCCGGCAACACTGACTGGGCGTCTCTTTCCTCTTTGGTTACGGCTTCTCTCTCTCTTCCCTTGTCTTCTTCTCTCCCTGTCTTCTTTCCTCTTCCCTCTTCTCGGCTATTCTTCTGTGCAGGTTTCTAGCCACTTGCAGGTTCTCGCCCGGAGAAAATCTCGCGAGATCCAGTCAAAGCTAAAGGTATGCGCTTCACCGCGGCCTCGGCGGGGCTGGTAAAGGCTTGGCTTTGCACTAACCAGCTGACTTGTGAATATGATTATAAATCCTTGCTTCGATGTTAGGACTGTTATTGCCACAGAAGTATATGCAGTCTCGTTACTCTAAATACTAGCAATTAGTGACTAATTCTATGAAATAAAATGATCTCAATCCTGCTTCTGTACTATGCATGCAGTGCACCACAGCCTTTTAACTTCTACTGTAGGCCTGAGCAGTATTAGGTATCACAATAATCTTAACATCAGAATTAAAGTGTAACATCTGGCTCTATAGCCTCTGCTTTAAGTGAACGCTAGACAAACTGTTATGACAAGCCCAGTCAAAGGACTTTTAGCTGCATGTTGCACCAGCCATGAATCTGTCTTCTGTCCCGGCCACGTTTCTTCAACATACTGTCCTCCACTGAGTCTTCTCCTTCCCCTAAAACTCTCTTTACTTTAATATCTTTAGTTTCTACTGTGTCTGTTCTAGAGAACTCAAAAAAAAAAAAAATCTTTAACTGCTGTCATCTTGTACCTCCGTTTGACCTGTCTTGTAGTCCTTCCAATCCCTCTCTCTTCGTGATCTTTTTTACTGTTTTTGTATATTGACTTACTGTATCTGTATAAATAATGCAGACCCTGTTAATACTAAATATGCTGTGACATTCTGTAGTTCTAACTTGAACTCTGAATTAACCCTTTAATGCAGACTAATCCTATAGGGAACCCCAGCCTCCACAGTGGCCACTTTTTGTTTTAAATTACGTCGGATTTTTAGTAGTAGTGCAGTCACACCAACAGCTGATAGTCTTTTAATATGAATACCAAATGTGTAACTACTAAGTAGGTGTAATGAAAAGAAGATATCGTGATTCTTACCCGTCGTTTGTCCGTAAGTTTATCTGTGATCTCACATTAAGGCGTCAAAAATAGTTTCAGAAATTACAGGATTACTCCCATTTCTCTTCAGGTTTTGATTTTGGGAGCTCAACGTGTTGCAATTTCTACATTTTATCAGTATATTTTATGTCTAAAAACGAGCCAACATGTCAGAGTTTAACGGCTTTTGAAATACATGGGAGTTAGTATCCTCCCTGCATGATGGGGTTAATAATGCTACATGCTACAGGCTAATTCTAAAATATGTACTAATCACTTATTATACAAAATGTTATTTTTTTTTATAAGAAAACACAAGTTGACTTTTGCACAAAC
Organism: Chelon labrosus; assembly: GCF_963514085.1. Taxonomy (NCBI): domain Eukaryota; kingdom Metazoa; phylum Chordata; class Actinopteri; order Mugiliformes; family Mugilidae; genus Chelon; species Chelon labrosus. The sequence continues at coordinate 17,723,986 of NC_140340.1, forward strand.
ACTGTTTAACTTTAATAGCTCAACTGATTTTGTATTATTTTACAGGCTTATGTGTACTTTTTAACCCCGTTCACAAGCTGCTGCATATTACGCTCAACATTTCATTTAATTCAGTAATCTGGCTTTGTAGCTTTGAATATTTTTATCATTTTATTGCACTTGACGGGATTGTTAAGGCTGTAGTAGCTTTTAAACACTGAATCACACTGAAAAGTGTGATAGCTGAAATGGATATTGATCGTACATACCAGCTGTACGTAATCTGACGTAATACACTAAAGGCTTGCGCAGTAATAGACCTCTCAAGAAGAATCTGGCCTTCTTCAGGTTTTCATTCTGTTGATTTATTATCAGTGGAGACGTTTTCTTTTCTTTTTTTGGTTCTCCATTTATGCACAAGTTATTATATCTTATCTTTTGCTTTATCTTGTGCAAAGATTTATTGAAGTCTTATCTGCATTTTACATAATATTGCTATCTTGTGTTTCCCTAAATCCCCACTGCACTCTCTAACTTAAATGCCAAACTTCAGTCTGTGGGATTTTGAGATGGGGATTTTTAATTGCTGTACAACGTGCACAGAAAATGAAACAAGTAATTATGGTGTGGGATTTAAATTTTAAAAATGTATATTCCCACCAAAACTTAATTCATCTCTTAGACCTGTGCAACACTAATGGTTTCTCTCTCTTTTGATTCAGGCCATGAATTTGGTAAGTGAATCTGACTTGTGCAATACGCTTCCCTCCTCCCCTTTGTTTGGCAGCACCAGTGCACTGTCCCTTTGCTATGGCCCTCTGCTGGCATGGCATCCCGCCCCATTGCTATCCCACAATGAAGCAATGCTTAGGAAACAGCCACGCTTTGAACACTGCAACACTGCTGCACATCCTGCCTGATGTGGCATACAGCCTCTGCCAAAAGTCAAATCTTGCTTGCTTCGCATAAGGTGTCGTTCTTTGACTTTTATGGGTCTTGCTCCCGAGGCATCTTTCCTTTATTTGCAAAGTCAGGGTTTATTGTCTGACTTTAATTCTTTCGCAAACGGAACATACATTTTTGAACTTGTCTTTTGATGGTATGTAAAACCCATGAGTCATGCAGCATTTCGACATAAATGTTCATAAGTGTGATATGAATGAAAATTGGTTGGCTTTGGACATCTTTTGTTCTACCGATTTCAATAACTCACAGCAAAACTTGAATTTGTCCATCTTCACTCTTGCATAACACCAGGCAACTCGAATCTCTTTATTCTCTTTTCTCTCTGGTGAGCTCAATAACACACTGACTTTCAATTTGTCAGAGCAACGCTGCTTCATTTTCTCTGCTTACTCTGTCAAGCTGCTCTTTCAAACAAACATTAAAACAATACTAGAGAATTACACTGAATGTAAGCTAATGTTTAAGCTTATTTCAACAGTTTCATGTATTGACTTTAGTGTATTTTTTTACAAAGACACAAAAAGACATTATTTTTTATCATAGGTAAGATTATGCTGCCACCTTGTGGTTGACATCCCTCGTTTCTTTCTGTCAACCTGTAGGATCAGGCATCTAAAGACAAAGCCCTGCAGAACATGGCGGCACTCTCGTCTGCGCAGATCGTCTCCCCCAGTATGATAAAGAATCATCTTCCACCACTGCCTCCTGCCCCGTACCAACCGGCCAGAGTGAGACATTCATTCATTTCATGTGCAATTACATCACAATAACGTCCTTTGCTGCAGTTTTCATTTACCTTTTTTCCTCGCTCTCCAGTTTTGGCCTGCCCCAATCCCAGGACAGCCTGGACCCTCTCAGGAGTAAGTAAACCCCTGTGGCCTCACATCAGGGTGTAAATTCTGAGGAGAGAAGTTGGTGTTAGAGATAAGGAAACGTATGTGTGAATGAGTGAGTGAGTCAGGAAGGAAGTAGGGTTTTATGTCAGGTGGGTAATGAAGGGGATGTTTAATCAATCACATTTTTGCACACCAGGCTGGTTCTAGATCTCAACCCGGGAAGGACCCCTGGGTTTTGCCGCACCAGCCATGCGTAAGTTCCCCCAATAGCAAAAGTCAAACTGTGAGCACAAAGTGGCACTAACTCCTCTTCTGCACTGTATTGTACTGTATGTTTCCTGCACTGATGTAAACCACCACCGGGCAAATGAACTGCTTCAGATTTGATTGAGGAAAAGAGGACTGGGCCAGATAAGTCCCCAGAGTGTTTGATGACTTGTGTTCACCGGAAGATCAAACTCAAAAAAAATATTTCTGTTCATTTGCAAAGATCTATCAGTGAAAGTATGACTAACTTATGCTGTTTGGCATCATTACGAAGCAATGAAGCAGGTGGACTTACGCCTAGCTGGTGCAGCAACACATGCTAACACTAACAAGTTTGCACAGTAAAGACATTTACCAGAAATGCAAACATAGCGGGAGGCACAAGCATCTGTGCTGAGGTTTTAGTCTCACTGCATCATTCATTGTCTTTCAGTATCAAACCTTTTGCACAGCCCCCATACCCAAGCCTATCAGGTCCTGTACCACAATCCATACCAAGTAAGTATGAACTAACATTGTGTGGACATTTTTTGAAAAATAAAACCAAAATGTTTGATTTTGTCAATGGCTGTGTGTGTTTGCACATATAGGTTATGAGCCCTTGGCGCCCCCTCCTGCACCAACTGCTACTGCAGTGCCAGTGTGGCAGGATCGGACCATTGCCTCCTCTAAGCTGCGGATGCTGGAGTACTCAGCCTTTATGGAGGTCCAAAGAGACCCAGACAATGTGAGTTGAAGTTTATGATGTGGTACCAAACATGCTTTAAAGCTTATCGGTGACAGGAAAATGTTTTTCCTACGGGTACTCACTTTCACTTACTGTTTCTGATGTTGAAGAGCTAAGAGCTTAACCCTGTCTTCTCGTCATATTTCCTGGACTGTCATAACATTTTGCAGCTGACAGTCTTGTCTGTCTCTGTCCTCTGCAGTACAGCAAACACCTGTTTGTCCACATTGGACAGACCAATCCCTCCTACAGCGATCCGCTCCTCGAGGCTGTGGACATCCGGCAGATCTACGACAAGTTCCCTGAGAAGAAGGGGGGGCTCAAAGAGCTTTATGAGAAAGGCCCACAGAATGCTTTCTTCCTAGTAAAATTTTGGGTGGGTTGTTGTAATAATCTTACATTAACAGTATTACTAATGTCTTCCAGAGTAGCATAGTTTATGCAAACTCATTCCTTTTTTTTAATAAAACCCCATGGTCCTTGTTCAACTAGTTGTGAATGATTTTAACGGATAGACAAGGTATTTCACTTTCTGTTAGTAAAAATGTTTCTGCAGACATTATTGTCCCGCAAAAAAATGCTGGGTGTTTCAGAAAAACAAAATAACTTCATTTCTGGCAGCTTACAATTCATGTGCCATGACAGGACAGTGTCCATCAAAGCATGTCACGATGATGAAATCTTTGCGCCCTGCAGGCTGACCTGAACAGCAGCGGGATGCCAGACGGCCCGGGTTCATTCTACGGTGTCAGCAGCCAGTACAGCAGCGCCGAGAACATGACGATCACTGTTTCAACCAAAGTCTGCTCATTTGGCAAGCAGGTGGTTGAGAAAGTGGAGGTAAGGGCGTGCCGTGCGTTAACCTTTTGTCAAGCATTAGTCCGACGCACTTAATTTCTGACTCTCCTGTTTGCGTTGCAGACAGAGTACGCCCGCCCGGAGGGAGGAAGATGTGTTTACAGGATTCACCGCTCTCCGATGTGCGAGTACATGATCAACTTTATCCACAAACTCAAACACTTGCCCGAAAAATACATGATGAACAGTGTTCTTGAAAACTTCACGATCCTACAGGTAACATGCACACCAGTATTTTCAATTGTTAAAGGAACTGTTTGACTTTTGGTAAATGTGGAGAACTGGGCCGTCTTTCTGAGAGTTAAAGATCAGTGCAAAGGTATAGTCTGCAGCTGGTTAGCTGGAAACTTCACTGGTAATGTCAGTGAGCTTAAGATGTGCCAGAAGGAGGATTTTGTGACCTTTTAAACTGAGCCAAACTAGCTGTTTCCACATAATTTCAGTCTTTGGTCTTCTACAGATCTACAGACCTACTTTCACAAATGATTATCTGACTGTGGTGGCCAGATTCCATATTTTATTTCTTTTTGCTTACTTTTTGTCTTTTCCCCCCTCAGGTTGTGACTAACCGCGACACCCAGGAGACCTTGCTCTGTATAGCATTTGTTTTTGAGGTTTCCACGAGTGAACACGGAGCTCAGTATCACGTCTACAGACTCGTTAAAGACTAACAGCTCTTCAGGGAGGTTTTTGGAAAAGCCAGACAAAAAGCGTGACACAATCTCTCTTCGACCAGCTCAACCACCAGCCAGGATAAGATAACAAAAGAAAGAAACGTTCAGACGACGCTACACCGAACTAACGCGGACACATTTAATGCTTTAAATAAAAGTATACAAGAGAAGAAGAAAAGAAAACAAACAACAACAAAAAAAGAGAAGAATTTTGAAGATTTGCGGACAACCAGCTATTTTTACATGTTTTTAAACATGATTCAGATGAAGTGGGTCACTTTTGCCGAGAAAATTGATGGAGCTTGAAATGTTTTAATGAGGGAACGAGAATGTGTTTATGGTTGAAAAGACCCTTATAGTATTCAAGGGAACACACACTGAGCAACAAGGAAGGTGAATATAGGACTGAAGAAGAGGAGAGAATTGGACCACGGAAAGGGGGGGGATACCAGAGCCAAGTGGTGTTGTTGCAGTAGGTTTGTTAGGAAAGCAAGTGCCTTTTCTCCAAAGATTATATCATTGCCTGCCACTTTGGATTGCCTTTTTTTTTACTACCTCTTATTTTTAAATGAGCAGAAAATAGTCACAAAGGTGTATTTTGTTAAAAAAAAAAACACACACAATAAATAATTGGACAGAAACCTCAGATACATTCAGTTTTCGGGCACACAGAAGAACAGGATGGAATACAGTTCATTATCATGTCGCCTGTTTTAGATACAAAATTGTCCCACATTCTTCAGTCCAAGTGTACAGGGAGAAGGTCTATTGTGTTACCGTGTTATTAAGGCTTTTTTTTTTTCTATTTTATTACAGAATTTAAACAAATAATAAAAAAAATCAGGTCTTACAAGCATCATCTATAACTGACTTTTGACACTAGGGATGTCTTGTATTGTTTTTATCCTGACATAAAGCCAGGGCTTTGCCTTACTTACGAGATCCCCCTGTTATTTCTCTCTGTTTGAAGACGTGTGCTTAGTTGCACTTAACAGATCAAGAAGGGGGGGAGGGGGTGCAGCAACAGCAGTGCTTATTTTCTGCCTTGACGTATGTAGCGTAACTAAAAAAAAAAAAAAAGTTTCTGTACTGTGAGTCAGCGGATGCTAAAGGAATATGTGTTACATAGGAGTATTTTGTGGGGGTTTTATGTTCATATTTGTGATCAAGTAACTCAGCACAGAGACCATGGTTAAAGCGGAGAGAAGTTAATCACTGTTTCTTTTGTTTAAAAAAGAGATTGTATGCTGTGAAGTTGGCTTGTTTGCTTCACCCTCCTCCGTGTAATGTGTGGAGAAGCCGCATTCATTGAGAAAAAGGTCATATTTAAGACAGTTTGTTTTATTTTTACTGACAGTACACGTGAAATAATTTAGAAATCGGTCTAGATAAATGTCTTGAATGAGAGCTGTTGTCTCTGTGCTGTGGAGTATGACCATTGATTGTTATTTATAGGGTTGGAACAGACATAGCGGGAGGGAAGGTTGGGGTACTGGAGATGTGCTGATAATTTTCCATTGTGATGGAGATGTTAAAAGTATTGCAGGACTCGTAGTAGTGACAGGATTGACTGTCATCCCTCGGGTGCTGCTGGACAAGTGTCTACTCTGTGTGGTTCACTGGACAATTTTGCTATTAGGGTTCAAATTTAAGAAATTGTACGGTGGCGTAATTGCACCTGGCTTTGAATGCCATATTTCACAAGCTAGATACAATAACACTCCTCCTCTAGCAGGCCTCTCAGTTTAACTTTTATACAGACATTTTTTTTTCTTTTTTGCCATTATCAAGATTAATGTTTCGTTTTGATTCTGTTGACTTTTGACTTTCAGTGTTCGCCATATGCTTCACTGAAAATAATGTGTGATTGAGCTGGTATTGATAATTAATAATGAGAAATCTAATGTATCATATTCAGAATGGTGTGGGCAGTTTTTGTTTTGTCTTTTTTTGTTGTTTTGGTTTAAGGTGGTTTACTATGTCTTTGTTACCATTGTCCATTGCAATTTTATACTTTAAAGTAGAGGTTGGACTATGTAATCAACAAATGTATCTAACAATAAAAGACGCATGGTGCCTTTGGGGCCATTTTCCCCAGAAAACTCTTTAAACATGTCTGTAAATTTATTTTGTCCATGATTGTTCTTTTCCAATATTACAGAGGCTTTCAACAGCAAACGTTTTGTTAGTGCTACTTGAGGATCTGTTGGTAAGAAGAAAAGCAAAGTCTGCACACTGTGCAATGGTCACGAGGATTTGTTTTGGCCATAAAATTTGACGACCTGATAACGACCTGAAGATAATTCTGTCAACACTGTGAGAGTAAAGAAATGTACAAGTTTGCCTTGTTCTTCCAACGAAAAAAGCTTCAATGCCTCCAAAAGAAAACAGAAATGTGAAAACCCTTGATAAGAAAGTCCTAAATTCTATAACACCAGAGTTTACACCAACCAGGCATAACATTATAACCACCTTCCTAATATTGTGCAGATCTCCCTTGTGCCTCCAAAACAGTTGTGATTCATCAGAGAATGGATATGGGCCTCCTGAGAGTGTCCTGTGGTGTCTGGCAACAGAAAGCTTTTAGTGGGGGCCTTTGGGTCCTATGGGTTGAGGAGAGGGGCCTCTGTGGATCAGGCTTGTTCCAGTGGATCCCACAGATACTTGATCAGTTTGGGATCTAGTGAATTTGGAGGCCAGGTCAACACCTTGTGCTGTTTTTCATGTTTTTTTTTTTAGTTGTTCCTAAACCATTTTTGTGTGTGTGCCCATGTCAGGCTGCATCCCACTGGGGGTGGCTGCTGCCTTCAAGGAGGGTCATACGTGATTTATGAAAAAAAGCAGAAAAAAATATTGATGTATGAAGATTTTATGGCTGTTTTTGGCACGTGTACACTTTTGCCACAAAGGTGTCCAGAGGGTGCAAAATGCATCATGAGAGTATAAATGACATGTGAGAGTTAAAGACACTGGATTTCAAAAAACTGACTAAAAAGAAGAGTTCCTGCAGAAATTCATGCCACAAGCTGTAACACAGCCAAAATGATCACCAAATGTAAAAAAAAGAGTTGAAAAAATTTTACAAAAGTTCCCAAGGAGGGCATGAGGGTTAAATAAATAGGTTTCTACCATATAAATCATTACCAATATTTATTGTGAGGCTTCATTAACAACAATATGATATAACAACAACCTTGAAGTAGCTCTCAGCTTCAAAAAGGTTGATGACCTCTGCTCTAAATATCCGGTGTTATAAAGTAAGGTCTTACAAATAGTTGTTTACTGCTCAAATGAATATTTTCTATAAAGATGTGGGATGTTTTTTGTGACTTAAATTATCTGTACACTTCTTTCACCACTGCCTGCAGCGACCGCTTGGCTTAAAGAACTTCACTTCCCATGATGCGTTGTTGCCTCAAGCCGGAACCGAAGCCCTAATAAAATAAAATAAATAAAAGTGTGTTTTTTAACTTAGAACTGACTATTTTGGAATTCTTACTACATTGTCATTGAAATGTGATTATACACATGCTGTCAACGTATCGTGTCGCAGAAACGCAAACAGAAGTTCTAGTTTTATTTTGAGGGGAAAAACACAACCGGAGGTCGTAACAATTATTTTTAACCCAGCTGACTTTACGCCGACAGGAAATGCACGTAGCAATGGAAACGGCCTGCGCAACGAAGTCAGTGCTCATTATCTGAGATGCTGACCGACTGGACAATGTATTTGCTTGATAATAATTAACTTGGGCTGCCGTAATTGTTAGCTGCCACGCTAACAGGAAGTGTTTTTGGGTCTTCGGCCAAGACTAGCATTACGACAACGCCGTGCACATCAACGGTCTCCGTTAACTTCAGCTGACGTCAACAGGTTCGCGAGGTAAGTCAAATTAATGAATAAACCGGTGACCAGTCAACGGACACCGGGGCCAGCGTCACGGCTGCAAAGACTAGCTAAACAGCTAGCGAGAATCGTTTAGCTTCGTAACTACCGTTACCTGCCAGAGATTAAAGCTTTCATTTTATAAGCCAACTGTGCGACGGTGTTCTCCCACCGTGTCGCTGAAATTCACACTAATTAAGCCTTCATGGTGTTAATGTATTCAGTAGTGTAAGTGTTTAACTTGGCAAAAACTTAATCCTCTGAGTTCATGCTAACGTTACTCTAGCTATACAGCTGTATTTATTATCCTAACAATGCATATATGTGCATTATCTAGGTACAGGGAGTTTATTGACAATAGTCCAGCCCTGCTTTTGAACATTTATTTATTTTACTTATGAGGTCACCTTTCACACAATTTTTCCTGCAGAAAAGCACCGTAGACTCTGACCCCTTGATTTTTTTTTCTGCTTCAATGCTGCTCCCTCCCTTTACTTTCCAGGCAGAACAGAGCAATGTCAGCACTGTTTGGGAGCGGTGTATTGTTGTTCTCCCAGTAGAAAGCAGCGACTGTAACTGCCTCATTACTTTGTCTCCTGTGAAGAGAAATAAACTCTGCAGAATTGGCCTCCTGCGTGACATGGTGGGGCCGGCCTGGGTCAGCTTAGTTCATATCACACTGTTTAACACAGATATTTACAGCTGTACAGATGCAATCAGTGTAAAAAACTGTCCACAAAGACAAATTTACACACATTTCACAATATACAGAGTACAATATCACATGGTCTGTTCAGATTCATTTAGTTTTATTAATTAGAAAAGTTTAATACGTTTTTAATCCAAAAATGGAGTACTGAGGTCTGAACCTTTGTTGCTTATTGTGCAGTTGTTAAGGTTAATTTTGGTTCTCGCCTTGAGACCTAGAGGTGCATTCGTGCCCAGTGGTCATGGCAGCAGAGCTGTATCCGAAGGCAATGTTCCCCGACCCAGCTGGGCGCCTGAGAGCGAGGCTTCTGGACCCAGCTGGGCATGCGAAGGTGAGACTCCTGGACCCAGCAGGGCTTTTGTGGCCAGTGCTCATGATCCCAGAGTGGGTTTTGTAAGCAGTGTTTATGGGTCAGTTGTCATCAATGATTGTAGCAAGGTACAATCAAACTTTGTCAGTCACAAAATGTCAGTCACCAGTCAAAGCAGGCCAGAAACGGATCGGAAAACTACAACAACAATCTTTGGGAGCAACCGCATGCAGTCCAGAAAACAATATGCAAGCAGGAGAAACTTCTGGAGGAGTATGAGAAGTCGTTCAAACATCTCTCAGCGGAAACGAGAGAGTAACCGGCTGAAGTACAAAGCCTGTTTACAGGCCGAGAATTACTCCAATGAGTACCAGCTGGAGTTGAAGGAGAGACCACAAAATTCAGGAAGTCATCGAGGATAAATGGAGTCTCTTTGTTAGACTCAGTGAAAGTCTTCAAAAAGATGAGGCCTGGATGCTAAAATACAGCGCCCTGGAGGAGAAGATGGAAAGCGGGTTGGCCGAGAGAGAAAATGTCGAAGAGAAGAAAACGACGCTGGAAGACGGAAGAACTGGAGAAGGAGAAGAATACATTTAAGACAAAGGGAAAAGCAGAAGGAAGAAAAGAAAATCAATGAAGAAAATAAACAACTGAAGGAGAGAAACATGGTATCAAATGAGGAGAATAACAAAATGGAGCAGCAAAAGAAAGAATCTGAGGAGGAAAGGAAAGCTTTTGAGGACAGGTATAAGGATTAGAGAAGAATATAAAATGGACAAGGCACAGAAACATCTGGAGGACAAGTATAGAAGAAGAAGATATTAGATACAAATGGAGGGAAAGACGAAAGACTTTGCAGAGGCAAAGAAAGAGAAGAAGGCAAGAATGATTTGTCAACAGTAGCTCCCTCCTCTTCGTTCTTTCTCCACCGTTTCTCCATTTCATCCCCACCCGTGTTCTCCCCATTTTCACCTCTCAATCCTCCACCTTATTCCCCACCCTCACCACCCCTTCTCTCCATCCTCCCTCCACTCCTCCCCATCTTTAAATGATTTCCTCCACCTGTTTTACCTCTCCTTTTCTTGTTACTTTTTACTGTTTTTACATTTTGTCATTTTGCCTTGATGCTGAAATGTGGAGCATGATGACAGCGATAGACAGAACAGCACAGATAGTAGAGCCTTGCAAGCTGCTAAACAGGATTTAGAAACGTGTTCTGGGTTTGGGAAGGAAGTAGCTCAGCAAATTTTGTAAAGCCGAGTGTCGTCGTGGCCACGTATCTCATTATCTGATATAAAAAAATAAAATTTGTATGAAGGATTAATAAAGTATTCTGATTCTGCTTCTCCTTTGTCAGCACCTCTCTATCCTCCACCTCTCTCCCCTAGGTATCATCTCTCTACCTTACCTCTGTTAACCCTCTTTTTCACCTCCTCCTCTTACTTTTCATCTGTTCCTGTCGCCCTCTATTATCAAATAATTAAAAATCAATAAAAATCCACCTAAAATCACAAAACATTGTGGTTTGTTGTCCTAAAATATTGCTGATAAGAGACAAAGGCTCTGGTTTATTCTTATTTGTACGGATTAATTTCTGTATTTTATTATGTGATGACTTAACTGAGGGCTGAGAGTCTGTTGGGTAATTAAATTTGTGACGCATCTTATTTTTTGAGCACCTTTGGTTTTATATGTGTTGTGCGAAAATCTGCTGCAGCTTTCATATGAACGCAGTGACGTAAACAGTACAATATTTCTCTCCTAGATGAATTAATCCTATTTTATTTCAGTTCTTATGTGTGTATATTTTTGACTAGTGGTAAGTAAAACAGCTTTGGGACTATAAGATCACTGATTCGGCCCCTGTGTCCATGGCTAAGAGCAAGCAATGAACTCCCTTGCACCCCCCGTGCATAAAGCAAAAATTAACTGCACTTTTTTATGCACGTAGAAAATGCCACCTAACAATAACGCCAATGCATCTCAGACAACATCTAACTATCATTTCTATGTCTACATTAGGATCACCTGAACCTGACCTGAGCCGTCTAATCTGAAACTCCACCGTCACGACAACAGAGCCACTGATCTGCCAGCATGGCTAGCACAGATCTTATCAATATGCGAGTCTTCTCTCTGAACTGCTGGTCAGTGACTGTGTTTGTAGAGATTCTTACTGAACATATTTTTGACTTGGTGTGTTATGAAAAAAAAATAACTATACTGTACAAACTATGTTTCTTTTTGTAGGGGGATCCGCTATCTAAGCAAACATTGTCCTCAGCGCTATGTCATGATTGGGGAAATGTTGTGTAAGGAAGAACATGATATTGTCTTACTTCAAGAGGTTGGTGGGAAAAAGTTTCACAAACTTGAACAGTCACTCGTCTAATTAGTTAAATTTGGTGAATTTCCATGTTGACTGACATGAATAGTACTAATTACGAATGATAATCTAATTTTTAAGTGACATTTAGATTATTTTATTCAGGTGTGGAGTGAGAAAGACTATCTCTACTTGAAGAAGAAACTTGCTTGCTGTCATCCCCACTCTCATTACTTCAAAAGGTAATGTTTCTATTCTCTGCCAGACTTGTCTTTAGCTGCTTTTAAAATTCATGAAAAAAAAGTCATCATTATGTCTTCAAAACTCTGAACTGTCCTGATGTCAAAAAAATGTACTGGCATGGCGTTCATTTGTCTGCAAAATTAATCTTGAGGATTAACTTAACCTTCTTAATTCTTTATGACCACGATACCAAAGTCGTGCCTTTTTAATCCCTTCTATATCTCACAAAAATGTCTTTTTTTTTAGTAGCCGACTTCTCATGTCTCCCACAGATAAAATGAACTTGCAGTAGCATAATGTAGATCTACGTGGGAGCCAGGATTGTGAGTTCCTTACAAACATGTGCTCACGTTTAGCTTTTGCTCTCTTTCTGCAGTGGAGTCATAGGCAGCGGACTGGCCCTTTTCTCCAAACACAGAATCCAAGATACGTTTCTTTTTCGCTACTCACTGAATGGTTACCCTTATATGGTAAGTCTGGAGTGCTTGAAACACCCAAATTAGTGTTTTTGTACAAAAGAGGAAAGGTTAGTGAAAGTATAACATTGTGATTATCAATAGCAAAAGCCCCTGTTTATGCCAGATGCCTTTCATTGTAAATATATTACCAAATTATCACGCATGCATTAGTGAGCAGCATTTTTTGAGTAAACAGTTGAACAGTAAACTGTTTACTGCCAGAAGTTACCAGACACACTTTGCTCAGTGTCTTGCCATAGGGACTTGAGCGTAATTACAGTGACAAAAATAGTAATGCTATGTATACATGTTATTTAAGGCTGTCACACACTGAGCGTGATTTGTCTCTGCTAACTGTAGCTCTTCCTTTGCTTTGGAAGAGGTATTTCTTTTCATGCAGAACATATGCCTGTTGGCTGTTGGCTGTAGTCTCTGCGGTGTGTTCGAGTGCAGCTTTTTGGCCCAGATACAGGCAACGTCACTGCCTTTGTAGCATGTAGTTCTTTGACATTAGTTTTGTGTGTCTGTACCTTTAAAGGAATTAAATAAATAAGCTGAAGAACTAAGAATTGTGATTATCAGATTAAATTATTACGATATTTTGTTCTGAAATGTAGTGGAGTGGGCGCACTATAGCGTAAAAGAGCAAATTTTAAGGCAGGCACGAAAAGCTCATCAGTAATAACGACAAAACAACACAACACAGTCGGATTCACTGCCACTGCTTCTATATCTTACCTTAGCATAAACCATCTCTTTGCAGCCTGCCACCTTCTGTCTCATGTCGTCATTCATTTGTGACATTCTGCCTTTTATTCAGGCTCATCATGGAGACTGGTTTGGAGGTAAAGCTGTTGGGATGGCCGTCGTAAATCTCGGGAGCCTGACTGCAAACGTCTATCTCACTCATGTATGGTTTCATGAAATCAGTTCTCGCCACCTACCTGCTTATAGAAATCTGTTATTGATCAGTGTGCTGTTGTCCCTGTGTATCGACTTTAGCTGCATGCAGAGTACTGCAGAGAGAAGGACTGCTATCTACCTCACAGGGTGGTTCAGGCCTGGGAGCTGCAGCAGTTCATTCGGTAGTGTGTTTTTGCTTGTGTGTTTTGCTCATAGAAGACATTATTTGTTTAGACTAGAGTGTGTTTGCATATTTTTCTCTTGTGAATCCAACTGGTTTACATGTAGTTGGTAAATGTTTAACGCATGACATTTTGTGATCGTGCTTTTAATCAGCAACAAATAATGATTACAGTAAAGTTTAATGTTCCTTTTTTTTAAGGTGCGTCATCGTTAAATAATTTGTTTTTTAGGCACACCTCTGCTGGAGCAGATGTGGTCATTCTCGGTGGTGACCTCAACATGCACCCTCAGGATCTCGGCAACAGACTGCTGAGGTCTTACACTGGACTGCGAGACTCTTATTTAGAAACTGCTAAATTTGATGTACGTACCGAGAGTGAAACACAATTTAAATATTCATTAGTAATAGGGCTGTAGATCGATTCAAATATATAATTGCAGTTAATCACATATTTGTCCATAGTTAACATGATTAGTTGCAAAATAAATGTGAGGCATGAAATGAAACAGTGATAGTTATTAAATGAAAGACCTGTTTTACTTGGCCTTTTCTTGATAATTGCAAGCAGCTAAACATAGAAACGCCTTCTGGGTTTGGGAACGAAGCAGCTCAGCAAATTTTACAAAGCCAAGTGTCATTGTGGCCATATAATCTCATGATCTGATATAGAAAACAAAATGTCATCATAGTTCACAGAAATGGAAGCAAAAACAAAAGTTACTTCCTGTTACTTGGTGGCTTCATGTACATTAAATTAAAACAAGTCACTTCTGTTGCAGGGATGTGAGAATGGGATCACTTTAATAGCAGACAACCCTTTTATCAGTAAAAAGGAGCTCGTCCCCTTTGAGAAGGGGATTCGGATTGACTACATCCTCTTCAAGGTGGGCGAAAGCTATGGGTCATCACACCTGCTGTGTTGTATCTCTGCGTGTCCAAAGCAAGTTTTTGGAGTCATGAGATGAGTTTGTTTAACTCCTAAAGCACATTTGCCTTTTTGTTCTCCCCAGGGTTCTTCCAAAAGCGATATTCATTGTGATTTCATGAGTACAACCAAAGGCTCTGTTGATGGCTATCCTCACCCGTACTCTGACCACGAGGCTCTCACTGCTGAACTAAGGCTAGAATCCCACATCCCAGCTGACACTGGAGGTGACGGACAATCAAAGAGTCAGGACTCTGCTGCAGGTATTTGTACTTCAAATGAATGACTTTTTAGTATAGAGAACAGTGGTGGTCACTGATTTCAGCCTTCTGTATAGTCTGTGGGTAATTTGAATGATGATTTTAACTCCAACATATGAATATGCACTGCCTGGCCAAAAAAGTCACCACCAAAAAAAAGGTCACAGACTCTAATATATCGCCTTTGGCTTTGATTACAACACGCATTCGCTGTGGCGTTGTTTCTGTAAACTTCTGCAATGTCACAAGGTTTATTTCCATCCAGTGTTGCATTCATTTTTCACCAAGATCTTATATTGATGATGGGAGAGTCTGACCACTGTGCAAAGCCTTTTCCATCACATCCCAAAGATTCTCAGTGGGGTTAAGGTCTGGACTCTGTGGTGGCCAATCCCTGATGTCTCATGCTCCCTGAACCACTCTTTCACAATTTGAGCCCCATGAATCCTGACATTGTCATCTTGGAATATGCCCGTGAACATCAGGGAAGAAAAAAATCCATTGATGGAATAACCTGGTCATTCAGTTTATTCAGGTAGTCAGCTGACCTCATTCTTTGGGCACATGATGTTGCTGAACCTAGACCTGAGCAACTGCAGCAACCCCAGATCATAGCACTGCCCCCACAGGCTTGTACAGTAGGTACTAGACATGATGGGTGCATCTGCCTCTCTCCTTACCCTGATGCCCCCATCACTCTGGAACAGGGTAGATCTGGACTCATGAGACCACATGGCCTTCTTCCATTGCTCCAGAGTCCAATGCTCCCTAGCAAATTGAAGCCTTTGTTTCCAGTTAGCCTCACTGATTAGTGGTTTTCTTAAGGCTACACAGCTGTTCAGTCCCAATCCCTTGAGTTCCCTTGTACCCTAACCCCTTGTACGTGTGGAAATGCTCTTACTTTCACTATTAAACATAGCCCTGAGTTCTACTGTTGTTTTTCTTCAATTTGATTTCACCAAACGTTTAAGTGATCGCCGATCATGATCAATCAGGATTTTTTTTCCGACCACATTTCATCCTCGTAGACAATGGTTCTCCACTATCCTTCCAGTTTTTAATAATGCGTTGGACAGTTCTTAACCCAATTGTAGTAGTTTCTACAATCTCCTTAGATGTTTTCTCTGCTTGATGCATGCCAATGATTTGACCCTTCTCAAACATTAACATCTTTTCCACGACCACAGGATGTGTCTTTCGACATGATTGTTTAAGAAATGAGAAGCTACTCATTGCATCAGTTGGGGTTGAATAACTTGTTGCCAGCCGAAAGATAATCACCCATGCAGTAAACATCCAATAGGAGGCTTGTACCTATGTGCTTAGTTAAATCCAGGTGGCGATTTTTAATTTTTTTGGCCCAGCAGTGTATATGGGAACTAATATTGATGAAAAACTTTTAGTTATTGGGAAAGCCATACTTTAGAAACGGTCATCAAATGGGCTGTTGCATTGCCAGCTTCAGGTGTGTCTCTTTTCATTCCGTGTCCATGTCTATTCAAGGTAAGGTGCTGTAACAAAAGCTTTCCGGAATAATGAGCTAAATTAATGAAGAGTGTAGTAAATATTTAATGCTGTGTTTTAATATTAATCCTGTCTGAATCTGGGGCTTGTGGAGCTCCACAGAGCTGCTCGTGTTACTGTCAGACTGTCACACTTCAGACCTTTCAAGGTTTTCACTGCTTGTTTGTCTCTTCTCTTTTTCATTGCTTCAGGAAAGCTGGCCGAGTTGGTTGATATTGTGACCGAGGCCCGCACAGAAGTCAAAGTGGGCATTCACTGTGCTGAGAGGATGCGCTACACAGCAGCACGCACTGGGGTGATGGGTTTGGCTCTGCTGTTCTTGGAGTTGGCCATCGCAGCGGTGCCCTGGCTGGCTCTGGGAACAGAACAGCCTTTCCCTCGTACGTCCTTCTACCTGCTGGCCGCGCTGTGCTTCGCCATCCTGCTCACCACTTTTCTACTGTACATCTTTTATACCATGGAGCTGAAATCTCTGCAGGGGGCTGAAGACCAAATGAGGCTGGCTCTAGGTAGTCTGCAAGAGAAGCTCAGGGGTTTTCCTGTGGCTCAGCCTCACAATGCCCTGCGGGGGCCTCCAGAGGGTCAGGAGCCCGGTGCCTTTACCTCAGAGGAATAATGCTGCAGCTAAAGTGGGTCAGAGTGAGCTCACAGAAAGAAGGCTTTGAAGTCAGCTTAAAGATGAACGTTTGAGGGAGTCTGCTCTTCTGAATGTGTTATATGCACTTGAGATTTAGTTTCATACACCAGAATGAACTATAACTGAAGGACATATTTGAAAGTAGTGCAGGACACACGCTTTGACATTTTTATACTTTTTATATAGTCATCTGTAGGATTGTATTCGTTCTAGAGTTCACTCTATGCACCTATAGTACATAAATATGCTTCATGTCACACAGTAGAGATACATCTGTGTTACAGCTGTGCTTAAAGGTCATAAATCTGACCATGCATGAATTTAATCCTCAGGTCCAACTTGCATTCCACCCACCAGTAGTTTGAATGGGACCAGTTGTTTCTGTTTTCAGTTTCATGCTCCTCTTTTGTGATTTGGAGAATCCACCTCTTAGATGTTGTGGCAAATTTACTTGATGTGCTTAGATACTTGCAGGAAGGAAGTGTCCCTGTTTGTCTCCACTGAACCGGCAGCACTCCAAATGTTACAGGTTTACGTTTTGGTCAGTAATATTTTTTCCTCTGCACAAAAGATTCCAGTGGCACCGTAGAGATCCTCATGGACTGGCAAAGACTTCTCAGTGTACTGTAAGAAAAGAGACACATGATCTGCATGTCTCAGTTCTCATGCTCACTATTTTGTACTTAGGTATCTTTAGAGACAATCCTTCACTCCTCTCTCCCACAGTTCAAAGAATGGAATATGCTAAAAGATTCCACTTTTACCTTTGACCTCATATGAACATATAAATCACTTTTACAAAGCACCATGTACAACGAATACTTCAAAGAAAACTAATATGTCTTAAGTGTGCAGTGCACTCAGTTGATTAACCAGATAAAGCACTTCCTAATGTGTATGCTACGAGATTAGTTAATGTTTGATATTGCCGTAAAATCATCATGTGACTCAACAGAAGCCTAACGAGATTTTAAGTGCTGTCATCCTAATGTTGAGCAAAACTATTTGATAGATTTTAATCTCATTAATGTTTATAGAATTTCAAATGACACCTGATTTTAATTCTAACTGAAAATTGTTATGGGCATGATCTTGAAAGCAATAAATAAAGACTTTGTATGCATGTCTCTGGACTTCTGTGGCTCTTGATAAAGGTGACAGGCCAGCACTTGATAGCTAACGTTCACTGAGATCCACACATTCACCACTAGAGAGCAATCTAAGTGTATGCAACCTTTTGAAATGAAAACACGTCTTTCTGCAAAGGACTCTCCAAACCGCCTGCACAGCAGCAATTACAAAACAATGGGGAACATGAGAGTCGATCACAGCCAAATTTGCCATCTGGTGCACGTACGCACAGACGGCAAGAGCACCTTTGGGTGTGGCACATTCAGAGCTTTTAGTTTTTCCCAGTACGACTGAGAATTCATTGATCTCACATGCTGCAGAAACTACTTGTGAAAACCTGATTGCATGAGAGGACCCTTGAATATAACAAATCTTAAGATGTAAAAATCTTTTACTTGTTTGATGCTTCAAAGTAAAATAATCCAATGGAGCTCATCCCCAAACAGCTGAAGGGGTATCTCCAATACTGAGAGAAACATCAAACCCTAACAGGTGTTATTTTATTCTGTTTTAGCACATTTTGGAAAATAGAAATAGATAATGAACTAATTCCGTTTCTGGCTTGCAGGAGCTCGAGGTGTGGCATCCTTCTTCCAGTTGTTGCACTGATCCCAGTTAAGGAGGAATAATGCTCTGTGAACAGGTCTGCAGATCTAATCTGTTTTTGGTGTTTGATTTTAGTGTGATGGCTGTTATGAATCTTGTAAATAATAATAATAATAATAAAAAAAGATATTAAATCAATCAGTCACTTTTTTAGTTTTGCTTTTATTAATCATAAATTTACTGTTATTAGTAAAGGTAAACATAGTAAAGGTTGTAGCAGCTCATTTTGCATAGGCCTGCACATAAACTTGCTCATGGTTTCTTCCTCTTAAAAAGTATTTTTTTTTTCCCCCCTTTCCATCTTTGCATTCCTGCTTGCTCTGAGTATTTCGGGCTCTGTCTGGGCTGTCTTGACCCAAGTGTCTTGAGACAACTGGTATTGTTAATGATGCTGTATAAATAAAACTGAATTTAACTGAATTTTTGGCCCACGGCATTATGCAATTTAAAAGGGGGGGGGGGGGGGGGGGGTAGTATTTAGAAATATTAACAAGTCTATTTGTGTGCTTGATGATTTTGTTATTTCACTTTTAATGCTTACAGTCGTTTTTAAGGTAAATATTGTACTACAATAATATACAGCCATAACATTAAAACCACCAAGCGGTGAAGTGAATAACAGTGATAATCTTGTTACTGTGTAAATGTTCTTATGGGAAACCTGTGACCTGACGTTCATGTGGACGTTCCTTTGATGCTCATCAGCACCTGAGCATCGCTGCAGACCAAGAACACCCCAGTGGCAATGGCGAGGGGGTGTCCCTTGCATGCTGGTGTAACCCAGAAGAGCAACAGTTGTGGAGATGCTCTGACCCAGTCTGGCTTTTGTCAGAGTCACTTGAGTCCTTCCGCTTTCTAATCTTTCCTGGTTCTTGTTCTAACGCATGCGTTTTGAGAAAATCGTGTTTGCATATGCCACCCACAGACAGGTGGCATGATAAGGAGATAATCTGTGTCATTCACTTGACCAGGTCATAATGCTATATAACTGATAGGTGCAGGTTCCGCTCCAGTAGTAAACTGTAACTCACTGTGGCAGCTTCTATATTTGCTGCTTGTATCTTGATGGAGTGAAGTCATTTAGGTGTAGTTTATGTCCGCAATGCATTGTTTAGTAAGGTCATAAACGTAAACTTTGAATAAAATTAGAATAGTATCTAGAAGCAAACAGACCCAGGCTGTTTGTAGCTGAGTGAACAGCCTTTAATAAACATCTCTGCAAATAGGACGAGGCTGCACGAACTGTAAATACTCAAAGGCGATGGAAAGTAAAAGTGCAGCTTAATGGAGGAGTGTTTCTCAGGAAGTAGGAGAAAAAAAAAAGTAAGAGTTAATGAGTGGAGTCTTGCACGTCTATTGTGTCTTCATGGGCGCGGTCTGATCGCGGGGCAGGGCAGGGAGGGCAAGGTGCGCGTTTATTACCTAACGCAGCAGCACCGACTCTGCGCAGCTGACGGGCTTCCCTCCACTGCTGGATGTCGAGAAAGTAAAATGACGAGCCTGGATCCACTGAAAACGGTCATTTCCATCGGGAATGTGGACGACACGTCGCTGGCTCTGCCATCCGCTGGCCAGTGCCGATCGGGACAGCAGCGCGTCCTGGAGCAAGTGCAGACGATCAGGAGGACAAAGTCGAGGCAGTCCAGCACCAGCAGGAGTGGATCCACGTCCCTGTCCCCGACAAGTAAGAGTAGCCATGACACGCCTAGGGCCGCAGATTCCACTCGGTGGGGTTTCCTGGAGGATTTAGGAGTTTCTGTACTTAGAAATATTAAAAAAAACAAAAAACAAAACACACATTTAAATTTCAATGGATTTTACACTCTGCACAGAATTCAAACTTAGAACCACCAGTCGTAAACACCATTTTATGTTAATGATTTAAACCTTTTAGGGGTCCAAGATTTCAGGAATTTGAAATATCAGAAAGTTTTCTGTTTCTAATCTTGTACAGAAATAGTGGAAGTTGAAACTGATTTTAACAGGAGTGCATCTAAAGAACAGCTTTAAATACAAAGAAACCAGTAAAAGATGTCCTGATTTTTATTATAATGAATTATGTATAATTATTAAAAATAATTATACATAATATAATTATGTATATAATTATATATATATAAAAAACGAAACAAAACAAAACAAAACCTAAAGCTCCACAATTTTTCTTGCAATCTCAATACTTTTAATCCATCAAAAATAATAAATGAATGGCTTAAAGGCTTCAACACCATTTAGACTGGTGAATACAACTAACAGGAAGTCCAAAGGAACAGATGACTCAAGACATAAAAATCCAAAATATCTAATTAATTAAACAGTTTTAGAAAACTTGGTTTGTGGACAGCGATTTAAGATTGATAGTGTCGGTTGTTGCCCTAGTATGTCTAATACCCCCGGCTACAACCCTCGCATATACATATATGAATCTAGAAATCTATAAATCACATCCTAATATATTACGGATGAAATAAAATGAAGACAAAACACTGAGGACTGACTATATTTGATATGGAGCTGTAAGATATTTTATAATAATGTTTTCCATGTCACATCATTTAAATATAGGTGATTACTGATTGAGCATGTTGCAGTGTGACCTTTACAGGCGTCATGGGCAAAAATCCACATTTCTGACTATTTAATGTTCCCTCTTTGGTCCACTTCTCTCTGCCTGGAACTGAGGTGTTGGATAACAGTTAGATTATATTTATATTTGCCCTTTCAGGTTATATAGGCACCAGTATCTTTAAGCATAAATCGTAGCTCAGACATGTCACCAAACCAGCCAATAGGAGCTGCCTTTCTTTCCACAGGTAAATGCAAAATATCGGCAGTTGTAAATCAGGTGTGTGTTGTGCACATGATGAAGCTGATAACCTTCAACATTTCTCCTCAGGCCCTTTCAGCGACGCCATGTACGTAGATGGTTTGAAGTTGCATTCAGGCACGACTAATGGAAGTGTCTTCTACGGGAATGGCGTCTCTACAAGTGTGAGTTTTTTTTTCTTGTTCCCCCCCCACACACACACACACACAAAAAAAATAACATGCAAGATAAACTCTCCTGGTTGTGTTAAGTTTATTGTATTAATTGCTTCAGTTAGAAAGTTGCAGAATAATTAAACAAAAAAAAATAATATTGAAAGGTGGTGTCTTTCAGTTGCTTATTAGGCCTTTAAATGTATTATCACTCTCCTATACATGGTAAACAAAAGTGGAAAGTCCGTATATTTGAGGACTGGCAACAGAATATATTATATAATTTTTTGTTTTTGCAAAAATGATGAATTTAACAATTCATTATTAAAATAGTATCAAAGTTGTCCATCACACGATCCAAAAGAAATAGATGGATTAAATGTGAAAAAAAAAATATATATATATACATTTTTCAGTACTTCCAAAAACCCACCTTTGGTGACTTATGAAGGAAGTACTGAGAACTAATTTACTTCCACTAAATCACAGGTGTCAAACATACGGCCTGCGGTTAGGGTTCAGTCTGGCCCGCAGCATGAATTGGCAAAGTGCAAAAATGATACAGAGGACTGCAATTTTTCAGTGAAAATAAACACTATTCCTAATCTGTCCACTGTTTAAGATAGAGAAGTGGACAGAACGCAGGTTTTAGTGCATCAGGTTTGCAGAATTAACACAGAAAACACCCATCTGTAATGTATTTATTTTTTTCCATTCTAATGGAAACCTCAGGCCTCAAGATTTGTTGTGCCCAGTCGACTTTCCTCTCATTTGTGCTTCAAAAATCCATTTTCAAATTCTTCCAGAGCCTTTTTGAATCTTCACACAGAGATCTGGCTTACAACCTCTCCCTAAGCAATGCACCGCAGGGTTGTGCACCACAATTTGATTTTTTGTTGGCAGCTCCATGCGAGTCTCTTCGCTGCTGGAGAAATAAGCCTCCATGAGATAGCATCATCTTTAAGTATAAACACGTGTGCTCTTTGGCTCCGCAGCTCAGCCTGGAGAAAAACATCAACCGACAAATAGTCAACAGCTCCAAAAGATCAACTGCAATGGGGAACTCCGCCACTTCTACCTATTACTATGAGAGGGGCTACGCCCCGGGTGGCTCCATGGCGGTCGGTCTAAAGAACACGAGCCGCAGTGAGCCTGACGCGGCCCGGCATCGCTCCATGCAAAAACGTGCTGTCCCACTGCAGAACATCGTCTCCGGCAAGGGCATCTACAGGACACAAAGGAGCACTAGTCAGTTTATAACCAGCACCACAGTGCCTCCTCTGTCTTCATCTATGTATACTGTAAACGGCGCAGGTCCGACCAAAACAAAGAGCCAGTTCATATGCAGCCCAGTTGATGTGTCCAAAACACCCTCAAGGTCTCCCGTCCTTGAGTCCACATCCAAGAGCAAAATTAATTCAGAGTAAGTGTGCAAATTAAAAAGTGGCTTCCTTTTCTTGTGATCATATATGTTTTGGATGATTTAGTTATTCTTGCAGGCTCACACAAAATATAAAAAGAAAAAAAAAAAGTGTATTTATTTTTTTATTTACTCCACAGGTCAAACAGAAACAGCAGAGTCGCTGATCTCACTATGAAGGAGGCCGTGGAGTACCTTTGCAATATGGACGAGACATATCAGCACTGTGGAGCTTCCTACATCCAGCACAACACTTTCATTGACGACAAAGCCAAAAATGAGGTGCTTGTCTGCTCTTATTATGTCACAGTCTTAGTCGGCGTGGATATTTTGAGAATGGGCCATTCCATTCTGTGCCTGCAGACAAAGGTGAACAGTCACTCATTGTCTTTTGACCCTAGGTTAGTCCAAACTCCAAATATTTGTTAGGATTAGCCTGTCAGGGAGACTCCACCCACTTCAAGCTCCTGGAAAACCTCAAACCAGCTTACAGTGTGCTACCAGGGCTTTCTTTATCACACAGATTACTGGCAGGAGTTACTGATTTGGTTGTATTGTTATAGGTAAAGTAAAGGTAAAGTGCTTTGTTTGTCATTATACAACGTATCATACAATGAAATTACATGGTCGGATTATCCCAGTGTTTATTATCTTAATCCAAGTGCCTGTTTTGTCTCATTAGACATTTAAAATCTTAACATTACGACCACCTTCCTAATATTGTGTAGGTCTCCTTTGTGCCTTGAAAACAGTTGTGACTCATCAGAGAATGGACATGGGCCTTCTGAGGGTGTCCTGTGGTGTCTGGCAACAGAATTTTGTTGGTGGGGGCCTTTGGGTCCTGTGGGTTGAGGGGAGGGGCCTCTGTGGATCATCCCTCAGATACTTAATCAGTTTGGGATCTAGTGAATTTGGAGGCCAGGTCAACACCTTGTGCTGTTTTTTTTTAGTTGTTCCTAAACCATTTTTGTGTATCCTGCTGGGGATGGCTGCTGCCATCAAGGAGTGTCATTGCTATGGGGTGGGGCTGCCTGGTCTGGTCTAGGTGGGTGGTACATGTCTAAGTAACATCCACATGAATGAATGCCAGGTCCAGAGGTTTCCCAGCAGAACACTGAATTGCCACAAGATGGTCAACGTTATTCACTTCTCCTGTCAGTGGTTTTAATGTTGTGGCTGATCGGTGTATGCTATTATTATTACACAGCAAAGAGAAGTCGTAAGTCCTCATATTTGAAAAACTGGAAAAGAAAGTATTTGACTTTTAAAGTCAAAAAATAATCCACGTACCCAGCCTCTCGCCCGATGACAGCTGGGATAGGCTCCATTCATGAATGAATGAATAGTCCACTAAACAATGCAATTTTAAAATTAATACATAAAATGTGAAAAATAAAATAATAATACTACTAATACTACTAATAATACATACACTTTTCAGATCATACGCCTCTAAGGGGTAGGTTGCACGGGATAATTTACTAGGTACTCCACACCTCAGTGTGCTTGTCTTCCTCTTATTATGTCATCATTTTATCTTGTGCTACTGTTGGAAGGTTTATAAATTCCTGTTGAACATTAACCTCAGTCAGTGTGCACTCTCTGCGTTCCAGACTGTGCCTCCAGACAAAGCTGGCAATTCCCTCTACTCGCCCTGAATACTGAATATTTGTCATGATTAGCCTGTCAGGGAGACCCCACCCATGTTCACCTGAAAGAGATCCTCAGACTTAACTTTTAGCATGCTGGAGTTACTCCCCTGGCTAAGGTGTTGTGTATTATTGCTCCAGGCCGTGGTTATCTTGAAATTATTGTCAAATTACCATAACCAATTAAAAATAAAACCCTAAAGACTTTAATTCTGGTTTAGTCAGTGACTCGTGTGGGAACTGCGGTAACAGCAAGTCAAAACTACATCAAACAGTGAGTAGCTGAGCCGAACAGAAACATAATAATATATAATATAATAATCTGAAGCAGCGCGGTTAGGATATGTTTGCATCAGCAGGAACTTGACACGGCTCTGATACGCTGTCAGTGAATGTTCAACAGCGGGGCTGATAATGAGTGATTTCCTGGGAGTCCTCGGAAGGTAATTTGAATCCGGTGCATGAATGGCGGACTACTACAATCAGAGGAAGAAAACCAGCCTGACTCTGACTGGATCAAAAACAGGATTTGATTGAATGAAAGTTACAAAATTGGAATTTAAATTTGCAGCAAATCTGTCTTGCACCATCTAGGGCTGAACACAATAACTTGCTAAAAACTTACGAACTCTTTACTGCTATAACTTGTAGTCTGTCTCGGAAAATACATCTTCACATGAGAAGGATTTTTTTTTTTTCTCCCTCATTATTTAAAAGTAATCCCCGTTTGCTGTGATAAATGATTGTGTTTCCGAGCTCTACTAATCCTGAAAATGTCTTCTCTGTCAGGTCTTAAAGCTCAACGGCATCGCTCCCTTGGTGGGTCTCCTGGGCAGCCCCAGTTTGCAAATCAGCCACACAGCCTCAGCCGCCCTCCGCAACCTGTCCTTTAAAAGTGACAAGAACAAAGAGGAGATCCAGCGCTGCGGAGGCATCGCAGATGCTGTGGCTCTGCTCAGAGACACAGACTCTGTAGAGCTGCACAAACAGCTGACAGGTACACGTTATAGCATGTTGCATGTTTTGTTCTGTCTGTTGCTCTTTGTGGTCTGTGTTGACATGTGCTGCTGTTGTGCCTCGTGCTGCTGACCTTTTTGGCCAGGTCACCCTTGTGAAAGAGATCTTGATCTCAATGGGCTTTTATCTGGTTAAATAAAGGTTAAATAAATAAAATAAAATAGCTCGGAAATATACTGTTCAATTCTAAGTAAATACATAACACACAACTACACCAAACAATTCAGACAGAGAGTTTGGAGTAGGCTATAGTATAATCCTGTTTATATCCTGCTGTCAGTCACAAAGCCTGCTGTAAAGGTTAATAATTATTTAAACTGTCAGAATCCACCTGAATGTTATTCTCGTAATCCGGATAAATAGCAATGAACATGAAAAGTAAATGTGTAAAACGGAAGCAGACACAACTAACTCCAACAACTAACTACAACAAGAGATCACGGCAGTTTTCCCTTCATTATCAAAACAAAATGGTTACAGAGCGTAAACCTATAAAGTCAACACGAACTCTGTTAATGTTTTAGCGCAGGCATTTGATTGACAGTTTTAAAAAGGTCACGTTTTCATTTTCTCTCCAGGTCTTCTGTGGAACTTGTCCTCCGCAGAGGACCTGAAGCCAGACCTGCTGAAGAATGCTCTTCCTGTCTTAATGGAGCGCGTGATCCTGACGGCAGGTCCTAACCAGCCTCACGGTAACGGCCCGGACTCTGCCGTCTTCTTACACACCACGGGATGTCTTCGGTAAGCTAAAGAATTCAACAAAATATCATTGCACCCGGTTTGTTGTAGCACTCATAAGGTGTAGGATTTATTGCTTAGCTGTGGACCAAGCATTGTTTTATTCTGGATTTATGCAATCATGTAAATATCAAGGAACTCTGCCGATTCTATGATTTAGTATGTTTTGAACATCATAATATGCGTGAGATAATTAAAATGTCCATTCTCTGATGAGTCACAACTGTTTTGGAGACACAAGGGAGACCTACACAATATTAGGAAGATGATCATAATGTTATGCCTGATCGGTGTAAGTGGCAGGGAGGATGTGAATATGCCCCAAACACAGTATTATTCTCAACACTGAAAACTATTTTTAGTAATTTATTAATAGTAGTTCTTCAACTCTTGGTCACACAGGCTCTCAATCTGCTGATGTTAAACAATGCTTCTTTAAATATTTGGTGGGTTTCGTAGGATGAATGTGAATTTACCTGGTAAAAAAAAAATTGTAAATGATTTTCTGGCAGACCAGAGCATGAGTCAGAATTCTCTTCCTAAACTTTTAAGTCCTCACCTGCCCCCAGTTTAGTCAGGCTCACTGCTTTGGAAAGAGTTTGTTCAGCCACCTGCAGCCACACAACAGCAGCATTGATCTTATCGACTACATCAGTAAACACACACGGCCGCAGTGTAAAACATTTCATTGACTTCCTGGATCTATTAATATCCATCATTGTATAGCATGAAACATTGTTTACCTTAAAGGAAAGGTGCCATTGATCTCAGACAAGTCAAGGATTTCTTTTTACATTACGTCTTGAAAGCGTTGCTGCAGGGCCTTTAGGTAACTTGTCCAATCTGATAAATAAGCGAACGCGTGTGTTAAATGTAAAATGTTGACCTACTGTGCTCGTGTAGCGATATTTAAGCACGTGTTTGCCAGCAGTAGCTTTTACATTAATGTGTCTGTTTGTAATGTATCAACAGAAACCTCAGCAGTTCAAAGCAAAGCAACAGGCAGACGCTGAGAAAATGTCGAGGTCTGGTCGACTCTTTGGTCGGTTACGTTAAAGACTGCGTGGAAGCGGAAAACACAGATGGTGAAGTAAGCAAAAGATAAACACATTTACCATCCTGTATATTATCTGTTCATCGTTGCCTGTCGGCCCTTTCCACCTTCACTCTAACTTTCACTGTCACTGTGCACGTCGTACCTTCGTGTGTCTTCCTGAGCAGGATAACTACTTTGTTAGACAGGCAACACTCACTTACTGTACCGTATTTTATTATTACCTCCAGATTCAGTCCTTCTTGTTATATTTGGTCAATCTTAAACTCGTAACTAGAGGATGACTGTAACATTGGATTGAATTTGCTGATCAAATCACAGTTAAGAGCTAAATATGTCAGTTTACAAGTTTCAACACCTTGATACAATTTAAGAATTATACTCTTTAAAACTGTACCTTTCGTATTGTGTTATACTGATTTTGTGTGCGCAAACACTTAGGACACAAAGTCCTAAATCTGTGTTTTTTTCCTCCCGTTGGAACAGTCCGTAGAAAACTGTATGTGCATCCTGCACAATCTGACGTTCCAGCTGCAGGATGAGGCTCCAGCTCTGTTCAACAGGATCACGGCTTTGGCCCAGACGGTCAACAGGAGCCAGAACCAGGGCGACAGCAGCCCCATCGGATGCTTCAGTTCACAGAGCAAATCTGCAGAACATGAGGTGAGACGTTGTTGTTTTTTTTTTATTTTTTTTGTTTTTCCAAATGCAAAGATACACAGTAAAGTTGGCTGGAGGCCACTCGATCATTTTAAGTGTGACAGCTCTAGAAATACTTGTAGGCAGAATGTCAGTTTGCCTCAACATATCCTGTCAGTTCTTTAATTGCACCTGCATGATAGAAATTATAATTACAGACATAGATTTCAAAGAACTGTAGTTGGGAGTGTGTGACTTTTTACTTTGCCTCCTGAGAGTCTGTGAGATTTGTGTTAAAAGGTGTGCCATGTTGTCTTTTCAGTTTTGCAGTTTTCATTTCACTTTAAGTTACAGCAAAAAAAAAAAAAAAAAGGAGAGCTGTACAGTTTGTATGTACACATGTAAAACACATATGCCACAGGTGTATGGCAAACTATGGACCTTGTGTGTGAATATGCAAACGTGTGTAAAGACACAGATCAGTGGAAGGAGACATACTGATGGTCTGTTCTTTATCCTGTCCAGCGTCACTTTGACTTCCCCGTCGTTGAGGATCCACAACCCAGTGGGGCGGGCTGGTTGATCCACTCCAAAACGCTGCAGACTTATCTGTCTTTGCTTGAATCTAGCAAGCGGGAAGAAACACAGGAAGCCTGCTGCGGGGCGCTGCAGAACCTCACCACAAGTGAAGGCATTGTAAGCAAACGTGTTAGCAGTGTTGCACAATGGGCATATAAAACAGGCAATATAATCACTTTTTTTTTTTTTTCTCTGCATACGGTCTGTACGTGGAGCATGTTTTTTCCTCAGATTAGGAGCTGATCTTTGTTCTCTGTGTTCACAGGTCTCTGATGTAATGAGCCAGACCATTGTGCAGAAACTGAATGGCCTGGATGTTATAACTCCCCTTTTGAAGTCAAACAAAGTCAACTTGCAGAGGAATGCCGTGAGTTTGGTAGGAAACTTGACCAGGAACCCAAACCTGCACAGTGCCATTGGTGAGAATGAGGTTGAATTATTCTTATATGTTTATAACCTAAACATAATAAGCTCATATAAAAATTATTAACTGATTGGAGTTTTATGAGTGTTTGCGTGTGTGTAACAGTCCCTTGGTTTTGTTTCCGTTATTACTGAAGTTCGTAAAGCGCTCCCAGACCTGATGGGACTCCTCACCAAAGGCACCTCAGAAGGTAATGAGTCTGATGACACCCTTGCCGTTGCCTGCCGGACTGCAGGCACCCTGCTCTTGAGCAAACCGGAGATGAACAAGAACTTGTTAAACAACAACCTGATTAAATCGCTGACTGATCTCAGCCAAAACATGTAAGGTTATGTACAGACAAGCTTATTCAAGATATGTTATACAGTATCTATGTTAGATTTACAAACTGATTATCTGTTTTCCTCCTTTTTTCTTTTTTTTTTTTTTTTTAGATATTTTCCCAAATCAAGCAAAGCTGCATCCCTGCTTCTCTACAAGCTCTGGTCAGACAAAGACTTGCAAAGCTTCCTGAAAAAGGTGAGTTGAAGCTAGCTTAAACCTGGGTGCCAAGATCTGTCAGGGCTTGGGTGTGTCTTGTCGATGTCTCTCTTAGACTCAGTAGTCCACACCTCTCTCTGGTATTTGTGAGAAACAGAGGGAGAAAGGATTAGGCTGCGCTGTCGGGAAATGCCTGGTAAAAGGCTCTAACCTGATACGGCTGAGGAATCTAACAGCTCCGGTTTGAGTACCCCCTCGCAGGATTCGCACGCGTGCAACTGCACAACGGCACGATGCATTCGAACACTTTTGAGGACAAGCGTGCGCATTTTAACTCAAAATGTCAAGAATGCGCCACCAGCACAGCCTGTGTTTGTGTCTGTTACTGTGAGTTACGTGCAGTTATGGAGGCGGAACACTGATTTATGCTTCACTGTTTGTCCCGCAGCTAGGGATGACTAAGTCCTCATTTGTGAACGACATCACCATGGCGGCACACAGATCGGTCCAAGTTGTCAATTAGCGCGGCACCTTTATTGCACGTCTGACGACCATTTTACTGAAGTAACTCGCCTGCAACATCTCCGCACATCAGCAGGACCCAAACGCACCGAGGCCGAGCAGCAATCTTTCTCATTTCACAGAGCTTTTTCTGAAATGATTTCATAAACTCTAGATAGCGTGGCAGCCATCACCTAATCATTACATAGCCATGAATGTGTTGTAAGTTAATTCTTTAAAGATGAAGGTTCAGATGTGCACAAAAGCAACAAAGTGCTTTTTTTTTTTTCTCTTTTTGAACGTTGAATGTCTTTTAATGAACATTTTTTTGTACCTGCAATCAGTCTGGGAAAAAAAGAGCTTATGTTAATAATTAAGACGTAAGGATGAGGACTTTATTTTGCACTGAAATTTCAGTTTTGTTTTGTAATTGTAAAAATGGATTTTGATTACGTAGAATGAACATGCATGCTGTTGGTGGTGTATCCGTATTTTCTCATGATGTACATTTTCTTGAAATACTGGCAATAAAGCGGAGAGACTGGTGGGAAATCACAACCTCCAGAAGTTTGGTTTAATCGCTTGTGGAGTCACCGGGGCTTTTTGCTCACGTCTCGTCACGCCCCTCTAGGTTTTGGCAGCGGAATTTGAAATGCTCCAGGGAAGATTCACAGCACGTCTTCCAAATTCTGCTTACTCCACCCGTATGAGTTATCCTCTGACGCCTCAGAAGGAGCTATTAGAACCAGGCATGGCAGCTGTTGTCACTGAATTATGTAATTGTTAACCAGATATGGATTTTGGTCCTCCGCACCTCAGACCACGTAATCCAGACAGGGGCGACATTAAGATTTACGAGGCTTCTGATCATTTGTCATAATCACTTCATAGATTTATGTGCTCGTATTTGATCGTTTCTCGAAGACTGGTAGTACTGCGGGCACAAATCAAGCCTACATGGATATGTAATGTAAAAAGTCAGAAAGAAGACCAGATTCCAGCCGGGTTAAACCGAGCCATATCTGCCACTCTGAATCTCTACTACACAAGCTCCAATTTGGAAAACACAAGCTGGCCTTATTAGGAGAATGTGTTTATATATCCATCTATCTGGAGTCGGTGTTCATCTGTGAGTTTCCACAAGAGAAGGAACTAAAGACATCACAGCCAGGAAAAACACACCATTTAATTTTTTCTTTTTTTTTTTATTCAGTCCAATCTCAAGTGCACACAAGAACAAATTAATAAACAAAGACAGAAATTTTGTGTTTAATTCTGAATTATTGTCCTCTCAGGTTAAACAAGGTTGAATATACGTGGAGCAAGATGCTGCCTTTCTGCATCCATCTCCTTCCACCAAGGATATTTTTAAGAGCAGATCGTGCTTCATTTCAGTACTTAACCTTTGTTCTCACTGGTTACTCAGTACTGAGAAAGCATTATCATGCAGTTTATGTTACTGTCAAGAATTCATGGATGCCTAGATGTTTTCCTCCAGCTGATGTTACTTCCTCAGGCCTCGCTTGCTCCTGGTGCCCTTTGAACTGAAAACAAAATCAAAAGTCAGCAGGGGTTTATCATCATCAGCCAGCACGTCTGTGGAGATTCACAGTCAGCCGGACGTCTTTCTTGTCTGGCTGGTGCTTGTCTGTACTGCTACAGGAAATTGTTGACTATTAACATTTTGATTTAATCTTAATAAGATGTTGTTGTTGTTTAAGCAATTTACGTTCATTGTCCAGAACCTCGGTCATCAGATGTTTTCCTTAATTTGAAATTAACAACTGCAGACCAGAATCTGATAGAGAAGGAGTCCGAAGGCTCCCTTGGTTCAACTTTTTATTGCTTTCGTCCTTGAGGCAGCATCCACTTGCAGAAAACATTAGTTTTTCCTGTTTTAAAATAACATTATCTGTCATTTTCAAGGCATAAATGGGTAAAATTACAATTTCACAAGGAATTTTATTTATTTTGATGTACTTATTGAATTATTAATGAAAAAGAAAAGCAAGGGATATTATGTTTTAGTGTTTTATACATAAAGAACTCCTACCAGGAAACCGATCCCTGGGGAAAGTGGCTGCAGGCCTCATATACTGGATTTACTGAATGCTTTCCATAGCTGTCTTCTGTTGTAAGGGGATTTGCAAACAAATAGTTGACTATCTTTATCTACTGTTGCTACACGGGTTTTTAAACTCTGCAGCTTTACCTATAAAAACAATCTGTCCAATTTTAGGTAGAACAGTTGATGTATTTGTGTCCACTCAATTTAACAAAGGACTAACTTGACTTGCTAGACTTGTGGCTTTGTTCTTGGTTTGCAAACTCGGTTCAGTATTATGAAAGAGAACAAACGTTCAATGTTTTGTTCAGAGCCCGGTCGTTAGTACCTACATGTGGTGAGCAGGAAAGATTTACGCGATTTGGACGGCAGCAGGGGCCGGTCACACTTTTATTGTGAGCCGCACTAATCCAGACGATAGGTCACGAGATCTCTCAGCTGTTGGACCCCCATCACAGCCCGTCTCCCCTTCGAGGCTCAGGTCGCCTAATGTGTGTCATTGAGCCTGACCTTTTTTAAAACACCTCTCGCCTGCTCACCCTTTGTTTTTGCCCAGTCCTGTCTGGCAGGAAACTGTGGCCCTGCTGTAGTGCAGTGGGCACAAACAACTGACGCCGCTTCAAACTAATGGAAGCCAGTGTAGTAAGAAATGTTAGAAAAGATGAAACTGAAGCAGGAGGAGGTGGAAGCTTGATGAGATCGCTGGGCAAATGGTGACATGAAGGCAGACTTAATAATCTAAGCAAGGATTCACTGATTATTGCTTCCTTGAGTGTTCCCTTTTTTGTCTTTTCTTACTTTGTCATAGTTTTTTGGTTCTACCCATCATGGTGAGGTCTGTTTTCTAAAATCTTGTATTCATTTACACATGTGGAAGCGACCACAATAGAATACACTTACATTTTCTGATGATCACTGACCCGATTTCTGAGCACGGTGACCTGTGCAAAGAGGAGTTTAAAATGTTAGCTTTAGTTAACAACAAAAATGTGCCATTTTGGCATTAGTTTCAGTAGTTAGGAAAAAACTAAAAATGTACAATTTGTCCGGAAAAGTGCTCGTAAACTTTGCAAACTGCATTCACTGGACTGCACTGAAGCAGTGTTTGTGCTTGGTCGAAACTAGCACGTCAGATAGCCACAGTTAACCTTAACCAAAACTGACTTTATCTGCATTTACAACTCTTCAGTTTGGTAACATGGTGTTTTATGATGGCACAGGTCCATTAAGTGCTGGTTGAGATGGCTGATGACCAGGATGCATGACAGCATAAACTCCCTTCAGTCGAATACAATCGTTATCAACAGACCTGTGCTTTTCCTGGTGTGATAAGATGAAATGTTCGGTGTGGGAAAAACAAAAAAGAGATCCGTCCTATGCAAGAGGCAATTATATCACCACAATCATGTTGGATAAAAACATAAATAAAAAAAGAATACCTGCTAAACTTGTTCCATTACATTACACTACAAGTAGCTGTAACCTCATCTCAGCCTTCAACTCTCTTATTTTGATTCCATGTGAGTCGTAAATAAAGCTAAAAAAGGTCTGTAATTAGATTTAAACATTACAACTTGAACTGAATCGTGCTCTCCGGTGGAAGCTATTAATTTTTAAACTTCTTCAGGCTTACTTTATCTCTTGTTGATCTTTGGCACAGTTCCACTTAGCGAGAAAAGGCTCGTCACATATTGTACGAAGGAAACATAAATGCTCTCATAAATCTCTCTCTCCGTCATGGCTTACTTGTATTCTGGCCTGCATCCGAGTATCTGTCCAATCAAAAGACGTGTCTCCATTGTACCTAGAGTATGATGACACAGTGATATCTGGATCCTTTACCTCGTACTTCTGCTTTGTGTACTTGTACTGAAGTTCGAATTTCTCTGCCTCTAGCTGGCGCATCCAGTCCAAGAGTTCGTTAGCTTTTTCCCTGTATCAGTACAGATGATAACGTTAAGGCAGTTTAAAATGTCCAGATGGTAAATAGGTTGGACTTTCAACTGAAATTGATAATGATGAGCTGTGTCCTCTTCTGCTCCTACCTGAGTTTTTCCTCCTTCAGGTGATCAATGTTTAGCTCTTTGCGCCGATCGTTTAGGATCTTCCTCTTCTTCTCCCTTTCTGTTTGTCTTTTTGGCCCGGTCTGTGTCTGCGGGTGGGAACAAAGGACATGTGGTGATGTATTATTATGTGCAGCATGTTGTACACGGCGCATTTACCAGACTGTGAGGTATAAATGATTTACAGGATCACCACCTTGTATCCCGTGAAACTCAAGTTGGACAGAATCATCTTCTTCCTGGCGTCGTCGTCTGCTTTCTTCTTGGCTTCCTCTTCTTCTTTTCTTGCCTTTTCTTCCTGGTGGGAAAAAATTACAGCAGCTCTGGTCACTCAAATGATCAGTTAAATCCATGATGTAATATTTTAAATCCAGTAATTAAACTGTATCTGTGGTTGGGACTTTCTAGACATCTCTAGGAACCGTGTGCCTCACAGTGAAGATCCACAAATGTGATTTTCACTGGAAAGTTTCTGCTTAATACTCACAGCAAGTTTGTTCTGCCTTTCTCTTTCTCGCTCTGCTCTGATCTTCATCTGCTCTGCTCTCTCAGATCTGCGTTTCTCCTGATATAGAAAACAAAGGAAAATTTTGGAGCAAACCTTTTCCTGTAGTCTCAAAAATGATGCCCGAAAGGCAACGCTTATTGGAAATACCCGACACTGCACATGCAGAAGAACATACAATGCGATCTGTGAGGCTGAGAAGCTCTTCTTCTTCCTTCTTGCGCTTCTCAAAGTGAGCCTCGATCAGAGTCTGGAGCTCATTGAGGTCCTTTTCCATTCGTTTCCTATGTATGTCCTGATTTTATGGGAAGGAATCGTAATGTGAGCTGAAATGTCATCCAAAGTCTCAAAAAAACAAAAAAATAAATAATAAAAAAATAAAAGAGCTTGCAGGTGTAATTCTGATCAGACATGAGATGAACTCACATCAAAGTCCACTTTCTCTCCGTCTGGGATCTTGGGAGGTGCCAGGTTAGGCATGAAAGCAGACCTGAGGAAGACGGGTACTTGAGTTTGTTTGTTCACAACGAATTGTGCTGTTATTTGACTTAAAAGTAGTTTGAAACGTCGTTCTTACTTCTGCTTGGGCTTTGAGTCCTCTGCATATTCATTATATATATATATATATAAAAAAAAACAGACAACCCGAGACATCTTATTAAAAGACGAATTATTTTTGCATGAAAAAGCACATTTAGAATAACATGTCCATACCTCCGTCATTTTCCTCTGCAGCATCTGCTGAAAGATGAGAGGGTCAGTGAGCTGTCGTAGATGAGTGACGTGGAAAAGGTGCAGAGAGCTAGAACTGACGTGCAGAGATTGATCACAGTCTTGGAGGATCACAGAGCGCCTGAGGCTATTCTGCCCCCATCATCACTGACAGCCTTTAAACATCAGTGTGGCTTTGTGCGCTTATGACCAGTGATGCGTCATGTCTTTACGTGAAACCTTGTTGAAAGACTTTTTTAAAGGAAATTCCATTTGTTATTTCTGTTGCTGAAATTTAATTAAACTAGGTTTTATCTTACTTTAACCAAAAACCAGGAACCTTTCCTCCCAGCAGACCGGTCAACTGTCTTTAAATGTATTTAATATGTTAATGATGATGCTGTTTTTTTTTTTTTGAGTTTCAGCTACAGCAAAAATAGCCAATGGAATTTCCTTTTAAAAAGAAGTCTTTCAACAAGGTTACACACAGATAAATGAGGCGTCACCGTTCATCGGCACACAAAGCTGTCCTGTTGTTTGACGGCTGTCAATAATGATGGAGCCGGCTTGACCTCAGGCACATACTGTAGCTTTAGGGCGAGTAAACATAGCTGACCATGTGCTGTGAGTGCTGATGGACATAAAAGGTATGCAGAGGTGTGCACACGTTTTGCTTTAGCTTGTCACAGATTGTCACAGAGTCCCAAGCCCCTGCCCATTAAGCACGACACAAAGAATGGATTTGTCTCTCAGTGTTTCGTCATTTCTTTGTTAGTATTCAACTTTTATCTATTAAAGATTAAAAAAAGTGTCAGAAAAATGGTTCCAAACTAAAGTAGAGGAATGTGAAAGTTCTCTTTCAGATGCTTTGGCTTACAGTTGGTAGTTTTGAGCAGAAAATGAAAAAAGAAAAATGCTTTAAATTAGTCAAAGATGATCTTTAAATTACCCCTTTAGTTGCATAATTTTGTATTCTTAGTCAGGGATTAAACTTACCTTTGTAAACTACTCTTTCCAACTAACAAGAGACAGAATAGTTAGCTATTCCAGAAATGACAGTGGCTTAAACTCATTTGACGGCTTAAACAAACACATTCTTAAGTGTTTCTGACATTCAGCCTAGCCCGCTGAGTCAACCGGAGTTGTCAAAATAAATAAAACGTGTGTCAGTACAACGCCATGCCATTCGTAATGGCACTAAAAACTGCATCCTCCAAAATGAAAACACACTTGGATCAACAGCTCTCTCGGTTATTTTAAACGCTGAGTACCATGACCTGCTTGAAGGTAAGATTTACCACGGGACTGTTACATTACACGCTCTCTCTTCTGTAAAGCATCTTGCGTTGTGTGTATTTTGTCACTGATCGATGAAAATCTTTTAGCATGAAATAAGTAAAACAAACATAAAATGGTTAACTTACAATGCAGTCTATCTGCTGTATGTGGTTAGACAACATGGCTGCCAGCAGTGTGTTATAATAAGAAATCTGTGCATAAGTAACATGCAAACATATTAGCATAAGCAATACTACCTTCCACCTCCTCTTCCTCCTCCTCCTCCTCCTCCTCCTCTACTACCTCTTCCTCTTCCTCCTCCTCCTCCTCCTCTTCTGTGCAAAGCAAGCATGTAGAGTTAGCAAGCAGTCGATGTGACATTTCTGCCACCCGTGTGTGTATTTTTGACAGTGCCTTCAAAAACAATCTTCAAGTATTGTTGAAATGTCCTAATATTCTAAGGAGTGGTGACCTGGCCAATGGTTATTGGTGCTATCGGGGTTGTGACTGAATTTAAATGTTTTCTTACAACTTCTTCTAGTTTTTGCAGTTTTTCTCAAAATATTCTAGGTGCTGATGTGTACTTTGCAATCTTCACTCGGCCTCTGTGGAGGAATAACTGACACCAAACCTCTAGTCCCTTCAGCCACAGAGGGAAACTCGACCTGTTCCCCCTGCATAGGAGGTAAGTCAAGCTGCATTTAGGAGAACCTCTAACTGGCGTGGAAATGAAAGTGCGTATTGTGCTCTTGTTGCTCTCTTCCCTGAGGTCCTCTATTGAGAACATGACCTGACCTACATTGCTCAATAACCGCGACTGTACTCCGCATGGAGGGGGACAGGTGCTGCTTAGTTTCAGGAACAGCCAAGCAGCGCGGTGGACAGCGCCACAAAGGAGACAGAAATAGAGGTACGACTTTTTATCTCTTTGATGGCGACCCTCCATTTGAACTGAAAGGACAGGTCCACCGGGAGGTCCCTACACCGTTAACCATCTCCTGTCTCAGACAGAGAGGACTGACTGGGAGGACAAAGGTCAATCTGGCAGAAAAGCTGAAGGACAGCAGCTGCCTCTGCAGTGGCACCAACATGCCAAAAATACAGCAACGAAGCCAGCAGCTTAGCAGATGTAGCGTGTTAAGTATCTTACAGTGTTTCAGTGCAAGGCTCAAGTGTGTGTGAAGCAGGTAGCAAAGTGGCAGAAAAGGACAGATGCATTCAGAAGCGCTGTGTTCAAAGATGTTGTTTGTGTTAAAGTACATACCAACAACATCTTCCTCGCCTTCACACCGCGTGGAGATGTAAAGAGCAGAGGTCAGAATGAACTTCACTGTCAGCAGTCATTTTAAATGTACACTCATGCGACATAATCCCAGCATACATGCGTTTCGTTTTTTAAATCTTCAGTGGCACTATTTGAAGCATCTCTGCAGCATCCGTTGTTTATTTTTTCTGACTTCTTCTAACATGCAGCTGCCTGAACCTACAGTACAGTTACAAATTAAGGCTTATCTGTCCAGAGCGTGCAGGTTCGGTGACAAACTGACTTACGTTGTTCTCTGAAAATAGAAAAACAAAAACAGACCAAACGTTAATTCAGTCTGTGCTGGCATCTATCTGTTAACATATTTTCTACAAAAACGAATCATCACTCACTCGTATGTGGCCTCTTCTGCGTCTGACATGTTGAGGATGCAGCACCTGAACTTATTCTAGCAAAGCAGAGAGGTACAACAGAG
Organism: Chelon labrosus; assembly: GCF_963514085.1. NCBI lineage: Eukaryota > Metazoa > Chordata > Actinopteri > Mugiliformes > Mugilidae > Chelon > Chelon labrosus. The sequence continues at coordinate 17,762,236 of NC_140340.1, forward strand.
ATTCTGCATCTACAACAGCTCGAGAGGGTACAGTAATTACAGCCTGAACCCAAATGTCTTGCAATGAGGAGTAATAGGTCAGGTGTAATTTCAGATTCGCCTTAAAAGTATGAAAGAAGAGCGCACAGACTTACCGAGATGCGTGCGATGTGTGCTTCAAGCAGTCCTTGGATGGGAATTGTATACTGTGTCCTTTCTCTGTGGGCCATAAGCTTTTAAACCCAGTGTTGGATCACATGGCGGCAAGCTGCCCATGTCTACAATGGGTGGGCACATACCTGCAAACAGATGGCAGATGGCTTTAACTAGAATGGGAAAACATGCATTCTCCGTGGACTTGCGTTGTCTATTTTTACCTTTCAGAACCTCCACTGAACAGCTCGGGATTATTGCTCCCAAAAGGTATCTCAGGTCTGCCAGCCATGAGGTAGGTTAGAAATAATCTGCCTGTTCCTGCTTGCACACAAATGCACAAAGGCGAGGTGTTCTGATCTCCAAGCAAACATTACAGTCATTTCTGCCTATTGTGATAAACACCACATTCTCACACCTTGCTTGTAATTTATATACACAGGATGAGCTGTGGAGTCAAAGCATTATTCCCATAGCAGGCTGCCAAGAGACATGAGTGCATGAGACCTACGCCCTTTACCACCTCCATCTTCGTTTCAAATCCGCGCCCTCGGCCCTCGCATGCTATAACTTGTTATCAGCTACAGCGTTTATGACCATGCCAAGCCTTTTAATCATCCCTGTGTTTATTCTAATATTGTATCGGACCCTACAGTCTGGATTATGACTCATCGGCTCTGAGCTGAAGCCAAGATTTAACCCAGTTCGTAGGACTTTTGAGTGGGAGTTCCCCTTCCACCCAAACTCTGGCTTTGTTTACAGAGATATCCACAATGTTTGAAGCCTTCTTTGGCAAGATACAGGTCAGTTCAAGTCAAATTTGTCAAAGTGAAGCCTGTCAACACTGCAGTTCATTTCAAGGGTAAAACTTAGAAACAAAGGTTTAACCACTGCCTTAAAAATACAAGCAAACTCAGCTTGAAGAAAATCTCTGTTTCAACTCGAAAAGTTATAACTAATGATCCTTTCTTGTTTCAGCTTGATACTATGCATTAAAACAACTTATTGGGTTACATTTGTAGAAGAAAACTAATTTTATCTTGTCAATTGAGCTGACAGTCCCTCACTACCTCCACTAAACAACTATTCTGTATTTATATATATTGCCATTTTAAGTTAAAAATGTTTTTAAATGGTTTCAACTTATCATATTGACTGCTAATGTCAAATTTTAATTTTAACAGTCTTCAACTCACAACTTGTTTAAATTTAACATTTATTTTAAAATTAAGGTTGGTATTGGCGTTTTAGACAAGGCATCTTACTTAACGCCGTTTAGGCCGTTTAGAGGAGGACATTAAAATTTGATCCGGCAAAAGCAGCCACTTTGGGACGCATTCCAAAAATCTACCCAACCATTTATGGTGCCATTATCTTTGCTGACTTCGTAATACCGTGGCTTAGTCCTCTCTTGTAAAGCCTTACTTCAAAGGTATCGGCATTTTATGGTGATAGTTCTGTTTAATTAAAAAAATGTGAAAAAGGGCGGCAGCCTTTGTATATTTCCGATCATATTGTGTCCCCTCATTCATCTTAATCATCGATCTTGTTTCTTTTGGCAGTACTAGACGGTCTATTCTCACAGAGTACTCTTGGCAAAGTGCATTTGTGTTTGCAGGAAATTTACGATCGTGACAAGTTCTTCAAGTTGTTATTTGTTTATTTATTTTATTTTTTATGATATAAATATGAATGCCAGAAGACATTTGACATTTAATGTGAAATTATTGTAAAACTATTTTGTTTGTATGTGTGTTACCTACTCTTAACTTAAGTGCCAAAGACATTCACTGAAATCCATGTATGTATTCTTTGTCTGGATCCTGTAATGTATAAGTAATTTCCTAAAAGGCTCAACGATGCAACACCGTGTACCTGCAGCCGTGGGTTATGCTGTAGCTGTATATGCTGTGACACTCATTTCAATGATGTTAGTCTGACTCCAGATAAATATCTGTTGGTTTTGTAGATCAAAATGAGATCATACAAAGCAACTAATGCACACCTTTTGCATCATAACAGATTAACACATTATCAGCATGTCTTTTCTTTTATAATATACCTGTGTGGATACCTGAAATATCAGACTGGATTTATTTAGATTAAACTTTATCACAGTTATGCAGAGTACAGCTACAGAAACGCTGAAATACAGTTTGCATCTAACCAGATGCGCAACAAAGGTATATTTGCAGATCAAAATATCAACAGTAATTAAAGTTTGGCATTGAAATGTTTGCTCTCGCAAACAGTCAAATGACCTCTTTTTTTACGTTGCTTTTTATTTGGCATATTTTTAATGCACATAAAGAAGGAGGGGGAATGCGCAGGTAAAAGTCAACATACCTTTTTAGTTATAAGTCATCATGTTGGCACACCTAGCTTCATACAGGATAAAACTTGAACAGTTTTGAACACTGGGTGGCATACAGGATAATCAGATGAACACAGACACACCACACAGAGACGTTTCTGACAGTGATATATAAAGCAGGCCTCAGCAGGCTGAGTTAGGAAGTGAGCTGATCACAGTGCTGAATTGGAACTACCTTCCTCTGATTGAATAAACTTTTTCCTCCTGACTGTTTTGTTGCAAACTCCACCCGTGTGGCACCTGAGTCAACTGAACACAAACAAGTGAAAGGCCTTAAGCCTAATTCCACTGAGCCCTGCATGGCACCTGTCCACACATGGATCCTAAGATCAATCCAGCCACCTTTAAGACTAACTGCAATGCTAATTAAGACACCCTCCAGATTTCTAATGATCTTAATAATAGAAAAACAACACTTTGATCCTTGTTTAGTTCCCAGGCTGAATCCAGTTGGTTGGAAAAGTCTGTTAGTGAACTGAATGCGTGCTGATACTGCCACCTTATGGGGGAAATTGAAAGACACATGGATGAACCAGAGCGTCTGCCTGGTTTCAGGGTTAAAACCGGAGCTGACAGGGTACAGCCTGGATGTCAGGAGGCGGCGCTCTGTCAGATGTGTTAAATATTTATGGTCATCCTTGCTCTTGAACCATAAATATAAGAAATAAAATCTGGCACTGAGATCATCCACTAATTCTTTTGTACTTTGTGAAAGCAGCAGTACAACAGTGTAAATAGAAACTCCACTGGAAGTTAAAGCCCTGCATTGACACTGGACCTTAATAATGTCTGAGGAAATTTAACTTTGAGTTGACTATTAGCAAAACATGGAAGAAACCACATGATTTTTTCCCACCTATTTTAAATGCATTGTCTCCAGTAAAATGTTAAAGTATGATTGTTTAATGGTAACAGATAGAGAGAGGAGAGGCCAGGGTTTGAGTTACATTAGTGTTTGACTATGTACAAAATTTGAACAACTGTAAACTTATTCTTCACTGACATTATTAATGCAGGATACAAAACAACAACCTGGAGTCAAAGAATTTAAGTACTTTTGATTTTTATATGCTATAGATGCAGTAGTTGGATTTGCTAAATGTGATCTTGCAAAATGAGTGTGACTTGCAGAATGCTGATTCATTAACAACATTGTTTTTATCACAGTCAGATGTACTAGTCTACCTTCCATCTATAAATAGTCAGACAGGGTATCGATTTTGTTTTTTTATTGCAACCACTTAAAGCAATTAAAATGGATAGATTAACTTTGTTAGAGACATTTATTGCCTTATACAGAGCCAAATACTGTTCATTGATTTAGTAACTCTCATAATGTTTTTGACTAAGACTGTTTATTATGAATCTCTACCAATTACAGGGTTTGAGGGTGAACAACAACAAATCCTGCTCCCAGTAATACTAATACGTAGACAACAACACAATTGATTACATGCCCTTTATACCACGATGTGCATCTTATCTCATCTTTAAAGCATGATCTTGACAGCTTGGTTAGAGTGAGCGAAGTATGTTCTGGGTTTTACTTGTGTACTATAAAATAATTGTTTTGCAACAAAAGATACTCGTCAGAGCATGAATGGAAACCTGCTGATGGTCCTGAACGTCTGGGTGGGCTAACTACACTTTATAGATTACTGCACTTTATAAATTAAAGTATATATTTACTTCTGTCTCTATTTCTTGTACATTTATTCATAAGCAAATTTTGTGCATTTTTTGCTTATACTATTTTGATTTACTAGATTTTTACTTTTATTTTTTATTTTAACATTTTATTTTATCTTTTTTTTTTTTTAACTATCTTCACCTATATTTCTTTTTAGTTGTGGTTTTCAAGAGTGTTTTTTATGTGCAACTGACCATGCAATTTCCCTTGCGATTGAATAAAGTCTAAGTCTTCTGCTCTGTCACAGGGAGAGATTGTTTTAATCCAGTTTAAAAATGTCTATAAAAGACCTTTTTTTAAAAAATGTATATATCAGTGTGACTATCCATATTTTTGAATGGATTAATTGAAAACCTAAAGATCAACATCTGTGCTGCCTTTAATAATTTTCTTATTTTTAACTATAACAACGTGGCTCCTTATCAGTGGTGTTGAAAGGTGTACACCCCTGTAGACACAGCCCATTGGTCAGCTATCTAGGCACATGACATCCTCTGCTCTTTGCGGCATATATCAAACGCACCTTTCAGTGAAGCGGGCCATTTAAACTACCGATGCCATGCCCACTGTTCGGCTGTCTACGTTTCAACGCGGCACTCGGTCCAGACGTGATGTTGCGGGACAGATTTGTGTCCGTGAAGACAGTCATGGAGACCTCGTGTGGGCTGAATTTGCTGGAGTTTCCTGTCGTGCATGCCCTCGGCTGCTCACCATGCGAGGCCTCATGCAGGATTAAATCCCCGCTGATATCCGTCACCACATCACAGTAGGTAAGTGCTGCCTGGGGGTGCGTTCTTAATGTGTGTGGCTGTGTCGGTGTCTGTGCTTGGTAGTAAAAGTGCTCCAGGTGTTTGAGAGGTTTGGTTAATATGGCGCCCTCACTATTTGGATGCAGTGCATTGTTACTGAAGTGCATTGTTATTGCTTTTTGCTGATCGATTGCTGCAAAAAATCTGGTCTGTGCGCTTTCACTTACTGTTTACGCGTTGCGTAAAGGTGAACACAAGCTTGCAAAACGCAGACAAAACTCACACATAGAGAGGATTCTTTATATTTTGTTTATTTCAACGATAAAACAAAACTATGGAGAAAATATGCTGAATATAAAATGCCTAGAGATCCTCTGTGTGACCCTGAGGTGTGTGAGTGATGATGCATCTATGTTTCCGTGCCGTGTTCTGCTCTCTTTGGATTAAAAGTGTTGATATTTGCAATAAGATGAAAGCCAGCTGTCGCTTTAGTAGTTTACTGATTGGGCCCTTTTGCTGCATCAAACATCTTCTTGCGGCCCTCCATGCCAGACATGGCTTCCACATTCTTCCTCCAGTCACTGACCTCCACGGTCTTCTCCTGCACAGTACACAGAATACATATATACAGGTAGTTTATCATTGCAGAGAGTCTATGAAGTTCAGGAAAATTTATGTCTACTAATAATTTTACAATATTTACATATGCTCTATTAAGAGCACTCAAGCTACAGCGTCTGATTAATTTCTTCTTTATCAGCCATGCTCCGTATGAGCTTTAGACCTAATGTAGAAATATGGAAGACATTTCTTTCACAGCTGCAGCTTGCGCACAGTGGAAGTAAATGATTGTTTTTGGCCCAAATCATTTCCCAACTGCAGCTTCAACCCCGAACCCACCTTTTCTGTGTCCTCCTTCTTGACGGATTTGAGGTTTGCTCGCAAATCCAAAGAGACCTTGTGCTTGGAGCCCAGCAGGGAGCGCAGGATGGCGTCCGCGGAGACCCTCACCCTTCTCAGGTTGGGCCTCTTGAACTTCCCTCGCAAGTCCAGCACCTTGATGTTCAGGTCTTTGATCTGTGGGGAAATGCAGAGAGGAAGATTGTGGAGGCCATTTGCCACAAATGCTTTGCCCCATTGAGGCAATCTGTTATTGTTCTCGTTTGTTACCTCTCTGGTGTTGTGCAAGACTTTGGCTTCAATATCATACCGCTCCTCGTCCACCACATCTATTTTGGTGTGTAGCTCTTCACATAATGTCTGTGCGAGAAAGAACAGAAGTTTCGAGTAATATCGGTCTCTAAGTCTTGGTGTACCTGTATGAACAAAATGGTGTTAAATGTGTAAAGTACCTTTAGGTCTGCTAAGGACATGCCACTGGTCTGTAACGGAGGAGCTTTCTCCTCCAGGTACTTTTCTTTCTGCTCCTCCTTTTCTTCCATCTCCTGCTCCAGCTCCTCCTTGGCCTTCGCAACCATCAAGCTCTGACGCACAAAGTAAATTGAAGTGTATGAATTACAGTCCGTCTGACTGCAAATGCTGTCGGTGCAAATGCTGCAGATAACTCACCTTCAGCATGAGCTTGCGAGAGGCCGAGATTTTAGATTTCCTCTGCAAAAAGCACCATAGTGTAACACTTTATTAGTCTGCTGTAATCTTGATGTAAGCGCCTGTCTTTAAAGTAATGGGTTTTTGTAGTGAATCAAATCTTACCTCTAGTCTGTGGACAGAAAAGGAGACAGAGGACACAAAGTTAAATGTAGAGTTCAGTTTTCGCCATCAAGAATTTTACTGAACTGTAACTCATCGCTGCTGTTAATGTGTGTTTCTATTGATAAATCCCATTTGAAACTGACACGCTCATTTAGAAACGACAATAGAAATACAATACACTTACGCTTTCTCAGGCATCTTGGCTATTTCAATTCCCCCTGGAAGACAAAAATAAAACCTTTTGCCTCTGAAGTGCTTGACAGTGGGGACCACTTGGGTCTAGAGCCCCACTGGGTCTTAGCTATAGTTTCCATTTTAGCCTCACTATACATTCATTCCACCACAGTCAACTGTATAGGGTTACAAGACTGGAAATGCGCATTATATATATATATATAGAGAGAGAGAGATCTTTTAAGGCCTGTAATCAAAGACTTTTCTTTGCATGCACTTGAATGTATATATGTATTATGTAGCGTTACTAACGATTTCAGTTATTGGTTAAATTGCTAATCTGCGTTCGCATGTGGTGTTTTGTTTTGTTTGCGTTTATCAGTCACTGTTACATGGTAGTGATTGGACCCACTGGACACAATCATCAAGTCGCCTCCCAGCGCTGATAGCACACTCCCCTGCCAAAAAGCAAAGTGATGGCAGACAAGGAGAAGCACGCAAGAGCTGCTATTCCAGACAGATAACATTTCCCGCTTTCACCCCCACTTTTCTCCTGGATAAAGACACAAGTATAGACCGGGCCCCTAATTCTTCGAACAATGACCTAAACCTTTTCTGTTTAAGGAGAGAGAGAGAAGAATAATAATAATGTGCATGGTTATGTGATGTGAAATTATCAGTTGTTTTAGGGTTCAGGGGAGATTCGTAGATCAATTGTTTGATTTAAGATTGTCAAAGTTGGCAATATTTGACATTTAAAACTAGAACTAAGACATGTCTGGAGTCTATATTTTAAATAAGACTTCAAATTTGTCCAGTAAAACTCCCCGTGAACCGGTCAGCTTTTTGGCAGTACCTTTTTTTTTTTTTTTTTTTTTATCTTCATGTAAAAACATTTTTACATACATGTGACGAAGCAGTGGGATTTAAATTCTTCAGAAGGTAAACTCTAATCACAGTGTATATCAATGCTGCAATATCAAACTAAATATAAAGAGACAGAGGATTCTATCAATTTTTGCCGCATGCAATCATGTTATATTTTAATCCAATTAACAGTGATTTGGAGAACAACTGATCAGTTCATTGGCAGTTTTCTTTTTGGTGCCATTACGACAATTGAATAATAGCTTAATATTTTCAGTTTTTGCCCAAAAATATGCTGCCTCTAGCTACTCAGGTGTCACTATTGACATCTGTTTTTCTTGATCTTCCATGTGAATGAGTGTGAATGGGTTTTAGACTGTTGGTCAGACAAAACAACACACTCGGTGCAGTCAGTGGTCTGTTTTTATTTTTATTCCTATTTCCAGTCATAGATTAACTGATGTGTAGATGAGTCGGTATGTAAAGTAATTGTTAGTTGCGAGGTGGTTTGTCAGCATTTTATGAGAATTGAAAGTCAAAATGTTAAAATCCAAAATAAAAGCCAGCTCTCACAGAAACACAACTGACTGTGGAGAATAGCTAGACATTCAGCGTATCAACAATGCATGGCCTTACCTTTTGTTTCTGTGTTGATGCTGTGGATGCAGACAGACAAAGTGATGGAGAGAGGAACATACTCGAATATTTATCTCCTGCTCCCCTTTGTCCCTCCTCTCTATCACAAGGAGACTTAAATAGAAAAACGCACACATGAACACACACACTCATGCGCGCGGTGAGAGGAGGGAGGTCTTAGGATAACGGCGATTGAGGTGCTAGTGTTGTGTTGACAGATCACTGCTGTCCTGTCCTCTTATAATGATGTGTGTGAATCTTTCTGCACGCCAAGACAGGATGAACAGCATCCGCGTCGACTTTGACTTCAGCAACGTTCAGTCAGTTGTTTTTCACTTTTTCGAGGGATTTAAAACTTTAGTTGGATCATGTCGTCTTATTTATTTATTTATTTATTTTTTATTCTAACAGATGCTTGCTGTGTTCTGGCTACGCTCCCTTTCCCCCTAATGTAAAGCAGCCAACAGTTTGTCTGGTAACTGGAGATGATTTCCTGTGATTTCTTTCTGGCTCCTGAGAGGAGAAGTGCCCCGCCCACCCATCCACCTTTGAGACTGCAGGGCCCCCTCGGCCTGATTAGGATAATAGCTGCAGACAATGCTAAGCCGGGGTTTTAAGGCAGGAATGCAGTTTCCAGTGTGCATTTGGCTAAGGCCTCGCAACTAAACATAGACAAACTGCAACACCATGTGATGCTGCCACTCTCTGTGAGTGCAAATCCAAAGGTAAATACAGATGCATGTGTCCGTCTGTGTGAACACAGCTCTAAATGCTCGGTTCCCTCATGCAAAGACAGTAAGTCCCTAATTAATCACTTTTGTCTGGGCCATGTTTGTGTTGCAGATTCAGCCTTCAGTTTGTGCAGCAGTGACACAGATTTAGACGTCCAGTTAGAGAGTCGGTCATATTATTAGCAGCACCTTTTGAGCTGATACTGCAGCTTTGATCCCCACACGCAGACAGACGCAGATATCTGTGCTTGCGAACGATCATAAGTCTGGTTTTGCTGGATCACCTGTTGGCACCACGTGACCAGAACACATTCAGTTTCAACATATGACGTCGGTGCTTTCTGAAGGATAACCTGTGAGCAGCGGGCAGAGGGATAGATGGTGGCTGCCAGGAGCTTGTGGTATTTGCAGGAGCGGGATAACTAGCGAGCTGTCTCATGTGCTTTAAGAGCGGTGCAGTGACATTATGACCTGCTGGGCCTCCAACCATGCTATTTATTACACTTTCTAGATAAACTGCATTGTTCGTGCTTAAAATTGGGACACTACCCTTCAATTTCTGCTTGCATTGTCTCTGTAGTCAAATGAATCTGTGTAATTGTTCTCGTATAGTTTTAGATTGTTAGAAGACTTGTTTCCCTCTAGCTGAGTCAGGACTGATTTGATTTATAACAATGGGATCCCGCCTGTTGGCTCATGGCAGCTGATTATAATTCCACGGTATATATGGAAGCAGGATCAGCAAAGTGCTCTGTGTGTGTGTGTTGGCCGCACCGTCCCTGGAAAACTGTACACTGACTCATACACGCAGATGCCAAGGGATTATAAAGCGGTTAACAGTACAGAAGACTCCAGATGAGACACTTTCCTGTAACGTGTATTATTCAAGTGAGGCATTTAAAATGTGAACTGCGTTGTGTAGGTTTTATCATTCCACATGTGTTAGAACTGCAGCGTTTTAATTCTCTTTCATCCTTGCACAGCACGTTTGCAGTTTACAGGGACACATTTAGATTCTTGAGTAAATGAAGTACATTTTGGAGCATTGGGCAAGCAGACAAGAGCATGTTCATTTCTTATCTGTGCCACTTTTGTCTGCTGCACAGACAACCGACACGTAAGCTGCAGCAAATAAACCCAGACACTGCCTGGCCAAAAAAAGTCGCCACCTGGATTTAACTAAGCACATAGGTAGGAGCCTCCTATTGGATAATTACTGCATGGGTGATTATCTTTCAGCTGGCAACAAGTTATTTAACCCCAACTGATGCAATGAGTAGCTTCTCATTTCTTAAACAACCATGTCTAAAGACACATCCCGAGGTCGTGAAAGAGATGTTGGTCTGTTTGAGAAGGGTCAAATCATTGGCATGCATCAAGCAGAGAAAACATCTAAGGAGATTGTAGAAACTACTTAAATTGGGTTAAGAACTGTCCAACGTATTATTAAAAACTGGAAGGAGAGTGGGGAACCATCGTCTTCGAGGATGAAATGTGGTCAGAAAAAAATCCTGATTGATCGCGATCAGCGATCACTTAAACGTTTGGTGAAATCAAATTGAAGAAAAACAACAGTAGAACTCAGGGCTATGTTTAATAGTGAAAATGAGAGCATTTCCACGCGTGATGGGAACTCAAGGGATTGGGACTGAACAGCTGTGTAGCCTTAAGAAAACCACTCATCAGTGAGGGTTACCGGAAAAAAGGCTTCAGTTTGCTAGAGAGCATAAAGATTGGACTCTGGAGCAATGGAAGAAGGTCATGTGGTCTGATGAGTCCAGATTTACCCTGTTCCAGAGTGATGGGGGCATCAGGGTAAGAAGAGAGGCAGATGAAGTGATGCACCCATCATGCCTAGTGTCTACTGTACAAGCCTGTGAGGGCAGTGCTATGGTCTGGGGTTGTTGCAGTTGGTCAGGTCTAGGTTCAGCAACATTATGTGGACAAAGAATGAGGTCAGCTGACTACCTGGATATACTGAATGACCAGGTTATTCCATCAATGGATGACAAATGACAATGCCAGGATTCATCAGGCTCAAATTGTGAAAGAGTGGTTCAGGGAGCATGAGGCATCATTTTCACACGTGGACTGGCCAACACAGAGTCCAGACCTTACCCACTGAGAATCTTTGGGATATTCCAACTTCTATTATGGACATACCACAAACGTTCTAGTGAGATATGCTAACATTTGCAGCTGACGTTAAAGCAGACAAACCCACTATTTTTCTGCGCTTTTTTTTCTGTTTTGGGAAAGGGTAAGAAAAAAACATTACCCAACACTCCACTGCAATAAAGAGAGACAGGCGTTGCATAGTTTAAATATTCCCATTCATTATGCCGTCTGTCACAAACCCCCTTGATGTGTATTACTAGCAAAGTGCCAAGATAATAGGTACGTCCTGTGCCTGCACCTCCTGTGGTGCAGAAGGGCTTGCATTGGCAAAAGCCTAGTACCCATTGTACCTTATGCATCTGTGTAATTTGTGCTGGAACTGTTGTCTAGATTTGTATTGTAATTGTGTTTTTCTGAATGCTATGTTTGGGTGGTGACATACAAAGTTGAGAAAAATAATTTCTGACTCATTGACTGATGCAGTGTGACTTAGTATTGCTGTAGCCAATTCCTTACTAGCTTTATTTTGCCCTCTTTCCTGACCTTTGATGAGTAACTAGCTTCACTGAGGTAGTGTTTTCATATTTGTAGCAGGACATTTCAGAAAATTTGAGGAAATCAACAAGTTCAGAGATAAAACACGCGTTCACACGTGATACTTTCACCTTTGCACTGGTTTCTGTTCAGGTTTTTCTCTTCTTTTGCCTCACACGTCTTCTACTCGGTGCCCAAACAAACAGCTGCCCCACCTTCCCTCCCCACCCCACCACCACCACAGCTGCCCGTCACTCTGGCCAGCGTGCCAGCTCCTCGGCGCAGGCAGGGACGGGGCTGAACACTACGACTCCGTTGTTCACCACAGCAGCTGGCATTTCCCAACAGTTTGATTGTGACGAGAATGACCAAGCACGCCCCAGACCACACCAACGCACCGATTTCATCAGATCAGAACCACAGAAAGAAAAACAACAGTTTGCATCACAAGAATGAGGGAGAGCATTGTTTGCTTTTTGCATTCTATTTATTTTGTGTCCGAGCAGAAAAAGTGCATCTTGAGACAATATGTACACCGTTTGATGTATAATGCAGTAAGGAAGGCTGTATCTTGAGTGGTCATGAGCCTGTTTTTTCACAGCTGTCAGTTTGAAACATTTAGATGTTGCGTTGTTCGTGTTCACAGACACAAACTCGGCACTTGACAAACTCTCTTAGTATTGCAATCACAGTGTTTAATTTGCAAACCAGCTTTTTAGTGCACGTCCCTACAAAGAGTTTAATTGCAGTGTCAGTAAATGTTCGGCATATGCACACTCCAATGCAACATGGAGTAAAAGCAGAGTCTGCATGGTGGAAAGCTGCATGATGTGGGCTGCTGTCATTTCTCGTTGCCTGTAGCTGGAGTGAAGGGGCAAGTGAGAGAAATAAGCTAGTTATCGACTCAACACTGCTGGGGAGATATGATATCAGAGCGCTCCAGATGTCAGTCTCAGGTGGGCCCGAGGCCTCGGGCTTCACTGGGAGTAAGCCAGAGCTCCTGCACCTTGACCAAAGCCAAAGCCCTTGGGCCCAAAGTTCTTTGCATAGCACGCTGTGAATGGAATTACAACACACGGTTAGAGCTTAATGAATATAGGCTTGAAGTCCAGACTATCAATTCAAATGCAAGTTTTTTTTGTTTTTTTTTAAAGGTTAAGTTTTAAAGTGGTTTGCATCTGCATTTGCACTATGGAAATCTTCTCTTCAGACTTGGATAAAGATTTGTTGGAGAGGGTTCTTCACTTGGCTGGATGTTGTGACGGAGGATTCTTTACCATGGAAAAGAGCAAACCGGTTGACGTGGCCACTCCGAGTGTTCCTACCATCTCTCCTGAAGCATTAGTGTTATATCTTCAGCTTGAGGTTGGCCTGCTTCACATTAAAAGCTCCTCGGGACGCATATTGTGGGTTTACAGTATCGGTTTCCAAATTCAAATGTCAAACTTGAACTCGTATCTACACATTTTGAGTCAATTCTCCAATGGCATTTGTCCCCTAAGGAGCTACTTATTAAAAAGCTGTAATTCTTAAACTCCAACAAACACTGAAGGTTTATTGTGGCTTAGAATTAATTAATTAATTAATTTATTTTTTTTGTCTCCTTGATTCACAGCATCATTGTATCTTGATTTAGATCTATTTAAAATGTGCTAATTAAGTATACAGACGTGGACCGATGTTTGAATTTTTATTGTAAATGCACTTCTCTACCCTCTAGTGGACAGACTATGTAATAGAGGCAACCACTACTTGTTTCAGTTCCAGCTTATGTACACTGACCTTTACAGTAGATCTCCCCGTCTCTATCAGCGACGGTTGTGGACTCCAGTCCTTTGCCGCACTTGGCACAGCGAAAGCAGCCCTTATGCCACGACTGATGGGAAAGAAAAAGAATGATAAAATATACCACGGACTGACCACTCTGTTTTTATCCTTCATGTAAAGCATATGTTATGAAGTTAGAGAACAGTGTTGATCTTTCTTACATTGCCTCCCCCTATGACCTTCTCCGCTGCGTACACCGTTCTCCCACAGCGAGGACACGCATCCGAGCCTCCTGCTTTCTGGGCAAACTTGGAGGCGTTGGGGTTATTTGTAGGGCGATGAGGAGCTTGTCTGTCAAGAAGAGTTTATTTTTGTTGTTGCATGAGGATAAAAGTGAGGGAGGGGGTAAAAGAACACATAAAGCAAACGTAAATCAACTGCTGAGTACGGTTCTCAGTAGTTGGTGATGCTCACACTTCAGGCCTGATTCCAAGTCCCTCTCCCGTGTCCATACTCAGCGTGCCGGCTCCACCTCCAAAGCCGTAGCCCTTTGGCCCGTATTTCTTGCCATAGCATGATTTGCAGTAGATCTCGTCCACATGAACGGCCACAGTTGTGCTGTCCAAGTTCTTCTTACAGACCACTTACAGAGATGAAGAGGAAGAAAACAACAACTATTTATCTTTTTCCAAGTTCTCAAACATCTCCTGAAAACCAAACGAGATGACCTTTCAATAACAATCCGTGGTGTTTTTTTCTACAGATGTTCAGCTGTGACATATGCCTCCAACTATCCATGACATTTCGAAGAAACGACGCAACAGTGCACTTAGTCACTGGCAAAGATAAATACTTTTCTGTGCTGGATGGAGAGCGTGTGTACCTTCCTCTGCCATATAAGGAAGACCAAGCCTCTGTCACATGTTTCCACTGGATCCAAATAAGGACAGAGATGTCTGAGCGAAAACCTGCGGATGCTCACTTTCCTACCCTGATGCCAAATGCGCTGCATTCCTCCCTGGCACGTCATATAAGTTAAAGGAGTCGGTGGAGAAACCTGAGAATTTTGATACTTACTGCACAGAAAACAGGATTTATGCCAGCTCTTCCCCTCACACTGCACTTCCTCAGCAAAATAGACAGGTCTATGGCAGCAGCCGCACAGGTTTCCTCCTCCAAAAGGCATTCTGCAAACACACGGGAGAGCTTGTGTACATTTCTCATTCGCTGTATATATGATGTTCAGATCAGTGTGTGTCAGCCGACGGGGGCCATCTGCAGTACTTGAGGCTAGTTACAACAATAACTATAAAAGGAGAAGTGATATACTGCTCTGTCGTTCCCTCTGTTTGATTCAGCCTGCTGGCTCAAGAGGATATCTGAAAGGCCGTTCAGACCTTGTTGTAAAATGCAAATGACCTGCTGGCACGGCTCAGATAGCATCAAACTGACTTGCACAAATAAAGCGACGCTGGACTCTATATATACACCTCACTGATGTCTGTTCTGAGTTTTATAAATTGAAATTATTTTAATGGAAACCACATCATGTAGTGTCTGAGATGCATCAACTTGGGGCTGTCAGCAACAATCTACTAGATCGCTCTGTATAAACAGGAAATTCCCTTCATTTTGTTTTGTAATCACACATTAACAACCCTGACCTCAGACTACCCAGCAGACTGTGAGGCACAGCTGATGAGTTTTCTGAATATTGTTCACAAATTTCCGTTGATGATAAATAAAACGAGACCTTGATTCTTTTCAGCCTGTTTTTCACCGCTGTGTGTGGTTAGGTTTGCTCGACGATGGGAAAAGTGGGCACAGGAAAAGTTGTTTCCTCTCTGATGAATTTCCGACTTGATGCTCAGGAAAAGCATTGCCAGCATAAACACCTCCTGTCTGAGACAATAACAGGATATTTTCCTACTACAAAAATAGCCCTCTTAACCGCGCGCTAACCAGCCTCTCTTGATTAAAAACAACTTTTTCGTCGTTTCATTACCCTGAATTCTCAGTTTGACTAATTTCTGTATATGTATAAACCTAAAACATAAAACACAAAAGTAGAGACTTTCATGAAACTCAGTCAGAAACTCAACTGGACTCTTACCTGTACCGAGGTGAAAGGCTGCTCCTCTCTGTGGTTGTCGGGTGACACTAAAGAGACAACTTGAGTTGAGAAGAGACACTTGTCTGGTGAAGTGAAGCTGAGGGAGGCTGAGTGGACACCAGGCTGAACCGAGGGAGGAGTCGGGACACACAGAGACGCAGAGGGAGAAAGATGCAGGGAGGAGGAGGAGAAGGAGGAGAGACAGAGAGGTGGTGAGAGATGTTACTGATGAGACTGTTTGCTTGCGTTTTAAAATATGTAGATAAATTAAATCACTAAACCCTTTGGTAAAAGACAACAGATACTGAAAGGCAGTCGGATGTTAACCCTGTGGGGTATTTCTGCAAACTACTGACCCCAAGTGGCAGCAAGATGTCACAGATTTATGAGGCTCAGACACAGCAGTACATTTTTTTTCTGTCTGTCTGTATTTTAGCAAATGAAACCATTTGGATTAAGGTCAGATGACTGATTTGGCAAGTGAATAACATTCCAGTGTTGAGCATAAAATCTGTCTTGTACACTTCTTGGTATTACTACCGGGGCACAGTGGAGAAATGTGTCTCTGGGACCTGCTTGTACACTTATGTGTGAACTATATCTGTTGAGCAAACAGGCTTCTCGTCGGAAAATGATTGTTAAAGCAATTTCAGCGCTCAACCACATTTTCGCACAATATTTCCTGCAGTGCAGATGCCTGTGGTGCAATACTGCATCTTCAGTACGTCCTCATCAAATCACTGTGTGGCTTTGTGTGCTGAAGGTTAGCATTCCCTGTGTCCAGCTACCATAAATAGGAGGAAAATGAGCTGCAGTGGTATCAAGAGGCTGCCTGGCTATAAGTCTTCCCAATCTAAGAAGAAACACTCCGACCGCTGCCTTACAAGGTGTTTTTTACTAAAGGCACGGGGTGTCTCTTCTCTCTCGGCAGATTACCGTCTCTGAAGAACTCGTTGCGGGTTTAATTAAAGCACTGTGACTCAGAGGTCAGTCGTCGTATTTCTCTGGTCATGTTTACTTGACTCGTCTCAACTAGCTGCTGGTATCTGCAACTTCTCAAGTCACTGTTTAACAACTTGTCAAATAGAATCTCTGCTGTATTGAGTCAAAGATTGGGATTAAAATCTTCGTTTAGTATAATTTGTTTTTAAGTCAAAAGATCTTCAAATTTGTTCTGCTGGGCGGCACATCACAGCCTTCACAGCAAGAAGGTTCTGGGTTCGAATCCAGGCCGACTGGGGCCTTTCTGCGTGGAGTCTGCATGTTCTCCCTGTGTCTGCGTGGGTTCCAAAGACATGCTAGTTAGGTTCATTGGTGATTCTAAATTGGCCGTGAGTGTGAATGTTGTCTGTCTCTCTGTGTTAGCCCTGTGGTAGACTGGAGACCTGTCCAGGGTGTACCCCGCCTCTCGTCTGATGACAGCTGGGATAGGCTCCACACCCCCCGCGATCCCTCATAGGGCAAGCAGTCACAGAAAATGAATGAATGAATTTACTGTGATGCTCAGGAGAACATGTTTATTAGATTCATATAAGGGAAATGTGAACAACATAACGCATAACACCGGATGTCAAAAAATCTGTGTGTGTGTGTACATTCAGTTCCACTTCCAGCTTCACACAGGGCTGCCACTAATATTTACTTGCATTTTTTACATTTTATATATCGATAAATGAATCATGACTTGTAATTATTTGACCACTATGTGTATTTTCCCGCCATATATCTAGGAAAAGCAGCAAATCTTTTGAGAAGCTGGAATTTCAGCAGTTAGTTGCAGAACAGCTGCAAATTCATTTTCTGACAACTTAATTAATCAGTTAGTTGACTTATGGCTTGCAGCTTTGCTACGATAATAAATAATTAGTTATTTTTTTGGTATGTGATTTACTGGAGGTGGACGCTAAAGATAATTTCAGGCCGGCTTTTGCTTCATAGTTTCTTGTCTTTAATACCTTCTTCCAGACAGGGTTTCTTTTTAATCTAAAAGTATATAATGACTACAGAGCAGTGCAACATGTTGCAGTAAATCAAATCTGTAAATCTCTGAACTGTTTAACAGCAACCCTTCACAGGAACAAGCGGTTACAGAAGATGAATAAATGAATGAATGAATTCTGATTTGATCCACAAATACATTTTATTAGCAGATTTTTTGTCAACACATGTCCGGTGCTTTTCCGTTTGACTGTACGCGACACTACGAAAAGCAACACCTGAAACAACGACTATATTATGAGCACTGCTGACATTTTGATGGTGATCTTGTGCACTGACATTCAACAGTTGTGGAGGAAGACATTCGCTGTCTTTCACACTCTGTTACAAACATCTCACGTGACCTTTCCACCCTTCCCTCTGTAAGACGCACGCTCTACCAGAAAATCCTCCTGCTGCTCATTAAAAATTAGACCCAAATTAGATCTCTTGTGTTTTAGATAAATTTTTTTTTTTTATTTCCCTTTGTCATTCAGCAAAAAAAAAGGAGAAAAATAGAAGAAATGTTGGCGCTTGGTTTAGAAATGTCCTACAAAAGAAGAGGATGAGTAAAGGTGAAACTGATAGGGAGAGGTTGTAGTCGATAAATGGAGGAATTTAAAAGCCAGAAGAGAGCGGTGCTGCTTGTTTTGCCGTCCTTCCTCTCTCCAAGCCCTCCAGGCTCTTCACTATCATAGGAAGAGACAATGATGAACTCAAGAACCCTATTTATAGCCAGCCATCGGCCAACACTAGCCCTCTGTCTCTGCTCTGTGGACATCCGCCCTGGCTACATGTGTACATGTGATTATGCTCATGACGGGCAGGGAGGCGGGAGGGAGAGGGGAGTGGATTGACAGAGACCCAATGGATTAATCCAGAGGAAGAGGAGAGGATAAGAGGCAGGGACGGGGCCGGGCTGCGGTCCATCCGTCAGCGAGCCGAGGGGTGGCGATTGCTCGTTGGAGCCTCATGGAGGAATCCGGCTTTTACGCTTACCTGCCATGAAGCCAGGGCTCCTCCCCATGTTTTCCTCTTGGCAACGGTTTTCACTGAAGCTTTGCCAAGTTGTCAGGTGAGGAGGAAGAGCTGCGAGAGGTGAGCTGACTTCACATCGAGGATGCGTTTGTGTTGAGTTGGTGTGTTTGGCTTTGTACACAGTGTGGTTCAGTGTTCAGTTGACTCTGTGTGTGCGTGCGTGTTATCTCTGAAAGATGAGACAACATGAGATTATTTGGGCAATTTTTTTTTTAACTTTGCAGCAAAACTGGTTAATCAAGAAATGATTTAGGTCTTATTTTGATAATTTATAAAACGTGAATATTTTCTGGTTATCTTTGTCCTAAATAATGTGAAAACAAAATACATCAACCTTGGCTTTTAGACATTGTCTTGGGCAGTTTTTATTTGTCTCACCTTATCTTGGACCAACTGATTAACTGGTAATGAAAATAAGAGTTAAATTTAACATTGTTGATTTATTCCACAACGACTTAAGGGCCTTTTCCTGCACAGTGACGCCTCTAATCAAATCTAAATCCCTCTCAATGTAACTTTTTAGCAGTAAAGCTCTTCTTGTGTCTCCATTCCAGCCTCCAAAGGCAAGCTGCTTGAACACAAGTGGCCAAAAGTGTTTGTAATATTCTATTCAAGTCATTAGGATGGAGTAGGATACGAAAATACAACCCTCATTCATTCAACCAAATTATCAGATGCATTTCAAAGGGGGGAAATGAGATAATTGTGTTTCGCGGGGAGGGATTCTGGCAGGATGTCGGCCCTGGAACGACCCTCCTCGCCTGACTCAGGAAGCAGCAGCTTGATGTTTCACTGAATCCGTCGTGCTCTCAGCTGCCTCCTGCTCTTGCGGCGCGCACCGTGGCTGTAATGACAAGTGGGAAAGGATGCAGTTTCATAAATTAGTCAGTAGAGGTCACATACGGGCAGAGATTATATTAGCGATATTGAGACACACCCAGATTTATCTCTCTCTCTCTCTCTCTCTTGTGTACTACTTGCTGTAAGCTGCTCTGATGCACAGGGTGACGGGGCTTATTAACTGGAGCAGAACGTGCAGGCATCGGAGTGTGAAGTGCACATTTAATAAGCTGAGATAGTGGCGTGAAGGATGGAGGACTTTGCTATCGTTTCTATTCACTTGAGCTGTTTGTACCTGCCCGTGAACCTGATTCTTTATCTTGGCACCATTAATTAAGCTGCGATTATGTTCAGCCCTGTGCGAGGGATCTAATAATGCAGATAGCAGTTTGTATCTCTCAAGGTCGGACGGCAGATGTGCACGGTGTCTACAGCGTGTGGATTATTCACACATTTTTTCAGTATTTCTGTATCCAGCCAGTGCACATCTTTGACTCTAATCCTCACTTATCTCCTGACTGTGACTAAACACAGAGGAAGCAGGGCTCTAGCTTCCAAACTGCCTCCGTCTATAATCTCCCCTCATGAAGTTTTACCATCCTGCCGTGCGATTTAACTTCAAGGGGAGGCAATTTGCTCAAATGTGCAAGGAAATATAACATAACACCCCCCCCCCCCCCCCATCATGCCACCCCTTGCTTTCTGTCTTCACACCAGTGTGTGTGTTGCTTCATTGCTCCCGGCACTCACTAAATTTGGTCGTGTTCCACCACATGTCCTTGGCCTGCACATATTCTAGCTTTTAAGTAAATCGTGTGAGTCATTTTGCAAGGTTTGTCCTCACCACACACGGGTGTGGGGGTGGGTGGTGGTGGGTGGGGGGTTGTCTCAGTCACAGTTTGTAATCTGTACCTCAAAGATTATGAGGGTAGAATGTGTAAACCCCATGCCGTCACCACATCGTTGCTCTTGTCATTCTTTTTTTCTTTTTCCTGAGCTGACACCTCTGAGTTGACTTCCTTTGGTCCAGATTCCAGCTAAAGAGTCGTACTGAGGGAGCCTGTGCCCCGTAGGCGGCCAGCTACGAACATGCAGTGACAATTCAAATTAGTCCAGTTCACTGGTTCTGGCTGTGACTCAGGACAGTGAGCGCCAGGCGGAAAAGATGCATACGCAACCCGCCAAGCTAGGCAGTGACGGATAATGAGAGCTGGACACAAGGAGGAGGAGGAGAGTGTGAGGCAGTTTTATGAGTATTTCACCAGGTATATGGCTCAATTTTAGCTCAGCACTTTTGTTCAGAGGGACTAGAACTGGAGTGGTGCCAGATCCATTTGCAAGTCGGAGAGAGCGCCTGCCGGCTAAGTAGTCTGGTCCACAGGCAGCAACTGCAGCAGAGGATCTGTCGAGAGTGTTGTTATGCAAGCAGGAGGAGAGCAGTCCCACTTTGATCCAGACTCTGGACGGAGGCAGAGATGCTTCGAAGCTGGAGGCGGCTGCTTAGTGTCCCATCAGGGGATTTGCTTATGGGACAGTAGACTAGGGATGGACTGATGGACACCCAGATGATGCACTCAATGTCCTAATGTTTCGAGCTTCCATCCAGGCACTAAGTTTTGTCAGCATCATTTAAGGTAAGTTTATATCCTACTAAATATGGATGTAAACGGAAAAGTAGTGTTTCTTTTAAGTAACTGAATTTGAAATCATTTTATTGATCTTAACTTTCCGTTTCCATGACCTTGATGCTCAAAACATCTCGGTTAAATGACTCGACTACAACAAGTGCACTCTGCTGTAGTGTTTGTATCCTGTGTGGAGTGAGTTTGCAGTCTTTAAAAAGAGATATTTCAATCATTTCTGTGGCCCCAAGCAGAGAAAGAGACCTTAGGGGAAACAGGAAACAGTCAGGCTGCTGAACTAATTCCTGCAAAGACTTTGCGGTCCCAGGCAGGACAATTAACATCCTGGGGAGTCACATGCTCAGTAATTGTCTGGGATGTACTGCTGACTCATACCCATTCATGCCACAGTATCTGCACAGTTTACACTGAGATCCATCTATTGCCATTTGATGCATTCCAGTCCTGGGAGCATTAAATTCTTTTCAAATCGGAGGATTCACTAATATCTCTGTTGAAATGTTTGTTTTAGGAAGTTATTTTGGACTTGCATGCTACTTAAATAGACTGTGTAAATGTTTTCTTTAATCTGTGTTTTGGAACACACAAAATAATACTTAAAAAACCCAAGCGTTTTCAAGCTTCTTGAAGCATTTCAGCACCTTTCAGTTTTTCGTTTTGGTCAGCTCACAACTATGTGGTTCATTTTCTTGTGTCTTGGGATATAGAGTCTTTCCATTAGGCTGCCGTTTACACTGGAAAATCTCTCTAAAAAAAAATAAAATAAATAATGCACGCTGCCTAGCAACAATCAGCTAACGAGGTTAGCGGCTAGCTGGTAAACACATGGAAGCATTTGGCAGCTTGAGATCTAGATAAATACTGACCTCAGAGGCTGGAGATCAGAGCAGAGAAATGTGACTATTGCATTTGATTACTTTTTTTAATTCTGACTTAATTGAATTTTTTTTTTTTAATTTGCCATTATTTTGCCAGAAACAACTGTCAAATAAGGAGCCCAAAACACTGGCTTGAACAAAGGATAACACATTTCTCATTAAAAAACAAAACAAAACAAAGATTTATTATATTTAAACAGAATGCAGTAAAATGCAGTTGAAGATCTGTAAAACTAAAACTTAAATCAGAAATTGTAACTATGCAGTTCTCTATGTGAGATCTGTAATTTGGCATAGTGCAGCTACATTCTACCGTCCTCATGCTAACGTGTTGATAATGCCAATGTGCTAATGTTTGCATTAACAATCTTGGTTTTGTGTACGCTAACATTTGCTAATCGACACTAAACACAAAGTAGCTGAGCCTGACGTGGAATGTTATTAGTTTAGCAGACATCTGATCTTTAAATCAGAATGTTAAAAGTTCAGGAGATGACCAAACTCGGTAGGGTACATCCTGCTGAAACCATGACTGTCTGAGCTAATAAGTAAAGAGTAACCTGACAAAATGATTCACTGTCAATTGAATTTTGATACTTTGCTACAGAAATATCATGGTCCGCGCCAAAAGGTATTGAAGTTCCATGTTCATGCGTTAATGCACACAATACAGACCATGAGGTAATTCAACACTACACTGGGAGTCTATGCATGGCCCTGGGAATACCACTAATGCTAGGTGATGTCATTGCCAATAAGAATGATGTATCACAACATACTGCACTTTTGAACTTAACTAATTTCAATGTCAGTGCGGATTATAGTATAACAACACAGAAATAGTGTCCTGTGGTAGGACAGCATCTATTATTTGGTTAAAAAAAACCTGCATAGGGCATAATTGTGTCTCTTCTGTGTGACTCATGTCCAAGACACTTTCAGACTCGTTGCATTCGCAGATGTAGCTTTTCATCATTCTTTCAAAGAAGTAAACTGAAGGCAGTGTGGTCACGGCTGCACGGTAAATCCGTAGCTGATTTTAAATTACACGTGCATCCAAATAATTAGGATAATCACATACGCATGCACAGCTATTTCATTTACTGGAGACCGTCATGTTTAAAACGGCGATTTTTGTTCCCGTCTAAATGCCACGTCTCGGTGCATCCTCCATCCAACTGTGCGAGTGTGTTTGTGTGTGTGTGTGCATGTGGTTGGTCTGGTTTGGAAAGTCTTGTCCGCAGACACGCTCCAGTGGCAGACATGTTCCACCTTGGCTAACCCGAAATGACACGTGTGCCGGCCTCGGAAAACCTGATACATATTTTATATGTTCCATATAAAGCTGTTATATAATAGTGGGTGTTCAGAATAAATCTTTGTGGGAGAACGGGCACAAGGTGTGATGTGATTTGCAGGTGACTCCTTGCATATTGTGCTGGTTCCGGCTTTGTCTTGTTTTGATGTGGAGCTTGCAAAGGCTGCCGGAGGCAAAGATGTCATACATGAACAGCTCTTGGTGAAAATGTCAGAGGCTGACCTTATGCCGTGGTTTGGTTCTGCTACGCTTGTGTGTTAGTCAGAAATAAAGTGACATATCTTTAACATACAAATGTGACTTGCTTTGCAAAGTAAAAGTCACAAGTGGCAGCAGCTTCTTTGATAAATATATCATGATTAGTCATTGTTTTTGCCCAAAGCATAGTCAGACAAACATTATATAAGTCTTTTGTCTTGGATCTAGAGTAGTCCTTCAGTAAAGTCTTCAGGTTACAATTTACATCACATCTTGAACATCTTGTCAGCTGTTGAGTGACATGTTGCACCCACTGCACCTCCCACCTCCCCAGAGAACTGACATTTCGGTGCAGATTGCCCCCTCCCCCCAGGGGACAGAAGCTGAGCTGAACCAGACACTGACGAAAGAACTCAAGAGACTGTTGGTGGAAAAACACGGTGCAGATGAACAAGCATATATTGGCTTATATTCAAATCTTTCAGAAACTATGAATCATTTACTGATCTGTTGAATTGGTGATGATACACACCTCGCTCGCTGTCTGTGCAGTAGTTCAACATCTGGCAGCTGCAGTGGAGATCTTATGCTGCCGGGTGTGTGGCTGAAACAGCTGACTGCGTTTTAAGTTAAACAGTATCAGCACTTACCAGGAAATGAACACAAAGTCTGAAAGCCAGATGTGTTCAGTATACTTTCAATGATAGAAAATAGCACAACTGGTTTATCTCGCTGTGCGTTGTATGAAACATTCAGTTGCCTGTGAAACAGTCCAGTTTGCTGATCTAACATGATTCAACTAGAAGATTCTAAAGTGCTTCCTACAGATGCACTAAATCGACATTAAAGAACTACTGGGAACAATAGACGACTGGGATGTTGCCACAATTGTTGGACCAAGAAAGTTGAACTTGAACACACCAGAAATGTGACAGCCAATGGACAACTGGCGCATATGTCCTGCATCTGGGTGAATGGAAATAACTTCATACCAGTAGAAGAAGACCAGACTATTAGTTGGAAGGGTAGGAAGAGCTGCAGACCGTTGCAGAGCTGCTGATCAGCTGGTCTACAGTCTACATCTATTCTAGGTGATTGTGGAAACGTCTATATGAGTGTTGAGAAACTAATGAATCATCGTGCATTGATTCACTAAAATGAACAACCGATCAGAGTAATCTTTCTGACTGATGCACTCCACTGCTGAAAAGGCCTCCAGCAGGGGTCTGACTAGTGGTAACGGAGCAGGATTCGAAAACTAGTCGTCTTCTGTAAGTGCAAGAACAAATTAAACAGGATTGTAACAATGGCAAGTAAAACTGTGGGAAGACCCCAAAAGTCTCTCACCCACATTTATACTGAAAGGACGGGGAGGAAAGCTAAGAGAATCCTGGCAGATAGCTCCCATCCCCTTTTTAGTCATTTTGAACTTTTTGAGTCTAGGAGGCGCTATAGAGCCCCTCTGGCCAAGGGTGGTTTTAAAAAGTCTTTTATCCCCAACGCCGTTGGCATTCTTAACTCAAATAGGTGACCAGTCCACGTATAGTGACTTGAACTGTTGTTTCATCTGTTGTTACATATGTCATCTTTTGTATTTTAGTACGGTCGGTCTTCTGTATTGGTGAGCCGAAGACAGTTGTCCACCTCAGTGGACAATAAAGTTTTATTCTATTCTATTCTTGACCCACAAATGCTCACAGGCAGCCCAGCCCTGCCAAACGGATGAACATCGACATGCATATGCTGATTTTCACTCCATCCGTCAAAGCTGACAGAGTGCTAGTGTAAGAGATACAAATGTATGACGGCCTACTTTCGTGCGTGTTCACAGCGCTACAATACTGCCACGCCCTGGCATACCAGGATATTTTTATTTTTTTTAGGTTTGTGTCTGCAAAATGGGGCGGGGGGAGAAAAGCCACGTGCTTACTGTCATCCACTGCAGCGTTGGCTCTTGTGACAAGCTGACAGTAGTGACAGCTCTCAGGAATGAGGCGAGCAGATGCTCACTATGTCATATAAACTGTGATTTTGACTATGGCAGCTGAAGGGAGGACTTTTATTCTTATAGATTTTAAATAAACAAAACATTTTCAATATGTTCAGTAAGATGCACATAAAGAGCAGAAACCTGAAGATTTTTACCTGCTGCAGTCTTTTCTTGTGAGCACCTTGGGTGAAAGTGAAATAGCATGTTTTTATTTGGTCATGCATGAACAGAATCCCTTGTGACTGTTTTGTGACGTTGCTGTCGTTTGGAGTGTGCGATTAAAGCGCGTTCTTTGCTCTTACCTGCTCTGATAACCCAGTTCACAAGAGTGATGATCCACCACACAGACATCTGCCCACACTTTGACTCATCACAGCACTGCAGTGTGCTGTGCAAATGCCTTCCTGTTTCTGCACAGGCTTCAGTTCAACTGTGCCAGTTGCATAACGGCAGCATAACTGCAGCGGCAGGTTGTTTTAGTGTGCATAGGGGAATTTATAGTACAGCATCCTGCACTGCTCGGGATAGTTCTCTGGTCCTTCAGGGCCAGTGCCTGTTTTTGGTTCCAGTTAAATTAAATAATTTAAGTCGGAGCAGATAAAAAAACAAAGTGAAACATCCTCACTGACCCTGTTTCAGCTGTAAGGATGCAGACACTACAGTCCATATCTTTAGGGTGTGAGTTCATGAAAAAGAAAATTGGCACACTGGACTGTTGCAATATCTTCACTACTGTACATTAACTTGAATGAACTAGACTGTAAAACACTTGTTTATGGATTGAATGTTAGTGCTAACCAATGTGTAGTGATGATGCTTTCTGTATGAGCATTTAATGTGTAGTTCAGTGTGGTCACCTGCCACAGCTGGCCCATTGCACTTAAGTCCATCTCTGGTTATGTGGTGTAAAAAGATGTCAAAATGAAAGCAGCCAGGATCCAAATCTAGAGGAGTAGAAGTCGTTTCTAAAATGATAAAGACTGGTTTTTGATGGTATTTTTCTCAAACTTTCAAAAAGTCTTCCTCACCATTAGACATTTCTGTTAATATCCAGCATAAGACATTATGGTAATAAAGGAATAATATCAACCATCTTATTGTTTGTGATCCGAGACTGTAAATGTGTAAATTAGATATTTTATAAGAACAAACAAACAAATCAAAAAAATCGATTTAAACAAAGCTCCTGCAAAAACCACAAAATAAAATAATTTTTGCAATTATTTCACGGTAATCATTTTAATTCAGAGGACAACTGTATATTCCACTGAGACTCATCTTGGCTTTTACATAATCAGTCCCCTCCCCCACAAATGTTAATGTTTTAGTGTATTGATTTTTTTTTTTTTTTTTTATGATGTTGATGGAGGTGGTCTTTGTTTGAGGAGAGGAGGCCCAGCTCTTTGATTAAACACTGCGAGAACCCACACATTCAAGCTACGAGATGTTAAATGTGTAAGGCCAGTTGTTTAACATCACTGTGGATACCTTCACTGAAGAGGCATCACTTCCGCTGCATGAGCTGATAAATCTAAAGAAAGCTTTGACACCGGGGAGAAAAAAAATAACACCTGCTGTGATGTCTGTTAATGTGTTGTGACTCAAAGTACACGGCGCTTAAATGCTTTACTACATAGAGCTGAGTACACCAGCAGTGTTACATCTGATCTGGTGTGAACTTTACCCCCTTGAAACGGTTCTCATTTTGGCTTATTAATAATTAGCAGTTTTCTCACTTTGCAAACAGGATACAGCTGCCCGGAGCTGAATTATTATTTAGGGTGTTGATGATATCATGGCATTACTGACCATAGTTAATTACTTAGAGGGACTTAGAATGGATAAATCCCTGTAATGGACCGACAGATTAACGCACTCGCTTAAATGCCCACTCTAATCTCATATGCTGTAAAAAGTACAGTAGGCTTTGATGGGAAAAACAAAAAAAAATCAATTGGTCAGTGGAAGATTAACATAAAACCATTAAATACTAATTGGCATTCAGCAAACATCACAAGAAAAATTGCATCAAGTAAGATAGGTAGGTGATGACGGCAGGAGAAGAAGATGGGATTTCCTTAAACAAGGCCTTCATGAGAGACTATAAATAAGTGCTGCTGCAGAGTGCTGTAATTTTGTTAGGATTTGTGATGGATTGAGGAGGGAAAGCTTGAGTATTGACGTTGGAGAGACGATGTGATTAGGAAAAGTACTTCATTTTATGCTGGACACACTGCAACAAAACATTACTGTGCTAACCTCATCATCTATAATTCTGTACTTGAAATCACTGTGATTAGGGACTCTTAGTGTGACTATTTGTTGTTTTTTTGTCGGTGCCAAAGGCAGATCAGTAAAGACAAGTCAATAAAAGAGGTTACTCAAAAAGTTATATTTTTGCATTGCGAGCGGAATTTTACCATCATATGCCTCGCGCTACAAGCCTGGAAGCCAGTCTGAGCTTCAACATTTGACCACGACATTCTTGTGGGGGAATGTTGGTCTGAAGTCGCTCTGTTTGGAGTCAATTATCCCCTGTCAAAGATCTGTCTGGTTGATCAAATCTTTTGGGCAGGCTTCATGTGGTGACGGACAGAGAATAACGGCAACATAGTCATGCACGTCATCTGAGCGCCGTACAGTTTAATTTGTTTACAACAAAATGCCTTCGATTGGTTGAAGAACTGTCCAGTTGCAGGCAGAGGCACTGTATTCTTCTCTGCATCTGTTGAAACATGCTCCAGAATTGGTCTACAGCCTTGCTTTGACTGTGATGCTTTGATTTAACCTCAGTTGGCACAGAACGACTATACTATATGTGGATGTTTAGTAGCTATAACATTTGTTGACCATCTTAATAAGTATAATAATATATAAATTGTAATCAGAATTAAACTTAAAGTGTAGGTGGGGAAGCCGTTCCTTTTGCATGTATTTGGCATGGAGTCGCAAGTACAACAACCAGAAGGGAAGATTGATGCGTTGACCAAATTTAATGGCAACCCATCGAATAGTTGTAGTTTTTAATCTGAACTAAAAATGTTAGTGACGTGATCTGCAAAATCCGAGGATCACCAAAGTCATTAGGATTAATCTTCAGGATGAATGTCGGTCCAAAGTTTCATGTCATTTAATCAGATTGTGGCTGAGATATTTCAGACCAGACCACAACAATCGGACAAATTGCAAACAAATGTGCTGATCATTATTTTCATGTTTCAGCGGGCGAACAAGATTGATCTAATACTATTGTAATCTTCGTTATAATTAACTGCACCCGCTAAAATTGCCAAGATTCTATTTAAGCGAATTGACTAAACAAACACACGTCTGAACCAAACAATATGATGGTTTAGCTTTCCAATGATTTGTCATCCCAAGTAGCTGAAAAGTGGTAGCACCTGAGGGAGAACTGCAAAACAAAAGTTCGGCTTTTAGCTGTCATAAACAACGGCGCCACATGTCTGGACTCAAGTCAACTAATGTTAACAGTGGGCCTTCAGCCAAATGTAAGAAGAGACATTCTTTACTTCTATGTTCATTTGTTCACTTGGAGGTGTGTGTGTGTGTGTGTGTGTGTCTGTGTGTGTGTCTGTGTGTGTGTCTGTGTGTGTGTGTCTGTGTGTGTGTGTCTGTGTGTCTCGCTGATCAGTGTGAGCTGACCTCAGTCCATGTTTCTCCCAGCAGAGTTTCTCCCTGACAAAGCTAGGGCACGAGAGGAAATGGTGAAAAGGAATCTGGGACTCGGTGCTATATATAAAAATTGGATCAGGCCCCTTGTAAAAACTAGATAAAACGAGAGTCCTGAGAAAATTTAATTATGCAGATAATGTAATGATGTACTCGCTCAACTCTGTTATCTGTTGGCGCTGGGTTACAATGAAGAGAAACTCGAGAGTCTGAGACTCTGCTGGGCCAAAATGAAGTTTTGAAAATGAAGTAAAACAGTTACCAGTTTAATAAGTTGACATAACACAAAATGACAATGAGCCCAGAATAAAACGGTTATTAAAAATGGCATCATAAGCCCTTGAGTACTTGGTTGAATGCTGATTATTTCCAGATTTAGTCATGTATATTTCATCTGTTTTCCAAAATGGATTGATAGTATTAAGGAAATTGATTCTTCTGAAGTCTTATGAGTACATTATCAAACCTTCTGGCACAGCTGCACGGGGTTTGTGAGCAGTCTGGAGTCTCCACCAGTGGAAAGTGATCCCGTGCCGACATGATGTCGGTCTGTATGAGTATCTTTAGTCTAGTCCTCAGGCTGATTATAGGTTTGGTGGAGTGGGGCAGCTTTAGCTCCTCGTAGCACTGACTGGATGCTTTGATGGGGGCACGTTGAAAGACTGACATCTTGAAGAGGAGCTGAAAGTCTCGTTCAGACTGTGACAATCATAAGCCCCAGGGGGAAAACAACCCATGATGTCACCAGAAAAAGATCGAAATATGAGCCACTAATAAGTCTGGTCATAATAGGCGTAATGTTTGCGAGAGGGTGACCTCAGGGAAGAAAGGAAAATCTGGAGAGTGTGGATCCGTAGGAGGCATGAAGACATGTAGTTTCCCCTCTAGTTTCTTGACGGGCTTGTTATCGTCCATCATCCATTTGCCCCCACTCTCTGTAAAGCAGCACGTGGGTCTAAATTGTATTACTGTAAGCTGCATCATACTGCTAAGTGTAGCTCGTCTCTGCGGAGAGCAAGTTAGCCTGCACCGCAACATACTGTTGTCTCCTTACTGTCTCAGTGAGGGAAAATTACTTGTGTTGGATGTTCATCTATTCAGGTAAGATGAAAAACAGCAACTCAACAACAACTCATTTAGCGATGTCAGAAACGGGCAGAATTGATTTTATTTGAGGTCATAAATATAAGAAGCACTAGGCAACCATGTTTCATTTCAAACTGCTATTATTTTACTGAATTAAGTTGTCTAAGTAAAACGTTAGTAACGAAATGAGCATGTAATCGTTTGACTGCACGACTGTGATTATTTTGCACAATATTGTGTTTGCTTGTGCATCTATGCGTCTGCACATCTGGGTGTGTTTGTGTGAGTCTACATGAAGCTGTGTTTCTTGTTCACATCAGATTTTATTCAAGGCTTCATTTAACTTTATAAGTAAAACATATGTAGGAGACGTATTTGTTATGGAGGATAACGCAAATATACAAAATGCAATTAAATTTCAGTTCTATCAGTTTTATCTTTTGAATACTGTGAGCATCTTGCAGAGCTATAAACAAAGTCTTGTTGCACTGTACAACCTCTATTCTGCAGTCACTATAAAGGATATTCTATTCTATTCTATTCTACAATCATTTCCTGAGAAGAGGTACACAATATTTTATTCCATCTTTATGGGATAATCTGCCAGTTATTTTATTGACTAGTTTTTATGCTTACAAATTTCAGAAAACTTTGAAAAATACTCTTCATAATTACCCAGAGACTAATTTCACCCTAAAGACAGGATTGGCAATAAAATATATAAGTGAAGACGGTAAAGAGTTTTAATTATTTCACTAATTATATCCACCCCAATGTTGGATTTAGACATGGTCCACAAGTGGGAGTGTTAAAGAAACATTACCAGGTCTGTCACAGTAGTTTGAGCTCTATTATTCAGGCATGAAACAGAATTACAGTACACATATAACCATGCATCTTAATGCAGCAGAGCTCAAAAGGAATTGAATTAAAAAAAATAATAATAAATGAGCCAAGGATACACAGACAAAGTGTAGGGTGTGCAGGTAAATATAATTCAGGAGAAAAGTAGTATTTATAAGTAAGTCCACATCATTAGTAGTTTCAGTTCATGGTGACCCCACCACCTCCACTGTCAACTACTTGTGTAAACATCAGTTTTTTAAAACTGTTACATGCCTGAGATAACAGGATTAGCTGATGGAGGTGAATGGGGTTGTTGGACAGTTGAAGCCCCCACATTTAGCACTATGGAGGAGAGGTGCTGCCTGCAGGCCTTGGTAGGGACAGCCGGTGTTGGCATGGCCTGAAAGGAGCCATTCTCCTGCTGTACGTGCCAAGTGGTGTCAGTCTGCCGCTGGCTTTCCCAGCACGCTTCACACTGGAGGTTGTGGGTAAAGGACCAGGAATATATTAGGCAAAGCTGTTGAAACATATGGCACCTTTTGAGATGCACATGCTACTTTGATTGATTTAGTGTTTGATTGTTTCTTTAATCTGCCTTTGAACATAGCAGCTTTGGTCTTTTTTAATTGTTATTTACAGGGATTATTTTTTTCTTATCGCCTGAGATCAGCTGTTTTACTACTCAACTTAAAAGTGCAACTGGGGGTCACATAAACAACATCAGGTTTGCTCTTCTGATCTCAGAGCTTCTCCAGGCTGAGGAATTTCAGCTGATGACTAGTCTGATTTTCCTTACCTTTAGTCTCCTTTTGAAGCTGTAATTGATACGTAATGGTATAATGGACCTTCCCCTCAAACCATCTTCTCCTCTTTCTTCTTTCCCACTCAGTCAAGCTCGCATTCACTCAGTCAGTCATGTGGTCAGAAAATTCTCTCTCTCTCTCTCTCTCTCTCTCTCTCTCTCTCTCTGTGAGGCAGACATCCTGGAATGTGCAGCTATTTATACAGTATTCGGTGCAATACATGAATGGTTGTTAGCGTCCCTACAGCAAACGTCAAAGACAGAAGCCAGCAGACAGTCTAAGGTGCGTTACATAAAGCCTGCATACAATCTTCATCTGATCAACACACATATTTGACTCACAGAAAACCTTTTTTTTTTTTTTTAATCAACCTCTTATTAGTACACCTCTTAATTTCTAAATGTGAAAAGAGAAGAATGCTACCACTCATGTACGTATGGTAAAAATTAAGATACTGCCAGAAAATTATTAGCTCAACTGTTCTTAAATAGCAGCCCTGGTATAAACTATATTTTTAGCAGTGGCGGGCCTTGCATTTTCCACCTAGGCCTTCAGTGTCCTCCAACCTCCATTCGAAACACGTCTTTACGATCATTATGACGCCACTGCTATAGAAACCATGAACATCATACGGATACAATAAAAAAGGACGTTGCATCGTAGACGGGTATCTCATATAGCGGGATGAATGGCGTTACTAAAACAACTCCACAACTCACTAAGAACAATTCAAAAAGTCTCCTCTCACTCACTGCAGCCACCGCTGCGCTACAGCTGCACACCAGTGCTACATACGTGAAATCCAGCAGAAGCAGCAATGTCGACCCATTAAAATGGCAAGAATGTACATAAAAGATCTAAATATAATTAATTTTACACACCAGAACTTGAGAAACCATTTTCTCCTCATAGTGCTCATAGTTGCTGCCCTGAAAGTGGTAGACACTCCCTTTCCCCGGCTGGGTCAGGCTAGCTAGCTCTGAGGTTGGGTGGCTTTTCCTCGCAAATCCAGCTTTTCCGTCAGAGTCCAAAATGGCTTTCTAAAAAGCTCTGCGACCAAATCGATAGCCTCCTTCCGCCATCGTGGGTTCAAAAAATACCTATCAAAACATAAATGGGGACCATTTGCTTGTGCAGCTCGTAACAGATGAACCGCTAGCTTAGGGGTGGTTAATTTGTTCATGATGGTTATCTTTTGGACACTTTCTTTCCTTTGCCATGTAGGAGACACCAGCCCAATGGATTTTTGTGTTCCTAATGCTTCTTCTCCTCCTCCTGTTATTGAAGCTGCTTTGTTTGCTGAACAAGCTTTTAAGTTCTTGAAAGTTTCTGTGAAGCTTCTTGCTGTTATACTTTATATTTGGACCATGACCATGAACATCATAAAAATGTGAACTGCTGCACCATATTTGATGTTTCTGCTTTCTTTTCCAGATCTCATCCAGTGACTGTCAACAACCATGAGTGGTGGAGTGAATATCAAAGTCATATCTCAGAGCCAGAGTGACGCAGGTGTCAACTCGAGTCTGCCTTCACCTCGAAGCACGATGCCTCTCTCAAGGATGGATCCTAAACAGCAATACAGCAGCCTCCCCAATCCCACAATACAGTATCAGCACGCCGCCAAACGACGGCCTTCATATTCGTCATTGTCAGCTACACCGGCCCCTGCAGAGCTGCTGAGAGGTGCAGCTTTGAAGAACCACTTGCTGCAGCAGAAGACTAGCATGTATACTCACAAAAGCCCGGCAGCTACAGAGAGAACTGATGGCACATGTTCAGCATACAGCAGCCCTCAGATACCAAAGAGGGAAGTCCCACGGTCTAAAGACACGTCAGACCTCCGTAGCAGCACGCTGACCCAGAGGGCTTTGAGAGACCTCCAGTTAAGAAGAAACACTAACAAGAATTGGACTTTTGGGAAGTATCGTCTAAAAAATGTGGACAATGCACAAGAGGGCGACTCTTTGCGTCGGCTTAATCTTCAGGCAGGCCAGGGACGAGGACGCCTCCTTTATACTAAAGGCGCAAATGGAAATGAGATTCCAGGCGTGGCACCACCTGGAGTGGAGAACTTCCAGAAAGAGGTGAGGAACATCTCCAACCAGGATCTGGGATCTTCTGATGGAGAGGTGCTCGGTAACAAATCAAAGTCCTCCTGTCAGACGTTCAACCTGCCGCGCAGAGGGAGCGAGCCGGGAAGAGTCAACATGGCTGCTGTTGCTCCCTTCAGGTTCAGGTGAGGGCAGTGTTTCACCTTTTAAGATTGAAAGATAAGAGACGTAGCCTTATGGCATCTCATGCTCTCTCTGGTAAATTGTCTTTGTAATTGTCGTTACGTTTGTGTCTTTTCCTGTGTAGGTTTCAGGTCCATGAAGACACAGACGCCACGGTGGATGATCTGAGTGACTGCTCCTCTGACTCTATGGAGCTTTGTTGTGATGATCTAGGTGAGTATTTTTTCTTCTCTCTCTTTGTATATAACTCCAAAAGGTCACAGACTTTTAGATATGCTGTGATCTTTGCATTTGTCTTGCCGCATCTTGAAAATTGTTCTTCCTCAGGTTATTCAAATGAATCAAGATGAGAAGTAACTGGTTGTAGCAGGTTTTTTATTTTATTTGTTTTTTCTATTTTTATTGTGGTTCCTTTGCAGACGTTTGTATGACATTTTATTTCAATTAAAAGCTTGGTCATAAAGGAAGGTAATATCCTAACGCAGGGACTTGAAGTTCAAGTGTAGGCACTCCATAAAATTTAATCACTCTTTGACTTACAATTGATTTATTTCTTATTTTAAAAATCTCTTCTCCATCTGTAGTATCACTAGAAGTTACTTAAACCTTGGGAAAAACAAACTCTTTCACACAGTTCAACAGAGGTCAGGCAGCCAGTTGTGTGAAACACTGTTTTTCCATTTGTATTATATTGCATCCTGTAACACCCAAGCTTTAATATGTCTGACTGTTGACACTGGACTCTGTTCAGCGTGGCAGTTGTTCTCACCGAGTCTTTCGCCAACTCGCAACGAAAGCCTCATACTGTGTGCCACCTGTTATGTGCATCAGGATTTCCTGAAGTACTTCACTTCTTTCTTTATGTGCATGTGGGAAAAACAGATTCTTGGCAGAGAGCGCTTTTCTCAAATCACACAGCGTCGTTAACTCTGCACTGTCTCTAAATGTTTTTTGAGTCTCAAATGTGCCATGATAATCGAACTTCCTTCATTTATGCCGGTGCCACTCCCCACCTCACAGGTCTTGTTGCTCAGAGACTGTAGTACAAACATTACTTGTGTGTGCTGTAGAACAGACTGTATTTAAGCTTTATCAATATTTCATTATTCTCAAAAACTTAATGAGTACCATGAAGTTAAGAAAGTGCACAAACACAGCTGACTTCAACATGTTTCTCGTTAGACTGGTACGTATTCAGATGTTTCATCGTTGTTGGCCTCTGTTGGAGAAGTTTTCAGACCTCAGACCGTATGACTGCAATAAACCTGTTCATCTTTTGAGCTAGTCACACATGCACCCAACAAAAGATTAAAGGTACGTGCAACATGGCCCAACATGAAAGATTTACCAGCAACGAGGGATGAAGGATGACTGTGATGTTGTCTTACGTTGCCTAGTGTCTGGACCATATAACCATCTACAGCTAGTGGCCAGTTGGCACTATGTTTTGAGGAAATAACTCTAAGTACAGATACAGATACAGAAAGCTTTATTAATCCCCAAAGGGCAATTCAGTTTCTACCAGCAGGTGGCAGTAGTCTGTGTTTATCAATCGAAAGGGGAAACCAAAGGAGAACAATTAGCTGGGAGACTAGCAAGCTACAACTAGCTTCAAACCATCAAACGGAGCTGGCATCTTATAAATCATGGTGATCGGTTGGTCTTCGGTTTATTCATTCTCGATGATCATGTTGATGTGAAAATATTCAGTATAGTTCTATTTGAATGTTCAGTGTCTTCTGTGCGCCCTTTGAACTTCTTTGTTTAGTTTATTTTTGTCACTTCCGTTTCCCTTCTCATTTTCTTCTAAACTGATCAGCCAACCAGAGTGATCTCACTCACCATTGCACTCTGCTGCCAATTCATCAAGCTCAGTCTGCTGACAAATCCGTACAAAAACTAGGTTCTCACATGTTCACCCATAGCGTGACACTGACAAACACCCAGCCGTCAGCTTGGTGTGACGTGGCCTAATAGAATAAACAATAAACTGATCAGCCACAACATTAAAACCACTGACAGAAGAAGTGAATATCATTGACCATCTTGTGACAATTCAATGTTACTTGGACATGTACCATCCACCTAGACCAGACCAGGCACCCCCACCTCATGGCAATGACACTCCTTGGTGACAGCAGCCATCCCCGGCAGGATGCAGCCTGACACAGACACACACACAAAAACAGTTTAGGAACAACTCAAAAAACATGAACAACAGCACAAGGTGTTGACCTGGCCTCCAAATTCACTAGATCCCAAACTGATCAAGTATCTGTGGGATGCACTAGAACAAGCCTGATCCACAGAGGCCCCTCCCCTCAACTCATAGGACCCAAAGGCCCCCACTAACATTCTCTTGCCAGACACCACAGGACACCCTCAGAAGGTCCATGTCCATTCTCTGATGAGTCACAACTGTTTTGGAGGCACAAGGGAGACCCATATGATATTAGGAAAGTAGTCATAATGTTATGCCTGATAACTGTATATGGCCATGCAACGATGAAAACGATTTGAATTTGCTGTAATTAGAAACAAAGACATTTTAACAGTGAATCTAGTGCGGTTAAATGCTACCTACTAGCAATTAACTTTTGGCAGCTTAAATGTTTAAATGTATTACCCAGTGAGTTGATTAATTCATCTTTTTGGCTGCTCACACCTCCCATTATTGCACTGGGCTATTGTGAAACTGTCTAACTGGCTTCTTAATTATCTTAATGACTTTGAGTGGTCAGAGTCTCCAGGCAGTCTCCTGTGGGACAGAAGGGACCAACAACTGAGTGGTCCTCTGCAGAGGGTGGACAGATGCTGGAATGAGAGACTGAGTGGTTTGATGGCAGGATCAGCTTTCACCTCCTGTCTGGGAGTTCCTCTCGTGCACACTGGACAGACCTGAGGGGACGCTTAAAATTTTTTTTTTGACTGTGGAGCGGAAAGATGTATCTTGGTAAGCTGTCTGGCTTCAAACACAAGTTAGGTGGAAGATGAAATATAGGGTTGTTTTAATGGTTGTTCCATTCAGTGGAAACAAGTCAGGATTTCTGGTGAGAAGTCTTATTTTTAAAATCAGTCAACTTGCAGAACAGGGTGTCTCGATGCTCTAGGTTCAATACAAGATGGTGAATTAATCACTATGATAAATAACCTAGACAAGAGTCTTCTACATTTGGCCATGGTTCCCTGCAGCTTGAGATCATCATGAGTAAACTATTTCTCAGCACATGAGGGGATTTTGTTTTTGGTGGGAAAAAAAAAAACTCTCATAAGTCTTCATCCCTTAGGCTGCTCACATTCCAGCCAGCACAATGATTCCATTAGATCTTTATTTAGATGTTTTGGTTTCGCATTAATTACCGCATGACTCCTGCGCCATTCACAAACAATCTTTCCGCGTGCCTGTAACACACTGTGGGTCAACCTACAGCCCTGTCCAAAAGTACAGATGCCTTCAAAAATACTGTCATGAATAGTTTTTTTATGAATGAACTCTGCACAAAGTTCATTAAGACTGTACCAATTCTCCTTGGTGCAATTGGAAGGTACAGTCTCGAGCATTTTGAGCATCCTGGGTAATTTGTCAGACTTCTTCCCCAAATATAGGCTCTGCCAGTTGTCTCTATTTATTCAAGTAATCCTAGACTGACTCCATAATGTTGAGATTAGGACTCAGTGGAGGCTATATTACAACCTATTGTAGGACTCCTTGTTATTCTTGTCACTGAAGATGGCTTTTTATGTTTCTGGCAGTATGTTAGGTGTTTTTGCTATGCTGCAGAATGATTTTCAGACCCTTTCTTAATAGTTCTGAGTGATAAATAAGTGTCTAAAGCTTTTGCACATGTTCCTGTGTACACGTTTACACTCCGATATTTGTCATTTCCCTCCTTGGATCGCATGTGGAGGTCTTCCTGATGTTCTTGAGGTCACTGCATCGTTGCAGCTGAGCAGCCCAAAAATTATTACATGTACTGACCTGGGAAATGCAGTACAGACAACTGTGTAACTGTTCTACCATGTGTGCACACACACAGCAACAATCATTCAGATGGCCAGCTGGAGAAAATGAATCAGACCCACATGTAAAAGAAACCAAATGAAAGATTCAGCTCCACCCTCCCCTCTCCTGAGAGTTGGTGGTGACCGAACGTTTCTGCGTTTACTGACTGAAGGCTACAGTTTCAGTTTGTCTGTTCTCGGAGTAAAAGTCTCATTATTAACTTGTGTTGAAACTTGGTGTTGACGTTTGATCAGACTTGGCTGCAGTGGTGTTTGGGGCTAAATCTGCATAACCTTATGCTTAGGTTAATATGTAACACGTGTGCTCACTGCTGACATTTGCTAATTAGGACTATGTTTGTATATTTGGTCATGAATCAAAGTAACAGACAAATAGAAATGTTGATGTGGTGATGGCACTAAATGGCACTAAAAGTTAGAATTGATCCTGAGTAGAATTTGAATGTTTGGACAAATTTTCCAGTACTTGTCACGGAGGTATCTTAATGCAATACAATTCATGGTCTGGAGTCTATGATAATCTGAAATTTCATTGAATACTTGGTGCTATATTTCCGTGTGGAGCCGGTTGACAGACCTACTTTAATTTTTTGTTCAATTTGCCCCTGTCTCATTTAAGCTTTATGTATAGAAAGCATGCAGAAAATGTTACCCTGTGATCCATTAAGACATTTCTACTCTCTTAAACAAATCAGCTATTCGCTGCATCATGCGAATAAGCAATCTGGAGTCGGCAGGGGACTCGTGATGAGGATTAACAAGACGTAACGTTGTTTCCCGCAACTGATTGCACGATCAAGCAGCTTTTCTGGTCCATGAACCACCCCAGGTGCCCTGAAAGCTAAATAAAAAAGGCAGTGGAGTGTTTTGTAAATCCATTGTGAGAGTTAGCATGGTGCTCTCTGGACATTTTAGCTAACTGGTCAGTCATGTCCAGTGGATTTGCACCGTCTAGCACGGTCTTATTCGGTCATGTTGGTGTGTGAAACAGGACAGCCTACTTCAAAAGCATTGCATTTAGTACGATTAAAGAAATTGCATAGACGACCACATGATGATGAGTTTATGGAAATGGTAATGTTTCTTTGGCATCTGTGTTTGTGCAGAGCAGTGAGGTCTGGTGCAGATCACATGCAGGCGATGAGAGAGGGCGGTTTCCATGGAGCAGCCCTGCATGCGAGCACTGCAGAGCCTCCTGAATCCTCCTCTGAGACGTCTGTATAGAATATCTTAAAAAGATGATTACACCCGTATGTCGGCAAATAAACTCTGCATAAAACAATGTGACTGGATTCTCAGTTGAACAGAATCACGGGTGTCTTTGTGTGAGTAAATGCATCTTGAACTGACTTGAGCACATTTCCAAAAAATGTGGCTTTGGGTGTGTTACGCTGGCACGTCTTGTCCCTCACTCAGCCTGTTAGAGTGAAGTCACCCATTTGACCAATAAACTGGATTTTAAGCCAAGTTTTGAAATGGTTTTCAAGCAGTCGACAAAACTATGCTTTCATTTTTCATGTTTTTTTCTGTTTTCATTACCATTAACACGTGATTCTTCAATATCATCGTTCGTATAGGGTCTCTAGAACACAGTTGTCTATTTATGGCACGGCACTACGTTACAGATTTATTTATTTATTTGTTTTTGTTTTTTTAGAGTATTATTTATCCAGATCTGGAATAGATATGATAAGGAAGCTCAGACAGGATCAAGAGATAATCTGGATGCTCCAGTTGTTGCACTGTGTGGGGTTGTGACATTGATCATAATTCATCCTATAGGATGTAATTACATATCTAAATGTGTAAACCTTCACACATTGATATCCCTTCCACTGACACAATTCAAGCATCACTTGAGAGTATTGAACAGTGAACACCAGAGGTGAAAGAGGGGGAGGGGAAGAACAAAGGACTCGGAGGAGATGGTGGGAAAACGTGGTGCGATAGAGGAGAATTGTTCCTGGTTTTAAAAGCCATGGACGATCCTTTCTCATCGGTCTCTTGTATTTCACATATTCTGCTGAGACATAGCAAAGCATCTTTAAATGAAGGAAAAAGGAAGGAAGGGAGGAGGAGGAGGATGGGAGGGAAGGCGGAGGCGAGGGAGAGGCAGCAGAAAGCAGAAAGCAGGGGGAGGAGGGAGGAGGGAGCGCTGTTGCGTCTGCCGCCGCTGTCATTCTGCTGCTGCGCGGTTCAGCGGCAGGAGGGTGTGCTGAAGGGAGGAGTGTGGAAAAAACGGAGGAAAGGAGGACGGAAGGGAAGGAGAGAAAGGGAGCGCCTGGGCAGCACTGCAACAGCTGCAGCTGCAGCAGCCTGTCAGGGAAGAAAGGAGGAGAGAGAAGGCTGCAGGATTACCTTAAAGGAAGCATATTTGTATGATTTTGCACAAGGACAAGGTTTTGAGCAAGGAAGCCTGTTTTCTCCCTCCTGATGCTTTTTGATATGGTCTCACGCAGGAGGCATGCTTGGAAATAGTGTGAAAGGAAGAGAAGGAGATTTCAAGATGGAAAGGACGGATAGCACAAAGGCATACGGCCAAGCAGATGGCAAAGGAGTTGGTATGGCAGCTAAGAGGGCCAAATCTGGAGTACCCCAGAGCACACAGCGGGGTGAACTAAAGGTTTACCGGGCAGGTAGTTCTGAGGGCAGGCTACCAGTGTCCTCCAGTCTCCGAAAACAGAGGTCTATGACAAACCTGGCTGTACTCACTGATGCTGAGAAGAAGTTGCATCTTTATGAGCCAAAGTGGTGTGATGACATGGCCAAGCCCGGAGCAGGGCAGACCAAGGCGGGCAAGCCAAAGACGGCAGGGGGTGGCAGCAGTGCTGGAGGGGGTGCACCCCTCTCTCGAAACCTATCCAAATCTGAACACTCGCTGTTCCAGGGCAAACCCAAGCCGTTCAGCCCTCTAGCTGCTCCCTCTGCCCTCAGCAAGCAGAGCCGCATACCTCGTGGTCCTTACGCTGAGGTGAAGCCTTTGAGCAAGGCACCTGAGGATGGAAAGTCAGATGACGAGATCCTTTCCAGCAAGGCAAAGGCCAACGCAAAGAAAACTGGAGCCGGGGCTGGAGGGGAGTCCGGTTCCAAAGGCCAGGGAGAGGAAGGGGGTGACAAACCCTTCCTGAAGGTGGACCCAGAGCTGGTGGTGACGGTGCTGGGCGACCTGGAGCAGCTGCTGTTCAGTCAGATTTTAGGTGAGTACAGCAGAGTAGTCTTGATGCCTGTAGCACCTCTGAGCCCCTACAGTATTTTGGGTGTTGTGCTGTAAGTCAAAAGCCGTGCTTGTACAAATTGGCAGGCAGCAGCACGCCCCCTTTGATACAGCCACCACATGGCCCTACTTGCAGATCCCTGGAATGGATTTTACATGGCTCACCGACTTAGAAAAAAAACATGAAGACGACCTCATGCTTGAAAAGCATGCTGCCCTATTATTTTACTGACTGTTGCCCTGTTATCAATTTTACATAGCACTGAATGGTTAGCTTAGCACCACAGCACTCTATTGTTCATATTCCTCCAGCATGTTACTCAAGTGTCTGAGGCTTGGCGGCTTCCATGATGTGAAATGTGCTTGCTTGCTCTCATAACATGCCCGTCTGGTTGCATGAAGCCTGAGGGTTGTGAATTATTACGAGCAGACCTGATCTCCTCTTGAAACCAGTCGTTGGCTTCAACATGTGTGGATGCACTCAGAGGTCCATCCGTTTGTCCACGTAGGCTACCAAAAACCAGAAATGAGAATGACAGTGGACCACATTGAGCTCATTTTAGGAACGGACACATTTAGCCTCCTTCCAGCTCCGTTCATCTGCAGAGCACTGACAGATGGTTTACACCCTGTCTACTACTACGGTGCAAATTGCAAAGGAAATGGGGGTCAAGGTCAGGTTTAGTGCTTGGAGTGGCTTGATAATTAATGACGGTACTGTGTGATGTGATGTGATGTGATGATACTGATGTTTGATTGTAATTTTTTTTTTATCCATGCATCCAGTACTGTATCTTTCCAATTATCACATGTATTCACATTGGAAGATGAAAGTATTGACATTGAGAGTGTTTTAGGTGTAGCATGACCAAAAACACTGATGCATCAGGCCATAAATACAGTCTTCCTCTCAGTCTTTTCTGGATAAATTACATCTAACATTGTTTTATCTTTCAAACTGCACATTTATTGGCCATTTAAGAAAAAACAACTTAAATTGCTCCTTACTCATTTTAATACATAAATAATCACAAAATGGTTACTTTTTAAATTACATTGGTTTGGTTCCTGATGGGCCATTGATGGACCACCTCCTAAATTTAAAGAACTGGAATATCAGAGTACACATTTCTCACAGCATCCATTCGTTGCTCTAAAAGCCCGTCACATACCAACATGCATTACATGTTGAACTCACTCAGCCTCGTCAGGAGAGCATGTTTCATGTTGCATCTTAATGAGCACATCTGTGGAGATTTGATCTCACGCTTCATTAGCTTGTATGGATGTCTATCACTCATGTTTGTCATACCTACTGTATAGACAAGTAAGAAATGTAAGCAATGCAGGGTACATTAGATGGCACCTGGCATCCCATTTGTGTGATTGAGTGTGGTACCACAACCAAAATTGTTATGAGCTGTGTAGGGTTTCACACCCCACCCATGTCTGCATTATTAACCTAATTGCATCAAATTTCTGCATCACGGCGCCAAGAGCTGATGTCTATGATGTCTCCAAATCAATTGAAAGCCATTATTTTTCAAAAAAAAAAGGGGGGTTTATCCTCTTAATGATTTATTTATCTTCATTTAAGTTGATAATCCCGTGTGTGCTTTTGACACAAGTCGAGTGCTTTGTGTTTGTTAAAGCAAAAAGAGCCCTCCCCCTAAAATGGTAACGTGGTGATGGAGACATAATTAACAGCGGCAGCATTAATTATTGATTTTCTTTATTGATTGCAAGCAATAAAGAGCGATGTATTTTAATTATAACAGCACTTGTTTGTGCATTTCAGACTGAAACATTTTCCATATCGTTGCTGTAATTTCGCAGTGGCCATGCTAGTTACTGTAAATAGATGTCTTTATCTATAGGCTGTAGTACATTCAAGGCCTGGTTAGTGCTTAATGCAGTGCTCTGCTTCGACAGCATACCTCATTATGAGCTCCCTGAAAGGAAACTTCTATTTCTTAAAATAGAGGGTCTCTTTGTTTACCAGTAGGGCATCAAAAGTGGTCAACTTAGTTAATAGGCCCATTTATTAAACTGTCCATTTAAGCCTATGCACTAGATAACAGTGGGACAGTACAAATCATCACAAGAGGATTGGTATGCACAAGGAAATCAAAATCTAGATTAGAAAATGATTTTCATGCTTATTTTGTGAATTTTAAGTATAGATATCAACAACTTTTGTATAACCCAGTTCTTCTTTTTCACACAGAGGAGTTTGCGTTGTGTGCTGTGTAATAATTTAAAAAAACTCCTTGAAACTATGTTAAAGAGTGAAGCATGATCTATGAAAAGCAGATTCTGCTTCAGTGTAATAAATGGGTTCGTACTCGTGAACGAAGCGTAAGAGCGCGGTCTACTACAGAAGTCTTTTCTATAACAGTGAGGGGATGAGCAACCCTCATTTCATCCTAATTGCTCCGTCATGCCGGATCTCCACAAGTGGCCTGCAGCGATCAGAAAGACCACTGTGTCTGCAGGAAGCAACGGTCACAGTTGTTATTATTTCAAGCCACAGAAGCACGCAAGGGTCAGATGTCAACTCTTCTATAAGATAAATATGATTCCCATGTTATGTGTTTCACTGTGGCATTTGAACGGCCACCTTCAGCTGGAGGAGGTGTCG
Organism: Chelon labrosus; assembly: GCF_963514085.1. Lineage (NCBI taxonomy): Eukaryota > Metazoa > Chordata > Actinopteri > Mugiliformes > Mugilidae > Chelon > Chelon labrosus. The sequence continues at coordinate 17,806,256 of NC_140340.1, forward strand.
TCTTGGTGTCTCTTAAATGTAAAAATTAGTCATGTCAACGTGTTTTAATTGTTTTTTTTTCCTGGCACAAAGTTTTAGAATGTGTCTTTCTCAACAAGTCACCCAAGTTTTCTGATCACAACTTCTTTTTTTTTTTTTTGATATATCAGCTCAAAGGGAAGCAATTGGTCTCTTGCCCAAGAAACAAGTTGACAAGTATTGGTTTTGGAAATCCGGAATAATATTTATTCAGCCTTAAACCTCTTTCTCCTCCATCATCCCTCACTGTTTTTATATCTTTCACATTATCATGTGCTCACTGCATCACATGCTTCTGTAAGGAAACAGCCCACTCGAGGGCTGTCAGTCTTCTTGATTGTTTGTGGAAATGCCTCAGGACCTTTTTGATTTATCCGTATTTGTACAGTTAATTACTGAGGTCCAATAACCCATTTTAGAACAAATGCCTCAGTCCGCCTCTGCACTGTGTGAATGTAGAGCACTTCCTGGGGTGTTGCATCATTCATAGGACTTTACCGATTCGGATCTGCTTCGGTATTCTGTTCGAGTTTTCCTTCTCCAGCGTAGGCATCACTGCAATGCAGGGTGCCAGAAGACTGTCGGTCACTGTACAAGAGCACGGTGCATATTATATACAGTGTACTCAAAATAGATTCACATGTGTGTGTCTAGAATTCCTCTGTATATATATCCAGGAATCAATAATGAAGCAAGGAAATAAGAATTTGATGATGTTGATTTGTTCTGCAACTCAGCCATCTGCAGTCTTTTTTTTTTTTATATACTTAAATGTCTTATTAGGCCTTGAAATGTGTACGTCTTCTTCTGTAAATTGAGCCAAAATTAAATTTCAAATTGTTTTGGGTCACACGATACCTGTGTCTTTCCAAGTATATGCTGGATGAGAAGGTTGGAGCCGGGCCTCTAGACTGAAATGAGACAAACAATTGAAGAAAAGGAAGGATATTTAATGATTCACAAAAGTTGGCAGCGATCTATCGCAATCATCCTATACATTTCAAGTTCAATGCTCTCTCACTCAGCCAGCTAGTTGTATTAAAGGTTTTGTAATAAATACCCATTCATCCAGCTTTGTGTGTCTTTTTATGTACATTTTTGAAGTGCAAAAGGGTATTAGAAAATGCAATTTTAATGTGAACTATATGTAAATGTTTTGGCAATTCACACTCCCTGTACACCTTGCCGATTGGTAGATCAACATCTTATGAAAACAGCGCATTATTTGACGCGTGGTCCCCTGACATCCTCGCCTCTCCTCTCCATTAATGCAGTGAATGTTAATTTCTTCCTCCCTGAGGGTTTGTGCCTGAGCGCTGCAGCGGAAAAAACCCCCAGCTCATTGTGTTTGTGAGACATTTCTCTCATTTGTTGCAGCTAACACAACAACACTACTGATTGTACTGTAATATTGATTCGACACAGCCGTGGCCCACTGACTGCACATTTCACATTGCACAAAGCCAGGTCCGAATAAGCTGACCTGTAGTGAGACTGTTCCGGCTGCAGTTCAGTTTATTGTCAGCCTCACAACTTGACCTGAATGACTCGGAAAACAAAAGCTCTTATCTGAAATAGATGCTGGTGTGGCGTGAATCCCCCTGGTGGGCAATTTGTGTTACAGGCTACCTTTCTGTATTTCATTTTGAAGACTTGCCCCATCAATGGAGAGGGGGGTTTGAGCTGAGGTTACCATGGTGAAGAAGCCCAAGGAGTGAAATTTGTCTGCGTAATGATGTGAACATACGCCGCATGTGTTCTTATGCAGAAGGCAGAATCAGACCAGACACAAAAAGAAAATGCAAGCGAGAACACACATATATTTGAAGGCAATGAATGTGTGTGTGTGTATGCATGTCTGGATTGTTTTAAAACGCAGACCACATTTTAAGAAACGCTGTGATTTTCTACATTTTTATAACCATTTGCTCTGCATGACTGTCCCACAGACCCCGAATCCCAGAGGAAGCGGACTGTGCAGAATGTCCTCGACCTCCGCCAAAATCTGGAAGACACAATGTCAAGCCTACGGGGTTCCCAGCTGAGCCATAGGTAAGCTTCATACAGCTACATATCACAACTTGCTAGCGTCCCCCACCGCCCCGTCATGGTGCATGTTTTGTTCATAAAATCATGGGATGAAATCATTCGCTAAATTTATTTTCAGAGCGCAGGAAAACGCACAAACACAGGCTCGCTGGATCGATGCATAACACAGTCACGTGTAAACAGTTGCGCCGTGGCCGCTTGGAGAGTTGCCACCTGGTGCACATCTGGCTTCCATCCTTCTTAAATGGCCCATCTCTGTTTCATGGTCATGACATCATTTTAGGAATTGCTTGAGTTTGGCTCCTGGACAAGAGGCCCTGACATGAACTTGTTTCAGAAAACACAATGTAACCGAACACTGTGAGAGAACATGAGAATTTCATTTTTTACCTTAAAGTTTGGATCATGAGACGCACGAGTATTTTCACACCAATGCCAAATCTGAAACTCAATTTTAACATGTGTATTGTGGAGATTTATATTCATTTCTGAAGCACTGTGAAGCTTTTCCTCCTCCTTTAGTAAGCCGTTATCCCCAATGCACTGATTCAATTAATTATAATAACAATAATAAGCAGCAAGCCAAGAAGTAAATAGCTGGGGACAAAACTACAGTATGAAGAAATGTTAAGCATAAAAATTCTTGATTCTTAATCCAGAACTTAAGCATTAGTAAAATGTTAGCCGTAAAAAAATCTCAGCTGGGTCAGCTCAGAGTAAGTAAATGCTGATGTTGTTCTCTGATGGCTCAGTATCATAATTTAATAACGTGATGATATAGTAGAAGTCGCTTGTGTAATTTTATTCTGCCAGAAATTAAGTGATGTTGCACTAAAGTCCTTAGTTTTAATGTGTTTACTGTGCATAAACCTTTTGAAATATGATGGCTGTTGTAGTACTGTAGTATTTTATTATAAAAATAGTTTATGTGTCGGAACAGTGCGTTTTTCTCATCTTCACTCTTTATAGGGCAGTCATTGAAATACTTGGAAATTCAAAAATTCAAACCCTGGAGTGTTATTGTAGGGCATAAGAAGGCGTTTTTTAATTTAGTTTCCTTGCCCTTTAAGTGGTAAACAAATGTAAACATGTATTTAGATCATTAGAACACAAGTGCTGATTCAGGCAACATACACATTATCACATTAGACAACATTAGGCCACTTCTTCGTGGTACCTAATAAAGCAGTTATGAACAGCGTTCATGCAGAGGTGGACATTGCAGAGCACATTTGACCACTTCGCTGATTGGCTGGGTGAAAACCACGTGCTTCTCGACCTGCCTGAGAGCCACCGAGACGCAATTTAAAGTGTCTGTGGAAGTTACCACATGTGATTCCTCGCACTATAAAGGTTTAAAGAACACAGTTCAGTTCAGTTGATGTATGTCATCATTTACGATCTTCAAACCATTATTAAGATGACTCCTTCGATAACACTGTCGTGTGTGAAAAACTCTGGTTGTACACTGGCTTGCAGAGACGTCTTGTCATTTTCATGATTACAGTAGAAACCTTAAAAGCTACTGTATACAGACTGATGTACAGTTTTGATAAGATCGGTTCAGGTGTGTCTTAAACAAGCTAATCTGCCACACACTGGTGAGAGCAAAGAATCTCAGGCTCCGTGTGGATGAATTATCCATGAACAATGGATAAAAATACCAGCATGGTCGTAGGCATATTGCAATATTTATCTGGGCGACTCGGTTCATGTAGTTATGTAATAAACAGACACAGAAGATGCTCCCAGCCATTTGTTGGACGTGTCTAACGTCCCTGACCCACTTACAGGGAAAAAAAAAAAAGAAAAATAGGAAAAACAAAAACACACTGAATAATGTCGTGAGGTGGTCTGACACTTTTAACTTGTTTTTTTGGTTTGGTCATAAAAGCGAAGTCCTTGGTGTTTGGAAATGTTTTATTTGGAGAAACAGAAAGAAGTACTTGTTAATACAGAGATATCAGTTCATTCTTCTTCTTCTCTTTGGGTTTGGAGAGGCAACATTTCTAGCTCTAGTCCCTGAAGATGATACGACACAACCGCTGTATCTGGGTCAACTGCGACTCAGTGCCACTGTGGGTTTCTTTGAAGGTCTTGCGTGTTCTCCTTTTGATCCTTATGAACTTCTGTGTCCTTCCTGATGAGACTGTCATCTAATTGCCTCAAATAAATTTCTAAAAAACGCTGACCCTCCACCCATGTGTCTCTCTAGCTGTCTGGACAGCACTAATGTGGGCTATGACAGTGATGAGACCAACGCTCGCAGCATATCCAGCCTGTCCAACCGCTCATCACCTCTCTCCTGGCGCCATGGCCAGTCCAGCCCTCGTCTACAGGCCGGTGATGCTCCGTCCTCCACCGGTGGTGGATTCCAGGGGAGCAAGTCTGGTTCCCAGTACACAGCCCATACCATGCCAGCTCGCTGCTCCAGCCGCCTTAGCAGCACGTCTCGCATTGAGCTCATGGAAAGTCTCGATGTCGACGACACCGACCTCAAGTCTGGTTACCTGAGCGACACTGACCTTCTAGGAAAGAGCTTGCCGGATGATGATGACGATAACCTGGCTAATGGGTAAGAGTATCTGAAGACGAGCTCTGGGTTTAAAATCTCTTGTTACCTTGACAACCTAAACCAATCAGTGGCTGTTTGCCCTTTAGGCCTCCGCTATGTGACTTTGGAAAGGTCACTTAGGAGTTGTTGTCAAATTGCATTTTACTGACACGAAGCAATGAGCTGAAATGCTGGACATTACCTCAGGCTGCATTTTAATATTTAATTAATACAATATTTGAATGTTCAAGTTGAATACAAAATGCTTCCATGAAGGAAATTTGTCAGGCCAGCATTTTGGATTTCAATATTTGTGCTTGTATATGATGTTATTTGTCAGGTCTACCACACAGCTTTCATCTGCTGCCTTTGCAGATACACATCTATCCTTGCTCCAGAAGGATTTCTCAAAGTTCCTTTGACATTGTCAGAGTCAGTTTGTGTTGACTGCAAGTGAAAACTCTCTGAAGTTTTTCTCCGAGGAGAGATGCCATCAGGTGTTTTCTCAGTTGCACGTTCACCTCAAACTAGTGTTTGAGTCTTGTTGAGATTGTGTCTGCAGGTACACCTGCAACAAATAGTTCAGGTCGCAGATGTGAAATGCTGCATCTTTGATTTTTTTTTCTCCTCAGTTTATCTTCACTCTTTGCCTTTACCCTTGCTTCCCTCACCTCACATCCTCTGTGTGCCTTTATCTCATTCCCTCTCGCAAGTTGACAGCCGACCATGAGAGTCGGGGAGAGGGAGAGAACGAATCAAGGACAGTTCTGCAGTGTGGTGTAGCAGCTTTATCACTGTTGCACATGCAGTGGGATTTAAGCTCAGCCTCTGGAGCGCTCATTAGGCCCCGCATGCCAGGTCACGTTCTTACTATGTGCATTAAGGAGAAAAAAGAGACACACTTAAGATGATAAGAAATTGGAGCATTAAAGAAAAAGTGTGAAATAGAACTGGGTCAGTAAAAGTAGAATTCAGTCCTAGATGGAGTTAGGATGATTCATATGGATGATGAGCTCCACGTGGAAAGGTTTAGCTTTTTGGTAAGAGACAGGTGAAAAAGATGAGACAGCAGGATCGCGATAAGGTAAGGATTAAACAGGGATTAAGTCGAATGGGTCCTTTCCTCACAGTAAAATCCATGAACTCAAAATCTATTTAAATCTGCCCCGTTCCCTCTCTGCATGGGCTCAGCTGTGATGTTTTCGGATACACGAGAGAGGTGAGCGTGGGGACACGCATCTGCTTTTCAACACGATGGGTACCAAAGATGCTAATCATTTTATGTAACAGTTTTTTGAAAATGCCTCCTCATGCTCTGTGATAGGCCATGAGAAGCAGCAGTCCCCAGATAGGCTGACTCCCAGATGGGAACAATTGGTCTCTGCAAAACATTTTTATAGCATGGGTGTATTTGCATATAAACATGCTATTGTAATAACAAGTTATTTGCCTGCCCAAACACACCAAGATATGAAAATATTGTATGCTGTTTTCTTTCTAACCTCAAATAGTTTGCATGCGAGATACAGCAATGTCGAAACCACTCTCATTTGTATGCTTTGCTGGTCGTGCGTCATTGCACTAGAAAGTATACTTGATTGTAATGCATAAATACTGGGATGCTCTATATCTAGAATTAATGCTGCCTCATAAACATGCGGAAAGCCTTTGGTGTAGATAACCGGCTAATCCTGTTTTTGAAGCGGGCGCAGCAGCACATGCTCCAATTTTCTTTTTACAGTATTCTACTACATCCCCTGTCACACACTTACAGTTTCAGCTCATTGAGAACCATTAGCTACCAGCTCTTGAAAATAGATCAGGCTCCTCCTGCGTAACCATGGAAACCAGCTGAAAATCGACTGTGTGGAGAGGCGCAATTTCTGCTCCCCTTTTGGTAAAGACCCAGTTTTACAGTTTCACACATTTCATTGAGCTGGAATCCGCTCTAATATAATTAACTGCATCTGAATAGTGCGGTGAGGCTTCTTGCACATCCATGATGTTGCAGTATGATATGCTGACGACAATATAAAATGCTTGAAACAGTCCAGACGTTATAAATGTCTGCCTTTATAATATGATATAATATAATATAATATAACAAGGTATGTTGTGGATCAGCTTGTATATGAAACTGTCCAGCAAAAGGGAGCTGCAGCACATTGCTCAGCGTGTAATGAATATTGATTCATCCAAACCAGACAGTGCTGGAAATCCAAGGCTAAATGTGTACACAGTGACAGTAATCACTGCCACTGAGTGTCTTCCTCATCAATAACCTGATACTACATACATCTAAGTCCCCTCATCAGTTCCATCTCTCCATCAGAGAGGAATAGTTTCTCCTTTATCCTCTACACGGCAACGCGGGGCTGAATAATAATCTGTTTTGTCCCACTTAAATGAGAATTTATTTAAGAGACCTTTTTATTAATAATACACATAGCCTTCCCAAGACATACTGAAAGGTTTGCTGTTATGGGATACTCACCATTTCATATTATTGTGAGTATTTAACATTCCAGTCTACGCAGCCATAATAAATCAAACTTAACTTATTTAATTAATAAATTGTTATCCTGTACAGTACAGAAAAACTCTGAACCAAGCTTGTTGGGGCCTTACAACATTGTTAGAATCAATGTGTAATCTATTGTAGCCTAGTTAGACATTCAGACACGGTGCAGCATTAATCATCACTAGCTCATAAAGTTCCCATCCAGCAGACACAGAGCAGCACTGGTATGTGGATTTGGGTTCGACATTTGCTCTCGTTTTGGCTCACAATTGGTCTCCACCACCTCCTGAGAAAAATATTTTGGATTTGAGGCAATTTTCCTCAGCAGCTGTTCACGTTTGTCTGTCTGCAGTTTGGTCCTGTGTAGGTTGTGGTTTATGAGCGGTTGCTGGCTGAAAACTGGTCACTGCTGATGGAAGTTATGTTGCATATTACATTTGCTCATGCAGGCTTTAAGCATTGAGTTAATCAAGACTTCAGTAGGTTGCAATCGAGTACAAAGCCCACACTCAGATATTGCCTTGGAGTGGTTGTACTGGACTATGTTATGGAGGTTTTCTATTATTTACAGCTAGACAGAATTATATACAGTCTAATATTAGAGTCATACATCAGCCGTGGCCTACTGGTTAGCGCTTTGGGCTTGTGACCGGAGGGTTGCCGGTTCGAACCCCCGACCGGTAGAATGCGGCTGAAGTGCCCTTGAGCAAGGCACCCAACCCCTCACTGCTCCCCGAGTGCTGCTGTAGCATGGCAGCTCACCGCTCCGGGTTAGTGTGTGCTTCACCTCACTGTGTGCTTTGTGTGTTCACTAATTCACGGATGGGATAAATGCAGAGACCAAATTCCTTGTATACACAAGTATACTTGGCCGACAGATCTTAATCTTAATCTTAATTTTCTACATTGTCCTCGGACACTTCATCTTCCTGAAATGTCAGCTGGCACTGAAGTTGATAAACATTTTTGCACTTTTGTCATCTACCAGGCTGACTACCACCACTAAGTGAGTGACTCTGTTTTAGTCACACAATAGTGCTGGTATGGATTCCTACTGTATTTAGTGTTGACCACGTCTGGAATCATAAATGTTTCCTGTGGTTACATTCTCCACAGCATACTGGCTCAGTTTAACCCTCACTCAAATGATATCATCCTATTGCAAGCCCTATTTAAGAGGCCGGTTTACGAGCTCAGCAGTAATCGCTTTATATTGCTGGGTGTACAGTTTTTTGTTTTGTTTTTTCCCCATATCTGGTGTTTAACTTATGACTATTATTCAGCATTCAGTGTCATTTCAGTGTTAAGTTTGTTTTGATTGATCTTGTTCAGGCACTCAGCTGTGGTGTATGTAAGCACTCTTCATGTCTGATACAGATGTTCCCTAGGAAAATAACTCGTTATTTTTCCGCAATGTTGTTTAGCTGACGGGGTGAATGAAAGAATAATGTTTGCGATGGAATATGGGAATTTCACAAGAGGCTCATCTGCCTGGACATGCTTATTGTATCTGACAGATTTACGTATTTTTTTGGCAGTTTGAAAACCTTAAATTGGAACATCTCTATGCAAAAAAAATATTCGTTCAGCTGTTGGTTTGCCTCCAAATGTTCCAGTCTCTTTGGCTGACTGCGGAGAGAAGCAGCAAAGGGCTCTTAGCTGTAATAAATGCAAGCATCAGTGTAGGGTTAGCTTGTTCCACAATGTGTTTTTAATTCAGTGCTACCTCTTTTACAACCTAAAACACGAATAGAAGAATCAGTCATGTGCTGCCTTTAATATGATTTCCTTAATTAACGTTCCCTCCCTCTATTCTTTTGTCATTCAGTGCATAAAGTGATAGTTTGCAGTGTGTGTGCACTAGCCAAGTTTAGATCTGCTGTCATGTTCACGCGTTATAAATCCACTTGGCTACTCGGGATCTCTCAGGAGCAGAACAGCCAGCTGGAAAGACACTGATACATTATCACTTCATAAAGTTGATCCAGCAAACATGTTAGCAAAACATTGCAGGTTTACACCTCCAGATGATACAGTGCAATATTAGCATTCATCTGGAGTCGTGTATCCGTCAGCCTGATTAATTTCATTCAGTCTGGTGCTTGGTGCAGGGTAGGTACAGTCGATGTACCAAAGCTTTTTCACTGGAGGCAGTTGCCAAAATCCAAAGCTGAGACCAAGAGCCAGGATCAGTTCAGTTCAACTCAATTTTATTTATATAGCATCAATAACAATACAAATTGTCTCAAGATGCTTTACAACATCCGGTCTGAAACCCGGCCTGAAACCCCCAGAGCAAGCCTGAAGGAGACGGTGGCAAGGAAAAACTCCTTTTTAACAGGAAGAAACCTTGAGCAGGACCCAGCTCATATGGAAGGACCCATCTGCCTAATGCAGAGTTAGAGGTAAGGTAGAGACAGAGAAGAGAGAGGATACAAGGAACGAGATGAACATACATCTGTCATAGATACATACGTCTGACTAAAGCGTACATGTAGAATCTGATGATGATCCAAATACATGATATAGCTGATGATGTTACATGACAGTTTGAGAATATAAGAGGAATCATAGGCAGGTTGGACAATTGTTCATTCAGGTAGGAGTGGATAACTTCAGGAGGCCATGAAGACTGGGCAGGTTGAGGAGACCACGACAACAGATGTAGTATAGAGCTCCACTGGAAACACACAACTCCAGGCCAGAGACATTTACAAGAAGATGGAGGAGGAGGGAAGAAGGAAGGGGGAGGGGAAAGAGGAGAGAGGGACACATGCTATACAGTAATAGCACAGAATTGCTAGTAATAGATAAGAAATTAGAGGACAAGAGCTCAGTGCCAGAGAACTATGACATCACGATGACACATTCCACGCAGTCATTTGATCCATTGTTAATACAGAAATACTGATTGAAGCAGCTTTTAAGGCATGACAGATGCAGGTTGATATTTTTTTATTAATTTTGCCTGTTGTGAAGCTATTCCTGAAAAAACGACACATCTGTCTGTCTGTTGTGTATTCCTGTAACTGTTAATGTCACGATATCCTGACTTCTTTCCAGTGTTCAAGATGCTATTAGCTTATAATATGCAGCTATTATATTATAATTTAAGATTTTATTAAAGAACATAGTATGATATAAAATATTTTTTGACAGAACAAATCTCTCTTTAATATATAGTACATACCTACATGCATTTGAATTAGATGGTCTAATTATTCATGGTGTATTCAGCTGGCAGATCTATTAAATCTTATGGCGGTACCACATGCTGCTCATAGCCCTGCATATTACACAGAACAAGACACAGTGTGAACATAGCCACCACATGTAGATGGCATGCTGTGAAAACAAACGAGGCAAAACAAAATGGTTCATCTCTTTAAATGCTTTCCTGTCTTAATGTCCTGTGCTCCACACGGTAGCACAGGGTTTGGGGCGAGTACGTGGACATCTGGGGATTTACTCTGTAGCAGCTTCCGATTCTGTATAGCAGCAAGCAGGCAGCAGTGCAGGCTGGTTTCAGCAGCATCACACCTCTGATCATGCGGCAACATGGCTCGGGATGTGCTGCCATGGCAACCATCTTCCACTGACCCACTGATGGGCTGCCTTGTGTGTCAGTGTGATAGCTTTCTGAAGAAATGTGTACGTGTGTGTGTGTGTGCGTGCACGCGCATCGACTGCTAGTTTGTGTGAGATGGAGAGAAAGACGGATAAATGGAAAATGGAGAGAAGCTGATATGTAGAAGGCATGATATCCGTTTATTAGGTTGCTTTATAGTTGCCATTTTAGTGGGAAAGCTATTTGCACATAAAGCTATGGTTGTATTTCCACTGGGGGAAAAAAATTAATTTTTCAAGAATCTGCACTCTTTAATAGTATTATTTACACGTGCAAGCACACACACACAAACAGTTAAGTGCTAAATGCATGTCACTGCCATCTCCGTTTACATTACTATATATATACTAATGCAGATAAGGCCTTGGCTTAGTCTGCTTCTCTGGCAATGTCATTTCCTTGGTAACCATAGTAAAGCATGCCCATGTTGGACTTGGCATGTGCAGTATTAAAGAGACTGTAGCTTTCTAAATACTGGAAAGCTTTACAGCCTCACTCATGGAAACTACTGTACGTGTATCGACAAACACATTCTATAATGCATGAAGGGCTTGCTGGAGTCATCTGATCTTGGATCTGTGCCTCTCGCAGTCTGCATTCAATTTCCCTTTCCTGCCTGGCTTGGACCTTTCTTTAGTCACTGAGTGCTTCCCTGACTATTGAAGCCTCACAAATTTTCTGACCCACTTAAACCCATCTGCACAAAAATTGGTCTTTGGCCCCTTTTGTTCTCCGAAGGCGCTGCTGGGATTACAGTTGAGTGAGGACACTGCATGGTGTCAGTCGTTTACGGGCTACGGCTCAGTAAAAAAGGAAGTCGTTTTCTTGATTCTGGAAAGATACACACGCATAAACCTAATGGGTTTTTGTGTTAATTTGTATTAACTTCAAAATGTCTGACAGAGGGGGAAGAATGAATGACGGAATCTCCATTGTACCGTGTGTTTATGTAAACCAGATACACCGAGCATGCAGACTCCCACAGTCAGCAGCTCAGACACATCTGTGGTCAATATGTAGCTCCCATTCCCCAATGAGGGTCAGTAAAATACTGACTCGAAAAGTTTCCCCCAACACCAAACGGGCTTCCACCTTCACCAGCATCCTCAGCCATGTGAATAATGGACCATTACAGCGGCACCCCAGGGACTATGAATCATCCCTATATCATGTCTGCGTGTGGTCGTCTGGGTGTGCAGTTTGAATTCCGACAGTGTACAAAACAAGGAAATGTGATGCATCTACTCTTTCTCATGTTATTCTGTTGAAAATGTGAATCATATGCTACACGCTGATCCATCCTTCCTCATCGTCATCATATGTTTGTTGGAGATATAACAGAAATGTCAGATTATTTGTTTTAAGTATGGCTAATGCAGTCTGCTTGGTTCAGTGTATTTCAAAATAGATTGCTTTTGTCAAATTTGGCTCTGCCTCAACTCTCCTGACACGGATGCTGCATCACTCTGACAGCAAGCAGTTCATGTTGAATAGTTAGTGCCATATCAATCAGGACAACATCATGAAACAACACAGCATCATAATACCAGAATAGCTCTGATTTCCAGACTGTCCGGCTGTAAATGTGGCACCACGTGAGACCGTGTATGCATCAGATGTGTTGTGGGCTGTGTCTGTGATGGGGGTGGGGGTAGTTACCTATCTGAGGTTGAGTTAGAGTTGATGTGCGTTAATTTTCCAGTCCAGTAATCAGACAATGAGTACATTTTCTGGGACTCTGCAGCGACGGGGCTCCCTCAGACTTGCAGGCAGTCACTGATGCGTCAGACCCATACCCATTTACTTCACTGATGTACCACTGCACTATGATGAAGGCTGCCCCATCCTATTTGCCTAGTTGTGGTCAGGCTCAATACAGATCTAAATTAGGCACTGGGAAGATCAGAGATGTGTGCCCAGGCATTTTGAATGAAATATATTTAAACAGACATAAATGGGCGAACACACTGCTTGGCTCTGATGCTGTCTTTCTGAAGCAATTTCCCACACTGTACTTCTGAACTGAATGCACACAATAGAGGGATGTCTGCTCTTTCTCTGCATCAAAGAGTTCAAAAGGATTTTTTTCCCCCCTTCTAAATGTCAAGTGGTGCCTCATTTTAATACAGTTACAGAGCATGTACGTTTAACTGCAGCCATAGCAGGCACAGCTTGAAATCATTGTGCCTCCTGCAGGATATCTCGTGTCATTGCACCACATGAAACGGTGCAACAGCAACACAGGTCTAATACTAATAATGGATTACTGGCATTTATCAGTGACTTCCAGCGACTGAAGATGAACATTGCACTATGTGGCTATAAGTATAGCGACACTCCTGTCCCTCTTGTTTCAGCAAGGCCCCCAAACGCTTGCAACAACCTGGTGTGCACAGATTTCTGTCCTTAATCAACTTTAAGAGGTTTTTGCACATCATTTTTGCAAATCTCCAGAACTAGGAGAAGAAATCCTTAAGATTGGGGTTGCATTTTAATATAATTCGTTATATATTTTCAGCAGTCATAATTGGATGTCATTGGGGTGCTTGCCCACATACTTTATAATCTGTTTGACAGTTTATTCACCTTTTGTTGTCGCTCAGAGTAGAAATATCAAAATGCTTGCTTTGACATCCATCCAGTGTTGAGCTGTGATTTAATTTACTTCTAAATTGCCAGTGTGCACTTACTAATTATTTCAAATTAATGAAATGGTCTTTAGAAAAATTTGAGACTTCTGTTTTCTGTCCATTACTACCTCCAGTTTTCCTGATTGTCTTAGATTGATGTCTAATCCCAAGAGATGCGGTCCAGTTTACTGCACCAAAGGGAGAACACAACAGTTCTAGGCCAGAAACAATAAAGGTCATATCCTGAAAATGTCTGTCTGTCTCAATAAAAGCAAAGTGCTCTGACTTCTCACAGATGGGTTGAATCTCCACTTTAATGGTCTGTAAACAACCCAGACACAGTAATGGCAGCATTACTCAATGGCTTTCCACCTAAGCAAACACCCAGAGGATGTTTCTGACACAAGCCATTTGGTTATCAGCCTAGGACAGCTGTTGCTGTACAGTACAAACATGACTTTAAGGCTTTTTGGATGGAGGCTTGTTTAGTAGCACTGTGGCCTGCCTGAGATAAACAGGAGATGTGTGCAACACACTTCTTTTTTTGTACTGTAAACAGTTTGGAGCTCTCACCAGTCTGGAGAAAAATTGTACTCATCTGTGTTTTGGTACTGGAAAATAAAGGTTTAAGATAACCAACAGGTATTTAAACGGAGCGTTTTGTCGTTTGTGAGCACAACACAAAGGGAAACAGAAAAGGGTTGCTCCTTTTCATATGATGACAGTGCAGATATGAACGGATGGAGGCAGACACAACAAGGCTTTATCATACTAGCATCCCATTTTGTTTAAGATATTTTTCAAGGAATGCCTGTAAAAGCCTTTAAAATGGACCTCTTGTAGGATGCAATGAGCCAGGATCATGTCGTTTAGTCACGTACAGTTCTCTTTTACTATGACTTGAATGTAAATAATTTCATCTGGACACAGACTGAACCAATTTTGGCTGACATTGTGGACAGGGTGTGGGACCTTCTCGGCCCACAGAGCTTTGACCTCCTGGAGTGGTTTACAGAGCCGAGATCTGGTGAGATCATCACCATGAGACTGTTCCACTGCTAATGAAAGAGGGAGGGAGGCTTTCCAAGGCTACTCATGCCTCACTGGAGGTCCTCGTGTCATCTGTGGGTTTGTGGTTGCATTCCCTGTGATTCAGGCCTTACCTTGGACTGAGATTTTCCAGCTAGGCCCCAAGAAGGTAATGAGCGAAGATAGAGTATGTTTTATTTTTAGCAAGTTCCATCATGGTAATTCACTCTTGAGCATAAAAATAAGGTCCAACTATAGAAAGGTTTATTTATATGAGGTTTTTTTTTTCTTTCTCCCTTTTAGTAGCTCTGTTTAAAACCCTACTTATTCCTCGAACAGTCTTGAAAATCTATTAGACTGCCATGTATTTCTTAGGGCTATAATGGGAATGTTTAGACTGGGATGCTACCGTAACAATAAGGGTAATTTTGAATTTTCAACTGTTGCAACCATAAAAGGAGGTGAGATTTAAATTGTATACTTTTTGTTATAACTAGAGTCACCAACAGCACCTTTCACACAAATTCCCCACACATTGTTGGGGACACAGTAGCATGCTGCTAATTTGTCCAAGTGGCCACTCATGATACTGCAACAAAAAAACTCTGCTGTACCCCATTGCCCCAACTGTTAAACAAGGATAGACATTTGTAGTATTAATTTTGAATCTATGGAAGTAGTATATTTTGTATTATACACACCAGTGCTCTCTTATTCTTTGAACTTTCTGTTTGTAATCTTGCTGTCCAAAAAAGTGTTGAAAAAAGGCAACTGGACTTCAGCTCAGAAATGAAGTTGCCTGGAAGCTACTCGGCTGAGTGGTGAAACGTAATTTCAAAACTCTACAAGTCCAGTTGCCTGTTTTTAAATGCTTTTTTGGATATAACACGACCTAGATGACTGAGAACCTTCACAGACATAATCTGCTGTCTAAAATGTGACTAGCTGTTATTACAGATGTGTCTGAGCACAACGGCTTATAGGAAATGGTGTTTGTTAAAAGACCAGTGTTTAGGATTTATGGGGATGTATTAGCAGAGATAGTATTCGTAATTATATTTTCTTCAATGCGCAAGTACAAATTGCTGTGCTTTTATTAGCTTAAGCTCTATTCAGTGGAGCCATGTCTCTACAGTAGCCCCAAGTTGACAAAACGCAGACTGGTTCGAGAGATGGCCTTTTGAGTTTTTATGTCCTTTTGGAGAAAGGCTCTGGTCCAGAACTTTTGTTTTTTGTTTGTTTGTTATCAGCATAGCTCCAAACGTCAGTGGGATTTTGTATTGTTTTTATTTTGGCTCTATTTGAGAAGCAGGCTAAATTTAATTGTGTGTTTGAAATTGATTGAGTGTCCCTTTAATGTGCTTCTAAACAGCTATTTCAAAATCTGTAAAGTGAAACTACAAACCCTTAAACCAGCTATAGCATCCCAGTTTTATTCATATAATTGTGACTTTAATGCTATGCTAATTATAGGCTAATACTAAGATAATAGGCTACTGATTTTAGAGACAAGACACTGGATTTAAAAATAACAGCTTAATCAAATTAAAATAGCTTGCAATGTTTTTTTTTTTGGGCGAATTAGTGATGAAAAGTCATCTGGACTAAGAGCATAAATCCGATGAAGTAATCAGATTACTTGCCGGTCAAAAAACGCATTACGCCATTGCTGAGTATTGGCCGTTGCCATGGTAACCACTCAGCTGGGCAGCCGTTGGTGATCATCTCCGAGAGGAATATCAGGGTCTCCGTCATCTCTTTTCTTTTTTGTGCTCTTTTTGGGAGGGGGTGTTGCCTGAATCCTGAGAGCCGCACTGCTCTTCCGTTTTGTTTTTTTTTAGCTCGGTGAATGGGAGAAAAGGAGAAAAGGGGGTCTTTTCCTCGCGGAGGATGTGAGTTTAAATCGCTCACGGATAATTAAAGGAAGTAGTAAACTGTAAAAACTCCCAAATGAGCGGTCGTGTTTTGGTCGGCAAAGTGCCCCCGCTACAGTCGGCGAAAGGAGCAAGAAGGACTTTACTTTTTACGCCAAGGTAACTTAATGGTGATATTTATCTACTGTTTTCACATTAGACAACTTTTTCGAAGTCGTATATTTGGTCGGCTTTCTTTACTTGCTCGCCTGTCTAACGTTAACGACGGTTTCTTTCATAGTTAAAAGATTCATTGCTTTTAAATCATTGTAAAAAAAAAAAAAAAAAAAAATGACTTGGCTTTCGTCTGTAGATGCAGTATTAAAAAAAAGCATGAGTTTGACTATGTGGTAACTCATTCATCAGTAATTCGGCTTGATGCAATTCATTATATAGCAATATCTGCATTTTTTTCCCCCCATCTGCTTAATTTCACGTATGAATTATTGTGACATAAAGTTGAATATGATCTTCCTATGCTAACATTGATTTGGCAGTGGAAATTAAAACGTCTGTGGAGACATATTGTTGGAGGACAGTGCGGTGCTGCTACCACAGCTATCTGTATAATGAAGGATGTAGCTGCAGTCGTGTAGCTACTCCCTGGAGCCAAATCTTCACTGTCTCTCATGCAGAAAATCGACACATGTAAAATGCATTCATCTCACTATGTGCTATGTGATCTATATTTTACACTAATATAGTTAATAATGGAGCACGTGCAGTTAAACATTTCTGAGAAATGCAGATCTATTTTTATTTCTTAAAATAAGATAATCCTTTATCATTCCATTGTGGAGAAATTTGTAACCGCAGCGAAGTAGATTTAACAGTAACACACAGAATCATTGGGCAAAATAAACTTTGTATTGTACATTAGTATAAATAGGTACCAGTAAGTATTAAGTGACTTGAATTCTCTAGATTAATTAAAAATAAATAAAAAATAGTCTAACTACTAGCTCAAACAATGAGTGGTAATTGCTTTGTTAAATATGCAACTTCCTTTACTGCAACCGTCAGTAGCATAGTGACTTGTATCCACTCCTATGACTCACTATATATTAAATTAATGTAAAGCCACATATACAGTATAGTCTGCACATTCTGCTGCTTAAGTAATAATTAATACTGTCAGCATTTGCCCACTCTCTCTCTCTCTGGCTCTTTTTTGCATGTCCGAACACAATCTGTACACTTACATTTCTGTTTAAAACCAGACTTTTTTTTTATATTCTTTGAATATTTTCCACAAAACGGCAAGAGAAATTCCTCGCGTGGGCTTACGTGGCAATAAATCTAATTATGATTCTGATTCTGGACCAGCCTTAATGATGCTGTTAGATCTGCTTCCAAGTCCGGACAGAGATTGCAGTGACCCCACCCTGCTATGAGCCCACCAACCGCCCCTCAATCTTTTCAGACCAAAACATTTTCGCACCAACTCAAAGGACACACAAATCAGAAAGAGGCTGGAGTCGTGCCACAGAAAACAAAAAGTTAATTGCCACCCTGTGTATGAAATATGCGGTACATCGGTGTACTCCCACCCTCTCGCTGTCTGGATTTCACCTCTGTGTGCAGACAGCTTGGCTTGTAATATCAACAGCCCACAGGCCCTCGTGCCTTTTCTTAGGCTGACATCCCTGTGGGGTTATCCATGGCCCCACTGTCGCCCCTGACAGAAGAGGTATTGTTCAAACATACCACGAACATCTGCACTTAATGTAAATCATAAAACTATTCATGCTGTTGCTGGTATTTGGAAACCATTTTTAGATTCACAAGTCAAACATTTATCTATGGTTTACCCTGCTTTTGTCAAACTTCACCTCTGAGTCACGTATCTGTCGCCACACCATACTTTTGTTTTTTCACGTATCAGAATACTCAAAACCCGTGTCGAAGAACGCTTCTTCTCTGTTTTACAACTGCAACTCCAGCCGTGTGATTAAATCCAGTCCTGAATGTGTATAAGCCATTTTTGTCTCCCTGTATTTTTCTGTGCAATTCCATGTTCCATGCCTCTGCTAATTGCAGACTGCAGAGCCACAAAGAGCATTTTCAGCTCAGTGGGGAAACCAAAGAAAGGGAAAATAACTGATTCAGCTCAAGCAGTGACTCAGCTTTAAAGGGCTCATATTAATTTACCTTTTCCACTGTGCCACATTTTGTGTGTGCCAACACAAATTTGATCACCACCTCTGGTTGCCAGTAGTAATGATGGGGAACATAATTATACAAAATCTGTGGTGGACTCCCATTTAGCTCTCTGGTATATCCTTTTTAAATTCAGCAAGACATTATTGCCCTTCTAAAGCGCATAAAAATCTCTTCAAATTTAAACTCCCCTTAGATTGAACTGTTATATCTTCCTGTTTTGCTTTCGGTTGACTGAGAGGGTACAGTGCTTGTTGAACTCCACATACTGAGCTGGATTTTAAATATGTTCAGATATGAATGCACTCGGAGATCTTATGCCCAGTAAGCAGTTTTTCTGGGCTGTGCTTCGACGGTCCATCCCTGCTGTGTTCACGGAAGGGGACCAGTCTGGCAGCATCTGTTTCAGGGCGACGCAGAACTTCATTGAGAGACAGAGGGAAGGGTCATGGAGGGTTTAGGAGCCTGTCACTCTGATTACCCTCATCCTGCTCCTTTAGAGCATGACAGCCTAAACCCTGAACTGTCAGTCGCTGTACTTTTTATCTAGCATGATTTATCTGCATATCCTGTAAAGTTTCCCTTGAAGTCAGAGATTGCAGTCTGTTGGTCTGTGTTTAAAAACTGCAAGCTTTGCTGTCTTGAAGATTTATTAAATTATAGTAAAGCTTAGATTTTCATAACGTAAAGTTAACTGTCCAGACTGAATATTTTATCATGACTGCCAGACGGGAGTTTCCCACATAAGTTGCAGTGGTATGTCAAAAGGTTTATTCACCTTTCTAATGTTTGTGAATGGTGGAATTTATAGGGCGAAGAAAGACACAGACCGTTTTTAACAAAATGAAGAAACTTTGGTGATATCTTGATTGATAATCTGGCACACTTGTGAAAAACGGGTCATTTAGACAAGTGGATGTATGCTCAAAAATGCTTTTCATCAAAATGTGTTTGTTCTTTTAGTTGTAAATCTTCTTTCTTAAGTGCATAACGTGAGAGTTATTTGATTTACAATACGCCCAACTCAAGAAAATCTCTTGGATACACTCCCAAGGATTTGATCACCATATGGCTTTGAGTTCTGATGAATGAGTTGAATCAAAGCAGCTGTAGCCAAGTTGGAATTACCTGCTTGTTTGAGCATGTGGCCACCTCCAGGGATAGTCTTCTGCAGACAGATGGACAAGCAGAGGCTGCTGTTTGCCATTTTCCCCCTTCAAACACAGTGTTCTGCTCCCTTTCAAATTGTACATTTATATTCTTGCTGTTTACCACATGTTTTCTTAATGGTCATCCTGTCTTGTTTCAGTTGGGACGAGAGCAGCTCCATCAGCAGTGGGCTCAGCGATGGTGACGGCGATGGATCTGAGAATCTCAGTTCAGAGGAGTTCAATGCCAGCTCATCTCTTAACTCCCTCCCGAGCACACCCCTGGGATCGAGGCGCAACTCTTCTGCTATGGTGAGATGAAATGATATTGTACTAGTCTGTAATACAGCATGTGGCAAAGATTTTCTTTCCCTTAACGTGTTTTGTTTGTAGAATTGTTGCTGAAGATTACAGTTTAGGCCTTCACTTAAAGCATTTCCAAAGCCTCACTATGTGATTTACTTTGTTAAATCCAAGTCCTTTGTTTTGACAAAGCCACAAAGGACACCACAGACCTGACCTCTGTATGTGCAGAGTTGACTTTTGGTGTTGCTTTAATTCTCTACATGTACAGTATGTGTACATAAGTAAGATTACAACTAGTTTAGAAGCAAAGTGTGTAGTAAACACAAGTTGACAAGAGTTTTTAGTGAAGTTGTAGGTGTCTTGTGTACTAGTTAATCTTCAGTACACAATTTACATATTCATAGATAGATTTGATTCTTTGATGAAGGAGAAGCAGCAAGTTAATTGTTTGCTTTATCAGGTACCAGGTACAGATAGAAAGTAATATTTGTTTTTGTCTTAAAATACTGTATGCATGAAGGAGAGGAAAAACTGAAATCCACTTTTGATCAAGTTTGTCAAGTGGCTTTCAGTTTTTCTACAGGTAAACATTTTTCTACTTTTTCTAACTTGCAGGATGCTCTCTAGGAAGAAATAGAGAGAACATTAGTGCTACTCAATGGGCCATCTGTCGCTCTATATTGCATTAATAGCATGCCAAGAAACAGCATGCCCAGTTTTGTCCTCAGTGCTACCTCATGCACCACATGATAGTTTTTCTATTCTAGTGTAATTTTTTGGACTGCAAAAATTAAGGCTCAAGGTCTGCTCTGTTACTAAATGTCCTTTATTATTATCTAATGTGATGATATATCTTTGAAAGTGTTAAATCCATAAACATTATTGTAGTTTTCCCTCCTTTGTTTTCCTCTGTGTTTTTTTTATCCGCTCAGGGCATAACAGATTATCTCTTCCTTATTCCCAGTGGAATGCAGCTTAGATGGAACCAAGATTACAGCGAACAGTCACTTCCATAGATAACAAAGACCATGTCTGATGGTTGGTTACCCACACTGTGCCTCTTCCCTTCCTATCTCTGCAGCTCCGCACTGACGCAGAGAAGCGCTCCCTGGTGGAAAGTGGACTTTCGTGGTACAGTGAGGAAGGCAAAGCCAGCCATAAGTTTAACAGCTGCAGCTATGACACTGGGAGTCTCAAGACAGAGGCACCGAGCAAGTGGAGGAAGAAGCCGCCAAGCCTCAGTGAAGATTTAGGGAATAAAGGGGAATTTAAGAAGCCACAAAACTTGGGTCAACCAGGAAATTTCAGGAAAGGCAGAAATCCTCCTGTGGGTGTGACTTCTCCAATCACACATACCTCCCAGAGTATGCTCAAAGTTGCAGCGGGTGAGACCTGATAGCATCGTTTCACTTTTCATCCATACGTCTTTTAATCTTAGTCCTTATCTCTGCTTTTTATCTCCTGATGAAATTCGGTGGATCACTGTTATTGTTAACTATTTCTATCTTGAAAATCTGTGTCATCTATTATCTCACTGTATGCCGAATCCAAACAGAAAAAACAGTCTGTTTATACAACACCCAGGCAGATATCTGCATGGTGTCAAGATGAATACAGTGGTGTACTTGTTAGCATAAGTCAGACTGGGATTCATACAGCACAGTATACTTAAGAAGAAATGCAGCATGGAAAAAAGCACTTAAAGCACACATGCATGTTTTTTCCATTATCTTAAAGGAAAACTTGTTACTGTACATGTCTGCAGAGACACTTTGTCTGCCCTTTGCAGCAGCTACATTTATTTGAATGTCCTCTAATCCACAACAAAATACGGCAATATTAAATAGTAGTTTAATTTTGCTTTCCGAGAACAACATTTGTTGACATTTGATTGTCATTTCTCTGACTTAATCTCAGCTTTAACCATAGGGGATTGTTTGAAATTATATCCAACTGTATGTATTTTGGCAGCACTTTAGATGTAAGATGACTTGTATTTGTTTTTAAGATTATACTATAATTGTAACTTTAGCCTTATTCCCAAATTTAAAAAAGTCCTTATCTTTTAATCTGTCCTCCAGCCTCACCTAAGATTTTTACTGATTGCATTGATAAGACTTACGATACAGTTTGAAAAGTTTAATTTTCACCTTTTACAGTCAGATCCAGTTGGTGTGACGCAATCAGCATCAAGCATTTTCAGTAAAAACAGATGTGGCATGCTTATGCTTAGCTGATCTTGAATGACTGGTGTAATACTTTCTACTATCACTGCAGATTAAGTTTACAGGATTTACTGTCCCATCAATATGTTTATCCACCTTCTATTTTGGTTTAGAGTAATTTCCTCTGGTCAGGCCATGTTTGTACAGTCAGGACATATTGGCTGAAGGACAAAAGAGCCTTCTTACTGCTTGCTTTGAAATATATTGAAATCATTAATCACTTCATAATGTCATTCTTTTGTCTATCTTTCTTCTTTCTTCAGCACCTAAAAGTGAGAAGCCTCTGGACAAATCCAGAATTTCCATCAAGGCTGCTGGTCTACAAAGGTCTCGCTCTGATGCTGGCAGGGATCATCATGGAGAGCACCGCAAGCCCCCATCAGGATTAGTTAAACCCTCTGCTGGAGCGTCCTTTGGCTACAAGAAACTACCAACAGCCACTGGTACCGCAACTGTTATGACAGCAGGGGGTGCCACCATCTCCAGTGGCTCTGCCACTGTAGGGAAAATCCCCAAGTCATCTGGCATCCCTGTGAAGCCTGTGGGTGGAGGAACACCCTCCGGCAGAAAGAACAGTTTTGATGCCAGCAGCGAACAGAGCTTTTTAGGGCCAAACGTCCGAAACAGCATTCAGTACCGCAGCTTGCCTCGACCAGCCAAATCAAGCACACTCAGTGTGATCGGTCGCCCCACAAATCGGCCTGTCAGTAGTACTATCGACTCCAGTCTGTTAAGTTTGAAACCTGTACCCATCACAGGCCCCAGGGTTAAAGAACCTAGTAGCTGCAGCAGTAAAATGACTAATCGTACGAGTATAGGCCCAGTGAACCAGACAGACAGAGAGAAAGAAAAGGAAAGGGCCAAGGCAAAGGCTGTGGGTGCTGACATGGACTGTGCATCTCTGAAAGGGGAGGACACCCAGTCCAAGTCTGCAGGAGAGTCTGCTGTGAAACTGCATGGCCTAAGACGGACCAGCAGCAGTAAATACCCTGAACTGTCATCACCAACCACACCAAGGTCTCTATTTAAATAGTGCTCCAAAATGCTGGTCCACCCAAATTCCAAAAAAGCAAAAACAGAAAAAGTATGATCTCTCTGATCTTGATTTCTTTCTAGCACTTTTCATTTTCCTTCATAATGTCATCCATAACTATGTGGGTGATTAGCACTAGATGTAAATAAAATGCAAAAAATATTTTTGTAATTTGGGTGAAAGACTTTGAAATTAAATGAATAATGCACATTACACACATGCATTGATCCAGCAATGATGTTTTTGTGAACATCATTATTCAGGACTACAACCTATTTTATGTTTTTGACATCTTTTTCTTCTGTCCGATTCCTAGGATGCTGAACACAAAGTCCCTAGGCCGCCCCCCCAGCTTGGCTCATCTGGATAAGGTCAACTCTAACAGTCTTGACTCCTGTGTGACCATCCAGGACCTTCCACCCAAAGTTCCCCCATACTCCAAGCTTCAAGACTTGGCTGGTTCTCACACAGCTGCCCGTCTCACCCCCAGCCCGGCGCCTGTCCTACACATCGATTCTCCCAGCTCCTTCACCAATGAAAGCCTGAGTCTGAGCGGGTCACCAATCCTCTACCCCAAACTGTCTGGCATGCACCGCAGCTTGGAGTCTCTGCCCCTACAGATGAGTGTACCCTCCAGTGCGAGGTTTGTTACAACAGACCTGCATGTTAATGATGAGAGGTGTACAGGAACCTGGGGGGCCGGGAGTAGGACATCCCTCAACCTCACTGACAGGCAAGTGTCAGAGGCATCTGATGTCCACATTTAAATACAGTACATATCCTTCTGCGTTCCTTTTAGGAAAAAGTACTCACAAATTTGATCTGACTTTCTTATCTGATGTGAAAGTAAGACAAATACTGTACCTTGCAACAGGTATTTTTTGTCATCAGTGATTCCTTGACAAAATAAGACATGCACACTGCCCACTGTCTTTTCATGAACCAGTCAAGGTATACGTAGCTGCATTTATCCTAGCAGCAGACTGCTTGTATAACATAATGTCCTGATGAGCCAGTGTTTTAGTGTGAAGAATAGGCTATAAGTTTGTAGGCAGCCAACACACCACCTACTCATATTTCATGTGCCATTGCTGAGAACGGAAAGTCTTAGTTCTCATTTTGAAGATGGAGAGCTGGATCCATCGAAATAAAATCACTTTATCAAGGTGGAGATGGTCCAGATTATTTTGTTGCCAAAGAATGTACATTTAGTTAATCCCACGCTGTGTTTTTTGAAAGTGTCCAGTGTATGAAATAAACTACATGTATAAAAAGGTTTATAAGATAAATATCTTATCCCTGTGTTATTCAGGTCTTGCATCAAAGCCTAAAATATATTAATGATAGTGTTTTTTCATTCCCTGTTAATTCTGTTTTCACTCGCTTCTCTACAGCTTGCAAACAGACCGTAATACTCTGCCGAAGAAAGGCTTAGAGTACGTCAAAACAATTATTGTCCAAACATCTCACTCTGCAATGTAACCTCATTGTTCAAAGATAATGACCTCTTTTTCTTCAGACGCTACAGCTCAAGCCTGTCAGAGAGTGAAGGAAGCAAACCGGGAAGGCGCCACTCCCACACCATAGTCGGCATGACTGAGAGCGATAGCCCCCCTCAGCTGCCTTCTCCCACCCGCTCTCTCTACCCCTCCTCCAGCAAGGCTCCTCTCACCAACGTGGGTGAGTCTGCTTGACCCATGTGGCTGCCAAGTTCTAAAAACTCTCACGTCTGAAGAGTAATGAGACTCGGTCTTTGATAAGCCACCCGTCTTATCGTTGAGGATTATTGAGGACAGGGAGATTGAGTTCAAGTTTAGAGGAAAGTCGCATTTTTAAAGTTAAGCAATGTTGACACAGATTGTCAATAGTAGAATTTGCTTTTGCGTAATTATGGCCAGATAATTTAGATTTATTCAAGTGAATATTATTATTCCATATCTACAACCTTTTAGACTTGAGTTCTAGGCTGAAATATGCTGAAGATAAAGGCAATACAGGGTCAAGTCGGGCTATATTTATCACTTTGACTGTTGTGGAACCTTAGTATTGCCTTACACTGAGTCATCAGAATAAGGGTGCTAGACCATGGAGAAGGCATACTGTGTGCGTATGTGTGTTGCAATGGACCCTACAGTTTTCTCTTTCTCTGCTTTATAACAGTTGCCCCAATTTCTAGTGGCACCCCGAGGATATCACGCTCTAACAGCATAGGCCCCCCCAGTGACTCAGCCTGCGATCTCTATGGATCCTCCCCCCTGGGCAGCAGTATGTCCCTGGCTGACCGACCAAAAAGCATGATGCGGTCTGGGTCTTTCCGTGAACCGGGGGATGATGGTGAGCCTGCCTCCCTGCAGGGGAGTCTCCCAACATACTGCCTGCAATCTGTTGACCAAAATGTCAGAAAGGCATTTATTTTTAAGTACAAGACAAGTGCAGAGGTGTCCTTGAAGCAGTATTTTAGTTTAACAGTGAGTTATTTAAGGATTTAAAGCCACTATCTGTGCTCAAGACATAAACAAAACAAGACACAGATCGTTTAAAACTTGGTTTCAGATAATTGACAAGACCTACACTACCACTAACATGAAATTCTTAGTGTATTTCTGTGCCATAGATGTTTTTTTTTGTTTGTTTGTTTGTGCTGTTTATTTTGTTTACATCAGTACTGTTCTCACATACATTACAATTGTTATTTTTTTATGAATGAATTCACATTCTTAAAATCGTCACAGAATAATGATATGTACAGTACTTTTGAGATGTTTGATTTATGAATTGTCAGTCATAAAATCTAAATGCTTGTCATTTATTTTTGACAGGGCATGTAGAAATAGATAATTTATTAATTGCAGCATTTATTAATTACAGCATTTCTTAAAAGCCTTGATATATTATTAATACTCAAAACATTTCTTGACTGAAACTCATATAAAACTTATATTTATATTAACTCTTATCTCTCACCATTCCTGTTTCAGTGCATGGCTCTGTTTTGTCCTTGGCATCCAATGCTTCTTCCAACTATTCCGCGGTAAGTAGATGTAGCCATTTAACGTACAGCAAGACATTTTTTAGATAGTGTTACTTTTGTTACTGCTTTACATACACTTTTGTTTGTATAAACCCTTCTACAGCATAGAATAATGTCAAATTTCTACCTCCATACTAAAGCAAGCAAACTATTGCATAACTGGATAAGCCAGATAGTTTATCACACTGAATCTCAGAGAAGTTGTCCTGGGAAACTGTTTGGAAAAAGGCACGCACTTTCAAAATATGTGATTCTTGCTGTTTTTGTCAGGCAAATATGTGCATAAAAGATACATTCATCGTTGTTTTTGAATAGACAGTCATTTCTCTGAGTATTAAGCCTGCCAGGGTGGATTTGAATGTTAACTTGTCATCTTATGATCTATTGACCTTCTGAGAATCCTTGTAAACTGCCTTAATTATAACGACTGACTTTTTTGACATGGAAAAGAGCCTGTATTGTATGAAAAGTTAACTCCTCTCCAGTTGATTGGAAATCCCTTCATTGCCTGGCAATATATGCTATGGATATTCTATTTTAAGTCTATTATTTATGAAAACAGGCTTCGAGTTCCTCTAAACTGTTACTGTTAGTACTTTTCACAACTTCCCCTCTAAAGTTAATCCTCTACCCTATCCTTCTTGCTTTTACCATGCATCCTTAAGAATGAGGAGAGGATACAAGGGGAGGTAAGGCCAACGTGCCAAAAGTCTTCAAATCTCATATCACATCTTGCCTTTCCTCTGCATCCACTGTCCATCATTTCCTGTTGAAATGGGCCCAGTCTTCAGATGCTGTTATCTGTCCAGGAAGTCTGTGGCCATGACTCTTTATCGAAGGAGCTCATAACTCAGTTCATTTTGTTTTATCTTTAATATTCTGCGTTCTTTAGCACCAACACCTAACTTTTAATAAAGATTGTCATAAAAGACATCATGTAATTCTCAGTGCATGAGAGAAATGTCTTTCATCCCATTTCTGTTGGTTTGCAGTGTATTTACTTGGTTTCCTTTGTGGAGCCATAACCTTCATTTTTTTGTTGTTTTCACATTCTTTCAGATAACCAGTCAAACCAATGCATTTAACACATTCCATTTCGTCATTCTCACAACAAATCAGCTTTTTGTGCAACGTACTGTATAATACCATGTCCATACTTCGCAGACTTGATTTGCAATTTGTTTGCAGCAAATTCGCAAGTTGAGGCGAGAACTTGAGTCCTCCCAGGAGAAGGTTGCCAACTTGACAATGCAGCTTTCTGCTAATGTATGTATGATTTTTTTTATTTTTTCATTTCCATATGTTCTCTTTGTTACTGTATAGATAAACTTTATGGCACTTAACTAAATAAAAATTAGCTGACGCTGGATATTGATGCATAACTCTGGCCTCTGCCTATTGTATACAAAAGAAAGGACTGCCCAGTCATAAAATGCAATTTCAGATATACCGCCCTACTAACACTCAAGCACCATACCATATTTCTAACTCTCTTCCTGTAACTCACATATACACACACTTGTTAAAACCTCCACACATACTGTGCTGTGTATAACCTTAAACTTAACTGTTGGCTCATAACTCTTTCTTTCTATCAGCTTTGCCTACAACTTTCCCCTCCCTGTTTGTTCTCATTATGCAGCTTGTGATGCTTGAATCTGGACGTTTTACTGACACAGACACTAACTAAGCAACACAGGTCCTGATCCCATAGATAACCAGTCTTCTTTTGCACCTTTACTTTCTGGCTTTACTATCAGCTGACCTGGGTGTTCTGGACATGTGACGTGATTATATGACGCCCAGCTCTTTGTTGTCATTAGAAGTTTTTTCCCACGCCTAACACTATTGTCCTCTCTTTTACACTCTTGGCTGTATTGACTGCTGGAATCACTGCTGCCCCCCCTGCCTGCCTCCCCCTGACCCACACCTCTGGATGTCTGGTGTAGCAGCTAGGCCAGGTTTGTTAGAGCGTTACTTCCAGAGCAGCATGTGTTGCTCTCTCACGATGCTTAGTGGATCACAAGTGATGATCATCTCATCTTCTGTGTTGGGCTTATGCTATGGTGTGTCATGGCCAATCCTTCCAATTTGAAGCATGTTGACTGGAGCTCAGACTACAAATTTCTTTTCATCATAGACAATTCCTGGCTTATTGTAAATGGTTGAAGAATTATCAAAACATGCCTATTCATTTCTTGCCAGTTGATTCGTTTCTGACTAGTTTAGATATGCTGGTTTGGTTGCTATACATACTCACTTTTGCAATACATATTATAGACATAGACATATAGACAAATGCAATAATAAAAAACAATAAAAACAGGTAATTTAACACTGTGGTTACAACACCCTAAAAAGCTTGTTCTTGGGAAGATAATTCAAGCACAGTCAAATAGTATCTAATCTTATAATATTTTATTTTATTTTATTTTATTTTTAGATAGACGTGAGTCATAATATAAAGTAACAAGCAAAAGGAAGGTTGACCTGCACAATGGGATATCACACCTGGGTGATCTCCTACTCCAACTAGTACTAATCACTTGTCAGCAGTAATGCTTTAAGCGCCTGAAGGTCAAACATGCTACATGAGGTTGATGAGGTTTGTCTCACCACAATTACTCCAAAGTCCTCTTTCATCTCTGACATCATCCACAGCTGTCCACTATCCCATCCCCTCTCCTCTCCTAGCAGATGGAGAAAGCCATGTGTTTGACGTGCAGTGTGTGTGTGAGGCTGCAGACCAATTTGATTCAGCCGGTGACTCATACCTGTCTGCTCTCTCACCCTCTCCAACACACACTCTCTGTCTCTTTGTGACTTTTTAACACTACGTCTCTCTCTTACAGGCTAATCTGGTAGCAGCATTTGAGCAGAGTCTGGCGCTGATGACAGCACGCCTGCAGACACTGTCAGTCTCCTCAGAGCAAAAGGTAACATCACGATGCTTAAAATACAATACTACCCCTGAAATGTGTCACTGTTTTTATTTAATTACATAAATGTAAAATAAAATTCTTAAATAAAAACTGAAACTGTATTATTACATAATCACCAATGCAAGATGACTTCTATTGGATTTGTCAGTGTATAGACACTGTCAACTGACATAGTTGTTCTGGAAATGAGATGTGGGTCAAAGGTTTGCATGGTGGGATTTCCATGTTGTCATCAGCTGCTCAACACAACCTGACATCCTCTGTGTAAGCTAATAGCAATTCCACCATCCTCGGCTCAGAAGAATCTTGGTTTAGTTACCAGCCTGTCTGCTAACAAGGACACATATGGATGTTTCCCTTCTTCAGGACTCTGAGCTCACTGAACTGAAAGACACCATCGAGATTCTTAAGGTCAAAAACACAGAAGCCCAGGAAATTATCCACGGGGCTCTCAGTAATCCAGACATCACACCTAAAGGTACAGAATGTGCAGAGAGTATACAATGTGATTAGGACTCCCAAAATACATCCCACTCAATATTCAACTTGTTCTGTTTCCTTCTGACATTCAGAGCTGCTGATCAATCGCCAGAACTCATCAGAAAGCATCTCCAGTCTGACGAGCACCACCAGCCACTCAAGTATGGGAAGTCTTAAGGAGCAGGAGGCCAAGAAGAAGAAAAAGAAGAGCTGGGTGAGGAAATGGGGGAGAGTGATGACAATGATTTAAACTAAAGAGGCATGTGACTTGCTGTATGACTTAATTAGTTTGGAAGAAGTTTGAAATGTACAACATTAGGACATAACAGTAACAAATAAATGTTCGCAATTAGGAAATACTATAAAGTGTGATAGACATGTTTTATCCAAAATGTTAAAGGGTCAGCTTCAATGTGACACCATTGTGTGTTATTATTATTATTATTTTTTATTTTTTAATTCCTTCAAAAATATTTGTTCAAAGTCTTTACTACATACACTGTAGAAGTCTGGACAGACATAAATGTGTGCTGCAACTTGCCTAGTTGGTAAAGGCTATCGACCACAAGGTGGCAATTGTGTTTTTTAAGTCGCACACAATCATCATACAATATGGGCCATGAAATGGTGGTATACTCTTAAATCTTTGCTTTAACAATCGCATAAAGGTTTGAAAAGATAAAAATTCAAAGATATAGATGAACTGTAAATGTTATACTGGGCCAGAGTGTCCGCTGGTTGTGTTTTTTTTTTTGTAAGTTTTTGTTGAATTTAATCTGAAAAAAGTCAGTTGCTTGTCCTACTTTATACCTCTGCATGTAAGTGTGTGTGTGTGTGTGTGTGTGATTCTCCTCCTATCTTGTTCCACATCTGTTAATAAGTATGACTCTGGTCTCTTCCTCATGCTGCCCTGCTTTTTATTTTAGGTCTTTGAGGTGAGTGATGTTGCTACAGTAAATAAAACCTAAACCCCTTCAGCTCTCTTCAGCCTGCATGCAGTTCATGAGTCATACTTGTGAAATGTTTGGAAGCAGTCTGTCATCCATGTTTGTTTGTTTGTTTGTTTAAACTGACTAAATCACTGTGAACCATGCTGATTTGTATATTTATGTGATGTTATAATATCACTAACCCTCCATCTGACCATGCCATTTCGTTGTACAATGTCTAATGACAAAATAAAGCACTTTACTTTAATCCATATGTATCGGTAAGACTCTACAGAGGAACCTATAGATATAATCCTGAACATTGGAGAAAGCTGTGAGGATTTTGGATATTCATTTCTATCACTCTATATAAAAAAAGGGAATGGTGTCAACAGCCAAAAACACTAAATTGATAGTTTTCAAACCAACTTCTTATTGATTCTTGGGTTCTTATTTTCTTTCTCAACAGTTAAGAAGCTCCTTCAACAAGGCTTTTAGTAAGAAGGGCTCCAAGCCAACAGGGCCGTATGCTGACATTGAGGAGATTGCCACACCAGAATCCTCAGCACCTTCCTCCCCCAAGGTGCATCATGATGGCAGTAACCCTACATCGTCAATGAAATCTGCCACCTCTGCATCATCATCTGGGTAAATCTCTCTGCACAGTGATGTTCAAGACACAACCTTTAGTCATATATTAATATTAATATTACACTGTAATGAGTATAAATTGGATATCACTGACAAAAACTGTTGAGAAAATAAATTTTTACAAAACCATGATGTATATAAGCACATTATTCTACCTGTTAGATTTTTTCCTGAGTCATCTTTATCTGAAATGGTCCATAATTTAGATTTTTTTCTTTCATTCAACTGATCCTTCCTGTGCTTCTGTTACTTTGTCTCATTGAATTGAATGTCTACAGACTGTGTGAAGGGGGTGAGGAGGAGGATGATAAAGTTGTAACTGAATTGCGTTCGGAGCTGTGGGAGAAGGAGCGTAAACTGACAGACATCCGCCTGGAGGCTCTAAGCTCTGCCCATCAGCTGGAGCAGCTGCAGGAGGCCATGAACAACATGCAGGTATGTGTAACATACTCCATTTTAACATTTTTTTATGAACATGAACAGCCCTAAATATTGGGAGGTTTGCCTTGTAATGTAACTGATTCTCCAGTTTGATTAGATGAATGGATGTTGGATTTTGTCCTGTCCAGTTTCCCTCTTGTATTTTGTAAAAAAGTGAAACAAACTATTTTTACCTACACTATTACAAAAAAAATTTTTCAGCTCACACCCACAAAACTCTGCAGCACAGTATTATTTTGTAAAGAACACTTTGATTAGTGAACAGTGCAGTGACACTTACAATTTGGTTTATAGAGGACAGTGGAGAACCTGAAGGCTGAGAATGACCAGCTGAAGACAGGTAGTCTGTCTCCCTGTCCATCTCCCGGACCCTCAAGCTCTGTTTCCCAGTCCTCAGGTCTCACTGCTCTGGGAAGTTCATCGCCTCGACAGTCAGTAGCCATGCAAATGCCCAAAAGCTACAGCAGAGGGCTGAGTGAAGGGACCAGCTCAGGTACAGTTCACTGTCTGACGTGTTGAGAATGGAATAGTGTGGTGGACAAGTAGGCATAGCACTGAGATAAAAAAAAAAAAAAAGGTATTCACAAACACAGAACTATATAAGTAGTTAATTGTAAACATCATGTGTGTTCTCGCACTTTTGTTTATTTAATTTAATTCATTTTGCACATACACGTATCACTACAAAGCAAATGTAATGTAGTGTATCTTAATTTCTTCTATCCAAAATCATCCTTTTTACACAGGTACTGCTTTTATTTTGAAGGTCAGACATATATACATGACTGACTGTGACACCAGTTTCTTTAATATATAATAGTAAAATCTAATCAGGAGCAAATGACCACTACTTGGTGGTACCATGACAGATGCTACATAAACCATTTTCTCTTTCTCTTCTCTTTTTATTTACTCCTCAGCAGACGTCCACTCTGCAGATTCTCTCAGCCTTTCCTCACAGAGAGATGATCACCGTGTTAGGGTGGTGGTTTGTGTGGCAGATTTACACGTTTTCAAAGATGTAAGAATACGTTTTTTTGTCAATAATGTTTTCTAAACAGTCCTCTTCTTAAATTATTTGTATCTCCTATTAACTCCTATTAACCCTTTGTATCAGCAGGAGGTTAAGCACCAGGACTTCTTTGTTGGCACTGTCAGGGTGAATGGCAGGATGGACTGGGTCATGCTGGATTCAGCAGTCAGTCAGGCTTTCAAGGTGAAATGCCTCCTTCTGACAACTTGATTCACTGTGGCTTGTTCAAGACCTGAATGTACAGTTTGCATGAACACACATTTGAGATCCAGCTGTCATATTAAATATAGCATCTTAATCCTTGAAAGAGTTCATCTGTGGCTCTGTGATGAAAACTTGGACCCAGAAATTATATTTACGTTCCCAATGAACTTTTAGCTTTATTGAAGTGGACATTATAAATCACTGTCAGTTATTGTTAGTTGAGAAATGTGATTCGGTCTGGAGTATATATGCTAAGCTAGCTGTGGAACCTCATTGAAAGCCTTTTTCTTTGTTCTTGTAGCATATTTTTTCTCTGTACCAGATTTACATTAGGTCATTTTACTCAGTTCTTTCAGTGATTTTGTTTCTTTTTTTTGTGCCAGGTGTACATAGCCAAGGTGGACCCCACCTCCAGTCTGGGCTTGTCTACAGACTCCATCTACAGTTACAGTATGGGTCACATCAAGAGGGTGCTGGGAGGAGAAGCTCCTGAGACTCAACCTTCTCGCTGCATGTCCCGAGGCCCCAGCAGCATCACTGTGTCTCTGAAAGGTCAACAAAGAAACTTTTTAACTTTAAGATTTTAGTTTGTCACAGATATAAAGGTCAGATTCTTTCAGGGCTTAAGGGTAGAAGTCAGAAGAAGAGTATTGAGATGACATTATGATCTCATTAAAATAAAAACGTATAAGCTGCATTTATAGCTTACATTGTTTTGGTTTGTAACTATGTGGAGCCCATCAGTGAGTTTAAACTGGAGCTGTGACCGTAGAGAAGAGTCGAGGTCCTGATTTGTTAGTCAACCCTTCTGCACCTTTGCATGTAGGAATTCATGGAGCGAAGTGCTCGGAAAGCTGGGAAAGCAGCGGCAGCTCAGACGGGGCTCTGAGAAACTTGATCTCAGTGCAGTTAGGGCCAGCTGGTCAACCAGCCTCAGACACATGGGCCCCATAGATGTTAAGGCACACTAGACTTGTACAGGCTGGGGGTTGGGAGCTGCATATATTTCCTACACTTGATGCGAAGCTATTTTCAGAGCGAAATGCTTGAGCTCAATGTTGCTTATGAAGGACGTTTGAGGTGGCAAATCTGTCTTCACAACATCATCTTACTCGAGCCCTTCCCGTTTGTACTGTAAATTCTTTATGGCCTAGATATAAACACAGTTCTTATCAAGCACTTAAATACCGGGTGTCAAACTGCACTTTATCGCCAACTCTAATTTTGTCCGGATAATTAGCAGGTGGTCATCTACTTCGTGGTTTGTTACAGCAGATCATCATACAGGTCATCCTCTCTTTCCCCTCACTATTCTCAGGTTTGAAGGAAAAGTGTGTGGACAGCCTGGTATTTGAAACTCTCATTCCCAAACCCATGATGCAACACTACATCAGTCTTCTACTCAAACACCGCCGTCTCATCCTGTCTGGACCAAGCGGGACGGGTAAGTCCTACCTCGCTTCCCGGCTGGCTGAGTACCTGGTGGACCGCAGCGCCCGCGAAGTCACAGATGGCATTGTGGTCACTTTCAACATGCACCGCCAGTCATGCAAGGTAACAGAAACTGATGTTCTATTACGAGCCATACTATACTGAGTTTGTCTGGTCTATCATGATCTATCAGTTTCCTTTAATCATCTCTCTGTCTCTTACTCCCTTTCTCCTCAGGATCTGCAGCTTTATCTTTCTAACTTGGCTAATCAAATAGATCGGGAAACCAGTACATCAGAAGTACCACTGGTAGTTATTCTGGACGATATTCATGATATGCCTTCCATCAGTGAACTTGTCAACGGTGCTCTGACCTGCAAATATCATAAATGGTAAATTCCCCACTGAAAGACGAGCTGCAAAAATAATTCTGTAAGAGTTTAATGGAACCTAAACTATATCATATTGTTTCTCCGTGTAGTCCTTACATTATTGGAACAAGCAATCAGCCAGTGAAGATGACAGCAAACCACGGCCTACATCTCAGCTTCAGGTTGGTTATACATTAAGTAACTGTCATAGCAGCGATATCTAACAATATTTTGTTAAACCACTAATGATGAGACATGTTTTCTTTATATTAACTGAATAATACTGTCAAAACAATAAAGGGATAGAAGTGTAGTCATAGCCTTGTGAAACTGAAAACTGAAGTATTAATAGTTTTAACCAGTCAGTCTCTATTACTTCAATATAATCTATTAACATATGAATCTAATGTTGTCACGGATAAAAGGGCTAACAATTTGCTGTAATTAATCCATTATGTGGCTAAAAGACTAGCCCAATGATGTTTGGCTGTCCAGTGCTCTGACTTTTTCCACTTTCTTTGCTTTGTCTCAGAATGGTGACCTTCTCCAACAATGTGGAGCCTGCCAATGGCTTCCTCGTGCGATATCTGCACAGGAAGTTGATGGAGTCAGAAGATGAGAGGAGCTTGACCAATGAGGACCTCGTCAGGGTGTTAGACTGGGTTCCTAAACTGTGGTATCATTTGCACACCTTCCTGGAGAAGCACAGCACATCGGACTTCCTCATTGGTATGAAACATTCAGGTCAGAGCATTCTGTAACTTCATGGGGTTTTTCCTCAGTCCTCACTGTTCTTCTTTCTCCTCACGTTTGCTCTTCAGGCCCTTGCTTTTTCCTGTCCTGTCCGGTCACAGTGGATGAGTTTCGATCATGGTTCATCGACCTTTGGAATCACTCTATTATTCCATATCTGCAGGAGGGGGCCAAGGATGGTATCAAGGTGAGATACCACATGCAACTGTAACTAGTGGTTAAGAAGTAATTAAGCTTTGATCATCAGAGCAGAAAAACAACACCAGTAACTCTACCCTTCATTTCCATTGTACTTTGGCAGTTGTTATTTTGAGCTTGCAGTCTCTGCAATGTACAATGACGCAGCTGAAACAAAGGGCAGTGAACAGACTGAACAAAAGTTGAATAATTCAACCACAAGGCTCCTCGTTGATTAAAAACCTCTGATTCTCAGTTTTCATTTTGATTTGTCTCAGTAATCGCATCCCTTTCTCAGGAAATATTATCCTCTAATGACTTTGCTGGTATGCTGTGACTCCTCAGGTCCATGGGCAGAAGGCAGTATGGGAGGACCCAGTAGAGTGGGTGAGGGGCACCTTGCCTTGGCCGTCTGCCCAGCAGGACCAGGCCAAATTGTTCCACCTCCCTGCTCCCAGCATCGGCTCCGGTAGCCCCTGTCAGCCGAGCGAGGAGAGGCCTCACAAGGAGACTCCACCCAGCTCCATGGAATCTGATCCTCTGGTAAGAGAAACTACATCAAGATATTTTCTAATCTATTGAGTGAATCTTTAATGTCTGTAAAAGTTCTGATTTCTCAGCTCTCTCTTCTTTATTGCAGATGGCAATGCTTTTGAAACTTCAAGAGGCTGCCAATTACATTGAGTCACCAGACAAGGAAGACCCTAGCCTGCCTAAACTTTGAACACAGAGCTTACACTTACAAAATAGCACTTCAATTTTTTGTTTGCATTATTGACGCAGTGCACATTCGGGAACAAATGGACCCTCAGAAATGGTGGTAGGGTGATTTGAAACGGTCATTCCTGCAGTAGGAGGTTAAAAGTTTTACCCATGAACTCAAAATCATTCTAACGCATACAGTATTTTCACAAGTATTGAATGAAAAGCTATAATCTGTTACTGAACTATATATTTAACAATCACTTCGCACCTTTCTGATCCTTTTGGTACCACGTTAGCCCTCAGTACTCCAAGATCGGTGCTAACAGATCACTATGAAATCAGGGGATTTCTGCAACAACACACGCTGTCCATCCTGTTTTGTGCTCTTGGGATATCTAGTGTTTGTCAGACGGCGCTATTCTCAGTCAGTGTGGAAAAGAGTATGACAGCATGACAGATGCTATTGTTTACCGCAAAGTTCTTTGGTACATATCTACTGTATAAGTCTCTGAAAGGCCAAATCTTATACTTATGCAATCCTGAACTTTACAACCCGAGCAGGTGAAACAAATAATATATGCCTTAAAAGCCAAGACTTCAATGTCACCTCAACTTAAACAGAACATACTGGTGCTTTCATCTTCATCTTCAAACAGTTTCTTACGCTCTTTATATTATTTATCTCAATTAGTCATGGTTATTTTTCAGAAACAAAAATTGCTGTAGCATCAGTTTTTCAACATACACATTCATATGTATTTACTTCTTAATTATCATTTTCATGGTTTATAAGCTAGAGAAACTAAACCTGCTGTCATACTCTTTTGCATAAAACAAAAGGTGTTTATCAGTTACGTGACTTAATCTCTTTGGCGCTGCATGCACTTTTTCCAAGCACTTAATTAATTTTTTTCACACTGCTTTATGTCAAACAAGTAGTGTCACCAATGTTGCCATATATATCAGGTATTAGATGAACAGGGATAATATAACATAACAAACATCCTCTGATGAAAACAGACAGAGCAAACACTATTTGAATCAGATTTTTCTTTTTTTTTTTTTCGTAAAGTTTATTTAGGAAAAGGCGTGTTTGCTTCAAATCTTTCTCCCGACATTCAAAGTAGTTACTGTGTATATTATGTACATGCAGTCAGGCTACACTGCGGTTATTTTATCTACATTAGTCGGTGCAAATATCTAATACTGAACCAAATACTGTACTTTAATCATGCATATTGACTGTCAAGTTAGGGGTTTAAGTTCAACTTTGAATGTATAGAAAATACTTATAAAAAAATTTTAAAAAACACCTTATAACAATATGAATCATCTAGTAGGTGCTTTTAAGGGAAGCCTTATCACTGTTCCACTGCAGCACACTTAACAATAGCTGAGCAGAGTGACTTTAAAGCTACCTATGCCCATTTCATTTGCAACAGTTCATGCATTTCACAAAATTAGCAATCTCTCGTCCTCATGCTTGTTATCATCATTTAGGCGCGTATGGTGCTCTTTAAAAAAAAAAAAAGTCCCAAACTGTTTTAGTGCTAAATAAAGTAAACATGTAGACGTTCGGCGTAGGTTAGCAAAGAGTTTTGTGTCATTTCTGTCAAAACCCTAAAGAATTTTGAAATAGACTTTGACCGTAAATTCTGATACTTTGTAGGAGGTGTTGAAGACAGTGAAGTCATGTAAGACGTTGTATGGTGTGAACCCATGTTGGTATCGTACAGTATTCATGTTTGAGAACATTTTGGGTACACGACACAGAAACACATTATGGAGAGCACATATTCCAAGGAAAGAGTTAAAAGTAAAAGTTTTAAAAACTTTATAATATACTTTGTAGATTTTTTGTAAAGCAGAGAGTAAATGACAGATGAATTATATGGTTGTGTAAGTGGTGTTGAAATAATTCACCATCCCAGACTGTGTCATTGTTTCAGCGCTCGGACTAAACTTCACATGAAGCAGATCCTATAAATGAATGTCGGACCACTTTAATGACAGCTTAACAAGAAAGTTTAACATTTTAAATAGTTTCTGAGCTGCTTCTTGCTTTGGTATTGCACTGTTTGCTTAAGGCTGTTAACCAATTCTCAAGCTAATCTGCAGCTCTGACTGGTCACCTGCAAACTGAAAAATGAATGAATTTAAGACATCGAAGAGCAAAAAAGATGTCAACTCGCTAGTGACTGGTGTCATATACTGAGAATAACTTCCATTACTGTAAATATTTCAGGTATTACCGGCCACACTCTGATCTGTTACTGCAGGTTAACTAAAGCCATCTGCTCCATCTCCTCATCTCATTCACTGGTTGTTGTGCCTGTTGCTCTGTAGTAGCTGTGATTTGTGTTTGCTTACTAGCGTTTCAGGACTATGCAGCAACTTCTACTGGTGTTGGCAATCAGCAAAAGCAGTGTGTTATGGTCTGTCTTTTAGATCTTAATTTGGACCAGACTGCACCGTGAGGTAAAAGTGGAAGCTTGTTTCTGCGGGTGATACTGAGCCTTAAAGAGAGGAGGATTTGTTTGGTGTGGCATTTAAGACAGGGTTCGTAATGTAGGTAAAGAAATTCAGCAGTTTGGCGTGTGTTGTCCTCGCGAAAGGCAACAGAAGTCACCAGACTTGTCAATGGTCGAATGACGATAAACAAAAGATTAAAAATCAAACCATTAGCCTGAAATAGTTGGCAGGAATCAGCACTTCACTGTTTGCCTAAATAGAATAAAAGCAGATAAATCTGACATCTTAGGCCAATACAGGTTGCTGAATAGTCATATTTTTGCAAAGCTTCTTGTGGACAAAACTAAGATTAAAAAAAAAATGTCATGCTATATCTAATGTTGCTGATGTGCAAATGTTAAGGGTTTCTAAGTGTTGTAAATGCATGTAAACTTGCTGTGTGATGAGAAAAAAAAAAAAAGGTTAGCATTAATGTATTGTTTAGAAAGCCCATTCTAGATAATGTTTTCCTTTTTAATATTCAAGATATTTGATATTTCTTTTCTTTTTTTTCTAAAGAATCCTTTGTAAAACTTAATTTCTCTATTTTGTACAGAACATCATTGTAAAGACTGTAAATAGGTCGGCATTCTGGATGCGGCAACAATCACTGAGGAGGGAAAACAAAACATCCTTGAGAGGAAGGTATATTTCTTCAGAGTTGGGTCCAGTTCATGGATAAGGCATGCTTCTGAAGGCTTTCATCCACTTATCACTATTTGTTGGAATTAATAAAATACATGTTATATTTACTCTGTTGCCTTTTGTGTCCCATCTTAGACAGTGTTGATCTTTTTCTAGTTCTAGCACTTCAGATCATTTGAATCATATGCAAGACATGTTATAAAAGTGATATGAGTCTTATCAAATTGATAATGTGGTTACTTTATAGTGGAAAAACAAAGTACTAAATGGGATAAAGAAAAAAAAATAAATTCCACATGCTTCTATTTTACTGACCCCCTGGTGCAATGGAACAGTTAATTATGTTCAGTGACTGTTAATGAGTGATACAAACAGACATGGTGGTCTGAGTCATGCATGGTGCTCAGTATCTGTTACACGCAATTCATTAGGGGGCGGTGTCAGAACCTGCTGAGCCTTATATAAGCCTGCCACCCCCGCAGGAATGATGGCATCGGATACAGTTTGAAGGACTTAACCCGTTGGGAATTAGCTGCAACCTCCACCATGCCGTCCAAGCCTGCCCCAATCAAGAAGGCGGCTAAGAAAGAACCAGCCAAGAAAGAGGAGGAGAAGGCTCCAGAGAAGGCTCCAGAGCCGGCGCCTGAACCCGCCCCAGAGCCCGCTCCTGCAGAGGCCGCTCCTGCAGAGGCCGCACCCGTTGAAGTCGCCCCGGAGGCAGCTCCCGCTGAGGGCGAAGCAGCCCCCGCCGAGGGAGAAGCCGCCCCGCCAGCCGAGGAGCCCAAACCCCCAACTCCTCCACCCGCGGATGGTAATGCACCGTGCGCATCCGGCGTGTGAACCACGACTTACCCTCGATTTTACCGCATACAGATCACATTCATTTCTTTTCTCGACGGATGAGCCTTGAAAAAGTTGGTTAACTTTTCAGTTAAAACCAAAGTTGTTGGTTCAACTCATGGTAAGCACGCGCTAGACTTTACGCAGGTGCGCCTGTGCGCACCAGGTGTGAAGGTGCCGTGGTTTACTGGTAAGGAGTTGGAGACGCTGATATCAATCAAACGGCTTCGTGTGATCACTTCTGATCAGTTTGTGAAGGCCCCACATAACGCATTATATTAACAGTAACAACACCAAATATCTAAAAGCTTTAGAAAAAAAACTTCACTGCTATGCTTACACTACAAACTGATGTATAACCCACACTAGCATCTGTTTCATGGCAAAAAAAAAATGCCTATATATAATTCCTAATGTTTAACTTTGACCTGACCTAACATCCACATCAGCTGTTCCCACTGATGAACCTACTGATGGTATAGCCTGAGAGGAGTCTCCCTATTACTCTCTAACTCAACTACTCACTTTAACTTCTTTTTAAACTTTTAAAAAGTGTTCTGTATCAGCCAATCACTTTTAAACTCTGATATCAGCCACTGTAGAGGAATCAGCAGCTGCTGATGGTAAAACTTGAGCTAGGACACTTGTCGAATATGTATGACTATAATTAAAATTTGAACCTTTGACCTTTTGGGAAAGCTAACAGCACGGCCTTACTTCTCTTTAGCACTTTCTACAGTCTGCATATTCTAATATTAGAACAACAACAACAACAATCTGCCTGATGCACTAATTATTAATATCTAACATTCATGAATTAATAGCTGCTGCTTCAGCTGCAGGGGAAGCTGCGCTCCATGCAGACTCTGAAGCACCTGCTGATAGTAAACCAGCCTGCAAATAGAACATGTTCCTGTTCACTTCTCTCTCTTCAATAACCAAGATGAGTTTGTCATTTGACACTAATTGGATAAAAAATCCCCAGTGTAATGGCATTATAAATCCTTTGACCCCCCCACCCCTCCAAAGAGACAGAGAGCTGTGAGGTACATAACTGGATTATATTTGATGCTGTCGCTCTGCTCATTATTTGCTGCCAACAATAACGCAAATGCCTATTTAACATCAGCTGAAGCTGCTGAGGCGCCTGAACCAGAAGAGCCTAAAGCACCTACACCTCCACCCAAAGGTAACCTTTACAAAGAAAACTTGATCTCAAAGTGACATGAATCTCCTTTCATTACTTGTCCTCTTTTGGCTACAGTGTTAAAATACGGAATCACCTCATCTGGACTTGCACTTTGATCGTTTTATGCATTTATGCAAATGTCCATTGAATCACTTAAATTTTTTCACTGCACCTGCAGAGCCCACAAGCGCTCCCCTGGATCTGTTTATTGAGGACAAGAATGACACTTCAGTCACTATCATCTGGAGCCAGCCAGAGACCATCGGAATATCCGGTCTGGACGGATACACCATTGAAGTCTGCAAGGATGGAAGTAAGTCCTGCTGTGCTTCGCACCAGGTGCAACATGTATTGGCATGTGTTCAAAAGGGGTCAGATAGTGGTATTAATACACCATGACAAAAATGCCGGCTGCCCTTTTGAATTACTTTTGAAAGCTTTCATTTCAGTGTCTAATTTTAGGTCTTTATATGAGCAACTGGCATTATATCTCTGTTTGAAACACAATGTGGAAA
This sequence comes from Chelon labrosus, assembly GCF_963514085.1. Taxonomy (NCBI): domain Eukaryota; kingdom Metazoa; phylum Chordata; class Actinopteri; order Mugiliformes; family Mugilidae; genus Chelon; species Chelon labrosus. Next base: position 17,848,318 of record NC_140340.1, read on the forward strand.
TTATATCTAAATACACTGCGGAAAATGTTAAATTTCGATTTTAATGTGGGTCAGCCATATCAGTTGCAGCTGTCCCTGAAGTGTCAGTGGGAGAGTTATATCATTGCTACCTAACTTCTCCCTACAAGGCAAGAGGCATTTCAGGAGCTGCTGTGGTCGTGGCTGGAGGTCCTGCTTTTAGACTTACAGCGCTAAGCTAATATCAGCAGCAGTTCAGTGCAGGCTTGATTTAGCAAGCTGGCACGCAGCAATTTCATATCTAATACAGGATAATTGAGATTACTGCAAAACAAGCACCGTCTGTCATGATTTATTCTCATTGTCTGCGTGAATGAGATTAGTTCCACCCACTCTGCCTTCAGTTTGCATATTCTGCACACATTAATCACGACTTGGTAAACTCTCCGTCTTTATTGTGCGTAACTTTCCCACCCAGCTGAGGACTGGAAGGCCGTCAATGAGGATCTGCAGAAGTCCTGCCGCTATGTTATCAAGAACCAGACCACCGGTGACCGCCTGAAGATCCGCGTGGTGGCTTTGAACGCCGGCGGCCGCAGCCCCCCCGTCGCCCTGCCTGAGCCCGTCCTGGTGAAGGAGGTCGCTGGTAAGAAGTGTTTAGCAAAGACACCAAAGAAGAGCCATTCAAAGCACTGAGCATAAACATAGCGTGTGCACAGTTGCCCCACTGAAATTCATCACAGTGCCCAATTAGATCAATTTTATTGAGTGAAATTGTCACGGCAAAGACAGGAACAGACACATCAGATCGATCAGTAACACTAGAATCATACAAGACCATTTGCAGTTGCAGTTTTGAGTGATAACACAGAAAAAAAATAGGTGATTTGATATGTTAAATATTTCAAAATGAAAGGTATTCGATAATACATCAGCCATACATACATAAATACTAATAACAAAGTGTCCTGAGACACAAATGATGAGTCATTATTAGGCCGCTTTCTCTCTTTTATTGGTTAAATGAGTTTGTTACCTGAGGGCAGATCCATAAATCTGGGGCAGAGGAGAAACAACAAACGCACGATAATATTCCATGTAACATTATGTAAGTATGAGCTTAACCTATTTGTCAAGTATGCTAAAAGCAAATGTGTGACATATCATGTGTCACAGGTCTAGCCTTAAACTTGCCGAAAGGGGAGCTGTAAATAGCAGGAGTCACACAGAAACAGCTCGGCAATGTCTTCTCCTCAGCTGTCCCGTTGGCACATACCTGCAGCGTTAATTGTATAAAACTGCAGCCGTCTCTGTCGTTTCCACTTGGAGTTTAAACACTGATCCGCCCGGCCGCAGTGTGCTAATTACCCACCTGTTAAGTTGTAGGTTTTACTGATGGTGTAAACCTTACGGCGATAATCATAGACAGTATATCTAAAGTGCTTTGCTGTAAAATGATGATGGACCCTGTGGGCTTTAAAAGGAGAAGCCGCGTGACTTTGGCTCCCTCGCAAATCTTCTGTATGCGTAATGGAGAGTCCGACAGGGAGGGAAGGCAACTTGATCCCAACTGGACTGGCAGGATTTCAATATTAACGCCCACCGTCATGTTCACCATAGCTGGTGGTCCACATATAGAAGCAACTTATGAGTGGTTTCCGACAAAACCACCACAAAGCTCTGGAGAATATCTGGGATGTCCGCCGCTATTATCGCAGATTTTTCCTCGGAAGGTTTGGCATTCCTCCGTGATCCCTGACAGGATTCATGCCGGGGGGGGAGTGTCAGGCTCCTTTCTGCAAGATCGATGGTGTCAAGTAATCTGACTGCAAGCAGGTGGGGGGCAGAGGGGAGAGGGGAGAGAGGAGAGAGGGGGAGGTTGGTAAATTCCAAAGCGACCTGCCATCGAGTAGAGACGGGGGTGGATCCAAGTTCTCGGATGACGCCCGAATCTCGTGACGCGTCCAGAGATTCACTGTTTACTTTGAAACATGCTTAAGACTTTGCAGCGGGAATGTCCATTAATCCTGTCTGTACGAAGTGATAAGACGCTTAACATGCAGTCTATTTGTTGTAATAGGCAGATGCATTTCACCACATCTCACTCCCTTTCCCTTCACGGATCACTTGCTTTTCGGAGCCGTCCAACAGTTTCCGCGTCCTGCTTCATTCATCTGGGATTTTAATACATTCGGATGTAGGTGGGAGGGGGGGGCGGAGGAAACTGAATCTCCAAATCATGGAGACAGGTGATATACTAACTACAGTACGGCAGCTTTATTTAGAGTCCTGACAGATGTTGCTGTGCTACACTCAGCAGGTGGTGCTTCTCACCAAATCAGCTTTACAAATGAGCCCGAGCAAGACACTTCCGAGAGTGACTTTTGAATTTTTACTGGGATCTGTGGGTTATTTTGGGGCTTTTTATGATATAATGCTCATGAGGCATTCAGGGAAAACAGTAGGGGGGGTTTAAATTAGCCGGAAAGACACCATACTTCTTTCTGCTGGTTTTGAGTTTGACATTTCAGAAAGGACAGTAAACTAGGAAACAAAAAAGCGTTGTATGTTGCTGTCTAGTGAATGGAAAATACACAGATAACACTTTTCATTCATTCATTCATTTATCTTCTGTAAATGTTTGTCCTGTGGAGGGTCGCAGGGGGGCTAGAGCCTATCCCAGCTGTCATTGGGCGAGAGGTGGGGTACACCCTGGACAGGTCACACAGATACATACATACATATGCATTCACATGGAATCCAAACTGTCCTTCTTCTCACCGCTTCCTGTCTTCTTATGCATTGCGTCCCATTTTATTGATCGCTGTTATCATTACACACAAACTCCCCAACTTGTTTTTATTATCTGTTTCTCTGCTTGGACACATCACGCGAATGAACATAACCTACAATTGAAAGCTGCGCACCGCTGAGCAGAGAGGACACAGGACTTAAACTGATGGTTACTTTTACGACCCGTTAAAGATCGGAAACATCCCGATGATGCCAGTGAAAATTCCCTCTCTAAGAAGGATTGCATTGGCTCAGCTTGTACCTTAACGCTGAGATTTGTTGGGCTTATTTCTTTTTTTTTTTTTTCCTCCTCAGAGATCTTTGAATAGATCAGACAAATCCTCTTAAGGCCGTTTCAGTCATTCACTGATCAGCATAACAGAACCTGAAAGGAATATCTCAACAGACGGCATATAAATATGTATCACTGATCACTTTGTTTATTCTTTTCTCCCTAGACCGTCCTAAGGTCCGCTTGCCTCGTTTCCTCAGGCAGAGATACGTCGCTTACGTTGGAGACAAGATCAACCTGACCATCCCCTTCACAGTAAGCTAAATTCGGCATGTCGCGCTTCATTGACGATAAATAACGCATCACATTCACTTGCTGGTCCTTTTTTCTCTTAGGGCAAACCCAAACCTGTTGTCTCCTGGACAAAGAACGGGCAGCCCCTGGACACGAAGAGGGTGAACATCCGCAGCACAGACAGAGACAGCATCCTGTTCATCCGTACGTCTGAGAGAGACGACTCCGGCGTGTACGAGATGTGCGTGAAGGTGGATGACTTCGAGGACAGGGGCTCCCTCACCCTTCAGATTGTCGGTGAGCGAAAAGTTGATGCTGTGACGCAGTGACATTTAAAAGTGTGCCATCTGATACTCAGGCCCGGGCTTGTTCTCTCACAGAGCTGCCAGGGCCTCCTGCCAGCGTAAAGATCGTGGATACCTGGGGCTTCAATGTTGCTCTGGAGTGGACTCCACCGAAGGACAACGGAAACACAGAAATCACGGGTTACATGATCCAGAAGGCCGACAAAAAGACTGGAGTAAGTCCCTGGTATCGGAGAGTGGCTAGTTGTCAGGTCTTCATAAATCATTCTTGATGATTATTAACAGACGGATCCCCCCGATAAATGACTTTCTGTGAATCAGCTGTTCCACCGTGTCTTTGTTGTTGTGTGTGTTCACAGGACTGGTTCACTGTGTTGGAGCATTACCATAGACTGAATGCCACCATCTCTGACCTCATCATGGGCAACACCTACAAGTTCAGAGTGTTTTCTGAAAACAAGTGTGGAATTAGCGAGAGCGCTGCCGTTACGAAGGAGGAGGCCAAGATCCTGAAGACAGGTACACTTACTCTTTTAAACAATCAGGCAAAGAGGAAGAAGGCTGTACTGTATTTATTCATTCAGTAACCATGGGTGCACCGTCAGGACGGCCAAACCAAGTCACCAAGTCGCGTCCAGATGACTCCCTTTTGGAACATTTTGCACAGACAGCCACAAACCCCCTTAAAGGCCCAACAGAGCGTCAACAATACTCCCCCTTCTTTCTCCCCCATGATTTTGCTAGTTTGGGCCCCTGAAAACCTAGGATCGCCACTGGAATCATATTGCCTCGTTCATCCTTCCTTAAATTTTAAATGTTATTTCCAGGACCCTGCTATCATCTGATTGTAGGTGTTTCCTCAAGTAAAGAGATTTAAGTTTGAGCATGGGTATTTATGCTTTGGGAGCCGTAGAAAGAACTAAATAACCGACCACAGAAGCGTGACCTTTCAGAAAATCCCATCGAATCTCACCAACGAGCTGCTAACTCGCAGAATATCGGCAAAGGTGTGTTTGCTACCATCGTGTCTGTCTCTCCTCCTTTCCCCAGGCATTGAATACAAGCCCACTGAGTACAAGGAGCACGACTTCACCGAGGCGCCCAAGTTCACCACAGCTCTGAGCGACAGAGCCACCACAGTCGGCTACAGCACCAAGCTGCTCTGCTCCGTCAGGGGATTCCCTAAAGTACGGTGACATCTCTTGTATCTCAAACATCGCTTTGCACTGTTTGGTGCAAAACTGTATTAGGCAGAGAAAAAATGGTGGAAATAGACACATGCACATAAGTTGGATCCAGCTACCAAATCTCAAATTTTAACTGAATACACCACCAAGAATCATGTTTAGTCAGAACTTTAAACATAAAGAAGTTGGACTTATTGCTAAAACCTCATATACAGTCCTTGTTTTTGAAACCCTGAAACAGCAATATGCATTCAGTGTCAGATTAGCTTGTGGTGTAAACTGACCAGAGCTTCACATAGACTTCTTATTAGCAGCAGCAGCAGCTTATACATCTCTGTCAATGTGTTGGCTTTGAGCGGGCGATATAGAGGATCTTCACCTGCCCCTGTTAACCTGCTGTCCGAGCAGCTCACCTCCTCTTTGGGCTCATAATCCTTTGGGTCACTGACTCGCAGCATTAGTGGGCTTCATGAGATGGCTAGAAATGGTATTCTTCTTTTTTGAAGCAGGGGCGGTGGAGAAAAGGCCATGAAGGTGACAGGTCACCAGGGAAGTGGGGTCACATGAGTGAACATTCCCTGTGGGGCTCCTGCAGGCCCCCAACATGTCAATGTCATTAAAGCCGCCAACATACATACCTGAGATGTTCTGTGTGTCCACTTCAGTCAAAAAAGGGGCTTATTCTTGCCAAGTGGCGCAACTATAAATAGAAACACCGCGGCTTGTTTATTTGTCAGCTGCTCTTGACACCAAACTGTATTGTACAAATCTGTTTTTCCACAGCCCAAGGTTCAGTGGATGAAGAACCAGATGATTATCGGAGACGACCCCAAGTACAGGCAGATCTGCGTCCAGGGCATTTGCTCTCTGGAGATCCGAAAGCCCGGTAACTTTGACGGAGGCGTGTACTCCTGCAAAGCCAAGAACGATCACGGAGAAGCAACTGTCAGCTGCAAGCTGGAGGTCAAACGTAAGTGAAGGCCTTCGAGCTGAATCGAAGTTGGTTTGCTAAAAAAAAAAAAAAAAAAAAAGAATAACCTCTTTCTCTTAAACAGAGCCGGCAGTTGCAGATGCAGATAAGAAATAGGACAACATTCTCATCGTCACAGGTCAGAAATGATCGGGGTCTTATAGAGAGTGTGTGCTCTTTTTGAAAAGTATGTCATTAACTTTTATCAACTTTATAAAACTTTGTTTTATTAGTGGAGCGAGTTTGTCCTCGCAGTTGTAGTTGTAGATATTTTCGAACAATTAAACTGGATCTGTTGGAGAGGTTGATATATACGAGTCCTGAAGTGACACCTGCTTTCTCCCGTGGCTTACTTTTCCATACATGGAGAGCACTAAACTTGGAAAAGGTGGCCTCTGCCACTGGAAGGGTCCAAGCGGTAGCGCCCATAAATTAAATCTGTAATGGCTCCTCATGTGCTCAGCGAGGAGACTTAATCACATTTCCATGACTCAGCAGCAGCAGCAGCAGCAGCAGCAGCAGTGGCTTCCTTTAGGGCGCAGCATTTTATTTGTAGGTTGCTCTCTGATGCAGTTTAAGATTTTGGAGCTTTGATTTATGTAAAGAGGTGGTTTCTACTTCTAGTACTGGAGTCTTAACAAAAAAATAATAACATTCATGTCTGCAGAGTTGATTCTGAATTGTTTCTTGCAGCTGAAGTTCTGACTCCTTTTTAACACCTGTTGTTATTTGTTCATCTGTTCCAATCCCAAATTAGGAGCTAAAGGAATGAGGCCTTCGCAGCATACGGTGCGTAACACTTTTAGTGTTTCTAAAAACAGTCTTCCACAAAGAAAAAAAAAAAAAAAAAAAGATTTTAAATGATTTCTTTATCTCTACAGGAAGGTGCTGGATTCCTGCAAGAACATGTATATATGGCTGGTGACCACACTACCACGTAAAGGCTCGTAGTTTTAACATATGTTAGGAAGAACAGTTGTTATCACCGCTTTATGCCTACAACTGCATTAACAAGTCCTCATCCATGTCCACAATCAGCTTTTTTTCCCCAACAATTCATCTATGGTAACTAAATTATTACATAACCAAATAGTGTACGTCACTAGTTGTCAGGCTGGCGACAGTAGGTGTACATCAAAAACTGCAGCGTGAATTTACTGTTCCTCATAGGAGAACTACATGTAACATCTACGTGTTTATATCAATAAACTACTTAATTTCTGGTTTTGTTTTTTCAATACAGTGTCTTCTGTAAATTTCAGCCGCTGTCAAGATCGTGTAATGGCTTCTGTTTTGTGGAAAAGGTTGCCATTGTGCTTAATTCTCTTTCCCTTGTGCACAGTTGTACTGAGAAATAAATAAAACGAAGTAAGTAAAGCAGGGGCTGTCATGCAAGTAGTAAAGTTTATACCGATTTTATATATTTGAACAAGGCTTTGGAACACTTAATTTTATAAATCTGTAATTTCAGATTCATAGCAAGTTTGCATTTAAACATAGCCTTTCATTTCAAAGATAACACACTGTTTAAGAGATGTAAGTTTTTTGACGGGGCTGAGGGCAGTGGCGAGAGTTAATGTATGAGCAGACTGATCTTATTACTCACCACTACAGTCAGTTCCACCCAGCTGCTGAATGCATGAAGCTGTTTGGCAGAACACCAGTGAGAATCTGGAGACAGCAGCAGCACTATTCATTTGGCTCATACCCACCTGAGAGCGCATCACAGTATGCCAGGACTTCAATAATAATAATGCCAGACCGATAATACTGATCTTGTAAGTATTTGGTCCCGGAGTTACTGGCATAGTGATACAAGGCAGGGTGCCAGAGTTATCCAGGTTGCGGAGACACATGGGTTCACGCAGAGGGTGACAAAATTAGCCTCGGTGCACCATTTCGCTCTGGATATTTTAGGGACACGGGGCTCAGCTGACAAAATGTGCTTTTATGTTAGCATTCAAAACTGAAAGAGGGGGGTGGAAATTAAAGATGAAAAATGCAACGAGGATTTTAAATAATTAAAAGCAGAAGTGTTTCCCTCATCTTAAAATAATCTCCAGACTGCCTTAATCAGAATTTATTTATTTATTTTTTTTTTTTGTAATACTAAGGATGTCCACAGCTGGGAATCTCTGTGACAAAACAGAAAGGAAGAGTGCTGAAAGCCTGGTGTAGAATGAGAGACCCAGTTCTGCAGTAGGAGCTAGAAAAGATTCATCTTTGAGTTTGTCGCCCTCTAGTGCATCGACCGAGTAACGACATCTGCAGGCAGTAGAAATGAGAGGATTCATCTGAAATCCATTCATACGCTGTTGATTTAATATTGAAAAACAAAGAAAAACAGAAGAGGTGAAGAGTGATCAACACAGTGAAGTGCCCGTTTAATTTATATTCCTTTAAACTCATATGTATATGTTAATGCTTCCTGCCGTTTTTTTTTTTTTTTTTTGCATAGTGCAGCTTTAACCTGTGGGCTACGAGCGTTAATGGGTCTCAGGCCTACTTCTGGCTGGTCCCTGGATGCTGACATGCTGCAATAGGGTCATGGTGAAAGAGACTTCCTTGCTAATTTAGATCCTGCACTGAAAAGGTTTCAAGCCCCACTGTGAAACTATTGCATAATTTCTATGCATTATTAAATCGCTGATGTGTAATGTATGTATGTAAGTGCATACAGTAACCTTCTAAAATTATGTTTTTCTGCAGATTTAGGCGCTTCAGTTTGAGATCAAATCACAATGTAGAAGCTGGCTTTAGCTTTTTTTTTTTACGCAAATAATGCCTCCATATGTACATGTTCATATACCTGCACAAAAGATATCGAAAAGCATGTTAACAGATGTTGGAATTTACTATTAGCATACTTTTGTGCAAATAAAACGCAAAGATGGAGGAAAGCTCACGAAGAGCACAGTCAGATGTTGAGTATGGGGTGAAAGAGTGACAAAAGATTTACAATATGAGTTAATGGAGATGGCAAAATTACAGAAATACGGACATTTCTAAAGAATATGATCCAGGGGGACGACGGGAAACCTACAGGTCTCACCACAACAATCACAAATATGAGGCCTGCTTTGCAGCCCCTGCTCACCATTGTGTCAAGAGGACAAACTGCACAAACACACAGGCAGAGGAAATGTAATGAGTCAGGCGCCCTGTCGTCAACAGTTTGTCTCCAGCCTCAGTTCTGCTGCTGTGGCTCTAATCAGCAAACGTTAACTAAACATGTTAGCATTGCCTCTTTGTGAGCACATCCTTGTGTGCAGCATTTACATTTCGCTTTAAGCATTGCTGTGTCTATATTCGTCTCACTATTACGTTTTATGTGTGAGGCTCATTAGACTTCCTGCTTCACAGCTGCTTCCTGCACATATTCAGCTCCTAACGTCCGTGCCGAATTACCTCTGTGCCCCCCTTTCATCTATTACAGTTTATTGCTATCAAGTTGAGCGCGAGGCAATCACCAAATATCCTCTGGCTTAATAATTGGATTGTATCAAAAGTTTTCTCTCCGCCGCTCTCCCCTCGAGCAGGAACAAACACAAATAGTCACAGTGGGACGTAAAGTTCATAATAAAAAAAAAAAAAAAAAAAGGCATCATGCTTTAGTGATGCAGCATCTCTGACTCATCTGGTGGTGCTGCTCTAATCGCTGGCAGTGCACTGCGTGGTCACTGCTATGTCAAGGGTAAATGAAACGCCAGAGGCAATGAAACGGTGTGTGTGTGTGTGTGTGTGTGTCCCTCTAGAAAGGAGCCCGGCTGCACAGTTTTGGCAACAGTCCCAGAAGATTTAATAAGGTTAATGGTGAAACTGGCACCCACACCGGCGTCCCGTCTTTGCTTTTCATTAACAAATGTTCCACTGCTTAATCAGCTGGATGGACCGTCTGAGCACACTTTCCATTTGAAGATTTCAACAGTTGAGGAGGAATGAGGAGGGTACGCAGTTACTGACAGGCGAAGGCAGTCCTTCCCATGTCTTTAAGACACTTAGCTCTCTTTTAAATACTGTTTCGGGCAAACGGCGTGAATGAACTAGAATATGTTGTCCTTCACAGAGCAATTCCCAGTTACGTACTGCACGGATTTTGCTGGAGTGACTTGTATTGATGGTATGAGGCATCTCTCTCAAGCTATTCGGTATAGAAAGTCGGTAGCATTGATTTCAGATGGCTGAATGAGACGATTGAATTCAATTTAAAACGGAAACACTAAATTGTTTTGTGGGAATGAAGGAATTAACGGCAGAACCTGACCCAAATGCTCAGAGGAGGGTGTTTATTTAACTGGACCTGACAGACACTTAAAGAAATGCCTTTTAAACGTAACTGAAGTTGTCAAACTGATTATTTTTTTCACTGCAGACTGCCACTACTACATAACCGCAATGCACATAAACACTACAATATTCAGCTTTTACTCTTTTAAAAAAAAAAAAAAAAAAAAAAATCAATAAAATGATGAGGCAGCGGGAGTGGTCTATGTCCCTCCAGCAGCTCATCCCACCTCCTGTTCTTTTAAATTATTCACCAGTTACATGTCAGATGCCTGTGAACACTAAAGGGAGGGACTAGTTTCCATTTCTGCCGGAGCTTTACATCAACTGCTGCTGGGGACAGAAAAAAATAAATAAATAAAAACAACAACTTCCCATCTGTGTTCTGCCTGCCTCTATACTGCAGCAAAACCAGCCCGAGCAGACCGGCAACACTCCCCCTTCACCCACCCTCCCCTCCCCTCCCCTCTCCTCCCCTCTCCTCGCCTCATCACCTCCTCCCCTCTCTTCTTCTATCCTCTCTGGTCATCACACCTCACTGCCCTCAGGTTCCTGCAGAGCTCCTGCAGCGGGGAGACCTAAAATCACACTCAAGTGACTGCATACTGCTGGTTACCATCTTCACCTTTTCCTTTCTTCATTCATCGATTGTTGTTGCACCTCCCTCTCGTCCCCCCCCCCCCCTCTCCACCTCTCCCTTCTCTTCCTCCCTTTCCTCCTGCGTCTAATTCTCAAAGCTCAGCAAACCCAGTATGCCTGTACAGAGGGAAAGAGTGATAGAGCAAGGAAGAAAAGAGGAGGAGCCTGGTTGTTAGTGCGCCAAAGAAAATCTGACCCCCTCCCTACCCAATTGATGACAAGAAGGGTTTTTATTGAGTGGCTCACCAGCCAATGAGGGAACAGTGCCGGGAAATACAGCAGTGGAACTGCACCGGCTCTGATGCTTGTGCTGATTTCAGTGTGTTGAAACCATGTTAATGTGTATTTCCTCTCCTCTCTCTCTTATCTGAGTAGCAGCACCTTCAGCCAGGAAAAGTCTTTCTGCGTCTTTTTGGAAAGAAACACCTCCAGGCTACACTGGGACCAGCCAGTACTGAGGTTTTTTTTGCTGTTTTTCTGCAATGTATTTTGAGTGTGGGATGAGCCAAAGTGCAGATTGTTAAGATTTTTTTTTTTTTTTTTTGTGCACCCTGCTAAGAACACATCTGACCCCGTTTTCTGTCTCCGCTCCTCCTCGTTTGGGAGGCGGCACATCTCTTTTCAAGGTAAGCAGCTCCCTTTTTTTTTTTTCTTCCTCTCTGTCCAGCGTCTGTTACAGAGGCTTTGCTGCATGGCAGGTTGTCACAGAGGCACCTAGCCTCATTACACACATCCTGCCTGAATGTGGAAAAAAAAAAGCTCTGCAGAGAAGGAAAGGGAGAATAGATGGCTCAGGGGTAATTAGAGCAGACAGTGTTAGCGTTTTGCAAGCCGCTTCTCATTTTAATGCAGATTGTCTCGCAAATCTGCCAGAGAGGAACTTTTAAACCATGCCGGTAAGTCCTCTTGCCTGGTGCGTAGCATCCTGTAGTGCTGCAGTATAGTGTTACATAATAAAAACAAGCGTGTGTATGTGTGAGGGTAGAAGTTGAGATGGGAATTTATTGCACTTTCTATTGGTTGGTTATCATATATATATATACATAAATATATATGTCTAGAAGCTTTTAAATATTTTACTGGTGAATAAGGAGTCTCTTTGAGCCGTAATGTTGCTGCATGTAATTGATTTTCTTTTATTTTCATCTGTATTTTCTCACCGGGAAGTGTTTTCTTTTAACAACGTTTCTGTTCTTAGACGGACGAAGGGAGCCAGCTCACTGTTCCACAGTAAAACACTGAGTGCAAAGTCAAATCTGCTGAGCCAGCAAGAGTGAAGGGCCCACATAAGAGTCTGCAGAGCATTCACACAAATGAATCTGAGCCATCCCGTTAAATCAGTGAATTTCCATAGTCCCATGCGCCCTTTTACTTTACTGAAATATACTCTTTGTTTAGTGTAGCAGACAGTGTTTAAAGATGAAACTCTAATTGATGTGCATTTCATTTATTTTTTTTTCTTTTCTTTGGCGCATTACAGTCTCTGATGGGCACTGATCAATCTGTAGCTTCAAATAAATCGTATGATCTCTTTAATTTTCTTAGCATTCATGCAGCGCTGTCTATCAATTAAGAAATTCTTTATTTGAAGCCGTAGATCCGGTTGAATGATCTATAGTTTTTTCAATATTTAGCTGAGCTGATTATGATGCAGTGCTGGTGGACAAGTCACGTGATACATTGGATTCTTTACCCCCTAGGGATGTTATGAGTACATGACTGGGACAATCCTCACAGTGTGTGTGCCGAATGAGGACTTCCTTTTGGCATTTGGCGGTGAATCAAGGGGTGTGTAGCTGCAGTATGTCAGGACTCACACTAGGACTGGCACACACTGGTGCATTTTGTGCTGCAGCAGATGTTACGGGTTCAAAGTAGCATGTCTTCATATAACAGACAGCAACGTTGTTTGAAAGCAGCCTCAGGATGCGTATTTGTGGATATTCCCTTCAAATGTTGGGATGTTCTTCTCTATTACCCTTTTATATTAACATTTAAGATGGAAAACTGTGAAACATGACACTAGATTAATTGCAGGAGCGCTAAGCAGTGTAGCAAAAGCTTGCCTGAAGGATTGTTGGCTATGACAACAAGAGAAAAAAATATCAGGTTGCATCTAAGGTTGTGTGTTCTTGCTGAATTTGCATTTGACTGCACACTGAAAGAGGATTAGTTAGACAGTTTTGCAGACAGTGCCTGGTGTCCTGTGTTGAAGTCAGCATTGCATGTCTTAGATTAGTTATATTATAGGGTGTCGTCTTATGGGGCTTACTGACACATCTTTTTCAGCCATGGAACTGATGCGGCTGTAGGGGCTATCTCAACTAGCATTTCATTTTAAGTAGTTCATGGTGCTCAAAAAGATACAGCCCCTGCAGATTTTTACTTTTACACAAAAGTGGATGCAGACATTCACCATTCCCAGATGACGAATCATAACAAAGACACATGAGGTTCACATTTGCGAAATGTTTCACAACTACTGAGTGAGAGGCGGACAATGGCGCAAACATTCACATCCGCCCACGGTTTGTTGTAATAACTTGCCTGATTCTTCAACTAGAACCGCAGACAGACCAAATCTGGTAGAAGAGCCAAACACCGGCATAGGAACCAGCTCCCCGTCTGTAGAAACACTGATGTTCATCTGTTCAGATATACGCGTGGCAGTTCCATGTACACAGCTTTTCATTGTAAGCTACAATGAATGCTGGTGTTAGCATTTAACTCGAGCACAGCCTGACAGAGCTGCCAGTGTGACTCATAAGGTTATTTCATTGTGCAATCTGTGCAAAACAAGTAAAGACGTCTGAAGAAATGTTCTGCACCACCCTAGCCCGTAGCTGCAGCACTAATTTGTTGACCGAACATGGCATTTATGTAACAAATCACTTAATGGTCCTCTCTGTCCATGTGAGGACTACGCACTAACACATCCAGGTTTCCACTGGGCTGGCATCAGCAACAGCGTTGAAGAAAAACGGCTCAGACTGAAATTCATGGCAGCAGAATGATTCAGGTTCTGTTGGCAGCAGGGATTAATTTGCGCAAATGCTTCTGGCAGTCTGGTTTCTGGACTGTCCCTTCCAGACGTCCTCTTGCCAGGCTAATGCAGCTGCAGCCTAAGCTTCTCTCCGCTCGATTGCCATGTTTGCTATTTAGTTAGTTTGCAATACAAGCAAGCTTGATGTCACTGATGCCCGGAAGAACAACAGATATTGTAATTGAGTTGCAGACACAAAGAGAACATTTAAAAAAAAAAAAAATAATGTTTTTGTTCAGACTGTGTCTCAAATTGAGATAAATTTGGATATGGTGGAAAACTAAAAATAAAAAAAGTGCTCCCTGAACAGCCTCTTGAATCCACTAGAAGGTTCTGTTGGCTCTTACTCGTCCATAAATAATTCACTGCAGACTATGCAATGACAGTTCCCATGCAGTGGCTGGGTAACAGTGAACATGGTTGACTAAGTCTGAAAATCTCTAATATTGTATTCCTGGTCCTAGACAGTCCTTTTTTTCTGAGAAGAGGTGTCCATGCCTGGAGCACTTCTGCTGCTTGATGGTTCATGAAATGAGAGGCGTCGCTGCAGCCCATGATCGCGTCTCCACTAAACTTAGCTCTTCATTCACCGGCTGCCATTCGCGTCAGAGTACACGGAGCGCGCACAAAATGATGTTTTTCATTCATACTCCACACACAGTGACTCGCGTGTGTTGCATGCGAATGGACGGCTGTGCAGCAGCTATAACAGTACCATTTCATCAAACGGAATTTGATGATGTTTTGTGTAGAGATACATTTTGACAGATATTGCACTCAGTGCTGTCAGGGGTAACTGTTTTACAGCTGCTGTATTGATGCCTTTTCTGGTGCTTTAGAGTGCTTTCATTTGAAGGCCATCAGTAAAGCGTTTTACTGTCTGAGAAGAAAGCAGAGTGGATTTCTATGTATGCCTATGAGAAGCCTCGGCCTCTTTTGTCGAACATGCATTCAGTCTGATGGTTACAATCAACAAGCCGTTGAATGTTTGTTGAAGCTGAACTTTCTGTGATCAGTTAGAGGATGAAGCTAAATCTTCTGAGGTCTGCCCTGAGGAAAGTAGAGTAGAGGAACAGCAGAGGGAGAGGAGGAAGCTGCAAGGAATGCTTGAGGCCATAAAGGTTAAGTGAAAGTGTGGGAGTGTCATCAGATTGAGAAATGCAGGAAAGACATCATTTAGTTCCATAGCTGTTTTCTTTCCATAGTTACAGTTAGAGGGGAAAACATGACACTGTGTGACATTTAATTTTATTTTTTTTGGACAAAACGAATTGGCTAATGTGATTTTATTTATAGGCATGCATCAGCTTCAAATCGTAGACATCTGGACCTTGTCTATCATTCTGCCTTGATGTCTACACTACACACCTGTGTTTTATATGATGAGGCTGGGTGGTCTTCTCGGTAAAAGTGATTTAATTTGTAAAACCCTTTACTGGAAAATGACAGTGTTCAACTCCAAATTTGCTTCAGATAGCTTTCCATTATTATAATTGCTTTTTCTTTTATGTTCGACAGCTAAGGTTTTAATTTGAAAGACTGCTTTTAGTTTTAATCCGCCTGGAAAAAATATACAGCACCTCTTTGTAATATACACAGTTGAACCTTTAATATTAAACCTCCCAGTTGGTTTAAATAATTCTAATTTTAATAATATGTGTTGTACTTTTTTTTTTTTCTGTCAAATAATCGTGAGATTTGGGGGGCAGCTCATATTACTGCAATTTCATTCACATTATTTTAAATTATTTTCTTCTAACAAGTCATCTTCCCTTTTGTTGTTGTTGTTGTTTTTTTTTATTCAATCAGCTTTTTTTTTTTCCTGTTACCATATCTCTTTATTGGCTATCTTTCTCTCTCTTTGCTTTAGTGACCAACTCATTGGAGAAGAGGCTGACCTCCATAATGATCTCTTGAGTATCAATAAAAGTTGAAGAAATCAATGATCGTCATAAAGTCACACTGGAGACAAGTGATTACTAGTAGTAGTAGTAATACTAGTAAATATATTTACACGGTGTTCAAAAGACGATGTTATGTGTTACTGCGGCGTACACCATTACTTTATTTGGCCAAAATCTCTCGTCGGCACGACTCTTGTGACTCTTGTGACTCTAGTGACTCTAGTGACCGTTTCAGCCTAACCTCTGTGGCCTTGTGCAGAAGGAGATCAATACTTTACAGCAGATCAATTCTGAGTGCTTCAGGGTTGAATTAATATGTTTAAGTACTAGACTGAAGAATCAGCTGGTCGTTTTTGTGTGTGTGTGTGTGTTTGCTTGCATGCCTGTCTGCCTCCGTCTATCTGACACTGTAAGGCTAGAAGTACATAAATGGGTGATAAGATAAGACTTTACGTAATGACATCCATGAATATCATGAGTAAAGACAGACTCCAATAGGAGTTGCACCAAGTATTGCACCAAAATTACATGAGGCAACGGCAGCAGTGCTAAGAAATGTTGATGTTAAAGACTCTGACTGCTGAAGGGACAATGGACCTCTGGGAAGCGTTCCCTCTTGCACTGTGAGTGCAGCAGTCTCTGGCTGAAGGAGCTTCCTGAAGTCCCAGCTGTCTCATACAGGGGGTTATCTAACAAACCTTAAACCAACTTAATAAATTGAATTCAGCCCAATTTAAAGTTTATGCATGGGAGATATTGTGATGAGAACCTGAGCTCAGAGGAGGTAAGGGAACATTCTTTTTACATTTTTAAAGGACCCTGGAAGGCACCTGTAAAATAAACATAAGCTTATTTTTCGTTATTTATTAGCTGGTAGTCGCAATCATTAAGACCCTTTACTTCAGTAAACAGATGTGAAAGTACTCTGCTGTGAGTGCAGGACTCATTCAAACTCAACTGATTTGATTGGCCCTTGGCAAGTAGCGAGTGTATGTGTGGCGCTGTCTGCTGGTCATTCGGAGTCCTGCACTGTCAGCTGACACGACAAAACAGCAGCATACCTATCTGTCAAATATATTATAAATCAGCAGCAGAAGTGAGAAGATCTGTTTAGCAGGTCTCCGTCTGAGTAGAGGCCTGTTTGTGAGCATTTGCTGACGAGGGGCTTTTTTAATGATGCCAATTCGTCTTCTCCTCTTACCCAGCACGAAACCCTTGACAGATTTAGAAATTTGCTCTGGCGGAAAATGGAGGACGCCGAGATTGACATATTCAGTCCTCTGCCTGCCCAAGATTTTAGCAATACATCCATAAAAGCTTCCCTCCTTCTGAACGTACCATCATTTTATGTGTGTTTTAATGAAGCACAGGCCGTGGTAGGGAAATGACTGCCGCGGTTTAATTAGCAAGAGTCTGCAGTGAAATCTGATGTGAATTGGTTTCGAGGCTATGGAGGAGATGTAAGAAGTGCAGACAGATCAGATAATTACTTACTGAACTCTTGGCCCTTCTGGCTTCTCTTTGCTCAGCTCCACTTCGTCATGTTGCCCCAGATGCCTGTGGTTGGGCAATCCATCCTTCGCTTGCGGGGTGATGTTCTTCCTCCCTCTCTTTCTCTAAATGTCACTCTCTCACTCTCTCCCTCCTTTCTGCTGCCCACACCCTAAATGCACCAATATCCAGTGTTAGTCGGTCAGGCTATTTTCAGCACCGGGAGGCAGGAAAAAAGGAGCGTGTGTGTGTGTGTGTGTGTGTGTGTGTGTGTGTGTGTGTGTGTGTGTGTGTGTGTGTGTGTGTGTGTGTGTGTGTGTGTGTGTGTGTGTGTGTGTGTGTGTGTGTGTGTGTGTGTGTGCGCGCGCGCCACCTTTATGTGCCTTTGGTAGTTGTCTAGATGGCCTCAGTCCTCGCGAGGGATGGCATCCTTAATCTGCTTGTGCTTTATTTGTGTTTATGGTGCTTGCAGAAAATGAGAACCAGTGTTAAACTGAGCCAATCTCAAAAACATTCATTCATTCATTCATTTTCTGTAACCGCTTGTCCTGTGAAGGGTCACGGGACAAGGAGCCTATCCCAGCCGCCATTGGGCGAGAGGCAGGGTACACCCTGGACAGGTCGGCAGTCTATCACAGGGCTAACACAGAGAGACAGTTAACCTAACCAGCATGTCTTCCGGAGGAAGCCGGAGTACCCGGAGAGAACCCATGCAGACACAGGGAGAACATGCAGACTCCACACAGAAAGAGAGGCCCCAGTCGGCCCATGGATTCGAAACCAGAACCTTCTTGCTGTGAGGCATCAGCGCTGGGCCAAAAACAAAACAAAACAATTTCTCTGACAAATTAGTGAGTTATGAGTCAACAGGGGTACGTGCAAACAACAATTATTTGGTTCCCTGAAACCATGTATCCTGAATCCCCGAACAGCATTGAGGAAATGTTATTTAATTTTTCCATCAATCCTGAAAGATACACTGCTGCCTATAAAGTTGGAATCGTTTTGTTTTAAGACACATTCCTCTTTTTATTCCTGTTTATAGAACAGTGTACATGCCATTAGATTTTAGGTCAAATTTTGCCACTTCTCCCAATCGGGGATCAATCGAACAAGATATGAATTCTCTTTTAAATTTATGCTTTATATAGTTTGTGGACTCACATTGTCATTCAGTTTTAGTAGTATTACTGGCCATCTGATGAAATATTTACTCTCTTTAGTTTTGGACTCCAACAACTGCTGAGGGTTCGATCTGTTTCCTCAGCTTCTAAATTTAGAATTTAAAATAAAAATAAACGCTTTTTGTGCTGAAAACAGCTGTCTGCTGCAGATGAATTTTTGCTGCAAGAGCAGCGAGAGCGAACATACACGGTAAAGTTGAAGGCCGAAAGGCTAAACAATGAGCCGAGGAGTGGCGCGGATTCAGGTGATCAAAGTCCTGACCTTTAAATAGGCTTCCCACGAGCCAACGCAACCACCTCCCGGAAACATCTGTGGGGGGACATGAATCGATAAAAACAAAGTCAAACAAACATGAATGGCATATGAACAAAATCCACACCGCAGTGCGCAACAATATAAATATCATTTCTGTGAAGACAGCTTTGCAAGATGAGCATACACAGATTGTCAGTCACGATTTCCAGTCCTCTTTTTGATGTTTGTTGTGTTTTCACCTCCAAAGGGAAACATTTGTGGGCGTACTAGTTGCAACAGTTTGCCTTTAAGCAAATGTATATGGACTAACACAGGGGAAATTTAGCAGGAAGATGCTGTGCAGTTAATTCCTTTGGTTGATTTTACCCCCGCGATTGAAATTGTTTTCCACATGTTTAATGACGCAAGATGCTGGTAATCTATTGAAATATAAGAGTGATAACTGCTGATTCTTGATGGGCATGCTCTGTTTTGGATGTGGACGTGCATTTTTACTAAACTCGAATGTGCAACAACCCACATTTATGCTTTGTTTAAAATGCTGGACTGTGTTTTTCTGCCTTGTAGTGACTGCAGGACGAATCGCTGTTTGTTGGCAGATCGTGGGAAGCTCACAAACCTGAATAAAATGCCACAAGATATTTTAAATGTCACAATAGTAAGGAGTTTTATTCACCTGTGTGTACTATAGCTTTCATGGTTATGTTGCCATTAGTATATAATCACCTGCGATTGGATTAAATGAAGGCTTCATATCTGAGGAGGGAGCACATCCACTTCCAGAGAACCCGCCAAGTTGAGTTGCCAGAGCAAACCACACCATCGTAGTTACTCTAAGACGCTTGCAAAGGAGTATTCAGTTCTTTGAACGGAGCAGATGTTGCCTGTCTTTGTGTCGTTTGCAGCACTTCATTGTCTGGGTCTCTTGGTCCACAGGGAACTCAACAAATCTCTTTGCCAATATAACGGTGTCTTTTTTTAATCTGACCAACTGCTTCACATGGACTACCTTTTGACGTATCATAGCATCTGATAACATTTATGATGGCCGCTTTGCATTTAATTTAGAAAGCTCCAAGACCAGAACAATTGAGAGTCATATAATAGTGAGACCCGAAGCATAGACTGTGACGATATCAGCTGCTGGCCTATTGTATATGAAAGGGATAAACTGCTTACATAGAGCCGGGCTGAAATTCCACTGAAAATCTAAAAGCTCAGGTGTTGACCTGGCCTCCAAATTCACTAGATCCCAAACTGATCAAGTATCTGTGGGATGATCCACAAAGGCCCCTCCCCTCAACCCATGGGACCCAAAGGCCCCCACTAACAACATTCTGTTACCAGACACCACAGGACACCATCAGAAGGCCCATGTCCATTCTCTGATGAGTCACAACAGTTTTGGAGGGAGACCTACACAATATTAGTCATAATGTTATGCCTGATTAGTGTATATTGCCTGTTTAAACCTCTCAGCTCTGCTTTGTATCACTTAACAGTCAGGTTGCTGCACCTGTTAGGACAGCACAAAAAACAAAGCCTTCATCATTGGTTCCAGCACATAACCTGCCAACTATAATACCTAAGTGATTAGTCAAAATATCACGGCCTATTGCAGTTTCAGGCATAAACTATCCAGCTTTAGTGGGTATCTTCATGTCTTAGGGATTAAAGGTGCATACTGTAAACTGCTTTCTCTCTCTGGCTAATTGGTTTTCTCGGTTTCAGGAAAAAAAATGGTTACATGAACGTGTTTTCAGCAGTTTTTTTTTTTTTTTTTTTTGAAAGTCCCATGATCATGTTGACACTGATTGAGTCGTCTCAGTCCGATCATGTGGGAGACTGACAACCAGCACTGTCATCATGTGCACTCAGTTTGAGTGAAAAGCTGCTGTCAAAGCACAAGAGCTCCCCTTCAGCAGTAAAAAGTCCACACAGAGATCACACACACACACACACACACACACACACACACACACACGTTGCTGACCAACTGCTACTTCTGAGACACCCAAACACTACAAGTGACGTACAGAGCCAGCTACAACCATATGGGGTTTCCTGTTTACTGCGGTCTGTGCTGCAGTAATGACCCGTCACCTTATAACCAGTTCCTTAAATGTGTGTGTGTGTGTGTGTGTGTGGGAATGTGTTTATTGTGCATTTGTGTGTGGAGGTACCCAGAGACAGATGGCTGGGAGGAAAAGGCTGCAATGACAGATGTAAAAAATGAAAGTAATGAGAACAGGAAGAAACAAGGCATGGCAGGATAATGAAGGAAGAGTGAGTAGCTGACTGTTGGACAAATGCCTCCTAGCTTCATATTTCTCCGTTGCACCCCTGCATTGCAGCACTCCCTGCAGGAGCTGGGAGAGGGGCAGTCTTTTCCACATCCCGTCTGCCGCCTCAGAGGAGTCAACTCATCTCAACCAAAATGTCCCGGCACAACTCGGCTATGTGCGCACATCGGGGAGCAGCTGTTCACCGCATATGTTCGCTATCTGCAGCTTTGATAGTAGTTGTGTTGCTCTTATTGACCTCCTCACCCGGCACCATCATCAGCTCTGACTCATCCTTTGTAGAGAGGACGGTGAGAAGAAGACTCATTCACAGATGCTCACAAGGAAATGGAGGAGCAGGAGTAACCCACAGTGCACTGGGAAACGTATTGTACTGTACTGTAACTGCTTCCCTTAATAATGCATCTGCACCGTGACTAGCTGCAATGAACTCGCCGACTGTAAAACTGCTGAGTCAAGAGCAGAGCGAGGATTTGTCACATCCAGCGTAGAACATTAGATGATTACATCCAGACCCAGAACAAAGAGAAAGAGACCATTTTCAGACAGCTCTAAAATGTATTTAAACAAGTGATTTTTATTTTATTTAAATATTATTACAATTTTTCTGTTCATCTCATGAGAATCTTTATGTCCATGTCTGGGGAAGCCGGGCTTGTAATATTTGTTCAAACTGAATTATTTTCTATTCGCTGAAGAAAAAATAGAGAAAGCAAGAACACATGGAAACGCCTTTCAAATGTTTGTTACCGTTTCAGGGTGTTTCAGTTTTTGTTTGTGTTTTCCGTTGTTAATTTGTGAAGGTATTTTCATAGTCTCATGCTTTAGCCCCTTTTCATTCATTTTCTTAATACATTTCTTTCTTAATAACTGCAGAGAAAGGGGAGGGTGCGGGGGGGAGTCGAATACATGAAGGATGAAGGCCCTACAGTCAATCGACTGTATTCTACTAAGGGGGTTTCCTTCTATTTATAGTTAGAAAGATTTTGCTCATTCAGACTTGGGGGATAGCACATGTACTGTATGTGTTTGCCTTGGGCCTCCTAGAATGCAGGATCATCCATTGATTAGTGGTTAGTTGTCATTTGAAAGGTACAAGTGAACGAGAGCAAGGAGCTAGGGAGGAGAGAGGGGTGGGTCCCAGAGAGAACCAGATGACAGGTTGTCAGTAAACTCCAAAACAGACATGTCAATCAAGCCAAAAACACAACTCTCTCTATTACGTACTTGATTTAGTCGACTTCAGACTTCAGGAGAAAATTTGACTGTTGTTTTAGTGAGGGTCTACTTCGAGCAAGAGATTTTTCTGAGCTAGCGCCTAGTGGCCATCGCTGGTATTGCACTTGGCTTCACTTTTACCAGTAACGACATCCATCCTTTATATATTAATGATATATATCAAAGAAATACTTCAACATTTTAGGAAGTGTATATATTTACTTCCTTGCCCTCACCGTAATCCTCCCCATGTATTAGATAATAGAGATTAATACAGTTCTCATGTTTCTCTGTTAAATATTAACTTCCACATCGCAGAATTGATTACCTTGGCAAACACCCAGCAAACTCATCAATCAACATGTTGAATCTTATTTACTGAAGCACTCAGTGGAGCTGAACGTTCTTCTATTTTTGTCAGTGTAACAAAGCCTGACTCACTCTCGCAAGACAATTTACCTTAAAGCGTCTCCTTGCAGAAACCTCAAAATCAGCCACATAACCCGACTAACCTCGGCTTGCTTTCAAGCTGACTGCAAGGTCTCTAAATTCACTGCAAACACCAAGAGAATCTGATGAAAGAGAAAGTCTTTTAACATCGCTAAAAAAATTACAGAGGAGCAAGTGAAAATTTCCAACCCATTAAAGCAAAAGACCCTGATGATCTTGCGCAGCTTTGAGCAAAGTCGCAGCTAAATATTTCATTTAATAAGAGTCACTATTGGCTTTGCTGAAAGCATTTAGCAAAGCAGACAAGGGGAAAAGATGGAAAACAAATCTGGGCATTACTTGGTAGCACACTGAAAAAGAAAAAGGAGGAGGATGCTCTGTGATGCAGCAGTTCTGTATGAGATTCCTGCCCTCCTCTGGCAGAAGCGGTTAATTGCACTGTAAGCTGACATGAGAGGAGCCACCTCATGCAGGCATCTGACAGCCACCAGCTGAACTTGAGCACACAGAAAGGTATTTCCCCAAGGAGAGCAGGGAAAGAGAGATTGTTTCAAGAGAAAGCGAGGGGAAAAGACTGAATGCTGGAATTGAAAAGGTCTCAAAAGAAACCACAAAATAAACCACGTGAGGGGCGTTGGACGTCTGAAACCAGTTTATGATGCAGAATTCATTCATACAGGGCCAGGCTAGGATGAATTATTACAGTTTAAGACTTCAGATTCACATTTACACCGATGCCTTGGTCACACGTTTGCGGTGTGATCCTTTCAGCTCAACACTTTGCTTCGTTTTGTTTGTATTGTAACTGGAGACGATGCTTTGCAATCTGCTCCCTTCCAATCATCGCTGACGGGTCTCCTGAGGGATCAGTGAAAGGCAGACGAGTTGGCGTAGCCGTTCTTGGTCCTGTTTCGTTCTGAATGGTTTAACAAGTAGGCATCTCTCCAGAGGGTTATATCACACTTCTGGGATCAATTGCTGGGATCCAATTAATTGCACGAGCTCAGCGCAATAGCATTTGTGGAGCTGGTGTGGTAAAATCATCACGCCCGCAAGAGCCCGTGAGCCGTCCTGCTGCATACCTTGCTTGTTCTCCGTCTCCGTTGTGTGCAAGCTGTGGCTTCATTCGGATGCCCCTCGCCACAGCGCTTGTGCATATTGATCGTTTACAACTGGCCTCCAATACTAGACCAAAGAGTGGCATGCTGCAATCAGCTGTGTGAGCAGCATCACAAATGAGGCTGGAGGAAAGAGAGAGAGAGAGAGAGAGAGAGAGAGAGAGAGAGAGAGAGAAAGAGAGAGAGGTAAAGAGGTTGTATGCATGAGTGTACACTGAGGCAGAGATAGAGCTGGAATAGGGAGGTGTGTGACGGGAGGGAGGAAAAAGGGGGAGATGGTGTGCACTGGAAGGAGGAGGAGGAGAAGGAGGAGGGGGGGGGGGTGCAGTGCTGCAGTGGAGAGAAGTGAGAGGAGACTGCAGTCTCTGCTTATGGGAGAGATCAGAATATGTTACCACAGCTCTGAGGAACTGTAACCCAAACACTTATTGATATTGGATGGGCCAGCTCACGAGGGGGAACACCACATCTGACTGGTGAGTTTGGTTTTGAAGATTCTTTTTTTGTAGATTAAAATACAGTTAAATGACATGATTATGATCACAACAAGGACAGACGTATCTCAGAGGATCTTCTCTGCATTTTCAAAGTAGATGAGCCATGGTAAACTGTCACTGTGCTGTCTGTGCCGGAATATACCTGATAATGAGGATACGCCAGAGCCTTTTTTTTTTTTTTTTTTTTGGATTTATTTTTTTTATTTTATTCTGGCCAGTGATGAGCTGTAGAAATCAAAAGCAGATAAGGACTGGGGGCTTATGGCAGAAAGGTAAAAGGTAGGCTAAAACACAGAGGGCATGCGGTCGTCTGTGCATTTTCATTCAGCTACTCTCCTGGTCATTGCTCATCTGAATACAAACAGAAAGCATCCGGTTTGTTAAGTTATGGGAGTTAGAGTTTGAAGTTAGAGTGATGTTATCCTGCACTCGATCAGTAATCCAGGAATTGCCACCGACGTGCTTCATGTCAGAGGTGAGGAATTTCTCGAGCGTTTCTAATATGATTAGGTAGAAACTTCTGTTGTGGCTAAAACTTTATTCATAACCATCTTCCATCACAGCTCTGTCTGCATTCACATCATGCCCACAGCTCGGGCAGCGACTCGGACTCTGGTCTTGAGCCAATTGGTTATTTGATTGGCTGCTCACCACAGCTATAGACAGGTTGTGGGCAATTCTGGAGAGCTGATAGACACTATCAGGATTGCTTAGCAACAATGATCGGCTGGCCCACAGGCCTCTACTGTACAGAATGTGAACAGTGAGCACTGGAAACCCGACCTTACAACGAGAGAAAGTCTACACTTAAACACGCATGTCGGGAATGCAATAATCATTGATCTGTGGCCCCGAGTCAATGAAGATGAGGTTTTGCTGTGATTGCGTTTGCCACACGCCGAGGGTTCACTTTGATTTCACGATGCAAATGTCCTGACTTGCACTGCAGCGCAAACTCTTGTATTAGCTCCTGAAAACCCCACATTAAACCCATATATCTGCTGTATCGCAACACAGTACTTGCATTACAAAAAGTAGCAACATTATCAAACTGGGGAATAATGCAAGGAGCAAATCTGGTTACACTGTCTGCTTGAAAACATAATAGTTTCATGACCTCTTCTGTCAAAACAATTTTTCCTCCTTTGAGTTTTCTCACCCTGAAGCAAAAAAAAAAAAAAAAAAAAAAACTAAACACGTAGTCATTAAAGCTGCAGAGCTAGTAAACCGTCTGTCAAGTTGCCGGTTCTTCTTTGGCTCTGCATGGAGCTAGTGGGGAGCCCGAAAGCATAAAGGTGGCAGAGTCCGAATCCCCATTGTTCACTGCTGACAGTAAAACCAGTCGGACTAGCAGTTAAGAGAAATGTAACACACTGTGGTAAGACTGAATATCCCTCTAGACAGAACTGAAACCACTTAACTCCCCAAATCCCTGTTGCTGTCTGGTTTAAGTAAGTGAATAATTGACGACAGAAAGGGGAAAAAAAGTATTCTCTTCCTCTGCACCAAATTATAAAGAAGTGAAACTGGTGTTTTTTCTGTTTTGCAACAAGCAGAAGCCCACATTTGACATTCACATTTATGACATAATACTCCAATGAGGCTAGGAGATAAACGGATTTTGTCAACCATTAAATGATGAACAGTATTAGGACTGATTTAGATGGCCGCCTCATTTTGTCCCTAGATCAGTTGAAAGATGGTGCCAGATTTAGTCCAACCAATGAACCAAATATCTATTTCAAAATTTCAAAAGACAATTTGAAAGCAGTTAATCAGAGCTGAGAGACATTTTCGTTTGAAATCTGGCCTAAAAGATGATTTGATGATAAACTATGATGGTGAACAAATGCATCGTTGATACGGTTCGACATAAATTTATCAGCTATCAAATCCAAATGCCTCGTTCTTGCCTTCTGCTGAAGGAGGGCTGCCAAATTAAAGTCAATTCTTCCTTTTAATGACATGAAAACACCACATTTATCTCCTCAAAACTAGATTATTGCAGCTCAGTGTTATCTGGGTATTGACCCGTCCACATCGCCTCGTCTGCAGCTGCAGGAAAATGCTGCTGCAAGACTTTTCACTGGTACCAGAAAAAGACACTGGCACTAGCATCCCTGCAAGACTACCTGCCAAATACAAAATAGTTTTTAGTAGGGGTGTAACGGTATTTGTATTCGACCCGCGGAGTTACGGTGCACGCAGTCATATGGCGAATCCATCTGAGTGAGTAGCCTATTAAAAAAAAAGAAAAATTTGAGTCCTCACTTCAATCCAGGTGGCGGTAATGAGCCTAAAAGCAGCCAGCAAACTTCATTAGCCTACAGAAGAAGAAAAACAGACGAAGAAGAAAAGTAAAAGACAAAGATATACCGTCGGTGGTGCGCTACGTCGCAGGAAACACATCAAACATGCTAACCATAAGACGACATCACCCCGATGTGTCTATTTTTTGTTGCTTTTTAACCTTGTACCGAACCGTACCGGATCACGTGACCCCCACACCGAGGTACATACCGAACCGTGACTTGTGTGTACCGTTACACCCCTAGTTTTTAGGGTCATTTGTTTATTAAGCCACACATGGCCATGGGTATGCACCTGGGTACATTTCCGAAATTCACTGTCCCTACTCTACGTCTAAGAATCAAGTCCTCAGAGTAACCGATTTTTAAGGGTACCATGACCAAGGCCAGTAGATAAACCTCTAAATCAGGGGTCTTCAACGTTTTCCAGGCCAAGGACCCCCAAACTGACGGAGACATGGAGTGGGGACCCCCTACTTATGTATAAATGTATTTAAAGACATTTAAATTTTTGGGAAAATTTTCGCGACCCCCCCTGCAGTACCTCCTCTGAAAGCAAGAGCAGGGGAGAAAACAACAAACAAAGTAGTTGTTCAGTAGTTCAGTAGTTAGTTGGTCAATCCATAGATCAATCTGCAGACCCCGGATGATAACAGGTAACTCTGGACTCAACGGCTAATAGCACTAGTGTATCATAACAAAATATTGGTGAAATTAACGAGTTTCGCGGCAGATAATGCATTATTTAGAGGCTGCGTTTCGGTGCCCCAGTCACTCCCACTATGGATATACACTGATTTAATTATCTTCCGAATGACTCCAAATGACAAGGTTATGTGGGCGAGTAAACAATTTATGCCAGAAATAAGGTCCAGGTTGTAAAAAACGGTAATTCCCCTTTAACATTTTAGTGTTTTACCTTCACTTTATTTAACAAATTTAGTTGCTCTTTCGCTCAGCTGTTGCCTGAATGTTGCCTGTCTTGTTTAAGCGTGCTATTTAAAGAAACTTTATTTGATTTCATTTCATTTTAAATTGTCGAACATAACTCAAAAGAATGGGCGAAGAGAAAGGTTTCAACTGAGGGAATTGATGCTGATTGATGCAGGAAACTCTTTTTTTAATCTTATTTGGATAGAGCTGCTATATGTCCTGCTGCAGTCCTATTCTAATCTAAGATAACTGTACTTGTAATTGTGTCCAGGCGTAGACTGATAATCACCTCTACTCCTGCTCATTCTTCACACACACTAAATTCTCACATCATCAGCCCCATGAAAGACTTGGGTTTCAACTTTTGCGGCTTTCATGCCATAAATCCCTGAGTTGAAGGTTTTCGCCCATTCACATATCTGACTTCTGCAATCTCTTACTAACAGCGCGCCGTGTTGATTGTGATGACTCCCAGATTATCCGCTTTTATACTCCTCATCTCTCAAGGAGGTAGACCGGCTTGTTGCGCTCATCGTCCCTCAAGCTCATTGGATCATTCTTTCATCTGTTCAGCACTTACCGCAAGCTGCCACAATATTGTAAAAATGAACACAACTCACGTGACATCTATTATCTTTAGATCACATTACGTGATCTTGATCAGAAGATGGCGATCGCGCAGCTGTCCTGGAATTGCAGTTGTTAAGAAGCAGCAGAGGTCAAGAATAATTGACAGCAAAATCTCAGCACAGCATGTGTTTAGTTCTGGTGCGTCTGATTGTTTGCTACTATCTTCATCAGCAGATGAAGAGATTTCATTATTCTGAGCAGGACTTTTTGTTCATGATGCATTTAAAGATGCGGTCTAGGTGAAAAGCATCTAATTTAGGCTGAAACTAACGATTTTATTTATAATTAGTCTCTGCTTACTCATGAATTATTTAGACCAATAAATTATTTAAAAACATAAAGGTACCCTATGCATTAATGTTGCAAATCCTCGCCTTAAGCTTAACTGCAACTGCCAATATGTTTACTGTTGGCCAATTTTTTATTCAACACTAACCTGGTAATTAATTGTTTCACCACAATCCTCCTATGATTTCTACACTGAAATGTCAATGAGACCTCAAGACACTGATTGGCATTAGATATGTCACAATATTGAGCAACAATAGGATGAAGTTTATTCTGAAAGTCTCGCGTTACATTAACTGAATTGCTTGGTCAGTCCATTTGTTTGTTGTTGCTCACCCTCTCTTCCCTCCTGTCCAATCTCTTTGCGCCTCAGGGACGCTGCCCCTAGCCCTTGACAATGAAGTTCAACTTGTTCAAAAAACCACAGGCGGTGGCGGCCGCCGAGCCCACCAGCATCACCACCATGAGCATGGACCTCACCCCGGCCGCCATCTCCACCTCCGTGCCGGACACCTCCGGCTCCAACAACACAGAGATCAGCAAGAATGACATGTTTGAGGAGATCAAGAGCAAATTCTTGAACGAAATTGACAAAATCCCACGTAAGCAATGCTCCTAAATTGTTCCAGAGATTCAAAGTGCTCAAGTGCTTTTTTTTTTTCTGTGAGAATTTCAATTTTCCCCCTTTTGTTTTGACAGTGCCTCCATGGGCTCTGATTGCCATCGCTGTGGTGGCCGCGTTGCTCATCCTCACCTGCTGCTTCTGCATAATCAAAAAGTGCTGCTGCAAGAAGAAGAAGAACAAGAAGGGAAAGAAGGGCAAGGACGGCTTCAACATGAAGAACATGCAGGGCGGCGAGGTATGATGCCTCGTGCTTCCTAGATGCTGAAAAGTCAGGGTAATGGGATGTTTTGGGTGACATTTTACTTCTTCTTTCCCGCAAGAATTTATCAAGTTTTTATGATCATTTATGACTTTTATTGCTCAGCTTTTACGACTAACTGAATTTGATCTTTTACCAGCAGCTCTTTTAGCCCAGGCTGTAGAGGACACAAGGAGAGCTCTCTTCCCCTCCATTTACTTGATGTTGTTGTCGTGGTCGTTCAAATGCGTGACGTATTCCATTGTGGGCCATGCTGAAAAATGACACATTTGTTGTGAGGTGGCAAAGACTAATGAGCGCAGTGAAAGTAATTTATTTTTTTTGTCAAGCACAAAAAAGCTGCATCCTAAAGCTGAAGTCAACGGTTGAAAACCTGCGGAAATTTGAAAACTGTGCATGCAGGGTTTGGTTAAATCAGAGGAGAAATGATAAATTTGCGGACTAATCGGCTCACGTCGCCACGGACTGCCCTGTGCTCCAGTTAATTAAAGCAATCAATTGCTTCTGTCCACGGTGTGAATTTATTGCCCTCAGCCTGAAACAAGCGCGTCATTTCTCAACATAATTGTGGTGGTGGTGGTGTTGATTGCTTCTCTTTTTGTAGTGTGTTTGGTGTCTTGTGAGTTGAACCTCTTCCTCTCTGCTCTCCTCCTTTTTCTCCGCTTTGTGTCTGTCTTGTGTGTGCCTTGACTGTGGTGGACTCCCGCTTTACGGTAGGTGGATAGCTCACGTTGACGCTCTCTGGCCCCCAGGGCGGAGGTGGGGTTTCATGGAATGAAAGTCGTAGCTTCCTTTGCTTTGTTTTTAATTTTTAGTCTCCTCCCATGATTATTATTTTTTTAAATTTTTTGGTTATGATAGCTTGAGAATGTAGCTATGGAAGGCTATGATGTGCTCCATAAACCCCAGAGAGGAGAGTCTAACCATCTAACACATTGTTCCTGGGACAATGTAACTGTAACTCACACCAATATGGAAAGTATTGGATTAAAAGATGATATGCAAGACACTGTTAACACTATTAATCTGTGCATGTGATAAAGGGCATGGTTGGTTGTTTGGGAGACATGGAAACGGTGATGATAAAACTGCATGACAAACCAAATCTACCTCTTTTTTTTTTTTCATTTTTTTATTTTTTTTTTTGATTGTAATACTCAAGGAGGAGGAGGCAGGATGTGGAGACACTGGATGGGCCCGCAAAGAAAACATTTCAAAGTCGAGGTCACTTTGACAAAGAGGCTATAATTCAATTACAAAAATAACACTGCAGCAATGAGACTCTGCATGATTCAAATAGCTGGCTGTGCCCTTTCATCCTGAGCCATTTACTGCAATAATGGTGAGCTGAAAAGAGAGGCATTTGTGTGGCACATAAATTTCTTGTGCCGCATAAAGTTAGAGATGAAACAAGGCATGAAAAGGTTAAAAAGTTTGGACTTTTACCTTCGGAAATCGGAGAGTTATGCGTGCAGGGATTATTGCAACTACAAACTGCAATGTACTGAAAATATGACATATCTCCTTGCCCTGAATATTATGTCCAATTTGCCCTTTGCCTTGGCATTTGCTGTTGTGAGCTAGTTCCTTTGGGGTTCAATTCAAACATAAAATCTCCTTGTTCATTCGGTGAAAAAAAGGAAAAACAAAAAACAGAGAACCAATGCTAAAAGCTGTGCTCATTAATCCTCTTAGTGGAACTAGCATGCAATCCCTCCACCGACTCTGGCTGCCACTGTACTGCTCAAGCATGTCGAAGGAATTGATCCAAAAAAAAAAAAAAAGGAAGATGAGGTGTACGGAGTTAAAGATAAATAAATAAATAAATAAATAAAATAACACATCTAGTATACTGTATGTTACCTGCAGAGAGGTCTCCCCTTGATAAAATGATAAATCCACGGTTTTTATCATCAGGTGCTGTGCAGGTAAGCAGTAACCAAAACGTGTATCTCCCACATAAAAAAATAAAAATAAATAAATCACCCCTGGAGCTCCAGTGTCTGTGGCATGCTGGCTGTTATGGGGAGCCCTGCGTTCTGTGTCCCCCGATCCTTGAACATTTAACATTTTTAAGTGTTTTTGTGTTGTCGCCTTCACACCGCAGAAACACCAGGACGACGACGACGACGAGGGAGAGACCGGGCTGACGGAGGAGGAGAAGGAGGAAGAGGAGAAAGAACAAGAGAAACTGGGGAAGCTGCAATACTCTATAGATTATGACTTTGAGAACACAAAGGTCTGTGATCGTCACCTTTTAAGATATTATATCTCTGTTAAAGCCAGATTCAAATGGATTATCATGTCTTCTTTAGATTAATATAACTCTACTAGTAGCTTGGTTTTGCGTATATTTTATAGAGGGAGGAACTCATCCAAAGAAACCAAAATCTGCCTGGCACCTTCAAAGATCAGTAATATTATCTAGTTTTCTTGTTTCTTAAATCCAACAACATCATTAATAAATGATTTTGGAAGTAATGAGCCAACCAAAGTAACAAGAGCTTGTGACATGAAATATTTTGGCACTGAGACTGAAGAGTCCCAGATGAAGTTAGAAGACAGGGGCATGATTCCCCCGAGTCTGGACGCTGCTGGTGGCGGAGGAGAGAGGCTGATGGAGATTCTAGTCCCCCTGGACAACTGGGATGAGGTGGAGGGGAGGGGAGGGGAGGTGGAGGAGGGATGCATAACAGATGGTCTGAGAGGCAGAGGAACAGAACTGCAATGAATGTAGAGAACGGGGACCCGGGAAATGATTGGCTCGAAGAATGTGGGCGAACAGATCACTGAGGAAGGAAGGAGGAAGCAATGCGGTGCGGTGTCATGTTGACGATAACTCTCCAGGATGCTACAGTGCATAGCCAAGAGAAAGTCACATAATCCCTGTTAAGCTACAACAATACGCTTGTGTATTTGTTTAAAAAAACAAAAAGATATGAAATGCAAGTTAACTTGAAACGGAACTGGCTGGCACATTTTGTCAGGCTAAGCTTTAGCTAGCGGAAGCTGAAGCCTCAAGGTGTAAAAACAAGCCGTGACTGTGGTACTGAAGAATGTTCTTCTTTTTATCTGACTCTGAGAATAAATCAGAACTTCTGATCTGTCTTCAAGGCCTGAACAACTTGACTGTAAAAATTCTGCAAAGCAAGACTGAAAGAATAAAGAGGCCAAACCTTGAAATGAATAGATAGACCTACAACAATAGTGTGTGAGGGGATAAGGTAAAGACATTTGTTAAACATTCAGTGGCTCTGATCTGTTATACTGTCAGCCTCATATATATGAAAGAATAAGCCTCAGTGCCACCTTAAATGTTGAATGAAAAATGCTCTAATTTAAGTGAATATCAAACCTAGTAGAGCCCGAAATAAACACTGAAATTGTCTCTATAATGCAGCAACAGCTGAAAATTTATATTATAATGCACAATGTAATGCTCTTGTAGAAGTTACCGCACTGTGTGACATTGACGAAAAGCTTCTGACATTCACTCAGTCTCCCGTCAGCCATGACGCTTGTGGTGATTGATTGCGAGGCTTACATAACCAGTCTGAGGCAGTGACCCTGACACTGTTTTACTGTTTTTTTTTGTTTTTGTCTGAGGGGAAAAAACCAAAAACAAAACTGTCTTCTGTGCTCCTGTTGCTTATAATCCTGTTGAATTCTCTGCACACAGCTCACGGTTGGGATCCTTCAAGCTGCAGACCTCATGTCCATGGACTCAGGTGGAACCTCCGATCCTTACGTTAAAGTCCAGCTGCTGCCTGACAAGAAGAAGAAGTATGACACCAAAGTGCACAAGAAAACACTGAACCCCGTCTTCAATGAGACGTTTGTTTTCAAGGTAAGTTTTCTGCTCCTGCCAAGAAAGCATGCATCTTGCAAAAGGACATATTGATCAAACATTTGTCAGTGATACTAAGCAATTTTTTATATATATATTAAAATAAGGTGCACAAATAACCCTCCTAACCACCTGTGTGTCCCTCCCAGTGCGTTAAGTGTGATAGGACTGACTGCGTCTTGTCAGGTCTGTATGGATCTGTGTACCCGCTGGCCTTTGCAGCCTACATGCTGCTCTTTCCTGTCCTGGCTAATAAGGCCCGCAGAGACAAGTGGCTCTGGGTCGAGCTGGAAGCCCCGCCAGTCCGCAAACGTACAGCAGCAACAAACCGTCTTATTTTACAGCCCGTTCTCCACCAAACAAAGCCACAGATGTTCTCTGGCATGTTTATTGCTTCACAGATTTATTTGAGATCTTTCTTGCTTTCTGTATCTGAAAGGTTCTCATTACTTTTGTGAACTTGAGCGCGATATCTGTTTTAACACCGTTCTAGGATGTTTAAAATTGGGAAAATAATCACATACTCGTATAATTTGTATTTTAAGCTCACTTCAAAGTTTTCAGTTTATTCAGTGTTGTCTCATATTGCAGCTTGCAAACAGTTTAATCTGGATAGTGAGGGGTTTTCATTCAGCCCGAACCAGTTGCTTGTGTCCTTTTCAAGAAGGCTGTAGCTAGACTATCAGCTAGAATAATCGTCTATAAATAACACTGTCTCTCTCGAGCAGTTGCCCTATGAGGAGCTCGGGGGGAAGACCCTGGTGATGTCCGTCTACGACTACGACCGATTTTCCAAACATGACGTCATTGGGGAGGTGAAGATCCCCATGAACACCATCGACCTCGGGCGGCCGATCGAGGAGTGGCGAGATCTGGAAAGCGCCGATCAGGAGGAGGTGCTGTCAACTTTCCTTGTTGTCAGCAAATCCTTCATAAAACAAAATCAAAACAAATTGTGAATGAATCCTTCCAAGATTCTGGAAAAATTCTGTCAAGCCGACACAATATCCTACTATATCTTCTGCACCATATAGGATTCATGATGAGTAGTCTATGTGTCATAGAATTAAAAACTCATTTAGCCAAGCCATCACACTGGCTTAGATGTTTCTTCATTATGATGGACATTGTAATTTATTTCTTGTCAGTTTGATATAAGGCAGTGTACATACTCACCAGAGCATCAACTGCGTATTTATCCACAGTTAGAATCACTGCCAACAAAATCCCTATTTACCTGCATTTATATAATGTTTGCTCTACAACCAAAACTACAGTCCCCAACTGTTTTACAAGGAACAATTTCTTAGTAAGGTCCAAAGGCATTGGTGGGAGACAGTGTGGGAAACCAGAAAATGGGATTTCTTGACGAGCCACAGCAACTTAGAAAGATAATACACCAAATTGTTCAGTTAGCACTTGCATTTTATTTCAGTGCACAAACGTTCACCCATTTATTTCAGACCATCACCAACAAGTGTTTGTCTTGGTGCCATTGTGTAACTATGATGTATACCAAACAGATTACATTTACTCTTGGTATCTATGCTGTTTTCCATTAGCTTTTTCAAGCAAATCTCAGTCGTGTTTGTCGATGCTGAAAACCTTGAGCTTCAGAACTATAATAAATCCCCACAGTGCCGTGCCATTCTGAGTATGCATATTTCCAATATGCTGCTGCTACAAGGACAAGACTGAGAGTAGAATTCAAGATATACGGCCGACGTTATCTGAGATCGCTTTTGCACGAATGCGCTGTGAAACAAGCGGTTTTCCTGACGCCTGATGAGCATGTGTGATTGTCGTTTCTGTCTCCTGTCCTGTCTCCGTGCTGGCTGCTCAGCCTGAGAAACTTGGAGACATCTGCATCTCCCTCCGTTACGTCCCCACCGCCGGGAAACTCACCGTCTGCATCCTGGAGGCGAAGAACCTGAAGAAGATGGACGCCTGCGGCTTATCTGGTAGAGAAATGATTGGAGTGGATTTAAAGCTTTGTTTGTGTCTACACTTGCAAACACTCTGACACATAATGCCACAACATAAAAGTCTATGTAGAGAAATTCTTTCTCCCTCTGATTCCTTACATAGCCCTGGTTCTAATGGACTAGGCCACGCCCATTTTCACCTGCCATTTTTTCCGCCATTTTGAAAAAATTGCACCTCAAAGCAAAATCAACTCCCCCTAGCCCGTTCATCCAATTCTCACCAAACTTGGCATGTATCATTTATGGACAAAGATAAAGAAAATTCTTCAAAAGAACTTTAGCAGGGTTATTGATTACGAAGTTAACGCCTAATTAATTTTTACGGCGTGGCGCAGTATAACTCCAAAGCTAATATTTTGTGAAGTATATACCCAAACTTAATCAAACTTCATATCATTGATACTAATATGATTTGGTACAAGCACCCCAACTTTTGTGAACTTCATGAAATTTGGCATACACAGTCTGTAACATATTGTCTGTAACAAGTTGCGTAACATTACGTCTGCCGGGGGGCGCTACAAGTGACACGCAAATATTTCAAATGACTTTAAGGCCTATAACTTTTGAAGTATTCACCCAATCCTTATGAAACTTAGACACCGTCATTATGATATGCTTGCGTACAATCATGCCGACTTTCGTGAAATTCGGGCTGTAGGGGGCGTTACAGTCACTACATGTTTATATCTCACAAACAAACTGCTTGAAATTTGACAGTGAGAATCTGTGGATGACTCACAAGCCCACCAAGTTTCGTGCAATACGGTCTATAGGGGGCGCTACTGGTGACTTATACTTCTGCGTCCCACTAGGGGACGACTTCACCACGGCATGGACGCCTTTATGATCGCTTGCGATACTCTAGTTGAAATATTGAGTCTTTATCCAAAGTAATACAGGTTTAAATATTTAAACATAGATAATGACACATCACGTAAAACCTAAATAATGAATATACATATCAAAAGTACTAAAGGGAAAATGTTTTATTTGATGATCTCTTTTGCCAACGCCCCTTCCAGATCCTTATGTGAAGATCCAGCTGCTGCAGGGGGGTAAGCGTCTGAAGAAGAAGAAGACCACAGTGAAGAAGAACACCCTGAACCCATACTATAATGAATCGTTCAGCTTTGAAATCCCCCTGGAACAGATGCAGGTACAGTACAATCCAAACGTGTCGAAGCGGCTTTATATATCAATCTCCGCTCATTTTTTAATTGTTTATATTTTAATGTGAAGACTTAATGACATAGAAATCAAATCTTTTTTTTCTCTTCCTACCTTCTCAGAAAATCTTGGTGGCAGTCACAGTGTTTGATTATGACAAGATAGGCAAGAATGACGCCATTGGAAAGATTTTCGTCGGCAGCAAGGCCACCGGCTTAGGTCTGAAGCACTGGTCCGACATGCTGGCTAATCCACGCCGCCCCATTGCCCAGTGGCATCCATTGCAGCCAGAGGAGGATATCGACGGTCAGCTGGCGTCCTTGAATGCAAAGAAGTAACACGCTCCACCAACCAGCTAATGCACTAAACTCAGAAATCCAACCCCAACCCCCTACTTTGCATGAATCCCATGACTTAACACATGACGACCCCGTCATGAATCCTGCTCAGCAAAAAAGAGACGTCTTAGAAATATCTGCTCATTCATGGTTAAGTCGAGAGAAACTCCTTTTAAGCATCACATTTCACACGGTGTATGCTGAGAAGAGTGGCGTTGCGTTATCGGGTGACTGGCTCATGAATGATCGACTTTTGGTCTTTCTTTCATTTGAAGAAACTTAGAAACTGATTCTTAGGGTGCTGACACTGAATGGAAGTCTTAAAGAAGACAATGCTGGATAAAAAAGCTTTAGTTTAGTTTATAGAGCATGCTTTACTTACCTCCCCACTGCTCTGTGTTCACCATGCCCAGTATTGTATCTTGCTACTAAGTGTGCTATAACTTGCAATAGAGAGTACTGTAGTATTGAGTTATCTCCTGCATAAAGTCAGTTTAAGTCTATTAATGCGTACAGGTCATTGAGAATGAATCAGGTTGAGGTCACTGAATGCAGCGATCGATGCTGCACTAAGTTTGTCTTCATTTTATCAGCTCACGCTTGAGAAGGAGATTCAAACATTGGAGCAGCGTCGCAGGGGCGGAGTTGTCGCTGGTTGCCATAAAGGTCCCATCTATGCATTTAGGTTCAACAAACGTTTCTGTTTCTTCAGACAGGTGTAATGTAGGACAGGAAAACAAGGGTGCCTTCCTGATATGACACTTTGAGAAAGGTTTGATATCGTTCGTGAGGTGTCAGGGACATTGTGAATGTGCCATCTGAAATCTGGCTTGAGCTGTGCTGATGTGCAATTGGATGTAACACGCTGCTCTTCCACGGAAGAAGAGAAGCCACAGTAAGGCTTATCAGTGACGCTCAAATCAATTCTGCTTCTTTTAAATTCCTCTGTTGCTTCAGGAAAAAAAAAAATATATATAAACAAAACGTGCCATCTAACTCCTTTTATTCTGATATCCACTCAAATGATTGTATGTCTTTAACTAATGTTGACCCATCATACACATGTTCAGTCCGCTCCAGTAGTTTCTGGAGAAACAACGTGATGAATTCTGTCAAAGACGAGATGTTTTTATAGAGAGCTGGATTAGAAATGTAAGCTGTCGCTTCTCTTTTTAAAAGAATGTCAAGTGCAACATGCAGGATTGTAGGGTCTAAAACATGGCAACTGCTGCATCAAACACCCACGACAGCACACCAGTGACCTCCTGGGACATTTGCTTGAACCAAATAGAGCTGCAGAACTGAGCATGTATCATGCCTCGCGGTGTTTCATGTTGTTTGATCGAGACACAAGCTTTGTGATCCTGGAGCTGACACGTTGCGACATGGCGGTGTTACATCTTCATCACACACATATTGTGTTAGTGTAACGTGTGAAGGCTGGGACGCAAGAAAAGGAAATGTAATTCTCATAAGCAGCTCAATACCAGATTAAATCACTACAGAACAGATATAAGTGGATTTATAGATATATAAACATTTTACTGTTGAAACCATTGAATTCAATTCATGTGGTGTTACTTCTCCTCCTGGAAAATCCAAACCAGTAATGTTAATGTGCGATGAGTTCGATTCAAAAATTCAAGATTAAAACGTGGTTACTGTCGGCTGGTTGAGTTGCAGTCAGTTTTCTGTGTCTGTCCAGGCTGATATGTAGAATTCGATGAAAGTGCTTCTGCAGAACATCACGATGTCACAGTAACCTCGAACAGTATGTCGCCAAGTCCAAGTGGACGTTTCAAGACGAGTGCTGTCCCTTTCATTAAGGCATAAAAACGGGCTACCAGTGAAAAGCAAGATTATCTGACCTTTGCATTAGTCGTAGAAGGTATAGTACACAGAAAGAGTCTTAATAAAATAAACACTTCAGTAGGATTAGAAATTGCTTTGATCTGGTCTCGATTAAATATATTTTTTGCTGCAACTAACAATAGCTACAGTAGAAAACCCAAATCTTCTGTCCCTCTAACTGGTTCTAGGCTGAAAATATGCTAAAAAATAAAAATAAATGATTAATCCTGTTTTAAATACTTAAATCACTTTTGGTGCTTGGTAGGTACAGCCATAAAAGGTCGAAAAGGCGTTTCTTCCATCAAATTCTTTGTGGAATTTTGAAACTGACAAAGGGGGATGTGTGAACCACATGAATTCAGATTTTTTAAATTTAAATTGTTACAGACTCAACGTGAAGACATAGACTCAAATTTCAACATGACGTTTTCAGTAATGGTTACATTTTTAGAAGGAGGCATTCAATTTCTTATAAGTAAACATATATATTAAAGCCTTTTTTTGCATCCACATTGTCAGCAGGAAGGTGAACGGCAGTACAGCTCTTGGTTAATCCACATCAATTCTCCCTTTCTATTGTTAACATAATGCATCGCGGAGGCTTGTGAATAGGCTACAGCATGTATACTACGAGGTGATGTAAATAGCAGCATGTTTTAAAGAGGAACCATAATTATATCGTGTATGTGTGTTTGTGTTCTGTGTCATTTTTTGATAATAAAAACGGAGTAAAAAAAAAAAAAAAAACAAAAAAAAAGTGTGCACTGACTGCAAAGTGTATGTATTTTTGTCGAATGGGACCGAGTGTGTGTCTGAAATATCCACAGGCTCCTTGAACGCCTTCGTTTTAAAAGCAGGGTTGCTTTGTGTGTCGCGAGAGAAAATCCCCCTAGGTTCCATAGTGCTGCATGATCGACTGATTTCCTGTCATCGTTTGTGTCCTCTGTGGTAAATACAGTGTTCTCGGGCTACAAGTCATGTAATTATTGTTCGTTTCTGGTTGCACTTGTTGGTTGCCGACCAGTGGGCTGTACATATTAAAAGAAAAACAGGGGAATATCTGCGGGCTCCTTTATTTTCAATCTCAGTGCACCGTAAGTGCTTCCTTCATTTATTCCTGCCAGATCTTCATTAAACAATTGTAGATAAAGCAGAACTCCTTAACTGACTTGTGGCCCCTTTTCCTTTGTACTTCATTAAATTGCACCTCCTCATCTTATTGCAAAAAAAAAACCCCAAACTCTTTGTGTATAAAAATCAGCCTAGCTTTGTTTTCCATTAATTACGCTGCATTTTTATTTATTTTTTTGCAGCATTAGCTCTGTGAAGTGTCATTACAGTATATTATTGATGCTGTCCTCCTAAGTGGCTCCACTCTAATGACTAAGCAATCAATAGTCTTTCCATTACAAATGTCACTTTATGAATGAACGCATCTAAAAAAAAAAAAAAAAAATGGGTTGCAATTGGATGAGCTGGTGTTGTGTCACTAGTGCATGCTCTGAGATATTAATGTTGTGTCTGCCATGACATTTCTAATGTGGGGATCTGTTTCCCCTCTGTCTGCTTTTTGATTCATTATCATTTACTGTGAGAGAAATCTTTATTTACAACTATACGGCGCATAAAGATTTAAAAAAAATCCTAATCTTCATGACAGATTATACAACAGCTATGTCTCTGTGTTCGACGGGCTGAGGGGAACAGTCATTAATAAGCTCTTTTTTGTGAAGAGTCACCTAATTTTGTCCTTTTTTACAATGGCCATGTGCTATACATCAAATTCAGATTTGTTATTTTGCATTTTGCATACAATAGGACCAACTGAGCCCCTGTTTGTTTATGAGTGTTCTGTTGATGGATCATATCACTTCTCTGCAATGCAGGCAACAAAATCCCTGTCTTCCTGGGTCTCACAAGCTTTCTTGAGCACAGAGCGGACCCGAACAGTGCAAAATCAACATTCGCAATGCAATACTGCCAACCTGCTGCTTCAGTAACGGTTCCTCCATATTCACGATCTCCTTTTGTGAACACGGCCAAAAAAAACAAAAAACTAACAGAACATCCAAAGACCCGATCACCATCCTCCTCACCCGTGTTTTTACTTGCCGAGCAACACAGACAAGGGGGAATGCTTGAAAGTCTTTCTTGACTCTTGTTTTGTCTTGTTCTAGAGGTGTGTCAATAGTTGTGCCTTTTTGTGAACTGCATGATTTATTTACTTAAAGATTTCATGTTTTCCAGCAAAAGAAGCAAAACAAAAAAAGGCCAAAAAATAAATCAATAAATCACTCTGTGTAGTAGTGAAGTACTCAAGGGAACCTAAATATGGGATGTGGTCAGGACATATCTTTGTGGTGTTGTCAAATTGTAATCATAGGAAATAAAGGAATTTTAAGTAGCCTCGTCCTGTGTTGTGTGTAAATGTCCTCCTGAGGTTGGTTGCTTTTCCACTTGTGGTCAGTGGGTGGCATCGTACTCATGAAAGAAACAGGAAACGCTGTTGAATAGCCAAGCTTCTCTGATGCAATTAAAGTGTAACAGCAGAAGATGGGTGACTAACCAAACTAAAATGCTACACATGTCCAATGCAGTGGACTACTATAGTTAATTTTTATGCAGATAAACACCTGCCTTGTCATGCATCTTTATAAACATGTGCTAAGACACAGACTTTTCAGAATTTGAGCTAAACTTGCTTTCTCTACTGCAAGATAATGGCTCCAGACTGATTTGTGACTCTTAACAAACAGTATCATGTTCACCAATCCACCACCCACCCACGGAGTCTACGTGATACATCCCAAAGGCTCTGAGGTTTTTGCATAACCCTCCCGGTTTATTTATTGCGTTTACACATGTACTTTGTCCAGCTTTGATTACATTTGCGCCGTTGTGTTTACATGTGACATAGAGAATCTGGTCATTCATATTACAATATTCGTCACTGCGTGTTGTCTGCAACATCCCACTTTGTTTATAACACAAACTGGCTATGAAAGAATGATAAATACATGTGCTAACGCTAGCTGAGCAGCTTGCCAGGATTTGATGTGCCACCTTGTTGACGCTCAGCATCTGCAGCTCAAGGGAAACCAGGGTCAAGATCTTCTTTGGTGGCAGCTAGTGACTAAGCATGCTGTCAAAAGTTTTGCAAAATTTGAAAATTAAACAATGAGACACATTTTTTGCCACATAGTAATTTATTTTAGTTTCCCCCCACTGTCACCTGGCTCGCTCCACTGTACATGTCTGGAAAATGTCTTGTCATCTGTTTACTACAGATGTGGAAACATATCTAAACCACCAAGTATATTAAATTATTATGTAGACCAGCTGATCAGTATGATCCTGTAGAGGCCAGCTCTGAGAGTCTGTAGTTTTTCCTAGCCTCACAGCTAATAGTAGCTCCTCTGATTTCCCCTTTTGAATGACATACAGTATATATATACATACATATATATATATATACACACATATATATATATATATATATATATATATATATATATAGACTACTGCCATCTGCTGGTAGTAGGAGTTATTTCCTTTCATGCAGGTGCAGAAGGTGTAGCAGCTGTCCACTGGCTGTAGTCTTTGCGGTGTGTTCAAGTGTGACTTTTTTTCTTCCAGACACCGGCGACAATGAGGTGACGACACTGTTGATCTTCATTGCCTTAAGTCCTCAAAATCACAGCGTTAAAAAAAAACAAAAAAACAACTACACATACCCATACTGTGAAACGTAAATGCCACTGGGGTAAGATCTGTTTATTACTATCACCTCTTGCTAAAGCCATTGAGACTGAAAGGATACACATACAAGTCTAGTTTGCTTTTGTGCGGACTCTTTTCTGGCAAAACAAGCAACATTTTATTTTTTTTTTCACTCTACTGCTTCATTTTACACATTTAAATGTTGCATTGATTTGCACACGTGAGAGGGAAAGGGTGCCATTTGTGAAATCATCCATCAAGGTAAAGCCCTTAAATCAGAGGTGACGTTCCAGCTTTCCTGAGAAATGTAGCTCATCCATCATCCGCTGTCCCTGGCCGTTTTTTTGTTATTTTTTATTTATTTTTTTTATCTCGGGGTCCGCATATAGAATAGACCGAATGTTGCAGTTTCCATGGTAATACCTCTGTGGAAACACCTGCATTATTCTGTCCCTCTGCACGCTCGGATATTCCTTATATGTGAAGTTTTATAAATGGTTTCCTCCTGGACAATATATTCATGTAAACACAGTGAAGGGGAAAAAAACACACAAAGTAACATTTGCCTTAGGAATATTTTGTGAATGTTGAGAGTACATTTTAATTTAATGTATTTTGTGTTACTGCTGCAGATACAGTACATTTACAGTTCGACACTTGTAAAATCGTGTGTCTTCGTGTCACTGAACTGGTGATAGAAACAAAAGTAAAAAAAGAAATCTGTCATCTGTCTAAACAATTACAATCTCTAGAATGGGCTCAAGTTTCCTGGAGATGTACATACTGTATATTCTTTCTGAAAGATGGACTCATGCTTTGAATGTACAAAGAGCACAGATATAAATATGGTCTCTTGTGACCCTCCCTCTTCTTCTCCTCCCCCCTCCTGCTTCCTGTCTCACTTGGAGAGTTTAGTGATGACGCGGATCAAAGCCCCATTCTCGTCCTTCAGTCTCTGGTTCTCCATCTTAAGCTCTGCTTTAACCTGAGGAGAGCGGAAAAACAAATCTTAGGAGTTTCTAGTAGCATGGAGGGCTCATTGTGCCGGGCAGAACATTCCTGATCATGATGAGGAATCACTAGCAGATCTAGCCTGCGTATTCTTTTTCCCGCAGCTCATTTTGTTCCTTTGTTTCCTACTTGTACTTTAAAAGTCATTTCATATTGTTCCACAAGCTACAAAGGCCTGGTTTTGATTTCTGGTCACTTCAGCAGCCCTTTCAGCTTCAATCACGTCTAAATGGAGTTAAGTGATGCAAAGCAACAAAAGCTTTGCGTGCCTTCCAAATCATAAAAAAAAGATGCACAGTATGAGGTGACTGAAAACAAACAGTCTTCTTTGTATTTCTATCTCACATTAAATATTAATGACCACTGAGAATATCTCAGGCAAACAAAGAAATACGTAAATGTGAAGTCTGAGCCTTTCTCGTAAAGGTTTGTGATCGAGAAAATAGGGCCTTTAAATCTCTGATAAAGTAGAAAAGGGTCCTGAATGCAACAACAAGAGCAGTAAAAAAAAAAACGTATGTTTATTTTTCCTTTTCATTTTATTGAATAAATTAATTCTAGATGTTTCATATACAGCACAGTCTAATCGACATACTGTGGAATTTGTCATAAAACATTTCATGCATAAATTCCCGACTTACTTACTTCTTGAAAAGTGAGTACAATTTATTTTGATCAATGTAGGG
Organism: Chelon labrosus; assembly: GCF_963514085.1. NCBI lineage: Eukaryota > Metazoa > Chordata > Actinopteri > Mugiliformes > Mugilidae > Chelon > Chelon labrosus. The sequence goes on from NC_140340.1 coordinate 17,892,096, forward strand.
CCTCGTCAAAAATCATCTCACCGATCCCAAACTAAAAGCTCCGGACCAAAGTTTCTGACTTGTATTGGCTGCTAGCGACTCACCCAGAAATAAAACTGGTGGCCCCCCACAAAACAGGGCAATCTGAGCTGGTCAAATGTAGGCTATGAATTACAATAAACCAAACACAGTGATGTATTTACAACACACAGAATTGCATATTTACTGACACACTTACACAACTGGACCAGACTTGACGGCAGTCAACAGTGACTGTCTGTTGGGCTATTTTCTGACCAGCATCTCATGTTTGTTCAGACCCCTCATTCATAGGTAACAAGAGGTTTTTGTTTGTATTCTCCTCGGCACAACACAGCCCACATTTGTGAGCATTACACTGCAGATGAATACTGATGGCTCGCCCGCTCTGCAGTGTCAAAGTGCTCACAGAGACCACAGGCAACCGAGCATAATGGTGACAAATGATGTCAGCTAAAACCAGCTAAGACTGAGGCACCAAGTCCCACAAACACTTCACACAGTTTGGGTTTCACTGTTGTGGCAAATGAGCTGTTATATATATATATATATCTATATAATTAACTCCACGTTCTCAAAGGAGGCTGGACGTTAAATATACATTACCTTCAATTGTTCTTCCATATCAGATATCCTCTTTTTAATCCCCCAACTTTCCTATGAAGAACGTTTACAAAAGACAATGAGAATAAATGCACCCCAATTAAAAACAGTCCGATGCACAGTTCATACCTTTTCTTCTGCTTTCAGCATGTCGGAGGGACAGTCGCTCGATCCTCCCTTCTGCAGCAATGACAAGTTATTATGAAAAAGATTACAGCACAGCTTGAATGGTTAGCAGTTTGTATTAAATATCCAAAAATTCCAACATAACTCGTTTTCAGGCCAATTGTCCTTTATTTCATTCACACCAATGAATCTGGATCAGCACATTAACCGTGGACTACATTACCTGTGCTGTCTGCAGCTGGTTCTGAATCATGGCGAGTTCCTGTTTACTTGTCTCCAATCGGGATTTGAGCCTTTGATTGGTGGCCAGCGCCTTCTCATACATCTACAAAATGTTCACTTGTTAGGAAAAGATTATTTTCACAGCACACAGACCAACAAACACAGACGTTAGCAGGATCAAGGACTATTCTTTTTGTGTTTTTCAGGGAAGCAGTTTAAGATTATTTTTATAGTTTGCCATGATGGTAAGTGAATCCAAATTACTTTTTCTGGGACTGTTTAAGGTTTAAATTTGCTGTTGTGAGTGAAACGTTTCAACTTTTGTTGACCCTGTGACCTTTAAAAAGGACACACTATTTAAAGTTTTATTAGTCCAATATTTGGTTTGTGACTGAGTATGTACCCTCAAAACTGACGACATTCTCATTAGCCTTTGGTGCAAATTAGTAAATGTTATACTAACTGCTAAGCAAGCATTTCCAAGCATTAGCATGTTAGCATTGTCACTATGAGGGTGTTAGCGTGTTGGTTTTAGCATTTAGCTCAAAGAGCGTTGCTCTCTGTGATTACAGCCTCACAAACCACTGGCATGAATGTCGATTCTTCGTCATATTATGGTTTATAAATGAATACTTTAGCCATGAAACATAGGAAAACTGTAAAATTCGCGTTCAGTGTATCTCTCAAGATGAGTCAAATATGACACCTTCAGTTTCTAAAACAGAGAGAATTCATCCTAATGAAATGAGTACAATTTTGATTTTGCAATCCTTTTTGTTTGTTGGTCAAATGATTAGCTTTAGCTCTAATCTAATCTAATCTCCCATCTTGTTTTGTACCAAACACGTAAGTAGACTCAGTTTTGAAACACTGGTTGAATGACTTTCCCCGCTATGTTCCTGAGTTATTTTGTTAAATGAGCACCTGCTGCAGTTTGCTGGTGAGGTGGAAACACTACTCTTTCCGCAAACTCCAAATCAGAAACAGCCATGAGAAACACATTCCAGGTGCATCACCTGCCTTTTTATAATCGTTGTTCAATGTCTCCTCCTCTGCCTTCTTCCTTGCAGAAAGTCTATTCTCCCTTCGTAAGAAGTAGGACTCGGCGTGGTTTGTCGATGTATCGTTGGGCACATCAGATGATCCAGAAGAGCTCAGTCTAAAGGCATGAGAGAGATAACAACCATTCACCAAGGCCTGGCTCAATCATTGTCCAAGTTTAATATCACTAATTATTTTTCTGTAATTTCCTGTCATTCTATAATAGATTGTCTCGTCTGCAGGAAGTAGTGAGGGTGTAAATTTAATTAGAGGAAACTTACCTAGACAGTCTCTCATGCTGAAATAGAGGAGAAATGTTTTAGAACAAGGTTTCTTCTGAGCAATTTAAAGAAGTAAAAGCAACATAAAATCCACTGTAAGTGTTTGAAGAAATCCAAGACAGTTTTAAACAGCCACACTAAAACCTTGCACTGCATTAAAAAGCCATTCAGCCCCTCCATGACCATATTTCAGTTTGTGCAACACACAGCTTATCTTCATCTCTTCATCTCTGACAGGCTGTTAAGTCATGATGTAATATGTATTTAGTACAAACTAAAATCAACTCCACAGTCGCCACACTGCTGAACATTGCTGTATGGATTAAACTTGGAAACAAGTACATACATTACCCCTATCTACATGCAATCAAAGTTATCTGATTCCGAAAAGTGACATTTCCAAGAATTCCTCAAGGAAGGCATTTGCAGTTTTCCACGAAAAGGTTTATGGCAGTCTGAAATACCAAGGCAAGTTAAAGGAAGAGAGAGGAAATGATCCCTTAAAATAAACTGACAAGCACAGATAACTAAACACATCCAAAAAAGGTAATAACTCTGGTAGTGACCTCCACTATTTGTTCTTCATTACTGCCTGCTACAGCTGGAAGGTCTATATTGTTTCTGTGCTGAGAGATTTTCAAGTGGATTATCAGAACTTCAAAAGAGGCTTAACAAGACCCAAGCAACAGAAACTCATACTCCCTTAAAAAGATAAGTTTAATAATAATAGTATAATACTATTTACATAACCAGTAAGTGTATTCTGTGGTAATATGAACCAACACGTGACAAAGTAGGATCCTACAGTGTTAACAAGCTGACAGATCGGCTTCAATACTCATTGGCATTCCAAATTTTATTCCCTACTTTCTTCATTTGATTTGTTGTTAAAGAGCATAACACTGAGTCGCTCAGATGTGCTGCACAGAGACAAGATCCAGCGACTGCGAAGTTTGTGGTGTATGATTTTCATATACAAACATAGTGATCCCTGGTTCTCCACACGTAATCGTCTTCATTATGTCGTTCCACTCAATTATTCATTTTTCTCCTGTCGCCTGTCCCCCATATAAATAGACGAGACAGTTTGCCAGCTAGTGTATACAAACCCAGTAGGGCTGGTCTCATAAGTGCTGCAATTACATCTCTCTTAAACAAATGGCTTAAAGTATATTCAGCGGTATTACAAGAGATTAGGTTGTTATGTTGGTGGCAAAGATCAGTGATGTTATGTTGTCCTTTTATTTATGACCTATACCTGCATTTCCATCCGTATTAGCAGTGACATGCTACGCCTTGATGGTAAATACTGAAATTATTATCTCCTAAACATCAGCATGAACGAATGGAAACATTAACCTTCACTTGTTCTGCAGTTTCTTAGATGTTTCCCTAGCACCGCTTCAAAAGGCGGATGTAAGCATTTTACATGCAAGACTAAAACAAGTATAAAAACAATACATTAAGTTGTATTAAGTGCATGTTGCCACATACAGAGTGAAATCTTAGAGATATTAATCTAAATAAATGTGTGTTAAGTCACTTCCTGTCACCACATGACACCATGATGACGACTGAGCCCATGGCCCACTAAGACATCATTGCAATATATATAAGTTGCCATTATTATAAACTGGGTCACATTACTGAAATAAAGTCGAGGGCATTTCTAACATAATCTCCGTAAAGAAACATCTAGATATGAATTCAGAAAGCTAAATTAGTTCTACTGCTTCAGCTTTATATTAACAGCATATGGTGACAAAATGTGTTTTCATAATGAAGTAGTCGCAGCAAATGTAATGTGTTTTGTCTGTGAGCTTAGCAGTTAATGTTATGGTGGATGAAAATGTTTCGCATCTACAAAACAAAGACCTTTCTTGTCATTTTGGAAACACAGCGGGGAGTTAAAAAACACAAGGGAGCAGCCACAGTGAGCTGTTAGATGAAGACCTCCAACTTCTATACAAGGTAACCAACTTCATCCCCTGTGCCCCGTGGTGTGCAGCATCAAACCAAGGTGTGGTTTGTGAGCTGTAGCAAAGTAGGCGTCACTAAATCAAGCAGGATTTAAATATTTGCTCCTTTCATCATATTCATCTTATGACTCATTCTTTCAGTTTTATTGAAGTCACTTGTAGCAGCAGTAAGTTTGCCTTATATTATGAAAAGTAATCATCTTGCTGGTTGCAAGTACTTCTGCTCACACTGTATATCAGAGATATGTAAACAAACCGGAATACTGGAATTCATGCTGATATAACCTCTAAGAGCATACGCTCAGTTCGGTTTGCTTTGTTCTGTATTCTCCTAGGCGCGGACACCTTTTCCAGAGGCGGTCGTATAAACCTAAGCGTAAAAGAAAAAACGACTTGTGACCAGTGCTTAAAGGGCTACATGTCAGCCAAAATTAATGGAGCTGGTAAGTGGATTCCTGTGAAGAAGAGGCAAGGTTACAGACGCTGCGTGTAAACACAGTGATATCCCACTGTTCAGACATTTACAGGACCTCTGGATCCTCACCAGACTCTGATGTCATCTCCTTAAATGCTCTCTCTGGACACTTGGATATGCTTGGTAAATGGTAATTAATGATATATCGTGAGCAGACGTGGAAAAAATCTCTGGTTTAGGTTAAGAAACGTCGCATGTAAACAGATGCGACAGAAAAGTAGGCTTTTGTGACTCTGGCCATGAAGGACTGTATGTGCCTCTAAGCTGTGAGCTCCAGCTTTTAGATTGCATGAGGAACTTTTTGCCTGCTGAGCAGTTATTCCCAAGTGGAAAATGTGAGCTTCCCGTAGGACTAGCAGAGATAAACATCCATAAATACTGTGTCTGAGTTCCCACAAGCCAGTCCTCTAAGCTCTCTGTCCCTCCTTGTTTCTGTTCCCTGTCATGCTGTCTTTCACTCCCTCTGCTTTCTCTCTCTCTCCTCTTCCTGTCTCCCCCTCTCTCTGACTCTCTCTCTCACACACTGATGTTCTCTGCGTCATTCCATCTATTTTTCCCAAGTGGATTCTTGGTTTACATAAATAGATAAGACTAACTGCTCGTTAGACTCATTTTCAAGTTTTCTTCCTCCTTGCTCGTGAACCTCAACATGCAAGGATTGATGTGGGTTGTTTAAAAGCATGTTGCATGTTATGAGTAGTAAAAATACTTCAGTTTAGACCGCATAATACAACTATTCTGTCTAGTGTGCTATTTGAAATAAAGTCATCTTGGAAGAATACTTCATAATCTTACAACATGTTTGTAACTTACAGACATTACATTCAAATGAGCATAATTTGATAAAAGTTACATAAACATTGGGAAACAAATTATTAATTGTCAGTTAAAGTAACAGAATAACTCAATAAAATGGTGTCATAGTATCAGTTCATTGGAACCAGATTCATTTGCTTTCACACACTTTCGTTTACTTTTTTGTAGTTGCAGTATAAACATATAAAGTATTTAAAGAAAAATACTGCAGTAGTGGCTGTGCCATACATGATATCTTTAGTCGCGATCCAACAGCTCTCATGTGAATTTTCCAAAATAGACAAGTTATTTCAAATGAGGCGGTAAGAGGTCATTGACGAATACATTTTTAACTGAATACTCAGGCTTAATTACACATCGGATGACGTACGGTCTGTCCTAGGACACACAAATACCTCTGTGGCTTGTTACTGAAACGTTTGTTTGACAGTGACTGACCCTTAAAGTTGGTGTTTGCATTATGTCATCTGTGGCATTTCCTTTGACTAAACAGCCAGAGAAAAGATGAAAGGCAATCGGGCCTTACCCTCAGGCTCTTGGTGGCTGCAGTAGATGAAGCTGGACAAGAATCAGAGAGCGTCTTTCTGATGCGTGGCTGATCTTTGTTGTGAGAAAGTAGAGATGACATCGCTCCTCAGCTGTTGGAGCAACTGCATGCAGCTGTATTGTGGTCCAAAAGCTTTTTTCTTTTTTTTTTTTTATAAAGTTCTTCTTAAAAGCAAAAAAATTAAAATTAAAATTAAAAAAAAAGCAACAAAGGAGAAATATTTATTATCCACGGAGATTGAAATCAGATGTGGTTGTTGTGGTCCTTGGTTAAAGTGAACAAGGCAAGTGTGATCTCCATGTGATGGTGAGACATTGCATATCAGATGAGAGTGAAAGCACAAGTGTGAGAGCTGTGGAGGAACTGGTGGGACAGGGGAGTAGGCGGGCTGCAGTGTGTGTGTATGAGTGTGTAAGTGTGTATGTTTGTGTGGGTGTGTGTGTGTGTGTGTGTGGACACAGGGATTTAACATTGTCCATGAGGACTCCCAAGGGTCTCTAGATCATTCAGTAAAAGTTAAAAATTAAAACATATTTATAGTCACATTCACAGTGTTTTAGGGTTGAAAACATGACTTTGTCAGTCTCTTGCCAGTTAGGGTTAGCTTTAGCTTAGCATAAAGACTGGAAATGTGGGTAACAAAAAAAAAGCACACCTACCAGCACATCTACGCTAGTTAAACACTTTTCACACTATGTCTTGTTTGTTTAGCCCGTGCAAAAACCAGACAGTCAGTTCAGTCCACTATCTTTATGTCAAATTGTTCTGCCAAAATGAATAAGAAAATTATTATTAAAAAATCAGATAATCTCTTGGATTGATCATCAATCCTTTATACTGATGTCAGGGGTGTTGTCTGATGTCTTTGTATATGATAACTTTGCCATATCATATATGTAGGGATCAGAATCTTATCTTAATCTGATATGGGCTGAATATTTACAAGGACGGCATTCATTAATTCGATACTCCGCAAAACATTTTCTTCATGCAAAAGAACTAACAAGATAAACCAAGAATAAAATGAACTTATTCCACATGTTGACACAAAAAAGTGACAACTGATTTAATTTACCAAAGAGTTGGTGACAGTCGTACAGTGCACAGGGTATGTAATCAGGACTGAAGGTTTGAGAAACAGAGAAGACAGATATCAACAGCGGGGCTAAAAATATGTCTGTATATTTCATTTTCTAAAGGTCAATCGTGATAATGTATGTACTGTATATAATGTAAAAGAAAGAACAGTAAAGTACATTTAAATGGGATTTAGTATAGTCTATTCTTTAACTAAAGATTGTTAAAAATGACAAACTTGACAAACTATTCAGTTAGAAAAACTAGCAGAAGGTACATCTTAAAGTTTAGGTAAAAGAAAAAAGAAAGCACGGTCAAGGACGTGTAGTCGTCTTGGTAAGAATGCATAAAAATAGGTTGTTCAGTTGCAAAGATTCACTGTGTTCAGGGTAAGATCTGTTCTCAGGTCTTTTGGAATTTAATTAAGCTGGAGGCTGCATGTGTTGGTAGTTAGAATGAGCTGACATACCTTTCTGAGTATGCTCCAAGACACTTGCATTCATTATGCTTGCACAGGTCATTTGTTTGCAATTTATTCACCTAAAAAGGAATCCAATCAACAAGGGGCGCATTATGTTTGCTTCACACATGCTTGTGGAATGTGACAAATATATATCTCTGTAAAGACTTTTTTAAATATTAACAACAAACGCTTGATTAAAAACCCCGTCCTGAAAAATATTAAAAAGTTTTAGGTGCCGATACAAACCAGGGACTACATTTTATGTCTCATTTTATAGTCTTATTAATTCAAGCCTCTCTCTCTTCTGTCAGAGCAAGCCTTTACCTGCCACCTGCACCTGCTGTAATCTTATTAAAAATGTATTGAGATAAATTATTTCACAAATTTCTATTTTTACAGGGATTAGTGCTTATTGTGCTCCAACAGCAATCACCGAACAGCGTTGACTATTTCTGGTTTTTGACAAAGATGACTCTTGGTGTTTAGGACCGATTCATTTAAACCCTTCAAACCAAAATATAACCAGTAAACAGTTTAGTTTGTCGACAAAATTGCGACAACAGATGGATTCATCTGATTCACGCTATATTTTATGTTAAGTTTAACCTGTGAGCAAACCAAGAGTCAGTTAACTGAAAAAGAAAACGCTTGCTGTTGATTTTTAGTTTCAGTTCAGAAGGATATCACACAATATTACAATAGAGAATATAAGAGTATACCTTCTTAGCAGTCTTACTACCCAGATAAAATACCATTTTTTTAGTTTTTGTTATTTCTTAAACATCTGGCATCATTGCTGTAGTAACCAGGCACCACCTGCTGGCAGAAAATAGTACTTTTCACAAAGGAGTGAAGTGTATTTCCACCAGTCATAACACTTGGTGTCAAAAGTTGTACTTATATACACTATTTGAAGTATTTTCAAGTATACCATACCATAGACTGTTTGTTGAAGGTGAGTAGAAACCTAGAAAGCTGTTGTATCTGGCTGGAATGAGGCCATGCAGGCTCACATCAAACTGAAGGGGAGTGGAAGGGCTAGAAAAATCCTGTTATTTTAAATTATTTGCAGCTATTTACAAAAGCTTTGCTGCACATTAAATGCATTTTTGTTCATTAAAACACCACTGTTTAATTAAGCTGACTGTTCCTCATCCAAAAGGTGACCCGCTATTGTCTCTTCGGCAACGTCCTCTTCTACTTTCTCGCCAGCATGTTCCTGCTCCACACTTAGTCCTGTAATTTCCTATTCTGGTGTATTTTCTTCTTCTTCTTGCTCTTCTGCCTTTCCCTCTCCTCTGCTTTAATTTCTGCTTCATATTTGACATCCTCCTGCTGGGTTTACCTGTATACCGTCAGTCTTCTCCTGCAGCTTGTTGGCATCCTCTGCTGTCATGGAGACTAACTCCTCAGTTACACAGCCCTCTTCGTTCAACTTGGGTTTAATTGGCCAAGCGGGTCCATTAGCCAGCTAAGACAGACAGATATGTTATTCCTTATTCTTCCTAATGGAATTAAGGTTTTGCAACTTGCGGTACAATGTCAAAAAAATACAACAACTAATTAGGTTACTAAATAAAAAGACAGTGTTACCTGAAAATTTTGCAGCTGAGCCATGACGCTGCTGTGGAGAGTCTGTGAAGTGTAAAACTGCTCATCCAGACTCTTCCGGACTGAAATGAGCATCTCCTCTAATGCCTGGGCCCGCATGACCTGCTCAGCCTTAACAAGCTCCCTTAAAAAAACCCCACATAGGACAGGAATAATAAACTTTTTTTGAAAGTCAGCAAAGCCTGCCGGTACATTCTGTGAAATCAAACTGAGCTCACTTTATCGCCAACATCTCCTGGTTGTGTGCGCGGAGTGCCACTTTATGAAGGTACAGCAAATCTTTCAGCTCATTCAGCTCGGACGCTTGCCCCTTTAGCCGTGAACTTAGAGCCTCCGCGGATGCAACCTGCTCGTCGACTCTCAAGCATACAACCGCAACAGCACCGGCCAGCGCAGCCACACTGTCAGACAGTGCTGAACTGGAACTGAAATTGGCCGCAATTACCTGCTTCATGACATCGAACCCTTCGCTCTGGTTCTTTAACATGGCCCGGAGAGTTGTGACTGACAGGGTAAACTGCTTGACTTCATCCCATCGGGAGTTAATCTCAGTGTTGAGTGACCGAAGCTGCAAGAAGATGTCAGAGTTCTTTAACTTCTCAGATGTGTCCAGGGCGACCTTTGCTTTCTCCTGGGCCTGTTTCTGAGCCTCCTCCAGGCCAAGGATCCTCTCCTCCAAAAACAGACCTGTATCAGTCTAAAGAGTGAGATATGTTATTTTGGTGTATGATTTAAAATAATTAAAGGTGACAGAGAATGAAAAAACGTTTTTACCTTGTCTTAGTTGAATAACGGTAGTCTGCCCGCATTCACGAACATACCAAAAATGCTAGACATTCTGAACATCTCCGTTTCATAGAAATTCCTCCTTTAGAAATGTCAGCCAGAAAATGGCCCAATCTGAACAACGGATACATATTACGTAAAATGCATCTCACTGCCCCCCCACTCTCATTCAATTCCCTCCCCTTCAAAATAATTTGCATACATCCGCCCTCTCGCCTCCAACGGGAAGTACATTGCAGCAGTGCTTGCGGAGTTCAAGGCGAAATGGCGAGTCGCGTTCCGAGGTGTGCTCTTCCAGGCTGTGCAAGCAGTGTGCAAACTTTCCATTACATTCCCACCGAAAGAAATGCACGAGATGCGTGGCTGCTGTTCATTTATAATCGGATTCCAACTACATTCAACCACAGACTGCTACTTCGTTTGTGTGTCACTCCGAACCTATTCCAACTTTTCTATACACTTTCAACTTTTAATACAAAACAAGCATCCGCCTTTGAGCGAGCCTCTGTCTATTTTGATGCTCCTATTGTTACAGTCTAGTTGAAACGGTTCTATTTTCGTTCTGCTCGAACGGTAGGCTACCGTCAGCCCAAGACCCAAACAGCCTCGGGCAGGTTTATGCAGTAGAGTAGAATTAGTATTTATTCTCAATGTAATGCTGCAAAAGGATTAGGCTAATGTCCAAATGGTTAGCCCGTGCTATAACTTCGTTAGGACACTTTGGGCAAGGAATGTATTACGCTTGAAACAAACAAACAAAAACATTCAAATAAACCATTCAGAAACGTTTAAATCCGATTCTCTGTAATGGGTGCCTTTTGGGTTCTCAGAATTTGGAAAAAATACCATAAATTACTGTATTTCTGAACACTGCATCTGATAAAGGAGTATTTGAACCTCTGGTAAAATACTGTTTCCCACCTTAGACATGGAATGCCAAAAATTACTAGGAATTTCTTTGTCATGTTAGCCATTTTTGTTACGGGGTTGAATGTTACGGGGTTGAAGATTCTAGCTAAAAGTAGCCATAGCTCCCATGTTAGCAAACATATTAGCACCACATGGCATTTGGAAATCATGAAATTGATATACTTTTCCACACAATTGTTTGATTCTTCCTAAACAATATCTAAATATCATTTATCTGTGTAACAGTGTTGAAAGGTTGAGCATGACGATGTCAATCTCACAAAAAAAACAATGAAATATGGTTAAAAATGTATGCTAACAATTACCTCTCTTCACAGCAAGACCTTGAAAAGACTTGAGTAAGGTCACTTTCTGAAGGTTGAGTATGTTGGACTGAACCATTATTCAAAAAGAGTGGAAAATGCTATGCTGTTACGGGGTTGAACAAACTTGGGGGACATGATTACATAGTACCATTTCATGAAAAAAAATCATGAATTCTTTTCAGTTTTCTTTTATTTTAGTTAAAGTAGACAGGTAAATGATTATATTAGCAGAAAAAATGGGGTTTATGGCAATTTATATACGTTTTAGATTGAATGAAAAAGTAACTTTGGTCACTGGGGACATGCATTTTTGTCTGCCATCTGATACTCAGTGACCTATAAAAATGTGAATAATGTATTTTTTTCAAATATTTTCTTGTGTTATATGCAAATACACTGGTTTCTTTCTGTTTCTTGGTTAAAATGCATTTTATTGGTAACTTTATTTTTAAATCTTTGCGTTAAACCTCTGGGACACAAAAGGCACCAGTTACAGAGAATCACAGTTCTTCTTCCTCCGATTCAGTGTCCTCTTCGGATTCGGGCTCAAACATATAAGGCTGAATCTGTGAATGTGCCATATCTGTAAAATTTTGGTCTGTCCGTGTTCTGAAGATAGCGAAGTTTACATTCTTTTGAGTGGCAGCAAATGCAGCCAATCAGCGTCAAGTGCTTGCATTTCATAATGAGGTTGCCAGTTAAGCCCGAAGGGGCGCCAAATAGGTGCAAAACCACGCGTTTAAAATCCCCCACCCTAATATAGCTTTCTGAGAGAGGTTTTTAGGAAGCTTCTAAGGCATTACAGACCCAACCAAAATTTTGTTGTCTGCATGTCACATCACAGATCAAGGATAAATACCCCGTTCAATCATTCTATGTCACCTTTAAAGCATTTGAAAGTTGTATTATTAATGATCAGAGTCAGACCCAGCTATATTATCATCGCAATTATTAGATATATTACGGTAAAAAATAATGTTTTGTTAGCATTTAGGTGCCTGTTACTACTTCTGGTTATATTGGGATCATTCATTCATGTTATTCATATGGAAATAGCATGTAAATAGCTATATATTTTTATATAGCTGTCCAAAAGTGTATGTATGATAAAAATATATGTCATATTAAAATTCTAAAATACTTGAACCAGTCTCATTGTGCTATTTTGATGTCAAAAATTTAAATTTCACAATTCACTGTTTTGGAGTGCAGTGCAGCATGACTTTAACCCATATTCCTCGAGCAACTAATGTCGTTAACTATTTTGGATCGCGTATTAGCACCTCACAGTAACAGCTGTACTTGTAAATGTCACTAATATGTGGCCATGAAATTGTTGTACTTGTGTCATGCTAAAAATATCAACAGGTGTTGTCTTCAGTGTGAAGCCCGCGCTTTAAAAAAATGTCACATAACCGTGCTTTTCAAAATAATATTCACTGACCGCATTTTTGCATCTATATTTTTATTTAAATGGCACAACACTTACGTGACATATATTGCGAATGTAAATACAAGCGTTTTTATTTATTAAATTGCAAATAAACGCTTACTTTGTAAAAATAATTAAACGCACGCTGCTTTTATTTATGAAGGCGAACCGCGTTAACTTCCGGTAATGTACGTTCTTTTTAGCTAGCTTGACGCAACTATGTATTTTCCACTGCGAGTTGTTTTGAGTTTGAAAGCCCCTTTGTTTGTGGAACTCCGCCAAACTTACACTCAAACTTATAATTTGAATTTGTTAACTCCAACCGAAGATAATATATTTTACAGAGAAATGACGTCTGGAGCACAGACGCGCGAGTGAAAATAAGCTAATTTACCTGTGCGTCCGTCATCTCCATCACCTGTTGGAAGTTTGAGAGTCTCTGTTGTATTGTTGCGAATGTCTCGGACACTTGGTCGAGACTTAGCCGGTGTTGAACACAAAGCCAAACCACGACTGATGCCCAGACTGTGACTGCGGTGATGAACAACAGAGCTGGAGAAGAAAGGGAGTTAGACCTAGTGTTGGACTTTGGCGCCTCCGGCAAGATGGAGGCGTCCTCCTGATGCAGCTTCTTCGCCCTACGCCTGGCCATGGCAGCAGAGGGAGAGTGGAGGGAAAGCTGTGTGTCCTCACGTCTGCATCTGCTAAGGTATCAAGTTGTCTGTTCTGCTAATCCCTTCGACCTAGTCATTCATTTGACCCCCCACAATATTCAAAGCAGCTGGTGGTGGTGGGCAGCGTCAGAGCATGTTATGTAACCAACTGCAGTGGTGTGCTTTATGTCTAAAAACAAGTTATTCATCTCAAATGAAAGATCAACATTCAAAACTTTAATTAACACACAGTCAGGTAGCAGTAGAAAAAGTAAATCACTCAGTATACTAATTTTTATAGAGATAAAATGTGCAACTGTTCCCAGTGAGGCCAAATTACTGTGTGTTGAATGCGCAACTGTATTGCCTTATCTGCAGTCATGCTCTTGTATACAATCTACCTGCACTACGGCTGCCTCTTTATTTAGAGACGCATCTGCAAATTATTGTCTTCATTAATTCAAAGATTGATTATATAGTGTAAGAGATGTTGCGAAATTTGTCAGGCAATCACTCGAAAGCCTTCAAATACGTGGTTTCCTGTCATGTGACAAAGAAAAATGATTTTTGCTAAGGAGTTATTATTTGTTAAGCCACTTACTGATTGATCGACCAGTCAGCTAAATGTGTTCGGTAAAGTACTCCAGCAGTATGAAAAATAAAAACCACCAAATTTGTCCCAGCACAATAAATGCAGTAAATCAAATCATACTTATGTGTAATAAATAGTTTTTAGGCCTACTCTGGTGCCACTTCTAATGCCAAGCACCTCATGACTCAAGCGATTAAAATGTTTATAACCTTGCCTGTGAGTGTAGTGGATTTTACCAGTGTGGAGAGAACACAGATCACAACACCCAACTCTGTCTTTCATTAATTTAATGCAAGGTACCAGAAACCGAAACAGCTCCTGATGTTTATAGGAACAAAACATTCTTGTCTCTTTCCACAAAAATACTCAATTTTAACAGCATTTAATCCACATCTAAAATGTAATGACCAAACCTTATGTTGTTGCCCATTTTCTGCATAAAAAGGTCACTCCTTTACTCCAGTACAAACACGTTAAATCTTGAGAAAATAACAAGTTGTGTTAAGATTAGTTTTACGTTCTCACTTCAATGTTAACTCTTCAAATACTGGTGCATCACACTAATGGTAAATGGAGTAACTTCAAATTTAAAAAGTAACTTGTTCTCACTAAATTTTGTGTAAGAATAAAGAATCTGTTGCTTCATCTTCCGTCCAGCACCTGCAGCTCTTCTTCACTCTGCAAAGAAACCCATTAATCTCAGGTTGTTTCATCTACATACTGCACACTTAAAACATTTAATCCGACAGTCTCTTCACAGAAAACTGTCTGAATCTTAAAACTTGTTCATACCTCTGACATTCAGGGTCATTGAGGACTCCGCTGTGCCCAGTTTGTTCTCTATGACGACTTTGTATTCCCCGTCATCTTTGGGTCCCACCCTGAGTATGAGCATGGAGCAGACTCCACATACATTTGTGATGTGGTAGTTGGTGTTCGTGTTGAGGCTGATGTTGTTTCGGTACCACGTCACACGTGGAGCTGGATCACCCCTAACCGCGCAACTCATGTAGCATTCGTAACCTTGTGGAGCTGTACGCTTCTTCAGGGGAAGGATAAAAGACGGTGGCGACTCGAAGTCCAAGGATTTAATCTCTGGTATGTTTACTTGGAACTTTGCTGGAACAAAAAGAAATGCAGAAAGCGTTTAATAGAAATATGATAGCAAAACACTTAATGTGCACTAGTCGCCTTTTAACCCTCTGGAGTCATCGGACGCGCTGGCGTGTCCAAATCACGTGACAGATGACGTTGCAGCAAGATGCAGCCTCGCAGAGTCTTTGTTTCAACTTGTGTTCAATATACAGACTTCAAACTATATACCAGTTTTTAAATTGCGTTGATAGGCCAAGTAAAACCAGATTTATGATAAATAATTTACGTCATGCTTTTTCATGTATATTGTCGTCACACTTGTCGCCGTAAGAAATGGCAAAAACAGAAGAAAGGAGAGCGCTCGCAAGCAGAAAGCGTTTGCAAGTTAAAAAAAGTTGTGGGAGTGATGACGGTATAAGATTTAGGGTTAGGGTTAGGCGATTTTTTAGATTTGAGATTTATGATATTTAGCGTGTTTGGAGTGTATAGTTAGTGTATAGTGCTGTGTATTTAGTTTGTAGTGAAGTTGTTTTTTTTGTTTTTTGTTTTGTCAAAAAATGAGGCGATTATTGAATGCGGAGCAGGCATTGTAGCTCTTTTTTACGATGACTGAACCTGAGGGAGACGTGGAGTCAGAGTCTGAGTCAGAGAGTGAGGACTTTGACGATGAAGTGGATGATCCATCTTTTGTTTTGGAAGTGAGGGAGAGGAAGAGCATCCTCCGAGACGGTGTGGCACGCCCACCACGTCCAGATCTCAGCTAGATCAGGGAGCAGAGCCTCGCCTCAGCTCTGAGCCCTGGATGTAAGCAGTAAGCAGGTTCCAGCCACGGAGAACACCAGGAGTCCAGGTAGAAGCACTTTCCCCGCATAGTCCAGAAGACCTTTTTCTATTGTTTTTTGCCACTGACACAGTCAGGACAATCTCCAGAGACACCAACAAAAATGCTGCTAAAAACAAAAAATTAGGGAAGAAATACAGATGCACTGACATCGGAGACTGAAGATCTGTACAAGTGTTTCGGTCTACTAATCTACATGTCGTTGGTCTCGCTGCCAGGTCTCCAAGACTAATGGGGACAGAATTACATTTTGTCTGTGCCCCTTGCAGCCAAAGTGATGACAAGAGACAGGTTCCGATCCATATTTTGGAACTTCCACCTCAGTGATCCAGGGGAGGATGAACAAAATGATAGCAAGAAGAGGGATCACCAGCCCATGATAAACTGTTCAGAGTTAGGCCCCTTTATAATGACATCCACAGTGCCTGCCTGGCTTATTACCACCCAAGGAGGGAGCTGGCAGTCGATGAAAGGATGGTGGAGACTAAGGCAAAAACAGGCATGACGCAGTATATGAAGGACGAGCCAACTAAATGGGGAATGAAAATTTTTGTATTATCTGAGTCAAGCAGTGGCTACACTATCAGAGGTAACTGCAAGTGAGCATGGGCTGAGTTATGATGTTATCCTGAACCTTGTTCAGCCTGTCTTGGCACTGGGTACCATATTTACATAGATGATTATTACTCCAGTCCCAAAATGTTCATGGACCTGGACAGTGTGAAGTTTGGAGGATGTGGCACCTACAAGCAGAGCAGAAAAGGATGCCGTAGAGGGAGGGCAAATACTCTCACCAAAAAATGCGGAAGAGGCTCTGTGAGATGGATCAGAGAAGGCCCACTTATTTTTGTGAAGTGGATGGACACACAGGAGGTGTCTGTGTGCTCCACCATCCACCCTGCATTTTCAGGGGAGACAGTGAAGACCAGAGTGAATGATATGAGTGGTGTTGACCTGTCAGATCAGCTCATTCAGTATTACTCCACCCACAGAAAAACCGCTCGCCGGTACAAGAACGTGTTGCTGCACTTCTTGAACATTGCAACGACACATGCCTTCATCTTGCAGTGTGAGATGAGTGTCAAGAAGGTGCAGCCCGTGGCACACAAAGACTTTATTCTGGAGCTGGTGTGCCGGTTTTGAGGGGTGGCAGGTGTTCCCCAGAGCAGGACAGTGGCTCATGTTCCTGTGCCCATTGTCACAGCCACAGATCCTGGCCAAAAAGCTACCAAAGGCAAACGGAAATGCGAACGCTGCATCCAGGTGGTCAATAAGAGGAATGACACACCCTGGAAGTGCCAGGCCTGTGATGTGCCCCTCTGTCATTTGGTGGACAGGAACTGCTTTGTGGAGTGCCACAAATAATTTGTACACCTGATTGTTTTGTAAATAGTTGTACAAAAAACCACCTGAGCCATTGCCTGCATTTTAATGTAAATAGTATTCTAATTTATAAAAATGGTTCGTTAAACATGTTTGTGGTTTTCACAGTAAAAGATTTTACTTTTTTCTGCTCGGATTTTATGTTTTTTGTGTGGTTTTAGGTCCAGTGTGTTAATACAGTATGTCAAAAAAAAAACAACTGTAAATTCACACAGACGAGGTTGTGCCGAAAAAAATGACACCAAACAAAGCATGGTGAACAGTTTTTAAGGTAAAATATATAAAATCAAAGATAAAATCAAAATTAGTCAAAAACTGCCAATTATACCCTGGACCCCAGAGGGTTAAGACTGTTTTCCCAAGTAAAACGCCATTCCACTATACCTGCACTTCTCGACACTTCTTGTTCTGTAAACTACATTGGTGTACTGGAAAGTAAGACCTGATTCAGGTTTTTTTTTTTAATCGTCTTTGTGATTCAATTTTGCACATACCTCTTTCCCTTTTGGTCCCAAACACAGGTGACTCTGAAGGTGGCGAAAGGCCCATGTCATTTTTAGCAAACACCCTGAAGCAATACTCCCGTCCGGGCAAAATGTTGACAACTGTGAACTTATTGTTAAAGAGGTTGTCTGCCGCTGTCCTCCAAGTGCGTTTGAAAGAGTCCCGTTTGGATACCATGTAGTGTAGCCTGTCATCCCTCTTCTCATCTGGTGAAGGGGTCCAGCACAGAGTCACTGTTCCTGGGATGTTCTGATCCAGCTCCACTGGACCTGGAGGCTTGGGATCATCTAGAACCAAATATAGAAATATAGATTGCTAACATTAAACAAGGTTAGGCTACTTTCCACTTGAACTCCACATTTTAAAGTATGTAACAGTAAAATCAAAAGTATGGTCTTAACTAGAATACATTTGTTGGCATATGTTCTGACAGATGGGTGACCCAACTAGAATTTATTGCTTACAAAGAATAAGAACCAAGTTGAACTACTCAAATTTGAGGTGCCCTGAAGCACATTTGTCCTTACAAAGGCAACTAGGCTTGTTGGGTTTTCCTCGAAGAGGTTTCACCACTCCAAGTGGCTTCTTCAGTTTTAAATAGCTAGTGGGGAGTTCATTTTTTTATTTGGAACAAGTGGTGGTGCACACCTTAAACTGAGTCGATGAGTTTGACTTAGATGAGTGTTGAGACGCCTTCAAGAAAACTAAGTTGCTTTTGTTTTAGCTTTGTTTTAGATAAAAACATGACCTGGATGACTGAGAATCTTCACACACATAGAAACAGTTCCCTGACACACAAACACAGTTTTCAAAATCCGAATTGGTCACATTAGATGGTGAAATTGCGGGGTTAGGTTAACCCAAGATTGAGCGGCAGCATGATTGTTGGTATTTTTTCTTTTCAACCAGAGAGTAACAGCAAGAGGAACTAGTTATTGGCTGTCCATAGTGTATGGCTTTTACATTTGGTGTGGGAAAAGTCCACCAGTGAACAACTGTCAGCTACAAAGTGATGGGCAACGAGTTGATTGCTTTGTATGTGGATGGGGCACGACAGTAAGAATTCATGGCTCTGCACAATGACATTCACCTGTAACTCTGATTTCAACATTGAAGCTTTCCTGGCCAACAATATTCTTGACAGTGATAGTGTAGATGCCAGAGTCCGGCCGCTCAGATGTGGGAATTAGCAGTTGAGAACCTTTGTCAGAGTTGGTAATTGTGACATGTTTAGGCACTGGAATACCATCCTTTAACCAAGAAATATCAGGCAGAGGGGAGGCCTGTAGACAATAAGTAAAATGTAGTGAATACAGTTAATCACAGTGTGTATGTAGTGAATATAATATTGTGAACATATTTGAAAGAAAAGCTCTGGAACAGGACAATGTACCTCAAAGTTGATGTTAAGACGAACAGTGTTTCCAGATCTCACCACAATAAAGGTCTTCATGTTGCGATCTTTGAACTTTGGCCTTACTGTGGGGGAAGAATTTAAAAGAAAATGTTAAGATTCTTAAATGTATGCTATTTAGTAAGTTATCACCTAATGTTTCATAAATTCCTGTTCTTATTCTTTTCTCACTACTGTTTTGTACGAGGGGAAATCGTATCCTGTGTAGTGCTGACGCAGAGATAAAGATAAAGACTTAGTTAAATTAATCTATATTTATTTCCAGTCCTTTGGTGATTGTAATTAATTGTACTTTGGGTACAACAGCTGACAAATATCTCATTGCTATATTCTGCTCTCTGCACAGTATTATATATCTGCTGTGGCTTTCTGTGGATGCCCGAATCCACCTCATTTGAAATATGTCTAGAAATAACGGCAAACTATTATTTGGACTCATTTATTCCTCTTTTGTTTTATGCAGTGTCATTAAACATTAACAAACAAAATTACTTACTAGGAGGAGGCATGGCAATTATATAATTGTCAAAGCCATGAGGTTCCCCATCACCTCCGTAATTGGTGGCAATTACTCTCACCCAGTAGTTGGCCATTGCCTTTAAGCCAAGCACGGTGTAAGAAGTGAGAGTAATTGGGATGGCGTTGCAGCGCGTCCATTCAAGGCACTCAATTGGCCTGATCTCCACATAGTAGCCCTGGGCTTCATCCTGTATTCCTTGCACTTGCTTAGGTTTTGTCCAAGCCAGTGAAAATGTGGTGTAATTGGAGGAAGCTATTTTCAGGTCTGTGACTTTTCCTGGAGGTTCTGAAATCACAGTAATGCGAGAGTGCTGGTTTTGTATTTCTCAAAGAGAAAGACATCATTGTCTTAACTTTAAAGAAATATTTTCAGTGAGTGAACTGCAGTTAATTGTAAAGCCTCTGTGTGTTTGACTTACTCATTGGATCCCTTGCAATAACAGTGTCACATGGAATACTGGGATCTCCAGCACCAGACAGGTTGATAGCAGCCACTCTGAACTCGTATGCTGCTCCCTCAAAGACATCTTTCACTGCATACTTTGTATCTGAGTAAAAAGGGAACATGTAGTTCTGGTATCTCTAGAGATCTTCATTCATGTAACATAGCATGCATCATAAGCATTTGTTTTCCCATTGTGTCCATTCACAGAATATTTCTGCAGCTTGTCATATTAACTGATACCTGTAATTGGCCCCTTTTGGTTTACAAGGCTCCAATAATTAGTGCCTTTCTTGTTCTTTTCCAGATTGTATCCTACTATTTTGGTTCCTCCAGTGTCGCATGGAGGACTCCATGACAGGTTGATACAGTCTTTAAAGGCACTGACCACTTTGGGGGCTGTTGGTGCTCCAGGATAACCTGTGTGGAAGGAAATGGAAAATAGAAGGCGAAACACAGGTTATCCTTATAGTTATACCAGTTTTGTTACCTCAACAATGAAAAACATGCTATGCAATACCAGTGTAACAGACTTTAATCACATAAAGTTTGCACAAGAGCTGAAGAAAGCAAGAATGTTTGGCAAATAGGAAAAGATAATTTTTACCCCTGGGCCAAATAGAAGTGACATTATATGTAAGATGTTCTTTTTTCAGCTTTTGTATATGCTTAGTGATGGTCTAAACATATGTATAGATTTATTTTTTAATAATCACACACATTTATGAAGTTAGAAAATCTGAAATACTTTGAATAGAAAAGAAAAATGTTAGAGTTTGTTGGGTTATTTTAACTTCTTGCCCAAACATTTTATCAGGTTTTCATTAGGCAGATGTTTATACTGGTATCCACAAAGTCTCTTAAATTAGGCTCAGACTAAAGACTTACGTAATACACCAGCTGCTATGTCCTCCGTCTGCAGGTAATCACTGAAGCCTTCTGCGTTCTTGGCTCTGATCCGGTAGCAGTATCTCCTTCCAGGGTCCACATCTGAATCTTTGTAGCTTGTGTTGTTGCCAGGGATCTCACCGAGATTTGACCACTTATTTCGCCCCACTTGTTGGCGTTGTATGCTGTAATTTGTGATCGGGCATCCGCCGCTGTCTTTCGGAGGTTTCCATTTGAACTCAACAGATGTTACAGCACTTTCCATAATGTCCACGGGGCCTTGTGGGGGGGTTGGTTTGTCTTTTCACAGAGTTAAAACAAATTATAATCTTCCCACAGCAGTTATCACAAGTGACCAACTAAACGTCTCTGATTGTCAGCTTACCCAGTACAATAAGTTTAGAAATTGCCTCGATGGTGCCAGATTCATTTTTTATCTTGATTTTGACCTCTCCGCTATCTCTCCTTTGGCACTTAGTAAGACGTAGCTGGCTTTCGGTATCTGATGTTTCAATCTTCACGTTGAGGGCAGGCAGCAGCTCATCGTCATCTTTGTACCACTGTATGTTCATCGGTGCCCCGCCTGAGAATGGCAGCTTCCATTCAGCATTTTCACCTGCCTTTATAATGACTGGCTTTGTGAATTTCCCTAGAGCATCCGAGTCAATTTTGGGTGGGTCTGTAGTATCAGAGCGAGAGAAAAGTGATCAAAAACCTTAATGCTTAAAATTTAAAATGTTTGACACATTTTTTTTTTTTTATTATTCTGACCTTGAATATTAAGTGTTGCTTCGGATTTACGTCCTTCAGCTTCAAAGCGGTAGACAGCTGCGTCGCCTTTTTTGCAGCAATCAATAATCAGCCTGTGGCAAGCTCCATCTTTGATAATCGTTACCCCATCCTCATTTGTTAGCTTGTCAGGAAAAAAATAAATCTAATTTTATAAAACATATACATATATTTATGTTTGACTTTGTTGTATATTAATAATTAAAACCAAAGAATATACAGTATTTATGAGAAAGTATATAAAAAATGTACTTTGAGCATTCAAAGATGTGTGGCAGTACAAGTTGTATTCACGTCTATTATTCTGGAGTATTTGACTTACCAGCTTCCCGTTTTTGTACCAGCGTCCCTCTGTGGTCTCACTGCTTAGCTTACAAGACAGCTCAGCCCGTTCACCAACATTAGCGACTGTGTCTGACAGCCCACTGACAAACTGAACTCCTCGATCTGCAAATGTAAGTGTTAAGATGATCCAACTTATTTGGCCTCGTGAGACAATGTGTTAAATTAGTTTGAAGAACAGATTTACAGACTTCAGCTTTAATATATGATCTGCTAACAAAGATAGAGATAGAGCAGAAGGCTAAATCAAGGATGGTAATGTCCTGCGTCACCACTTCTTGATTTTTCATTTACACTATGTCTCTCTATCTAGTCTTTGGCCTGCAGGAAAGCATTATTATAAAGGTTTCTTCCTATATATTGAGTAGCAGTTTACAGAGACAGTTAGCAGTTTGAATCACATTTTAAATGTAACACTTTTTCTGCTTAAGTTATGGTTATTGTGATTTATATCATTTTAGAAACCCCTAAATCTTAAATTATGTAAACCCTAATCCAAAATTTAAGGACAACATGTTGTTCTGCTAAGCCTTTAGTATCCTTCTATAACGTGTATATTCAAAACCAGCCAGCCAGGTTTTGGTCTTATCATTATAAACTTTAAAAGATAGATTTCTTCTCTTGTGTAAAAATCTTCCTACTGTAGCTGCCTCACATATTCTATTGTGGGTTGGAAGTAATTTCACACTTTGAGTAAAATGGAAATAATTCTGACATAATTGACCCAGATAGCTAAGCTCTCAGTGTCTGCAGATGCAAAGGCACATTTGAGAGCATCTGCACTAAAAGTATGATGCTATATTAATCTGTAATCTGATTACACATAAAGTTTTCATGCAGTTTTACCCATGACAGTGTCAGGAACCAAAGGGCCAGTTCGTGACCTCTTCTTTTTCTTGTCGTTCACATCATCTTCTGTATTTCCATCTCCATCACCCATACCTCCATCAGTCCCATCACCAGAACCATCACCAGAACCATCACCAGTCCCATCACCAGTCCCATCACCAGTCCCATCACCAGAACCATCACCAGAACCATCACCAGAACCATCTCCACCATCCCCCGTAGCAGCTTGAACTTTTTCATCTTGAGCTTGTTTGGCTGCCTCCAAGTCATCTTTCTCTTTTTGAAGCTTTGCCTGCTGTTCCAATGCTAGTTTAGACAGATCATCTTCACTACCAGTTTTGGTGCCCTTACGTCCTTTACCACCATTTGGATCAGCTGGATTATAGAATAGCAGGGAGAGAAAATTTTTTTTCCTCACTTAACTATTTTCAGAGTTATATTGTGTTTATTAATAAATATAAATATGGTGATATGTACAAGATTTCCCACCTTCCACTGTCAGAGAGGCACTGCTGGAAGTAATGCCAGCAATGGCATAATATGCTCCCTTATCTGACATTTCACAGTCCTTTACTCTTAATGTATGAATTAGTTTGTCCTCTGAGACAGTGATCTCATATTTGTCTCCATGTCCAAGTGACAAGTTCTCTCTTGACCAAGTGATTCTGTTGAGTGGAGTTGACAAAACACACTGAAAGACGGCGTCTTCACTTTCAACGGCCTTCGCATCCTTGATCTTGGCTATGAACTCCACAGCAGGCACTAAGAGAGGAGGACAGGTTTATGTTTGATTTGTCTTATCGACTTCCAGTATGATTGTGCTGTTATATTCCAAATGAAAATGTGGTGTTTAACCTTGGAAGTCAGTTGAAAGAACATTTGCCTCATCAACATCAACCTGGTAAAATCCAGCATCCTCTGGCTGTGGGTTTTTGATGCTGAAAACATAGTTGGACCCTGTTTTCTTAAGGCTGTGCTTTGAATTGTCATCGTCACCATAGGGAACCATTGTCCCATCCTTATGAGACGAAGGTTGACATGTTAGTTTTGTTTTTTTATTATTACTTTCAGTTGTTTTTGGCTCTTGGTAAAGACATTAATTTACCTTGAATAAGTTAATAGCACTGTTGGGATCCCATAGTGTCATGTCGAAGCCAAAATCAGCTGTCCCATTTGGTTTCACTTCAATTTGTTTCACATTACCCAGATTCTCTACAACCTGCAAAGAAAATATTTTTTAAAAAGTGTATATTTGTGCAGATTTTGCATCATTGCTGAACTCATGACATTTTTAACTTTAGCAGCTTTGAGCTCTGGATGTCTACTTTGAGTTAAGATTCAATGGGCTTGTTTAGCTACAGGCAAAACTAGTTTTTATGCAACGTGAGTAACTTTACCTGACTCTTTTAAGGACAGACTCTTTGTCCTCGTTCAAAACTTCACTGACATTTTGCAGTCTCAAAACACACAATCCAAAATTCATGCGCAGTTGCTAAAAAACTTCAGACGGTACCTTTGCCTGTTCATCTTCCCTTTCCTTTTTCATCTGGTTTAGTCTCTTCAACATCCAGCGAAAGTCAGTAACACCAAAATCCAAACATATTTTTTCATAGTCTCTCTTTGGTGCGCTGATAAGCAGTTCCCAGAGTTTGGGATCAATTTCTCCCTCTTTCTTTGGCGGGAGTTGCTTTTTTCTGGTGACAACAACACTGAAAGGGAGGAAGACAGTAATATATATTTTGGGTTGGTGTTTTTAGCAGTATACATTTTAAGTAAATGTTGACTTGGCCCTGAACTTACGTCTTCTTTAACATTGATCTGAAATCCTGTGGTGCCTGCCCATTTGCTGAAAGAAAATTAGATATAAATTAGAAAAATATTTCTGCAATAATCATTGCTAGATGCTAGGAAGTTGCTAGACAACAATTGTGCAGTAAATTTTGTACCTTCTCGGGCGTTTTTCTTGAATCCAACTGGAAGAAAACACAAAAATGGCACCAAAAAAACATAAGTGAATAGTCGAATAATATATTGTGGTCTAATTTCATTCCATTTACTAATATCTTACATGTTAAATCTCACCTTGAATAACATTGACAGTTACGGTGCAGACAGCCTTTCCATACTCATTGGTGGCAAAGCACCGGTAGGTGTCAGCTTGGTCGGGTTTTATGTTGTTCATCTAAAAAAGCAATATTGTCATGTGAAGATTGGATGCATACTGATGGATGGTAGATTCTGTTACCCATGAAGAATGAGTTTGACTGATTACTGTAAGTACTGGGGCGAACAAAGGCTTATTAAATAGAAGGTTTCTTCATGATCTATTCATCTTAAATAGTTGTAAATGTAAATATTCCTTTATAGATGCAGCTTTAATATTGAATATGTCAGTTATTTTCTTAATTGTTTGGTGAATAAACATTTAAAAGCAGCTAATCACAACACTGGAGAAGTTATGGATGTGGATAATTTTATCTGTCTATGTTTTCTCACCTCAAGAATGTGTTCTTGAGCTCTTTCATCATATCTCGTCTTGTACTTTTCTGGGTCATCTACTTCGCCTTTATTTCGCCCCCATGTGACAACCGGTTTGGGCTCTCCACTAACCATAGCTTTTAAAACTGCTTTCTTACCTGAAAAATCAACACACAGAGAGAACCAAATGACACTATTGCATCGTGTGTTTCATAGTGTTGCTCTTTCTAAGTTGACAGTGTGTGCGCTTGTTTTCTACCCTCTTGAACAGTCACAGCCATTGGTTTCCGGGTAATATCGGGTGTTGATTTTCCTGCCGGCAGTATCTCGACGAACTGAGTGATCATAACCCCGGGGACTCTGGACCTTTTCTTTATAGCCACTGTTAAAACCAGAAGTAAAACAGTTTAATAGGACGGTAACATAGCCGTGTGGGGTTGTGAAAGTAAACGTGGACAGAAAGCCTATAAGCCAACGTGAAACGGAAAACACAAATGGCATAAATGGGTGTTAGCGGCAACAAAATTTAAACATTACTGAGCCAAGCCACAAGACTGACCTTGGTTAAAGTTAATAACGTTTTTGCAAAATCTATGCACTCAATTCAAGGCTATCTATATTATTTATAAAGTTAAAACATTTCAAAGCCAAACCAGTGGATTAGACATGGTTTAAGTGTATGAAACTAAGCTGCAGAATCTGTCTGGCCTCCAAGCGATTTGTCAAACCTGATGTTAACATTAAAATTTCTGGCTTTTCCCTTTTCTCTTTTAAAATCAACACTATAGTATCTATAGACAGAAATAGACACAAGAGGTCACTATTTCCTCACTTTTTGTCAGCCATTTCAGTTCTTACATCCTGACAGGGCCTTCATTTTTATTGCACTCTACTGATTTAAGATGCATTTTGGATTAAATTATACATCTGTGTTTGGGTACTTATCTGGACTCTCTAAACCAGTTGAAGGTGACTTTGAAGGTGACTTGGCACTATTTTATTCTAGTGTAAATTCTCTATAAAGCTTGAAAAGATGTACATATAGCCTGGTTTAAATATTTTCAAATAGTAGTTTCAGTGTCTGAATGAGACACACAGACAATCTAAATACATAAAAAAAAAAAAATTGAATTGTTGAAATAATGTCTGTCCTGAAGAAGGTTGACTCTGTGAGACTGTTATACTGCTATCCTCCCAGTGTTTTGTTTTCTTGTTTTCTTTCTCTTTCTAACATTTCAAATGTGTGATGACTCAGTACACAAGGCAAGTTCATCCAGCAGCTGTTGAAGTCACAAACTCCAACCCACCATCTGTTACTTCTTTTCCTGTACAGACATCATACCTCGTAATGACTCAGAGCTGCTTCATTCACCCTTGGGCTTGCATGCTTAGTTTATTGCTGCCTTATATGGATAGGTCAGACAACTAATTATCATAGTAATGCTTGCAAATCAAATGTACATGTTTAATTAAAAAACTACACAGTAATCACTCACAGAAACAACTCAATATAATTCAGTCCAACTCAATGCTACCGCATAAGAAGCCCCCTTTCCTCTATGTCTTACCTTTACCCCACATCACTATCGAGTACAATGTCATAAAACCACATGCAGACACATGTAAGGACTTGGGTCATACTGCTTATAAAAACAGAGATAAACACAAACATAGATTTGATTAAAAACAGGAAACATATTGCATTATTATTGTCCAGGGCCAATGACGTCACTATCGTGTAACTGCAGCAAAAATTCTAAATACAGAAACATCCAAGAATGAGGGGGGGGAAAAGGTAATTTACATGGAGGCGCCAACTGAAATGTTTAACAAAATGAAATGGAGAGATGGTCAGATAAATTCAGGGTAGGGTACATGAATACTGTGCTGCGAACAAAATACTGCCATTTCCACAGTCAGATCAGGTGCCAGCTCTCATCTAAACCAGAGTATTTTATTGTACTGAGAACATACCAGACATGGACAATCCTCTATTGTTTGTTTCATGTCTGTAAGAACAACTATGGAGTCAGGCTCAGACAGTGAGTTCATAAGAGGAAAACTGCTACAGTAAAGTCATTGGTCTAACTTGTTATTATACGTGAGTCAACTTTAGATTACTCATTTTGCATCATTTCTTTCCAACAGCCGTACTTCAGTTTGAGGCCATATATTGAATATTCATCAAACTGTATGTGTCATCTCTCAAGGGGTTGATTTACGCTCTTATCTGAATGCAGGCAGGATTCTTGTAACCTTCCTCCTCAAGCATTGATTCACACATAATCCAAGTCTGGTAGGACAGCAGTCAGTTGTTTCCTTCTGCATACCAATTGCCCCTGGAAGAACTGTTGGATTCGGGCAGAAGCAAACTTGAGAACACCTTCAGTGCGAATTTGTTGGCTGTATAAAGCAGATATCCCTGTCATAAACCTCTCTGAGCCACCCCATGCGCCTGTAGAATGAGTGTGAATGGCTTTGGGCAACCTGGAGGACGCTTGCTTTAAAGTAGAAAATTAAATGGTACACTTCTTGTTCTAGGATAAGTCCTTGGAACTGTTCTCTCCATTTGAAGTGCTAAAGAAGTAGAATCTCAGATGTCAAATTAAGTGCAAATGTTGACTTTTTGAAATATCTAAGTAGCTCTTTCTTTCTTCCTTTTGTTCATTTATACTGTGCTTGCACATACTAGTAGTTTTTGTTCATTTAATGAGAAATCTAAGGCTTGTGAGGATCCAACTGAATGCCATTCGGATCAGCTAGATAAAGGTATGAACCTGAAACCTGACTGGAACCTGTGACAAACTGAAGGGACTGGAAGTAATTTATAAAGTTGTTGGTCATGGCCATGGTCCACACATCAGGACAAAAGCCAAGTAATCAAAGGGTACAGAGTAGACAAACAAGTATAAAAACAAGTTTGAGTATTCCCAGGTGCACAATAACTGTGAGATGGAACGACCCTGGAATCATTAGGACTCTCTCCAAAGTTGACCATCTGGCCAAACTGAGAAACTGAGCAAAAATTAGCTTTGGTCAGGGAGGTGACCAAGAACCCATTGTTTGAAATCTTTAGACTGCAGAGATCAGAGAACTTGCTAAAAGGATGTCCATATATGCACCTAGCATTACAAATAGAGTATACAAAAAACAACACATGCACAAAAACGATTTCTTACATTTTCTGAACTTACCTAAGGGTTGTGGGTCCTGGTTCATGACTAAACTCATGTCGCCGTTTGTTGATTGTCTGATTGGACTTTTAGCGTGGCTGAAGAACAAACAAAATCTGTTGCAGTTATGTTGCTTGATTTCTCCAGTCCAGGTCTGTAGTTGTGCTTATTATTCTTTGGGTTAGAACCCACAAGGATAAATTTATGTTAAATGTTCTTGTCATCATAAACTTAAATTAAATAGCAGTAGCACAAAGTTACGCTAAAACCGTGAGATAAAACAAAAATATAGCAAAAATAGTTTTACTTTAGAAAGGGCTTGATTAAAGTAGATCTAAGTATATTTTTGAATATATTAGTTAATCAACTTTTTCTCGGTTAACTGATAAAAAGGCCAAAAAATAAAGGCTGAAAATAGCAAAGATGTCCATTAGAATCTCCCAAAACCCAAAGTTAACTGGATTTTGGACATTCATCTTATAAAATTAGTTAACTGATTAATCGTTTATGGTAATAGACTAAATTAAAAAGTGACTAATTGTTGTTCAGCTCTAATACAGTCATATTCAATATCATTTGGTTCTCCCTTGACGTGCACATGTACAGTCAAGGTCACATGCCTCAACTTGACCATTCTATAACTGCTGGGGTCATGAGAAACTGGTACACCTAAAAACTGGGTCACAGACCAGAAAAGGTTGAGAAACCCTGCCTTGCACCTTCTTCTCACATATCGTTGCCATATGACATCAGCCTGTCAAAGTGGTGATGCCTTGACTTCTGTGTGACTCGCAGAGACAGTTGGAGACATGCTGGGGCGCTGTAAAAGGGGAATGTGAAATCCCACCTAGTGGCTCACTCTTCCCAACCGCCTGTGGAGTCAACTGGCTGTGCCAGCGATTTAACTACTCAGGATCCAAACATAGATAGGAGCAAAATGTCTTTGCATCCAAGTGTTACGGTGGTGCACGTATATATAAATTAACATATATTAATATATAAATAAAAAAAATGTAATATCATCAACTCTTGGATATTATGTTTTGCACATCATCATCATTATTCTCATGAGGGGTCTGATATGAGCAACAGAAATGAACACTCATGTCTGGTTGTATTTTGTTGTGAAAAAGGACATATGTTATTTACAGATTTGAAAATCAACAAGTCTCCACGATTAATGAGATACTTTCCCTGAACCACAGGCAGTAAACTGGAGACACTACTTTTGCTGACATCGTCTAGTCCTTTAGAACACGTCAGCAGGGAATGGCAGTGGCAAGAAACTATTATTGTAAGGTTTTTTAATCATTCAGTTAGTTGAGTGATTATCTTAATGTCTGCAGAGCTGAAAGGTTTTTAATTAGAACAAAATGAGCTCTATCTCAAGATTATGGCCATATGGCTTTTTACACAGTGCTTAATTTTCAAGACTATACAAGGAACACTGAAAGATGTGAAAAGGAGTATCTGTCCTTCAACATCTACAACCCAGCAAAAAATATATTGAGGCTTTGATGTGTCACACATTATGCAGTGCAGACTGATCATAGGCTGCTGCTCAGCCCTTTGTTAGTTACGGGACGTGAGTTGGGAAGGTCACATTCCTCAGTGAAATGTGGACACTGTTGAGATCTGTAATATTAATTAAAGATAATGGCAAGAGGTCCAGGAAACTGATTTCACACTTCACAATATAAAGTATCAAAAAGTAGCGGTATAGTACGACATTACTCCTTATCGATTTTAGAAAACCTTGAACGTGTTAAATAAAAATGTATATCTATGTCATTAATATCTGGTTGTGTTTTTGTCTCCTTCCTCTTTTCTTTTTGTTAGACATAGTTAAATTCTGCTGCATCAAATGTGTTTTTCAGTCTATAAACCTAACCTAATATTTATCTATTTTATCTATCTATGCACCACATTTTGTCTTAAACACAGAGCTGAAGAATGTTCTAGAATTGGTTTGTACTATTGTCCGTACCTAATAATGGTCTTTCATCAAATTATGCCTTTTGTTGTACCATATTTAAATAATCTTTTAGTTAACCCAACCTGTTGTTGCTTTTGGTTGTTTGATTAAATTTGGAAACATTGATACTGGATATTTCCCATTTAAAAAAACAAACAAAAACAAATTAAAATTGTACTTACTTTCCGTTCTTTGTCGTCAGCTATGTGCCTTCGGCTTGTACTCTTCCAACTATCCAATATTTCAAAGGTGACACCCCTTTTTGTTCGGTGATAAACGTTTGGAGCGGATAGAAACCCTTACATGGCTGAGATGTAGTTGGTAAAAACCCATATTACAGCTGTAGTAAAGGGTGGAGGTTCCTCTTACATATCCCTATGAAAGCGATCACTTTGCAGTTGGCACTGGAAATACATTATGACTGTTCATACAATCTGTTGTTGGACATATCAAGTCCACAGTTCTCCACCATTACTGTTGAGAGTATAAAAAACAGTTCAACCTGATGCATTAATATCAAGATTTGTATTACGTTAGATTTAAATAAAACTATGATGGATCCTAGCGTTATTTAAATGCCAGTCACATCAGTGACAGATATTACTATTCTTCATGGTCATGGTTGAGGCTTAGAGATTTATGCCTTTCCAATGTTCTGCATGTAACGGGCAAACCCCCTAACGAAAAGCTTTCGACTGGCAGCTTCACAAGGTCTCTAGGAATATGATCACTCTACTGTGCACTTCATTGGACAGTAAACATTAACATGAGACGTTTTATTTTGTAAAATAATCTCTGGTTTATATGAATGAATTCCAATTAACCTCCTTAAGCATCAACGGAAATTCTCGCAGCATGCCTGGGGTATTTAGAGGGTCACGTTGGACCTGCTGTGGCATTATAAAAAGATGGTTGCTCATGGTGGTGATGGCGGTGTGTTGGGACGTGGCGTGTTAAGCAGGTTTTTGGGTTCACATTGTCAGGGGTTAAATAAGCATGACACATCCAGGCGGTTTGAACAGTCACCCCAAGCTTGTTAAAGGGACCGTGAAATAACTGCAAGAAAAGCTTGATGACAAGAGTGGAGATAAACACAAATATCACCTCTGACCTGAAAGAGTAAATTGGGTAAGTACTCCTATGTAATGCAAATAGGCAGCAGTTAATAGTGGGAAAGAAACACTGATGCATAAATTCACTTTCATAAGAAAGACTAAAACCATGACATCAATGTTGTTCATGGCTGAGCTGTTTAATGAACAGGTTGCATCTAACTGCTTTTCTGCTTGTTGTAGATTATGTACTGTTAAGCATGGACTTAATTTGCAATTCCCTTGTTTGCACAATATAATATGTAATGTAAATGAACTGTATGCATATAGGTCTGTTTTGTGGATATATATATATATATATATACACATATATATATGTATGTATGCCTCAACCATGAACATGAAGAATACTGTACATGTCTCCCTGAAAGATATTGCTTTAATGACCGTAGATATTAAAAGGAACACTTTGTTTTGCAGCCAAGGACCTTCTTATAGACAATTTACTGCAGAGCTTGAGTGCATGTATACTATATTTGGAAATGCAATGAAAATGTGAACACTTGATGTAGTACTGTAAATTCTCATAGTGTGGAAGGCTCAGATCCTATAGGATCTATGTGCTGCTGGAAATACATGCAATGAAATGTGTTGATTTTATGATGGTCACTAAATTTGTCAGTTAACAATATATAATGTCGAATAATTAAGACAAAATTCCGTGAGAAGACAAAAAATACACTGCAAAAACATTTTTTGGGATTTATTGTAGTTTGCATTACATAACATTGCGTTAACAGTTTGGCACTTTACTCCTACTCATTCATTTTTCCTCATTTTCCAGAACATGTCAATATGAGGAAAAGCTCCATGAATACATCTTGTCATTTTAATCTGTGGAAAAAAGCAAAAATAATCATAAGAATAAACAGTTTCCACAAACCATGTCCGATAAAATTCCAACTCTTAAATTAAGGCTTACCTCTAACAGTAAGTTTAGTGGAACACTCTGCCTTGCCAAAAGAGTTGACTGCAACAACCTTATACTCGCCGCTGTCCTTCTGTCGGACTCTGAGCATATAGATGGAGCACACACCGAAAGAGTTGGTGATGTAGTAGTTATTGTCCGAGTTGATGCACACGTCATTCAGGTACCAGGATACGGTGGGCGTAGGGCATCCTCGGACGGCACACGTCATGAAGACTTGGTAACCTTTAGGTGGTGTGTGTACTTTCAGAGGGACCAAGATGGATGGAGGCCTCTCAAAGCAGACCTCCGCTGAGTTAACGCCACTCGAAGTGAGTTGAACTTAATGTGAAAAGAAGAATTTTCAAAAAATTGTATTTTTAGTCAACAAAGTTTCAGCAGTATGATTTGTGCTAACCTGACATCAAATAGCATTAGTATAACATTCACTGAGGGCATTCACACTGAAGGCTGTAACAAGTGAAAAAAATCTTCAAATCTTGCAAATGGTAGGACCAAGTTAGTGTACTTGTGATATTATAGTTTTCCACATGAATCGGACAAAACTTCAACATGTTTGAACTTGAAAAAAAAATGCAACTACTTATGCTGCATTCCAGAAAACTGGGAGGTCTGAAATTTCCGACCTCCTACTAAGAAAAGCGCTCTGGAATGCTACTTGAAGTCAGGGAAAATCAATCTACAGCGAATTCACGAGATGCAGCAGCCTGACATCACAGAACAATGGCGGCGCCCACGGACATGCACACCGTGAATGTTAAAAGATAATTTACCAGACTACAAAATGCATGACTTTTGCGTGAGGATATGTCACTATAATGTCTCTGCATACAGTTATTAGATGAAGTGTAGCCTAACATAACAAAACAACAAACGAGTCTGACAAAAAGAGAGGAGGTTTGTTGAGCGTCTACTGTTAGCTTTTAGCACAGACAGAAGGTTATCCCTTGCTGGTCAAAGAGACCTCAATTTCGATCATTGTCAGTAACTTCGGAAACAAAACAAATATCGTGGTCGGCCATGGTTGTTATTTATGTTCAACTACGTTCTCCTGGAACGCTTTAAGGTCGCGTCGAGTACTCTCCAAGTGGGATAAATCTGACATCCCAGCTTTCTGGAATGCAGCATTACACCTGCAATGATCAAACTGGCACAATCAAACTCTACTAACCCACCTCTGTTGCTGTTGGCGCCCCATGTGGGCGACTGAGATGGATCCGAGAGACCCATATCGTTCTTGGCGTAGATTCGGAAGTGATACTCTACCCCAGGAAGGATGTTGTTGGCCGTGTACGTGTTGCTGAAGAGTCTGTCTGCCACAGTCTTCCAGACTCTGGTGTCTGAGTCATGTTGAGAAACCATGTAGTGCAGGCGGTCGTCGAGCTCCTCGTCGGGAGAGGGAGCCCATGATACAACCACTCTGCCATGGACTGTTTGCTCTAGCTCCACTGGCCCTGGAGTCTTGGGTTCATCTAGCAACAAATATGATAAGACGCAGATTGTATTACAGGAAACGGGAAAAATCTTTTTTTTGCCGGGCAGTTTTCAGCATTAAGTGGCTACTTTAAACAGTCTATAATCTGACTTTACTTTGGAGCCATTGTGCTGCTCTAGATTTTTGTCAGGACTGCAGTTGCAACTAACAGCTGTGTTTTAACATATTTTGGGTTGCCAGTGTACTTTCGTGGTATTTAGTCATCCTGGACTGCTAACAAACATTCCCCAACAATAGTACTTAGAAACTATCACGCATTTAATATTAACAGTGTAAAACTGTTGTCCCTTACCTGTGACTCTAACCTCGATATCGAATGAAGCCTCACCCACAGAGTTTTTGGCTTTAATGGTATAGATCGCAGAATCTGATCGCTTAGATGAGGGAATTACAAGCTGAGACATTCCCTCTGTATTGATGATTTGAATCCACGGAGATATTGGCTCATCATCCTTCAGCCATGTTATCTCAGGCGGGGGTTCAGCCTGGAGATATCAATATTAGATAAATGAGGCACATGCAGTGTTGTCATTCCGTAACAAAGTCATCACTCAAGAATATGACATGCTGGAATGGGATGCTAAAATACAAAACGAAGCATAGATCGACATGATTTATTAGTATTAGGATTTTTACCAAAGGAGGACTCACAAATTTGAATTCCTTCATACCTCATAGCAAACTTTGACCCGAGCTGAATTTCCTGCTCTGATAACAATGAAGTCCAATGGGTCCTTAAAATGAGGTCTCACTGGTTGGAAAACACACAAAACATGAAATTCAAATAAAAATTAAATAATTTATTCATTGTGGTAATAAAAAAAAAAATAAAAATAGAAGCCATCACTTACTGTTAGGATTCTTTGCACACACCATTGCAGATGGAGGGCTGGCATCTCCAGCTCCTGATTCATTGATTGCTGAAACCCTGAACTCATACTCTGCTCCCTCTGTGATATCTTTGACTGCGTAGTTCACACCTGAAAATGAGATTCATGAAGTGGGTAAAAAATTGAAACAAGGGTAAT
The DNA here is from genome assembly GCF_963514085.1 of Chelon labrosus. Taxonomy (NCBI): domain Eukaryota; kingdom Metazoa; phylum Chordata; class Actinopteri; order Mugiliformes; family Mugilidae; genus Chelon; species Chelon labrosus. The sequence goes on from NC_140340.1 coordinate 17,927,308, forward strand.
CTAATCCAAACACTGTAGAATACTTTTGTTTAAGCAAACCTTCTATAGGCTCATTAAGTGCATTTAGGGCAACCCATAGATTTGTGTCCTTCTTGCGTTTCTCCAGTTGGTAACCAATGATGGGAACTCCCTTGTCGTCCTCTGGAGGGGTCCAGCTCAATTTAATACAGGTCTTGGAGGCGCTCACCACATTGGGGGCACCAGGTGGACCAGAGAGTACTAAGAAATGACAAATAGTCTAATTAATTAAGTGAGCTCATCATTAATAATTTAGAAGGAATTAAACACACAAGATAAATCGAGAACATCCACGCGTTATTACTGCAGGATATTGCGGACAATTTCTCATAGAGATTAAGCAGGTATTAGCAGCAAAGATAAAAGGTCGGCTTTCTACGGCGACTAAATAGTGCAAGTGATAAACGATTTGACACAATCGCAAAACTATCCAGAGGCGTTTTCATTTATTACAACCTTAGGGAGATTAACATGCTGAGGAATGCTAAATGAGACTTTTTTTTTCCTTTTTTTTTTGTTCTTACGCTTACTCATTATGCCAGCCATAATACTATCAGCCGTCTCCAGGGAGTCACTGGTGCCCTCTGGGTTTTCTGCATATATGCGGTAGTTGTATTTCTTTCCATGAGTCACATTCCTGTCTCTGAAGGTGGTCTTGTCAGACGAGACGTCTCCAAGTTTCGTCCACAGACCGTGTCCACACTGCTGCCGCTCTATAATGTAGTTTGTTACAGCGGAGCCGCCATCGTCTTTGGGAGGGTTCCATTTAATCTCAATTATTGATGAGGTGGTTTCAACAGTCTCCACTGGACCCTCCGGTGGACCCGGACGATCTGACAGAAAAATACAGTGTTAAGGTGGAGATTGTTTTCACAGTATGTTTGAAGATGGCTGTGGGTTTAGGGGGTAAACGAACACTAGGGTTTTTTTTTATCTCTCAGTATTTCTCACTTTTCTCATTAGATTTCATTGTGTTTTCCTACCAAGCACAATAAGCTGAGCTGTGGCCTCTATGGCCCCAAATGGGTTTTTGAGTTGGATCTTTATTTCCCCTGTGTCTGTCCGCAGGCAGTCTCTGAGCAGCAGCCGGCTGTGATTGGGCTCCCTGACGATCTTAACTCCTCCTCCATCTTTGAGCTCCGTGCCATCCTTAAACCAGCTGACCACCAAAGACTCCTGGGGTGGAAAGGGCATCTTGAAAGCAGCGTTCTGGCCCACCCTCACTATCACAGGTTTGGAGAACTTGTGGAGGTCGTCCGGGTCAAATTCAGGTACATCTAAGGAACCCCAAGCACACAGAGCACAAGTCTGTTTAAATTACTGTAAGTGCTGCCATTGAATACAGGTTTTGCAATAAGACAAAGTACTCTATACCTCCAACAGTGACCTTTCCTTGTGTACTCAGTTCCCCTGATGTGAATTTGTAAAGTCCAGTGTTGTCATTTGTGCAGCTTTGAATTGTGAGCTTATGACAACTTCCAGCTTTGGTTATGGAGATCCCAGCACCTTCATTTAGCTAAAAAAAAAAAACAAGGATTAAAATGAAGATTTTGTTTTTTTAAATTTTTAAAAAAAATTCTGTATTACATTCCTAATTAAAAAAAAAAAAGAAAGATGCTAAACTTCTTATCATGCCATTCTGTAGACTTTGTATTTTTTCCATTTAACTATAGTTTACGGGCTTTACCTGCTCTCCGTCTTTGAACCAGGTGCCCTCACAGTCCACGTTCATGTTCACACTTAATTCAGCTGGCTTTCCACGAAGAGCATAGATATCAGAGAGTCCGGAGGTAATTTTAGGTTCTAGACAACAAAAAAACAAAGTTACTCTCCACACAGCATATTAATTTATCATCTGAATAAAAAACAGTTAATAATGAATAAAATATCCGTAGTATTTATACTCACCGATCATGCATGTCACTTTTATTTTAAAATGTTACTCAGTCTTGAAATGTTTGTCCATCCTGCTGTTATTAAAATTAGATCCATAATCCTGACTTCAACAACAAATGTAATTTGTTGTAATGCACATAATGCACTTGAAAAACAGTGCGTGGAGTTTTTGTGATGAACCCAAGTTAAAAGGCAAGTTACTGACATTAAAAGCAAGCACAAATACAAGCAGCAAACATAAATCTTTGCAGACTTTAACAAAAAACCCAACAGGCTAACAGGAACACGTTTGCACGGAGCAACATGCTGGTTATAAATGAATCCTCGATTTTGTCACTTCACTCCTACCTATGTATGTATTGATGTTTGACTCAAAGGAAGACTATAGTCCATGTGTTGGAGTAAGATGTTACTGGGAACAATACAATTATGCAAGTAATGAAGTTACTGTGTTAATTTTAAAACAAACTTGTGCATTTTAAGCCTGTTAAGAGTTATCTTTTTTTTTTAAGATTGTGTTACTATTGTGTTTTTTTCAGCGTCAAATATCTGCCATACCACCATCACCATCCGCAAATGTTTGACCAGGCCTTTCACCACCTTTCATTCCTTCGGGTGAGTCTCCTGACATCAATAACATGTCATGTAAATGTCATGTAAACTTGCTTTAGTTTATCTGTGAAGGTGCTCCGTCATCCAAGTCATGTGTATATCCAAAATCTAAAATAGAGCTGCTGTTGTATATGTGATCCTCATTCATATGAGCTTCACTGTTCTCTTTTTATGTCTTACCACTTCCCGAGTCTCCAGCTGCTGTAGCTGCTGCTGCTGCTGAGGATGATGATGTATTGTCAGAGTGACCTATCAGTGATCACAGACAGCGTTAAAACATTTTAGATTTTTAAAACGTATTATTCTTTGTTTAGGGATGAATCCTCATTACTCTTGTTATTTTAGAGTTTTATTGTGTGTGATTTTCAAGCTTAGAGAAAGCCACTGAGCTGCAGAATAGTTGGAGGCTAGGTTGATGTTGCTTTAAATTTTAATGTAAATGTTTCTGCCAACCTCCAGGCGTTTCTCATCACACGCACACATTGTGTCTTAAATGTGAAATTTTAACAACAAAGCTGTTATTTTACAGTGAAAATTTGGAATAGACCTGTCTCACCGTGAAATCATGACAGTTTGTTCTCGTAAGCACAAAAAGCGTGTAGAAACAACCGGCACCTAACAGGAAATACTTGCTTTGTTTCGCTTACTGTGAACGTTAACGTTTTATGTTGCAGATGATGGCTTGTGCAACTTTAGAGCTTGAACAAAACTAAGAGATGCATTTCAAATTGCATGAGTTTCATTCTGAGCTAAAAGGAACAACTGACTGAGGGAAGATCCTCAAAACTATCACATGGGTCTTTGCGATTTGTTTCATACTTGTATTAAAAAGATACGTTATTGAGCACTTTTTAAAGGCACATATTAAGAAACAAAACATGAATGTGATTTTTTTTCTTTTTTTTTTTCTTTTTTTTTTAAACATTCAGCAAGATTTACATTGAGCCAACTCTGCGGCAGACGGTCACATAACGAACCGATCAGACAACACAGTGTATAAGCCGAAACATTACAGTGATCTCAGCATTGCATTAAACAACATTTAGCTGCGCAGACATTTATCAACATGAAGTCTGATGCCTAAACAAACTATGACTTCTGCCATTATATTTAAAAGAAATTCAGCTTTGAATGCATGCAAAGATTCTCACAGTCTTCTGAAGTGCTTACCAGTGCTTTTGACGTCCAGAGCCGATGAGTCCATTCCTAAGAACCATTGAGACCACTTAAAAATGTATTATTATATACAAAATCATAAAACAAAGATTTACATATTTGTAATAATAAATATCAATGTAAAGAATTACAGTTTGTATTATTATATCAGTATTATTTACTAAACTTCTGTCTTAACTAAAAGTCAGTCTTGGTGACTTTAATCTCCTTGTTTGTGGCATTAACACCGTGTTTCATAAATCTTTCAGTGGGAGTTCGTACCTGAATCAGGGGCTTTCAGTGGTTTAGCCTCAGTGGGTGCTGGAGGTGCAGCTGCTGCTGCAGCTTCTTTTACAGCTTTAATCTGTTCTTTGATTTCCTCTCTCTGCTTCTCTAATTTTCCTTGTTGCTCCTCTGCAATTTTCTGCAAATCCAACCCCGATCCTCCTGCTCTCGTTGTTTTCCTTGCTGACTTTTTCCCCTTTTGTGCATCTTTATCAGCTGATTTAAAAATTTTTTTTAAAAAAATAAATAAATAAAATAAAAAGCCAAGAGAGAGAAGAAAAGAAGATTCATGCTTAGTGCGTACTTCAAATGCCATATCATAACACAAAAAGCAATGATGGATCAGAAGAATCAGCAGTCTTTTTACAGTTTTATCACATTATCTATTTATGTTTATTGTCAGTGAGTCTTTCGGTGGAGGATAACCTCTTACCTTCAACAAGAAGCCACGCGTTGCACGATTTAATCCCTGCACAGGCCGAATAAATTCCTTTGTCTACAACCATACAGTCTTTGACCACCAGCCTATGAATGAGTTTGTCTTCTGAAACCTCAATATCATATTTATCTCCTTGTTCCAGGGGCACATTCTTGCCAAACCACAAAATCTTGGAAAAGGGGTTTGACAAGACACACTCGAACACTGCATCCTCTCTCTCTATTGCTTTCACTTCCTGAAGCTTCACCAAGAAATCCACCATGGGGACTGAAAAATAAATAAATAAATCAATAATTTGTTACATTTGCATGAAATCCAACTGGAAACACAGTTGATGTTATTTACTACTACTTACTTTTGAAATCTGTGGAAAACATATTTACACCCTCTACATCCAGCTGGTACAGTCCAGCATCTTCTGGCAAAAGGTCCCTCACACTGAAAATATACTTTTTTCCAGTATGTTTAAGGCTGTGCTTCATTTTATCTCCCAGCTCCTTTGTATAAGGAACCATTTCACCATCCTGTAAGGGAAGATAAACAATGTTATGTCCTTTGGGTTGGTTGAAATTGTCCTACATTGGTTATCAGTTGTAATTGTCATCATAGCAGGACCTCATCAAAATGTTTTCCAACCAGGATGATTGAAATTCCTAGCTGGTGAGTCCAAGGATGTTCTTCCTTCCTAGCAAATGCTCCATCTGGTTCTAATTTGAGTGAAAAATATCCTTGACGCATCCTTCCAAGTACTAGCCAGATTACAGGTTAACTATGGTATTTCAGGGCCCCTATAGGATGGCTCCTTTATTTAAGTGGCTTCTTGACCTATTATGTAGTAGGGTGCTAGCAGATGTAGGGTTTTATTTTGACACTAACCTTGTACAAGTAAATAGAGCTGCTTGGTTCGATGAGGTCCATGTCGATCTCAAAGGATGCAGTTCCATCTGCATTGACCTGAATTGGTTTCAGGTTAGAAATGCTCTTGACAAACTGGGGGGGAAAAAGCAGACATTTTCTTATAATTTATATCTGATTAAGAGGCAAATAATTACCTTCTACTGCCACAGTGAACTTAAAACACTCTAAGAATGTAAAGTCAACATCAGCATCAAATCTCATGATGAAATTTGTGCAAAGATCACAAATCACCGACCTCTGCTTGTTCTTCCTCTCGCTCTTTTTTCATTTCATTCAGTTTCTTGAGCATCCAGCGAAAGTCAGTTACTCCAAACTCTGCACACACTTTCTCGTAGTCTTTCTTATCAGCGCTGAGTAAAATCTCCCAGAATTTAGGATCAATCTCTCCCTCTTTTCTCTCGGGTTGATCAGATTTGGGACGGATCTTGCTAGAAAGTGAAATACAGCGCAGTCAGTTTAACAGCCTTGTAAATCTATAGACGACACACAGCCGTCAATATGAGAAGCTCACCTTTTCCTTTTTAGAACAGTTTTAAAATCCCCATCGGTGGTGCCAACTGCTTTTTGCTGGGGTTTGTTCTTTTTGTAACCAACTAAAAACAGAAAAGAGAATTCTTACTCACTCTAATATTTCGTTGGACCGCCTTTAGCTTTGATTACAACACGCATTCGCTGTGGCATTGTTTCGATAAGCTTCTGCAATGTCACAAGATTTATTCCCATCCAGTGTTGCATTAATTTGTCACCAAGATCTTATATTGGTGATGGGAGAGTCTGACCACTGTGCAAAGCCTTCTCCAGCACATCCCAAAGATTCTCAATGGGGTTAAGGTCTGGACTCTGTGGTGGCCAATCCATGTGTGAAAATGATGTCTCATGCTCCCTGAACTACTCTTTCACAATTTGAGCCCCATGAATCCTGGCATTGTCATCTTGGAATATGCCCGTGCCATCAGGGAAGAAAAACTCCATTGATGGAATAACCTGGTCATTCAGTATATTCAGGTAGTCAGCTGACCTCATTCTTTAGGCACATAATGTTGCTGAACCTAGACCTGAGCAACTGCAGTAACCCCAGATCATAGCACTGCCGCCACAGGCTTGTACAGTAGGCCCTAGGCATGATGGGTGCATCACTTCATCTGCCTCTCTTCTTACCCTGGTGCCCCCATCACTCTGGAACAGGGTAGATCTGGACCACATCACCTTCTTCCATTGCTCCAAGTCCAATCTTTATGGTCCCTAGCAAATTGAAGCCTTTTATACCCAGTTAGCCTCACTGATTAGTGGTTTTCTTAAGGCTACACAGCTGTTCAGTCCCAATCCCTTGAGTTCCCTTCACAGTGTACGTGTGGAAATGCTCTTACTTTCACTATTCAGCATAGCCCTGAGTTCTACTGTTGTTTTTCCTCAATTTGATTTCACCAAACGTTTAAGTGCTCGCCAATCACAATCAATCAGAATTTTTTTCCAACCACATTTCTTCAGTGCAGTGAATGAATGTGCTATATAATATAATACGTTCCTTACAAACTAATTCCATATTCCTAACAGTCAAACGCTGCTTACCTTCAATTACATTTAAAACAACCGTAACAATGGCTTGTCCATATTCATTAACGGCAAAGCATTTATAGGTATCAGCTTGATCCGGCTTAACATTTGGCATCTGGAAGATACAAGACATGTTTAATGTCAATTAATCAATCAATTTTTATTTATAAAGCACTTTAAAAACAACACAGTTGGCCAAAGTGCTGTACACAGTCATGAGAATAGATAAAACATGTAGAAGAAGTAGAAACAAAATCAAAATCTTAAAACAAACAGTTTTAAGAGAGGATTTAAAAAGAAGAAGTTAGTCTGCCTGGCTGATGTGCAAAGAAACTGAAAAGGCGTGGCCACCTCTCAACTTGCTCTTTGTCTTAGGGACAACCGACAATGACCGATCTGCCGACCTGAGAGGGCGTGAGGGAGCGTACGGCTGGAGCAGGTCGGACAGATACTGTGGGGCGGGGCCATGAGCACATTTAAAAACAAATTTTAAAATGAATCCGAAAACAAACCGTGAGCCAGTGAAATGCCGATAAAATTGGGTTCTTGTTTACTGGCACCAGTTAAAAAGTGATGTCTGGCAAAACTCAACATGTGATTATAAGAAACATAAACGGTTTCACTTTGGCCAGTTGAAAAAATAAATAAATAAATAACTGGACTTCACCAGTAAGTTTAACCTGTGTAATGTAATGGACTCTGCTAATCAATTCTTTCTTTTTATTCAGTGGTTCTGATCCTGTATGCTTTTGTGAGTACTGGATCAGCGGAAGAAGCTGTTTCCACTTTACCCAGTAGTTCTAGCAATCCGTGTTAACCTGTCTCCCCGTTTGGTTGCTAGATATTGTGCGCTCTCATTGCATGAGGTGTTAAGGTGTTAAAATCAAGTGCCAACAACCACAGCTTGAAATTAAAGCCAGCAAGGAAGTAGCTTGAAGTGAAATGCCACTGATGGCTGCCTGCTGCTGGATGCTTTTATCTTAATATTCAGTCTATGGTTAAATTTTGATTTGAGGCCTGTGTAGCTGACACAAGTAGTTTAAACAAAGTAGTAGTAGTAGTAGATTAAAAAAAAATATAAACCTAGGGGTAACACTGCCATATTTCCAGAGTAGTTATGCTACTCCACACTATACTGTTTTTATCTTTACCCACGGGCAACTGAAGATAAGTTCCTGTGATTGGGGAACCGATTCTATGCACTATCCACTGAGCGGTAATAGAAATAGATACAAAGGTCTTTGTGACATCCTGCACATGGCTGACCAGTTACAGAGACTTCTTGTTGGGTCGATGCAATTTTATTTACACATTTTCAACCTCAATCACTTGTGAGTTGACTGGGTGTGAGGTTGGACTTGTTTTGCCCATTCCATAAAACTGATAGGATCAGTGAGAGTAATTGACAATGCAAAAAGGTCAGAGGATTGGTGACCTTGATGTAATCAGACACCTTCTTCTTCTTCCTCCTCTTCTTCTGTCTTTCTCTTTATCTGCTTCTTTCCGTGTGCTATTTTTACCACCCCTTGACATCAGCATGTGGCTGCAAAGTCTCACTGTGATTTGATAGTCCCTATCACTTGCCTCAAATGTATGCTCATTGGAGTTGGGATCGTATTTGGTCTGGTATCTCGATGTATCAGACACTTCTCCATTATTTCTGCTCCATGTTACGTTCGGCTCCGGATCTCCGGTCACGATGGCTTTGAAAAAAGCAAATTTACCTGTTTTGAAAAAAGAAAGACACAGGTCAACTACTGGAAACAATCAAGAGATGCAGTAACGCAGAGCTTGACCAGTGCCTGTATATAAAACACCAACACCACGTTGCAAATGCAAAATTAAGATGTGTCTTATGTGGAATGATTTTGATCATCTTGTCACTTGTCTTGGCTTGAAATCACTGTGTTTAATTCTGGCACAGATCTCAACAGGTGTCGACTGCCAAGGCTCTTCTCTGACCTTGCACAAAACCCATGCATCTAATCCATTATGCAAAATTATGTAAATCCCACTGTGGAATATTTTTCGCTGATATCAATATTTAAAGTGATTCTTTCGCTGTAAGTCTCACCCTCTTGGATGGTCAAAGCAATCGGCTTGCGGGTGAAGTCTGGATGGCTCTTTCCCTCTGGCAGCGTCTCGATATACTGTGTAATCATCACCCCGGGGACCTTGGATTTTTTCTTGATCCCCACTGTTGGCATCGGAAAATGGAATGTCAGTGACAAACACGTTTGACAGGTAGAACGAGGAAGAGGGATGAAAAACAAGACCATGATCAGATCCAACCTTAGAAATCAGTCATTATTTTATAATCAAATCATCACCCTGAATGAATCATGCTGAAAATACATTCTAATACTTGACATATTAGAATGTTAATGTTACTCAGTTTTTCATAATTCTCACTGACTGCGGCTTATACAGCGCGAATGTGTTCAGTGCATTTACATTTAAATATTATTTATCTTTTTACCCTTTTCCCGTATGAGTCCATGCCTAACGTTCAACCGCAGAACAAGAATATAGTGATGCACATATATATCTGGAACCAAAATATATGTGGGCTCGTATAGTTTATTAATAAATCCATTGCATATAAGTTCTTCATGCCTTTGTGAGCAATAGATCGATGATGACAGATTTTGTTGTCCCCTAAGCCTACCTTCTTTACCATTGCAATTTTCTGCATCAGGATCTAATAAAGCACGTTGAAGAACACATAAAGCACATATCAGCACGGTATTAGCAGTGTATTATAAATTACACTTAATAATTAAACTGGGGGACAAATATACTTGAGCAGCAGCAGGTTAACTCAATAAGCAAATGAATCTAAGTCACATAAGCACAGGTTAAACAGAAATACGTTTCTTAAGACATGTTTCTTCTTCCCTGTCAAGTTGTAGCATTATGCGTTAGGAAATGTGTAATATAACAATGCACACAAATACAAATGGAATATATCCAAAGAAGCATAAATCTTGTAAAGTCAAGTGTATAACAGTGCTTTGATAACGCCACGTAATCCTTTAAGATAAATCAATTCACAAATAATATTAAGAGTTAGTGCATATATTCACAGCGTTCTTCATATTCATGGATAGATCCCCTTTCCAGCCTGATTCTGTCTGTTCGGTGAAACTGTAACCTGGAAATGTTCTGCGTTATTACTTTCTCAGTGGCTGTCAACGATATCACATGCTGACTGAAACAGCTTTGTACTAAATATATTTCAGAAATACTTGTGTGAGCCTTTCTAACCCATCAACCCCAGGCAACATCCTAGGTTGAAGTCAATTACATAGAATTGTACAAAGTAAAATGGATGCATGGCAGGTTTCTTTTACATTTGAAGGTCCACAGTGTTCACACGTTATTAGAAGAATGAAACCTTTTTTCTAAGTTCATATTAGTGGTTCTATTTGGTCACTTGTGTTGCAGTAGATCCTCAGAGTTTGGAATGAAGGAACAAAAATAAGATGTTGTGCAGACTCTCTAGTTTGATGTCTTCTTTTCCTTCCTACTTCAGAAAATGAGACAATCTTACCTTGGCCAGTGCCTGTCTCCTCTGTCAGTTTTGATTTTTTAAACATCTTGAGTCCTTTGTTTCCTGGATGGATTCAGAAAGATGTCCTTGCCTGTAATAGACAATGGGTATTTTTTATATACGCATAATAGATAAAAACACATAAAAAAATTATATTTTTTTAAGGATTCTGTTAGGATAATTGAGTTCAGGATGTTGTGCATCAGAGCCTCAAATGACTGGCCTTACTCCGAAAATTTTGTGCAGGAATAGCAAAGGTACTTATCCAGTTTGACAATTACAAACCCCAACAACAGGCCAAATGCCTATGCAAAGACACAAAACCGGATCGTCTGTGTCATATCATGCACTTGCAGTATGCTGAGGGTCACATTAAAAGAGAATAAAATCCTCCTTAAAATAGAACTGATGTCGGATTTCAAATTAACGTCATGATATAAACTAGGGTTTTTGTTGCCCTCTTAAGCAGCAGGGTGGCGTGTTACGCAAATGATAACATGTAAATGTACATTCTTTTTTATGACCTGTCAGTTTCATTCGTAGCGGGGGATCCTGACTGGCACATAGCAATCTTTCGTTATCCACGTGGTTACTAAACTTAGAATGACAAATGTCTCTTCACTGGAATAGACTGAACAATAATTTTAATGGATTCAGTGTTGCTGGGGTTTAAGGGGATTTGCAGAAATGTTATGTTGTCTGGTTAGGAAAATATGGATTGAAATACACAAAAAAATTAATTACACAAAGAATACCTCTTATATTTGCTTCTTATCTTTGCTTCTCCACATTAAATCATAAGAGTACATGCTACATCTATTATTTTTATCAGTATTGATTCTAATAAAGAGTCTGTCTTCTTCTTCTGAGCGCTGTACTAATGTGGTTTCAGCCCAATTAAGACATTTCTTATAACCAACTTAACCGTTTAGATGACACAAAATAAAATGAATGATAAATGATAAATATGTATGGTGGAACTGTTCTGAAAAGTGAAGCCAAAGCGAGTAGATCTCCCCCTGGTGGCTGGCTGCAGTATAGGTCATAAGCTCCACCTCCTCCATGTTAGTGGATGGGACTTGGGTCAAACTAAAACACGTGTCAAATATTTTTTTTTTGAAGGATGGTTTCTGTCATTTTAAGTAGTCAGAAAAATGTTGATGCATGTTCAAGTGTAATTTCTTGGATAAGTTTCGTTTTAGTTAGTTGTTTGACGCTATAGAAACAGGATGTGACATACCAGTTGCCATGCCAACTGCTCCGTAAAGCTCTACAACCGATACAGCATCCTCCAGCAGTGTCACCTTAATTTGTAAGGGTCATCATATCTGTCAAAGAAACTAACAGATACTACTGAAAGGCTGACCCGGTGATTGTTTTAGACCTCGATACCCTTGCTGATACAAAGGGCAAGCTAAATTTACATTCAGACATGTGTCACTACCCCAAGTTTCATGTACAGTATTTACACACGCCTAGCACCACCATCTTTAGGTGTGTGATATTCTAGGGTTTCTGTGGTTCATGGCTGTTGGAAGATGAGAAAACTGGATTGTAATGTGATAGGTCACATGCCGCATTAAACTGTGAACATCCCATCTCCAACGTCTTGATATGCTTGTAAATCAGCGTTGACATGTCGACTGAGCTCAGTGTAGCGAGTTTAGTGACTATAAATCACCATATTCTATGTTCTGAAGCACACAAGGGTTGTGTAATTGACCTTAATTTAAAATAAAATCAAGGTTATTGTAATTTTACCATACATATATGACTGTTATAATCTCTGGGCTCAGATTCAACAAAAGTTATCGATAGATAAATGAAAACACTATGTACACAAAACTCACATCACACAGTCTCTGAGTTAAGCATTCCTAAGACGTCGAGTGCAAGTCAAAATGATGACAATGACAGAATAAATTACCCTACTCTGCCCAAACTACTGACATTTTCGACAGTTTTCAATTTGCATGTGTCAAAAGAGAAAGCGTTGCAATAAATATGCTACAGCCATACCTAAATGAACCACAATCAGAACTTTACGTAACTTGAAACTGCTTGCCACTTAAAATTTGTGATGAGCTCTTAATTTACCATTATATTTTTGTGCAGATGTATTCCCTAAGTTTTAAGACTGCTTAAAATGAAAATGTTTTTGCTCGGCTTTTGACATACTCCAACGCCCTCCTTGTAGTGAAAGTAGTTTTTATGGGTTTCACATGGCCTGTGCGGCTTGTTGGTGTTAAAGCCACCAGCTGCTCCCGTGACCAGTGCTGAAATATAGCACGGGACAGCATACTCAGAGACTGAGGGCATCATAAAAATGATTAAAAGCTAGCCACTGCTATGGGCATGTTCAGGAAGCAAGCGGCTATGTAAGGAGTTAACGTTGATGCTGAGAGTGTCGCTTTTCTTAATTTGGGTTATTAGGTAGTTACAGTGTTAGTTACAGTTGCAGAGATTTAATGGTTTTTAAGAGCCGTAAAAATAGAGAGAAAGATGAGTGGATAAGACATCGCGAGGGATTAAAATATTTAGTTTGATCCTACTAAAATCTAGACATGTTTGGGTGCGTAAAGCTGCAACAAATAGTACAAAGGTTGTTGGATGATTGAGAACATATAGGTTGAATTATGAATATATACTTTATATTTTTGTTTTGTCAACTTACTTAGAAAAAAAAGTACATTAGACCCAGTGACCACAGAAAGTTTGTCTGTTAATTTGAAATGTTGTGAGCAGTCACCATTTCAGTCGGAAGGTTGCATTAGCATATATTTGCATTTTCTAAACTTTAGGAACAGACTCAGGTAGCCTCTAGAGTTTTCATTTAAACTTGCACAAACCTTATACAAAACATGTATTAAGGGCAAATTAGAAAACCATTCAACCAGACAGCTCAATTTTGTTTATGGGCAATCATTAGAACTTAGTGTTGTCTTTGGACCGAACGTTAAGAGGGATTCATGTCCAGCACTGCAGCCATCTGTCAATACTTAACATCTTCATTTAACACTGGTGCTGTGTGCAAGATGAATGATGAACTCACCTCAGTTCTCCTCTAATCCTCTTCAGTGGTGCTGCTTCCCAGTCTGATATTTGAGTGTTGCCTCACTGTTGCCTCTACAAGCTATTAAATCCTTACAGGAATGCCAATGACTCTGCGACAAGCTCCTACGTTGTCAGACGTGGTGCCTGCCAAGAAAGGGGATTGCTTTTTTGTTTTTGGCATAAATCACAACCTGAAGAAGGTGGGAGGGAGGAAAGACTGTAAGCCTCACCCTCGGATGGCCATAGCTTTGGCTTGTTGGTGTCAAATGTAAGAGCTTCCTCAATTGATGTATACATACTAGATGCTTTATTGTCTTCTCATGGCAGTTAAAGACCATTTAAATTATTGCTTTTACTTAACTGGCATATTGCCATGTTGCCTATTACACAGGTGCTTTTGAAAACATCATCTAAACATACAGTATATTTATCTACTTCTCAAATGCTTGACCAACTTCACTATTTCCCATTTCAAACTATCCACTCACAACATATGCAGACTAGTACGGGTACATGTGTAAGACAGCCCACTGAAGACATTCACAATCAAAAAGCAAAATGCAGCCCGTTCATTTTTTTTTTAAGATATAAGACCACCTATGGTGTTCTATTAATATTTTAATATATCTTTGAACAGAAAATGCACATTGACACTTGGACACTTTGACACGCTCCCAGTGCATTTCTTTGCCGTGTTTACTGTATATAAAAGGAGAATAGCCTTGTTGCTCCCGCCCTTGCATCTTGGGAAGGATGTTTAGTTGTGGTAATGAAAATTATTTTTGAATTAAGTTATATATTTAGTTTATGTAGAGTGAAAAAGTATCACTATTAAGTTGATTGCGCACCCATAGCTTTGCTTTCCATATTAGGCAAGCATTTGCAGGAGAATTGGGTCAATATTAGTGTGCATTTAAGTTCTGAACAGTTTTGCGTTTGCTAAGTCGCTAAGTTTGATCATACTCAAAATCGTGGAGCTGAAAGTAAAAACACATTTATTGTCCGACTAGTGTTGACAGACAAATATGCTTATGGTGACTCTCTTGTGGAATTACGAGAAGAACAAAGCCTTATGTTACTGTTTAGATGCACGGATGAGTCCTGCTGACACCAGCTAAAAATACGGTGCTTTTATTGGGTGAGGTCAGGCTCCTTGTAGAAGTGTTCAAAAATTGGCAGGTGACTGGCAGACTATTTCTAATTTATGGTTTATTGATGATGTGTTTTTTTGTGTTTAAATCTAAGTAAGCACTTACATCTGGCTGTCTCTGTAAGCATTGTGTAAGACTATCTCACCTCGTATCTATGACCATCTATTTGAACAATCTGGTCTAATAGATGGCAGCGATGAATTAACAATGAACAATTCTCTAATAATGAATATTTCCCATGCCAGAGTAAGATGAGGTGTATCTAATTATGTATTATTTATATTATTAGTAGTACTTTGAACATGAACATATGATCAATGATTGATCAACACATTCAGGCGACTTTCTTTCTTTGCATTAAAGCAGCCTTGTTTGTTCACAGTATAAGAAGGGAGTGGTTTCTGCACTAGCCTTATAGTAAAATTAAAACAATTCAGTAAACAATCAGTAAGGGTGGTGTAAGTAAAAGTCATTTTTCAACACAGAGAAATATACTTCCTGTTGAACACTCTGACCACCTTGAGGGTATTTACTTACATGTCAGATTCCTCATGGAGTCAGGATTGCTAGCACCTTAAACCGCCTCCCAGTTATTGTGGTCTTAGTAATAACAGAGCTATGCCCAGTTTGAGCATGATTGTGTGTGTGTGTGTGTGTGTGTGCGTGGATATTTCCAGCCGTGCAGTAAAAGCGGATGTGTGGCACAGGAACTATGACTGTTCTCAGGCATGTAAAGCTGATACGAGAGGCTTGATGTTCTTGAAGGCATTTATTGCAGAAGGTCACCAAAGGCAGGAGCTTTGAATTCTACCCGGCGAAACAATGACAAAACAAGCTAATGTTGCACAACCCAGTGCATCATGAACAAAGATAAACCCATCTGTGTTAGCGTTTTTTTTTGTTTGTTTGTTTGTTTTTTTTTCACTTTTTTATGTAGTTTCACTGGAAAACACTGCATCAGCCTACGTGGTTTTCATTATTAAACAACACAGAAATGGCTAAAACCGTCTGGGCAATTGCCAAAAATCCACAGGTTTCATATATTTATATACTCAGAGGCGCTATCTTTTGGTTTATTATATTGAAATTGTTGTTTTATTTCTGTTCTTTATATTATACAAGAGCCCAAACTAGTATTTCTTTGAATGCTAGTCCAAGGAATTGTTAAATAATGTTCGCATACTTTTATAAGCTTTTAAATGCCAAAGCCCACTGCAGTAAATACCCACTAAAGAGCTGTGTGAATAACAACAGGTTGCCGTGTGGCTACTGATAATATTTGTGAGTCCTAGGACTTTACACGCGAAGACGTGCAGTTGTTTGCAACATTGCACTTAGTCATGCACAGGAAATTTGATCATTTATGACTTTCCATAACAGACTTGCAATATCCCCTGAAAGCGTGCAAACACATGTTCGCAGTAAAAGAGACATCTGATACCATGTGACACTTGGCAAGGTGGAAGCAGTGCACATGGAGTTAGTAAATGGAAAGGCTCATGAATGCTTCGCAGTATGGCCGGGAGCTACGCAGAAAACTGTGATTGCAGCAAACTGGCAAATTCATAGTCAAATTTTGGGTGTCCTGGACTAAAAAACTTGACATTTGATACCAGTTATGCATAATTAAGGGCATGGCCGCTTTTAGTCACAGTTGGATGGCTTCACATGTTGGTAACAGTCTACCTAGGCATTATCCACCCACCTAAACTACATTCATGCACAACCTCTCTGACTATATTTGAATGACCCAGGGTTTAGGAGGAGTCAGGCAGTACCAAGATGGTGACAGCTGGTGCCACCTTTATTGAGTGTTAAAACCGCTCTCCAAGAATCCCACAGGTGATGCCACAAAAAGGTTCGTCCATCTAGATATTCTGTCGGTGCTTAGGATGGGTTCAACATTTGAACAGCAAAGAAAAGTAGCTCAGGGAATAATAGCTCAATAAATGTTGTATATATACGAGAGAGTGGTATATCGAGAGTGGTTTTGAATCTCAGAAACATTTGTCATGCTGCTCAGGAGATAAATCGAGTAGAATTTGTGCTCGACTACTTTCGCATTTGAAACTTCTGTGGCTAGTTATCAATAGTCCTTCCTTTATGTATGTTTTTTCATACTTCATTTTCACCGTCACAATTTATTCAAACACAATAATACAGTAATTCACAAACAAACAAAACACGGATAACAGCAGATTTTCAGTATAGCAAATCCAGCCATACTCAATTTATGTGTTGCAGGATTCTTGAGGAGTTCACAACCGCTGTATCATCCTAATCTGAAGGAGGAAGAGAAGGGGAATGTTAAAACGGAGCGACGTATAAACAGAATTTAAAGTGTACCAAAAAAGTGCGAAGAATATTTTACCTTTAACAACCAGTTTAGTCGAACACTCCACTCTGCCGAGAGGGTTTTCTGCAATGACAGAGTAATCCCCACTGTCCTTGGCCCCAACTTTGAGTATCACCATGGAGCAGACTCCACATGTGTTGGTGATGTAGTAGTTGGTGTTGGTGTTGAGGCTGACATTATTTCTGTACCAGGTAACATATGGTCTGGGGTTTCCCGTCACTGCACAACTCATGTAACACTCGTAGCTTTCTGGACTGTTGTGCGTTTTTAGTGGAACAGAGAACGAAGGAGGGGCCTCAAAGCTGCAGCCCTTGGAGACGGGAAGCTTCACGGAAAATGTTTCTGGGAGAATACAAGAGAACGTTTAAGGGGGGCCGACAAATGCAATCTGTGTACAGTATATGCTTGTAAATTGTTAAGTAATTTGTTTATTTCACACGTACCATTATGTTGATTTTCACTTATATTAGGCAAATAAGATGTTAATTAACAATTACAATTAACCTTAAGGTTTGGTGTACAGTATGTTCTCCCTTATGTCATTGTGACATTATGAGATTGCATAGAATCAGAATCAAAATTGTCTTTATTGCCACGTATGTTTGCACATACGAGGAATTTGTTTTAGTGGCAGGAAGTAGCACGCTAATTTCTCAGAGCCTAAACTGATTTGTTCAATTCATATTGTGCCTGACTAATCAAAGCAATGGTCCAAAACAGGTATTTGTTTGCTGAAAAGATTAAATGAAGACTAAAATCGTTGCTGATTAACTTCCTTTTGATCAGTTACTCAACTAATTGTTTGCAGCTCAATACTCACGCGTGTGCTGACGCCTTGCCCTAACCCTATGTGTATCAATTATGTTTGTGTTTGAACAACATGTTGAATCAACTGGAAAATTAACCTATGAAAAAAATAATAAATGTGAAGAATACTCAAACTGTTAAATTATTATGTTCTCTTTTAATGTTCAACTTCTAATCAACTCTTTTCTCAGCTCTGTACAGCTGTTTTGAGTCACTGCTATTGAAACTTGCCTTTTATCCTCTTCACTTCCCAGTTTGCTGACTCTGAGGGTTTGGAAAGCCCCATGTCATTCTTGGTGTACACCCGGAACTTATACTGCCTTCCTGGCATGATGTTGACAGCAGTAAACTTGTTATTGAAGAGATGGTCAGCTACGGTTTGCCAAGTGCGCTTGACAGAATCACGCTTGGTGACCATGTAGTGCAGCCTGTCATCTTTCTTCTCATCTGGAGAGGCAGCCCAGGAGACGGTCACTGTTCCTGCCACGTTCTCGTCCAGCTCCACGGGGCCTGGAGGCTTGGGGTCGTCTAGAAACAGGTAGGAAATCATTAATATTATCTCAGCGCTTTAACATTGTCTCCTCAAATTGTTCCTGCATACTGGAGATGCTTTCGCTTTACCTCATTTAGCACTGACTGGTTTTAGTTACATGTGCGATACACATCAGTTTAAAAGAAAAGATCCACGTGCTGATTAATTTCTCAAACAGGTAAGTAAATAAAATGTCAGGAAATTGTGGATCTCAATTTTCACAAACCTGTGATTCTTATTTCAACACTGGAGGTCTCCTGACCAACAAGGTTCTTGACAATGATGGTGTAGATCCCGGTATCGTGGCGCTCTGCCGATGGGATCATGAGCTGTGATGACGTGTCTGAATTGCTCACTGTCACATGTTTGGGTACAGGGTGGCTATCCTTAAGCCATGTGATTGCTGGTATTGGAGAGGCCTGTCAAGAACAGAAATGGCAGATATACCATAAGGTGTGGATTCATAGTGTTTTGTTGAGCGGTACAGAAGTGTCTAATCCACCACTTTATATACAGTAGAACATTAAACTAAAGAGTCTGGGGTGTTTAAATTTGCGTATGAATATTGTATTGAACCTGGAAGTTGAAGTTGATTCGAGCAGAGTTCCCAGCTCTCATTACTACAAAGTTCTTCACTTTTTTGTCGGTGAATTGAGGTCTCACTGTAGCACAGGGAAGACAAAATATAATCAGAAAAGTGAAAGTAAAAAAGCATCAAGTTCTTACTATAGAAGGCTTGCTTCCTGTTGACTCACCTGGCGGAGGCATTGCAATGATGTAGTTGTCTAGTTCTTGATGTTCACCATCCCCACCCTCGTTGGTGGCTAGAACTCTCACCCAGTACATGGCCATAGACTTCAGACCCATAATGGTATAGGAAGTCATAATTATTGCACTGGAGTTACAGCGACTCCATTCTGGGTTTTCTGCGGGTCTGAGCTCCACAAAGTATCCCTTGGCCTCGTCTTGGACTCCTTCCTCCTCCGTGGGTTTTGTCCAGTTCAGCGATAAGGTGGTATATGTCGAGTCTGTCACCTTCAGGTCAATAACTTTGCCAGGAGGTTCTGAGAGTATACACAACATTTAAGCTCCAATGTGTAAGCGCAGATTTAACAAAAAATATAGCTTTTATTGGTTTACTACTCACTCTTTGGATCTCTTGCAAAAACAAATTCAGAGGGTGTACTGGGCTCCCCAGCACCAGAAATGTTAATAGCCGATACTCTGAACTCGTACTCGAGGCCTTCAACAACATCCTTCACTGCATACTGTTTTGCTGTTGGCACATAAAACATTGCCGTTAAGTCTTTAAAATACATGATTCTCTACTTTGTCACAACAATAAGCAAAGGATTTAACATGATCAGCATTTCTGAAATGTCCTTACCTCTGATGGGCTCATCAGGTGGGTTAACCTGGCCCCACAGGTTACTACCATTCTTGCGTTTCTCCACATTGTAGCCCAGAATGTTGGTTCCTCCAGTGTTACTTGGTGCAGACCAAGCAAGATTAATGCAGTCTTTGAAAGCACTGACGATTTTTGGTGTGGAAGGAGGTCCAGGATATGCTGAAGGAATGATCCAGTAAGCATACGAGCATGTAAGGCCTTTCTCAAAAACATGTGCTGTATTTGGAATTTTTGAGAAGGCTCACCTTTTGTTCCAGCCTGGATGTCATCGGTCTCCATCATTTCACTGGTGCCTTGATCAGTTTCTGCCCTGACGTGGTAACAATACTTCCTGCCATGATCCACATCAGGATCCCGGTATTTAGGCTCAGGCCCAATCTTGCCTAACTTCTTCCAGCTGTTCCGGCCAATTTGCTGGCGCTCCAGGATGTAGTCTGTAATTGGTGAACCCCCATTGTCTTTGGGAGGCCTCCATTTGAATTCAATACAGGTTGCTGAACTTTCTATTATATCCACAGGACCCAGGGGTGTTGTTGGTTTATCTGCAGTGAAAACAAAAATGAACAGGGCTTGTGTCCATGTATTGTATAATATATTTAACCGTTTTCTGAACTAAAAACACACCACTTTTATTTGCAGGCAATAAACATTACCTAGTACAATGAGCTCTGTTATGGCCTCAATTGTTCCACATTCATTTTTAATCTTAATCTTAATTTCTCCTGAGATTTTGCGTTGGCACTTGGTTAGCAACAGGCGGCTGTGTGAGGAAGATTTCTCGATCTTGATATGGGTGTCGTCGAACAGCTCTTCACCCTCATTGAACCACTGGATCTTCATGGGTTCACGGCCAAGGAACGTAACCTTGAAGGCGGCATCTTTTCCATGTTTGATTCTGACAGGTTTTTTGAACTCGTCGAGGTCCTCTGGGTTCATTCTTGGGGGATCTAGTTAAAAAAAGCAAATATTTTCAAAGTGGCTCTGTGTTTGTTTTGCTGCACTTTCATGTTTCAAATTGATTCTGAGATACCTTCAACATTTAGCACTGCTTCAGTTTTACGCCCATCAGCTTCGCACCGGTACTTTCCAACATCATCTTCTGTGCAGTTTTTGATAATTAGCTTGCGATATGTCCCATCTTTAACTATACATATATTGTCTGTAGGGGTTATCTGAAATGCATACACAGTAATGTAAATATATTTAAATCTCAGAAGGTTAAAGATGAAACTATCATGCAATGAACTCTTGCCGTCCTCACCTCTGTCCCATCTTTGTACCAAGTTCCATCACAGTCCTCACTGTTCAGCCTGCAGACCAGTTCTGCATCAGTACCGATAATAGCAGTCACATCGGACATAGCACTGGTGAAGTAAACTCCTGGATCTAAACAAAATACAACCCTGGCATTAACTGGGAACAGAAATATATAGAAAGCAATCACGTATGTTCTGAGGTTACCTACCAATGACAGTGTCAGGGACCAGTGGGCCTGCTCTGACTCTTTTTCGTTTCTCTTGAACAAGCTCCCCTTCTTCAACATCAGCAGCTTGAGCAGATGCATCTCCCTCCTTTTCAGGTTCACCTTCTCCGGTCGCTCCCTCATCCTCCTCCCCTTCTCCTTCCTCTTCCTCCTCCTCCACCTCTTCTGCAACCTCTTCCCCCTCTTCAGTTTTATCTGCACTTGCTCCTCCTTTATCTGCATCTCCTGATACCTTTTTTTTTGCCCCCTTCTTTGCCCCTGGCTTTGCGTTTGCCTTTGCTTTGGCTTTGGCTTTGGCCTTGGCCTTAGCTTTGGCTTCTGCTTCTGCTATTGCTTTAGCTTCTGCTTCTGCTCTTGCTTTGGCCTCAGCTTCTTCCCTTTCAGCTGCAGCCACAGCGGCTGCTGCTTCTGCCTCCGCCTTTAGCCTTACAAGCAACTCCTCCCTCTCCTTTTCTACCTTAGCATGTTGCTCCTGAGCAATCTTCAGAAGATTGGCTCCACCGCCACCTGCTCGAGTTGTCTTACGAGCCTTCTTCTTTCCCTTAGTGTTTGGATCATTATCAACTAAAAGAGAATGCAGAGTCAGTGTTAAATTTTTATAGTTATATAAACTTAAACTTGTGCTGAATAGTCCGATAAAATATAATTTAGCATATATAAAAAATACCTTCCACTATAAGCCAGGCATTGCAAGATTTAAGTCCAGCCACAGCTGCATAAATTCCTTTGTCCAATGGCATACAGTCCTTCACCACCAACGAGTGAATCAGCATGTCTTCGGACACGAGAATGTCATATTTATCTCCTTGCTCCAGTGGGACATTCTTCCCCATCCAAGTAATCTTCTTCAGAGGTTGTGAGACCAGACACTCAAACAAAGCATCTTCTCTTTCCTCTGCTTTCACATCCTCAATCTTAACCAAGAAGTCTGCAGTGGGAACTAGACAAAGCACAAAATTACAGCTTAACAAAGGATTAGGTGTTTGCTCTCACTGGGCAGAGCTACGCACTGTTCCTTTAAGTGTATGGTGTGGCGTACATGTTAAGTGCATCGAGAATTTATTTCAAGCACCATCTTACGTTTTAAGTCAGTTGAGAAGACCTTAACTCCATCAACTTCCACTTGGTATAATCCTGCATCCTCGGGGTTGACACCATTGATGCTAAACACAAACTTCTTTCCCACTTGTTTCAGTCCATGTTTAACTTCTGTATCGGCATCAAATGGAACCATCACTCCGTCCTGTTAAGCAGGCGTAAAAGATGCATGTAAAGCGATGCATGCAAGAAAATTCACGTTTTGCAAATGAGTCCATCTGTAAAATGAAACATCTCACCTTGAATAAGAAAATCTTGCTGGTAATGTCTCTGAGTGACATTTCAAGTTCAAACTCTGCACCACCGTCAGATTTCATTTCAATGGGCTTTAGGTTGCAAAGTCTTTCAACAACCTGTAGTAGGCGGAATTGGTGGCGATATTGTAGAGTTTACATTTATTGCATCACAACACTCTGTTATTAAAGACATTATACATGTATGACATTATATTACATTAATAACGCTTAGACACAGCTAAGACATACCCTTTCTTGCTCATACGCCCTTTCTGTCTTCTTCTCATTTAGCTTCTTCAGCATCCAACGGAAATCAGTGATACAATACTGTGCACAGATACTGTTGTACTCTTTCTTGTCTGCGCTCATCAGCAGTTCCCAAAATTTGTCATCGATCTCTGGCTTTGACTCTTCCTTCTGCTCAATGTCACCCCTCCAGGAAGGAAAGATCATATGTATATATATATATATATATACAGTATATCTTGTGAAACAGAAACAATCCAGCAAAACTGAACAAAAATTATTCAGAAAGTTTTTTTGCTTCCTACTTACACAGTTTTCAAGGACTTTTTAAAATCCTCAGGTAACTCGCGGACAGCTACAACACAAAACAAACACCTTGGTTGTTATTTTCATCAAATAAATAAAAATGGTGAATGACTAGAAATAAAATGTAGGCTGTGTACCTGTTCTTGATTCTTGCATGGCTCTGTTCTTTTTAAAGCCAACTATATCAAAAAAGAAAATAAGTGAAGTGAGGTTATCAAACTTTTTATTCCTTTTTTTATTCACTGTATGATGGAATAAAAGTGTACGTTTCCTCACCTTCAATAACGTTCAGTGTAGCAGTGACAACTGCGTTTCCATATTCATTTCTGGCAAAACACTTGTAGGTATCAGTTTGATCCCCGGTTACATCAGGCATCTACCACGCAGTACATGATGGTCAGTTTTGTTTTTTTGCTAAACCGGGATAATGATTTCATTTTTTATTTTAAACATTACTTTTGTTGGATAGGTTGTGATCTCACCTGTAGCTGATGTTCACCCGAACTTTTATCGTAGAGGATTTTGCACCTTTCTTCATCAATTTCACCATTATTTCTCACCCAGGTCACAGTTGGTGTTGGTTTGCCAGTAATTATTGCTCTGAAGATAGCCGTTTTTCCTACAGACATGTAAGCATGAATGTCGAATAGTGTTATCTTCACAATAAAACAAAATTATATATTAGTTATGCCAGTGATGGTGTTACCTTCCTGAATAGTGACAGAAATTGGTTTCCGACTGAAATCTGGAGTGGTTGTGTCCTCAGGTAGTTCTTCCACATACTGAGTGATCATAACTCCAGGCACCTTTGATCTCTTTCTAATTTTCACTGTAATTAAAAGAGATGCATAATGTTATTTTAGAAATGTTACAAACTTCAGTGAACAAAATGGCTTTAAGTTAAAGCATACAATTAAAGGCAAGTCTCTCAATATTGTAGTTACTTACCCTGCCCTGGAGCAGTCGGCTCATCATCCTTCGCTTTCCGTATCTTAAACATCTTGACAACAGGCTCTCTGTTAATGCAAAAAAATAAAAAAAAAGCTTTATGCTTTTAATACTCAAGGCAACATTGTTTCATTTCAGTTTGTCTTCATGTTAATGATCTCTGGACCTGTTGACTGGGTTATTTGTTTCAATGTCAGTGCATATCATTGGATTTCAGTGTGAATTCCCATCTGTCTGGCAAATAATAAATCTCCTCTGGATGGGGCAGCTTTGCAGTGAGTGTCACTCCTTGGCATTATTAAACTAGTGGTTTAAGTAACACATTTTTAAGTAAAACCTATCTTGAGACAGTCGTCCCATTTATTTCTCACTCAACTTACAAAAACAGGGCCATTAAATATGATGACGTATGTTAAATTGTGGGAAGTCTGTATTAAACAATTTGAGCAGATCAGCAGATAGATTATTCTAAATATAAGAGTCCCTGAAATGAGAAAATACTTAGCATTCCTTTTTCAGATTCCTACAAGTGACCGTCCTAATTTTGCTGGCAGCAGGTCACATAGCACGTAAAACTTTCTGTCATGACTCAAGAGGTGGTGTAAGTCGGCGACTGCACATGTAACATTAGTCATGACCATCTTTGTAGTGAGGTCTTGCTTTCTTTTTAGCTCTGAGTTTTCTGAGGACATAAGTAAAACGATAAAATACACAAGAGGCAAATATTCATGTGTGGGTGGTTAAAAGTTTTTCCTGTTTTTATATATTTATATATAATTATGCAATTTGAGTTGTTCTATGAATGTTAAATCTTATCTTGTGGATGATTAATTAGTAGTCAAAACTGTACTGTACAATCAAAACACCGTAGATTAATAACAGGGCGTATGTATAAGAATATGTGTAAGTATTTTATATACATGATATCATGTAAAAGTACAATTAATAAATACTAATTATGTTGTAAATTAATTGGTTTTATATGAGTGTCTGTCTAATCTCATAGAGTAAATGTGTCACGTTGGCATGCTGATTAATCATTGTTAAAATCAAGGATTGACAAATTCATCCGTAAAAATATTCTATTGTTTTATAATTTAAAAGGTTGAATTTAAATGAGACTGATATCCTATACATACTTATATCAACGTGTATCTTGAACACTCAAGTGAAAAGTAGTATTCTCGCTATGCTGAACCTTCCTTCAGTTTTATGATTTCATTAGTCCAACGACAGGAACCTTCTCTTCTTAAATTATACTTGATAGATTACCATTACATTTCATTAAAATTAATTAGGCTGCGCCCTGTCGGTTGGAGGACTTGCATATTTAGCAGTCTTGTGCACTGGCTGCGCTGCTGTGAAGCTATATTTGTCTGCGAGAGAAAATAGCTTGACAAGGGTGCTAAGCGTGAACTGATTTATGAATAACACGTCTGTTTTGTGTAGACCTTGCACTTGAGAGCTCAATTTGATAGCAGAATACATATGTTTACTTGCACGATTGTGTGATACAACACTACACAGAATATCAGTAGTCAAATAGTGTAATGGTCAAAGGAAACCGTTGTCAGGATTTTAATGTGAACAGGAGTATGTAACATTTCTTTATAGTTGGCTTCCTCTACTGTCTTTAATAACATTAATTGCTATTACAGTTAATAACAGTGACTGTAATCTATAACAATTTGCTGTTTGTATGTTACATAATGAACACGGATATAACCAAGTTCATTACCTGCACTTCATTATGACATTCAGATCATCGTGACTATTTTAAAGCACCTTCTGAATTGATTAGAGCTAATTAAACTTCGTACAAAAATACAAACTAGTGTCAGACACATGCAACATATACATAATTGGCGGACAGTCTAAATCATCAATGACATATCCACTCACATGTTAGTAATTAGGAATTTTGCTCATTACTTGTTAAAAGTACTTACTATTTTTCAAATAAGCTGCTGTGCCTTGGTATCTGTTGCCAGCCAGGTTCCAGGCTGATTCTTGAGTGTGGGCTTTCTGTTTTGAGAGGCAATAAAACCTTTCAAAGCCACTGAGAGCAACCTAACCCACTGCTTTTTCACCGTGGCCCTTGGGGATAGGTTTACTGACGTGCACTTTTACCCTAAAGTCCTATAGGTTCTTGAACAGGGGACACCAAAGGAAATGCAGCACCGAAGCGTCCTAATCCCACCCTCAAAACTGGAATTCCAGCTTTAGAGCTGCAGCAGGGTGCTTTAGGCTGCTCTTAATGAAAAGGGAATTCACATGTGGAGTGACATAGAAGTGGCATGGGCTGAGCTGCCATTAACTTAATTGTACAGGTTGCCTCTTTTCATCTCAACATTTAACAAAAGGTAAGTGTCAATTAAATTTTGATATGAATATTTTTTTTAGCTCCTTGCCCTTGTTTTGGTTTGCATGTTTAGAAATGTCAGAATTAATGCACCATAACTTTCAAAGGAAAAATCGTTTTTTGCCAATGATGATTTTTTTGGGGGTTTTTTTCTGACATTGCCCTGGTCATATGTGATTAAAAAGAAAACAAACCAAACCTCTATGATACCAGAACACTAACAAGCCACCATTTAGTCTAATGTCTTTTTAGACTGAACCCTAACAGAAATAAGAGCAGTTATTCCAGCACCTCAGAGAAACTGAGAAGTGTCACCCTGCACTTGTCAATCATGATTTGCGCATGGTGCAAATGTTGACCCGCTCTTCTTCAGTGACTCTAAACTTGGACTGATGTTTGACCCCCCCACCGCCCCAAAAAAATATGCTCAGAGACGTAACACAAGAAGACAGGGCATAAATTATTCACATAAACCTGAATGAATGTGAACATGTGAACAAGTGACATGAATTTTGACACTTGCTATCTATGTCAATTCTTGACCCAGGGCTCATATGTGTAATAGCAATATTTATAAATATTTAAACAAATGCATTTAAATAAAACACACATCATAATGCAGTATGAAATATTTATTTACACCAAACCCACACTCATTTTCGTATCTTTACATACAACAAGTATATGTAAGAGGCCAGAAAGTTTTTTTCATTTATAATTTGAGGGAAGAGATTATCAATCCACAATTGTGAATAAATTACGATTTCGACTCAAGAAATTCTAAACATAGGGAGGAATCTAGCAAAAAAACGTAAAGACACAATCAGCTTCAGGCCAGTACCTTTAACACATTTAAACTCAGTAAAACACGGCTATACATATTTTTGCTGTTTAGCATGCATATGATTATACAATGCCTGGCCAAAAGAAAAGTCACTGTGGATTTAACTAAGCAAAGAGGTATGAGCCTCCTATTGGATATATTTACTGCATGGGCGGTTATCTTTCAGCTGGCAACAAGTTATTTAACCCCAACTGATGCAATGAGTAGCTTCTCATTTCTTAAACAACCATGTCTAAAGACTTATCCCGTGGTCGTGGAAAAGATGTTGTCTGTTTGTGGAGGGTCAAATTATTGGCATGCATCAAGCAGAAAAAACATCTAAGGAGATTACAGAAACTACAAAAATTAGGTTAAGAACTGTCCAACACATTATTAAAAACTGGAAGGATAGCGGGGAACCATCATCTTTGAGGAAGAAATGTGGTCAGAAAAAAATCCTGATTGATCATGATAGGTGATCACTTAAACGTTTGGTGAAATCAAATCGAAGAAAAACAACAGTAGAACTCAGGGCTATGTTTAATAGTGAAAGTAAGAGCATTTCTACGCATACATTGTGAAGGGAACTCAAGGCATTGGGACTGAACAGCTGTGTAGCCTTAAGAAAACCACTAATCAGTACGGCTTCAGTTTGCTAGGGAGCATAAAGATTGGACTCTGGAGCAATGGAAGAAGGTCATGTGGTCTGATGAGTCCAGATTTACCCTGTTCCAGAGTGATGGGGGCATCAGGGTAAGAAGAGAGGCAGATGAAGTGATGCACCCATCATGCCTAGTGCCTACTGTACAAGCCTGTGGGGGCAGTGCTATGATCTGGGTTTGCTGCAGTTGCTCAGGAGCTGTGACTCATAAATTATTATTAATAATAATAATAATAATAACACTAACAATAAATGCTACCCTTTGCGAGAATATGCAGTTAAAATAGTTGATGACCTAATAGGAAGGTATCACCAACAAAAAAACACATTTGCACCAAGTGTGAATTAATGGCAGCCTGGATTACGCTAGGGTTTTTTGTTCACCATGTTCAATGTGATCGTTTATTCTGGAAAGAGAAGATGCAGGTATTAGTTAGTATAAGACCACTGTACGACAGGTATAATTTGTGTAAACCATAGTAAAACCATTAAAGACTTACCTCTGACTGTGAGTTTAGTGGAGCTCTCGGCCCTGCCCAGAGAATTCTCTGCAACAATTTTGTACTCCCCGGTGTCTTTACTTCCGACCCTCAGTATGAGCAGAGAGCAGACTCCACAGGTGTTGGAGATGTAGTAGTTTGTGTTGGTATTCAGACTGATATTGTTGCGCAGCCACGTCACATGAGGCGTCGGATCCCCTTTTACAGCACAGCTCATGTAGCATTCATACCCTTGAGGGGCAGTGTGCATTTTCAGTGGAACGAGGAATTTGGGAGGACACTGTAGATCACAGACCTTTGATTCTGGAACATTCACAGTGAACTTTTCTGGAAGAGAGCAGATATGCATTGCATCAAATTAGGAATGTGTTTAAATGTATAATTTAATTGGAACAGTGTGGTACATTTTGTTGATGTTTCTCTGCAAGAGCTTTTCATATTTATGCGGTAAAACAGCGTAGAAGTAATACTCATATTCTGGAGTGTAAGCCATAAAAACATAATTCAGAGGCACTCGGATGGTGTGGATTGCATCAAATCAAACCCGACATATATTAGCCAAATTAACTGGGTGAATATCAACAGAATATAATGTGGATTTCCACAATATGAAATGAATCCAGAAACAATACTGTATATAGTCTCAGTACAATGCCCTATAAAATCAGCCAAAGATATATGTGAAATGAACAGATAGTTCACTAATAACTTTAATAGTTAACTGGTGCTTTTGCTTAAGGCTGTGTCTTGGTAGAAAATGTAGATATCGGCCTAATGTTAGACAAACCTAATAAACATTTCCGTACCTTTTTTGCAAGTAATGAGCCACTTGGTAGACTCGGAGGGCTTGGAGGAGCCCATGTCGTTCTTTGCATAGACCCTGAACTGGTATTCTCTTCCCGGCATGATGTTGCAAGCTGTGAATTTATTGTTGAAGATTCGATCTGCAACCGTGTGCCACGTCCTTTTGTTCGAGTCGCGCTTAGTCACCATGTAGTGCAGCCTGTCATCACGTTTCTCATCTGGAGATGGGGTCCATGAAACGGTCACGGTGCCAGGCACGTTTTCATCGAGCTCCACGGGGCCTGGAGGCTTAGGCTCATCTAGAGTTCAAAATACAAGTGATGATGTTGTTGTTTTTTTTATCTGCATTACGTGGAAGAGTAGTCAAGCATTTTCACAGGTAGAATATATTGCAATATTATACCGAACTCACCTGTGACTCTGATTTCAATGCTGAATGTTTCTTGGCCAACAATGTTCTTGACAATGATGGTATAGATTCCAGAGTCTGAGCGCTCAGCAGAGGTAATCAGAAGCTGGGATGCTGCTTCCGCATTACTGATGGTCACTTTTTTAGGCACTGGTGCTCCATCTTTCAGCCAGGTTACATCTGGCCAAGGGGAGGCCTAAAAAGAATATGGAAGTCCAGTTTTGATTTGCAAGACAATGAAAAGTGATTATTATAAATGTATTTACATGGATAGAATATTTTACCAAATTACCTCAAAGTTGATGTTAAATCGTGCAGAATTTCCTGCTCTCACCACCATGAAACTCTTGATTTTGGTATCGGTGAACCGTGGCCTCACTACATAAGCAGCAGGAGGAAAGTTGGAATAGAGAAATAAAAATCACATTATTTCAGATGCATCTGTTCCAACATAATTCAACCACTGACACCAGCTAATTGAACTTGATGATTTTCTACGTGCTCATTAATGTGTGTTGGTTGCAAATGATTGTAATGCTAATATTAAATACAACAGTTTGACACACTCTATTACTCTAAGTAATATCTAAGTACATTTTCTTACCGGGAGGGGGCATGGCGAGGATGTAATTATCCAGTTCCTGTGGCTCTCCTTCTCCTCCATCATTAACAGCAATGACTCTCACCCAGTACATGGCCATTGACTTCATGCCTTTCACTGTATACGAAGTCATAGTTATTGGATTGGTGTTGCAGCGATCCCAGTCCGTGTTTTCCGCGGGCCTGATCTCCACAAAATATCCCTTGGCTTCATCTTCAACCTCCTTAATGTCCTTGGGCATGGTCCAAGACAGGGACAGGGTTGTGTAGGTAGAATCTGTCACTTTAAAGTCAATGACTTTACCAGGTGGCTCTGTAATCAAAGTCAATCATTATTATTATTATTATTATTTTTTTTTTTTTTTTTACACTACTGCCTCATACGGTCTAAAAATGGCTGCACTTTCAAATTGTTTCCAAATATCCACCTACTTTTAGGGTCTCTGGCAAACACAAACTCAGACGGTGTACTGAATTCCCCGGCTCCAGAGTTATTGATTGCAGACACGCGGAATTCATACTCCATTCCCTCAACCACATCTTTCACGCCAAATCCTTTGCCTGTATGGAAGATGTCAATTAAAGCAGACATCCTTATAACACCACGTTTGTGTTTTCAAGCTCTCATAACATAATCAACGGGAATTAACAGATGAACAATCGTGTAACCTCTGATCATCTCATCGGGTGGGTTGACCGGGCCCCACAGGTTGCTGCCCTTCTTGCGCTTCTCAAGGTTGTATCCCAGAATGTTGGTTCCTCCGGTATCAGCAGGAGGAGACCAGGAGAGGTTGATGCAGTTCTTGAAGGCAGTCACAACCTTTGGTGCTGATGGAGGTCCAGGGTATGCTGTGTGCAGAAAAGATTAGAATTGCTGTCATTTCTAAAATAAAAAAGTAGCATTTCTCTGTAGAAGAATGGATTTTAATCTTGGAATAATGCATAGCGGGGCAAAGTTCTTTCGGTTGTTTTCAGGAACTTGACAACGCTAGAGGCATCTTGAATGATTATGAATGACTACTTGGCGTTACATGTGTCTCCTTTTTTGTTCTCAGAATTGTTACTAAGCAGATTTTGCTGTGTACAGAAAAGATTAGGATTGCTGTCATTTCTAAAATAAAAAAGTAGCATTTCTGTGTAGAAGAATGGATTTTAATCTTGGAATAATGCATAGCGGCGCAAAGTTCTTTCGGTTGTTTTCAGGAACTTGACAACGCTAGAGGCATCTTGAATGATTATGAATGACTACTCGGAGTTACATGTGTCTCCTTTTTTGTTCTCAGAATTGTTACTAAGCAGATTTTTATTGAGAAAAGATTTATTCAGTAGGGTAAAATGTTCTACAAGCAAGCTATCCTGCTAACGGTTAGTAGCAAGATCGGAAATTGTTTTTCCAAGTAAAACGGTAAGATGTGCTTTCTTAATCAACTCCTGTTGCCAAGCTATTTTCTTAATTCTGAACTCTTAAATTTGCTTGAGTTAACCAACGTTTATCTTGACACAATTTTCTTTTTTCATATGCACTGAAATCCACTGATTGAAGTTCCATTTGCAATTTCACCATTAAGGCCCTCTCCAAATAGTGGTAATTTATAAGATAACGACATTTCAATCATTTTGATGTGAGCTCACCTTTTGTACCAGCTTGAATGTCCTCTGTCTCAAACATCTCACTGGTGCCCATTTCTGTCTCCACTCTGATACGATAGCAATACCTCCTGCCGTGGTCCACATCAGTGTCCTTGTATGTGGCATTTGGACCAATGGGTCCCACCTTTTTCCAGGTGTTGCGGCCGACTTGTTGTCGTTCAAGGATGTAGTTTGCTATCTTGCAGCCACCGCTGTCTTTTGGGGGTCTCCACTTGAATTCAATACCAGAGGAGGAGGCTTCCACAATCTCCAGAGGTCCCATTGGAGGAGTGGGTTTGTCTGTCCGAAGACAAAGCGAACAGAACATTGGTTTGTACCTTGAATTTATACATTTAAACACATATATTTACTGTAATGTGTTTGCTACTCACAGTGTAAACGCACACAAAATACAGGAGGAGAAGTGTAGTTGTCTTATACTTACCCAGTACAATAAGCTGGCTGAAGGCCTCAACAGTGCCAAACTCATTTTTGAGTTTAAACTTGACTTCACCACTGTCTTTGCGCTGCAGCTTGGTTAGAAGCAAACGACTAGACCCTTCTGAGTGCTCTATCTTGATGTTCGACTCATCTGAAAGCTCCTCGCCCTCAAGGTACCACTGAACCTTTATAGGTTCCCGTCCAATATAAGGCAATTTGAAAGTAGCCTTGTGTCCTTTTTTCACAGTTACCGGAGTTTGAAATGCTGCAAGTTCCTCACTGTCAAATCGGGGTGGATCTAAAACAAGTGATAAAACATACAGACATTTTCAGCACTGTTACGCTGTCTTGTGATGTTCATTAGATAAACGCAATTCATTTTTCATTTCGACCTGCAGGCACTCCCTAATGAATGATGCAAGCCCGGAATGCAAGGAAGTAATTTATTGGAGGCAAAATGTTTTTACCTTCAACTACAATCTGGGCCTCTGTCTTCCTCCCATCTGCTTCAAATTTATATGTTCCAGCATATTCCTCTGCAACTTTGTGAATTTTCAGCCTGTGGAAAGTGCCATCTTTTGAAATCGTCAGACCCTCAGATGATTGAATCTGGACAAAGAAAATAAAAACATATTACAGCAATGCAACGAATACATACAGTCATATTTGAATCTCTACAAATATATGATAAGAACCACTGCCTATTGTGCCTTGTTGCTGCACTTACTACCAAACCTATTCGCCAGTTGATGACTGCATTTAGCCCCTGCACTCACCTCTTCTCCATCTTTATACCAGATTCCCACACAGTCTTCACTGCTCACTTTACACTCCATCTCTGCCGCTTCTCCAATAATGGCTTTGCAGTCAGAAAGCCCAGCGTGAAAGTGAACTCCTGGATCTGAGGGTTTACCAACCAGTAAGTTAGTGAATATACACGTCCAGCAGCTTACCACCTACACACAAGGTGTTCTTGTTTAGTTCTTTCAAGATTTTGTAATTGTGACTTTACAATTACAATGTTTTCATGCATCCATGTAGTGTGTGCATGAATGCATGGTCTACTCACTTGCATGTAATCCAAGTGTGTACACACTTACCTCGCTTTTGAACCAAAAGAAATGTACGTCTTCTTTCTACATTTCTGTTGATCTCATGCATTTTATTATTTACTCATAAAATACGTCAGAAAATGTCATATTTGATGAGACTGTATTCCTTGTCTGTAAGGGATGTAAGAGGAGCACATTTTGCATGTATTAGGAACTTGATGAAGACTTCATCTTTGTCAGTGTGCAGCTCAGCCGTCTTGTTTGCTAGAGAGGACTTCTTCAACATTACGGAGCTGAACTCGTGGCACAGCTCATAAGAGTGTCTTCACGGAGTCTTTCATTTGCCTCTCTTCACTTTAATTGTGAAATAAAGACAGACTCTTAAGATATAAAATGCCCCACTCAGGACTGACATTTCCTTGGTTAGTGGAAGAATTTTTCATTCAATCTGACAGGAATTCAGTCTTCAGTGAAATGGAACTGGTTTAGAGCATCGTCATCCTCCGAAGGTCAGCTCAAGTTGTCTTCCATCTTCCGGTTACGTAAGAGTGTGTCGGCACGCAAGTGTTTCAGTTGCATCAAGCTCGCGATCAGATTCTGCAGTTGCTCATTTAAATAATTGACCTCAATGCACCGACTCATCCTGAATTAAATACTTAAAAATGCAAGCAAGAATGTTAACACAGATGCACACAAAGCACAGATGCGCACGCACACAAACGCACGCAAACACACACACGCACAGTCTTTAAATACACAAGAGACACAGGTAGACACAGTAAACAGTCTGCTGATATCCAACCTGTAGGTCAAAGAAATAAAATGATATAACCATTAAATAATAAATAAACTATCGCAACAAGTGAGGAAATAATTATACTGTGTGCTATACACAAAAAACACTGGTGCATGAAATTTGATTAGCATTTCCTAAAGGCACACTCAAGGATTAAAGCCACATTGTGATCATTCTAAAAGGCCATTTAACCAATTAGAGATCAAATGTATCCTTCTGCTCAGTGGTCACACATTTCTGCCCTTAACCCTCAAACCACTGGAAAAGTCATCCACTCATCAAATGACTTTGTGCAGCGACAGTGCCTCCCATGCAGAAGTTAATGCAGCACCCGCATCTTACCACTAACTGTCTCCTCGATCAATGGGCCTTGTCGTGCACGGCCTGAATGTCTGCCAGCTGCTGCTGCTGGCCCACCACCGTCTGCACTCTCACCATTTTCAGGAGATTCATCACTGCCTGCTGCTGGCCCGGTGCCATTATCACCCCAGACATCTCTTGCTTCTCTGCTTTTTTCTTTTCAGTTTTAGGGGATATCATCGTAATTACCATCAGTCCAATGTTTCTCATTTTCTCTTGGATATGCCTTACAAATAACATTAATGAAAACAGTAACAATGACAATTAAAATGTCAACGTGGAGCAAGAAACAACAGCAGCAACAGCGATAACAAACTTAAGCGCAGAAGTAAAGGGTCATAGAAAAGGGGATATCCAACTTTCATCTCGTAAGTATCATGAAGATGGGTTCACTGTACTCCTTCATTCATGAACACAGTATCAGCAGGGGGAGACCTCACTTCTTAACTACCTAACTATATGTGTTGGCTAGTCACCTTTTCCATTTACCCTCTACATAAAAAACATATACATGTTATTCATAAGAGCATGAAGACAAACGTGTCTACAGACATGAAAGCAAACATCTTACGCACAAAACACAACTACAGTATAGACATATTTATGTTTAGTAATGGTTAGATTGAAGATACTGCAGAATTTCGCATAGCATGATGCTATACTACTGGGTTTCTCACATGTGGCACAAAAACAACCACATAAAGAAAAAAGCCCAAGGTTTTCAGTTATTTGCGGCTTGAAAACCGTATAATTTGTTAATGTAGCTCTAGCAACTGCAAGGATTTCCAAGAAATAATACTAATCCATAAGTCTTAACTCATGTCACACATTCCAGATAAAGCTCTGTCAATGAGGCTGACAAGACGTTTCTGTAGTATGTCTTGAAATCCACGCGCTTTGAGCTAGTTGTACAGCTGGCGCAGGAGAGCAGCGAAGAGCTTTGTATGGTTTTTAAGTTGGTCAGTGTTTTACACAGTTGTTGTTAATGCAGCTAATGTGCCTAAATTAGCAAGAGTTTTGAGTAGTGATGTCAAAGTCATTTTCATTCCCAATGACTTTAATAGTCAGTAAACGGTCTGCCAAGCATGCCATCTTTGACAGCTCTTACCAACAACAGGTTCTTCAACCTCCACATTTTTCTTTTTTGGACGCTTTCCTTTTTTTCCAGATTGTTCACCTTGTTCATCTGTAGTTTCTTCATCATTTTTATCTCCTATTAGTGCATAATAAATAGCAGTTTTTTACAGAATGGACTTCATCAATATATCTAGGCTCTGCTCTCATAAATCCATTCTCCTGTTGATTAAAGATATTGATTAAATATTATAGATAAGTACTAACATAATAAACAGGTATTGTAAAGTGTAGCTTAGCTTAGCATTGCTATTATCAAAATCCAATTAAATAAATTAAATTTCTTACCTATCACCGTATCCGGTACGAGTTGACCATCTCTCACACGTTTCCTGCGTTCTCCACCTTCTCCACCTTCTCCACCTTCTCCTTCCTGTCCACCTTCTCTTTCCTGTCCTCCTTCTCC
Organism: Chelon labrosus; assembly: GCF_963514085.1. NCBI lineage: Eukaryota > Metazoa > Chordata > Actinopteri > Mugiliformes > Mugilidae > Chelon > Chelon labrosus. The sequence goes on from NC_140340.1 coordinate 17,963,340, forward strand.
CTCAAATTCTTCATCAGAATCTTCAAATGAATCATAGTCCTCTTCTCCAAAACCTTCACCCCCTCCCACTCCAGCTCCTGCTCCAGCTCCAGCTCCTGCTCCAGCTCCAGCTCCTGCTCCTGCTCCTGCTCCAGCTCCAGCTCCAGCTCCTGCTCCTGCTCCAGCTCCTGCTCCTGCTCCAGCTCCTCCTCCAGCTCCTCCTCCAATTCCTCCACCAGCTCCGCTTCCACTCCCATCCACTCCTCCTCCAGCTCCTGCTGCGCCTTTTCCAGCACCTGCACCTTCGCCAGCTTGTCCTCCTTCCCCTCCTTCACCTCCTGCCCCTCCCACACCACCTGCACCGCCGACGCCTCCAGCACCACCTGCAGTGGAGCCTGCCCCCGCAGCATCACCAGCTCCTTTTTTCTTAGTTTTCCTTGGAGCTCCATCCTTGCCAGCTGCTGCCTTCTTTGCCCTTGATGCAGCCTTTGCCGCAGCCTTAGCTGCAGCTTTGGCCTCATCCTCTCCCTGTTTAGCTGCTTGTGCCTCCGCTCGGGCAGCTGCTTCTGCAGCTTCTCTTTCTGCTTGGGCTTTCTTGGCAATTTCTATTTTTTCTTCCATTTCTTTCTTATATCTTTCTTGCTGTTCCTTCGCTATTTTCAGCAGCTCTTCATCGCTACCCCCTCCAGCCATGGTAGTTTTGCGAGCTGCCTTCTTGCCCTTATTGGCAGGATCTTTGTCAGCTATGAAAAAGAGATTTAGTTCGAGGGTAAAATATCTGCACGATACATCCTATTTATGTAGTTTCCATTCACACAATCATCAAAATAATAATTTTCTCACCTTCAACTACAAGCCATGCATTGCAAGACTTGATTCCTGCCACAGCAGCGTAGATACCGGCATCCAGTGGCATACAGTCCCGCACAATCAACTTGTGGATAAGCTTATCTTCAGATACAGAAATTTCACATTTCTCACTGTTGGACAGCGGAGCACTTTTGCCAAACCACTTGATCTCACTCAGTGGTGCAGTTAGGACGCACTGAAAGAGAGCATCCTCTCGTTCTTCTGCCTTGATCTCTTGTATTTTGACTGCAAAGTCGACTTCGGGAACTGCAGGGTTTCAAAAAGACACAGAAATAAGACAAACTCTTTAATCTCTTTCATCTATGTGAGCCATTGTTTTCTAAAGAGCTCATTCCTCTCTGGATCACTTATAGCTGACTTATCTCACGAGTTATGATGAGTTCCATTATCAAAACAAGCTAGTTTATCAGTAATCCCCAGAATGAAGCTGAATTAATTTCAAAATAATCTAATCTTTATCACACAGTTGAAGACATACCTTTAAAATCTGTAGAGAACACATTGACACCCCCTACATCCACTGAGTAGAGTCCAGCATCTTCTGAACCCAGGTTTTTAATCGTGAACACATATTTTTTGCCAACTTGTTTCAAATTATGCTTCTTCTCATCCACGCCTTCTTGTGTGAAAGGAACCATGACACCGTCCTGCAGGATTAAGGTGCTTGTTAATATTTTAATAGTAGATTTTAAAATGTATACTGGAGTAAGTAGTTCAGGCCTCACCTTGTAGAGGAAAATCTTGCTGCTAGGATCCTTCAGGTCCATATCCAACTCAATTGTCGCACAGTCGTCACCACTGACCTCAATGTGTTTTAGTGTACTGATGTGTGACACAAACTATGGCACAGATGAAAAGGTTAAAATACAAATGTTGAAGTGCACGCACTAGAAAGACACCAGACATGATGGCGAACTGAATAGAATGAGTATCACTAGATCGTGTACCTCAGCGATCTCTTGTTCTCGCTCTCTTTTCATCTCATTAAGTTTCTTCAGCATGCCACGGAAGTCTGTGATACCAAACTCACAGCAGATCCGCTCGTAGTCTTTCTTATCTGCACTAAGCAGTATTTCCCAGACCCTCTCCTCCGGTTCCATTGGCTTTGCCTCACGCGTTCCATCGGGATTACTGCACAGTGGGGAAAAAAAATACATAGATGTCAAAGAATCACAGACAAATAAAAGCAGCAGTTTATTTTAGCAGACAAGCATTGTACATTTCTTTTTACTCACCGTTTTTTAAGCTTTTTCCTGAAGTCTGCTGTATCTGTGAAACCATAATGAAAAACTTTTTGTCTTTAACTGTAGTATTAAAAAAACATATTCCATTTAACTTTACTGATGGTTACTATATAAGACATTCATAAAGCAATAACAGAAAATGGAAGGAAGTATCCAGTTGTATCTACTGTATTTTAAGACTACCCAAGACTGCATTCTTTTTTATCTGAAACATTAGGATACAGTGTCTCCAGTGCTCGGACCATAGACTGTATATAAGTATGGACAACACATCCCCACGTCCTTGCATTGGCCAAACTGACGCTATTTTCCCGGGGATACGGGCAGCGCCATCTTGAGAGTTTGAAGCCAGAGTCTGTGCTGTACGGTCAGAGAGTGGAATAACTAAAACAAAAGTTCTCCGAAAAATAGACACTTGAATATGCATCAGTATTAAATTAACTTCCTAAAATGACTGAAACCATCATTAAAAAGAATTATTTGACGTGTACTGTCGTGTTTTAATTTGGTCAAATTCCTTTGAGCTTTCCTTTCAACAAAAACATAGCCTCATAGCAACAGTAAGCTGATCCTCATTATTTTTTTTTTTTTTTAATAATTTTACAAAAAGTTGTAAATGAGTCTCAGTGCACAGTGACACTGTGCCAATGTGACAGATGCATCGTGACAGGCAGATTTTTCCAAATAATTCCAATTAATTAACACACTGACATCTATATATGTGATGTACCAGAAAGAAACGAGCAGCATTATCATTCCAAGTATTGATAGCTTCTTATAGTTTGGCTGTGGCTGAGTCATATTTGTATCTGACAAGGCCAAGGACATTTTTTTTTTCTCTCTCTCTTTTTTTTTTCTTGTTTTGTTGTCTTTAATATTTTAATATTTGACACAATAGCCAACAATGTGTTAAATATAAATATGCTTTGTTAGTACACCACCATGTTTTAGAGTCAGAATATATCAAAAACGCACCTTCGACTTGAATCTTTTGAAGTTCCTTTTCTTTAGAAAATCCAACTGTGAACGAACAATTCAACAAAACATTAACATTTTATACCTCAGCAAATATATACCAGCTCATCATGAAGGTAGTTAATGCGGCTGTTATCTAACACACGTGAGAAGGTGATTCAGAGAATAGGGGGAATATAGGAAACCCTACCCTCAATAACATTCAAGACAACGGTGCAAACAGCCCTTCCATATTCATTCGTTGCAAAACACTTGTAGGTGTCAGCATCCTCGGGGGTGACCTTGGGGAACTAATGGAATGCAAACAGAGTTAGTGTCATTTTTATTATCTGTGAATGCATGGTAAGTTCTTGGCATGGTACCTTGGATAAAGCTTACCTCAATGGTATGTTCATGAGACACCTCATCGTACTTTTGCAGGCACACGTCAGGATGAAAAATTATTTCTCCATTTGCTCTGCTCCACGTCACCGTAGGTGTTGGATCGCCCACTATTTTGGCTTTAAAGACGGCCAATTTGCCTGGATTGGATTGAATTGAGGAGTTCCTTATTAGTAACAAATTGGTCACTTCAGCATTTTTAATAAGAATCCTGCTTCAGATGCAGGCCACATTTTCATACCTTAACTTCTTGCAAATAATTTTAGAATTACCTGAGATGCTGTATATCATAGATTCTCAACCGGGAATCCGCGGACCCCTAGTGGTCCGTGGTGTAATTGCAAGGCGTCCGTGAAAATAAAATATCTTTTAAAAAAGACCCTCTGGCATTCATAGAAATGGCATTATTTTATTCAAATGTGACTGAGAACTTTATCTACCTAAACTACATTACTTTTTTTCCTCTAATTCCATTTCTTTCACAAGTCTAATTCATTGTATTTAAATGAGAGATCTCGCGGCCGTTTGCATTGTTAAAGTTACTGCATGATGCTGTCAATTTATATATATATACACACACACACACACACTGACATCTTTATATATATATGTATATAGATGTCAATCAAAATCATCTTTGGCTTGTTTAAAATTAACCTCTAAAACCAAAAATGTAGCGTTGTCACAGATCACATATATCTGAGTTTATGGCCATTGGCCACTTGTTCTCGATGATGTCATCATGACACCACGTTACCAGTAGGAGTTTTTAAAAAGATGTCATGATGACATCATCACGTTATCAGTAGGAGTTTTAAAATAGGAGTCATTTCTAACACTCACTAATAGTTTGGAGGTTGGGCTGGAAGGTTGGGCTGGAAGCCTCCTGAAGCCACCAAGCTAATGCAAATGGTGTAGCCCTCAGCCAATCCAGTGGAAGGCCATTAGTGGCCCTTATAGTATTGTTATACTATATTGGCCAGGTTCTTGTGCCTTCCTGGGTTCTCTCTGGGTGGTCCGGCACCCTCCCACAGTAGGCAGTAGGGAAACCTCATCATGTCACATTCTGCTGAGGTCATGACCTCCATAATGTCACCTCCTCCTCAGGCCCTTATAGTATTGTTATACTATAATAATAGGCAAGTTCTTGTGCCTGCCTGGGTTTTCTCTGGGTGCTCCGGCACCCTCCCACTGTCCAAAAACATGCACATCAGGTTCATTGTCGATTCTAAAATTGCCGGTAGGTGTGCATATGTGAATGGATTTTGGTTTCTTAATGCCTGATAGACTGGCGACCTGTCGAGGGAAACCTCATGATGTCACATTCTGCCGAGATCATGACCTCATGATGTCACATTCTGACGATGTCATGGCTCTGATTAGTCGTTCAACCAATCGGAGCCATTCTGTTGTAAACAAATATTACTCCATGGCACACAGATGAGTTGCTCTTACACTATCACCACATAAACAAACAGTTTGATTGGCTCAGCAGATCTTTGCCCGAGCATAATCACTTTATTTAAAGCACTACGAACATCTACGAACTATGAGTGTTTACAGTAAGCTCGACAAAATTATAAAACTAGTCCATTACATCACTGCAGATTCTGTGTTGCCCAAGCACTCGTCATGTTGCCAGCTATTTCAAAATGAACTGCAGAACCAAACATATACACAGATCCTACTACTCCCATGATGTACTGTACCCAGTTTGTACTATATGCTTCCAAAAATAAATGACACCATCGGTTACCCAATTATTAAATAATAATAAATGAATTTATTTATTTATTCCCAGGCCGTCTCCTGCTCTTTGGGGGTCGATCAAAAATATGCAGGGGGTCCAGGACCCCAAAAAGGTTGAGAACCACTGCTGTATATAATAGATTTTATTCTACTTTGTGTTTAAGTTCCTATTCAGCACTTAGCCCACTACTTTAGCTCCAGTAAAGGACTTTAAACTCATCAGTTTACATGTTTGGGATTTGACATTTGCAAAGAACATAAGACATATTTCATAAATGTTTGCATATTTATTCCTGTGACCATGTACATAAAATAATTTGACTGTGGCTGTAGTCATTACTTGTACTGCTGTATACTGTACATTTAAGGTTCCATTTAAATAACTGCATGTATTTATCTCCTTTATTTATCAAAGATACAATTCTGCTGCAAAGAAGAGACACTTTGGCTGCTTCCATTGATCCAAATAAGGAACTGAGGCTGCATCTAATCATGCATTTTGTTTAGTGTGACTCATACTTTATCCCGCAAATATACAGTAATTTTGGAGAAATGAAGGCAACACCATCTTGCTCAGTGACACTTCATGTAGACAGAATGTAGCCTGATGTAGTCAGACTCTATTCTTATCAGAATGGGAGTCTGGCTATGGCAGGCTACCTACCTGTCCCATGTCACTGGGATTTCATTATGGGTCATGTTTCAGCCGGTACAGGGAAAAAAAATACCACTGCATGCAATTGTATTGTCCAACAACTAATCAGTTCTATTTTTAACAAACTCAGCCAAACTCAACTTTTCACCCTTAAAAGTATTGTGGTCAGGGGAAGTTCCAGCTGCTTTTCAGGCTAGACTAAAAAATCGACCCACCAACTATATACAGGTGTACTCTACAGAACGTACGGTGCATTTGAGTATGTAACCCTGCATAATCCTATATAAGTCTGCTTGTTAAAGACTTACCCTCTTGAATGGTCAGAGCGATGGGCTTTCGAGTGAAATCTGGAGTCGACATTCCCTCAGGAAGTTCCTCCATGAACTGCGTTATCATGACACCGGGCACTTTCGACTTCTTCCGGATGCCTTACCAAATAAAATCAAATCAAAAGTAACAGTTAGACAAGCTTAATATTTCTAAGGGACCGTGTAAAGCTTGTGAACTCTGAGGAGCCACCTCTGTGAAAGAAAGGCTGCCTAAGACAGTTTACTCCAAACTGTAAATACCCAGACAAGGTAACCAATAATGTTTAAACATGGTCACAATCAAATATATGGGTCAAGCTCTGAAGAAAGAGCATACTGTGATGTGAAAATGCCACAATATCATAACAAAATCTTATATAATAGATGGCAAAATACCAAAGTAACAAAGGGCATAGTTTCTCACCCAGGTAATTTATAAAATACTATTCAGTTAGTTGACCCTGCGGTTGGTATGTTAAACATCCTTTCATAGAAAATCCCATTGCTCTATTTGCATGAACAAAAAAAAAAAAAAAGAGTCAATTTACATTTCCACCTACTCTGCATCTCTAGCGTGTTGGCTTTGCTCTGACACTGCACCCTCGCAGCATATTTAACATGGAGCTCGCATAATGGGAAATGCATACTGTGAGGTCAACAGTGGGGCATAGGGAGGACACTCTGTAACCTTTTTTACAGTGACTCTATAATTCATGCCCGGAGTTGGGTAAAACCGCAATTTGTAGAAAAAAAAAGTTTCATGTTGTATTTCTACTACTTCATGAGCCTGTTGAGTTGTTGTAACAGTGAGTGTTTAATTCCAGTATAAGCATGCGCCCAAAGTGACTGTATTTATTTACGCTTCAAGCCCAATTGTTATTATATTAATAAATTCAGTGTTTTTGCCATAAACATCGGTGTTTATGTTGTTGAAAAAGTGAGTGGAAACCTTGAGTAATGTTAATTGGAATATAAGACAAGTCATATTTTGATTTTAAGTCAGTTGGTGTCTGGCAATGTGTGTGAAGCCCTGTTCAGATCTGGTATTAATATTTGTCCTGGGTGATCGGGTCACAAGTGGGCTGTTCCGACCATGTTATTGACACCTAGCGTTCAACACGTATTGTGAGACGTTATGACTTGTAACATAGGCTGTATCAGTTGAGCCTATCCCAGCTGTCATTGGGCGAGAGGTCACCCTGGACAGGTCGCCAGTCTATCACACCTACGGCCAATTTAGAATCACCAATTGACCTAACCAGCATGTCTTTGGACAGTGAGAGGAAGTATTTATTCTAGTTTATACTAATTTATCAGTATAGTTGTTTAACAGCAACAAAGATTCTCCCTACTAATACACACATAACTTTCAGTACTTTTTTGTCTCATTCGTAATAGCAGTTGTTGAATGAGGTAAAACTCCCTTCACGCAGAGGATGTCAGCTGAGCAGGTGGTCTGTTAACATTGGCTTGTTCACACTACTGAACCACCTCCAAATGTGGTCCCAATGATCTCAAATGTATCTCAGGTGTGTTCACACTTGTACTTAAAGCCAGTTCTGATCGGATCACTCAGGACGCATTTTACTACCAGGTCTAGACTGGTACTGATATACAGTATAGAGATATGACTGAAACTGTCAACTGAATGTGGTAAACTGAAACTATATTACAAGAAGTGTGTTGCATTGTGTGGTCTTTAAACAGCATCTGTAATTCACCAACATATTATAATACGTATATTTGTTCCTTTTTGTGAGCGCCGAGAAGAGGGCAAACAGGCTATAAATGTTCAGGAAAAAGTATGAAATAAAACAGGATTTGCCCTCTGCTGTTACTGAGTCTACAGGGTATAACCCAAACCTGCAGGGTCCAGCTTAGCTCGTGTATTGAGTTGTGTCTTCGGAATCAGGCATTCGTGCACACCTTAGTGCTTTGCATAGGTCCCAGCACCCCTGAGAGTGCCAATATGAACTAGCAACTCTCGAGGAGGGCATCACTGAATGCTGATCGCGTGGGTATAGCTGGTCCAGAGATCCCTGGTCTTTAATTATTTTCAGTTGGCATGAAAGACCTGTAATAGGCAGAATATTAACTATAGAATACGTGGTTTCAGAAAGAAGACATGAGCAGAGTGCCCCAGCATGTTGCAGTCTGAAGCGCATTAAAAGAGGTGAATTGCTTGCGGCAGTTGCTGCTGAACTGTACGTCCAGTATTATGTGGAGCAGAGCGGTGATAACATTACATGGGTTTTACTGCTGTTAACAAGCTGGATGTCCACACTGTGGAAATGTGAGGATGACATTATTAAAAGCAACATGTTTGCATGAAAGTACTGATCAGCCTTTGAATGTCCACCAACAATTAGAACTGCATGTTTAAGCCAAGCATTGATGTCACGGGTCAGTCAGCCGAAAGTGCTGAATATATTTGGCATAAATTTGGTGCAAAAAGATTCCTAAGACCCCTTTCCTGTCAGTCTGGAGAAGACTTACCATGACTTGTGTGCTTGATAACAAGTGTTCATTTTTCTAATGTTGTCACATAGCTGCCATATTGCTAAGCATGTACGTGGCGGCTAAAGATCGCTAAAATACTGAAGACTACTAATTCAGTCCTTCTGTCAAATACCTGCAGCTAAAAATATCTGCTACTGTCATATTTTTAAGAGTTGTCTACAAAAAAATGCTGTGAAAGATTGCTTTTTACATGCCTGCTTTATTTTTGTTATTTTATTTTGCTTGTGTATCACATTTAACAAACTTGTAGATGGGCTTTATGGGGATGAATTGCTGGCTTTCCTGACAAAGCAACGGCTGAAATTGTGCCGTTCATTAGAAATGAAAGTAGCGTCTAGAAGCCTTCTTCTTTTTTTTTTTCTTATATCCTCCTACTTATTTATTAATTCGTGTAGAGTGTGGTATATGCTGCACTAAGTACATCTATGGAAATACACAGGCTGGTACTCGAAAGAACCATACAATATGTGTTTTGTGCCTTGGTCACGTAACATTTACCACGACACTACAGAGACCTGAAAGAAACGTACAAAAGGTATTCATGGCTGTTTAAAAGTGATCATCAAGACTTAACACGCTGTAGGTGAGTGCTGTTGCTCTCTGTCCTTTCAGGTTTCCATCTATCTAGCTCTGATAAAAAAAAAAAAAAAAAGTATGTTTTGTCCTACTTGTATGAAGCACTTCGGACTAACTTTGTGTTTGAATGATGTAATTACACCTGCCTTTTCTTGAAAAATGAACAAATGAACAAAATAATGAATGTACAGTCAGAAAGCTTTTCCAAAACCGGATGACTCTTCAGCATGTTCCCGCTGTTGTTATTGTGGTGACGCTTCTCCTTATCCATAGCCAGTTGTCAGTGTTGGACCGCTGGCAGTGGTTCAGTATGTAACTGAAATACCCATAAATGCAGAAATCTTGTGTATTTAGATCTGTCACTGGAGGGTTTTCTAGACAGCAGGTTTAGTGAAAGTTTCTTAACCTGAAGTTGAGGGAAACTCAACAAACCCTGAGTCTCCCTCTTGCCGAGCTGCCTGACAAACCTCTTCATTTACTCCCTCAAACTGTTCGTGTCAAAGTGCATATCAGAGCACATCATTCTGCAGGAGTTTGGTCTGGAGAAAAAGATCAAAATCCCTGCTGGATATTAGTTTGGTATCTGGAGTCTACTTTAACTAACATTTACTGCTCTGTGATCTGCCAGTGTCCTCTATTTAAGATTAGAAACAGTCTCTGACCTCACATTCAAGTATTAAACTCATGTTCAGCTCAGAATATACCGTCCATTTTATTATTAGAGATTTTAGATATTTGAGCTTATAGGAACATTTCTGAGTGATGTCGATCGTAGTACAGCTGAAAAGAATATAGATTCACATATAGATGAGTTTGATCTTTGTTTTCATCTCCTGTTGCTGCTGTCTATGCCTCCGTCAGGTTGTGGCTGAATATTTAACATAGCCATCTAAATATTATCATTATCACTGTCTGTCTCCTATTTAGGTGACAAAATGGTGATTTTGCCGTGAAATTATATATACTTTTGCAGTATTTGGCAGTAGAGAGGACACTCCAGGGGAAATTCACAAGCCACTCAGATCATCCATCTCTGAGTAGTTAATCTTCAGCCAAACACTAGATCTCTCAGAAGTGAGGTTCAAAAACAAACCTCCTATTACTACATCTAACGAAAGGGAAAGAATCTTCAGAGAACGAGATCTTCAAGATTCCCACTTAATGCAAAGTCAAATTTCAGCACTTTATCATCGGTTAAAGGGGAACTACCATTTTTTTACAACCTGGACCTTATTTCTGGCATAAAATACGATTGTTTCCTCACCCATATAACTTTGGTGTCATTTGGAGTCATTCGGACGATATTTAGATCCGCGTATATCCATATAGTGGGAGTGACTGGGCCACGCAATGCGGCCTCTAAATAACATTTAGAGTCCTATTGCTGTTTCCTGTTGAGTCCGGAGTTACGCAGCCTCTAAATAACAACGGGGAATAGCACTAACGTATCATAACAAAATATTGGTGAAATGAATGAGTTTCGAGGCAGATAATGTGTTATTTAGAGGCTGTGTTTCGTTGCCCCAGTCACTCCCACTATATGGATATATGCAGATCTAGATATTGTCCGAATGACTCCAAATGACACCAAAGTTATATGGGTGAGTAAACGATTGTATTTTATGCCAGAAATAAGGTCCAGGTTGTAAAAAACGGTAATTCCCCTTTATGTAAATATAACCCTGCTTGATGTCACTGGATTAAAATGGAAGCTCTGAACTTTATTTTTCCTGTTGACACGGTTCATCATTGCATTGGAGCTTTTTTTTAAAATAAAAAAACTGAATGGAACTAACTGATCATCTGTTCAGACCATGGGTCGCGTTAACCGAATATAATCCGTCATTGACTGTTTTTTTAAAACTGTGACGGAAAAATCTGAAGGCCATCTGTCATTTTGAAGGATTGCAATTCACACCCCTGACCACTTGGTGGCGAGTGACATTACTAATTGGCTCTTGTCTCTAATCGCAGTTTGCATTCCAAACATCGCGGAACTTTTATCAGGGTACAATTTCCTGGCACACCGATCATACTGATGCACAGAGCTCGGCTAACCATAGACTTATATACAGTCTATATGTATATATGTCTCTGTCTATGCAGCTAACGGCTACCAAAATGGAGGAATCGGACGTTGCTAGGACTGAAGAGTTTTTGTGCAAATTGAAAAAGTACTTAAAGTTAATGGAATTTTAATGAAAATTAAATGGTATTGAATTGCATTATTATCATTTAAAAAAATTAGATTATGATGGGGTTTTTATGACCCTGTCAGTCAAAATGACAGACAACGAAAAAGTCTAATGCAACCTCTGGTTCAGACAATGAAAACTCTCAGCTCAGGATTCAGTCTCAGTGTTTTTACACCTGCTTTCTTGAACATATCCCTGGAGTACAATCAATTAGCCATAGGGTATTAACAGCAAAGATGTCACCTCTAGTTTCTGTGTTTTAAACCAAGTGAAAGACTGGTTGAATATGCCATTCTGTTAACAAGTTTGATACCCCAGAACACTGTGTACCTGTGATTACCATTCAGCAATTCTTACAGGAATAAAAAAATATTAAAAAGACACTGAAAGTTGAGTGAGGTTTAAGGACTTCTGGATGTCCTGCGTGTCGTTCCAGCAGATTACTTTGAGACCTCAGTGTTCTCTGTGTTAACTTGATATCCCATTGTTCTCTTGGAATTTGCATTTTTCTCTCTTTGTGTGTGACAGTGGCACGTGGGCAGACATGAAAAGGTCAGAAATCTCCGGGGAATAAAGAAAGGTTAACTCCAAGGGTTGATTCGGTTTGCCTCTGTGTTCATCGTGTAAGAGTACACCCCCTAATGCAATTTACTAGTAATCTTTTTACTGATACCAAATTCATGCAGTTTAGAAGTAGGTACCCACATTTACAAGTTAATTATGTTTAAGCTTGAAGATTTCTGCGATTTTAAGGGGGCACTGGGTTGGCCTGTCAGATTAGCTTAAATTCCGGAAAGATTCTGCCATCCCATAGAAATGTCCCTGTAAAGCAAGTTCATGTATTGAGACTGACATATTCAACAGGGCTAGTCAGCGTTTCAGTGCATGTTTGAAACGTGGCATTTTCTTTTCCTTTAAATTGCAAGCTAAACTAGACACATGGCGATCAACCGCAGTGCCCTCTAGCAACAGCCTGTAGCTAGTATTCATATGGAGGTTGGTGAAAACGTCACAATGAAATGCATCTCTTGTGACACTGAAAGTTATATCATCCGTTTCGGATGACACCTTTCAAGGAGGGATGAAGACCACGTCATACATGCAGCTCACCCAACATGGAGTCATGCATTTACAGGAGGTGAATCGTTGGTGTGATTCGTTTTTCCTTTTCTCGCATACCTTTGTCGTCTGGGTGAACTCCCTCAGAACCGTCGACTTAACACGCAACATGACAGCGGGAGAGGGAACAGGACAGGTAAATATTAATCCTGACAAAAGCACCATGGCAGGTTGGAACTTCGACAGGATTATGGACACATAATAAACATAACACACCGCAGTAATACAGTATATAACCCAGGAGAGGAAAGCACACATACACAGAGCTAGAGCAGAACAGAATGTTCAGAGACGCACCAAACAACAGAAAATGGTTAGTCATGGACAAAGATAATACACTATGTTAGCAACGTGGTGTCGCAGCAACAGATAAATAGTTGCGCTGCGCAACTGTTTAGATTAGCTTGCTTACACATTTTCTCATAGCAGACATCTCAGGATGATTCCTGCGCAGTGCTTGAGAGAAATTATGCGCAAATGCTCAGTGAAAATCAAGGAAATTAAACTCAAACCTTCATTTAGTCTTCAAGTAAACAAGTATACCATTTTATTTTCAATTGTATCTCTGTAGCCGCAGTTTCAAGTTTGTTTAGCATTGATCCTCTATGACGATTTCATCGATCATCCTTGGTGCCGTCGGCTGCACACCAGTGTAGTTTTTCACACAAGTGACAACATACTTTTGTTCAGTGATTGCCTCTGTGATGCCTCTGATCATTTCTTTGACCAACATCCTCAGAGCCATCTCTTTAAGAAGCCGGGGAACGCGATAGCCAGTGTCACAACAAAAAGAAGTCGCAGCGTTCAAAGTAAGGTTGTTGCTGCTTCGTTTTGAAGACTACAGAAATATCATTGAAGAGTAGCATCGCTTCCCCTGTCAACAAACTAAAAGGGATTCTTGAAATCATAGATGATAATGCAAAGATGTGATATCCTGATAATTATTTGGACTGCTTCCGCTGAACATGAGACGAAGCTGTTGTGGTCATCTCCATTTTATCTGATCAGAAATGTCCAGCAGTCTTCAAAAAAAGAAGAGTTTTTTATTCCCAAGACGAGACACCAACATGTAATCTGACATGGCAGTTTTCCTGAGTGGTTTCCTGTCTTGCTCGTTCTTGAGTACAATGTCAGATGACTCCTTACTTTGTACAAGGGTTGTTTGTACACTGGAGAGCAAATGGATCCTGTTCATCACCGCTGCTATGATTAGAGAAAAAATAGGCAAGGACAGCTGCAATACCAACCTTTGACCGACTGCACTTACCCGCCTGCCCAGCGGCAGTTTGATCGGTCACCTTTGACCTCTTCCACATCTTGGTTCCCTCTTGAGCTGCTCTTTCAGAAGGCTCTGCAGCGAAAAAAGACAGAATATAAAAGAAGAAATCTTTAGCACATCGTTCACACGCATGGCCTCAAACAGAAATCAGCGACACTGACTGACATTCTCTTCACAGTTTGAGCTGTCAGTCTTTTTAACTTTGGGATTGGTTGTGCTTTGATTCACTCATTCTCTTTCTGAAAACTTAAGCAGATACCACTCAAAGGTCGTCAGACAGAGATATGTATAACGTTTGGAGGATGTTCACCAGCTCTAAATTGTTCAGGTGGCACTTGAGGAGACACACTGCTCCTCTCCACCAGTGCAGTTACTCTTACCAGTCAGTAAGAGGCAGTAACCAGTATCATTTACAGTTACTATACGTGGGATGAATTCATGTCAGAGGAATCCTTTGCAGGCATGTGTTAACTAAGGAAGGACTTTACTGAAGCCTTATATAAACCACCCACAGTGACAGCTATAGCCTCCCAGTCCATAGATTATGAGTAATTCATGTTCATATACTCAAAAGTATTCAAGCAAAGGTTTTACTAAATAGTTTACCACTAACTTTAGAAAGTGCAAAGGAAACCTGAATAATATCTGAACTTGGTGTACTAAACTTTGCTTCTAAATCAGCAGCTAAACTATTTGTCACGTAGGTTGTCTACAATTCTGTAGATTCAGACAGTTTCACTTTCTCCTGCCTCTTCATGTAATCCCCAACTGACTCCATGATGTTTAGTTCAGGGCTCTGTTAAGGTCAGTCTATCTGTTGGAGGACTCTGTGTTCTTCTTATTGCAGAATTTAGATTTGGTGAATTTGTCTATAAATTTATGTTTGTTGTCTTACAACAGAATGAACTGGCGGCTAATATTCTGCAATGTCAAATAATCTAATGTTTAAATTTAACATAGGGACAATAACATCAGTATTAGGATACAAACTGTTAACAGGCTGGATTTGAACAAAACTGTTCATTTATATGTGTTGTCTATTGGACAAGAGACAATATAGAGCTACAATTGCACAATGCAGAAATAAAAAAGAGCAACGCGCTCTGTGCAACATGCATAGGTGAAGGTGATCCTGGATCGGATGTGCTTTCAGTCATGGTTTGAGTTGGTTTTTAAAAGTGGTATTTTTCCAGCACTGCCTTATTTCAAGTAGTGGTAGCCTGTTGTATTACTAACTTTCCTTCACCAGCAGCACAGGTTGTCCAAATGTACAGCTAATGCTGACAATGCCTTGATCTGCCCTCTATTTAATAAATTAATTTGAAGTAGGTTGGGCAAGTACGGGCAAAGCAATGATGAAATGAATAGTTTATCTTTTTTTATGGCTTTCATGAAAAGTGATTCTCTTATTTGTAGTTATGCATGTAAATGCTGTGAAAGGCAACATTTGCACATTACTGTAAATGTGTAATAAGATTGAATACAGTTTATTTGAAAGTATACACTCACAAGACACTTTTTTAACATTTATTGTTAATGGCAGACAGACAGTGTATGGCATTAATGCAACCAAGCTCTGGCTAGCCAAGATTGAGACCATTTCTCTTCTGTGGTGTGTGGTGTAATGATCAAGCCACTGATTAGCCCAACTACTGTAAACCATTATTATTGAGTTTGTGGTGGCGGTGCTGCTCTGGACTATATCATGTATGGCCAACAGTTTTAACTTTTCATAACTAAAGTTATAAAAACAGTTTAGTATAATGACATTGGGTTCTGTATGACTCGTATGATGACCACTGCCTGATTCATGTGACACTTGTTCAACTGTTACATGAGTCACGGCTCCACACAGAAATGAAAGGTCACATATCTGGCTTTATGTCATTACTATTTTTTGTTCTTGTAAAATTTGACCTAAAGACTCTCATGTTAAGACGTCTTAACCTCCTCATTGGACGGGATTTAAAGTAGGTGTGGTTACGACTGATATTATTTTCATTATTGCTTTGTAGCTCAACATTGATTTTCAGGAGATAATGCTGTCATGAAGAGGTGAGTCCTGCTTGAGTTCTGCTGTTAGTGTGAGCAACGTTTATATTAACCTGATTAACCTAACCGGATTACTGATGTGGTCATTTTCATCCTGATGCCATTTTGATTATCATTTTGGATATCACACATATTTGTGTTTTATGTATATATGCTGCTTGGTTTTCAAACAGCATGTGTATGCAACCTGCAATAACTCCACTAAACCCCTTGTGCCTGAAAATTGGTTTCAGATTTTAAGAGTTTCTCTAAAACATTGAAATCCTCCTTGGTTGTGGGGTTGTTTATGGAGAGATTAATACTTAAAACTTCTAATCTGCTCATCTGTCCTCATATTACTCATAAATAGCTAAGGCTTCTAAATCCTGAACTGTCTGTGGAGACAGACAGTTTTATTCTATGCTGAATGTTAATATTTAACCTCCGATGTTGTATAGACTGACCTGACGTCCCACTGAAAATAAAACCTGCCATCCTGGAAAGTAATTGTATTTATTTTTAGTTGTACACATGCCCCAGCATATGTTCAGAAAGGTTCTGGGCTCCAGCAGCGATCCTGGCCCTTGGTGCGTCTTGAAAAGGAACGACACAACAGATATGGTAAAAGCCTGCAAGAGGAGACATCTTGGCAGGAGGATCTTTGCATTAACAGAAACCCACACCCCCGCCCTTCCAGCTGAATAGTTTCACAGTTTTAGCTCATTACATTTATAGTTTAATGTTTGGCTGCGGCTCTCGTCTGTTTTAATAAAAGCTGACTCGTGGGGGCGGCGATATTGTTGCCAAAATAGCTGTCAATACATGCTGAACATGTGCCTCAGTGACTCTCCCAGAGATTTCAAAGATTTGTGCTGCAGGCTGCATTTCAGTAAATACTCTGTTACTTAAAAAATAAATAAATAAATAAATCAAATCAAATCCATGCTTCTTAAAAGCATTACATTTAACTAGTATGTAGGCAGACTGGCTGTCACTGCAGGCAACATGACAAGATTAAAATTAGAGATGGGCTATCTAAAATGTTGGACCACTGTAGCAGAAAGAAAATACATCCAGCTTTTAACTGTGTCAGTTTGCACTGATACCCTCTCTCCCATGTTTCCTTATAGACTTCACTGTTGAACTGCATGAAAAATGAGAAAACAGATGACAGCACTGTGTCATTTGACTCTAGTTGGTCTCTTCTCATATTAACAACATGAAATACGGTCTTTTAAATATATTTGAACCAGAAGCCTGGGACGCTCAACAGAAGACAAACAGATCATGTCCAGAGTCTTAGCAGTATGTGACATGCTGCAACAGATCTGCCACCCACTGCAGATGACTGCACCAGTGATCACATACTCCTGAAATGGCATGTGGTAGCTTCTCAAATGTCCATCGGTGCATTTTTCCGCACGTCACAGATTGGATCCGGGTGCACATGACAGAAAGGGGCTTCAGCTGTGTTGCCCCCACAAAGCTGGCCCTGACGACAACGCCTTTTGGTGTCAAATGAGAGCTAATGCCGCTGCTAAAACATCCCAGTGCTCACTGCAGTAAGTTTCCGTAAGAGAGCTGACAAGTTGATGCGTATATGCCGTTCAACATGTGAGAAATGCTTAGCTCGAAGCTTGTCGTATATGTTGTGATTAGCCTGTTATCTACTTTTAAATATTTTCCATTTAGATCTATGAATCACATTGAAGACAGCTGCTTTGTGATGAAGTATAAAGAAGACGCTATCAGCCATAGCGCTGTCTGTTTATTTCACGTAAAAAGAAACGACCCACTGCCTCCATGCAGCTCCCTGAATCTCAGGTTACATATTGATTTGATACCTCCATCTAAAGTTAGTCATCACCCAACAACCTCACAGCCTTGACCATACCGCCTTGATCCGGCTTCCCAGATTTAATGCCGTGAAATTCAAACTGAGGAGTCTGCAGCACCAAATCTGTGTAACTAAATCCTTAGCGATGTTTAATGTATGGCTAAATAATTGATATGGTAGCGTACTCTGAAATTAGGCCGCACATAAACTTCTATCTTCTATAGGTGCAGCTCGTCTCTTTCAGGACAGGAAGCTCAGATATCTCATATAGAAGGATGTCTACATTGCATGTGCAACTTAGGTTTCTTATCTGCAGCCTTGTGCACCTGTTCACAGTACTGACATCTTTGTCGTGCAAACCATAATAGTACACGATGTATGTATTCAGGGCTTTGTTCACAGGTGCTGATTTACAAGAATTGCGTCTAAATAATCCATCTCACATCTCTGCTTTGTATATTTTCGTCATACAGCCTTCATTTTGAGGACCACCTACCTGCTCACAGTCCTCAGTGCTCTCTCAGCTCTCTTCCCTTTCAGACAGCAGTCTGGTCACGCTGTGCCTTCTCCTAATTTTTTCAACGTAATAGATCCTTCCAGCAGCGTGCAAGTCTGTGCTTGATGCTCCTCTACTGCCTACACCCAGTGACGGCCAAAAGCTGCTTAAGCTTTTTTGTATTTGTGGTGGCTCCAAAGACATTGGAGGTTGAGTGGGCGGTGAATCGAGGCGGGTATGGGGGGGGCTGTGAATGGTGGGTCAGAGAGCAGGTTAAATACCTCTTCCAAGATTCATTTGTTCTCATAGACCAGACATAGTGACACAAATGAAGATGAAATTGGTAAGTTTACTAGCCAGGAATCTAGTTATATGTCTGAGTTCACAAGTTCAGGACTCGGTCATTGTGGACTGTATCAAGTGTGCTGTAAATGTTCATGTGATCTTTACAGTCTGTTGTCACAATTAAATTACTCTATAAAAATAAAGAGGACGAGGGTTGTTTTTGTGAGTATCTCCTTTATTAAAATGCATGCAGAATGTTAGACTGGACATTTAACAGTTCATTCAGCTCGCTTATATTACAAACTACATTGGATAAAACCTGGGAAAGGACTCGGCATCAACTTCAAACGTAACAGTCAGATGGATACTTTCACTTAAATCAACATTTGAGAGCAGGGACAATGTCCTAATTCTGTCCAATGCCTTTTTAAATTAGTGAACTGATTTTGGCATTCAACAGAAGTTATCAGTTCTCAAGAATTGGGACAGGCTCATTATGATCCTGCCACCTTTGATTCACAAAACAAAGGGACTTCTAAATATTTATTCGATAAACCAGAGTGAAAATATATAATGACGTGGCTTATTGGATGAAATTTGGTATCCAGGGCAAAGTCTGTGAAAGCATTCAGTAGACCCATTTAGGTAGGTATTTACAATATAAAATCAAACAATACACTACGTCTCCTTGGGACCTTCAGATGGATGTGGCTTAATAAAGCCTGCAGCATTGGATGCCTTTGTCTCGCGATACACGCTTTGGTATTCCAGTGGCATGTCTTCTCGAGAGCTGCTGCATTATTTTAAGACACGTACATGTTGCCAGCCATTGTCTGCAGAAGCTCAAATAAAGAAGTGATGTGTCCAGTAGGTGTATCACATTGCCCCCTCCCGTCGCATGTCGTGCAAAACATAAGGCCATTGCCGGGAGTTTGTGTTCCTACGAACATCTGAAACCCGATCAAGTCATGCGACAAGATGCCCTTGCTAGAAATACACAAACAATGCACCAATCCACATGAACATAGCAAAGTTACTTCCTTGAGTTCTCTGTCTGAGTCAGAATCTCCATGCTGTTTTGTTCCACTTAGATGAAACTGTATTTTTTTGTAGGAAAAAGAATATTCATTTGTTTAAATAATTATGTACTTCTAAGCGTTTGGCCTATAAATAGTTAAAGTTTTATCACGAATGTTGCTCTTAAAGTCTCTTAAAGAGACAGAGACAGTGTAGACCCCTCTCCATGAAATGTGTTTTTGTAACCACATACCAGTCTCCCTGCTTCTCTGAACCCTTCCTGCCAGGAGAGCAAACTTTTCTTTGAGCAAACGACAACGGTCATAAATCTGTCGTACATGAAGAAATATGTCCCAAGGTATCACCTACTAGCGGAAGACCATAAGTCTGCGACTCTTTACGCCATATAACATAAATAGTAAATGCCATTGTAAATATTGGTGATAAACAAAACGCTTCTCATGGGGCACATTTAATTAATGCGGCTGTTTTGTCATTCAAAAATGCCCTACATGTGTTTTTTAGTGTCTAACGCAGCGACGCAGCGGTAGCTTGAATGTTTCTAGATGTTGTCCATAAGCATTTAATGCTTAAGCATACATACATCCCTCTCAGCTACTTAACAGGCTTGTTGCTTTACTTGCATGGACAGATGACACCTCAGGCATGTTGTCGTTTATCGTCCGAGGTTTAGCCAAGTCGACCGGTCAGGTGCAGGTCTGGGAAGGGTCGACAAAGGGCACGGAAGCTGGCCCTTGCTATTTTCAGATGACTGTCACATAGCGAACCACTAATGACGGTGACAAGACACGGAATGCTGGTTAGTAAATCAGGACTGTGACTTATCTCATAATACTGGTAACTAGATGTGGCACCTGTTTGGCTTCGATTGTCGTAAATCCCTTAATTCCCTTTTCATGATGAAACCTATACCAGAATTCTGGACTTACTGTATATACATAATGTATATAGACTCGACCTGCAAATTAGAAAAGATTTTCAGGAGGAAACAGCTGATAAGAGCTGCATAAGAGCTTCATCGAAATAAAACCCTGATTCACTGGAAATCAGTATCACTATTCTTTGGATTTGATGTGTTGAGTCAGAGGCGCAGATAAGAAGCCAAGAGTCTAAATTTTACGTTTTAATTCATCCAGTATTTCAGTTTAACCGGTGACTCATGACTTTAGTTGACACAAAACATGTCACAGTAATAGAAACTATGCTTCTGCGTGAGTCATCATATCTGAAGTGGCTGTGTTTTTGTACACTATTCAAAACCGGAGAGACGCACATTTAAATAGAGTGACATTTTCACACTCTTTGAGCAACAGTCAGGCGGCAGCGAGATTAAAACAGTGTTTGTTTTGCGGCGAACACTTCCTGAGTTTGCACTGGAAATGAGGAGAGTTTGTAAGATATGAGATATTCCAATATGAGGATTTACCCAGATTTACTACCGGAGTTTCAATTTGCAGTGTTTTCATGATTCGATGAAAAACTGAATCGTCTTTATTCAGTGTCGATGTGTTAAAGTCGCAAAAGTGCAGAAAAGAAGACGAGGCGGACTGTTTAAAATGTGTGTATTGATTTGTTTCGCATGGTGTAGAATGTGTTTGGTCAGTGACTCATGACGCGAAACAGTAACACAAACAGCACAATGCTTCTGAGTGAGTCACCAGGTCTGAAGTGGCTGTGTGTTCATTCACTTTTCAAAAAAAATAAATAAATGTAAAATAGGGTCACATTTTCACATTCAAGACTGGCGCCAGCGAGCTTAAAACTGATTTTGTTGCTGTTCTCAGTTGAAGTGAAGAGCTTTTGTCACAGTGCTGATTTTGAAACCAATATGACGAGTCTGGAGTTTTGTTACCATAATGGCCTATGCTGAATTGTGATGGAAGGACAGTAGCACAAACTAACCAATGAAATATTGCTCTCTACCTGAGACTGCTGATCGGGAAGTATTTCAGAATCTCCTTGCTGCGTTTTGTTACATCAAACTGTCATTTTTTGTTTGGAAAACGAATGATTATTACAGCAGGCTACATCTTTTTTTTTTTCCTTTTCCAGTGGCCATGAGTGACTGTTGCTTTATCAAACCTAAAAAATATGAACCCAGGTTTTGAGGTTATATAAAAAAGAAAGAAATGTGATTGCAGATTGAATTTAAGGAGGAGATTTAGTTTTAGCAGTAGCATCAAGTAATACGTTCAAACCTTCAGCTTACCTTGTGATTGTTACCACTTTCATATCCCTCTCCTTGAGATATTGTCTGTCAGCAGATCTTGTGCCGCATTCAGTTCGTCACCTGTGATGGATGCCCTCATCACGCCATAGCTGCAGATTCGGGGGTCGAGTTCCAGTTGTGATTGCACATCGCGTAAGTTCCATGAACGCGCGACCGCTCGTCCAGGTTCTCCATCGTCCCGCCACATGTGTCCTCATACCTTCTGCTCTTTAAGTGTTGAGAGCTCCAAACGTTCAGCTATACCACGAACGGTGTCGGCTCAGTATTCCCCAAATTCCTTGACCATACATGCCAGCTGACTCTTTACAACTGTCTGCATCTGTTTCTAATGGTGTGTCTCATGAGTCACACTTCGCCTCCCTCTGGCTCCCTGTTGCCTCCCTTCCACTCCATTTACCACCCATATCTACCTATTCTGTGGTATTCCAGTCCTTCCTGTGAGTTTGCTCCCTCGAGCGACGTCTTATCTCGCCTTTTCATTTTGATCCGTCTCGGTCAATGCAGTACTTTCCCGCTACATTACTGCCAGATGTAAGTGGTTTATTTCTTATTTTTTGCTGAAGCATTCATTGTTTTATTCGGCTACATTTTCCACCAACGTAGTAAAAGGTCTTGTTATGTTTTTTTTTTTCAAACCAACTCTGGAAAGGTTAAATTTTTTCCAGGCAACAGTGCAGGTTAGAAACTTTCCGGCTGTTTGTGACTGCACTATTTTTATCTGACTAGTTTTAATATTGTCAGAATCAGACAGATATATATATATATTTTTTTGTTTTTATTTAATTTTTTTAACTACGAATAATGTTTTGGAGCTTCAGGGAACGCACTGTCCTATGAGGAGAGATGACGCACCCAGTCCTTGTAAGAGAGAAGGTCTGATGAGGTCACTCTATGTGTTTGATTTATTGCTAGGGTCGCTATACTGATACACCCTTCTCAGGACTCAGCCCACAGCAGCTTACATAAATCAGAAGATATTCTTGATACCTATACCTGGTATTTATTTTTTTTTTAAATGCTCGTTTTTCACCTTGTCTTTGCTGACTTCATACGGAGTGCTGAGTTTATAGGTTTGCACCAGCCTGACAGATTCTCTATTTCTGGCCCACATAAATACTGTCAAAAGGTGATGCGTACTCATATGTTATTTATAATTTTAACAGTGAAGTCACATGAGAGGGGAGAATATCTGACTGTTGTTAATGTTTGGCCTCCGTCTGACCCCTGAACCAGAGTAAATAAAACTTTTTAAAGCGCACGCATAATCAACCAGCGAGGAAGAATAAGATGCAGCTAAACTTCTTAGCACAGCTCCAGAATCATTTGACGCTTGCTTTTTACACCTCCCTGACCCTGAAGTGGCGCTCATCATGTCCCCGTCACGGACTCAGCTGCGTGGAAAAACTCAATTTAGACTGAATTATACTTTCAAAGGATTACTTTACTGACAAGGTACTAAGAGACATTGACCGGAGGCATCCTTTTAGCAACAAGCTTATACCGCCAAGAAAACCTGAGGTCTGCTCTATACATATGGAATTACTTTAATCAGACTGTAAGATATACACACTCAGAAAGTTTTAAGGCAAAGGTTTTCTGTTTCCACCTTGACGCTATGACTCTAAAAGTAGTCAGCCTTATATTGTGTATCCACTCTAATCAGTGGTGCAGCGAGGAACATGATGTTCAGACCCAGATAGATGTGACAATGTAATAAAGCAGACTGTGGTTAAAGGAGATGCTTTACTTATTAGGAAGACTTCAAGGTGAAAATTCTGCTCTTACGCCAAGCAAGACCCCATTTTATAAACTTATTTAAAGCAGTGATCTGGGACCTTCACATATAAAAGAATGTCTGTTGCAATGAAACCCACTGCCAAACAATTTTTTACACAATGCTGTTTAGGCTTACCTGTGCCCAGTAAATCCCTCTGGGTGGAGATGGAGAGTAGTCTGCACAAACTAAGAGGTTTGGTGGAGAAACAAGTTATGAATGTAACAATG
This sequence comes from Chelon labrosus, assembly GCF_963514085.1. Lineage (NCBI taxonomy): Eukaryota > Metazoa > Chordata > Actinopteri > Mugiliformes > Mugilidae > Chelon > Chelon labrosus. Next base: position 17,987,111 of record NC_140340.1, read on the forward strand.
GTTCTCTGAGTTAGTTTCCTGGCAGTCGAGAACAATGAAATAAAACCTAGGAAGGGTCTGACATAACTTCTTAAGATCCGGATAGTAAAGAAACTCTATAAGAGGAAAAATTACAATTTCAGAAAAAAAAAAAAAAAACTAATAACGGCAAGGACAAACACGGTCATAAATCGTCATGCAACGTATGCGCATATTAGTTTGTGTAATTACATTTACTGCCAGAAGGGGCAGTACAGCTATAAACTATAGCTTTAAATAAGACAAATTGTACTTAAATCACCAGATGTACTTGTTAACAGTAAATATATACGAACCATTGCAATAATGTTTACTAATTTATTAACAATTATACACTCTTCTTCAAAGTTTACCATATTTTGAAATATGTTGATATGTATGGAGAATCTATGGAGAACTAAAAAATGAAGTTAAAGCACTTATGTTCTGAATAAATTAAATCTGAGATATGCTAGACTATAGACGCTAGACGGCCCAGATGTGGGAGTTCCATTCATTGCGCATTTGATAAAAATAACTGAATCGTCACATCATTCGCCCGACCGTGTGAATTGTTGTCTCTAATGAGGAGAGAAGTGTGCGCAGTAAAAACTCTGTGGCCGTACGTATGGCCTCCACACAGCTCCGTTCCAGTTAACAGATGGTTGAGCAGACGTGAGTAGTACCCTGATATGAGCGATGATGCCATCTTCATACATGTTAATTGACAGTTTAGCAGAAATGTGAAATGGTCACATCTTGGCGCTTTGCTGTGCCACGAGTGGGGGCCCGGTGTCAAGCTGTCAACACTGCACACTTGTATGAAATAGCTTTCACAGGGATGTCTGCTCAGAGATAAGGTTTAATCTAATCAGAAATAGATATTAATTAGGTGGGCGGTAATTAGATGTTCCTTAAAAGAGCAGTTGTTGAGCGTGCTCTGGTGCTTTTACAGTTATGTCCTATTTGGCAGCATGGATTAACCCAGTGAGTGTTTTGAACGTTACCACTCAGCAGCAGAGATGGATATGAGTGTGGATGTCGGTGAGCTTAGCCTGCTGGGTCAGGGGTGGTTAAGTTTGACCTCTGCTGACATTCCAAGATTGTGTCCTACATTTGGAAAATCCCCGGATCAGTATGTTCTCATTCATCAAGGACGTGAGCTCAGAGCTGTCGATCTGTTGGAATGGTGACAGTCATTTCATTTATTTATTTAATGTTTCAGTTAATGCCGCTTCATTGATTCATGGCTGCACAGTTGGACGTCACCCTGAATAATCCCTCGCTGCCGCAGTATTTTCGAATTGTGATCGGAAGAGACTCTTTTGGGGACGTCTGGCTTGAGTCACGATCATAAGCTCTTTTAGCCTCGAGAGAGTCACGGGTCGAGGTTAGCGCGGCCTCTCTGGAATTCTCCGTTCATCATGTGGCTTGGCTGCCGAAGGAGTGTTTGGCATGAGTGAGATGTCTCTATTCCCAGTCGAGGAACGACCTGTATCATTTCTTTACATCACAATGAATAAAGACAAAGTAGACCCCCCCATATATAATTTCCCTCTCCTTTGCGTTCACACCCTCGTTGGTCGCGTTTTTACCGTCTCCTCCACCAACTATCAGCTCCCGTTCCCTCCTCTCCACCTGTCTCTCGCCTTGATCATGGTGATAAACCCGTAGCTGTTGCTGTCATGCAATACTGAGAGCGCTCATAAAGGCGCCACCTGTTGCTGGTGCATGTCGGGACACTTGCAAACTTGGCACTACTTATTTACTCCTCCCAGCACGGTATCCTTTTACTGGTGACATGAGTCCAATTAATGCTGCTGCATACAGAAGGTGGATACCGTATAATTTAGGAAAATGGGAAGGTTCTGGATGAACACAGCATGTGTCCTACTTCCCATCATGCTGTCCTGAAGATTGTATTCAAAGCTTGAATAATAATATAGAGCTTACAAACCGCCTCATGTAACAGTATTACTGTCACTCAGTAATTCCACCAGGAAAACAGACTAAAATGCACCTTCCAGTTGTGGCAAATGAGAAAAACTTTGTATTTGTTGTACATGTACTTTGCTAATGTGAGCCATGTTTATTTTTATGTCCCAGTGACCTCGAGCGGCTCAGTGAATTAGGAGGAGTTGCAAGAAGATGAAAAAACCTTTTAGGAGACAGTCATGAAATCTTGACCTGTCGATTTTGGTTTGTTTCCTATTTCCCAACAGGTGAGCTCTCAGGGCTGGTTTATTTGTATCCACTACAACTAGATTTTGTGCCGAATTCTTGCCAAAATTTTACCACAGTGGCATCAAATCAATATGAATATGAATAATTTTGCGGTAGTCTTGGGTTTCTACAACCATTCCTCAAATGCCAACCTTTTCAATCTCCCACGTATCATGCATCTCAGAGTATCGTCAGGTCTTTTGTATCAGGTTCATACTCTATATGTTTGCTTTATCCAGATGCACATATCAATTCTCTCTCCTCTTCCCTTTTTTCTGGTCTTTCTACCAGCCCATTCTCAAGCAGATGGGTGCCACCATAGAAGCAAGGTTCTGTTCTAGGTTTCTTTCTTCTGAAAGGAGGATTCAGACTCGAGCTGCATCTGAGACCATTTGGATTGTATTGGACGCCATATATGTTTCATCCTATTTTTGCCATCTTTAGTAATGAGTGGTAACTGCAGGTTTGTTCTTGAACCTAAAAAGGTGTATATGCACCTTCTTATTATCTTATTATAGTTTCCCAATTTGGTACAAAACTGGAATAAGTATTCAGATTAGAAACCCGAAAAACTATTATTTTTTAATTTTTTTTTTAAATAGCTGTAGTATGGTAAGATGAATAGCAAGTTGAGTTTGGGCAGTAGAAGACACATCTGACAGCTTAAATTCATGAAGTTACCAGTACTTTGCTGCTGAGTTTGCATGTTCTCCCTGTGTCTGCGTGGGTTCTCTCCAGGTACTCCAGCTTCCTCCCACCGTCCAAAGACATGCTGGTTAGGTTCAATGGTGATTCTAAATTGGCCGTAGGGCTGAGTGTGAGTGTGAGTGGTTGTCTGTCTCTCTGTGTTAGCCCTGAGATAGACTGGCGACCTGTCCAGGGTGTACCGCCTCTCGATAGGCTCATCCACCCCACGACCCTCTAGAGGACAAGCAGTTGCAGAAAAAGAATAAATGAATACTTTGCTGCTGTTACTTAAAAACAAAACAAAAACAGTGCTGTGGTAATTTAGTGCTGTTATGTTTTTGATTCTCAGAAGGCTCAGCGATCTTGACATGGATATATTAGATTAGACTGTTTATTTTGTCTTTGAGAAAGGGGGAAATATCGTTTTGAAAATAAGTTTGGACTTTAATTTGTATTTCACAGCTGTTTTGAAGTGACTGTAATATTCTTCAGTCATTTCCTAAGCAGAAAATATGTTTACAGATGAAAGGAGATGTGGAAAGGCTCTGGCAGTTTTGTGCTGTTGATCTGTTCCTATCATATTTTCCAGACTTACAAGGTGTGATTGATGTTCATCACGAATTGCATGTGAAATCTTAAACTTAAGACTTCCAGCCCAGCTTTAATTCTAAGCTGCTCTGCACAGCCTTGGTCATATTACAGTAAATTTGGTTGCACTTTCATATCTGTGATTCACTGACACATAGAAAGCTGTCACATAAGCTTTTTTCAAGGAAAATCCAATTCTAACTGATAATTAATGTTGATAGTGAAGCACAACACTGTGCTGTCTTAGATTTTGTTAAACCCTGTAAATAAAACCGGCGAAAATGATAGAACATGCTGTCAGTTGACATGTCTGTTATTCATATAATGTACTGGAGTGTTTTCCATGTCCTCCTGCTGACTGTAAACTGTGATAGAAAGTTAGAGAACCAATTTAATACTATAAAAACCATTAAAAGTGATTAACACAAACCCTACCTGTGCTCCATGAAATGAACATTTTTTGTAAATGCACTCGCATGTGAAGGACTTCAAGTGATTTAATCACAGTTTACACTACGTTTTTACCCTTTTCAAGTTTCATAATTTTCACCCTATCCTACAGTTTTCAAATTTATACATTATCAGTAACATCTGAATTCAGGGAAATTGCTGGTAGAATATACTCACTTTGGCGATGAGGACTACCTACTAGGTGTTGTACCGACTAGTCGACCAGTAGACTTTACAGATGTGCCATGACGCTTTAAGCAGGAAGTCAACTAGTCACTGACCATGTGACAGATAAGGAGCCCAGTGGGTCATTGCACCAGACTAGCAGCAGTTCACCAAGTGTTTGGAAATACTTAAGATGAAGCCCATACTATCGTGACATTCAGAATATGTAAGTCAGTCCTGAAATACAACAAATGTACTACTGCAATGCAGACTGATGTGAGAAGGCATTCGCTAACGTTAGCCACCTTAGAAAGGTCTAAATCCTCTCAACAGCACTCAGTTAACAACTACATCAAACGCCCTGTGGTAACAGAGAGAAGGAGTCTGCACATCAACAATTTGCTGGTAAAGTTCATTGTCTAAAGTTATTAGACCTTTAGCTGCCACACAGAAAAGGCTTCAGAGGGCTTTTTTTTTTTTAATCCAGGCTATATTATCCTATCTTACAAAACGCTATTGACAGTACCGATTTATATCGGCTTAACATATCTGCAGTGCACAGTATTGATAAGCTCATGTGTTTATGTTCAGTTCTGTTGTGTTTTATTAGTTGACATTGTTGCTGTGGTTGTAGGGCATGTTTTTTTGTTCTTGATGTCAGTTAATGAACCATGTGAGAGACGGAAGTTATGGTAGCGCTAAGAGTTTGCCGAGCGACAGCCACATATTAGAAGTGTCAGACTGATGGTGTTTGTGGTGTTGACGTGGGCTACAGCTGACAGTAGCCCGTGTTCAAGCCTCAATTACCTTGCAGAAAAGCCTCCGTAGCTTCCTTTGTGTGAAACACTACAATATGTATCCAGGTTAAGAATATAGATTTCCATGTTGCAAAGCATTACTTTCTGCTGTGTTTTTATTTGTGACTTTCGCTACATATTTGTCAACTTTAAAAAAAATTAAGATTTTTTTATCAGCAGCAGTGCCAGTCTGAGTGCCACCAGCTTCTCCCTCTCCTACTCTGCCCGGCAGATGATGGATGATTCACCGGTCCAAAGCGTCTGACCCATTTCGACCTGATTCCTTTGCAACGGTAAACAGAGTCGCCTTTCGACATATGAGCCGCCAGCGCATTCGCACATGAACGGCCTCCATTTTCTGTAACTTCAGCATTGGTGTGAGATGTTGCAACAGAATTTTCAAGAGAGACAATCCACAACATATTCCTGTAAATAATATTTTAAAATTTATAGTTCATTTATAGTTTAGTTCACAAAAGCTTTTATATGTGCTGCTCAACAAAGCGTTCATTGAAGATCCTGTAACATTTAAGAAGTGTATGTGTACATTCCCGCCAGACACAACAATATGTTTAATTATTGTTAAAGCTAGCCAGTGTGACTGATGAACCATAAGTCTTCAGGTACTCAGCCAATTGTTCCTTTCTGAGTATCTCAGTCTTAATGAGAAATTAAGTCTTTTTGTTTTAAATTGAAAAAATGCGTCTTGAATGTAATCAAAAGGCAACCTTACAATCGCAGAACTAGAGCCATATCTCCCAAACTGTTCTTGTATTATTATTTCATTCCATCCTCCTCTTTAACTCTATTCAGTCTCCATGGCTACAGGTCTGGTCACACTCTCCCTTCCTATTTCCTTTTCACTGACATAATTAGGAAGAAATGCAGACAAATGTATAGATAGGTTCACAGAAATGCAGACAGACTGGTGCAGATAGAAACTGTTATGTGAACAAACTGAAGAAGAATTCTGTCATTGGATGAGGCACTGACACAAACAAGGAAAGTGATTTTGCAAATGGTGGAGCTGATCTGGACGCCCATTTGGGTCAGCACATCTCGCAGGTTCAGGTGGAAATGAAGATGACCACTTGTGACCTGGCATCATCGGTCACATACTTACATAAACTAGGACCGAAACAGTTATAGTGACAGAACTGATGTGGCGTTTCATAGGTTGTATTCACCCAAAGATATTTCATGGAGAATATTACACTACTGCTTTTATAACGAATAAGCTCGGTCACTTAAACCTGCAGCGTCGCTATCTATCAGGACCAGATGAAGGCCAGAGGCATGTTCTGGCGTCTGCGACCTGTGTGTGTGGCTTGCAGGGTTTAAAATAGTTCTTGGGAAACTGATCTTCAGTGCTGAGCAGCAGTGAAAACCACATAGATCAGATTTCTACTCAGGGTTGGAATGAGGACGAGACACGGAAGGTCCTTATCAGCCTTATGAGACAACATTATGAACTAAATGTTGAAACAGAGCCATTTAAGTTGACAGATTTTCTGTCTGTTCAATGAAGTTCTCGCCATGCGGAGAATATAAAGCTAGACTTGTTTCTTTGAGATGAACTGCACATGGTTATAGTGTGTCTGCTATTGCCACTAGATGGCATTGTTACACTTTATTGTGTTGCATCGACACGACCCCCTCAAAGCAGGGTGTGAGTTTAATACATTAAAAAAATGTAAAGTTGAGGAGTCATCTGGAGACAGAATTTATAGACCCTGAATAACAATGGGTCTTTGAGGCTCGGCTCCCATTGTGTTGATGCAGTTGCTGTGACCATGAAGTATTGATTGCATTATGAAATTCACTTAGATGATAAGTGGTGTCTTGGAATATGTATATTCATAAACAGAAAGACCTTCATTTCTTAATGGCCCTCCATTTCTTAGCAGGCATACAGCAGTGTGTTGAAGGCAGACGCAAAAATTTGATTGCAGTGCCAAGGGGAAGGCTTTTTCCCCCTACTGTTCAAAGCTTTCACGGAGGGGAAACCAACACAATTGCTGTGCTTTTTTTTTTAAAGTCACTTCAGCCATTTCTCATGTGGATAACCTACTGGAGGTGGCACTGAATGACAAATGATGAATTGTGTTTGTATAAAATGAAAATATGGAGATTACCAGCTGTCACAGCAATGAAATATACAGCATTAGGACAAAACCATAATCAATAATGTAAATGCTTAGAAGATTTATTTTGGATTTTTGCCTCATAAACAACCTTGGCAACTACTGTACGAGCTTAGACAACTGCTGGACAACCTACCTATTTTTTTTTTTCCAAAGTTCTTGAGGCAACATTTCCAAGCATGACGTTTTGAATCTGAGGGTCACTCAGGGATAGAGCTTCTAGTAAAGTAATGCTGTAAAATGATATGTAGTCATGCATTCACCTTTATGTGTGATCTAACAAAAGGATGACTAATTAATGCTTCATGAATTGCCCTACAGCCAACATTCAAGAAAATTACCATAATAATACATACATACATAATTATTATTATTGCGATCATTGAACTCCAAAGGCAGCAGGTTGTTGATATGTATTATAAAACCTAAAGAAGTACTTCTACACTTCTCTGTAGTCTGGTGGTTAAATATGCCTGACTATGTACACCACTGCATGCCACTGTGGATTATTGTGTATTGGTACAAATATTTTATGACTACAGGCAACATATTCCTTCTAAAAGTACTGTACACCAATCAAGCATAACATTGTGACCATTGACAGGAGAAGTAAATAACATTGACCATCTTGTGACAATGCAATGCTCTGCTGGGAAATCTTTAGACCTGGCATGTTACTTAGACATGTACCACCCACCTAGACCAGACCAGGCACACCCACCCCATTGCAATGACACTCCTTGATGGCAGCAGCCATCCCCAGCAGAATGCACCCTGACAAAGGCACTCACAAATAAAAGGTTTAGGTACAACTCAAAAAACATGAAGAACAGCACAAGGTGTTGACCTGGCCTCCACATTCACTAGATCCCAAACTGATCAAGTATCTGTGGGATGGGTCTCCCCTCAACCCATAGGACCCAAAGACCCCCACTAACAACATTCTGTATCCAGACACCACAGGACACCCTCAGAAGGCCCATGTCCATTCTCTGATGAGTCACAGCTGTTTTGGAGGCACAAGGGAGACCTACACAATATTAGGACCTACATAATGTTATGGCTGATCAGTGTATATAAAAGATAAAGCCACACGGATAGCTCATCGGTTTGTGGACTGTCATTTTGGATCCTCAAGTTTGACATTTGGACGCCATTATTTTGTTTTCAGGGGGCTCAGAGTTACCATATTTGGATGAGAGGGAGGAGCTAGGGAGGAGCTGGGGATGAGCGAGAGGTCTATCTGACGGAGAACCTGAGAATGGCTTGTCCATCACTGCAGATCAGTCAGTCATCCAGGCACACCCCCAAATATACCTCTCTTTGAGTATATCTACGTAAATATGTATTATTAATCAAAGTGACCACCGACACACTGATCAGAAAGAAACTGATTAATCTAATGACATCATATTGACTTGTAATAAATATGGGTTGACTTAAAAAGGAGAGTCTGCTGCAACCAGATATTTATCACTTTTCAGACAGAGTGTTTATGTTCTTTATTTATGAACCGTCTTTGGCACTAATATATGGTAATTTCCCACCAATATCACATCTCATAGCATTATGACATTCATCTGACAGACAAACAACAGCATGCCCTTGACTGGCCAATCCGGTCACATAACTGCAATCCCAAATGATGGCGTAAGAAGGCCGGACTGAAGCCTAAAAACTGTCTGGAGTCCTGGCAGAGCTTCGCCAGGGAACATGCCAATTGCCAGCTGTCCTCAGCAGAAAACAACAGCTTTGGACATTGGTTCAAATGCTCAAACAGCTGATATTTGTGCTGCTGAAAAGCAGCCCCTTTTAATTATGGAAACCATTTTCACAATAAAGCAAATGTAGATGTAGTGTAATGTTATTCTTGTGTCAACAAAGCTTTTATTCATAGAGAGTAAGCCGGGGTGGACAGATCTTAACTCTGGAGACTGTCTCCAGGCAATGTAGGTTCATCTGAATCATGACCTCTGAATGCATCACCATTCTTTTGTTATTGCATGTAATAAATAAGTGGTGCATAAACAGGTAAATGCTATAATATTATACATACTATTTGGTGGGTTCTGCTGTATACATTGAGGATACATCAATCTCCAGAGATTGACTGAGGTGGAAAAGGTGTGACCTAAGTATCACTCACACGTCAGCTTTATTAAAAATATCAGAAGAGTCATCAGATCCATGTGGACTGTTGCTCAAATTATTTTGCAGCAGTGGTTTAATGTTAACTCACTGTGAACTCAAGGCTGAATTTGTGTCTCCATATGTTTATCTTAATGTTCATCCTGTCCTAATAGTCCTAATATTCCTAATAACAGCAGAGTGTGGACAGCTGTGCTACATATTGATGGAAACCTAAATAACAATTTGTGTATTCAGTAAAGTGCTGTAAATATTTTACTTGCTGTAAGTCTGAATATATCTGCATTGTAGCAAGAAAAACTTTAAAATATCTAATGCAAACTGTTAATAGAATTACCCTACTCATGACTTTCTACTAAAATATGCATTTTCTCCGTAGTATAGTTATGGATGGCTCAATACTGGAACAAAGCCCATTTACAATATGTCACAATTAAATCTTAAGTCAGCATTATGCTCAGTTTTTTGCTCCCTCACCTTCTTTCTCTCAGCCTGTTGTTCTGTCTGATACCCAACTACACTGACAGACAAACCACCTTTGTATCGTACCGCAGCTGTTTTTTTTGTACCAACAAATAAGCCTGGGCAAAGCAGTAATTCATCATGTGTTGCTTGGCTGTTATATATCTCTCTGTCTTGGCCACCATAAGTCTTCCTTCTAGTAGCCGTTTGAGTACCGCAGCGTTACCAGGGACAGGAGCGATAACTCTGGTGTGTAATAATGGACCTCTGCACTTCCATGATGACAGACGAGGCCCCTGCTGTAGGAATATATTCTTAATGAAACACACTTCTTTAAGAAAGGACTTCTCTGTTTGATGTCTCATGTGGGAGAAAACTCTAGAGGCTGGAATCCCTGAACGCCTCCTGTGAATGCTTGAGCCGCCCAAGGTTGTCACTATGCAGAATATTTTGTTGTCCAGTAGCGTCTTAGAATACTCTGAAAATGTATTTCATTCAACAGTCGCAGCCTGACAGTGCCAGAGTTCAACCTTATGAATTGAAGCTATTTTTTTTTTTTTCAGACTTGTGTTTCTTGGATTGATAACGTCGGCGAGTCCAACACTTTGTCCAGACTGAAATATCAACAATTATGAGATAGATTTCCATAAAGATTTATGCAGACATTCATGGTTGTCTTTTGAGCTTTGCCCCACCGACATGATATTCCAGCTTCTCATATTGAGTGCAATATCTCAGCAACTATTATATAGTGTTTTGTTATGAGATTGTGAGATGGTGTGCACATTAATAACTGTGGTGATCCCTGATGCCATCATCAGCACAAGTTTTATTCAGTAGATCATATTTATAACCTCAGCTTTGCTTTCCTGCTAATATGCCAATGCTGGCTTGCTAGCAAGCTTGACTAAGATGCATGTTAAAGCAGCACTAAAGAAGTTTTCCTCTTCGGTCCCCCTACTGGTTGGAAGTGTAATTGTCCATTACTTCCGTCATAAATAAATTAGCCTACTGCATCCTACTGTCGCAGGCACGTTATTTGTTTATGCAGAACCGGCTTTGGAAACAATCAACGATTTGAAGGATGTCCAGTGACAAGGTAGAGTATGTTGCATGATTTTACGAAAGTATGATGTATTGCAACATTAGAATGAAGTAAAACAAAATAATGACATTGCTTGCTATTTTTATTTCTGTGTGAAACTGTAAATTTGAAACGGCAGATTAGCAATAGCCAGATAGGTTTACATAAGGATGAAAAATAAAGAAACGTATTGCCTAACAGTTTAGCATGTAATAGCCATTTGCATTGTCTGTGAAAATCTTGTGAATGTTGTTGAAAAAAGTTTCAGAGACCGTTGTGAACTAAGAATCAACAACTTTGGGAACGATCAAACATTTGGGGTTATTTTGGCAGTTATTGTCTTAGCTTGCAGTGATAGTTACAGCGATATTTAGCTTAGCGATAGTTACATACAATAGCGAACACCTTAGCTAACATGAGCCATAGCGATAGTTACATATATATTAGCACAATAGCTAACGCCTTAGCTAAGATGAGCCGACAAAATAATTGACAATGTATTGAACACTGATGCACACTGTTTGAAAAAAAGATTACCGGTATTACGTACAAGTCCAGCAGCAGCAAAGCCAAGTCACCATCCGTCTTGCATTTTGTTGCCTCCTTCAGCTCCTTCAGCTCTCGCCAACGAGTATGAGCCGGTCCGATATTCACTCTCGTTTTAGCTCTTTCTTTATCATGCTCTCGTTTTCTTTTCTTCGCCTCATCGGACAGTACACTCCTCCTTTTCTTTGCAGGCTCTGTCATGAAGCTGGTATCTTCCACACACCTGCTGAGTGTTCTCTCACTGATCTGATTCACTCTCTCACTGATTTGAGCCTCAACCTACCGGCTTTTGTAGCCGCGTTGCCGTAAAGCAGGTCAAATTTGTAGTCTTTTTAGAACTACAAAAACGCTACCCGACGAAGCAAAGTTACATAGTGCGGTTACATCCAATAGAGGGCCGCAAAGCGAATACAGAATTGGCTTTCACCCGGTTTTGAGGTGATAAATCACTGAAACTATTTTTGAAACATTATTTTAAGGTACTAAAAACTCTTTAGTGTTGCTTTAACACTTATTGTGAGCACGTTGGTAGGCTCACTAGCAAAAAGCACTGCCACTGTTACAATCAACTATAGCCGTCACCAGGTTGCTAGCATGGCTTTAGGCTTTTAAGGCTTAAGATATACACTGATCAGCCACAATATTAAACCATCTGACAGGAGGAGTAAATAACATTTACAATTTATGACAATACAACATTCTGCTGGGAAATTTTTGGACCTGCCATTCATGTGGATGTTACTTAGACATGTACCACCCACCTAAACCGGGCCAGGCACCCCCACCCCATAGCAATGACACTCCTTGATGGCAGCAGCCATCCCCAGCAGGATGCAGCCTGACTCAGGCACACACACAAAAACGGTTTTAGGAACAACTAAAAAAAACATGAAGAACAGCACAAGGTGTTGACCTGGCCTCCAAATTCACTAGATCCCAGACTGATCAAGAATCTGTGGGATGCACTGGAACAAGCCTGATCCACACAGGCCCCTCCCCTCAACCCATAGGACCCAAAGACCCCCACTAACAACATCCTGGTGCCAGACACCACAGGACACCCTCAGAAGGCCCAACTGTTTTGGAGGCACAAGGGAGACCTGCACAATATTAGGAAGGTGGTCATAATGTTATGCCTGATTGGTATATTTCACTTATGCATCATTCAATAAAGAAATGTCATGCACAGAAACCCTGCACACTGCGTTCCGGGCAATACGAGATGTCGAGCAATGAAGATGAATTTGTGTAGCGTTGGCTGCATCCAATCCTGAGGAAGACATGAGGATGTCAGCTGCCTATAAAACCGGAGCCGCAAATTAAAAAGAGGGCCACCAATTGCCACATGCCAGTTTATCCAGAACAGTGGCAAACAAACCATATTGGACGGCAATGTTTGCATGTACTGTGGCTCTGAGTGGTCAAAAATGCTTTAGACAGAAACATTAGTTTCATGGTTGACTTAATGTGAATTTTTTTTTTTTATAAAAACGTTTCGATGACTACGGACTTTGTGTGCGAACTCCTTTAGTCTCGTTATTTGAAAATTTCTGTGCAAACAGTTTCAAAAATTAGGCCCCACTGTTATCGCCGTATTATTTAATTTCATTGTACTTTAAGCACATTCGGTATCTGCAAAATGTGGTGTGAAGTGTGCACAGCTAAAATAGAGCCTCTACTAGTCTAATGGTTTCTAACTGTTCCTAACAGCCATTTCTTTTCTTTTTTTCTGTTGTGACCATTATTCTGCACCCAACAGCCTTATCCTCCGCAGGGTGAAACAGTGGTCATCATTTAGGCTAATATCTTAAGGTCCCCATCTCAGGCTTTGCTGTGCTGAATGCCATTCATCTGCCTGTAGCCGATGAGCTGCCTGATAAGCCTCCTAGTATTGGCCCTGTGAGATACTTCCCAATCTCTCTTTCATGCTTTGGATCAGGTGAAGAAAAGGGCAATTGGAATCTGAATGAGAAATCAGGTGGCCTTTTGTCACGTGACCTGCGAACCCTGTCGAGCAATCCAGGCACGGGAGTCATCTTCCGGTAGAGCTTGTAGCATGACTCCGGCAGCCTGCTGCGGGGCTGATATAACTACACAATACAGCAGCTCAGATTGCACAAAGTTTTCATCCCCGCTACCTGTTTAGAACTCAATCTCGACTAAAGTGGAGGTCTGCTTTTTACGGAAGTGTGATGGATCACCAGTTTAAATTAGACAAGGAAGGAAAACTCTAGCACAAGCTGGATTTTTACTTTTGACTGGACTGTTCCTGGCCTTGAAAACAGAGCAAAAACAAACAACAACTATGATTGTGCTGTCTATCACCTTCCATCATAACTGGAATTTATCCTCTGGCTTGGCTGATCTAAACTTAAACCTACCTTTACTGTGTCAAAATAAAGGAAGAGAGAGAAAAAAGCACAGCAATAAGTCAAAGAATGGAAGAAAGACGTGCAGAGAATGATTAGCAAAACTATGCCGTGCGATTTTGATGTTTTATACATTCACATCCACATCTTTTCAGCATGAGTAGGCGGGAAGGACGAGTGCATCCCCGAGGTCAAAGGGATAAAAAGTTTCGATATGAGGTGATTGTAGAGTACGTTAAAAAAGTGATCTCTCTAGGCTCTCCGCTTGTCACACTCGGCGAGCAGCTCTGCTTCACTTACCCTAAGATCTTCTAGCTAAAACGAAAAGAAGAACATTAACAAAGAACCCCCCCCCGTAAAACCAGGATTCCGGTGGATGAATCCCCTTCAAGAGCGAGGCTTTGACTCATTGCACGGCTGTAACATCGGCTGTTCTGCTAAGACAGATACCTTGGTGTGTATAACAAGCATTGCCGACCCTTTCACTATCACGCACACTTCCGCTACATTACCTTGTTATTGGTGTGGTGGTATCATGTTGCCAGTCTGCAGTGCATGCACTTACCATAAGTGTTTGGTAATTATGATTATTTTTTCATGTTCTCTCAGCCAGAAAACGTTTTTAGGAGGATTGTCGTGCAGAGATTTATAAGGTGTTGTTAACCCCAACCTCTTGTCCTTCTTTAACAGCTCAAAATGAACTTATATTTATATTAAATCAACTTGATATTTACTAATTTTACAAAATCTTATGAACATGATTTTCTCTGCATTTTTTATTCCTTCTTAAAAGGGAATTGCTGTTTTTTACAACCTGGACCTTATTTCTGGCATAAAATATGGTCCTTTACTCACCCATATAACTTTTGTGTAATTCGTATTCCTTCGGGAGATAATTAGATCTGCGTATATCCATATAGTGGGAGTGACTGGGGCACCGAAACGCAGCCTCTAAATAACGCATTATCTGCCGCGAAACTCGTTCATTTCACCAATATTTTGTTATCATATGGTTCGTTCACAACCTCAGAGTCGTAAAAATATTCAGCCATATTGTGGGTGCGCGCGGCGCTCAGAGACGACATCATCCAGGTCAGAAGACATCATCCAGGGTCTGTAGGTCAATCTACAGACCCCAGATGATGATAACAGGTAACTCCGGGCTCAACGGGGAATAGCACTAGCGTACGATAACAAAATACTGGTGAAATTAACGAGTTTCGCGGCAGATAATGCGTTATTTAGAGGCTTCGTTTTGGTGCCCCAGTCACTCCCACTACATGGATATATGCAGATCTCCCGAAGGAATACGAATTACACAAAAGTTATATGGGTGAGTAAATGACCGTATTTTATGCCACAAATAAGGTCCAAGTTGTAAAAAACAGTAGTTCCCCTTTAATTGTAATTAAGAACTCATTTATATCTATCTATCTATCTATCTATCATATATACGTATATATCAATAGACATATTGTGCAATATTTTGCAGTTTTAGTTGTGCAAAGTTTGACTCAATGAGTCATTGTTATTGATTGGAGCTCTTAATGGGCTGATTAAGAGTATTTATGGCGTCTTTTCCTGCATCTATTCTCATTTCATTCATTTTCTATAGATCCAGTAATCATATTATACTATTAGGCTATTCCAGAGTACAGTAATTTTAGTTCCTATAACTGTTTGAAACAGCTGGGAGGACGTAACCCCTTTTTTCCAGCCACACTGCAAGAGGGACAGTCTTTATAAGCTCACGCGTCAGAGCATGTACTTTCCCAGCACACGAGGAACCTTTAGAGACGGCGGTCCACGACGTTTGGTTTAGACACAAATGTGCATTGATTTATTGAACGCCTGAATGCAGCACTGGCTTCCGGCAAAATGAAAAACCTCAAAACTGCAAACAACAGCTCAGAGACCAACAGTGAAGCCCAGGCTTCATCAAGCCCATATGCAACGTTGCTGTGCATTGTTGCTATGCCAACTGTCAGCTGGCTTATACAGTACGTCACCTCAGCAATCATAATGCCAGTGCGAATGCAAACTGAAAACAGCCCTTTGTGGTTCTTGAGGATGCTCCGCAGTGAGCAGTTACCTTCAGAGAAAATAGTCTGAAGGCACTTACACTCAATTCAAGAACAAATATGAAAAGATCTGTGATTGCTCTGTGTGTGTTTTTATCTATCTACACCAGTGGGGGGCAAACTATGGCCCGCAGCCCACATACTGTTTAATCTGGTCCATCAAGCATTTATAAAAATTGTCCTAACCACCCAGGATTTCCTGTTCAATGTTAATGCTATGGCGGGCCGCCACGTCCTCCCAACGCAACGGAAATATTTTTGCACGCTTCAGACAACGTTGCGCTTGTGTTGTGTTCTGTCCTATGGCTCTCTTCCCATTAATTCGATCATCTCAGTAGATGTTACATGCTCCTTCACAGAAAAAGATACTGCTTCTCCAGTCAGTAGAGACTTGAACACAGACGGAGAGATTCATAGAGGGGCAGCAGGGCAGGTAGTTCCCATTGAGGCGAGGGGCATTCCACGTTATTTAGCCCCCAGACGCTGATCAGATTGCACAAAACATTGAGTCAAAAGAAAAAGCAGCTCTGAAACAAGGTACATCACTGAAAACCAATGCATTCTAATATAACAGTCTGACGCTAACTCCCCCTTCACCCTAAACATATACAATACATGCTAATTAATCCTCATTATGATACAATGCTACTGGCCCGGCCCGGATTTTAAAACCCAGTGCGGCCCTTGAGCCAAAAAATGTTTTCCCACCCCTGATCTAGGACTACTGTATTGCTCAGTTATTGGGAAGATGTTTTATGAAAATGTCATTTGAACTTTTACATATAAAGTGTATTAAGTGTTGGGGACACCACAAAAATAAGGAATTAAATAAAAGGGTTAATGTTCAGCGGTTAGGGACAGTGAGGTGGTTATTATTTTTAGTTTTTCTTATTAACAGTTGACATCATCACTATTTGATCGTCATCCGAGTTTTTTTTTTTTTTTTTTTATCGTCCCCACTTTCAACAATAACTCATTAAATTCATTAATTACCACCACAGTGAGACTAGCCAGACAGGCATGTCTTATTTTTCAACAAGGTATTTTTTTTCTATCTTTTTTCTTTTTTTTTCTGCGGAGAGCAACTAAAACCTCACCAAGGATGCTACCCCCACAGCTACCTTCGTACTGCGCCCCTCCTGCTGAATGTGAACTTCATGAAGGGCACTTTGACAGTAATTTCCGAGGAAAGGGGACGGGCATTACTCCTTCCCCTCTCCCACTGTAGAATATGAATCACCAGTCCATCAGATGAGGTTTGTTCATTTCAATGTACATGGAAAACAAAGGCACACCTTCCTAGAGTGCTGTTTGTTCTGTGTCAATGTCTTCAGTCATTAGAGCAGGATGAAAGCAGTTTGTCGCCCTCAAGGACTCATGATTGTAGTCAAACAAAAGCAGCAGGGAGGCTTTCCAAAGAGCTGATAGACAGCCGTGTAAGGACCCGCAGGCTGTAAAACTGATCCAAAATCGAAAGTCTCTTTTGAGTATCGCTCAAAGTTTTTGTCAGTTAATGTTATGAGTAAGCAGCGCAGGTTCTCAAACAAGTATATCCTTTACCAGCTTATGACAAACAAATAAAGATGGAGTTTTTAGGCTTGGTGTCTTGATTTTCTCGTCTGTTTCTTTCAAACATTACGGAACAAAATCTGTATATTACCATCACATGGTTGCTTATTATTGTCATCAAATAATGCTGATCGTCAATTAGAATGATGGGATGAAACATGGGAACAGTGTTGCTTCACTAATTTGTCTACAGAGAGAGCTGGCTTCCACGTGGATACTGAGTTATTTGTAATCTATAATGTCTAATTGGACAGTGACAACGCTTTCCGAGAACTGGCTGTTATCCACGGCTGGTTTAATCTGTTCCCCTATCAGCACTGAGCATACATGTTGTAGCAGTAGATTGATACACAGTTCCTCACCTGTCCTTCAATTACTGTATCAGTCGGCGGGTCAGATGTGTCAGATCCCAGCAGACGCAGGATATGTTTCAGAAATAGGCAGGAAGCAAAGGAAAAAGAATTCCTGAAAAACAAGGACGGAAAACATTTATATCCTTTGACCTCAGAGCAGATGCATCTGCGCCTTCTTGACGTGTATTCCCTGAACTACCTCTTAAGCAGGTGTACAGGAGGTAATATCCATTGGCAGCGCAATTTTAAGACTGACAGAGTGCCAGGAAAACATGTGTAGGTTAGTCACGCCATATAAGTCTGAGCTGAATGACTTGCAGAGATTTTCTAGGCCGTCTAAAGTTTAACACATATGCAGAGCAGCTCCCTGGACTCATTTCATTGAGTGCTCTCAACAATTCTGTAAGATTTGTTTGGCTTTCAGAGTGCATGTTTCGAATCGCTCACAATCCTCTTTGGACTCCTTTGCACGGCTTAAGCATTTGGCTCAGAATCTTTTGAGAGCCTGGAGATCGTTGCCCTGAACAGTATTTTTAGGTTTAAGGAAGGTTTAACACGCATAGTGGGACTGCTTTACGACTCCATTCATTACGAGTGATATTACAGTCAAGGAATTGCTGTACACTTTTGGAAATGCTTGTTGCTCTCTAAGAGTTGGATGAGATGACTCATGGCATCCTCTTATGCACCGATCAGGCATGATCCAATCCAATCCAACTTTATTTATAAAGCACTGTAAAAACGAACAAAGTGCTGTACTGAAGAAATAAATAAGACATTAATTAAAAAATAATCTCTTGGGCATAACATTACGACCACCTTCCTAATATTGTGTAGGTCTCCCTTGTGCCTCCAAAACAGTTGTGACTCATCAGAGAATGGACATGGGCCTTCTGAGGGTGTCCTGTGGTGTCTGGCGACAGAATGTTGTTAGTGGGGGCCTTTGGTTCCTGTGGGTTGAGGGGAGGGACCTCTGTGGATCAGGCTTGTTCCAGTGCATCCCACAGATACTTGATCAGTTTGGGATCTAGTGAATTTGGAGGCCAGGTCAACACCTTGTGCTGTTTTTTTTATGTTTTTTTGAGTTGTTCCTAAACCGTTTTTGTGTACCTGCTGGAGATGGCTGCTGCCATCAATGAGTGTCATTGCTATGGGGTGGGGTGCCTGGTCTGGTCTAGGTGGGTGGTACATGTCTAAGTAACATCCACATTAATGCCAGGTCCAAACGTTTCCCAGCAGAACACTGAATTGTCACAAGATGGTCAATGTTATTTATTTCTCCTGTCAGTGGTTGTTCAATGTTCTGGGATTTTGGACAGAGATAACACCTCACTCCAGTTTCAAGATTTTGCATCGGAACTTTACTCTGTAGACTGAAAACCACCCTGAAACTCTTCCAAGCAACAATTCCTTTCTGTGGGAATGTTGGTATTGAGTTCGTTGGGAGGTGATTGTACCCAGACAAAGATCTGCTGGGACAATCAAATCATCTGGGCGGGCTTTATGCAGTGTTGGACAGAAGAGCAATGTAGTCAGCACATCATGTACGGGCAGTTGTGTTTATGAGAGGTTTAGATTTTCCTATTGTGTCTGTTGTAAATTATATTAGCAGTGAAATAACTATAAAAGAGCAATTAAGGCATCTTTTGAGAGGCGCATTTCACAGAATGTGTTGCTCTGATTAGTAGTAGGACTATCCGGTTGCATGAAGATACAGTATATATATTTTCTTTCCTCTGTACTAGTGGAAACACCCCCACCATAATGAAATCCAAATGGTTTATTACCAGACTCATAATCCGTATATTCAGTTCTTCAAACGTGAAGAAACTACTTGGATGAGTGGCGAATCCTCTTCAAGAAAACCCAAAAGTCCAATTACCTTTGGTTCAGCTTTGATTTCTGGCCACCCCTTAACTCGCAGGAAGAAAGTGAAGAAGCTGTATCTTTAAAGCTATGCTACTATTTTTAGCAGTGCCAGCAGCATGGCTCAGTGGATGGAAGATTCGGTTGGTCCCACATTTTGGTCCATTTTGTGAAGTGTCTCAGTACTTTGTGTATTTCATGGTGCTCACAGGATGGATCTTAGTTTTTACTGTAGTGGCAACAGTGTGTTGGGAGGTTTTCAAGAAATGCCTGGACGGCTACTGGATGAATTTCTGTCAGATGTTGTGATGGCTCCATAACTTTTCATCTGGTACACTCATCACTGATCCGAACTGTCCAACGCTTGAGCATGCTAAAATCCTAAACTCAGACAATAAACTGGTAAACTACCCTCATACTACCTATTACATAATGTCATATGACTGTGTCACATGGAGAGAACAACAAAGCTCTTCACTGTAGCATCTTAGGAATGCAGTTATCAGAGCATGAAGACCTAATATATTTCTAAACTGTATTGTTGTTTTTCTTTGCGCCACAGTTTGTTTGTCAGTGCTCATTGTTTAGGCTTTCCCAAACCACCTCCTCAGTCCCTCAGACACGATGCAGATGGCGTCTGATAATTAGAGGACAGGAATGTGTCACTTTTATGAGCATTGTATTTGGCTGCACTCGACACAGAAACCAGACTGCACCCTGTTATTCCTCACACCTAATTGACCATCAGTGAGGACTGGTGGTTAAGATGTTGACGATAGCCGCAGTTTGGGTTACCGTGAATGCGCCCATTACCGCCACAGCACATTTCTGATTTTGGCTCAGCACCTCAGCTTATAGCCTAATCAGCTGCTCGTATTGGCTTTTGATTGGTGCAGTATGTGTCGTTTCATAAGTCATTATCCTTTACCCTACGTGTTTTTTGTTGTTGTTGTTTTGTTCGGTTTATCTGGCCATGTGAAAAGAAATGAAACTGCATACATTTGTGTCTTTCACTTTTTGTTGCCTCAGTTGTAAGAGCACACTGTGAGGCCTCGAGGCGACAAATTAAGTGAGAGGGAAGGAGGCACTTTTCGCTTTGTGCGCTCATCAGGACTTAGCACTCCAAGTGATTAAGTTGGGTAAGGCTTGATGAGACCCGGTATCATGCCCTTTACATCAGAGGGACTTTGTGACTAATAGCATTTGTCACAGGTTGTTAAACATACATTTGGTTTTGCATTTGGAGACTCTATACAGATCAAGTGGTAAATTCATAGTTTGCCTTCCGGCAAAACGCAATAGTGTCAAGTTATTCCTGCAGCACTCGGGGGGAGAAATGGTTATTCGCAACAGCTATTTCAGATTTAACTTTGACCCATTGGAATTACATTAATGTAGAAAAAAGTAAGTTGAAAGCTGTCACTTTTGTTTAGTTTGTGGTGCAGTTCAGTTTATTTAGAAGCAGAGCGCTCCCCTTAAGGAAACAACCGCATGAGATTAACAAATCATAAAAGTTAAGACTGGAAACTGTTAGACTTAAGTTTTGACAAAAAAAAAATGTAGTTTACTATTAATATTATGGGTTCCTGACTTTATACATCCATTTAACACTTTCCAACCAGGAGGACCCTCTACCAGCTGAATCTGTTATGTGTTAAATCTCAACTCACAGATTGCCTAGTACTACTATAGTTAAAACTAGTGTATTGTTTACTGTGCCTTATCTCAGAGTTGCAGCAGAACATTTTTAGAACACGCTCAATAACATCAGTGTTTTCTGTCTAATTATTGTTAGTTGTCATTTTTCATTTAGCAGAATCTCATTTTGGCCCGGTGATAGAGACAAGGACACTTTGTTCGTTTTTTATTTAAAATGTATTCCACGGGTCTCCAAGATCTAAGGTTGTTTTGCCTTACAGCTTCGGAGCAGGAACTGACAGACCTTGATGGTGTTTTTTTTATTTATTTATATATTTTTTCATTTCCTACATAGAAATTTCATAAAACTGGCCGTGGGCTCAAAGGTAAAACTTCTCTCTTTCTCTTTCTACTTCAGGTGCTGGGATTTCTAACCCTCTTTTAAGAAACAGCTTCAGATGTTTACTTTCTAGAGCTAATAAGGATCATCATTACCTTTTAATTTGCTTATTTTTTTATTGTGAATTTACAAGTCAAACACCTATTCCATTATTTTTCTAGACTCAGTTAAGTCTATTTTGTACTACTTCAAGACTAAATAAAGAAATATTTTCCTGATATTTATGAGAAGAAACACCATTTGGACCTTCCACTGGGAAAATGGAGTTCACATTAAAGTGTAATTTAGTTGACGGGCTTAATAAAATATTTAAAAGTTATATCTTTGGTAGTGGTCTATTGGGATGTGTAACGTTTGGTATTTGCTGAAATATTCCTTGTATATACAGTCCATCTCAAACCGTATGGAACTTAAATGTGATACAGCAACACCTGTTCGCCTGTGTGTGAGTTATGTTACAAACTATAGTTCAAACCTTTAAACCTTGCATGATTTTGTTTATTCGGTTTATTCTTGCTAGCACATTTACATACACAGTCATACACACCTGTGCATGTTTTTTGGTTAAGGCAGCTATAATCCACATACTCACGTATGTACACATGATTATGATAATTAAATGAGAACGTGAAGCTGTTAAAGGGTTTGCTCGGAGTGATCAAGCGGCAACCTCATGGGCTGAATTAACAATTAAACCAACGTGTTCCTCTTATGGCCACATGAGGGTGGCTCTAAAACTGAGTCAGTCCCTCTTATTCACAACTACTGTACAGGGGTGGGTTTTCATATAAGTCACGGGTTTAAATTATATCAAGGCTTAAAGTTGCAGCTCTACTCTCGCAGGTCGATAGCTATCTGCCCAGGAGTTTGGCATACTAACGCTGTGGCAAGGTGGCAACTGCCAGAGCCGCCGTACCGAGCTTCAAAACCACTCTTCAGTGATGGATTGTAGTTCATGATTTACCCACAGGGGATTATCACCTGAATCTGCAGCTCATCTCGGTATGGCAGAGCCTAACGGCAAGCTCTGACTCATTGTTCAGCGGTCCGATCAACCGCTTCACTGTTTCGGTTCACTCTCCCTTGGCTCTGCAGTGGCCGGTAGATGTTTTCAGGGACAAGGCCCTAAGAAACTCACCGTTCGATACAGAGTTAGTGACTAGCAGGTGAACACATTGGAGCAGTGAATAAGCCAGTTGATTCAGAAGACGAATATTGGATTTCAATTGACTGGGATGTTTCTGTGCTAAATTAGCAACTGTGAGCTGAAAAGTTTGCCTTGTTAATGTTTTGTTTGCAGCTTGTTCCTGCCACCCCCAAGTTAAAAAATAAAATAAAATAAAAAATCAGTTACTGTTAGTTTTTAGTGTAATCTACTCCAAGTGATGAGGTGAAAGCAAAACGTGTGTATCAAGACTATTTGGCTTGAAGAGTGATTGTGCACAGCCATTTTAAGCAGAGTGTTATTTATGGGTACAGCACTCTGTGGATTTAATATTAATCTCAATTGAAGGTTTAACAGCCAAATCAATCCGGGGGAATTATAGTTTCTGTGGTAGAAAAGTGAGTCTCCAGGAGATAAACATTCCCTTTCAGCTCATAATCTTTATAGTTTGTTGCCAACCTGCCTCTGTGGAAATAGAGCAAATATCTTGGTCATTAATTCCTGCTGATGGGAAGAACAGTCTTTTGAACATAATCAAAGTGAGCGTTGCTCCGTGTGGAGTGTGAGTGGTCATATTAGGGGGCCATGCTGACTATCTAGAAGATGGAACTGCATGTGTCCTCCTCTGCATCTCGTCCTCTTTCCGTTACAGTGTGAGCTCGCATCCTCTCCGCACTCATAAAAGTGGAATACTTTCTTAGCCTATGTATCACATTTACCTTCGGTGCCATCCACTGTGTCACGGCGGTGAGGGGCTTTGAACGGCTCGCAATAAATCATGATTTTTAACAGCTTCGGGGATCGAGTTCACCTCTATCTAGACTTGACCCACTTCTTAATAAAGTCCACACAAAGTTGTTGTGGAGTCCCTCGTGGGATGAAAGATAAATGTGGATCTTCGCTGAGCACTCATCGTCCACTTTGTCATTTCATTAGTTACACGCAGACAGTCACGGCTCCAGTCTAACCCTTGTGCCTTATTTAAGATTTGAACCCACATTTTGGTCCACTGTAGCGCTGTGCAACACCACACATTACACTTTTTTTTTCTTTTTATGTTTCTGTTTATGCTACTTACTCGCTGGCTGCGCCATTAGTGCACACTGGTTTAAAATTTAAATGTGTGCCGTCATACAATATGTAATATGAACTTGGGGCATTTCAAAGGTGATCATAACAGTGTGGAAACTAGCAGCAAGTGGACCTTGAGTCCGAGCTGAGTTCTTTAAATGTTGCAACGGTTGCAAGGTAATATCTTCAATATCTCATCTGTATCTCAAAACATAAAGGGAGAAGTTTCCACTGTTGTAAAGGAGCAAATCCTGAGACTGATAAATGACTTAAACTATTTAACTTTCAGTTGAGTGATACAATAATTACATATCAAGTCGCCTTTTGCTGTTGTTATCTGTTAAACCATGTATACACACAGATGGGCTTCTGCATTGTGTTGCGTTATTGAAGACCTGACACACCGCTAGCTCTCGGACATGATCTCCATTTATTCTGGTGAATTTAGACAACAAGAAGTTAACGAAACGTGTAACTTAGCTGCCCGCTCCTGGTCCTACGCAGATAAAACAAATATAAGACGGCAGGAAAGTTAGCTTAGCACACACTGACTTTTAAGCTAGCAAATGTTACTCTAGCATTACTAGCATAGGGCTATCATAATATTAGCATGGTAAGGCAGAAACAGATGTAATAATGATAATTAAAACAAAAGTATAAACAATTCTAAAAATACAGGATCAACTGTGAGCGTGAGTGTGCGTATAACAGCCAGGGATAGAAACAAATTACATATACGACAGATTTAGTGTAATTATAATATGATGTTCGTGTTTGACCCTGTTACACACATAGCGTTTCACAGTAGTAAAAATTAATGCATTCTGATACAACAGTCCTTCACAAATGTTGAGCTTCCTGAAGCTTCCTTGCGATTTCCCTCAGTGAAAGACAAAATACATTCCATTTAAAACAACAATAAATAAAACATGTAATGCCCTCTGGCACGTGTAAACTGGTGAGATCAATACCAATCCCTCAACAATGTCTTTATCTGGATTGTTGGGTTTAAGCTTGTACTTTTGGAATAACAGCTCCACCGCTGCCACCAGCTGCTCCTACTTTCACTTGCTTAGCGGAAGAAAGGAGGTGCAACAATAGACTGAGAAGTGTCCTGAGAGAGTTCAGCGACAGGAGCTCAAAAAGCTGCGTCCACCAGCCAGGCAAGGCAATTACACCAAGTATTAAGCATTATGGCGTTGTGTATTATCTTAGCTCAAAGGGTAGGCTTTCAAATAATCTCCATGGTAAACATTTGACCCTCTTTTTTTGTGTCAGTTACTGTTAGGCTATTGTAGTACGAGAGGAGAGTTGCTGTAACCGCAAGACTGGCTATAGCAGAGATGGACAGCAAAATTCAGACCCGAGAGGAATCGTGTGTAATTTCCTGGTGGTGATCATGAGGTTTTAAACGGTCAAGCTGGAAGCTGGAAGTGTTGATTGCTATATTGGGTGCGAGGTGAGCGCTGCAGCTTTAATGCAGGTGAGCAAGTAGCAGTGTAAAAGTTTAATAATGTCACGACAGAAGCTGTGTATGTGGGGGCCGGTCAGGCTTTGTGTTGGAGATTTTTTTTTCATGGCCAGTGATGTGTAGTGAGGAAACAATACTATTTGTTTCATCCTGTGTGGCCTGCAGGTATTATAAGGCACCGTTATGATGACCTAAGGAAAGTTCAGAACTCTACTGTTTGTGTATTTTCATCTCAGCGCTATGGAGACTGACTGACTGACTGACTGTGACATTATATTGAGTTTGGATCTGGTTGGTATATCATACAACTATGATTAACAAGTATGAGTACATTGCACATAATAGCACTCTCTTTTCCTTCACAACTCACCATATAATGGACCCACAATAACTGACTCTGGACGTCATTATTTTTTGGATACTGCAAAATCCTGCAAAATCCAGTCGTTTTTTGAAAAACTGATAAGTGAGTTGCACTTCCTGAATAAGTGCTGACATTTAGCACATGACTGAACAGCCATCCCTGCAGAAGAGTCGCTCCAAAACGAATGCCACCTGTCGTCATTAGATTAGAGTCATTGTATTTCTTTGTCTTTGACTCTAAATTGTCTAAAATGTGGCAGTTTGACCATCTGAGAAAATATCCTGAAGCCCTCTCTCTATTTTTGTTCCGCAGATGTCCTGGATGACCAGATTTTTTGCTTCTTCTTCTTCTTCTTCTTTGGGTTGTTGTTTTGGGTTTGCAACTTCTACTTCTTGTATTCGTTGTTTATGACAGCCATGAATAGCTTCCTCCACCTTTGCCAAACCACTTGATGTAAATTCACCTTATTTGCATTTTAGTTGCTTTTTGGAAACCTTTTAAAGGTTTGCTTCAGATTCACCAGAGAATTATATGTAAACGTAGGTCTGGTTAAGGCTCAGAGTTGAGCAGACGAATGGCATGGGGATAGAAACTCTTCTTCAGCCTCTCAGTCTTCCTTGTTCCAGGATCTTCTTGGCCCTTAACCTGGAAGGTTTCGTATATATGTCCTGCCGGTTGGGGGGGGGGGGGGGGGGGGGGGGGGTTCTGATGGTCCGCTCCGCTGAACGGACCACACTTTTGAGGACCACGAAGTCCTGCCTGGTGCAGTTTCCCATCCAGGTGGTGATGCTCACACACAGGATGCTCTCCGTGGTGCAGGTGTAAAAGTTCCTGAGCACCTTGAGAGGGAGCCTAAAGTCTCTGAGGCGTCTGAGGAGGTAGAGACGCTGTCTGACCTTCTTCATGATGGTGTTCGGGTGATGAATCCGTGACAGGTCCTGCGAGATGGTCACTCCCAAGTATCTGAAAGCGCCCACTCTTTCCACCTCAGAGAGTGAAACCCTAACCTAGGAGAGTAAAGCCATGCTAGCAGGCTGTGTCACTCTTTTGTAGCTAAATATTGTGTTTATGAAGGTGTGTTTGACCAGTCTCACGTTTCATGGCAATCCATCAAATAGTTTTTGAGAATTATTTGCCTAAATCCACAAGTGCAAACCTTATTATGGTGTTATAGAAAAAGGCAGAGGATTAACAGCGTTATTTGGATTTGTTATCAGTGAACCATGAAGGTCTTTGTACCATATTGTTGCAATCCTTCTGTAAATGTTTCACAGATTAAGTAAAAATAATCTATTAAGTAATCTACTGGTAGTGCTGGAGGAAAACAGGAGGATACACCCTCTGCTGATCATGAATGTCCTTAAAAATCTTCAGTAGTTTGACTTGAGCATAGTGAAAATGTCAATCCATTCTAATGTCATATGGTGACTATATATAATGGATTGATAATTCAAATACGTACATACTTTGAGATCAGGGCAGGTGCCCAAAAAGAGATTTGACAGTTCAAACATGGAAGTTCTCTTAAAATATGAATATACAGTATATAGAGAGAAACGCATTAAACGTGAAGAAGAAAAAAAAACACCTGATTAAATATTAAAGGATTGACATGTCATTGCTGCTATGCGGTGCTCTGCAGTTGAATCGACGCAGACGTCAACATGTGGCTGTCATTTCTTGAATGATCAAGATCCAGATGAATACAGTGAAACAGCTCCCTGACTGTATACCCATAAATAAATACAGTATACTTACCATACAAGGCCACAATGCATTTGAGGTTGACAGAGCTTAAAGGAGAGAGTGAAATGGTGCATAGCAAATGAAAGCAATACTGGCAGCGTGTATGAGAGACCCTGGCTGCGGTATACCAGGTTCTGCATTCTACCGTCACAGTCTCTCCCAGTCCTTGTTAGGATGGCCTAGTTTCATTGTAAAGGCTTTGCCCACCTCCTCACACTTGTTTTTTTTTTTTTTTCTCTCTCTCTGAGGGAAACATGTTACCCAAGAGTCTCTCTTTAACCTGGGGATCTCTGCACAGAGCACTCGTCTGGTTCCTACTCTTCCCCGGGGCTCAATTAGAAATACTGTTCAGTGGATTCCACGTCAAGATGATCACTGCTTTTGTGTTACTGACAAACGACTGTGTTCTCTTCAGTAAAATTACTAAGGACATCTTAATCAGCTGTGGCAGTTACATGTCATAAGGAAAGACAGAGACAACCGCTTCAGAAGGGGGTTGGAAATAAAATAAATCAAATTTGGATAAAACTGATTGGTAAAGAGAAATTTATTTCACACTGTCTTGAGATCGTATATAGTTTTGCACACTAATATACTGATAAGAATACTTAAATTACTGTACAACAGTAACTGCAACAACAGATGAAAATGAGCTTTAAACTGACACGTAACACTTCTCATGCCTAATAAATAGAAATGAAAAGGAAATAAAATAATGGATACGTGACGCACCTGAACAGATTTTTCTTTATTCTCTGATCACTGAGGAAATTATTGTTGTGTAATGTCAGGTGATATTTACATCCAGCAATGTGATTCTTAATTAACTGGCAGGGAGAGATGAATCCAATCCATTCCATTACTGCACTGCAAATAAAATAAAAATAAAAATCCTATTAAAGGATCAAAACCAGCACTGAATTGAAAACAATAGCTCGATCTTATTCCTCAGTGCTGTTTACTTCCTATGACTATTAAAATCAAATCAGCAAGGAAATCATTTGAGAGGCGTTTTCCTGCGTCACAGCTGACGAATACCTTAAAGGGGAACTACTGTTTTTTACAACCTGGGCCTTATTTGTCTGGCATAAAATACGATCGTTTACTCACTCATATAACTTTGGTGTCATTTGGAGTCGTTCGTCAGATATTTAGATCAGCGTATATCCATATAGTGGGAGTAACTGGGGCACCGCAACGCAGCCTCTAAATAACGCATTATCTGCCGCGAAACTCGTTCATTTTACCAATATCTTGTCATGATATGCTAGTGCTATTCCGCGTTGAGTCCGGAGTTACCTGTTGAACTGTTGATGTTGAAATACTCGTGTGCTAGTCCACAGCTGAAAGTGGTCCCCAAAAAATAAACTACTTATTTTGAGTAATTTTAACCATTTCTTCTTCTTTTGTTTTTTCTTTTTTTAAGGTTAATGTCTTCATGGCTGACACCAACATATAAGGGAAGTTGGACAGGTAAATTTGAGTAAAATGTAGAAGAAGAGTAACCTTGGAAAGGGAACAATGAGTATTTTCTTTACCTTCTTTAGTGGCAGTGTGTTTGTCCTCTTCACTGTTTTGCACTTGCAGTATTTTCTTTCAGTATATCTATACCGGTCATGACTAACTGAGTTATCGACCACATGTGTGTATCTCGAATCAGTACAGTATAAGTAGCAGAATAAAAAGGAAATACAAAGTGATGGTGCAACGCACAAATGAACCTGAAGTTCTTGTAACAGTATTGCAAACAATCAATCCTGAAAGGTGAATCTGTGTGAGCACATTCAAGGTCTAGCTGAACCGTCGGAACATTGCTTCCTTTGATTGTGCAATAACTGCGGGATATTCATGAGCTACTGTTTCCTAGCAACATAGTGTATGTACCGTCCGTGTATAAGCTACAGTAGCACGCCTCTGATCACTTATCACAGAGACAAAAAATGAAATGAAAATGTGACACGGGACTTTCAAACATTTCGACTTTGCGGCGTTCTATTTTGACTTCATACCGACATTCAGAGCCACTCCTGAGCCTGTCCACAGCGAATCAGTGGAGAGATCGGGCTCTTTACAGCAAAGCAGCTCCCATCAGTGTCGAGTCTGTTTGTGATGGTATACAATAGCGCTGCTGCACAGCTGAGAGAGCTCAGCCCCAGGACCCCTGAGAGGAAACTTCGCTGCATTGCCTCGCTCAATCCTGCCATATATTGGTACTCAATTCTAGACAAATGTGCTTCTGCGCTCACTCTGTCACCTGAGGGCACTTCTATTGTATTATCTTCAAGTGCACATGAGATAGGGAATGTACCTAGCGGATAAACATTTTATCTGCTCAGCTAGTCATACTTGCACGAGGATTGTCAGTGCACTCAGTCCCCATCCGCTGCACTCGTACACAATTTAAATGGTTACTGAAATTAATTGGGCTTTTGATGACTAAAACCAAATTGAATGACTTTTTTACAGAGCTTTCTTGCAAGGAAAGGCGGTTCGCTTTTAAACTTTTTTGGGGACTATGACATGGTTCAATTGTCTTAGCAAAGTGTGCCAAGACCATTTCAAGAACACATGAAAGGATTATTAATTGCTCTGTGATCCACTGCTCGTGTGATGGGTTTTGTGTACGCTTGATGTTAATATTTCCCGCTGCTGTGTGAGCAGCATTTGAATTAATTTACTCCTCTAATCTAAAGCAGCTGTCATTGTCACTGTGATCACGTAGAAATGAGCAGGGCTTCTGGAGGAAGGTCTTTTTTTTTTAATGGATTTTGTTGCCTGTGTTCACATCATGAGACCATCCCATCAGCTAAGTAGTGCTGTTGTACATTTCTAGCGTCATCACTTCATAGAAGTCATTAGCTTGTGTAGATAAACCTCTTAACCTCCATGTGAGGATTGGTATCTCGCTATCTGCAATAACACAGTTGAGCAGATTGCATTGAACTCTTCAATAGTCGTGTCATTGCGACTGCCCGCACAAATTAGTTCCTGAATGTGTTTTGCCACCCTGCTGCTGAACAACATCTCAAGTTGTCCTAAACATTTTTGAAGTTTACTGAAAATTGCTGGCGTTCAGCCTCAGAGACGCGTTGAAGCAAGGCGAGGCCAGCTGTTAGAGGAATGGCACACACACCCGCCTGTCTTCTCCACAGTTAGGAGGCCAGCCTTTACTATAGACACTGAAGTCTCTGAAGAGCTGTATGGTGCTGCCACCATTGTTTCTTCATCTTTTGTCCAGTAAGGTATAGACATGAGCTAACTAGTTTAAAAGCACAAACAGGATAAAAGAAGTAGACGTGAGAAGTGACATAAACTTGCAGCATATCCAGAGCATAAACCAGTTGATTTCTTTAGAAGATAACTTAAATAGACAACAGCGCAACAGAATCGCTGCATCCATGTCTTCAGATCAACTTTTCACATATAAAGTCGCCTATAGAGTTGCTCACTGTAAATAAATACTTTACTCTGCTATCTCAGCGATGGTTGATGAAGCAACAGCAAGCAAGCTGAAAGCAATTCCTCTATCAAACAACAAAACTGTGGGGCACATCTAAGATCTGTCAAATCATAGGGGCAAACATATTCTTGTCTGTAAATGGGGGCCTTGCAGAAAAACTTTGGGAATCACCACTTTAGGGCGTGGCTACCCTTGCAGTTTGTGAAAAAGAACAACCACTTCACAAGGGCATGGCTCAGCAATGGTGAACCAGTTCTTCAAGTCAGGACAAGGGTTATCCCTTTTAGGACAGCGTACATGTTCTGGCTAGAGAAGGCAGATGGTTTGAAGCAGGGGTCAAATAAGCCATCTATTTAAAACTGCAAAGCACCTCCCTGACCAGGGGAGGTGGACTGGACTTATCGGCCTCTTACAACACAGTCTTAACATCTGTCCCATAAAAGTTTCACCCCGCTCACAGCTTGAGTCTGGAGTTTCCGGAAGTTAATTGCCTGTCATAGAACCACTAAGAGGATGCCATCCATCTGAACTACATTGTCTAATTGCAGGCGAGGCCTTTGGCAGATCTTAGTCTCGCGTGTTTCTGGTGTGCACCACTCGCAGATGTTCTGAACAAAAACTTCCCCACCAGTCATTTCAAACTGAAGAAGCCACTTCGGTTGAGTGGTGAAAGTCCAGTCGGCTTTCCTTACTTTTGTTTTTAGATCGACCGGGATGACTGAGAATATTCACAGATGTAACACACAGATGTTGTGTTAAATATAGATATGTTTTTTTTTTTTTTACACCATGCAACCTCAACAAGGTCATTTTGTCATAGATAAACCATGAGCTGCATGACTGACAATCTTTACAGAGATAAAATATGTTCTCGTGAACGAATAAACCCGTGCGCTCTTCATCATATTGTATGTTTGAGTTTAGCTTTGTATCAAAATAAGACTAAAACCGCATTTAGATTACAGTTTCCAGTTGCTCCTTACCTTCCTGTGCGGTCCTTTCACATTTAAGCGTGGAAGCAGGCACATCCAAAGCGTAATGTTTTATCAGCGGTAGCTTGACTGTAGGAATTTACTGAGGTATCACGGAAGAACGTGTTATTTCACCACTTGGAGTGATCATATTATGAAGTTAAAATATGAATTATCTCCAGTTTCAGAGAGTATTTTTCAGCCTATGTGCAGAGAACGCAAAAGCTCCATGTAACAGATGTTCTATCGTCCGCTACACTGCCTTGTAGTAAGTTATTTGCAGCTTCTGTTGGCCTTTGCCAGGTATTATTTATTAATAATGCATTGATTTACAGATTTACTTAGTTAGCATCCCGCATCAGTGTGTCCTGCCGTGTCCTCCATGAATAGATTTATATTCAGCAGCAGCAGCAGGCCCGTGTGGGTGTGAAAGTCTTGAGTAAGCTCATGACTTTATACTGAATTGTCAGCAAATATTTCCTGAGAGCAAATGAAAGCTGAACACTGATGGATCCGTTTATTTAAATGGCTACATCCAACGCTGAGGTCTTTATTATTTTAGTCATAGTAATAGAATAGGATGAGATGTTTATAAAATTGTTCAAGCAAAAAGAGGATATAATACAAAACCTTGTTGTGTTGCCAGAACACACACCTCACCGTGCCATTGGAAGATGATATACTCTCAGGCGTGCATAGTGAAGTAATCCAGCAGCCGGAGATGCATTTAGAACCCGTATTTCCAAGCCTTTTGTATGGCGAGGTCACAGTATCAGGGAGGCGTGTAGATGATGATAGATGCGGAGAGCTCGCTGCATGCAGAGGCCTCGGATTCAAGTGGGGGCTAACCATTCATTTGAAATAATTTCATGTTTCTTTCCACCAACACTCTGTCCTTCCAGCGCTATTATCAGAGCAATTGTGGCAACATATTATTCACAAGGTGGCAGCCATTGTGTTTCTTTTCTTTTTCTCCCGTCAGGGCGGACAAATTTGTTTTTAGTCTGTATTGTTTCTTTACAACAGGACTAAGACATACACAGAAGCGCTGCAAATCATTTAGCTGAAGATAATGTATGTTTGTTGACGTATCATTCTGTTTTTTTTTTTCTTGTAGTCAGGCAACATACAGCTCAACACTATGTGGATACTTCTCCTGATTAATGCACAATGCAAAAGATTCTCCTCGATCACACAAACCTGAAAATGGACGACGTTGAAGTTTGAAAACATTTTTAATAGAAATAAAATTTTGTATAAAAAAAAACAAAAACAAAACTAAACATGCGTCACACACTCCATTAGTTGTCATGAGGTTTTACAAATACATAAGTCAGAGATAGCCAGGCACTGTATGTTTTTTGTACATTTTCCCCAATTTTAGGATTTGTCAGGACATAAAGCAGACATCATCAATCTATTTAATAACATACATTAACTTGCCATTTAATTTGGTCAGCACTCACATTTTATTCTGCAACACAAATGGTGTTGAAAGTAATACAGAGGGAGGCATGAAAAGCAGCATTGAATTCACAACACAAATGACCCCACGATGTTTTCCCCAAGACATTAGAGGGCTTTTATACCGCACGAAGCCAACTATTAATCTGTTCAGCGAGCTCAGGGTGATTGATAGAGATATTGTATATTTTAGCAATTAGATTTTCATCTGTTAAAAAGCCTTACAACTTCCTGACACCTCCTCCTTATCACGAAAGTGCCCAAGGAGGACACATTCTGTAATAAATTTTCTCAGTCGCTGGTCCATTATGGATATCACCTTCAGGGCATATTGCAAGATCCTCTCAAGGGCATACTTCATCTTAATTCCCCCACTAATGGATCTGCACAGCTAAGCTTTACCCTTACACGACGTACGTGTGGCCGAGAGAGTAGCTGATGGCAGTGACGGGAGGGTCATCCTGGATGACAGCTCACAGCGAGATCTCCTGGTTGTTTGTCTCAACCACAAGCCACTGTTTCAAAGCACATACAGGTATGCGGAGGGCAGTGGCAGCCTTGGGCTAGCTGGTAATACAAATCATGGCCTCACTTAAGCACAGATAAACAATCACTCACTAGACCTTCACCATTTGAGAACATTTTTTTTAAACGTACAGTAGGCTCGGGCCCAAACAATTGTTAACAACGCTGCAACAGAGTTTAAACGCATTCCAAAGACATTATTTTTAGTTTTTTCTTCTTTTTTAATTTCATTTTATTTATTTATTTTTAACAACACAACACAGGATGTTGAAACTGGCATGCTCAAAATTGGCATCTTGTAGGTCGTTCTGGTGGAACTCAGCGGAAACCTTGAGGAGGAAATAAAAACACACGGCGCCTCGTAGACATCTGTTGCATTGTTGAGATGATCCCCGTCGTTTCCAGTCATCCGACTCACAAGACCCGAATACACTTAGGGATAAAAACGAAACACCAGCCCCCTCTTAGAAATCCGTGGACCGTGTTTTCATGCCTTTTCGGTGTTGATTAATCCCGTGTGATGCCTTGAGGATGTTGAAGATTAATTATAGTTCGTAAAAACTAGCAGACGACATTGAGAACACCTGAACATATTCTTGATTTCAGTTTGGCTTCAGTCAGCGCTGCTTAAGACGACAGGGGAGTCTTTGAAAGAGGGCACAGCTGAAATGTAAACACTCACGAAAGCTCCATCTTTCAGTCTCCGGCCTCTGCCATGCAAGTTATTTTTCTTTTTTTGTGTGTATTCTCGTGAGGCAGACATAAGATGGAACCTTAAAATTGTCCTGTTATCTGTCCCGGTCTCCAGTTTTGTCCATCCCTGCACCTCTTTGTGGTCTCTCCTCGCCATGTCACATCTTTGGGAAATGCTTCTGTGATCTCCGCCTGCACAATGACACATCCTTTTTTTTTTTTCTTTTTTTCTGCCAGTCTTGTGAAATTCCTCTGCATGTTATTTATTTTTTTTTATTTTTTTTTATTCTCCGCCAGGTTTGAAATCCTGAATTGTGGTAAGAACCTTTGTCCGTTAGATTGCATGATTGCTGTAGCTGATGTAGGTTTGCTTTGTCGAGAGAGCTGAAAGAGAAGAATGAGAGGGGAGATTGAGAGTCAAATGGAGTCAAGATGAGCTTTTGTAACCAATGATTTGAAGATTTGGGTGTTTTTGTTTTGCTCGGTTTTCCTGCCATTACAAACGCAATGTCACATTGCTAACTATTTTGCAAGCTGCACAGGTGATTCCTAAAAAATCTGTAACTCTCAGGTCATATTTTTGCCCCAGTATTACACACCGACTCCTTCCTTTTTTTTTCTGCAGCTTTCAGGACTCAGCTTTCCAGGTGTCTCCTCAGACCGTGTTGGCTGATTCG
The DNA here is from genome assembly GCF_963514085.1 of Chelon labrosus. Lineage (NCBI taxonomy): Eukaryota > Metazoa > Chordata > Actinopteri > Mugiliformes > Mugilidae > Chelon > Chelon labrosus. The sequence goes on from NC_140340.1 coordinate 18,022,285, forward strand.
CTGAGCTGGAGCAGATAAATCCTGACATATCGCCACCGGATCTCGGCAGTAGTAGGAGGCTGGCCCAGTCAGAAATTTTTCAATTTCATCAAGCCATATATCCGCACTGGCCATGACAGTGACAAATGGTGCTTATTCAAATAACCATGCACTGTATAGCCCCCGTAAACGGTAACCCCATCTGGACAGATTGCTGCTGGCTATCAATTCTGCGTCTTTGCCTTCTCGCCTCTTATTGTAACAAAAAGCCCTATTAACCCCCCACGTGGACCTAAAGCAAGAATGGATTTAATGCTATTCTGTGTGTTTACATGTACCCGGGCCTCACGGCACTGTGCCATTGTTACTGTAGCGCATTGTCCTACACTTTATATTGATTTCTGTTTTAGTCTAAATGGTAAATACAACGTCAGCTCATCTATTCTTCCTTGAAAGGAAACATTTCTCGCTGCTGCCGGTCTCAAAAGTAAGGAGGAAAATGCCGCTTTAAAATGTGACAAAAGGCTCCATTCCCTCTAAGTCCGGGCCAGACAGAGGGAATGCATCTCCGCTGACAGACGTGACCGATTAAAACCTTTTCCCGCTCGAGGCGAACAGGGGAAGAGCGTTTTGGACGTCACATGAGTAATTTCTGCTGACTTGATTCCTGAGGTCATTATTTACTTCACTTGTATAAATCCAGAGAGTGTCACTGATACAGTGGTGCCAAGCACTTTTATTGGTGTTGAGATTAGGAGGAGGCTCGTGCTGAGATTCAGCTGCTTCAGAAAGAGAGCGTTGGATACCTCGTGATTATTTATAAGGTGTTTAAACTATGCCTGCAACCACTGATTTTTATTACTGATCTCTTGATTACAGTTTCAGATAATTGTTTGTCATTGACATAAAAAAATAGTGAAAAAATAATGATCAGTTTAAGTGATAAGTTCCTGATTCCTACATTTGAGAAGCCAATATTTGGCTTCATTGTGACTCCTCTTTTTCAGACTAAAACCATTTGTTTTAGTAGGACACTTTCACTGGTATGAGATTAGGTGGATTATCAGTTAAACCACATTCATATTTCTTATTTAAATACATGTTTGAGTCACTATCTATCACAGAATGAGGTGATAAAATGATGACTGAATGATTTATTATCATTATTTTGAACCAGGTATCCAAATGCTCGTATTCATGAGAGATAATTGGATTTTAATGCAGAATGCTAAAACGACACCAGATGCGAACCCAACATTTCCTACTGCTGCAGCTTCACAATAAAACATGTAACTGGTGAAACACCTAAAGTTGCCTTATCATAATAGGTAGTTACTGGAAATGCACTGTGAGTTCCAGTGAGCTTTGCGCTTACAGCTATTATTGATCAAAAATGCATCTACAAAACAATAAATATTTTGTCTCTTCAGATCAGATCAGTGTGAAATATTACAGGAAGCACTGGAACAGGAAGGAGCAGCCACAGTAATCTGCTAGATGAAGAGCTGCAGGCACCTCTGTTGTTTACAGTTGACTCATGACTTGTGGAGCATAAAATCAGATCGCGGCTAATCTGAGAAAGATGGAAAAAGTTAAATGTTTTTGTCACTTAAGATAATTTGTTATGCTGCCGTCAATGTAATTTGACCTTTAGAATGAAACAACATTAGCTGTTACTGTAATGAACTAGAGGTGTTGCCAAAATCAATCAATGAATCAATATAATGTATTCATCTAACCTGCAAATTTATTTCAAATAAATAATTTATTTTTCAGTTATTTTCAACATCGGACCACAGAAATGTTCTCTCACGATTAGTAAACTATATCAACTGCTGTGATAAATTATATAAATGATTAGTCTTTTTAGTTGCTCTGTTCTGCTCAGTTATAAAAACACAAAACAGCTCCTGGTTCTTAATATGGCGACTTTTTCTTCATTTGCATATTTGCTTTCTGTTAGAGACATGAGAAGATTGTGTAGGATATTCTACACTTTTAAAATGTCTCCTTAGTGCACCACCTCCTGTTATCGTAGGAAGAACACGGTTCAAGTCAATTTATCAATCTCAGTTAAATAATTTGCATATCTGAAGGAGTGAATCCTTTACTACAATTTGTACCATTCATTCTCAGCCGTAAAACAACATCACAAACAACTTCTTAAGTGTGAACAAATATTTATTTAATGAAGTGACAACTATGAATAAATGAGGGACTAATAGAATATAGGAGTGTAATCAAATAAAACGAATATGATAAGGTATGAAATAATTAATTTCTGGAGCGATGGTGAGAGATGGAGATAGTTTATGGCCTAAACTAACGGGAACGGATTTGATACCTAATCTAATCAATCTTCTCTGAAAGATTAGTAGGGAGTTTCAAAGTAGTGACACCAACTCTTTATCTTAGGCGGCAGGAACGATTCAGCCTACTTTTGTAGAGTCTTCTCGGCACGGTGATCGCGGAGCGTCGGTGTGACGAGGTGGTGACGAAACGGCGCAGCTGATGCAGGTCTCTCTTGGACCGGTAGACGGGACTCGTTGCTTGATCTGCAACTCCAACACCCAGCTTTGCTTGAGAGCGTTGTAGGTGTTCAGTCGAAGGCAGTAGATGACACTTGGCAGTGTCTTGGTGTTTGAAGAAGGAAGCCGGATCGTCACGTCTTCTCGGTTCGTTGCTATGGCAACAGCTTCTTGGTTTCTTGATCCATCGAAGAGATTGGGTCTTTCTCTGATATCCCAGCTGTCTACGCTGGCTAACTTATACACGATGTTGGTTAGTACTTCGGTTCGTAGAGTATAAAAATGAATAAAACTAGAAAAATATTTAAGTCACTATAAAAATTGTACGTCGGGAAAAACGTCCGACGAGAAACAAACAGAGCTTGAAATTTCCTTCGGAATATTCAAGTTGTTCTTAAAACAAAGTTACTAAGTATAAACGTGACTAAGTACGTAACGAAGAAGACTAAAATAAAAGTGAAACGGAAATGGAAAATGGAAAGAAGTAATGTTAAAACTGCGGAGAAAGTGCAAAAGAAAAGTGCGGAGAAGAGGGAGCGTCTCTCTGGTTTTATGTGTTAATTATTCAGGGCGTGTTTGGATCGGGTTTCCAGAGTCTTCGCGCGGAAAGAGAAGAGAGAACGCCTCCTTCTTTGTCTCGAGATGTCTTATTGCCTGATCTTCTTAACCTATGTTATATTATTTAATTTAACCATTCCATCACTCGTTAGCAATTTTTTTCCTATGCAGCAACAGTCAACATTACAACACGACAAGATGACATATATGAATGGCAAAATCAAAATAACTCAAAAGCATCAGTGAATTAATAAACTCAGGTTCTCCAGGATATTTTGCTAATAATAAAAAGGTTGGGGTTTCTAAAATAACAATCTCAACAGTTATAGCTTACACTAATAGCTACCATTAGTATAATAACATATCTAAGGTTCTACATGCTTCAGCTTCAACAATGATTAAAAGGAAGAAAATGTTTTTAAGAATGTCACTTGGGTGCACTGTTGATCCATCTTACTTGTGACAAAGTATGTGAATTTGGGCTAGGTTCATCGTACAAGGATCAAAATCGTCTCATTGTGATCCTAAGCACTTCCCGAACAACAATATATAACTTACCAGGTTATTACAATTTCGATAGTCATATTATCAAACTCAGGAGAATGCAGATCAGAGTCTGGTTCTGGGGAAAGAAAGTTATTTACGACCTGCTTATCTGTGTTTCACTCCCTGGTCACTCTCGGAGAGGGGGGAGCAAGACCATGTTATAGTGGTACGTTTACATGTGTGTCTCTGAAAAAGAAGAATTAATGAACCACAAACTTAAAACATAATGAAAATAACATAAGGTTTCTAGACTTTGTTCATAGGAAGTATGAGAGTCAATTCTCATTCTTTGTAGTTCCTGATATCGTGTTGATGTTCTTTCGATTCAGAACTAATTAGTCCAGAAACAAGAGTGGGACATTCCACAGAAGTGTAAATCTGTCCTTTTTGGCTCAGACGACGTCTTCAGCATTAGGGAGGTCCGATAGCATGGGTCTGTCCAGCATCTGGACATGGCACCTTTATGGCTAAGGTGTAAAAGACTGATCTGTTAGAAGAGCTCTTCTGCAAAACAACTTTGTAAATTTAAATTCCAGAGAGAGGGAGAATAGAGAGGACAACTGGTTCCCCTACAATTGGCACCACTCTCGTATTTCCCCTTAAGCGTGAAGCTAAAGCTAGTTGGCGGTTAGCTTAGCTTAGCTTAGCTTAGCTTAGCTTAGCTTGGCATTGAGACTGAAAACGGGGGGAAACATCTGCTCTGCCTCTGGTCTGTAGATACATCGGAAGCTCACTTAATTAAAACAGTACATCTTGTTTTAATCTGTACACGAATCAAAGTGTGAAAATGAAAATTCCCTATTTCATGGGTTGTTAGGTGGCAGACTATTTATGGGTGGTAGCAGTTGTCAAGCAACCAGAAGAGACTTGAGGAAGTCACTGTTCCCAGACAAGAAATGGGCCAACAGTGGCCTCCAGAGACTCTGGTCTCAGACAAGTAATCAAACTGAAAATAATTAATTATGTGTCATTTCAGCATGAGCTTAAACCGTGTAAACACGGAGAGAAAAAAGGTAGAAGGTGCAGTTTCGGTATGTTGAACATATCAAAAGTTACCACGTTAAATAAAATATATTTCTGAACGTCAGAGGAAACGAGACGTTTTAAGGCTTTGCTGACGCAGATTTGTAGTTTCATTGTTTAACTCTAAAATATGTTCTGTAATCCGTTCCTTCATGGCTTCACACCCCACACACATAACAGAGAATCCTCTGATGCTCCTTCACGAACTACATCCGCCTCCCCCGATCACCAGATTAACAACAGTTATTGTATTCAGTGAAGTGTTAAATAACATACTAGACATCTGCTAACAGGTAATTATTTTCCTCTGCTTCCTATCGTCATATCAATTTGTTTGATTTACAGACACTGAAGGACAAAATATTCCCGAGGTCAATGAAAGGCAACAGGTTTTTATGTATTTTTTAATTTTGTTTCTAGGTTTTTCCTTGTTTAGCATTTGCGGTACTTACATTGTGTTTCGAGGCTTTCGCACAGCTCGGTCTTGGCTTCTCCATTGGGTCTGAGCCCGGCCTTGGGATTGAACTTGTTGGACATGGTGGCGGCGGTAACCACGGCCTTGAGGCTGCGTGTGCGCTTGGGCACATTCTGCTCGGGGTGGAAGAGGACCACGTAGACCTTGGGCATGTAGAGCAAGCCGAGGGACACCGAAGCGCTCAGGCTCACAGAGATGGTCAGCGTGGTCATCTGGATGTACATCTGGAAGAAGCAAACACAGAACAGTATGAACAGTTAAAACCTACTTCTCTAGTACACATTTCTCTATATATGGGCAGTGGCCTGTACAGTACAAGTGACATCTGCTGTGTATCATTATAATTAGAGCATCCAATGACCCGTTTGTTGGCCAAGCTGTTGCTGAAGTAGTTTCCACTGCGTCCAGTGGAGGCATCAAAACTATTTAATGCAAGTGATGGAACTAGTTTTAAATCAGCATCTCATCTGCTTTTATGGTGCGTGTGCCAAACCAGCCAAGGCCGCCGTGTTTGTTTAATTTTCTGCCATGCTAGTTTTATTATGGCCATCACGTCGACCTGAACACAGATTTGATAAGGGCAGTCGATTGGATCCTTTTCTGACTCATAACAAGCAAGGCCCATAAAAGAAGAGACAAGCTCATAAAAATTTTACACATGGTCAAATCCTGCCGATCACGGGGGAGGGCAACACAGAGTATCGTCCTCCATTTTAATTGTTTACAAAGCTGCAGCAAATTAATGGATCATGGAAGCATTGAAGGAGAGAAGCTAGTGAAACTTATATACGTGGTACTATGCTGGGTCTGAATGAGCATTTCTTGCAAGTTGTTTTATTACAGAAGTCCCAACCTTTTACAGAGTGAGATGAGGAGGTACAGGCACAATATAGATGTAGCTTTTTTACTGTTTTCTTCCTTGATATGACAGTAATGATCACATCAAATGGAAGAGCAGTTAATGTTAGCCCCCGCTGACTTGTAATCCTGTGTTTCTGACCCCTATTACATTAAAAGACATAAAGAAGTACCAACAAACCACTGGCAGTCACATGAAATACAATCTCACATATGAACCCTAAGAGAATAATTTTGACTACTTAAAAAGGAGCCAACCATGCGACGCAACAAAATTTAAATCTAAATTAGGCCATTTATCTGGCGAGACTACAACTTTATCAAACACTAATTCTGCCGAAATGATTGCAAATGTTGCAAAGTTGATGATGATGATGATAATGTACAGCCAGGTGTTTATTACAGTTTCTTTACACAGAAATACTGTTTCTGTCTGTTTTTATGGACTGCTTTGGGATCAACACAACACAACACAACACACAAATTTTTAATACTGAGCTTTACCGTGCATGTAGATGTACTGCAGTCCAGTTATCAGTCACAAATTTAGACATGCCTGCTAATTCAGTGTTTATAATACTTTAAATTATTATTAATATTTTTAATTAATGTGATTATACACTTTTATTCAAAAAATTTTCCTATAATAAGATATTTTACCATGAAATCTATGAATGAGGTTTAGATGCTAATGCTAGCATGAGTTGCAGGCTTACAATTAACAATTATTTTTTGTCCATTAAGGACTTAATCTGAAAAATCTGAAAGTATTGGACAGTTTCCCAGGAGCTGATGATGATTCCTTCAAATCTACTTCAAACAATGAAATGATTCTAAAATTAGATGGTGACTGATGGTTTCACCTCTGAACTGATCGGTAAGCAACAACCTCGACCCTGTCACGAAGGCAGTTGTTGCAGCATCTGGTCTGTGTCTGTAGCTATAACGCAACACGCGCACACAAATGATTGTTGCATATTTTCCTCAAGTTTCTCACGCTGCCTCAAGCAGAAGCATTTAAATGCATTTAACAAGACGCATTTGACTTTCAACTTTACCACAAAAACACAATGTCTCTTCAGATTAAAACAGAGCCGCATGTTCTCGCTGTGGTATAGGGCAGCAGATTTTCAATATAAAACACCGCTGTGGGCAAGAGAGATGTGAATCGCAGTGGAAACGAGTGGGGGCAGGACTGAAAAGGGGAGAGTGCGTTATTGTTCTTAGTCTACCACAAGGACTGATTTACAGCAGTAATTAAACCAGCCGCGACTGTGTTCAAATGTAAGATTTTTACACACACATGCCTGCAAATCAGAATCAGTCATGTCTTGTGGGCATGATATTAGGTAGAGATAATAAATCCCCTCATGCAGGCTTTTAATTGTACTTCATGATGCTACATTTGGACTCGTTTCTCTCTTTTGACTGGATGAGTTTTCCCTCAGTAGGTCCCTGCTGTTTTTTTGTCGAAGCCCAGGAACATTTAGCTTCCCAGATGTGACCTCTGCTTGAATATCTTGTTTGTTTTTATTATTTGTGACTCTCTGCAAAGCTTTCCCTCCAGACCGGCGGCATCTCATCTCAGCCAGCCCTGGTACCATGTGGGACCGCTGGCTGGAGAGAAGAGCGGAAGAATGGAGGCAGTATGATAGGAGGACAGCTGCAGTGGTCGCCTCCCAGCTGCAGGGAGCGTTAACCAGTGAACTGCTCGGGGCTCGGTTCACTGCTGCCTCGGGGACCGACTGTTGAACCCAAGCTGTTACTCACATAAACATAAAAGTGCTCCGCTGCCTTTCACCCAAGAATAATATTATCTTCAAAGCCTTCCTCTTTGTCACTAAAATATATACTGGAGAGTGTAGAATGAAAAACTGAGTAATTAAACATCAAAGTAATAAATAGGAAAGCAACACCACAATAATATTTTCCACTGATAACAGCGTTCATTATGATTATTAGAGCCACAACACGTGTTTATCTCAATATTTGATTAAGAGAAGTAAATGCTCGGCCTGTAAAAAAAAACACCAGAGAGCCGATGTTCCATTTTCTTTGATTCAGACAAAGAAAAGAAGCCACATCTCCTGTTTGAGAAACTGAAACTGTGTCACTTTTTCACTTGCCTTGATATGACGGTAATTAATCCACTATCAAAATAGTCGTAAATTAATAACTCATCATTAACCGGTCATTGCTACTTTCGTGATGGTAATTACTGCTGTTATGTGATTCTACACCATGATGCTGTAAATATTAGCTTATTTAAGTTATTTCCATACACATATGTGATTAGTCTTCATCATGAATTAACCTAATGTGACATCTTCAAATACCACGTTGTTTGTTCAGCCAACAGTCAGAAACTATTAAGTTTGCGGCCATGTGAAATAAAGACGAGCAGGCAGCTGTCACACTGGAGAAGCTAAACCAGGACGTGTGCGTTTATGCTAATAAATACTAGCAGATTAAATTCTAATACGGTGTAGTACCGTACACCAGGGATGATAATGCTGTATTTGTAGATGTGTGTTTTACATTTTGTTAGTTTTTCTGTGTCAGTGCTAACCTGTCCAGGGTGTACGCTGCCTCTTGCCCAGTGATGGGATAGACTCGACTACTTTAGTTCTTGTGGACTTGGACTTATGGACTTGGTACAGCCAGGTATCTCAGAATGCATTTTGTGGGTGTCATTAACTACGCAGCTTGATTCTACAATTCGACAATGACCATCCTGTCCTCCAGAGTCTGTCCTTCAGAAGCTTGTCAAGTTCAAATAACCAAGTATACAAATCCAGGGTTTGTGTATTTGGTTTCTTTTTTTTTTTATCTGGAACTTCAGAAACTTTTCTTGGATACTTCTGAGTTTTCCTGACCACTAGAGACTCTTGTGTTTCTTCCAGCTCTGCCATACTTTTGGTTTCTGTAGACTAGTCAGTACCAGTTGCTACGGTTGGTCCCCTCTTTAGCTCTTGCTCACGTTAAATGCTGTGCTACATAAGCACCGGCACAGGAATGTCGCAGACAGCAGGTCTAAAACTCTGGTGCAGTGCAAAGTACAGAGAGATTGGCCTAATTATCTTAATCAACATTGTGGGAACGTGTGTTTGGCGATCGCTTGAATATAATGAACATTCATTTATATGTATTATATGCAAAAGTTCCGCATTATAACTTTATTCTCAGCCTGTACTGATAAATCGCTCTTGGTAGAAACATGATACCCCCAAAAGTTAATGTATTATAATATTGAATTATTGCCTAGACCTTACTTGAAATCAATATATTTCTGTCTGGAGTGTTATCACGTAGCGACAGCGCTGGAAAAGAATCCTCTGTCCTCTCTCTGCTACCTCACAGAGCTATGCTAGGCTACAAATGGAGTCCTGTTTTCTGTGTCACACCAAATCCAGTATTCAGTCCATTAATTTGTTCCCCCCTGATTGTTGTGCACCTGAGCAGTCACTGACTGGAGCTCATAAATGAGCAGCGCTCTATATCTCACACTGCCATCAGCAGAGCTCGCCTGAGGAAAAACATAAACAAAGATGAAGCAGCTCATGGCAGCATTAATGACTGAACTGGATGCAAGGGAAACAACAGGGCCCTATAAGTGTATATACGGTATGCTGTATATATATATGTGTTAGGACTTAAAAAAATAACCCTGCTTCTCTGCCTGTGGTGAGTTTAGCACAGCTGAGTGAGAACGTCTCTGATAACCAATAATGTCAGATTAATCTGAGGGTTAATAAATGTGAACAGATTCTATGTGCAACCAGGGACTCTAGAGAGCTTCTGCTTCGAGATGCAAACCATCAGACTGATTTAAACTGCATGATTCCTGCTCTGCATTCAGCCACTGACTTATTTCTAAGCATACTGTGGAAACGCTGAGCAGCGTTCGGGGCTTGCTGCATGAGAATGCCCCATAATTGCGCTCTAATTGAACCAATAAACAAGCAGAAGCCTTAGGGGACTCAATAATGTAGCCTCATGAAAGAATGTCATTTCTAAAGAATACAATCCTTTGGCCCTGATGAACCTTAATTCCTGTTTAGTCATTATTGGAGCACCCAGAGGTCAACAGCCGGGACCCAGAGTGCTGCAGGCCTAATAAATGCAACAACTAATCTCTGAAGTCCAAGATGTTGCTCAGCTCCATCTGCTCTATAACATCAATCTTCATTATTCATTATTGGGCCTGTGGGACGTCTGTGTGAATAATGCTCTTTATCTTACGACTGAGGAGAGAGAAATGGAAAGGACAGGGAGAATGAGGGGGGTGGTAACAGGTAGCACGGATGAACGGCGAGCGCACGCTGTCACAAGCACTCTCCTGTCTGACTCTGGTCTCGTTGAACTCTCTGCAACTCCCACCCTTTGTCTGACTAGTGCACTAACAGCAGTTTTTTTTTTTTTTTTTGTCGTCTTGTTGACAGTGCCAATAGCGTGATGGAGACTTCATAGAGAAATAAACACCACCACTCGATTCACCGGTCCATTCATGCACTGTAATGGCAGGACCTCTTTGTGTGGGCTGATTGAATTTGAGCTGAGCCTTTTGTGCCGAAGCCTCATTCCCATGCATGCCATTGTCTCTTGCCCCTCCTCCTGCCTCTGTCTTGGAGACAGCTGCGGATTTAGACAGTTTCTCCAGGTAAGCAGGTGTCACATCTATTCCTGAAGCTAGCATAAAGCTTGGCGATGGCGCTCCACAGATAGGCCAGATGTCCTCGTTTGAATGATAGAGAAGGCCTCCCATGGCATTCGTTACATTTATCCTGGCACCAGATGACAAACAAATGACTGTGCCTGTAATGCTGAGGCAGAGGCCTGCTGTAAACTCGTGATGAGTGCATAGGCGGCTAGATAAGGTAAATCAAGACCCGGAGGAAGTGGAGCATTTAATTGCCGTGGAAGACGTGTCAACGTGGGCTGTGAGGCATTGTGGGGCCTGTCATTTATAGTGTGTTGATTATGAGGTGTGTTTGCTTTGACATGTTAATTCCTTAAATAAGAACATTGTTTATGTAACAGCTCAGCAAATCAGTCACAGAGTTTTTTGTTTTTTAGATTTCTTTTCCACAGAGTCTAGGACAATAACCACCAATACTGAAGTTATCCAGTATTCATTGTTGTTTCACTGCCCACCAGAAAGACACACTTATCTATGCCGTCCAAAGCTGTAAGGAATCTGTTTTGTGATCTGACAGCACCATGGTTAATGTCTGTCTAGGTTAAGACCATTGAATGTATATAAAGACTCTGGGTTATGCTTGACTCCTCCTCACTCCCAGCTAATTTAAAAATGGGTGAAGAGGTGCAGTGCAAGCGGAGCTGAGGCGGACATCTAGCAACCTGTGAGGGTGTGCACTTGTCTCTCGAAGCGGCCGCACCCTTCATTATGCATAACTGCAATCCTTGACATAATTTAAATATGTGTGTTATTTAAATTCACACCGTTTGCTCCCATGAATGGGAGATTTAACTATAGAGTACTAAAGCTTTTCTGGCCTATAAACACTCACCTGCAAAGTTGGACATTTGACCGTGGAGGTCTATGGGTATTTGACTGGCTCACTTTTGCAGCCATGCATCGAGGAACGGCAGCTTTTGATAGTTTGTGTTGGCTTCAGTTTTCAGGTCCGAAGGATTCAGCTTGGTTTATACACCGATCAGCCACAACATTAAAACCACTGACAGGAGCAGTGAGTAACATTGACCACCTTGGATGTTACTTAGACATGTACCACCCACCTAGACCAGACCAGGCACCCCCACCCCATAGCAATGACACTCCTTGATGGGAGCAGCCATCCCCAGTGGATGCAGCCTGACACAGGCACACACACAAAAACGGTTTAGGAACAACTAAAAAAACATGAAGAACAGCACGAAGTGTTGACCTGGCCTCCAGATTCACTAGATCCCAAACTGATCAAGTATCCGTGGGATGCACTGGAACAACCCTGATCCACAGAGGACCCTCCCCTCAACCCATAGAACCCAAAGGCCCCCACTAACAACATCCTGTTACCAGACACCACAGGACACTCTCAGAAGGCCCATGTCCATTCTCTGAAGAGTCCCAACTGTTTTGGAGGCACAAGGGAGACCTACACAATATTAGGAAGGTGGTCATAATGTCATGCCTGATCGATGTACACAAATGCAACTTGGTTAGAGTTCGGGACAGAACATGGTCTGGGTTAAAACAGAGGGCTTTGCTGTCATGGTTACAATAATACCCACTTGTTAAAGCTAGACGTCTCTTTCCTAGCATATTTTAAAAACGAGGCCCTTCAAAAGAGTCACTGCATGACGTTGTCGCATGACGTTGTCGCAGGCTTCCGACTATTCCGAGAGGCTCTCAACAATGTCTTTATACATGGCCATGTGTGTTCCGTTTATCACATTATCGCATTACCGTTGGAGCTTAAATGTGTTTTTTTATGCTCTGAATACAGCACAGGCGCCAGTGTGTTGCCACTCCAGAGGGATAGATCTCGTCCTATTACTGATGACACTTTGAGTTGTTGGCTAGTGTTCTAGTATTGATATTTGATGCAGCAGCTTCGGCACACATGCATCTACATCATATAGCAACAATAATTAATGCAATTATTGGATTAGGTTTATAGCTTGATTGTCTTCATGGTTAAAAAAAAAACAACTAATTTCTCCCAATCTGTTGACATACTGCACTCTCTTCCCTCCAAGAACTTTGCACCGCTGAGATAATGTCACACTACTTTACACTCAAGTGACTTTAGACATTGTAAGTCCTAAATCTACAGGCATTTGTTCCTGTAAACATGCAGCGTGTTGTTTTTGTTCTCTTTTATGTTAAATTCATCATTTGGAACCTTTCCCCCTGGGAGGACTGAGCTTTTTCTAAGCCATCACCATGACAAAGTGACATTGTGCTGCATGATCTGACAAGGCTAAACCATATTAGAGTTAAATTAGGTTTTTCAAACCCAACATTCAAAGGCTCTTTTTGTTATATATTAAATATGATCATTCTCTCTCAGATGAGGAAGGGAAAAATGTAGGACATTTCCCTGAAGCTAAACTTCCATTCTGAGTTCCATTTTGTGTCTTACCTTAATATAGCTCAGGGCGCTGGAAGAAGTTTTCTAAATGATAAAAGTAAAACTGTCCTCCAGCCTTTGTGTGTACAGTTTTCTACAGGAAATTACTAATGAGTGACTCAAATAATTTGGAGCAAGACTCTATGCTATTATACATTAAGCCTGGATGAGAGATGCAAGGATTGTAAATTAAATTCATCTGATGTAGAGAAGGAGACACAAAAAGTAGGACTTCACTTATGCCCTTCAACTATTATTTCCACTTCTATTTTTCTATTCAAAGCCATGCTAGCTAATGGATTACCTCATCCTCCAAAAAAAAAGCTGCTCAATCTCTCCGTGATTGTATAATTCTCTTTCATCTTCAGAGAGAGGAGATGAAATGATTAAACAAAGAACTCGCTGATATCCGCGGCTGCTGTTGACACGCGACTTAAGATGTGCAACACTCGCATTAAAAAATGATGTGGGTTTTGCACTCGCGCTGCTTTTCTTTGCCGTGCATGCCTCGCGTATGATAATAACAAGAATGTATGGTGATGATAGCTGACATTTCGGTATATTTTCTTCAGTATATTTCAGCTCGGCAAGTCTGCCATTGCGTTTAATGTGTAAATGCTGTTTCTTGCAGTTTTAGTGTTTAAATCAGTCATTATGGAGGGTTACAGAAGGCCAATATGCATATTACCCACAGTAGTTTGGACTTTCTGGTATTCACAGCATGCAGAATGTGAGTCATTCAGCTGCTGGTCACATATTGCATTATTAATGTAATACAATTGGCAGAATGTCATATGCAGATTTTCTGCAGTGCTGTAGACTATAGAAATTATTTTTGGGATGCTTAACGTGACACAATGCACTCTCTCAGTCTATCAAGAATGTTTTTTTTTTTTTTTCCACAAAGCTAACTATCACAGCCAGTTTTCCAGGCCAGCATTTTGATGCATTGTCTCCCTTAATCCCAAAGGGGAGGAGGTAAGGATTAATTTGTTGCATCTGTCAGACCCATGCTGGCACTGCCGATAGTGTCCATGCCAGTATGAGGCTTTTTCACTCACCACTGTCCTCTCTTGTAGCCGCTGAGCCCCTTTTGTTACACTGCCAAAACACCTCTTTCAACCGGATCTACACATTTCTACTGTGTCATTGTTGTACCCCTTTGGCTTGAAACCCACACTGTATTCTCCGAATGTGAGGTCCAAGCCCAGCCTCCATTCTCATGTCCCTTTTGGTTCCCTCTTGACCTGCAGCCTCCCAGTGCTCCTGACTGGATGGGATCCAGGTCCACGGTTCATGAGGTCGGGCACATTGATTTGACATGGGAATACGTGTGTGAGCTTGTGTTTGTGCATAAACAGACCGCGCGTCTCTAATGCTCTGTGGCATACAGCCGTCACATGTATGTGAGTCACAGGGTTGTGTGCTGTCTTCAGTGTTATTACAGAATGCGTTCATATTACTCTGTGGTAGATTGTATATTCCCGGTCTGAAACCTTCACATGATGCCCCCCTTTTTGAAGTTGCTGTTGTTTCATCTTTTATTAACCTAATTTCTAAATGCGTGGCTGCCATTAAATAAAGGCTGGGTAGAATATTTTAACACTGAAGTACAAAATTAAAGAGTGCAGTTTGAATCAAAGGAGTAAAAACACAATTTTACCCTGTCAGTTTTATTATATACAGAATCATATAAATGAATAATTATTAAAGAGAATGGTTATTTTCTGATGCTTAATATAGAATTGGATAGTCCTAGAGCTGTCCTTTAATCCTATTTTTCTTTTTTTTCGTCTATATAGTTAATATAGTTTTTTTTTCTTCTCAAGCCAACAAAGGTTGGGAACTACTTCTTTAAATTAATCAAATTTATTTGCTGATTAAGTACAACTAACTACCTTTAAGATAAAAGTGTTTGACTAATGGCTATTGGACTTCCACAACACACACACACACCTTTGAAGGCAGAACAAGTAGAAATTAAGAAGAAGGCACGCTAAGGGAAATGTGGTTGTATAGTTTCAAGAATGCCAAAAATTGGCATAAATTGGAAAAGAAACAAAAACATAAATGATTTTCATGCCAGCAAAAGTTGTGAGCTTACCTTTTCTGTAGACTGTGAAGTGCCAAAGAAGATTGGGATGAATGCTAGCCAAATAATGCAGGTAGTGTACATAGTAAAACCAATGGGCTTGGCCTCATTGAAAGTCTCTGGCACCCCTCTGGTTTTAATGGCGTAGACTGTACAGGTGACCATGAGCAGCATGCTGTAGCCCAGCAGGCAGATGAGAGACAGGTCAGAGATGTCGCACTTGAGCACACCACGGGCCAGCACCGGGTTTGATGTCCTCTGGTCCTCGTAGTCAATAATGGCCTTGGAAGGATCCACGCCAAACCAGATGCACACCCCGAGCAGCTGCACCGAAGCCAGGGTAAATGTGATGATTAGCTGTGAGGCTGGAGAAATGAACCTGGGAGCACTCACAGACATAGTGCCCTGCTCGAAGATGCGGTAAATACGATTGGTTTTTGTGAGCAGAGCTGCGTAACTGATGCTCATCCCCAGACCCAAGAAGATCCTGCGGAGGGAGCAGATTCCCACATCAGGGGTAGAAATCATCAGGAACGTTGTGGCGTAACAGAGGAAGATGCCAGTTAGCAGCACATAGCTCAGCTCTCGACCCGATGCTTTCACAATTGGAGTGTCGTTGTAGCGGATGAACGTGGCCACCACAAACACAGTGGCCATGATGCCAACCACTGCAATTAGCACAGGGATGACTGCCCACGGAGAGCTCCACTCCAGCTTAACAATGGGGATTGGAACACAGCCTGTGTGGTTCTCGTTGGGCCGCAAATCAAAGCGGCACATCTTACACGTGTAGGTGTCTGCCTGGTACTGATAGCCATCGCAGCGCTCGCAGTGCCAACAGCAAGGGATCCCCTTCACAATCTTCTTGCGCTCACCGGCCTGACAGAGCTGACTGCAGATTGAAGAGGGGATCTGATGGACACCACCCGGC
This sequence comes from Chelon labrosus, assembly GCF_963514085.1. Classification (NCBI taxonomy): domain Eukaryota; kingdom Metazoa; phylum Chordata; class Actinopteri; order Mugiliformes; family Mugilidae; genus Chelon; species Chelon labrosus. The sequence continues at coordinate 18,038,372 of NC_140340.1, forward strand.
CACTGCATCGAACGAACCTATGAGGAAGGCATAGAGATTAACGGACGCTGGGTTAGACACATAAAAAACAGTTGAGAAGAGATTTGCAGTGTATAAAGTTCTCTGTATTTTGTAAAATGAAGGCACACAGAGGTGCTTAATAGACCCAGAAGGATCCTCAGCACCTCTGCGGGTCAAGGACAATCCAGATGTTGGTTATTCGCCACGTGGATGTATGAACCTGGGGGTATCTGTATACTCGGTTTTATGTATTTATTTGGATGAAGGAGTAGAAAAGGGCAAACTATGCGTCATACAGAGCGTTCCTCTAGGATTCAGCAAACATTTTCCATTGGGAGGTCAAGTTATCTGAAGGGCAAGATACGACAGGAAAGAGGTAACCCCTTGTTTTAATCTGCAGGGGACTGGTGGTGTTTCTGTTTTTGGCTTTGGTAAATAGTTGTGTTCAAAAATCAGTCAGTCAGAGTAAGAGATGAATTTCAATTCTGAGATATCACTCTCCTTTATGAATTTCCCCCCCTCACAAACAATACTTGAAAAGACAGATTAAATTTGTCATTTCAAATGGTCTGCTCTCTTTAATGTTATCAGTTTTATTCAATTGCGGCCGTTTCATTCAAAGCCGGTAAATTTGTCTTCAAATGTGCATTTAATTAAGAACTCAAAGAACACTAATTAAATACTGCCGGCTTTAGAGTAAGCACTGGCACGTTTCACAGTAGGTACCCACCACAAATCCCACTTTTTTTGTTCTTTTTTTCTTCCGCAGCACATGTTGTTGAAGGAGGTGAAGAAGATAAAGCTCCTCTGAATCTGCTTCATGCGTTCATTTGTAGTCTTTTGCCAGCCTCCTCTTCATTTTGTGAAAACATAATTTGTTTAATTCCTTTATGTAATTTACTGTTATAGGACCGTTACTTCATCACGCTGCATGCTCACAGTATTGTTGTTGTTTTTTTGGAAGTAAGTGATGCTGTCTGGAGAGAAGATATTAAATATGTCTGTCCTTAAGCTGTCGTGGTTTTCTTTTCATCGGAGTCCACACTGTTAATCATTTAAAGCGCCCTCTGGATATTTACACCTTTGAAGATGGGACTGAGCTCTATCAAATGGTTTGGGAGGAGTGAACTAATATGCAGCCACAGAGCTGTAAACACTGACACAAACATAATCCTTGTAGAGGGTATAGAATAAAAGGACAATGCTCACGTTCAGACGGAGCTGATCCGTCCAATGGCCAATGATTTTGTATTCGGACGTTCGGTTTCTGATCTGGTATTGGTAGATCTCGTAGCGTCCGGGGGCGTCTCCGTTTTCGTTGAAGAGCACAGGGTTGCCAGCAATGCCTAAATGAGAGAGCAAAAAATCATCGTCATTTATTGTGCATTACTGGGTTATTTTCTGTATAGCGAGCACCAATCTGTGAAGGCAAACTAATGTGTTGTCGTAGTACTGATTATTCCATCACAGTAGAAACCAATATGTTATTTGAGAATTTGAAAGATTTTATTTTTTGATTTTGGAAGACAAATACGTATTCTTAAGTGCTGTAGACCATAAACACACACCAGCTTCTTATGTCATATTAGATGATTCTGCAGTATTCAATTTATGTGTTGTCTCACTTATGTGGAGAGTTGGAAAGTAAGAATGTGGAGGAGGTGAAGAGGAGCTATCCTTGAGAGACCAACAATTAGGACTAGCTTTACGAATAAAGATATTTCTCTAGTGCTGCTCCAGGCTTCTGAATCACAGCACACACTTCAATTCACTTTAGTGATTGAAAGGACTAGCGTATTTTGTTTTGCTATCTGATGGTGGTTGTCTGCCAACTGGTAAAGCAATCTGCAATTGTCTCCAGAGTTGCAAGAGGGATTAAAAATAGGGACTAAACCTTTCTACATAGTGTACGCGGCTAGGATTGGAAGAAATAATGTACAAAAAAACAGTAAGGTGGATAATCAGCGAGAGGTAAATCCCACTGGGTGTGCTGTAACTCTGGTTCTATGAATTTGTTGTCTCTGGCGGTCAGGAAGAATGAAATGGAGCTTGGAAAGTGTCTAGTAAAAGTTTCAGATGCTCAAGATGAAAGCGACCTCAGCATTCAGAGGGAGGATTAGTCTAAAAAAAAGGAAAAGACAAACACAGATTACCATTGGTGTAGTTTTTCCCTGTTGAAGGGCACTGAAAGAAGAAAAGGGATCTAGGAACTGCAGGCTGCAGGCATACAACATATGCATGTGGCGGAGTGTAGAAACAAAACTAAACCCCAAAGGTAAATCAGAATAAGTGACGTAAACAAAGACATCATTTTTATAACACTGACAATGAATGCTCAGATGTTTTGTTGTAGATTGACCAGGAATTTTCAGAATAATATAATATCACCATTTTCTCTGGAAACTGGATTGAATACATGCACATGTGCAGACCTAAGAGCTACCACTTACAGCCTGTTTTGTGTGGTGGCTACTGAGCATCATCCATGAAGCCCATGGGATTTTGTGCTCGTAAAGCTCTATGGACACTGGAAATCTATCTCAGAACAGCTGGATATCCTCTGGAGGTTGAGAGATCAGTATCAATCAGTATCAATAAACAATACTCTGCATTATTGTATATAGTCACTGTACAAAACCCTGGTTTTTGGTGTATATATCTGCTCATATCCTATTTGTACAAATTTATTTTATTTTATTTTATTTATTTTTCTTTCACTTATTTAAGTTGTTTCTGTGCTGGAGAGGAAAGTTGTCGGAGTCAAATTCCTTGTATGTGTACATACTTGGCCATTAAAGCCGATTCTGATTCTGATTTTGAGACGGACAAATCACCCCGTCCTGCCTTACATCTAACTTTTCTTATTATTATTTTTCTTTTTAAATAGTCTACCAAAGACGTTCCCTGCTTGCTCGTTGAGATAACAATGCGTAACAATGTATTCCTGCGTGCCGTTTTAGAACAAGCTATAATGATGTGTCACAAAGAAAGCACACCAAAGATTTCTCTCTGAGCTCTCCAATGGAAACTTGACGAGTCGTTTAATCATGGTAGAACGTGGAAAGATTCTCCTTAGAGGGAGAACAATGGAACTGCTTCTCACTTCAACATGCACAAATCTCTATACCTTCAAATGCTAATGAAAGCTGTAAGCCCCAGAGTTTGTTATTAAGTCTCCCAAACACAATGGACATCCCAGTTAAGAACAAAAGGGTAAACATGGCCAATTGCTGCTGATGGATTTCTGCTGATGAGTATTTTTGTATATATATATGTTTTGTTTTGCTCTTTGTTTCGACTCTGGGGGATGCTGCGCCCTAATCCACATCTCGATGAGTCAGCCATGCTGGATTACAGTATTACCGTTTTGCCAGCCTTGCCTGTGTGACAATGCTGCCCACATCACAAAGCAGTTAGTGATCATAGGAGGATTACAGTGACTTTATGAAGCGGAGAGGCATTATGTGTGTATAAATATCTACAGTGTTGGTAAGTTGTCATATTTTATATTGAAGATATAATTTAATCGTGCCGAGTTTATCTTTCTCTGTAATGTAACCAACATTTAAAAGCCACTTTAAGGTGCCGACCTCCACTGTCATAATTGAGCATAACCTCAGGCTAAAACCTTGAAGGGGAACTACTGTTATTTACAACCTGGACCTTATTTCTGGCATAACATACGATCGTTTATTCACCCATATAACTTTTGTGTAATTCGTATTCCTTCAGGAGATAATTAGATCAGCGTATATCCATGTAGTGGGAGTGACTGGGGCACCGAAACGCAGCCTCTAAATAACGCATTATCTGCCGCGAAACTCGTTCATTTCACCAATATTTTGTTATCGTACGCTAGTGATATTCCCCGTTGAGTCCGGAGTTACCTGTTATCATCATCCGGGGTCTGTAGATTGACCTACAGACTCCGAATGATGTCTTCTGACCTGCATGATGTCATCTCTGAGCCCTGCGCGCACCCGCGGCAGTTGGCTTGTTTACCTGTAATTTGCTACTGCTATGGTTCGTCCACAACCTCAGAATTGGAAAAATATTCAGCCATGTTGTAAAAAACTAGCAGTAGCAAATTACAGGTAAATAAGCCGACCGCCACGGGTGCCCGCGGCTCTCAGAAACGACATCATCCAGGTCAGAAGACATCATCCGGGGTCATCCGGATGATGATAATAGGTAACTCCGGACTCAAGGGGGAATAACACGAATAGCACGACTAGTGAATACACAAATAGTGTACGATAACAAAATATTGGTGAAATGAACGTTTCGCGGCAGATAATGCGTTATTCAGGGGCTGCATTTCGGTGCCCCAGTCACTCCCACTACATTGATATACGCTGATCTAATTATCTCCCGAAGGAATGACACAAAAGTTATATTAGTGAGTAAACGAACGTATTTTATGCCAGAAATAAGGTCCAGGTTGTAAAAAACTGTAGTTCCCCTTTGAAGGCTTGAGGTTCGCACCTATGGACACCAAACAGGAAAAAGGACCTTGAAAGCCACATGGTCGTAAAATAATGACTACTGTCATAACACTGATGATATGATTATATTTAACAGCTTTATGTACGTTCGCTCATACTTGCTTTTTGAATTAAGGTCTTTCATAGACTGATGGCTCTCTTATTGCAACCTTGAGCCACCGTACATCTTCTTTCATACACATACATTACAACCATTACCGCTGCGTATTTACCACACCATTAAAATCTGGAAAAGACACAAAAACGACACAAAGCAAAATATTGGTGAGCATAAAAAAGACAAGTCTGGCTTCTTCTTTGGTAAAGCTGACACATCAAGGCACTACGGGGAAATAGGCCAGAAACAGCAGTGTGCCCTCTTCATTAAGAGTGAGCAGAGTGATAGATTTAGGGGCAATGTGGTCGAATGTTTGAGTTGCAGATGAGAAATTAGGCCTGTCATGTTGCACAAACTGCTTGCCTAAACAGTCCACTCGCAAGTCACGGGCATAATGAGTTCCACAGAGGCCACGGCCACCTCTGCATTGTGCTGTGCACTAATGTGCCAGGTTAGCCTGGCGTCACACGTGTGTACCACAGGCTACTCATCTACTCGTTTCTTTGTGTGCTCTCAAAGAAACTCTGGGGTTAATGGAGTGCTTGTAATTATATGTAATATTTAATGATTGTGACCCTTTTCCCTCTTCCACTGCTGTTATGCACCCAATTAAATGTATGCATATACTCCTTTATAATTGCCGGGGTATGATCATTAATCCGACTTGTGTTTGTTCTGCATGGACGCACAAACAGAGCACCTCAGTGAACAGTAACAACATGACAGCGAGTCATTAACTCTTAATGACCTGTGTGCAGGAAAGTAATGCCACGGATCCACTTCACTCTTGAAGTGTTTCTCGGTCTCCCCTACCCCTCTGTCACAACCATGACCTTTACATGATTACTCAGCCATAGTGTTTAAGCCTGTGTTATCTGCCGGTGCTCTCAAACCGATCCTAAATTGAAAACATACAAGGGCCGCGCTTTTTAAAAACCCCCGGGTCAATCGGCCAAAAGGTTTACTCAAGTCAATACAATGCGGTTTTTGAGGATACTAAGGGGAGAATGTGCATACTGCGATGTGTCACAAAAAAAGTACAGATTTCTCTCTGAGCTCTCCAGTCGTTTAATCGTGGCAGAACAATGGAACTGTCTCTCACTTCAGCTTGTCTATACCTTCAAACATTAGTGAAAGCTGTAAGCCCCGGAGTTTTTTATTAAGTCTCCAAAATACAACGAACACAGTGAAGGAGAGAATGTGACTACTGTGAAACACATGATAAAGCATTGAGGCGAGGTGGAATTTGACCAGCAATCTAAGAGCTGACATGGTAAAGTCAGCATTATTTAGATTTTTAAAATGCTAACTCCTTTTTGTAGAGCAACAGTCGTGTCATCCTAAACACGTTCCCTTTCCCGTTCATTCTCTGCCACCTCTGTTCACCACAGTCATGCAAGGATCAGTACAACTTAGCATGCAGATGTTTGGAATACGCCATTTGAGCCGCTCCAGAGCTTTTACTGTGGAACAACAGTGCAAGACGTGTTCAGTTCTACTGCAAACGATTTAAGCTCTGCTAAAAACGACACATGGCTTGAAAAACACTGAATGATACAGTATTTCAGTATAGGCAGACTGACGTTGGTAATGTCTGCTGCTAAATCTAGCTAACATTAGCCGCCTTACAAGCACAAACAAGGCTGTTGTAGAATCTATTTTAATAGCCGTGAAGCCCAACAACAAAATGTGTGTAAACGCTGCTTTTAGGCTTCGTAGTACTCTGCTGTGATTTGACTGAGTTATATTTTTTTTGCCTATTTTGTATGTTTAAACTACCACGTGTAGTAGCAGTGGCTGCACCAAGTATGAAAAGCACATCACCGGCTCCAGTTTGACTGTTGCTTGATCCCCATCTGTGGGAAAAAACTGTGACGTACATGAACCACATACAGTATATTCCTCTTCAGTGGCTGAAAGCGCCACACATGGGCGTTACTGTGTTCTTCTGACACTTCCTTAAATGCACACAGTAGAAGCTCACCTACAACAAAGGTAACCACGCAGACAACTCTCTCAAAGGACATAAAATGCTCCATCAGCGGAGAAACACAGTGTCTGACAGTAGCTTCTCATGGCTGGTTAGCTCCGACTGCCAGCTCTTCGAAGCTGCCCATGCTACACTGAGCCGTGGTCACTCAGTCTCCTCCTGTCCCCATCACGCGTTACATAGCGACGCAGCCATGCGTCCTACAGTAATTGCTTCCTCCCTCGATGTATGGCATTTATATATATATCCTAGGAGTATAGGGTCACATAACACAGAAAGTTGATAAAAGTTTATGGAAAAGATGAGTCTAAAGGTCTAGCTCTTGTACAAATACACCTGTTTCCAATAATATTTCTCTTTACAGATTTATTGAATAAAGGTTCCAGCTACTATTTGAGAATTTGCTGTACATATTTGATTTTTCTGTAGGTACAGGCTTTGGCATAGTTCTCAGAGGGGACAGGAGTAGACAGTTCACTATGATTAAAAAAAATGCTTTGCACATCATTATTTGCACAACAACTTTGAACATGACAGGATTAAGAGAGGTGTGGAAGAATGGATAATCCAGAGAGCTCCCCTTCGTTCCACACACATAACTTCTGTCCCTGGTGAGAATAACGGCAGAAAAGGCCACTGCTTTTTTAGTGCGCGGCAGAACAAAAACACCTCCCCCTGATGTGACTGCAAGAGACATGAAACGCTGACAGGAAGCTTCATTCAGACGTGGCCCACTGAAGTCTGAACTGCCATTAAAAGCATCCAACGCAGAGGAGGAAACAAGAAAGAAGACACTCTGGAAGAGTGTCAAGCGGTGCAGATGCACACGGACCGAAGAAGCCGGATTCTTCCTCCTTGTTGGCCGCAGCTCCAGCTGCAGCTGAATCCGCGAGCACTTAAGAAGTTAGAACAGAAGAAACATCTGATACATCTGTATGGAAAATATGACTGGAGAGAACATAAAAGCTCCTGAGGAAGCGTGCAGATACTTCCAGACCGGTGGAAAAAAAAACATTTGTCAGATTGCTTTTCAGGTTATCTGTCCTCAGCTGGCTTAGTAAGTCCCCACTTGAGACCCTCACAGTCCACTAAGATATATATTAAATTGAGCGAGCCAAGACTTGGGCCACTGTCTTCCTTTAAAATTTGACCTTTATTATCAGTTTCAGCATGTACGCAGTTTTCAGCACAATATATATGTTATGGATATGGTCTTACTGGACTCTGAGGGATGCACAGCTCTGCAGAGGAAGAAATGCGAATTATTTTTAGCACATGTCTGCTAAAACTGCTGACAATAAACACAAATGTGTAACAATAGATTCTTGCTGGCTCGGCCTCAAGAATGATTCATCACAACAACAAAAAATGACCTACTTCTACATACATTTCTGTCAATTGCAATTTGTAAGAAAAATGCATTAGCAAGTGCCCTGTGTGTGTTTGCTGGAGCGTAACATACTAATATCACAGAACAGAGAAAATATTATCTATGAAATCTATGACACACAGGCTGGTTCACGTCCAGTCTCGGCAGTCGGGCTGCTTTATGGAACTGGACAAGTTCAAGATGCTGCTGTGAGCTGATGCAATTAGATGAAGTGTAGTGTAACCTCAAGGCAACCCCTCTGGTTAGATGGTGTGAATACAGTCTGCCTGATAAGAGGAAAATTCAGCTCAAAAGTGCCTCCTGCACAGTAGCCTGATGTCCCTGCTTATAGGCTAAAAGACTAGTTGAAAGCTTTTTATAGAGAAGGCTACTCAGTCCTCACTGAACTAAAAAAGTAAATAAAAAATAGAACTTGTGAAAACACATGTTCATTTCAATTGTGGATGCAAACCATTTTATCTATCACTGAATTATTTTACCTCCAGTTTCACCTCCAGACAGTTTTAGTTTTAATGTTTAGTTTAAATAAAAAATCCCCCAAAAAATCAGTGTTCAATCATCAACGTCAAAAATGGGAAAAATAATAACAGACGTATATTCCCGGGTGTTTTCTTTTGAAGTTCCAGGCTCAGCCACGCACACAGAGTACATTAACTAGCACTCCTCTTTGCATCATTTATCCAGATTCAAACTAAAAGAGTATTTTGTTTTGTCTGCGATGAGAAGGAGAACACTGAAGCTGTTTTACAGCGGATCACGAGTACCACCGAACCCAAAGTGCAGCGTGTTGTGAACAGCAGTCCATCAGTTGTTTTTCACCACCATGCTATTGGCTCCCGAGCCAGCTCGGCCGGCGCAGTGGGGGGTTAAGGGGATCTCAGTGGATGCTGTTGAAGTAGACGGTTTACTTTCTCCACCTGATTTCCTAACACGTCATGAGATTCTGATCAGAAGTGTTGAGTTGATAAACCTCAGCTAGTAAGAGCCCAACTCGGCTGAATAGTGTGCCAAAGATAAACACTTGCGGCTGATATGAAAAGGATGTAAATGACCACAATCCAAATTTGAAAAACTTAAGAACCTCTAGAAGTGAACAGCTTTGGTTGTATTCGTGTCCATCACTGGTGTTATAACTGGCCATTAACGTTGTGTTAGTGTTAGCATGTTCTGTTTGACAGAAAAGGTGGTATTGTTTCATGCTAACAAGTGAGACATCTGCCACACAGACCTCAGTCAACACAGGAGCCTCAGTAGCGTCTGTCAGCGGTTTATCGGAAATGTCTCTATATCATTCATATTGTCATTTCTGTCGCTGCTCTTTGTAAATATAACATGATACCTATAAAAGAATGACACCACTAAATGTTCCTTGGGGAGCTGTTTTCTATCAGCATGTAGGCCAGTAAACATGGATAACAACAATGCGGGACATAAAATATTTTTAAAAAAGGCTTTGCAAGAGTTTTATGGACAAGGAAATGCATCTGACATGTGAACACACACAGTCTGTTTTGGTGAGCAGTGCTAAATGTTGACAAAAAGACCTCCACAAGGGGCCGCTTGTTTAGAATCTCTGACAGGCTGATGTTTAATCCAATCAGAAGAAACAGCATTAGTGAACACAACTGTGTTTAAGGTCAGTCCGCCAAAAAGAAAAAGAAAAATTGTAAAAACAGCAAAGCAGATTGCAAGATGCAGAGGAGACATGCGTCCGTTGGACAGTGACAGTCAGACAGGGGGATGTGATTGGCTTTAGGAGCAGCACCGCAATCCAGGGAAACGGTATGTCACAAACTGAAAAATATTAATGCATAAAAACATCTTCCATAATAATAAAAGAGCGTCCCTGATCTCTAGTGACATGAAAGCCTGAAAAAAAGTCACCCATTCAATTTTATTTTATTCAAGCAAAAAATAATTTCTTTTACTTCTCACATATGAATTAAACATTGAATTGACATTCTGCCAATGTAATAAGTAGATATTAGAATGACAAATTAGCTTGAAGAGCAGGAGTTCAAATGAATAATTTATCTGTACAAACACTGCACACTCAAGTCTCTATGAAAGAATTTTAATTGTCTCGAATTGCGTTGCTTTAAAAAGGCAGTGTCTATATAATGAAACTCTGGATCACTGCTCTTTGTGTGAAAGCAGTCAATTATTAATATGCCAGTCATGAATTTGAACTTGTCTGATAACTGGGGATATTGCAATGCTACATGACGGGATGGAAAACAGGTCATATAATAGAGGGAGGAAAGTAATGTATGGTGCCACGCTGGGAGCCTTGAAATGTTCAAATGACGAACATATGAAGGAAATATCTTTGAATTATGCGGTGGTTATGCAGGAAAAGCTTCTCTGATGACGTCAAGGTAAAGTAATTGACTTGAACTATGTTAAGTCTCAAATGCATGAGTCATTTTTGAAATATATTGCATGCTTCAAGTCACTAGTGCACGTATATAAGCCGTATATATTGTATATAAATACAAATCTTGTGACAAAACATTCATAGATGTCAGAAAAATGTTCTCAGCCAGCTGTAACTTCTCACAGTGCCACTTACCAAACCCATACTAGTCATTACTGTCACCTGCTTGTGGTGGTTACTCTGCAAAGTGCGCATCGCTGATGGATAGATCAGGTTTCTCAACTAAACCAGTTCAAATTCTGGACAAACAGAGGGCCTCTTTTTGGAAGTTGTTCCATTTCTCAAGGTAAGAACGGGGCAGGGGAATGCAGATGTTTTCTAAAAGAGTGCAAAAAATTGGGCTGGAAAAGCTGAGTATTTTTACATAGACTGCATATAAATATGGACAAAGCGTCCCCACTTCCGTGCATGGGGAAACTGATGCTATTTTCCCGCGGATACGGGTGGCGCCATCTTGCCAGTTTGGAGCCAGAGTCTGCGCTATACGGTCCGAGAGTGGAGCCACGTGAAGCCACGATACCAAAGACCCGACCACACTTCCGTCACACTCACTCGTGTTTTCCCGCAGGACTGCTTTACGGAGAGGTCAGCATGACAACTGGTGGACGCCATTATGTCACATCCTGTTTCTGTAGCGTCAGATAACTAAAACGAAACTTACTTGAACATGCATCAGCATTATATTAACTACTTAAAACGACAGAAACTATCCTTGAAAAAAAATGATTTGACATATATTTTAGTGTTTTAGTTCGGCCCAAGTCCCATCCACTAACATGGAGGAGGTGGAGCTTATGACCTATACTGCAGTCAGTCACTAGCAAGAGGAGCTGTTCCGCCATTCATCTTTATACTGTCCATGATTTATACAATTATGGTCAAGGAAGCTGAGGTAATTACATGAAACTCTGTCATCAGTCCTAACTGCTTTAACTGTGCATATGTTGACCATAGCTTTCTCATTTTCATGCTCAGGTTTTGCTTTTACATGATCAGATTCTGGTATGGTACAAAAACTAATTCCTTAGGAAGGTTGTTACAGTATTTTAGTTTACAGAGTTGAAGAAAATGCTCCTCTGAACCGCACTTGTAACCTGCAATGCATTTCAGATAAAAAAAAACATCAGAAAAACAAATGTTTTATCATGTTTGATCAGTGGATAGATGCTAACAACCCAAATATGCATTTGGTGAAGGTTAAATTAGTCTATGACCTTGCACTGCTGAAGATTTTGCTGTTGTTATTGTATTTGTGTAATAATTAAGTCTTAAGACAATGTAATTTACTTCTGAAAAACACTAAACATGTGATAATGTTCACGTATGGCTCTAGGGACCAGGTGGAAATATTTCAATTGTCATAAAATGTTGCATAAATGGCTGTCAGACGATAATTGATTTTTTTTTTTTGCTCACTACGGAGTTTTGTGACATTCATGGTGGTCATCATCACATCAAGATGAATGAGATGAGATTTAATTTGCCCACCATTGTGGTTTTCGGATAAATACCTGCAAAACCAGCTGCACTAACTGCTGATTAGCATGTTTGTGTTGCCAATGTGAGTCACCAGCCTTGTTATGAGAGTCAGTGTGACTAAAGTTGCCTTTAACTGGGGTCATGTTTACTGCGTACACAGGAATAGTCCATGTGAACGGCGCCGTCTTGGTGGTCATCACAACCTCGTATGAGGGACCTTTCTGAAAATATTCGGTCCAGATTTGTGAGTTTTGATGTGTTTGCTGATGTTTTCAGAAATCACTAAGGTAAAAATATTGTAATTTCAAAATTTGTCTGAGGAAAATTATTCCTGATGGCCTCATTCTTTCATTATGCCGTTCCTACATCCTACATTAAGCTGCCAGGTTGTTAGCTTCTAAAATTGTTGTCCTGACTTACGGCTGACATTCACTCTTACCTTGACGTCTCACATACCCACTGGCATGGCAGTAGAGTCTTAGTCATATATTTTTTTCTGTAATGGTGAACAAGCCAGATTTTCCATTGGACCCATCAAGAATATGGAGTCTTATGTACAATTTTATGCAGTGCTGTAGCCTTCAAATGTGCAGTTTCTTGAAAAGCTCACAGTAGGATACCTGTTCAGACAGACCAGCATTTCCAGTGTCAATAAGCATAACTGACCTGCAAAGTTCAGGCGACGGATGTGCTTGAGCAGATGAGTCCCATTGATGGGGTCCATTTTGGCACAGAGTCCCACCTTCCCCGGGCAGAGCTCCTGGTGCATGTTGTGCAAAGCGTGAGCCATTGCATAGACGGCATCAATGACAAACTGCACCTTTCCCTCCTGCTCGTAGTTTGAGTCTTTTCCTATCCGCTCCTGATCTGTAGGACACACACAGACGTAGGGAAATTACACTCATCACGTGCATAAACTGTGCCACATATGTGTGATTTTACAAATTGGTAAGAAGCATTGAAATCACGGAGAGCACATCCTCTGTGGTCACTCATTTGGCTCATTGTTCGCCATGTCAAGTGCGAGGTCGAGTCCAGCATCGGTATCTATGTAGTTAAGCAATCACAAGAGGAGGCTGAAAAATGATTTTACAAGTGGATTTAAAATGTTCAATCAGTAAAAAGATCTGCAGTTCTTCCAGCCACATCATGCAATCAAGAAAAAAATGATTAATTTAAAAATTTGAGTGGTTTCCATGAGTGGATCCAGCTTAAAGAATTATCTACTTGTGAGTTTGTCCCTGACCCTCATTTCAAGTGGGCTTATGATAAATCACTATATTTAGTGTACGTTCCAGACAATTAATATGCGCAGTAGCATTAAAAAAAAGAAGAAGAAAAAAGAAGAAACGCTAAATTTGGGTACTCATTTACAGAGTATCTTCGAGATACTGCTACTCATGTTTGCCAACAGTCAGTCAGACATATCTTTTCAACACTTCTCTCCTGTGTCACCCCGACTTCAGAGAGCACCTTAGATTAGACAAGACAGTTTGTCCAAACAGCTTGGAACGAGCTGAGCCTTTTAAATGGAGGGTGTGGAGCCGGTCCAAAAGCCACAGAGGAAAATGCATCGCTCCTCTGTGAGTCTTATTCTCTCTGCACTGAATGGGCCTTGCCTCTCACAATTAGCTAGAAGGTAAATATCTGGATCGCTGCAGAGGGGCAAATCAATTCCAATATCTGGAGTGCAAGGTTTTCTCCACCGGGAAATCTCATCAGCTGAAAACAAAAACTCTTTCTTGTGTCTCCAGAAGGAATACACGGATTTCCCTCTGAGCAGTTTTGTAAACATTGGGTCTTTGGCCTAACTAGTGACGACATACACGGTTTCCTATCAGCGCCTTCAAAAAAATCTGATGTGAAGTATGTCCCAATATGTTCAAATCTCTCATTTCTGACTGAGTGTCCAACTGTGAATTCAGCATTTATTGCCAGGCTGCATTTAGAGCAATCAAAGAGGGAGGAAATGGAGACATCCATTCACAGGGACAGGCATAATCCCCTTATAGGCTCAATGTAATAACTCGCGATAGGAGTTTATTAATCCCGACCCAGGTTGTTGCGTGGGTTTTTGTGATTGTTAATTGCTGTGAGGAGGTGGGGTCTGAGGAGGAGATACAACATGCCAATCCGAACTTCTCCTCTCTCCGCACAAGCCTCACGTCTTATAGCTGTCTCTGCTGCATGTGCATGGGAGATTATAGAGAAGCAGGTGTGTTCAATTTAGATTAACAATAGACTAATTACCAGGGACGAGCTAATGATGGAGCAGTCTATATTTATATAACTGCCAAATAGAATTCAATTAGGCTTTGCAAGTTAATAAGTGCACAGCAAGGGATCTGCTGCTGAAATAATGACTATGCTGTTGGGGGAAAATTACCTGATGTTGTATAGGACTGCTTAACTGACTTGTGTACTGTCACGTTCACCCCCACCAAAAACGCTTTGGAGTCAAAAGTGTACATAAAGTTTGTTTGCAGAGGCATCAGTCAGAAAAAAATACATGAATGTAATGTTTTTGTATCGTAAAATTCACTGTCAATTAAGAGTTATTAATAAAAAGTGTTAATCAGAAACGGGAGACATTTTCATCCGTGTTTTTTCCGAGCGTGATTAAAGAAATCAAATACAATTAAAGCAAATACAATCACTTTTCATCTTCAGTATTTCTGTGCCTGATGTGTGAAGAAGGTAAACTGACACAGACAGACGGAAGAAGTTAAAGATATTTTTTATCCACAGACGGCAACCTTACGACGTACTGCATCTACAAAAATTTGAAATGAACACATCCACAGTCCCGAAATACTGAATGGAAACCGGGAATCATCATGGTGTGAAATTGCCATAATATTACATAATTAAGAGGTGTACACACAGGAAGAGATTAGCGGCGGTGTGGCGACGAGAGGCCATGAAATGTTAATACGATTTAGGGAGTGGGAGCGATGATAGTAGGTAAAAAAAAAAACTATAATAATTAAAAAGTGGGCGAGTAGCAAGTTCAACTGATCCAAACTCTGTGCCGATGCGGAGGTGAAGACTAATGAGAGCCGCTGATGCAGCTGATATGATGCAAACACAAGGAAACACTGTCCACGGCTTGGAGCATTGCGTGAACCCAGATGGAGCAATGGCAGTGTTGATGGTTCAATGACGTCCATACATCGTTATATACAAACTGTATATATGACACATTTGAGGTGGTAAATATACAAGAGGGTTACCTAAACAACCAGAGCCTGGAACATCCACTAGCGACCAACTGAGAGCAACAAAGTGATGAGTGACAAGCGAATTGCTTTGTTGTTTAATGTCTTTTGTCAGTCAATCATGTCATAATGTTTTCTATTCACTGTCAGTAGCAGTGAATGGTAGGCAGAGATGACCTATGCATCTGTAGATTAAACCTCTTACACTGGGAGATTAAAAAAAAATAAAAATAAATAGTGAATGAAAATGTTATCCACACTGTCTGAATGGAAATACTCAGCTTTATAGACGTTAAAGCCACGCTGAAAGGGCTGTTGTATCATGAGCATGTGGTTGTCCTCTCTGTTAACACTTTGAATAGGTGGATACTTATTCCATAACATTTTCTAACAGTCATTTATCATGCAACGTCGGTCCTTGTCAGGTTCAAGCTATTTTCACTGGCCACTTCAGCCTGAACCAGGGCTAGCCCCCAAATCAGCAGAGGTCTCCTTCTGTCAGCCAGCTTTCATTTGCCACATCTTCAGCTCGACGCGGCGGACCAGGGGCGTTTTAATGTCCCCGATTATCTTTTGAGCTTTTGAAATGCATGAATTATTGTTGGAGGTTACGGCTCCGTAATTAAGGGCCACAGGGCCTTGATTGGGCAGAGATTGTCACAGTTTGGCCGCCATGCTTGTGCCGTGGGGAATCCTGTAAGACAAGAGTGGGTGTGAGAGTGATATTTGTCCTGCAGGCTTGGCAGGCCACCCACGCTAACTTTGTATTGTCTCTTCTCCATAAAACCGTTTCCCTTTTTTCCCTGCGTCTCTCTCTCTCTGTCTGTAGCTCCCCGCTCATTGGCATTTTGGCGCTCTCACAGACACTTTTCCATGCTGGTGTCTTGCTTTCAGAGAAATCCATTTAGATTAAGCTAAGCAGAAACAAAGTGTGGGCGTCTTCATCTGAGGTTGCAGGCACGACATTTCTTGACAGAGAGTGTGGGCTCAAGACTTTTGACCTTTTTTCAGCTCCTGACTGGCCTCGGGCCATCCAGGATTTTTCTGGACTGTCTTCTAGACTAATCTGACCCTGCTGCTATGTGTCAAATTCTCCCTTTTCATTATCTATGAACTTAGCTTTACAACTTCTATGCATGTATTTTTAGGGCAGGAACAATTATTCATATGACTGATTAAACTCTGTAATATGTTTCAGTTAAATGGATGTCTTTTTAGACTATAGGCAGGGACAGACTGGGCATCTGGCATACTGGGCATTTTCCTGGTGGGCCGACGTACTATTTGGGCCGACAGTCCCAACACTAATTTATATATTATATATACTTATTGGTCTGACTGGCCCATAAAACCAGTAGATCAGCGGCCCGATTGACACTGGGCTGGCCGAGTCACATTGTTAAACACCAACCCCTTTCACTTTGGTCCTGCCTGCGTAATGCATTCGGCAAATAAAAAATTAAAAAAAACAGTCAGTGCAAGAGTTTGTTCCCTAACCACCAGCCCTTGACCCTTCGGCTCAGTGCACCGCTGTGCAATGCAGTGTAGGATGAGCGTGGCGTTATCTGTTAGGATCTTCTGAGATGGAGAGAAAACGCAAAAGAGGCGCAGAGAAACTAAATGTGCCAAAATTACAGAAGGCAGGGCCTTTATCAGCTCCCGTGGCTGATGACAGTGGTGGTGGTGGTGACAGCGGCTCCGGTAGTGGTTGTTCTGGCTAATGTTCTATGGCCAAGTTAGTTTGTATTGCAAACACAGGTGAAATTAGCTAATGTCCTTACAACTAGTGGCTATTTATAAGATATTGTGTACACTGACTGAATGAGAAAATAAGCCTAGGTTAGTAGTTTTATGTCTTCCATCCTGAACTAAATAGTACTTGAATGTGAGAACACTTAACAGTAAGTCAGCGGGCAGCAGTCTAATTTCATTATTAGACTTGTTGTGGGGTGAGTAGTAGGCTAGCCCAAGGCTAAGCTACATTTTGGCCCTGGAAAAATGTGTTAGGCAGTTTTTATGTAGGTGGTTAAGGACAATGAACAGAAATGAAAGAATCTGTCTGTTGCCTATGTTATGCCAATGCAGCTGTGTGTCTGTTTATCAGAGAACCCAATAATTCTGGACCTGACTGCATCCTTATGTAAAAAAAATAAATAAATAAAACTCACCCCACAGTCTCTATTCATGTTTTGTTGAGCTAGGTTGAGATAGCATCCCCAGAAGAGGAGAGTGTTAGTGAGAGAGAGAGTGTCTGCGAAAGAGAGGAGAGAGTCAGCGAGAGAGAGGAGAGCAGAGAGCAGGAGGACGCAGATTGCCCGTCCTGAGCCTTCTGTGTTACAGAGCTTTTTGGGTCACCACCCACAACAAAATGCCAAAAATCCAGCAGCGCAAAAAGCGTTGACCAGTAAAGACGGATGAATGCTGCTTTAAGATTCATTACTGTGATGGAGTATACATTTTTGTAGTGTTAATAAACGACACTTTTCGGAAGTATTTAATGTGTCCACTCTCACTGATTCATTGCATGGTTTAAGGTTTTAAGGAGTTGCACAGTTGGTATACACATTCAAGAGACCAAAAAGACCGAAAAGGTGTGTGCTATCGAATGTGGTGGGACGATAGGGTCCAAAATGTCACATTACATTACAGAAAACAAAGAGAGACTGCAGGAAACTATTAGATCTTCGTGTCCGAGAGGCTAAAATTACCAAATTATCTTTTAATCTTGTTAAATCTAAACTAAAAATGTGTTATGCGTGCTCTGTCTATTGCCTGTCTATCACCATCAATAAAAAAGAAAACTTTTTTATTGATGGTGAGTTTATGTGTTCTCTGCATGCTGGTGTGTGCAGTATTTCACCTCAGCCAAGGATGGTTTGCTCATTTGAGAAAAACTTTTTTGATTGACTGGATGAATACAGGAGAAGGTGAACTGTTTAATAGCATAATAACCTATAAATAATGACAGATCCAGATTTTTTCCATAGAAGAACAAGTAAATTAGGAGAATGTTTACATTTAATAAACTTTCCTTAAAAAAAAAAAATAAAAAAAAAAAATGAAATTTCTTAAGAAAAATAAGTGCAATTTGGGCACATTGCTGTCTGCTGTCTCAGTGTTGTGTTCTGTCCACTTCTCTTTCTAAAACAGTGAACGAATTAGGAATAGCATTTATTTTCATTGAAAAATTGCAGTCTTCTATGTAATTTGGTTTTTGGTTTTTGGCCCACGGGCCATGTGACCACCACACCTGTGGTCCAAAGTGTGAGATTTATTTTCCAACCTAAATGCTTGACGCGGTTGCATCATAGCGGTTTTCTGCAGAGTCGAAAGCTTAAACGCCATGTCACACAAGCCGACGGCCGTACGCAGATGTCAGGCTGTCACAGCGTGTGTCCTGGAGTTGTTTCCTTTCTCAACTGTGCAAAACGCATGTGCCAGCTGGACGTTGGCTGTAGTCCCTGCAGTTTGTTGAAGTGCAAGACATGGCCAGTCAGTCCTTAATGGCCTGTTGTACTTTGATATTGGTTTAGTCCGTACCTTCACAGATGGCGAGTAGTGAATGATTGATGCTTCAGTTAAACTTCTGAAGTTGACTGTTAATGCAGCTTAAGCAACAGTCAACATGTTTTATTTGTTATTCATTCATTCATTCATTCATCCATCTTCTGTAACCGCTTGTCCTGTGAAGGGTCGCGGGGGCGCTGGAGCCAAACCCAGCCTTCATCAGGCGAGATGCGGGGTACACCCTGGACAGGTAGCCAGTCTATCTCAGGGCTAACACAGAGAGACAGACAAACATTCACACCTACAGCCAATTTAGAATCACCAGCCAACCTGAGCATGTCTTTGGATGGTGGGAGGAAGCCGGAAGTACCCGGAGAGAACCCACACAGAGAGAACATGCAAACTCCACACAGAAGTCAGAGGCCTCCATGGATTCGAACCTTCTTGCTGTGAGGCATCAGTGCTACCACACCACTGTGCTGCCTTTCATTGTCATTTACTTGTAAACAAATTAAACTCCACAGCCATCAATTGACATATATGACAACGTCACTGTTACGCTTCTATCACTGGATAAAGCCTGCCCAAACGATTTGATTGGCGTGGCCAGAACATAATCAGTTCCCAGCATAGGGTTTCCAGACTTTTTGCCATAAAACATTTGTGGGAAGGAAGTTTGGTCTGGCTCCCAGGCCTGTAAAAATAAGCGCTAAATAATCACAGTTTCACATTTTACTCAAATTATTTTACCCTGTCCTATACTGAATTCAGCTTTTACCGTACAAAAGAAAATCCTCCAGTATCAAGCTGGCAAGCCGTCAAAAATATCCCCCGTCTCTCTCCCGATGCATGCTGGGAAAGCCTCCAGCCACCCTGCAACCTTGTTCAGGATAAGCGGTTTAAAAAAAACAAAAAATAGAAAAAAGATGGCTGGATAGAAAAGCACATGCTTGCTTTATCTGCATTGCTTTGTTTCCCGCTGCTCACCCACATCATTAATGCACGGAAACAGAAGCCGAGTCTATGAGACGGCTCCCTGTTTTTGCTCACCTCCCCTCTCCACATTAATCAATATCAGTTTTACATCTCCTTCATTCGCAGATAAAAGACAAGTCTCACTTTTCTTCCCCAGTCACTCGTGCCCTCCTTATCCTTTGATCACACTAAGCAGTCTAACCCTCTCAGGACACTGATAATTCGGCAGCATGCCCCGTGAGGCTTCCTCGAAGCTGCCTCAGGGACGCTGCAGAGCTCTCCACCGGTGACGAGGCGCCACAAGTGTCGCACCTTAGCCTCAAATTCTTTGAGTCTCTCACACCCCGTGAAGCAGAGCTGATACTGAAGCTGAACACTAACTTGTCTGTAATGAACGAGTCAAGTGACAGAAGAGCTACTCACAGCATTATGCAGGTGCCTGTACTGCATACGCTCCTAATACAGAGCATTTGATGTGGTTATGTCAAGAGAATTTAACCCCTGCACTGAGTAAAAGCAGAAAATATTTTCAGTGCACAAACATTTACACATCTTTCACCGATGGATAACTTCATTATTATTTAGCCGTCTGTGCTGCAGAATTTCGCAGCTCTTTATCTCATAATCATTTTATTCAACACCACGGAAGATGCCTTCTTATTCACATCCCATCCTATTTCTAATTTTAGTGTAATTCATTGATTCAACCATGAAATAAGAGATAAATCCAGCAAGCAGCCCTCTATTGTGTAGCAGCCTATCTTTATTTTTTTAAAGATTAGCGCTAGTGGGATTCTCTGCCTCTGTTATTGTCAACGAACCACATAAAAAAAAAGACCAAAACCAACAATGAAGTGATTTTGCTAACAACTACTATACTGCCTCCATTAGAGCTCCATTGTTTAAAAAAAAACAACTATTAAAAACACATAAATGAGCCAAGCTGGTGCTCTTTGTAACCTTTCCCTTTATTACGATAAACACTGCAGCTGTAATTGCCGAAAAGTACACTTTCCAGCTGTTTCAGAAAATAATTTGTGCCTTTTTAAAATCTATGCACCTCCGACTTGTTTTAAAAATTCACATCTTCAGTGGGAACGAATGGGCCAAAGAGAGAGCAGGAAACTCCGACAGTGCTAACTGTTGTTTTGGTCTGCATGGGATTTGCTGACATTAGGAAATAGAAACAGAATGTCACCAGCCTTATCCTTCATCAGATTTTATTAGATTAGCACTGATTTCAGGTTCACGTCTCTGTTTTTCTATAAACTAACACAGATCCTTGCAAATATTCCAGTTGCCTCCTACATTATAAGTCCAAGAACAGATCCAGCAGCAAGTGTGTTCAGTGCTATCCAGTGTGCTGATCAGACGGCAAACAGTTGCACCATCGCTGGAGCTTCCTGGGGAGCTCGCTGGTGTCCTCTCCAACATTCACACCGACAGGTAACCAGGGATCACCATAACCAATCACAAGAATATCTCTTCAATCAGTCTCATCTTACCAGCATGAGTATCTCTTTAGAACGCCTGATATTTGGATTTACTCCCTGTGGACACAACGGCAGCTGCTGGTTTTGCAGCCCACCACTTCAGTTAAAATTGTACTTCATCTTTAGTGTATTTAGTGAGTCTGTACTGGTTTAAAACTCCAACAGCAGTTGTTATATGAAGTGATTCGAACAAGTACCAAAAGAAAAACAATGCACTAAAGCTGTGGTGGTGGTGTCCCTCACAAAAATGAAATTTCTTAAGAAAAATAAGTGCAATTTTGGCACATTGCTGTCTGCTGTTTAGTCCTGGGTCCACTTCTCTTACTAAAACAGTGGACAAATTAAGAATAGCAGTTATTGTCATTGAAAAATTGCAGTATTCTATGTAATTCTCACACTTAACACAAATTCATTCTGCGGGCCAGATTTGACCCTCTGGCGGGCCGTTTTTGGCCCACGGGCCGTATGTTGCACACCTGTGGTCTAGTGGCTGCAGTAGTGTTTTTAACCAAGGAAAAACGTATTTATTTAATGCCAGTTATTAAATTAAGATTAATCTTGACTGATCCATGGGAGGACATTTTAAAAATATCCTATAGTCATTGAAATCATAACAAACTGCAAAATTAAGGCGATGAACACATTTCTGCTTCAGTAATTTCAATCCAGTAATATAACATTAAATTCTGAAATGGGCCATTCTTGATAATGAGTAGATGCCACTCTTAGTTCACAATGCTAGAAAGCTGGTACAGTAATGTTAGTATAGTACTTAATCACCTGAAACGTAATGGATGGTGGCAACATTTTTACTTATTTCTCCATTCCATGTTGAGACTAAAAGCATAACAAATTTCAGCCTAATACGTAAAATTTCGATAACCTCAAAACTGCCAACTTCCTAATCCCTATGACTTGCAGTGCGGAACTGTGCAACACAGACTGGTTAATGAATTATACGTTAAGGAGCCACTTTTTTAGTTTTTAGCTTACAACCTTCATCAGGGTCATCGGTAACAACTGCAACAGCAGTAACAACTGCAGCATTATAAATGTGTATGAAGTAAAAATATATATATATATTTATATATGGTACATCCACTTATCCAAATCAGCAAAGGCGCACCCAAAAGCCATGTGACAATACGCTCAACCTACCTATGCAAGTGCCGCATGGACCCATTTCTAAAAAAGTTGTCTGCCAAGTTGTTCCATGTGATGCAAGTGTTCCTGGAGTTTTGACCACATCATATTTCTTTCCCTGCTCTGTGCAACGTGGAAGTAGTTGAAGTTGTGCCAGAAATACAACTCCAGCTCTAGAGTCTGTGCAGCAGGTTTGTTCATTGTCGTGCCAATTAAATGGCATTGAGATTCTCCAGAGTTTTCAGTCTCTGCAGTGGAGGGTACTTCTCTTTTATCATTATACTTCATTACGGACATAACTGAAGCTCAACTATGAGTTACGAACACTCCCACAATTATGTACAAATAGATGGAAACATAGCGTGAAACGGGACATACTTTATGTTGGAATAGTGTTTTGTGCGACTTCAAGTTTGAATTGTTGTGCACAGCAGTGGCACGTGCATGTACAATGTTCCTCTGCAGATTCAATTAAGTTTTATTATAATATACAAACTATGAAGAATAGTTTAAAGAGTAAATCTTCCAGAAAGATGATTGGAAAACCATTTAAGATACAATATAAAGAGATGAGAGTATCTGTGAGTGGGTTATTGGGGGAATTTAACTGCGACAGATTTGTCATTGCATTCATATAAATATGCCTGAAATCACATATTGCCATAGAGTGGTCCTACCTTCTCAGTGAGTGGTCCATTACAACCAGAGACATTAAACATGGCCAGCTAGCATGGTGGAAATGGCATGGTAAACATCTGACAGGTTAAAACAAAAATCTCCCCAGCTCATATTATCTATCAAATACCACTCAGATGTATTGCAGGGCCATTAGCGATGCATTCAGCGTTGCGAGACAAGTCACGCAGTAAATCCTACCTTCTTGAAGATCTTAATATTGTAATCTTTGACGTTGCAATTTATGGCGTCGTTGATTTGTCTTGCTCAGTAGTTTTAAAATTTTGCCACGCACGTCCTCCATTTAGATCAAACATGTGCTATACAAGCTCATATCGAATCTGTTATTCAGGTAATGGCCAGGAAACAAATAAAATAAATAATGCTGGCTGCTCATGAAGTCAGAGTGAAAAGACTAATGAGGAAGGCGGAATTACCTGTACCGTCACGCCAGCTAACATGAGTCGATATAATGTAGATTTCCTTTATGTCTTTATGTCACCGGAAACTCGCCGCTGTGCTGTACAGGCAAAATGCTGTAATAATAATGTTTCCACGCAGTTGTTTCTCCTTTGCTATAGTCTCAGTCAATGTTAAATTTCAGTCTAACTTTTTTTTCAATTTAAAGGTTTAATTCAAAGCTTTTCCACTATCACTATTCACATTCTGTTGTAAATGGAGAAAACTGCAACTGATATGTATGATCCGGTGTGTATGATATGATACAGTATATACTGTATATGCATAGCGCATGCATCAATAATATAAGAAACTCTGTAAAGTGCTGACTCAGATGTTGCCTAGAATCTCTCTTTGATGTCTTTCTTCCCCGTAATGCTGCAGTGCCGTATGTGAACCCCAGCTCAGTCACTGATGTGCAGATTACCAATGTGTAAAGCCTGCGTGGACAGACTGTAACGACACTGACGCGGTGCCTAGTCTTGTTTTAAAACACCAGGGTCTGTGTGGAAAGTGGCGTAGATCGTGAATAGACACCTCTGGCTCCGGGGCCACGTGGTGGCTCAGTGGTTAGTCACCTCACAGTGAGACGCTGGTTACTTTCATTCCCTTTGATTCTGGGAGTTATTGCATCCTTCCTGCCTAAAGACACATAATTTAGTGGTAGAACACTTAAACTTCCCTTAAGTGTGAGTGGGAGAGTGAGTGATTTTCCTACTAATGATGTGCTGGTTGAGTCTCCGGTCCCTCCTCTGCTTCACTCCAAACTTGTTATGGAGCATAATATACTGTTTTTCATTTCTTAACATGCTGCACAATTCTGTGTGAGGTAAGCTTGCTTAATATGACTTTATTTATTTGGAAGAGTAGAGCAGACTATATTAAATTAGAATGACTCAATCAAATTCAGCTCTAATTTCATATCTGTGTGCGAATGTCTAGGGCTCTGTCGCGTATTATTTGTACATATTATAACTGTTGGATATTTACCAATCAGGCATAACATTATGACCACCTTCCTAATATTGTGTAGGTCTCCCTTGTTCCTCCAAAACAGTTGTGACTCATCAGAGAATGGACGTGGGCCTGCTGAGGGTGTCCTGTGGTGTCTGGCAACCGGATGTGGCCTCTGTGGATCAGGCTTGTTCCAGTGCATCCCACAGATGCTTGATCAGTTTGGGATCTAGTGAATTTGGAGGCCAGGTCAACACCTTGTGCTGTTTTTCATGTTTTTTTGAGTTGTTCCTAAACTGTTTTTGTGTGTGTGCCTGTGTCAGGCTGCATCCTGCTGGGGGTGGCTGCTGCCTTCAAGGAGTGTCATTGCTATGGGGTGGGGGTGCCTGGTCTGGTCTAGGTGGGTGGTACATGTCTAAGTAACATCCACACCAATGCCAGGTCCAAAAGTTTCTCAGCAGAACATTGAATTGTCACAAGATAGTCAATGTTATTCACTTCTTCTGCTGTCAGTTGTCATAATGTTATGCCTGATGGGTGTGCCTTTCCTTCTTTCTCTTGGTTGTATATGTATTCAGCTGGCCTCATCACTTTTGGGAGAAAAAATATTTGCAACTGCAGATAAAAAGTCTGGTCGACGATATAAGACAGAAGTCTATGATTTCGCCATCTGCTGTAAAAGTCCAATTACCATGCTTTAAAATCTGTCTTCCCTGCCACTTAGAGCTGGTTGAATTAAAATGGCTCTGGATTATTTCAAATGTGCAACTGTTACGCAACATATGACTGAGATGAAGCACTCTGAACATGCTGCAGCTCTGTGTTTGTAGGCAGTATCCAACAGACCCTTGCGCCAATTAACTTTATTTACATCCACAGAAGTAAATTTCCAGCATCAGTAGCTTTGCTGTAGTTATTAATTAACTTTGCTTGTGAAGCTGTATTCATGTAAATGTCAACTAAGGTTATTGTTTGCAGTTTTAAACTTGGGCGATTTCTCATGGGATGACTTAGCCGTGACAGCTGGATACAGCCGAGAGCAACGTTAACTCTTAAAGAACAAACAAAAAAACACTGTACGGTGCCTGCTCAGCATCAAACAGCAGACAGCCAGCAGCCATCTGGTGACAGTGAACGCTTTCAACATGCAATGCTTCAACTTGATAGGCCTACTACTACTGTACTGTTTTGAGTTAAGTTGGTTGCTGATTAATGTGATTGATTGTTTCACCACTATTTAAACTACTGTAGCCGCACTAAACCATGCCATAATATTGTCAGAAATATGATGAAGGCCTCCCCAAGAAACGTTTTACAACGGAACACAATGGCACAAGATTTATGCCGTAACTGTAATGAGTTTATCTTTGATTTAATACTCACTCATCATTCATTTATGGTGTTATTCAAACCTCTTCTATCTTGACCACCATTAATTGAGCAAACAAGCTCCTTTAAAGTAATTAAAACAGAACATTATTTAGATGCTGTAAAAAGGAGACTCCTGTGCGGCTATCCCCAGATATGATGTATGTTGCATCGGTGAATATATCATGATGAAATACGCAGTGGCTTTTTCCAACAAGACATATTGTTCTATCTGCAGCTGTATGAAGTATGGCTCTGAGCCTTTAGCCACGCGGCCGGGCTAAGCCATTCTCTTGTTATAGCCGTGAGGGTAAACACACCAGACTCAGCAGAAATAAAGTGCAGCAATGAAATGAGCTGTGAGATGAACTGTGATTTTGAATGCCGGATGTATGGCTGCTCCACTTTTAATAAGGTGGGCAGTGCAGTCAAAACACTTTCACCGTGAGCCAAATGTGTCACCTCCCCGGAGACATGGGAAGAAGAATGTTTTTTAAGTTGGTTAAAAGTTGAAACAAAAAGAAGCACTGAGTGGCTTTTTTTTTTTTTTCTCTCTCTCAACAGGAGAATATCTTACTTGTGCACTTTTTGAGCCCGGACCCTTTCTTCACGGCATGACGGCTGAGTTTGCAGTTGAAGTTGTTCTCCCAGAACTCAGCGAACCAGATATTCCTTCTGTTGTTTTCCAGCGTTCGGCTGATGAAGTAACGATCAAACCCTAGACAGATCAATGGGATCGCTGTCATTGACATAGTCACTGCCAGTGTAAACGACACAGTTGGTACAATATGCGAGGCATGGCTATGACTGAATATTTTTGTCTGTTTAGTTTACTTAATTCTTTTTTTGTTTTGTTTGTTTTTGATTGGATTGTAGTTTTTACATCTCTGATGATTAAATGATCGCGGTAAAGCACTTCAAAGAGCCGCAAAAGACAAAAACAGACGCAGCCCTGCCTCTCATCAAAAGACTTTTTCACTGAAATATGGGAGCTCTGACGCTTGCACAGCGCCCATCTCTGTTACCTCTGATGGACTGGCGTTTGGGCAAAATGGTGACCGCTCCCTCTGCCATCTCCTCCTGCTGCACAACCGGAGAGATCTTTGAGCCCCAGCTGTCTGAGCCCACCCAGATGAAATGACCTGTCTGGTTGGCCTTTTTCGCTGCGTGCAGGAGCCGCCTGCAAAGGTGAGGGAACAGATGTTGCCGTGGATAAGGTCAGCATCCCAACCAGCTCCACTTTGATTTTGTTTTGCAATTCATTACACAAGCGGTTCGACAGAGACGGACGTAAACGGCTGATTTCCCACCTGTTTCTGTGTTCTCTGCTGCAGCCGCGCTTTTCTCATCTCCAAAAAAGTGTTATGTAGCTACTATCAGACCTTACCTGATATCATCTTCGTTGGCGAAAATGACGACGACTCTTGCGTTGGGGTTTTCTCTGAGCCGCCGGATGATCTTGTCAAACTCTCCCAGCTTGGGCTCTCGGGGAATCTTGACTGACTGGGAGATGCACACGCCACCTGCATAAAGACATTTTCAGATGTTGTAAGACACGTTCAATCTGCCGATCATAACAATCAGTGTGTCAGACAAATCAAGCAATGCAGACGTTTGAAATTGCTTTTGTCTTACATGCAGTGAAGCCAGAACCGAAACTAAGATGAGATGTTGTAGTTGGACCAGTAGAACATTAAATACTGAGAGAGAGGAACTAAGGAGTTGTCTTTGACAAAACGTTTTCCCCTCTACAGTATGGTGGTTTGATTGCTCTCATTTGGAACATATCTGTTGGACAGGGGATGATGTGACTGTGTGGTATTAAGTATGAGGTTGACACAGTACATAAAGAGCATTTATGTGATTCTTTAGTTTCTCTACGTTTGCCAGAAAGGTTACTCTGTTTCCGTGTCTGGTGTACTGCAATAAAGTACTGAAAGATAACATATATATTATATCATAGGAAGTTACGTACTGTACAACACAGATTAAGTAAAAACTACACGCACAAACACAAAATGATAAACATTATGAATGCCACAGAAGCAAGTTTTCCTGCACTTCTCCAGCAGGATTTCTTTGGTGAGATTTAGAGAGGCTCAGAGTGGTATGTTTGTCTGAACAGTTGTTTCAGAGCTTTCAGAAGCTCCGAGGACAGCAGGGGCACTGCTAAAGCATTGGCTTTGAACATGCTGCACACAGATATATACTGTACCTATCGCACTGCAGTTCACAGTGAGGGGGGATTAAGCATTTAAAGCACTCTTTGGCAAGCAAGCTGAGGTAACAACCAGCATGAGTTGTAAAACCGCAGGAAATTACTGAACTATTAACTGAATATTAATTAAAGTTACTCATTCCTCACAACTGCCTGACTCGTGTATTCATTATACACCTACACACTTAACCTGGCGCACAAATCTCACACAGCAAAAATGAAATGGCTTAGAACGGCTTTACCAGGGCTCCCTGGTAGGAGAGATATTGTATCTCAGTGGGACTACAGAAACGGCAGATAAAGGATAAATAAAAGGTTGTAGTCTAGACTCCCCTGGCCTGGTCGTCTGCTGCTGTCGCAGAGCTCAACGAGGGGGCGGCTAAATCTGTCCTGATTTCCGTTTCCAAGAAAGTTTGGAAGTCTGAGACAGGACTTCCTGTGTTGAACGGAACTGTCTCAATCTTGGAACGCGAGCCTCACTGAGCCTCGCTAAGTTTGAGAAAGTCTGGAAATTTCCGACGTCGTTCTCAGACGTGAAGAGATTTTTAATTTTAACAGCCAAAAATCTGCTCCGACAGACAAGTTTTGGTTTCTGACAAAGGTTCTCAACACAGCACACCATTTTCGTTTCTCTTTCCCAGCATAACTTAGCGTACACGCAGATTTTGTTTGATCTCTTTCCTCTTAGCATCGGTTTTGACAAAATATGGGGAAAAAATGATTGCAATAGAACCAAGGCAGCATTATATCTGGATCCTTCATAGCCACAACCAAGCACAAAAGCTTTTAAAGTGTAACCCTCGCCTGTGCCTCGTCATTTTGTTGCCACTACATCAGAAGGAGGAGAAACTAGGCTGAAACACTGTTCTTTAATTTGAGCTGTGTAGGGATGTTAGGTTTTCGGAAGTTTTCTTGTTTGCTCCCCCTTGCAATGCGTTGCACAGCTCCAATAAAAAGGCTTTTACTTCATCCTGAAAATTGAACAATAAATCTCAGACCTATTGAATCAGTTCTCACACCAAGAGGGACACACTGCACCACTTCTTCACACAGTTTGAAACTTGTACTCACAGCAGTGGTCACTAGAAAAATTATTTTTAGCATGGATGAATATGATGGAGCATCATTTACTGTGTTTTGAGCCTTTTGAGACTTTTAAGTGAAGTGCCGAAGAAAAAACAACAGCAAGGATACATATGTTACTAAGAAATATAGCTAAGTAAACGTTTGGTGGAGGAATTTCAGTCTCGAGTTGCTACTTTTAGAAGTCATTATGCCGGGTAAAGATCTGCCGGGCCAGTCAGATCATTACAACAAAATGGCTGCCTTTAAGGATTTGATAAGTTTTGATTGTGCTATTGCGTCGGTTGTAAGAGATATTGACAGCAAAGGACGAACAAATAAGAGTGATAGAGGCATTTGTTGAGAAGGATATGTCAAGTAATATGTTGCTCTGATTGGTTGAAGGATTTTTTTCTCAGTCTCATCAGTTGAAGCCCCATTATGAAATCCAGATGGTTTGTTTCGCTATCTGAAGTGATTGACTAGTAACTGAAATTGATGTTTGTGCACCTATTTGCTTCCGAACCTCAAGAAATATAAAAGAAGATGGAGAAGAAAATAACTGTAAAGATGCAAATTGCAGATTGTTTGAGGCTCCTGATACAGATTCCAAAGTCTGAAGCCTTTTGTAGCAGCCTACATGAAATGTTTCTTATCGCTGTCTAGCATAGTTTGAGGATGGAGGTGCTTTTTGGAGACGTACGTACTTCTGACCTGGCAAACTCTACAGTGGTTTCTGACGATGGCAAAATCCCAAGTTTTCCAAGGCCAAAACGGACAAGTGCAGCTCTAAAACAGTGGCATACAGAACGAGTTGCACCGTGTTGCTTTTGGAAACTGTATTAAGAACAGTGAAGACGAATTGGTTTTGGTATTTAAATAGCCAGAGCTATCAAATATGTTGAGATCAGTGCACCAGCTCGGCCGACACTCTTCATCCTGCTAAGTAAAGTTTTATTTAATCAGTCTTCCCTACAACTGTGGGAAACAGCTGTCCTTGACCACACGAATCACTGAACCAATCACAAAATTGTGCAGTAATCCAGAGGAGGAAATGGCTTATGGAGAGCGTTGCGTGTTTGAACCTTGAAGTGATGTGTGATACCCCTAAAAAATCCCACTTTAAGCCATCTTCACGCCTCAGATCATCTTTTAGTTCATGGCAGACTGCTGCAGGGATTGTGCGTCTTGACTGCAGTCATGAGAGCGTTTCATCACTTCAGCCATTTGTGTGTGATGACCCACTTGTCTGCTTGGCTCAAACAGGCCCCATTTTCGGTCATTTTGGGTGCTTACTTGAATGGATGGACGCAGATAAATGAGAAGCATTCAAACCACGCGTCGCTGACGTTTCTCACATGCCACAGAAGAGGATTATCACAGGGTTATCTCAACAATGTCGTCACCGAAATTAATGGAAGCTAATAGTGACAACTAGCTGCTGCAGTCTAGCCACAGCCGTGCAGTCCATCTTTGTCACAATTTCTAAGCCGCCTTCTCCTGCTCTTCTCTTTAGGTTATTTATAATGGGATGCCTCCCAGATAAAGGCAGACGTGTACAGACGCTGTATGTAAGATCAGCACAACTGTATAAATCATCAAAATGTGAAGACATCTACAAAAAAATGCATATTTCTATATCTGAATTATGTGAACGCTTGTTATTTGACGATCACAAATCAAATATGTCACAGCAGCACAAAGCAGACACGACACTTTGTTTGCTCCATGAACGAATAAACCAAGAATTGGATTTAGACTGTAGAGGGAAGACATTCATAAAGAGAGGAGGACGTGCAAAACTGTCAAAATGTGAACTGATTTATGTTTTTAACGGCACAAACTCATCATAATCCGTATTTGAGTCAGTTAGTCAATCAGGCAGTGGAGCAGTTTATTTCTCCTTATAGTACATGATCCCCAGAGAAGCACAATTTAATATAGCTTTGCAACTGCAGAGAGTGGATGCACCATGCGATATTTGCTATGTTGGCCCATAATTCCGACTTTCCACATTATGAACAAGCACGCCACATTTTTCATCTCTGTGAATGTATTTTAAAAGACGCCGCCTCTGTGCATCTTCCATTGCACATGACCAGAGTACAAAGAGAGAAAGGCGTAAAAATGCCAACTATAATAAACCACTCCAATCAAACCCAATATCCTAATGATTAAATGAAGTCGTATTTGAGGATCAGGCTACCAAAAACAACTTTAGTGAGGCTTGCTTGTTAAGTTTTATGAGTTGTTTCTCCTCCGTGCAATCTCTTTAGCAGTGGATATATATATATATATATGTATATATATATATATATTTTAAAGCTATCAGAGGCAGAGAAACCTGCTGCTTCACATAAAATGAGGAGAGATCCTTCACTACTTGAACAATACAATAAAAACTAAATATGTAAGACTCAATAATGTACCTTTAGCCATGCACAAAAACATAAGTCACAGGACAAAAGAAGTTTTGCTGAACTAAAAACTAGTGAACGAAAAGGGATATCTCTAGCAAATGTGCAGATGATATCTATAGGAGCATCTCATTCATAAAAACTGAATGTGAACACTGGCATAAACAATGTTAACTCACGTACGGCTGTATTTCGCTCGTGTTTTCTCAATTTCCAGTGTTTCTTTTTAGCACACACGTGCTATATGTCTTAATCAGTCTGTGTTTTATTTACTTAGAGATTTATTTTTGATGTTATACGTATGTTGTTCGTGAAATCGTGAAGACATTTCCTGTCCCATTTTACTGTCTTTTAGCTCATTGTTTTTACTTTTAGAGACAATGGTTTTACTGATTTGATTCCCACATTTTTTTTGTTTTGTTTTGTTTTTTTACCATCTAAGGCTTTACAGTATATAAATCAAACCAGAGCAAGGATACATTTTTAGTATAGGACATCTTACGCCACATCTTATATCAAATGCAACAGGGACAGTTTGATCATGTGATATGACCTGTATTGCGTGTGGGTCTGAAACGTTACTGCACGTTTGTGTTTGTGTTGCACATGGAAAACTTAATTTAATATGATAAAAGTACATTCAAATCATGATGGATTGTTAAATATGGATTGTAAATGACGCTGAATTTTCTTGGTTTTTGCACAAAAATAAACGCTAAACAGGTTCCAACAGCTAATGATTAGAGGCTAATGTGTATATTGTGGCAAGACTATCGCACAAATATAATAATGGTTTACCTGAAATAAACAGAATATTTGAGGATACGCACCAAAAGGAAGATCCCCATCAGACGACCAAGTGTGGAACTATCTGGCTAAGTTTAGATGTCTAACTAGTAAAATCCCTACTCTGAGCTCTTGTAGGTTTTAGAGTATGACGATGATGCACTATGTGTGAGAGACAGGTAATGAT
Source organism: Chelon labrosus (assembly GCF_963514085.1). Taxonomy (NCBI): domain Eukaryota; kingdom Metazoa; phylum Chordata; class Actinopteri; order Mugiliformes; family Mugilidae; genus Chelon; species Chelon labrosus. Next base: position 18,070,732 of record NC_140340.1, read on the forward strand.
TGTGGTGATTTTCATTTGTTGCTGGAGGGTAATTATTGTGGCGTTCAAGGGGGCAGCTGCACTCTTGAATATGTGAGATTACTAATATTTACCATGCTTATTCATTAAAATATAGCACCAGACTACTAAGAAAAAGACTGATGACAAAACACAATGCGACAGTATCATTATACATCTATATATATCTTCTGTGTGATATACAGTAAACTGCATGGGTTCAGCTCCTTGTCTTCTAATACCGTGAGCAGTAAGGAACGGCAGAAGGATCCTGGACTGCATCTTAAGAACAAATGAGCTGATAGAGGCTTCCTACTTAAACAGAAATTTTACATTAGCAACAGCCCATTTCCCATGTCATGGCTTTAATTTGAGGTAAAGCATACTGTAATTTCCTGCTTTGGTAAGAACTCGGGAAAAACAGCGGCGAGCTCGCTAACCTTGCGGCAGTCCTATAAAAAACAACTGCTCTTTAATTCCGCTGCAAACGACAGCAAATCTGCGCTGTGCTCTAATTTGAATACATTATGTGAAAAGCTCTTTGTCAGTGACTGAAGTTATTCCATGAAAATAACGCACACAGGAGAAGACACAGATGCCCTTGCAATGAATGTAAATAGACGTAAATAACCAATAATGATCAGTCTGTGGTCAAGTAATGGAGGTTAGCACTGTATTTAGAGCTTAAACGTATCATAGATAGTGACATTTAAAAGGATATATGTGAGGACATATGTGAACTATGCACCATATTAATGTTCTCAGGAGCTGCACTAAGGTTCTTCAAATGAAATGTGAAATGCAGAGAAGTTCAGAAAAGTTCACGGAGGAGTTTAAGTACTGAACTGTCAACGTATTCAAAGAGGAAAGCCGGATCCTGAGAAACAGAGCTTGATGCCAGAAGATAACTTTGCGTGTGATGACTTTACCTTCCCGCTGAATTTACAATACAAAGACAAATCTTCGAGGTTTGCTGTGGGCTGGCTTTGCGTCGGGAGCTTGTTTTTGTGGATATGTGAGGAGATTTGAAATAATCTCTTTGCAAATTATTCTCTTTTTTTTGCCAAGTGTGCGCTATGCAACTTTAACTTCTCCTTCTCTGTGTGTGCGTGTGTGTGTCTGACATACCAGACAAAAATTAGAGGATCACATTTCCCACTGCAAGCTCAACCAGTGTGGCTTGTTGTATACTGTAGCCTGTTATAACGTGACCATGCTCAGTTCATGTTCAATTAAACCAATGAAATACAATAGTATTAGTTCTGAAAATGCAATTTGTTGTTTCTCTGCTCTGCTGACTTTCCTAATTGTACATCTTGCCCCTGTTATTTGTTCGCCACACATGTCTTTTTGTGTGTTTAGCCTGTGGAGCCGCTCAAGTAAAAAATTAACACGTGGAACACATTTCCTTTTTTCTTTTTCTTACGCGTACTTGTGACTTTAAAGGGCTCCTTCAATTGTTGTGCGCCCTTAAGTGTGCAACGATGGCTGAACTCAGACTTTGGCTTGAAATATTGTGTTAAATCGAGTGAGAGCACATATACCATTCAAAATACCAGTCATGCACAAATTGAAATAACCACTTTCATTTCAGTCGATGATGTGTGAACTCTGCTGTAAAAGGATATGTGGAGAAGATGGACAACTGAGCAAAAAATATATACTTAGAGAGTACAGTTTCAGAAATATGGTGAAATGCAGAATAACGTGCTGTGCATTTAATTCGTCTTTCTGTAAAGTTTGAAATACGTATCCACGCACACTCTCTGTGATATTTAAAATAATATATCAGACAATATGTGTCTTTATTTGGCTCTGGCGTTTGAGTCCGTGTCAGAGCCACAGCTTCTTTGAAGAACACTACAACCCAGAAATAAATCAACTAAAAATCAATTTCAGATTTAGTCATTTTTACCTCTGCCAGGAAGGTTTTCGGCCCTGTTTGTTTGTTGGCTGGGTTTATTATTATTTACAGATTTCAGTGAAACTTGGTGGAGACTTCTGCCAAAGGCCAAGCAGCAAGTAATTAGTTCCTGGCAAAAATCTGGATGCAGGCTCAAAACCAGGAATTCTTTTAAAGAGACCACTTAGTACGTGCACTGTCTCACACTTTTCCCGTAGATAACCTCCATACTTTATACATGGTATCAGATGACTTATTTTCAAGATACTAAAAGCTCCAATAAGCATTTTTCTTTCTAATCAGTTTTATGTAAACCCATAACAATTATCACCTGATCATGCAGATAGATTTTCTCAAGTCTATGGAGGGTTTTGGGTTTTAGTTTTCTGTTTGCGATCTGTGACAGCTTGAAGCCTGATGTCATATGCTAGCTCATGAGTGAGGCATCTAGTCATCGCTATGCATTTCGTGGTTTCGACATGTTAGGACCATGTACCTGTCTTAAGCCCAAAACCTAACCTAACATAGGTTGAGTGGGTTGTCCACAAACCACAGGGCTATCAGTGCGATCCCTAGTACAAGCAACATGGCGAAAACATAGACTGTATAAAGATGGATGTGGAGCAGCCCCTCAAAAGTGAAGCCAAAGCAAGCAGAGCTCCCCCTGGTGGCTGGCTGCAGTATAGATCATAAGCTCCAGTTTACATCAAATACATTTTTTTTCAGTCATTTTAGGTAAGACTCCATGCATGTGCATGTAGCATGCATTGAGTGGTGCATGTTCAAGTGTCCATTTTTCTGACTTTTAGTTAGTTATTTGACCCTACAGACAGAGGACGTGACACCGTGAAGACTACAAGTTGCCATGCCAACCGCTCCATGAAGCTGTCCGGTAGGGCAGTGAAAGTTGGATAAAAATAATTAAATAAGTACAGCCAACAAAGCATTTCCCTGTAACTGGTGGAGATAGAGCAGAGCGCAGTGTTAAATAAACGAAAACATGAGTGAGTCTATGGAGGGATAGTGTGGGCGGGTCATTGCTAACGCGGCGTGGCTTCAGACCGTACTGCATAGATTCTTGCTCCAAAGTCACAAGATGGCGCTGCCTGTATCCCCTCAAAAAAAATGTCAGTTTGGCCAATGCCAGGAAGTGTGGACACATTGTCCATATTTATATACAGTCTATGGGCAAAACACTAAACCCCGACTTGCTCCCAGTGCTTGAGACTGGTGGGTGAATGTATGTGTGCTAGTGGGAGGTAATGGGTACATGTATCACTGTAACTGTACAGCACTTTGAGTACCAACAGGTAGAAAGGTGACATGTAATATATTTACCATTTAAAAATGCATGCTTAAGTTTCCTCATGTGGTGTAATGTTTATATGCAATTCCATTGTATGTGCCTGTTGTCAAACTGCAAATTAGTTTTTAATGTTTTTGTGACGCACTTTGTAATGTTGATTTGAAAAGTGCTATACAAATAAAGATGATTATTATTATTATTATTATTATTATTATTATTATTATTATTATTATTATTATTATTATTATTGGCGGCACAGTGGAGAGGTGGTTAGCACTGATGCCTCACAGCAAGAAGGTCACCGGTTCGAATCCATGGGCCGGCTGGCCTTTCTGTGTGGAGTTTGCATGTTCTCCCTGTGTCTGCGTGGGTTCTCTCCGGGTACTCCGGCTTCCTCCCACCGTCCAAAGACATGCTCCTTAGGTTAATTGGTGATTCTAAATTGCCCGTGAGTGAGTGTGAATGGTTGTCTGTCTCTCTGTGTTAGCCCCGCGATGGACTGGCGACCTGTCCAGGGTGTACCCCTGCCTCTCACCCGATGACAGCTGGGATAGGCTCCAGCAGACCCCCGCGACCCTTAACAGGAATAACTGGGTATAGAAAATGAATGAATGAATATTATTATTATTATTAAAAGCTGTTACACTGCCCAAAGAAAACACAAAGAGCAACCATCAAGCTTCCAGCATACCCTTTTCACTCGCTGCTTTTACATACGTCACAGGGGGTGGTTTTCCTTAAGAGTGCTTAATTTTAATGAATTAGAAACCGCTGTGAGACTTGGGAAAAAAATATATATATTTCCTGGAATAACTACTGTAATTTGCTGAAGTACAAAGGAGAGAGGACAAGTGGGTTCACGCCTTTTCACGTCTGTGTGAAAATTGTCAAAGGCTAAAAGAATAGTAGATGTTTTCAGATTTGAGCTTTGTCTCTCATTGGATGGATTCTTGTCGCTTTGCTTTTATAAAACTAAACTCAAGATCCGCTTTACAAACCAACTGAAATTAATTCATGATCCAGTGTGAGTGCAACCAGGTGGCGGTAACAAAAGTCGGCTGAGCGATTTACCATTTTCAGCCTCAAAGTCACGTCCTAAGATATCTTCCTATTTTTAAAAGTTAGAAACACAAAGCTACTGCTTCACATTTGTTATTTAAACCCAAAATGTCCAGTTTAACGGTGCATTATAATAATGCAAACTATTTTTTTTTTATTGACTACACCTTGTTGCTCATTGCCCAAACACAAGCAGCTCCACTTGTGATGCTTAGACGCATGCCATAATATTTACTACGTCTGGGTTTTTAGACACATTTGGCCTCAAAAAATGTATTAGATGTCAGTTCATAGGGCTTTTTCAAACAACGCTGAATCATAATGCCATGCGAGTTCAGACAGTTCTCCATATCCCCAATAATAAATGTATATTAAAAGTGCCACATTTCCATTTTGTTTTGAGTTTGTGCTCCGCTGCAGTCTGCACTAAAATGTCAAAATATAAATCAAATGTCGAATTCCTTTGTTTCCTTTCTTAATGCTACATTGGCAAACAATAAAACACAGCCCTGCCTCCATCCACGGTGTTTGGATGAATGGGACATTTTGACAACTCTAGCCAGTAACAGCACTTCAGAACAAAACTGCTTTCTGTCTGCTCTGACTTTCTCTGAAACTGAAATTAATAATCGTCTGTATTAACAGACAAATTATAGAGGAAGCTATTATAAAGCAATTATGGAGGAAGCTGAAGATGAACTAAAAAGACCATATTCTTTTGCCTGGAACGAGGCCATGATGGAGGAGTCTAAACCTGTCTACTTGAAATTTTGACCTTTAGTTAGTATCGCTTCCATCAAGCTAATCACCGTAATGTTTTTCAACACCAGAGCACAGTGTCACAGTGAATCATCTCTCAACGTTTGAGCAACATTGGATGGAGGTGGTGCCTGCCATATCACATTTTGGTTTAAAAAAAATAGAATTACTGCCTCGCGGTCGATTGCCTCTACCAACCAGTCAAGTTGGAGTCCATAGACCTATATATGTAGTGAAGAAGGGATTTCATGAAAGCTTTTTAAGTTTTTTTTTGACGAATTGGAAGCTATCACTAAATTAAAATGTATTGTAGAAAGGTCATATGGTGCAACGTCAACGACTATGCTCAATATCACCTACCACCTTGTGGATCACCACAAAAACAGGACGCATCCTGTCCAATTTAAGGAGATGTAAGGAGAGCGAACTCCTATTTGAGTGAAATGTTGTCATAATTTGTGTAACTCGAAGACCTTTGACCACCAAATTCTAATCAGATCATCCCCTTCCCCTGGTGTTTCTCAAGTGGCAGTCCACTACTGTGTGAACAAATGGACGGGCCAAATGCATAGAAAGAATATCCCCACGAGGGATCAATAAGGATATAATTCTGTTCTATTCTTTAATCCAATTAAACGTCTGTGCCAAATTGTTAAAAAATGCCCTAAGGCATGTCTGAGATATTCCATTCACAAGTATGGGAAAATATAACGCCTCCAGCCACGATAGTGGAGACAAAAGAAAAAAAAAAAGTTAATTTAATTACAGAAACTTCCATCAGACCAACCCAGTCGGCACTTTCGATATTTAATCACAGATATACCATTAACAGATGGATCGACACAATCCCTCTCTCAAAGTCCCAAAGAAAAAATAAATAACTGCACGGCTGCATAAAAGCTTCTATGTTATTTTCCACCTCTCCTCTTAAGTAAGGGCAGCAGTTTCAATCAAAACAATTGACTTTTGCCTGACCTCTTTTTTATGACTACAGTCCAGAAAGGCCTCGGGCAGAGCTGATTCCACACACTGTGCCCTAAGAACAGGAGTGCTTCAGACTGTAGCCTACCTAATTGACTTTGTAATGGTGTCATAGTTCACTGCCACCAAATTGACTGCATTTTCAAGCATGCTTTGGCAACAGCAGCGATACCCTGAAAAATGACAGCGCAGTCCAGTGCCTTCCAATGCAAATCGCTCCTAATACCAAGAGGAGGAACAGAACAGGGACAATGAAACCTTTGATTATGACTGTCATTACTTTAAAAAATTATATTTTAACGGGTTAATGTCACCCTCCATGAAAGAATGTGTTTTGCTTACTGTTGCTTCATTTGGATGTTTCACTGTACGGAATATCTATCTGACATTTTGATATACCAAGTAGTAATATTTTATTTCTCAAAACAGGTGTGAAGCCCATTCTACCATGACATGCAAAATATCTAAGACAGTCCTGAAATACAACAAATGTTGTTGTTATTACACACTCATCTGAAAAGGCATCCGCTAACGCTAGCAGAGGAACGGTCCAAATCCTCTCGGTCAGTTAACAACTTCATTCTCCCGACGGTGCTGAGTTGCAGCCTGTTTATATACAGGCTATACATAGCTGCAGCGTACAGGTCCTGTCTGTTCTCAGAATATGTATTCAGGTCAAGAAGAAAATAGATTTCATTGTTACTTTCTACTACGTTTTTTTTTTTAGTGACGTCACCAGCAACTAGTCAGCATTGACTCAAGTTTTATCACATATATTCATAGTCATATAAAAAAAATCAGAAGTAGTGTAACCTCTGTTAAATAAATGACCTGTTCCCGTCAGCTCTACAGAGAATTTTAGTGCCTTTCACCTTATTGTTGTGGTGAGAATCTAACAGCTAGCTAAAGGACAGAGTGGAACATTCAGTATTAGTATTAACCTGGACACGTCTCCACATGAATGGCAGTGTTGCTCCATATTGACTGTTGCTACAAAGGTCAGCTTTATAAGGCACGAAAACAGTACGTCAAATGTTCAGCTTCCTGTGGAGATCAAAAGATTATTCACTGAATGCTGCTTTGACTAAACATATTCATCAAAATCAACGTGTGTTACAGTGGTAGTAACCAACATTTTTGAGCCCTCATTGCTCATTATTCAAAGTGAGAGCTTCAGACGACTGACCTGTTCCTGTTAATACTGTCTGGACACCCTGGGAGTCCTCCAGAGATTGTGTGTTTTTCACACCTCTGACTTGTCCTGTGCAAAAAGGGACCACTGCTTACCTTCAAAAGGCGTTAATTAAAAAGAGAGAGAAAAAAAAAAAAAAATCATGGCGCCATATGGAGGAGTCTGCCGAACAGCAGGCGCCCACTGTTTAGGAATTTCACTTTACTGCTCTTCTCTGTGTTTCTGTGGAGAGGAGTTCATCTGGAGTGACAGGCTGACAATGATTAGGTAATAGGTCTTCACAGGCCGCTGGTGCTTTATAAATCTGCTCTACTGGATCGCACATGGCTCACTCACAAATTTGGCAACACTGGTTTGTCTTTCCTGCCTTGTCAAATTGTCTCCTCGCAGCATAGAAGAGCAATTTGTTGTTTCATTGAAAAGTAGTTTGTGTAGAGTGAATTCGGAATACATTGGCCACAGTATTTCATGCTTAATATTTCATTGGCGCAATTGTGAGAGGTGCTGCGAGTGGGGAGGGACCTGCAGTAGCACAGAAAACCTCTTATGAGAGAAACGCTGAGCCTCCAGAAATGATACACAGCTGCTCGGGAGTATTTCTCCTCCATAATTGACATGCCACAAGCATAATTTCCCATCATTAGAAGGACCTGTTGCCTGGGAGCACAGGAGCTACCAAGGAGGAAAATCCAAGCCCTTAAGCTGCCAGGCCTGAGAGATAACAGAGACACACAATCTCAACTGCAGAGATATGGACAAAAATGTGGTCGACAAACAAGCCCTTTTTGCCTGTTCATTAGACAGGGTGGTAGAAATCAAATCAAGCATTCTGTTATGCATAATATATGCAGACCTGGAGATATATTGTAGTAAAAACTCTGAAAAGCGGTGAAACGCTAGAATTACTGCCTTGAGGTTGTATTACTTTATTAAATAGACAAGTTGAGCTTTACATCCATGTCCGCCCAGACTCATATAATATAGGCAGAGAAGTTAATGAAAGGCATTAAGTATATTCTTTGGCCAAATGAAAGTTAATGTTGTACTAATTCCAACAAATAGCTGTATGCGAGAAACATGCCATCTTCACTCAGACACTGTATTTACAGAGGACCGACAGAGATCTTTGTCCGAAGGTGCAACAACAATGACATGAAGCTCAACAAAATCAATGAGTTTGTGGTGATCTGCCAGAGAAACAGGAAGCACTCTGTGTGTTTCAAGATGGAAAGTGAAGAGAGTGGAATCCTACTAGATAATTGTGTGATTATTTTTTTAACAGTTCTCGAGTTATGGCAAAATTGATATGGTCACAATGACCTTTGACCACCAAACTCTAATCAGATCTAAAAGCCGTCCACATATAAAACCATTTGCTTGTCGCCCATCGCTTTGTACCTCTCATTGGTTGCTAGTGGATGTTTCAGGCTCTGGTTGCCTAGGTAACACTCTTATATATATATATTTCCCGTACCTTATGTTTCCCAGCTTGCTCTGCTCATCGTTGTGGATGCACCTTCCTTGCGATCTGTGGTCTGTGCTTGCGTCTTATGACAATAAACCATATCAGATGCTCCTATGGTCAAAGTTGCGATTAGCTCTGTTTGGTAAACAGCGACTTTGCACCGCCGAGGTTTTTTTTTGTTAAACTGCCTTAACATTTCATCTTCTCTTGTCACCAAATCGATGCCAGTCACTTCCGAAGCTTACGCCCCTTAAAAATTGGGGTCGACGGACAAGACATCCCTCCAGCAGCAGCTGATGTTGGCACGGAGGCGTAATAAGAGCACACCTCAGGAGTTGAGTGTGCAGTAAAGTGTTTTAAAAAAATGGCTGAATAATATGCCAACAGCCCTTTCTCAAAGACTCTTCAATCCTCAGGTCTCTCTCCGGCTCCTTTCCCCTGGGACCAAACCAACAACTGTGTCTTTCTTAAAGAAAGTCGCGGCTGCAGGAGATGAATGACCTCCGTCCATTTGTCATTATCACCTCCTCACCAATTAAACGCTGACAAAACACTACAGTGGAAGCAGCTGCTTTCATCTTCTAATTGACTGATTGATTCACTTGTTTTCCTGTCGCCCCCATAAGACGTCTTTATGATGCGACGCCGACAGTGTTTCATTTGATTTATAGAATGCAGCTTTAGCGGGCGCGTTGATGTGGGAAGGTGATATAAACATCATTTGTGAATTCATATGGTAGAAAAAAAACAAAAAAACATCTGAGTCTGTTGAAGAAGCAAAGCAAAAGAAAAAAAAGGTGTTTTGTTTTGTTACTTTGTTGTCTCTGTGGAGTCCCTGTAGAACAGAGAGACGTAAATGTGAGAAGAACTAATGCTAAAACTGATTTCATTTTCAGTATGTTTATAATTATCTATATATCAAAGGCGACTGCCTAGTGAGGGAGTTGTTTACCAGGTTTTGTTCTTATTCTTTTCTGATTCATGTACTGAGAGCAGCTCTGAAGATTAGCAACTGTTGAGGAACTTTCCATTCTTCTGAGAGCTCTATCTACTCTTGTTTAGGAGTTTGAGACTGTTCACAGGTCTGAGATTACGGTTTTGGGCAGTGGTGTTTTTAGGTTAGATGATCCTATTATCAATATTTCTGCACTGATATTTAGTAACTAATAATTTCTTTTCCAACAGTCTTATTTCAAGGTTCAGGGCTCAATTTATTCATCCATGAAAGCATGGAAATTGCAGCGTTCCCACTGAATCTAAACAACACTGATTAAAGAACACAGAATCTGTCAAATTTGACTTCTGAACATGTGCTTCAGACACATTATTATTAAACAGATTTTCAGGGATGGACAATAGTATAAAGTATAACTGTAAATTTCTTAATAAAAATTATTAAAAATCATTAATCACAACAAATGCAAAATAAGAGAATAGCTAAGAACAGTTTGGACTGCAGGCGGTGGGTTCGAATCCAGGCCGACTGGGCCTTTCTGTGTGGAGTTTGCATGTTCTCCCTGTGTCTGCGTGGGTTCTCTCCGGGTACTCCAGCTTCCTCCCACTGTCCAAAGACATGCTCATTAGGTTAATTGGTGATTCTAAATTTGCTGTAGGTGTGAGTGTGAGTGTGAATGGGTGTCTGTCTCTCTGTGTTAGCCCCGCGATAGACTGGAGACCTGTCCAGGGTGTACCCCGCCTCTCGCCCGATGACAGCTGGGATAGGCTCCAGCCCCTGACCCTTCACAGGACAAGCAAGCGGTTACGGAAGATGAATGAATGAGTGAATGGGTTTGCACTGCTCTCAATCACCCCATATATACAAAGACAGCTCTACTGTTGGTAGGTTTACTCCCAAGTCCTGTCGATGCTGATTAGGACAATGTGTGAAAACTTCAATCCAACTTTCATCCTTGTCTGTTACAATATGTTCCGCATTACTGACACAATGCATGCATACTTAGAAAAGCTTTTAACTGCGCCTGCAAATAAACCAGCAGGACAGAGGGTAGCCATCCATTTCAGCATAGAATACCCATAAAGCATTTTGGCAGCTCCCTCACTCCAGCACTAACAGAGCTTTATAGAGATTGTGCCAGCAGCAGACGGAGACCTGGCACATTAAGAGAGTTCAACATAGTCAGGCTCTCTTTGAATTTTCTGGGTTATCCTGGAGTAGCAGGACTGTGAGATAATTTATTCAGGTCAACAGTGATTTTGATTCAGGTTTAGTGAGATATGATAGCACTCAGACTGTGTTGATTTGAAGCAATTCTTCAAGCATGGCTTCAAGGATGGTAGGGTGGTCTGTCGTCAGACAGTTAGTGCACCACTTTGGTCCAAAGTGAAACAACTCAACAGCTAATTGATGGATTTCATTTAGAACAGATGGACTTCAGAGGATAAGATAAATACCAATCTCTGTTTATACTGTGCATGCCCGGTCTCCTCCCCTGCCTAGGACCTTATGTTGAAAAGATGGCTTCCTTTTTTTAACTGCAGTAGTGACAGTATGTAGGAGGACAAACAGACAGCGCGGTGCTTTTCCTCACAGCATGAATGTGTCTGAAATGAACAAATAGCCAAATGTTTGGCTGTGGAAACAGATTCACTACTTTTAGAGTCTAATTTTAACTGGATTAGTGAGAGGAAATAACGCTCAGAGCAGTGAGAGGACAGGCAGAACAAACTTTTGCCTCGCTGTGTCTGAATTGAGCAATTTCTCAAATGTTCACAAGTGGAAGCAAATTTACTTAGACTTCTAGACAATACTTGGTGTTTCTACTTCAGAAAGACTTTGCTTTAATGAGGCATTGTAGTCTTTCCCATCTTCCAGCCTGTTACTTTGCCTGTTTCCAGTTTTTTGCCATGCGTGTGATTTTTTGTAAAAAAGCTAGTCACTTGCATAAAAGCAGAAAAAATGTTTAAACCGGTCTGTATTTTTTATTACCCAGTTAAACCAAGTTTATTGGGTTACAGGTTCAGGTTCTGTGGCCCTAGTTTTGGCGGTGCGTCCCACACTAGTCGGAGCCCTGGTGGCTATTCATGATGTTGAATAAGCGATAGAAGTAATTGGTCAGAGAGATGAGTTGATTGGATGTTCAGCCAAAAAGGCGCTGCACGCAACAGTGAAAAACAGCAGTGAACAAAACTACGACACCCAACAACATGATCATCTAGAATGAATAAACTGTAGACCAACTGAGCAACATGACTCCACAGAGGGTTTGTAGCTCTTCCTAGATTCCTAGCCTCCCAGCTAATGGTAGCTCCTCTCGTTTCCCCTTTTAAACTAAGAACAGACTACTACCACATGCGGGTGCGACTAGATTTCCTTTCTAGCAGGTGCAGCCGCCCACTGACTGTAGACTTCATGGTGCGGTCAAGTGCGAATCTGCGGCTACGTCTCACTCGGTAGGTAGAGTGATCGGTCCACGAACGAGAGGGTTAGTGGTCCGTTGAGCGAGACACTAAACCCAGAGCTGCTCTCAGCGCTTGGCACTGGCGTGTGAATGTGTGCGTCTGTGTTTGTGTGAACGAGTGGGTGGGTGTGTCATTGTGACTGTGAAGCACGTCACAGTCAGCCTTTGTTGCCGGAGGTTCTTTGATTTGCTGGTTTGGTGTATCCTACTTTAGGATTAACTTTAATCAGTTTATCGATTCTCTGAACTGCTCTCACAACATCATCAAGTAAAGATTTTATTTGTATGGTGAAAGTGCACAGCCATAGATTTACCTGGACATTGTGTTTAGTGCTAAACATCAAAAGCTAAAGCACTGAACTGATAAACGCAGTGGGATGCTGGCATCAGAATTTAGCATTAAACCTAAAAGTTGGACGATAGAGAGGCGATTAAAAATCCAACTGGAGACATTTGGTGTAGTTGGTACTGTGTTGTGCGCTTTAACCTACCAAACCTACCCAAGTTTGCCTTGGTAGGTTTGAAGCTAGGCTGAGGTTAGCTGCTATATCTAGAATACAGTACAGAAAGTTTCCATGGGAATCCATTTTTTTTTTTTTTTTTTACAGCTGGCACAACTCTAGTCATTATTCTTGTTTCATAAGACAAGCTCCTGGCCATGTTTGTTTCATGTAGATGGGTTTAGTGCAGAATATGACATTCTGTAATACTTAATATAGGCTGGACTCTTTCTGTGCCTTCCCCAAATGTGATCACTAATCTGGATTCATTATTTCAAAATATTTTTAATGGTTATTGGAGGTTTTAAGATCAGTCTCTGTCCTTTTTTATGTTAAATAATCTTCTTATTCTACAAAATAGACATCGTACTCTCAGATCTTAATACCGCATGTAAGAGACGACATTAAACATTAAAGATGTTTTTGTTTTTACTGATAAAAACAATCCCCAAAACAGGTTTCTAGGATTCTGTGTTTTGTGTGCAGAAAGGGAAGTATTTCACACACACCCTGTGATGTTGTTAAGTGCTCGGCTGCACCAAACCAATTTTGCATCAAAGAAGCAAGATGAAAAGAATTCAAAGCGACAGTGATATAATTTTCCCTCAAATCTCATGCAGCAACATTTTCTCTGCAAATGCACCATTCTCGATTCAGCACAATTCAAACTTGCTTTTTCTTCTCACAAGACGTCAATAAATATCACGGCGCTGTACACAAATAAACGCTGTATTCTTTACCCTTGTAAAGCCGGCCCCACCGTTCATCACGATGAAAGTGATTGTGTTAGTTATGCTGATGCCCATTTTAATTTAAATTACCTGTCAAAACCTGTACCTGTTTTGCATTTTTTAGATTATATTTCTGCATCAAAATAGAGTAACAACACTTCTGCAGTGCGTTCGCAGACATCAGTGTTTAACAATGCTTAGCAGAGCATGTGCATGCTTTTTAACCTTTTATGAAGTGAACATGAAGACAACTATGATGGAAGCTGTTTAAAAAAACTCTAGTCCCATCTCTCACATTCGCTCTGTGGTATGAGTAAAAACCTAGTTATGAAAAAAACATATACACCAGTGAAAACTGTATTCTAATATAACGGTCCTGAACAAAATCCTTCTTCCTGACTGTTATAATGTTCAGATTATGTTAAAACAGCGTCAGAAAGGTGGTAATTCACCTGTATGATCAGTCTGGAGGATGTAGTTTGTGGTGCTGTCAAACTGCATTTAATTAAACAATGCAGTTAAACTTCTTTCTTTTATTCAGCCCAGCCCGCTGACTAAAATGGGGTTTGCCAAAATAATAGAAACACGAGTTTAGAAGCACAACACAATACAGTTCAGAAGTATAGTTGAAAATAAAAACAGTTGAATCAACAGCTCTAATGAGGTTAAGATTTAGTGCAGCACTGTTATATGACAATGCATTCATTTTCACTAGTGTACTTAATAAAGTGTCCAGGGTGTTTACATGGAGGAAAACAATATAACCACTCAGACATGAAGCAAGTAACGTTGATCATCTTGTAAGAAAGGAGCACGTCAAGGTCTGGGGTGTATTAGACATAAAGTGAACATTCAGTTTTCGATGTGTTCTTGGGGGGATCTTTTATTGACCCCTTGGAGCATCTTCAGACATTTTGTAAATGCTTTAGTGGGTCAGAGCTCTTTTGGCAGCACACGAAGAATCAACATCATATAAGGCTCATCCATGGACGTCTTGTAGCTGCCGCTGTATGTAGTCTTATCCTATAATCACACTGGGGTGACAGAGTTTGTCACTCGTTACATCCCAAGTTATGTCCCAGAGTGGCTGTTGAAGTGCTTGTCGATGCTGTTATGCGTCCCACAATAGTTGCCACCCTCTGTCAAGCTGCATTACATGTGTTAATGTTGCAGTAAAAAAAGGATAGGGAACTGGCTAATGGTAAGAATGTGTTGAGTTTTTATTTTTAGAAATGAAAATCTAGAGAGAGAGGGAGAGAGAAAATAGGTGGAACTGGTGAAACACACACATATGGTCTGTTGATGTTTTAACTCATCACAGAATTTCTGAAATACACAGCTGAACTTTGATTTGTTGCCAGGGACGGCTGCTGTTGGTTTTTAACGTCATAAGCAAATGTCTTATAACTAGGGCCGGGACTTTAACGCGTTAATTAAGATTAATTAATTACACAAAAATAACGCGTTAATTTTTTTTAACGCATTTTAATCACACTTATTTTTGCACCGCGGAACGTTTCTCACTGGATGAGTTTCGGCGGACCGATTATACTGGAGCACCAACTAGCGTTCATTACCAGTGTCCTCAACAAGCAGCGGGTGCTGCCGTGAGCCCCTCTCCCGTCCCAAAGCACTCACAGGCGGTCAGTCTCACAGTAGCCCCGCGCAGCAGCGGTCAGAGCAGAGAGGGAGAACCACGCCACCGCGTCCAGACTGCAAACGAATGACGCATGCGCAAAGCTGCCGCTGATCGCGCCCTGGTTTACAGAGCGGGATGTAAATGTTTCTTCACTGTCACACTAAAATAAATAATAAAATAATAATCCATTTAGATTGTTAATTTTGTCAAGTAAAAACCGTTTGTACAAAAAATGTTAAAAATATTGTAGTTATGGCAAAAAATGCTCATGTTCTTCTGTGCCTGTGACTTGTAGGCTAGAAACTAAACCAAACTTAAGAAAACTAAAAAAAAAAAAAAAAAAAAAAAAACGTAAGTTACTGTGCCAGAGTGTCTCTTTAGAGTCATTTTGCCAATACCAAGCCCGGATAAAGGAGGTGCGTTAATAATACAGCGTCCATCACAATTACATCCAAAAGGTAAATTATGCAAATTAGCCGATGACGTCATTTAGCGACTTCTAGCGACTTTTAGGACAGCCAATAGCTACTTTCCTTTCCTGAGGAGTTGGCAACACTGTTCATTACTTCAGACAACAACAAACCACAGTGAACATGAAAGAAGAAGCTGATGAGACCGCTTTGGTTGGCCCCGTGGATGGGAAATTTAGTCATTATTCAATGGTATACTAAAAATCCACATGAAAAAAATTACTTCTCACTGTTCTCAGGTCAAATATTTATATGCGATTAAAATGCGATTAATTTCGATTAATTAATTACAAAGCCTCTAATTAATTAGATTAATTTTTTTAATTGAGTCCCGGCCCTACTTATAACCTCACCAGTAGTCTCAACACACCACTCGGGCCCATACTAAACTTGCTCGCCGCCAGCTGACGGTTGGCTGCTCCACTGAATGTCCCACACTCTGGTTGCCTAGGTAACCCTGTTTGTGGAACTCTGTATTTGCATCAAATGTCGGTCTACTGCATGTGTCGCTCCCATTGATTGTCGACTCAATGGCGTCACCTCAAACTTGAGATACGTTCAACTTGAAGAGGCAATTCTGGAGTCTAGTCGAGCCATAGGCAAACATTTCCACACTAGACTTGGTCATGGACAACAGAGCTGGACACACTGCTCTGCTAGCTAACTTATCTGTAGTTAGCCGTCAAATATAAAATCAATGAAATAATGTGATACTATTTATTTCATTATATATCTGTCTCCGCTATAGTTATGGACTAGACTAGCAGCATCTAGTTAGCTGTATTATTATCTACTGTGCTTAGTGTGTCACTTTCCTCTTATTTTCTTTCTTTTTTCACTCTCAGAGAGATAACCTTCTTCCATTTTGAGTTTGGCATACGTTGTCATACTTAACTATTTCATGCACATTTAGTAGGACTGAGTTTGCAGAGTTGTGTCTGGTGGGGGCCCCTTAGGGAGGTCTTCTACTATCCTTGGAAACTTTCCCACTGCAGAAGTGTAAATTTGTCCGCCCATTTGTCATCCGTTGGGGCACCCCACAGCCCAGGGCCCCAAACAGGTGCCTGCGTTGCGTGCTGACAAGCTGCGCCTCCGCCTTCTTTAGAGCGGCTTACGCTCCACAACTCTGGTGCTTCTGCTCCAATCATCCCTTCACATTTTACCAGTAAATGTATGGAAGACTGTACAGTGATTATTGATTAATTCTGTTTCTCCACATTGTAACTGTATAACCATTTCTGCATACGCTGCATATACTACATGTCCCACAGCTTGCTGTTGCCTTTTTCCTATTTAAATGTTGTCCTGTGGATTATTTCTATATATGGGACCAGGGTTATTGATCAAGGGTGCCACATACTGTACAGATTGTTAAAACTTCTGAGGCTGATTTATGATTTGGGGCTCCCTTGCCTTTTCCAAATTCAGGTATGCAGACATTTGTACTCGAGTGCTGTCCAATACCGCCTCAGTGAATCTCCTCTGGCTCAACTACACAAGCACTGAAATAGCTTTGCAGAGCCACGAGAGCACACATTTTTATACATGCATATATTTTTTACTGTAATAGTGTCCCTTGCCTGGCCTTTGGGGCTAAAGTATCTGGCTTCACTGCCTCGCTCAGGAACATGCTGACAGTAGTTACAAAGTCAATTCAGCCCCCTGCAGTCGGCCTCTTCCAGCTCAAGTAGGTCTTCAAACTAGGAAACTTTCTGTTATGAGCTTCATTCTTTAACCCCAGGCTACAGCTGTACCCCACATAATTAATTTAATTTATTTATCGGCTAGTGCCTTCAAACACTATTCCACTCATTTCTTATGGTATAAACAATATGAGTGAAGTCAGAAGACGATGAGACTTTAATTTGCCGAGGGCCTCGGGGTCCCCTGCTGGAAGATTTTGATGCTTTTCCTAAAGACATGGCATATCAACCACTCAGCCAGCGCACTTTATTTTCATGTGCTAATTTGTGTTCAGTATGCATGATGTTGTAAGTATAAATATTATGACTGAAGGCGAACCATGGATGAGCGCCGTATTTAAAGATAACTTGGATTAAATGGTAGTGCAAAACAGCTTGGCAACAGCTTTGTTTAGGAGTGGGGATTTAAACATGTGCAGTGTCTAACTTGTGGAGGTAGATTTGCTGTCTGGACCTAATGTCTACGGCACTCAGCAACATCTCCATTTGAATTTATCTGCACCTTTTTTGCCTTTGTACTTTTTCTTTTTTTTCTTTTCTTTTCTTTTTTTTTTTAAACCAGACATCCTCATTTGCATGCAGAGGCAGATATTCATCTTCCACAATGAAACACATGCATTCTCTGTCTTTCAAGCCCTGTCAGGAATTCTGTGGAGTATTCACAGCGGAGTGCACACATTGTTCATTTCCCAGTTTTACAATAAAGGAACATTTGATGGAGAAATGCAGGCCAAACATAAAATGAATGCCATATGACTTCATTATTTTATTGAAAGGAAGTTGTCATGGCATGAGAGATACATGAATCAAAGACAAACATATTATCTACTGTTTTTAATTAAAGCCCTTGTCTTGTACGACTTGTCCCCCAGGGACAAATAAAGTTTTCTGAATCTGAATCTGAATCTGAATTGTCAGTGAGCGATGTGACACTCTTGTCTCCCTAACCAACAGTTTGCAGTTTGCAAAACAATGAATAAACCTTTAAAGTCTTCTTTTTGGGTTTCACAGATTCCTGACATGCTGCTGTGTATTGCAGAGTTACCAAAGTCTCAAGGTGAGGCGGTTGAGATTTATTTCTTGCATTGCACAGATGAGAGGATCACTCCAACGTGTCTGCGCCGCCATTCATGCCAGCGCACTTCAGAGCTTTGGGCTCAAATACGGTAAACCTAGATGTGGTTAGTCGGCCCGTGGAGGAGACTTTGTCAGACAATTTCAAGTCCGTAGGTCAGCGCGGCTGAAGCTGTGTTAAAGCGGGCTAATCCTGTGGACATGGTAGTGGACCTTCAGGCCAGCACCACAGTCTAATCTGTGTGGAGACTGAAGATCGGATGACTATACAGGAGAAGGCTAGGCTTGTACAGTAAAAATCCATCAGCTGACACTTCCATGGATCATTTTGGCCAATAGCTTGTGGATTGAACTACACTCGGCCCAAATAGGTTTTAATCATACCTCATCCTCTATATTAGTAATAAATCCTTTTAATACTTCTTCTCTGAGCGCTATAATAACAGAACTCTGTCTTTTTTTGTTTGTCTGTTACCAGCATTCAGTTTGACAGTAGGAGAAATGGATTTGTTCATTTGCTTTGCACTGCCACAATATTTGACTGAACAAAACCCCCGATCTTCTGAGCAGCCACATCCTGTAGAAACAATTCAACTGCCATGAAAAGCACTGTGTGTTTTTTTCTCCTCTGTCTGATGTAGCAGATGACACGTTCTGTAGTCTCGGAGCAGGAAAGCTTTTTTTTTTTTTTACTGGAGGGAAATTTTACCGACTACTTCGAGGACAGGGAGCACCTGTTGGCAGAAACGCTCGTCGCCTTATGGCTGTATCCTGCGTGACTGATGCTGTTGTCAGTCGTGAACAGGAGGATATACCTTTTAAAATTCATGAAAACTCTATTGAGCGGCAGCTCAGAAGCGAGGGAAAGTGAGCGAATTAAACTGAGCCTTGCTCTTTCACTTTTGCTAGCCTTTAGACTTTGACCCATTGTGAATCATTTGTGTATCTTGGGAGCATGGCCACATAATTGATGCCATTCATTTCATGATTGGGGGGGGGGGGTGTTTTGTTGAGGTGAGTGGAGGTAGCTCGACCATTGCTGAGAGCAACTTACACTGTGATGATTGATAGGAAGCGAGCATAAACGCTGGAGCGTTTTTGCCTGAATGCAAGCGAGTGTTACTCTCTTTGCCGGCTTGGGGGAAAGCCATTAATAAACCCTGCAAATGATGATAGCTGTTGTATTGATTCTAGTTTGCACCTCTACTTCAC
This sequence comes from Chelon labrosus, assembly GCF_963514085.1. NCBI lineage: Eukaryota > Metazoa > Chordata > Actinopteri > Mugiliformes > Mugilidae > Chelon > Chelon labrosus. Next base: position 18,090,142 of record NC_140340.1, read on the forward strand.
CGGCCCTCTCTCTCTCTCCAATACTTTGCCTCAGTAAACACAGGCATCGAAATTGTTGACCCAAGCTGTCTCTACCATTGATCACTCCGTTGACGTTGGGACACCACATTCTCTTTGTTTGCGTGGTTGCTTAATCCATTCACAAAGCTTGCAGACTGTACAAAATGGATCGATACAAGAGGAAAAATGAAAGTATGACCTTAGAAATGATACTAATTTCTGAAAAATGAGGCAACACCTCAACTTGGACCTTTGCAAGCGATTGACCTGCATAATAGAAGAAATAAATAAATAAATAGGAAGTGTAAAATCCCGAGGGGAATTCTGAACTACACTTTTTGATTATATTACACTGCTTGTTATTTTTGTCATAAACAGTATAGAATGAACAGTTTCATTTTGATCACTTTCTCATCAGACTGACAAAGAACAAATGAGTAATGAGCAGCTCCCTCACTGCTTGGATGATCAAACCACGTTTTATTTTCTGCATTCTGCAAACATTTCCTTTTTTTCTCCAGCCTTCAAATCCAATCCCACACCCTCTCTCCCGTCTTCGCCTTCCCCCTCTCTCTGTTTCCACTGACTGTTGAGCGCCGTGTCATTTCTAATGGAAACGACACGCCTTGAGTCAAAGTGACATTATGTCAAAAAATGATCCTGTGAATCCTGCCAGGCGAAATCACTCCTGCTTTATTCTTCATTCTGAATTAAATTAGGAATATTCTTACGGAGCCCACATAACTTCTAAAAGGCCCTAGTGTAATGGCTTCAATAACACTTAAAATCCTCAGAGTGCTGGCCAGGGTCTTCCACTTTTCCAATTTTGCTGAGTAAGTCGAAAACTTTCCTACCTGTTCAATTAGTCTGAGATGTGCTGCAGGAAATAGAGGGATGAACTTTTAAATGGAAACAAACTAATCAAAGCCTGTTTGTTTCTTCCTCACTGAAATGGCTGCCTTGGATCAAACAGGAACAAACGATATTTGCATAAAGACTTTTTTTTGGCATTAATTCACCCTCCTGCTGTTTGTCTTTGAGACTGACAGGCTGTGTCACATATTTATGAAGCTGCGTCAGGCCCCTTTAAAAAATTTTTTTTTAAAAAAGTAGGTTACTTTAGAAAAAAAATAAGGAAAGCTTAAGGGAAAAAGCTAAAGGAAAAAAAATATTTAATGTGTCTGAAGGCTCAGTTGGTCAAATATGCTGACTTTACAAAAAAAAAACAACAAGACATTAATCAGCATATTGTGGTACATAAATCCCAGTGTGTGTGCTTATCCTCAAAGAAGACAGTTTTTAACCAAATGATTTGAGGAAAATCCCCTCAAATAGAATACATTAATGCAAGACAGGGGGACCTCTTTACAGCAGTCTTCTAACAGCTAATGCTTTTGGTCAGGAATAACTACAATTCCCCTGACATTCCCTCCAATCGGTTCCGGGTGTTTAGCCTGGCCCGTGCATTTTCCTGATTTCATCAGAGCTAATGGGACAATTGGAATCCTATTTGTGTCTCACTGTGCGGCCTATTACCTTATGGAAATCTTGTTCACAATACAGCATCACGGTTGGTTCTTTTGCTAAATCAAATTGCGTTTCTACCATCAAGGTTATTTCAGCATACTGTGTGCGGAGATTGCTTGTCCCTGACAGTCAGTGGTTGGTTCGTGCCAGTGTTTTCCCATCAGATTTGGTACCAAAGCCTTTATTCATCCCTCTTTGTGACATTGGTCCTGCTGTCTCACTAACACAAGTGTGGCTTGCCTGTTGCTTCCAAATGGACATTTCAAGGTCTTTATGCAGAAGTGAAATTGCCTTTATACCCCATTAAAGGACGTAATTGCAGGATTTTTATTTCTTTATTTTTTAACTTTGAGACAGTGAACACTATAAAGCAGCAAATATAACTGTTATGTAAAACTAGACAAAAGGTTCTTGTCATTGTTACAGGGGACTGTAGTGGGCTTAGTTAACTGTCTTGGCAGATGTGTAAATAAATAGCTTTTTGCAATATTATTTTTCAGTGTCTTCAAACATTAAATACATGTCATTAACACTTGAATGGGAAGCCGCTAAAATGTTAATGTTACTTGAATTATACAGTATAGTCCATCAGTTACTTGACATGGCTAAAGGCATGTTGAGAAAATGTCCAGGTACATGGTATGGATGAACGATGAATTGAGTGTGTTCCAGGACAGTCTCAGTTAAACACTGACTCCTTCTCTCTTAAAGGTTATTTCCAACTCTTGGGGATAAAGGTGTTTATTTGTGCTCTGGCAAAGTTGTAGTGAGAATGGAAAGGAGCGTTCCCCTTTATAGGCAGCATCTTTTTTTGTTGTTGTGGCATATTAGAGATTGGTTGTAATGCTGTGAGTGTAAAGATGAATAAAGACACTTTGACTTCATCTGTTTTCTGTGTAGCTCCGTTTTATGCTAGTAAACTCACTCAATTACTCACCTGAGTCATTAGCATTCAGCGCTCACCAGCTATTACGCTGACTTGTGTTGGCCATTCTTCCTGAACGAGTACGGCTATACAGCTGCATGTTCATGCTTTTTTCATCGTGGCAAAGCTCTGGGGACTCTATACTCTCACCTATCATAAACAGAGGCTGACTTTCTTTAGTGTATGAAGAAATAATTCATTCATTCATTCATCCTCTGTAACTGCTTGTTCCTGTTAAGGGTCGCGGGATGAAGAAATAACCAGAAACAAAATACATCTAACTTTTGAACAGCTGATTTTTCTAACTGGTTGTGTGTCAGATACTGATAGACATGGTCTTGTTTACTGTGGGTTAGGAGGAGCAAAATGGGAGTTTGCTAAACTCATATACAAAAAAACAACACACTGATCAGCAACAACATTTAAACCACTGACATGAAGTAAATAACATTGACTATACTGTGACAATATTGTGTCTTTTTGGACCTGGCGTGTGGATGTTACTTAGACATGTACCACCCACCTAGACCAGACCAGACACCCCCACCCTATAGCAATGACACTCCTTGATGGCAGCAGTCATCCCCAGCGGATGCAGCCTGACACAGACACACACACAAAAATGGTTTAGGAGCAACTCAAAAAACATGAAGAACAGCACAAGGTGTTGACCTGGCCTCCAAATTCACTAGATCCCAAACTGATCAAGCAGCTGTGGGATGATCCGCAGAGGCCCCTCCCCTCAACCCATAGGACCCAAAGGACCCCAGTAACAACATTCTGTTGCCAGACACCACAGGACACCCTCAGAAGACACTTGTCCATTCTCTGATGAGTCACAATTGTTTTGGAGTCACAAGGGAGACCTACACAATATTAGGAAGGTTGTCATAATGTTACGCCTGATCAACTTATTTCCTAATCATAATCATAAATCATAAAACTTTGCATTACCGTGCCTTGACAGGAACAACCGCACCGACAAGGGAGTGTTTCTTGTCCTGAGAAAAGGTCTAACTGAGCTCCAACCACTACCAGCTTCATTGAAAGCTTAACAACCTCATAATTTTCTTGTAGCTTTACTAACGGTCGTCACAGATTTTTTAAAACCAATCACACCTGTCTGCACATATGTTTAAAACACACTGAAGGCTAAACTCCAATTAACTAAAAATAAAAACTGGAGTTACGATATATTATAATAATATAGTTGGTCTGTTTTGAGAGAGGCCGTTTTTGACTAAACAACATTATTATCCACCTGCTCATTAGGAGGAACCATCTTGAAAGAGGCAACAGTTCTGAAGGAAAATGTACTGAGAGATGCTTTCAGGTTCCTTTTGGGCTCCGTGCTGTGTAGTGCTACACACACCCTAGACAGTTTAAAACAGACTTGTGAAACACGTCTGATCAAACACTGACACTATACGTGATAGAAACAAGCCAGCAGTACCTGAAATAATGATTTTAGGTTTATACTCATGACTGCCATTCTATTGCAGTGCTGTTGAGTGAAATGTCAATGAGTCAATGCCAATAAAGAGACACAAGTGGAAAAAAGGTAAGCATTCTTTAGTTCACTTCCTGCCCACCAGACTGAGTTTAGAGCAACTTTGATTCCCCTTCAATTAGTTTAGATGTGTGTGATTATTTTATTGTCTAGTCTTTTCCTATGCTAAATCTTATTGCTTCAATAATGACCAAGCTTCCCCAAAGGGCTCAATAACTCTCAACTCAATAAACTAATCCAAACACGCTGCTCTGCTCTGCCACTGGCTACATGGGTCTATCTAATCCAGATACCAAGTGTGCAAGCCAGTAATTATGTGACGAAAAACTACAGACATCACATGGGAGGAAACTTACACAAAATGTCAGAAATATAATGAATTATGTCATTCCAGCTGGAGTTTCTGGCACTAAATGCAGATAAAATAACCAGACCCCTCTCCCAGAAATAATTCAATCTAGACAGGAGGATACCCAGGATTTAAAAAATGGGTTTCCTGGAAACGTCACCAGTGCCTGTTTCTGTCTGTTACAGAGTTAGGCCGGCCATCTGGCACACGGAAAGTGACGCGATCCGCTTCCAAACGTTACAAGATTATTTTGAGATGCAGTCACACAGATGTGTCTGAATGAATCCAATTAAGGATTCAGTCTCCTATAGCGTAAGCAGTGGCAGCCACCCTGGCCGCCCGGGACAAGATTTTCCTGATTTAAAGCTCTGAAAGGCCGAGGAAACAAATGTCACAGTTCTGTCCACACTGATTAATTACCGAGTGACCTCTGGGGGATGCTTGTTGCAAAAGATACCACAGCTACGGATGGAGCCAAAGCACAAACAAATAAATCTCTATCTCACGGAAACGTAATTTTGTAAGGTAATGTAAGATTTTACACATTGTGAAAGAGTGTGTCTTTATTTGCTTATTGTTAACTGGCTGTGGCTACTTTGTTAGACATTTTCCATTCTGCAGAAATGCTGCATAGGCATCAGACCTGTTCTGTGCTGCGCCTGCGCATACATTGTATGTGTGTGATATAAATTAATGCACGATGCCTTTTTGTGTGTGTGTGTGTGTGTGTGTGTGTGTGTGTGCCACTGCCGTGCCTCCCTTAAGGGGAATTTCATGTCTCCTGATCACAGTTTAGAAGCAGCAAGCAAATGAGGGAAAACAAACTGGACCGGGCACAAAAATGTAAATGATATGCGACTGTGCTGGTGTGTAAACTTTGGCTGGAACATCTAGTCAGCTCTGTCACGTATTCTACCGTTATGAGTTATTTATAAAAGGCCAGTTTGTGATAAAACCTGTGAATTCAACTATGTGTCCATTATTGCAGTCCTAGTTTCCGAATATTCCTCTCCCTCCCCGTGTGTTTGTAAGAAATGTAGTAAAACAGTAAAACCAAAAGCTCAATCATTAGCATATACTTGAATTAATACTCCTCCGACTGTGGCAGTCCAAACTGATCATTACTGTTTTGGTAAATGTGCAGTTTATTTATGAGCGGTTGTACTGAATTGCCTTGGATTTAACTATTAAAGCGTTTCACGGTTGTGTGAACCCCTATTAAAGGGTTTGGTTGAGGAGTTTGGTTTAGTGATATATTTAAGAATATTTCCCTCAAAGTAGCAATTCTCCTTTTCATTTAGTCAATTAATCTATCGATTTTTCAATTAATCTATAATTTGTCAGAGCGTGACGTTAATTAAAATCAAAATTGTCTAGTCTAATTAGCCTGTATGGGCATAAACAAAACGCGCACTCAAATTTCTTTTCTGAAAAACAACAGAGGAGGATGCAACAACTCGGGACCTTACCACCAACCAAGAATCAGACAAAACTCACTGTCCTAACACTGTTGAGGTCTATTTTGAGGTTGGCGAGCCGGCAGATGCCCTCAGTTGAGATGCCTGTGCATTGCAGTTGCGCAGCTGTAGCAGTAACATTAATCTTACAGGGTTCCTGTTTTAAGATTTCACAAACTGAGGATATTTGTCTCACACAAAATGATTGTGAAACAAGTTTTAACTCATATTAAAATCCAGAGTACTGTAGTGTCATTTCAGGTACCGTGTTGCTTCACAAGCTGTCATTAAGTCTTTCATAACCATGAATAACATGTGAGCCTGTTCAAATACAGATAATATGAAGTCATTAAGAAAGTGCTTAGTGTAAGCTGAGAAAATTGTATCCCTTTGACAACAGTGACATGGATATGTTGTAATGGAGAGGAGCTGTGTGGATTAGTTGCAGGATTGTAATCCAGATTACTTGAATGAGCTATCCGATTTACATTATTGTCTCACATCGTCTAATTAAAATGCGTCTTTACTTGAAACGCAAAGACCGTTTCAAGTCTCACAAATCCAATTTATCTTTGTCCTACTTTTAAATGAGCTTTGTTTAAAATTTCCCAAAGTATGGTGCATTTACACACTTGAAAGTTTGGTACATTCCGTTTCTATTAATGTTTTTAGCATTCTTGAACACTGATTATCTCCTTTTTTCTGGATGCAGCGTGACACACATAAATGTCAAGTTTCTTTTAGTGAGTTTCCTCATTTTTATCTTTTTTTTTCTGTTGTTGTTTTTGGTTTCGATATAATTATTCATATACTGTATTAGGTTAGCAGCCACTAACCGTATCTGTACCAATGCACATAACCTTCTTTTTTTCGTGGCCAATTTGTGCAGCATCCCCCAGGTACTTCAGGCTAAATTAAACTGCAGCATCCTCCATAACCTCCCCCTACACCCTAATCCATTGCCTTGGTGTTCTCTGCACTTACATTACATCTGCAACACATATTTTTTTTTCCAGTTTCCTTCTTCATTTGAATATTTACCGGTATACATTAGTATATGCTTTTATACTGTAAAAACATCTTCATGTGCGTTTACCCTGCAGATTTATGTCACATGTAGTCCTGTGATTACCAAATGTATCTATAGGGTATTGCTTAAGATCAAAGTTTAAGCAGCAGTACTTGCTTAAGGAAATTGGCTTTTGGAACGTCTCTGCATTAAGAGCAATATATAACCATTATGTCACTTACCGAGGGAGAGGAAAGACCGTGAGGATGAGCAATGAGTATTCAGCCATTCGCTTTGCCCAATTAAGCAAAGACAAGTAATTGTTTAAACAAACTGCAACAGGACAGATCTGAGGCACTCGGGGGTCATTTGAGGAATGTCAAATAATAAATAAAGACATAACTGGCTGACACATCACACACATGGGTGTGAACTGGAGATTAAAAGGCCATATGGATAGAAACTGGAACATCGCTGAGGGCACTGTGATCTTTTCCCTGGGCGACTGTGGTCATTTAGAATACAGATGTTCCAAAGTCTCCCTGTCGCTCTGGGTGGAGCCATAAATTCCTGTAATGCCATCACGCAGCCTGCCGTGTTTTTCACCCACTTTACCTTGCAAAGACAAGATCAGTTGATATTTTCTTTGTTTCTTTATGTTATTTTCGGTGTCTGCATACAGAAAGCCTGATCTACCATCTTAAAACAAACAGGTGTTATGGTCTTTTTATGGTGGTTGTTACCTATAAGATAAATTACAGAATCTTACCAACGTATGAATTAAACAGATATCACTTTTGATGAAGCTAAAATATATTTTTTTAACAAGAATCCAGTAATGAAACGTAATTATGCGCTCTCTTCTTCTACTGAGTTCATTTTTTATTTCTTGTTACCAGGAATGACATCATAACCCAGTCTAATATTCCCTGTTCTCAGAATCTACAAATAAATCATCCAGGAGGAGTTGGGTTTTTTTCTCTCTCCTTTTCTTCCTCATTTCACATTCCTCGCATGCGCTTATTCATCTCAACTCTGTGGCTAATGCTTGTAATCCTCCTCATCACACAGGGGTGGCAGTTACTCCATTAGCAGGGTTTCTCATGTTGATGTCAGGCAGGCCATTGGTTTGCGGGGGAATCTTGTTAGGGCTCTTATTGACATTGCGTTTCATTAACTTGATTAATGACATCTATTGGGGCATGCTCCATAGTAATCAACATCTCTGCAGTGAAGGGCTGTCTGCAGTCAAAGATGGGACTCTCTGGGCTTCTTGTGCCCACACTTGACTGGCCTCTCTGTCGCCTGTTTGTTTCCTATAACCTGCACTCAGGACAAATCTTATATTCATAAATACCAAAGTAGTAAAGCAGTAGGAAGCCATAAAGTAGACCCCGAGTGACCGTTATGAACTTTCCATTTGAGAAACTGCACGTGTGTTTCATAAAAGAAGTTATTTAAAATTAAAGAAATAAAGCATCTTGCTTCTGTATCATTCAGGCATACATCATTTTAGATGCCCCTACCAAATTATTTGTTGATATAGTAATGTACTCTGAGGCATATCGTTATTGCTCTGCTTTCCCTTTCCTTTCTTCACTAACTGAAAAGAACAAGTGTGTATGTCCATATAGCCTTTTCCTTGGCAGAGTAGCCCTGCAGGGTGCAGGGAAGCACTACATCCCGGGTCTTCATCAAAAACACATACGTGGGTTTTCCTTTCCTGTACCCAGAACCAGCTTCGCCTAATCGTGCTTGGCTACCATGATTCATAGTCCCATTCATATAAGTGTTTGCCAAAAAGTGAGCAACAGTGACAATACCTGGAGAGATTTTCATTGGGAACAACTGGAATATAAATGCTATATGGTCACTCAGCTTCAGTCCGTAGCGCTGAGAAAAAAATGCCAAGAAAGGGTCAAATTAGACCAAAGGTTAAATATATTGTCAATATATTGTCAATGGGATAGGTTCTGGATTAACATTTGAGGGATAACTGAAATAAATCTCGTGATAGGCCTTTTTCCAAGAGCATATTTTGACTTGGCACAGCAGGGAAAGCACAGATGTATTGATGAATCCTGCATTCCGCTGAGGGGAGGTCTTATTTTTGTGCACGCTGGTTCACTTTCATTGCTTACTGGAGTCATCATTAATAAATCAGTGGTGTACCTACTTTGACAAATCAAAAAGCCATAGAATACGCTAATTATTTCTGCTCTTCTATCCATCCCTTCAGGGAACCTCACATCCTGGGTCTTTGCATGAGAGATGAGATGCTGTTCACCTCCATGAGAATGAACACAGAGGGCCACTGATTCCCCACTCTAGGGACTTTTGGCCAGGGAGCGCAGATACAAAAGCAGATATTAAAAACAACCTACCTGGAATTTGTATTTACCTTTCATCATCTGCTTTTTACCTAAAATGCACTCAGTTATATTTGCAAGCTGTCTTCAGGGACAGAGTCGAAAGCTGTGCTGGTGCAAACTCCGAGCAGGAGGCTCCTGGGCTGCCAGTTGCTGTGGGAGCTGAGTCAGATATGTTGCCTTCTCGGGTTATTTTCCTGGTTCTAAGTAAGTGCACTAGTGCAGCAGCGAATTAACTGTACACAATAATATAGTAACATAAAATCTTTCTGCAGTCACAGGAATGTGCTCACTTGTTAAAGCACACTGTGGAGAAGAGAAATTCAATTAAGAACTCAAACCTAATGCTAATCACTGGGGAGAAAAATATCTGGCAGCCAGTATCTCTGATATTTCAGAGCCAATTACTTTGATTGGATTTGTTAAGTATTGATTGGAGAGACATTTATCCACTCAGAGTTTGAAAAAAGAAAAAAAAAAAATGCGGATGAAGTTTATGTTATAATTCTACGGAATAAAATTAACATCTACACAAAGCTACTGGAGAAAGCAAATGTTTGCTGATCAATAACATAAAGTAAAGCACACAATTGGTCTACCCCAGTTACAAACAACAGTAATCCAATAATATGAGCAGTGTGACAGTTTAAGGCTGCGACAAATCACTGTTTCCGTTATTTTAACATTTTCCTTATACCTCTTTATCAATAATTTGCAGAAAAATGTTTTTCCTTGTTGTATAGCTCTGATAAAGGCCCTTCAATATTTTACCCGGGGTCTTTCTGTGTGGTGTTTGCATGTTCTCCCTGTGTCTGCATGGGTTCTCTCCGGGTACTCTGGCTTCCTCCCACCATCCAAAGTCATGCTCATTAGGTTAACTGGTGATTCTAAATTGGCCGTAGGTGTGCAAGTGAGTGTGAATGGTTGTCTGTCTCTCTGTGTTAGCCCTGTGATAGACTGGCGACCTGTCCACGGTGTACCCCGCCTCTCGCCCAGTGACAGCTGGGATAGGCTCCAGCCCCTCTGTGACCCTTCAGAGGACAAGCGGTTACAGAAAATGAATGAATGAGTGAATATTTTACCCTGCGAGACACATTTTCTACCCCTCAGCGGTCCGTGACTTATGCCCAAGCAATGGAACGTTTAGAGGGTGACGGACATAAATGATGAGCATCAGCGGCCAAGTTAGTCTCATTCTGTCCAGCACAGTTCAAGCCAGAGACATGACCCGGGCATCTCGAGGTCCCATCCTTTTAATTACACTTGCACTTAGTCAACCAAATCATTCAAGCACCATGGGAACTCCTTCAGCATAGTGATTTACGGGATAGGACTTAAAGCAAAGGGAAAAGCATCCAAAGGCTCGTCCAGTACACGGAATAAAATATTTACAGCCTCTTTCTGCTCCCTACCACAAAATACTGAATAAGCCTGCTGAATTTGATTTTCTAAAAAGACTAGTCGAATGTCTTAGGGTAGAAGTCTGCATTGAGAAGGACATGGCATCCAAAGAGAGGGACCCTTGAAGCAGGCAGAACTGCTGGAAGCAAAAAGGCTGAAAAACACCAAGCTCAAAGAGCTGAAGGACGAGGGCTCTTCAGAGAGCTGGAGTATGTCCAAGGTTCCAAATCTGGAATGACATCCAGCAGGAGGACTGAAGAAGCAGCTGGACACAAAAGACAATAAAATCCTCAAGGATAAGCAGTTTCTTTCTCACCAACAACAAAAAAAGACTCCAGTGTCTCTGCCACAAAGATGGCAGAGAAGATGGGAGAGGAGGTGAAGAAGACGGCATTGGAGCAGGAAAAGAAGTCACAGTGCCTTTGACATTTGACTACCAAATTCTAATCCCATCATGTTTGAGTCCAAGTAGACGTTTGTGTCAAATTTGAAGAAATTCTCTCAAGGCAGTTCCGAGAAATGACACATTCACAATTTGATTTATGGCCAAAAACACGTTCAGTGGAGTCATAGTGACTTTGACCTTTGACCCACGAAATCTAATCAGTTCATCCTACATGCTACCCAATCTGAAGAACAACTGCAAAAAAATGAAAGAAACAAAAAACAGAAGGGGGGCATTTCTGGGGTTGCACAAGAAGAAATAATTTGATCACGGCAGGAAGCTGGAGGAGGCTGCTGGTTGTTCAGCACAGGATGGTTGATCAGCTTAGACTCAGTCTTGCTCCCCCCACCTTCCCTCCACCCTTTCTCCATCTCCTTCAGCCTCACCTTTCCACCCTCCATCCATTACCCCTCTACCTTCTCCTCTGTCTCCCTCATCCCCCTTCTCTCTCCATCCCTCCAATTACCCGCCTACCTCTCTGTCCCTCTCTCCTCTGTGTTTGTTGGTGTTGAACGAAAGGCTGGTGGTTGTAATTTAAAAAGAACAAGGACTGTTGAAGTTCATTATTATTACTGTTGGACAGATTTACTTTTGTGTGACAAAGGTTGCGATATGACTTTAAGGATATTATGTGTGAACACTAGGAGATGCTACTTTGCATCACTATGACGACTCTTTAACAGGAAGTAGCTTCAGCACATGCTACGGTTTAATTTTCAGGCTGCTTGTCTGAGCTCGTCTGGAAATGGATGCTTCCAGTTTTACATTGGTGGGTCAGTTGATGAGATGCATGGTCCTCAAACACACCAGTCTGTACTGAGGACAGAGAGTCAAAACAGTGAATTTAACAAACTTCCCAATTTTCCGTCATGTTTTGCTCCACTTTGCATGTGTAATCGTGATGTCAGGCTTAGTACAGTGACCCTGTTACTGTGCCCATTTGGGTCGTTTTTGGGGGATAAAATCTTCCACACAACTGTATCAAAAATAACATTAATGATTTTATAATTTGATTTCTGTTTTGTTCTAAACATGGTGGTATGTTTGAGGTTGACTTGCTTATGATTTATTGTATTAATAGCTTTACTTCCTGCTTAAATAAAGGTTTAACAGATAAAAAGTCACTTCTTCGATAGTTATTACAACAGAAGTTGCTTAACTTGTTGGGTAAATGCAGTAATTAGATTTAAAAAATGCAAGCACAAAACACAAACTGGTACTGTCTTGTATGGGCAATGAATGGGAGTTTCATTTAAATCAACTGTTCTATGAAATCTGGATGACGGTCAGATGTTACATTGCAGTGAAAGGTGATAAACAGGGCTCAACCAGATAAATTCTTCCATTCCTGATGAGACACTTTCAAATAAAACATGGAGTTAATTTGCGCTTTAAATTTGTGCCTGATGTTTATTTTCAGTGCTATCAACCCCTTCACACTACACATATTGATTCTACAGTATTTTCTCATATAAACTGAAGCCTTTCACATCATAAGCAAATATGCAGCTACAACAAACACACTCTGCAGTTTTAAAGCCGACCTCTGGCTGTTCGCATGTTCGAGGATGTGATCTAACATTTGACCTCCCTAATTGACTTCTGCTTGCATGTCTGCGAGCTTCACCTTTCTGCAGGGCAATCTGAACAGTATCTTCCCACGCCTGCCGCGAGACACACAGCAGTGATATACGAGGCCAAGTGCACTCACCGTCCTCCCGAGACTTCTGGATGAAAGCATCGACGCCGCTCTCTCCGTAGTTCCCCTCAGAGGCCACCGTGGAGACGTAGTTCCAGCGCATGGCCTTGACGATGTCCACCATGGCCTGGGCCTGGTAGGTGTCTGGAGGCACCACGCGGGAGAAGAAGTCGTAGCGGGTGTTATCGCTGAGCTCCGGAGCTGTGGAGGCGTAGCTCACCTGGGGTATCTGCACACAAAAATAGATTGACAGTATTATAAATCTGAAGCAGCTCCTGGCAAAAACCCTCGAGGGAAGAAGAGGGAAGAATAAAGAGACAATGCAAGTTTGTATAGCACCTTTCAAAAACAAAGGAATTGAAAGTGCTTTACAGAAGACACGAATGCCATCAAGACAAGATGTACAAAGCTATATAAACAGACAAGTGAACGTGGATTTCGAAATAATGATATGATAAAATAAGACAGACAACAGTAAGACAGACAGACAGACAATAATTAAACAAAAGAGTTGCATTGTCCTAACTTAAATATAACACAGGTCTGTTAAATTTATGGGGCAAATCAAAAGCTGGAAAGCTGCTTCTCTGTTTTTAGTTTTGACTGAGAAACAGTAAGCGGACTTTCAGCAGATTATAAATGCGTTTTTGCCCCGAACCATTAAGTGCTTTATAGACCAGTGGCATCATTTTAAAATCTGCTGTTACACAAACGAGAGGCCAGTGTAAAGATACGAGAAGTGGAGTGATGTGATCCACTTTCCCGGTGTCTAACAGCCAGTGCTCTGAATAAGTCGCAACTTTCCGATGGACTTTCTAGAGAGACCTGCTTCTAAATTAAGTCTCGCTCCTCGACTACAGCAAGATCCCTGACTTGGTTTGCATCTTCAAGGATTCAAGGATTCAAGGATTCTTTATTGTCATTACAACACATGTTGGTACATGGGATGGAACGAAATTTGTTTCTCTGGTCCCGATTCAAGCCATAAGTAAAAAAGTATAAATATAAAATAAAATTAGCTAACTAAATATAGTACAAACTAGCACAAAGTGTATAAATATCAGCAGTATAAAAATTGTCAGAGCTGTAATAACTGGAGATTAACTGCAATGAACTGACACACTAATATCCAGTCCTGTACCATTGAGGTAGTGTGCAAGTGGAGTTAAAGTGACATTGTGCAAACAACTGCAATCTGTGCAGATGTGTCTATATATGGGCCTGTCCACACGGAAACGCAAAAACGCAGAAACGCAGAAGTTTTGCATCGTTTTGGCCGATCGTCCACACGTAGCCTGTAAACGCATAGCCCTGAAACGCACTTTTCTGAAAACGGGTCCCAGGGTGGAGAAATTCGCAAACGCACCTCTTGCGTTTCTGTGTAGACAGACAGAAACGGAGAAAACGATGATGTCATCGCCATACCCCCGAGCAGCCTTCCACCTCCCGCGAGACGTCTCATAACAACATCAACAACAATGGCGGACTACATGCTAGTTTTCCTGCTGGAGAAGATATTGAGCATATTAGTGTTACAAGGGCAAAATATCATGCTCCTGTGCCACCACGCTGAGCAAAAAAGGCGATTTGTAAACAGCGCTCAAGATTTGTGCGCATGCTCCGCCTCTTCCTCTCCGTTTTTGGTGAATTTCTGAAACTGAAACAGCGCCACCTATAGGCCCGGAATATGAAGTAGCGTTTTCGGTCGTGCGGCTGAAACGGATCTGGGTGGACGCGGATATTTCTTGAAACGATGCCACCGAAAACGGAGAGGGAAAAGATCGTTTTCGTACGTGTGGACGTGGCCTATGGGTGGCTGTTGGGGCGGGGGGGGGGGGGGGTACGGAGGTCCTCCAGCGTGGTAACTGAAGCTGAGCAAGGACTTGTGTTTCTGTTTTAACACTGACAAGGAAGTATGTAATTATAAGAGAGGTCTGATCTAAAAAAAAAAAAATGCCTCTGGGACTTAAAACACAGCCATTGATCTAGTCAGCCCCTGTTAAGCCTTTATTATCCCAAAGATCACACTCATCATTAGCCGGCTGACCAGCTCATGAGATGAGATGATGAGGTTATCACACATATCAGCTATGGTCACTTGCTTAAGAAGACCCAGAGACTCGGATCATCTTCACATTGTAAGCTTTGTGTACTATTAATGTACTGTAGCTTCTGCCTTCTCTAAAAATTGATTTATATTACTTTTCACATCTTACACTTCGACAGAGTGCACTGGCGGGTTTGTGTTGCTCCCACTGCTCCAAAGATTTTACTTATGCGTGCGCGGAGTGAAGAAAAACATTACATAATAAACTTAGATAGAGAAATAAATAGGTCAGCTGAAGCACGGAGGCTTTCTTGAGTGTCCATAATTTGTCTCACGACTGTTTTCAACATAAGAGGCTGGGACTGCGCCATGTCAGCTTCTGTAATAGGTAAACTGTGTTCGTGTAAATGGATTTTTTCATCCCTATGGCAAACAGTGAACGAAACAGACAGAAGGCAGGGGTGTTTCCAGGTAATGATACACACTGTGCCTTTTTGATGAGGATCTGTCGCCATGTTTTCTGTGTCTCCGAACAAAATGAGGAGAAGGTGCACTCCGTGAAACATGATCCTAATGAAAACAGGCCTGTTTTCCCCCTAGATGCCTCTTTGCCACATGCGGCATTTCATTATCACAGACAGCAGACCTGCAGGCTGGAACACACATATAGATAACCCTTGATATTAAACATCCGACTTAAGGGCAACGCCCTCCCGCCGAGCTGAACACCACTCAGGCCGGCCTCGCCTATTTGGGTAAAAGTCTATCAATAAAAACCGGAGCATTTATCTTCGCTAGCCTTTGGACACGGCAAATACAGAGAGAGAATACAAATTAGAAAAGAAGAAAAAAGCAGGAGAGCGGTTACTTTGAAGGGATCTAATAAATGATAAGTGAGACTAATGAGTATGCATAAACCAGTCTTACCTGTAAAATGCTATAGCATTAGCCAGTTTCAGTTCATGAAAAGAATCTGTACGAGCAGCACCCTCTTGTGTTATTCACAACTTTGTAAGTGGAAATTTCAAAGTTGGAGTGTTTGCTGAGGTGTTGTGGGTGGATGGTAAGTTAATATACTGTAGTTTAGTCATATAGTTTTTTTCATAATGGTTTCCATTCATTGTGCCTTAGCATTTGCTGCATTAACAACATTACCTAGTTGTTAGCTTGCTAAACTGTTATCCTTCCTGGTTTCTAGATGCTAACAGCTACCTAGCAGCGGTGTTCTCATGACTTGCAGTTTATACCTCTTTGGGACATAGACGAGCCATTTATACTTGTGTCTGGCTCACTCTGTAGAAACGCTAGTCAGCGCTGCGTCTTTTTTGCCAGTTGGGCTAATTTTGTTTCTACTTCCTGCATCACTTTCAACAATGGCGACTGAAACTCTCGCCAAAATTTTGCAGAAGACGAGTCATACAAATGTTTGTATCTCCGAACCTCCTCAGTTAACCCTTCCTCAATGTGTTCCATCTTTATTGATCCAAAATAATCAATTGGAAAATTGCAGAGATGAAGCAGCTGGAAATACTAAAGCGGAAACATACTAGCAAGCGGAGTAGTCACAGATCTTGCACGTCTCACCGAGACGTCTAGTCACGGGTCTGCTGAGGGTCTTGGCTGACACTGTAACTTGACGCAGAAGAATAAGCCGCGCATTACTGTCAACATTACCACTTGAACAGCAAGCATTTTGTTACCAAGGCTTCCCATGTTAAAAACCACGAGCTTGCAGGTTCTGTTTGAAGGCAATAACAGGTGTATTAATGATGGCTCAGTAAATTAAGTGCCCTAATAAACCTTGAGAGTGAACATGTGCTCCCCTATGTGGAATTCAGCCATAATTAAGACACCTGTGCTCTCCCTACTGTGACAAGTCTGCCATGAAAAAGGTCTGTAGGCGGCTTGTGGTGACAAGAAGATTACCACTAAAATCACTTAAATGATTAAATGTTGAGAATATTGGAGGCATACAGTAGGAATAATAGATGGCAGAGTGAAAATTCTGTCAAAAATTCATAGATATGGGGTTATTGGATATAAATCCTTGGATGGGTAAAAATCTAAGGATTTAACAGCTTAACAAACGATGTGAAACATACATATATTTTTTATTCAAATGAAATGGGAAACGGAGAAATGAGTGGATGCATTCACTAGTTTAATTTAAATACTTTGTCGACTATAATTAAACCTGCATAACGTTATAACCAGCACAGACGAGGGCCACTACGAATATCATTTTGAACCTCTTGTGTACATTTTCTCTGATTGTGTTGCTGTGTTTATCTAGTCTGTTTTATATATGTTCATATTTCTGCATGTTGCCACATCCTAAGAACACAATACGTACTTAAAAAAAAAAGACACATTAAATTATACTTAAAGAGACCGTTCTTCAGAACACATTCAGTGTCTTAGTGTGCCATGAATGCAAAGCAAAGCACAAAAGAAATGAATACACTGCTCACAGGTGAAAATGAAACTAACTGTGTGTGGTTGTGGCACAAAAAAATGGCATAAGCAGTCCCATTGACATCTGATATCACAGATATAATTTTCTGCTAGTGGGTAACAGTATGTTGATATTTCCATCTACTAACAGCTATTATGTAGTAACTACTACATGTCATCCTGAATCCTGAATCCTGAATCCTGAATGTCGAGTGGATTTGTGACACAGAGCGTGGTTGTTTTTCTGTGAATGTAAATTGAGTTATATGCAGGTTATTATTGTGACAAAATAAAACCAAAACTTTATGATGTGAATCACTTTTGATGCTGGATCCGAGGTGAACAGAGATATCACGAAATGGGTTTGTTTGTGATATTTTCAGTCCCATCCACGGCAGCCTTATGCATGTTTGTCCCAGCGTCCCTAGCTCGGTTTGAGATGCATTCATGAAGACAGATTAGAGGCCGGAGTCGCTGAACTACTTTAAGATGATTCCCTGAGCAAACTGCAGCACAGGGAAACACGAAACAATGATACAGAATAATGAAACGGAAAAGAGTGTATTCCTGGACTGGTGATGTATGAAACCTCACTGAACCAGCCTTAACATTATCACTAATAGTGATTATTTATGGACAAAAAGACTGAAAAGGTTTATGGCTGAACTTCGCCATTCGCCATTTTTTCTTCTTTTTTTTTACCTGCACTAAATATACAGATGCTTTTTGTTGAAATAAACACCAGATGAGGGGTATGAATCTGTGCAATTTAAGTTGTTGTTGTGTTACTGTCATTAAAATCAAATAATAAAATAAAGACTTTTATCCTCCAGGTGAGCTCCTCTCCATGTTCCCTCCCACGTTGTCATAAGGGGAGTACACAAAGGAAGAGTCGAGAGAGAGAGAGAGCGATGTGGCGACAAGAGACCATTAAATTTTAATGAAAGTCAGCGAGTTGTAGCGATGACTGACGAAAAAAACCTTTGGCGATGCAAAACGGGAGGGTATCCAGTTGAGCTAATTGACAATTAAACCTTGACCAGTGGGAGCAATGAATACAGTTGATTGGCATATGTACAGTACAGAGTTATCCAAATGTTTACCACAAGGAAAAACCATCCACGACTTTGGTTCCTTCCGAGCACCAAGAGAGCCATCTGTACACTAGAAATATTTTGACGACTCACTTGTTTCACTGAAACATTTGGGATGGGAAATGTCTATTTAGGCCGCCAGAGCCTGGAATGTCCACAAGTGACCAGCTGTTAGCTACAAAGCGATGGGCGACAAGACAAGCAAATCGTTTTATGTGTGGCTTTGCACAGAGACAGACAGTTAAATAGGTGGATGGACGAATGGACTGAAAGCCCCGCAAAACAGCAGCATGGGCCAGCACTGCATCAAAAGATTAAGGATTTGTTCACATTATATTGACAGAACCCATCCAGGGTGGCCTGCTGAATATGGGATATCTCATAAGTATGCACAGCGAGATGCATGGATTAAAGGTCTAAAGCATCTCATTATATACCTCGCATGTGAAAAGAACAAAGGTGTCTGACTTAAAGGAGCTCTTTCAACAGAAAATAAATCACAAGTGTACAAGTATGCTCCCCTGCCTGGCGTGCAGCCTTTTCAGCTGTGACACCTTCTATGTTCTCAGCTGAAAACTCAGCGGAGTGCAAAGCTGTGTAATTGTTGCGAGCATTAACAAGTACAGTCTGGGGCCAAATTTAGCAGATTCCTGTCACACCACGTCAGTCTGGCAATCTACTGTTAAGGTGATAAGTTGCTTTTTGCTAACAAAGATGTGTACGTCCTTCCTCCTGACTGGAATATTTCACAATTTCGCTTATTGACCTGGGTTTGTACTCTTGGTATTAGCAGGCTGAATTTACCATTGTGGAAAAATAGTTGTGAATGTGATAGAACTTGACAGAACGTGATTCACATCCCAGTGGCACGTGGCATTAAAACTATGAAAAGAAACTCTTTTTGCAACTCCTGTCTACACTTCTCGCATTCATTAAGAAAACAACACTAAATGTAATCTATCATTAACAGCACAGTCGTGTGCATCAGTCCGTTCGGGCTCATTTCCACAAATTGATATCTTTGATATCCACAGTTTCTTATTCAGATTCTACCTACTGATATCAAGACTTTTAACAGTTAAAATTTAAATATTCTGTGTCGACTGTAGGTCTTAATGGCTCTCCTAAAATGATAAAAATATGTTGTTTGCCTCGC
Organism: Chelon labrosus; assembly: GCF_963514085.1. Classification (NCBI taxonomy): domain Eukaryota; kingdom Metazoa; phylum Chordata; class Actinopteri; order Mugiliformes; family Mugilidae; genus Chelon; species Chelon labrosus. The sequence goes on from NC_140340.1 coordinate 18,109,584, forward strand.
TTTATGTCTTACAGCATCATTTAAGAGCTTTTAGTGTCTGAGTGTTACCACAACTGTTTGCTTAGCTGAGTAGCCTGTTGAGATAAGGAGCAAAGTAATGATGATCATGTTGGGACCCTGGGTGTAGGTGCCGTATTTTTCGGGGCAAATGATTCTGGCATGCAAAGTAGCTGACTATATTTGCATCTGTAATTCAGACACCTGACAAATCCCTGCAACCTGCGGTGCAGCCTAAACGCCGAGCATCTGCTTCAATCAAGCTGCATATGGAAAACATGGATGGATAGACGGAGCTTATCCTCACTACTCGGCAATCTCATCTTCATCTCTTGAGAATGCTGACTTACAACATAGCAGCACAGCGGGAGCAACGTTCTTCTCGACTTGTGGCACAGGGCCGCAGAAATTCGATAAGTCATAAAATAAGCCGTTTTCGGGTATTATATAATTTACAGCACTAAAGAAAATATGAATATAAAAAAAAACATGCAAAAATATTGTTTTTTACATTTACTTTTGATCTGAAATTTGTTGATGTCATTCCTATATGGGGACACACATGCTACTCATATGCTACTATTCCATTGACTTAAAGGGGGTAATAAAAATGAAGAAGGACAGCAATATAAAGCAGATTTCAAAATTAAAAAATCTAATTTGAAAATTGTTATAGGGCGGCACAGTGGAGAATCCATGGGCCGACTGGGCCTTTCTGTGTGGAGTTTGCATGTTCTCCCTGTCTCTGCGTGGGTTCTCTCCAGGTACTCCGGCTTCCTCCCACCATCCAAAGCCGTGACACCCCAAAGCCTGTAGTTGTGGGCGTTGAGCAGTCGATAAGCATCTACAACTACAGTTTGGCAGCGTGTCCAGCAACGTTGCCAGTAATCAGAAACTTTTAACGGCAGCTTTTCGGCAATTCAGCATTTTGTGTCAGCGGATTGTGTCAGCGAGAGGCGTCACTTTTGTTGCCTGTTCAACTTGGTAAACCTGTGCACGAGAAGAGAAAGCGATGTGACAAAAGTAAGAATTTAAACAACTATCTGAACACTGAAATACACATTTTAACAATGATGTGTTCAACTGGAATCAGTTGACAGTAAACCAACAGTTTACAGCTCTTTGTTGCTTCCTAGCTAGTCCTAAATCTCCCGGTTTCACATTTGAACAAGGAATCCGGACTGCTGCCACCTGCTGGCATGAAGAGCTATTTCCTCTCACGCAGGTACCTGAACTTATGACTGCAGTTGGTTTGCTCAAGTGCAATTTTTTGTTCCGGACACAAGGGACATCACAGTCGGCATTTGTTGCCGGCAGTTCTTTGATGTCGGATTGGTGTGTCCGGGCCCTTATGCAGAAACTCTGACCAAAAACATAAGTCCTGGAGCGTTAATTCAGAAGTATTTAAATCCAAAGTTTTTTATTTTTATTATCGAACAATTTTCTATTAACTGACTAAGAAGAGGAATTCTGTTTTGGGAATCGCATGTCTTCAGTTCATCTGAAAAACATCTCTTTATAATAGAACTGCCACATGCCAAATGAAAACGAGTTTTAAATTGCTGAGGCAATAAGATGTGTTTTAACCTGCCCGACTTACCAACATAATCAACAGCTCTGCTCGCTGTGTGTAGACGAGTCCGAATGAAGAAACAAATAGTCACGATAATCCCAACCCAGAAAATCATCCACAGTGCCACAGAGTCTGAACAGTTCAAGGTCTGATTTTGCAGATCTCTCTGTGAACAGTGGGTACCGGCATTTGTTTTGCTCGGTGTCAGAGAAAGTAAAGCTCACGCTGCAAAACACTCCGCACTCTAACACAGCAGGAGCTTTGTGTGTTGGCTGCAATACAGCAAAGGCTGCATTATACCTTAGAGTCAGTGGGTAAACGACAGCGCACTATATTCAGGCAGAGATAATTCCTGCAGTTTTCTGCTCCGGCTCCGTGCAGATTAGATTAACCGAAATTGCAACATCTAATTTTCTTTGTTTAAACTTTTATATGCCCACTTAGTACACGACTACGCTCAGCAATGAAAACGACATTGATAATATTTTGATTTTATTGCACAGACCCAGACAATAGCATAATTGTTTCATTCACACGGCTCCTTAATTCAATCTAGCGCCACAAAAGAGATTTGGGCGCGGACAGCGGCTGCTGCTTCTAAAGAGAAGTCAGTTAAGTTTCGCAGAGTGGGACGCCGGAGAACTCTTTGAGTCAAACGCTCCACTTCAGTATCAAGGCTTTCTCCTTAATTGCTATCAGCTGCTGTTGACACTGAGGGGAGATTAAAGTTTCACTTTGTTACTGTCAGGGTAAGTGGAGCAGCAAATAGCTGAGCCTCCTGAATGGAAAACCAATTCCTACATAATGATATAACAAAACAGATTCTCGGTGCTGTGGGAACGAACAACAACGTAGCAATGAACACAATGGGGACATTTAGCCGTGATTCAGACTGATGCATTAGTGGGAAAATATTTCATTATCTCCATTATTTTCTTGGCGGTGCTTAATTTCTTCGGTCTTCTATTTGTGTAAAAAAAAAAAAAAAAAAAAACTGCATAGCTACAATGAGCTTTAATGGAGCTTAAATGGTAAACTGTGAGTCCGGATAATGCTGCCTAATTTCAGCCCAGTCTGATACAGCTGTGCAGTGTGGACATACTGTCCACTGTCAAATGTTTAGCCCAGAGAGACTGGCGATAAAAACTCAGAGCATGCTTTAGACCTTTTCATAATATTTCCATCTCTCAGATATGACCTTTAATATTTTGACATTCGACTGAATTGAGAGGAGAAGGCAGAGCCAATAACATTGAGCTCATCCTGCTTTGTCTTCCACAGAGACTGACATCACCCTGCTTCAATCATGCAGATCACTCTGGGGAACCGAAGTCTCTCCGCTGCCTGCTCCAGCTGTACTGAAGTGATGGTAACTCTTTAAAAAAGGTTTCGTGAACTGAGCTGAACCTCCCAGTGATGTGAGCGTTAAAGATGAGGCAGCTGCCTCAAGATGTTTGTCCTGAAACTTGGGGGGGAAAAATCGATCTCTCTTCCCTTGTTGTCAGACATACTGTAAAACTGGATTATTTATGACATGTTTTCCTGCAGAAACGTACCCCCAACTAAAACGTATCGAAGCAGAATCATACTTCAGATTGGACAAATTAATGTAACAGTCTGCATATGAGAGAAATTGGACATAAAAATCAGATATGTTAAAATTCAGAGCCATGTGATCAAATGCAAAAGTTGAACTTGACTGATCATGCCTGAGCAACCTGAATAGTTGAAATGCTAGCTATGTGGGTGTTTCTGTGTGTATGGTTGTGTGTTTATGGATGAAAGACTTCACAGATATTGATTTTTGTGTCTTGCTTCCCCTTTGCAAGCTCAGATTAGCTCTACGAGTTGTCATCACTTTGATGAGACAAATGACCTTACTTGTTACTGATTGTTTGACTTGACAGTGTGTTCAAAATAATGTAATCAGTTTTATTGACCAAGTACATACTGTATATACGCACACATGGAACTTGTTCTCTGCGTTTAATCCATCCATTTTGTACACACACAGAGGGAAGCCAGACAAGGCTACTTGGAGAGCAGCTTTACGGGTTAGATGACTTGCTCAGGTGCACTTCAGCCCCTTATTCAGCCCAATAAATATATTGGGTCTTTTCATCCACAATTTCATCCCATAGTTAATTGAAAAGACTCCTGAAGACAATTCTGCTTCGCGCTGCAAGAGCATGTGATGAAAGCTGTTACGTACTTTTGGGTTTTGTTTTGAGTGCGCAATCACTTTTTGAAACTAAAAAAGGTTGTGGATTTACAACACAATCAGCGATATTCAGCTGTGGTTTTCTTTGAGCCGGGTTTCCTTTTATGTCCATCTGGACCAAAATGTTTTCTGAAACGGAAAATGTGGTCCTCACTTGGGAGAGCTTTGAAAAGGTTACAGTCAAAATGCCATATTTGGCCCCATGTTTGCTGACCATATGGCATTCCATTGTCTCCCAAAGAGCGACTTTGTCGAAATTTACAGAGGCACATTTTTCTTAGCTACACGTTGTAGGATTAGGCCTGCAACAAAACTACACACAATTAATTAATCCGTTTCTACTGTTTTTTCATTATTAAAATGTTGTTCGGTTTGTGAAATTACAATTACAGTGCCATCAAACAATACACGAGTCAATTATTTTTTTGAGTTCTGTGTCCAGTGCAAACACTCAGCAACAACAATTGACTGTATGTAAAAATGGAAAAACCCTCTGAGATCTGACCCACAGGTTTCCTAAAGACCAGATTGAATGTCAGTGTGGGGGCTCTGGATGTCTTGGCCATCCTGGGAGTATGCAAAATTGGAACTGATGAAGGGCAGGTGACGAGGGAGACAGCAGGCACCCCCCACCCTCTACAGTTGCCGTTAATGGAGGACTTGGCTTTAAATACTAAAACCACTTTTGTACCAGACTGTAAACATTTTAATTTCTGCTGTAAAGTTAGGGATTTTAACTCAGAGGTCTCGGTGGTTGACCTAGTTTTTTGAAGCCAGCCTCAAGTGACCATTCGGGGAATGGCAGTCATTGGCACTTCTGCGCTGTCTTTTTTTTTTTTTTTTTTTTTTTTCTGAAGTTGACTTTTATGTAGTGAGGCAAATAGTAGAATGTGGAGGTCACCTGTAATTCATTTCCATGCTTTTTATTTCCTGTAATTGCAGTCATTCCTCGTGTTTTTATGTGTTTCAACCTCATATTAAAAAGTTCTTTCTTTTTACTTTTATGCAGATAAATTCAAGGCAAAAACACCTCCTGTAAAATAACACTCAGCATTACAATGCAAAGTGAGGTGGTGGGACGTGCTGAAAGTGCAAATTCTGTCACACAGCTTCTCTCAGATCCCTGTGGACATCTGCGATTCTCCAAGTTTCTCTGAAGCGCTTCTCATCTGTGCTAAACTTAGAACCCCCCGTCTGTTAAAGACCTTATGACACAGTGTGTGAAGAATCGACTCCCTGTTATCTGGGTCCCTGTCTCTCTGCTCTGCTCTCAGTGTGACCCTTTATTCAGGCTGCTGAGGATTGTGGAAGACGCAGCCGAGTCGTTCGATGACACATAAGAGGGCCGACTGCTGCTTTTAGAAAGCCAAAACCAACTTAGAAGTCTCAATCTAGTGCTGCGAGTGATTTCCCTTAAAAAAAAAAAAAGGACCTCAGCAGCATCATCTTTATCTGTAATCAGTGATGTGAACGCTGTTGAAATTTCCTGCGACAACAGGATGAGACTATCTCCGATCTGACCCCGGAGAATGTGTTTTTGGCAGCTCGGTGTGTCACAGTCAGTCCTTGTCCTGTCCTACTGATCCATCATTGAAAGCATCCTCACACCATCCATCACAGTCTGATATGGCTCAGCCTCCCGCTGCTCCAAGAGAAGCGTGTCATTCAAACCTCTGAGGGGGTTATCGAGTGCTCACTGCACCGCATTACACTTACACCTGCACAATAACAGGGCAAGGGAAAAGACAAAGATTTCTGCCAACTGGGGCAGCCACCTGTTTGACCCATTTGTTTTACTTAAATCACCTGCCAACGCGACTCTCTCTTTTCACATGGGCTAACGCTCTACCCGCCTAAGATGAGAGATTATCAGGCTTGGACGATTTGCAGTGTAGCTCCTTGTGGTTCAAAATGTACGCGCAGAATCTATCAGTGAGGATGAGCATTTTAAACTCATGAAATAATACCTTCTATTAGCCCGGATGAAGCCGCCGACTCACAGGGGCTCTCCATTTTCTTTATGCTGCACCATTTGATAAGGCAACATGTTGAGCTAATGAGTGGCTACACATAGCTAATGAGCTGAGGATGATCTCACATAATGAGATCGGCGACGGAGAGAATTGTTTCTGTGCCAGGAGAAATCTCACATTCACAGAGATTTAATTGGATTTCGCAGAATAAAATTTAGAAGGCCACATGATATATTCTTTTACCTATAGGCAAAATGTTCTCTTGTCCGCCCCGTCTTTTTTATTGGTGAGGGTGAACTACATATTAGAAACCTGTCCTGTCTGTGTGGTCCAGCCTGATTCAGTATCATCCTCCACCTTAAACAAAAAATAAGAATAGAAACTTAATAAAAGAATCTTTTACAGGGCTGCTGCATTAATCATTTAACTAAACAGGTTACAACTCATTCAATGCTGTATGTCATACATTTTATTGTCCCAGCACAATTTCCTCCAACTAAACAGCTCCAAAACCGAAGCCATACTGATTGGCACCCCTCACCAGACCAAATCATCATCCATAACCAGCATCACCTTCTCTGGCTCCAACATCCCCCTTTCATCAACAGTCACTAATCTTGGTGTAAAAATGGACTCTCAACTCACGTTTGAAGCCCATATAAATCACCTCTGCAAGACCTCCTTCTACCACCTCCGTTACATTTCCAAACTCCGCCCCATTCTCTCCCTCTCAGATGCTGAAAAGCTGGTTCATGCTTTTGTCTCCTCCAGACTGGACTACTGTAACGCACTTCTCATCGGGATTCCTAGCAAGAGTCTGCAGAGGCTTCAGTACATCCAAAACTCTGCAGCCAGGATCCTGATGAGAGTGCGGAAACATGAGCACATTACCCCCATTCTCCACTCACTCCACTGGCTTCCCGTCTCCACCAGGATTGAGTACAAGGTTTCCCTCCTCACTCACCAATGCATCCATGGACACGCACCCCCCTACCTCAAAGAAATTATCAATCCACAAAACACAACACGCTCCCTCCGCTCCACTCACTCAAACCTCCTCCACATACCCAGAACCAGACGGAGGACCATGGGAGATAGGGCCTTCTGTGCTGCTGCCCCACGTCTGTGGAATGCCCTCCCTGACACCTTGAGGGCACCACAATCCACTGACTGTTTTAAAAAAGGTCTTAAGACATTTCTTTTTAGCAAAGCTTTTGGTCCCCTTTAGATGTTTTTTTTAAACCTTTTCTTCTTCTTTTTAACCTGTACCACTTTGAGATCTTTGATGTAAAGTGCTTTATAAATAAAATTTATTATTATTATTATTATTATTCACTTTGAGGAACGTATGGATTTAATGTACAAACAAATGTAAATTGAATATTTGAAAGTTTGCACAGGTCCATATTGGACATTTTTGGCTTTAAATTTTAATGTTTTAGACCTAACTACACAGTCAATTAACTCAGCTCTTTGCAGCCCTAAAACTGAAGACATGAATATTGAAGATTAAAATTTAAACATTTCATCTCAGGAGTTACCCTCCTCTTTAACATTCCTATGTTCCTCTGGGTCAAATTTGACCTGCCTTTGAATGTTTTTGTATCACATAATTTGATATAAATGTGGTCTACTGCCCATGGATTACGAAAAGAAGTGTACACTACGTCAATCAGGCATAACATTATGACCACCATCCTAATATTGTGTAGGTCTCCGTTGTGCCTCCAAAACAGTTGTGACTCATCAGAGAATGGACATGGGCCTTCTGAGGGTGTCCTGTGGTGTCTGGCAACAAAATGTTGTTAGTGGGGGCCTTTGGGTCCTATGGGTTGAGGGGAGGGGCCTCTGTGAATCGTCCCACAGACACTTGATCTGTTTAGGATCTAGTGTTTTTGTGTGTGTGTCTGTGTCAGGCTGCATCCTGCTGGGGATGGCTGCTGCCATCAAGGAGTGTCATTGCTATGGGGTGGGGGTGCCTGGTCTGGTCTAGGTGGGTGGTACATGTCTAAGTAAAATCCACATGAATGCCAGGTCCAAAAGTTTCCCAGCAGAACATTGTATTGTCACAAGATAGTCAATGTTATTCACCTCTCATTATAATCATAATGTTATGCCTAATCGGTGTACATAGTAATTGGTGGAGAAGAAGTTGGCTTAAAATGTGTAACACAGAATTTGTTTGATACATTATGTTTAATCCTTTGTAAACGTTGCATGGTCGGCAGGAACGCGATACGAAGGTTAAAAGCTGCAATGAACCAGAATTTTTTAAAATTAAATTCTTTCTCTCTCTCTTTTTTCTAAAATAGTTGAAACTTGAGCGTTGAGAACAAGCAGTTTTCTTCCCAGGAAGTCACATGTAATATCTTCTACGCTTTAGCAAGATGATCAAGACAAAGTGTGAAAAGTGTGTTACTACTGGTTGTTGAGCAGTAAAGATCTTTCCAGAGAAGGAAAATTGAACTCTGGAAGGGCAGTCTACCTTCTGTTACTGCCAAGCGGAGCTGAAAAAAAAAAAAACTTTTACTTTTCCGTGTCATTTGGAAATAATTTTATCCTTTTTTAACATTAAGTTGAAGCCTCAGCTGTTTCTCAGCAGGTTCTGATTCAAGATCGCGCCATGGTTCATAGGCCATATACAGCCTTGCATCCCCAGCTGCAGCCATTACTCATAGTGCATATGAGGCATAAAGAAATCAGCATTATTCATTAAGCAGAATTTGGTGTAGGTTATCATGAATAATTCAAATTTTATGTAAATAGCTTTCAAAACAGCGTGTGGGACGACAGTAGAATCTGGGCTGTAGGGGAAAGGAAGGGTTTAGAGAAATCTAGTTGAATATAATGTCATAGATATGTTTTAAATAGACGCCGGTCAAATGTCAAAAAGGTCCATAGTATCAGATGTTTAAAAGTTTCCAGTTTCTTTTTTTTTTTTTTTTCAAATTCAGGAAGAAAACTCTATTTATTCAAGTAAAGTCTAAGTTTATTTCTATGGCACAATAAAAAACAACCCCAGTTGACCAAAGTGCCGTACAAGCCATACAGATATAAATGAATCAGTTATCCCAATTAACATAAAAGCAATAAATATGAGGCAAAATAACCAATAAAACATCATCAAATAAAAGAAAATAGACTGTGTTTACACAATAAAAGCCAAGATATCTTGCTCAACCTGGACTGAAGGCCAGCGAGAAGAAATGGGTCCTCAACAATGATTTAAAGTGATCCAACGTCCGGGCAGCTTTAACACCAAAAGGAAGCATGTTTTCAAGGAAACTTTTTGCGCAACTGAATAGTTCGGTTATATCGTTTATCTGGCATAAAACGAGGTCCAGGTTAAGATACAACTTTCTCTGTCTACCTGTTAAAATGGGTGGTTTAGCGACGCCTTCCTTTTCAGTCAGGAAATTAGAAGGATACAATAACTGTTTGTCTTTGTTAACCCCAATCCGTGATAAGCTTGACTTCCCTCCAGGTCTTTAGGCCAGCCTTGCTGACTGGTATAATAACGGTATTCAAGTGGTTGGAGATCTGCTCCACGAGGGCTCACTTTCCACATTCCAGCAGGTAAAAATCAAGTATGGTCTGACCAATGCTGATTTCTTCAGATTCTTACAAGTAAGGAGCTTTATTTTGTCTAATCTGAGGAAATTCTATGGTGGGCTGGCAACCCCTCCTATAGAATATTTAGTGGTAAAAGATACTGAAGCTAAATTCTTTGCCAAAAAGCTTTATAAGGTCCTCTCCTGTCTTAAAGCAGACAATTCAGACAAAGTCAAAAGCAAATGGGAGGCTGATTTGGGTATCATTAATGATGAGGTGTGGATTGAGCTAATTGGCCGGCCCACCAGGGTTTTAGTATCTAATTCTACCTGGGAGAGACAATTTAAAATTTTACATAAGCTATATATTAGCCCAGAGGCCCGACATATTTTGTACTGGCTCTTTTTTTCACTGTTTGTGGAGCTGTCCCCATATCCTGCAGTTCTGGAGTACAATTTTGCAGCAGCTCAACCTCATCTTCAAACGCCAATTGTATCTTGGTCCAAGGACTTGCTTGCTGGGACTCAGTGATGAACTCCCTGCTGGTTTACATAACAGAGATCTCCTGCACATTCTGCTGCATTGCGCCAGGAAATCTATCCTGGTTTTGTGGATCTCCGATAAAGCCCCATCTCTTAATCAGTGGTTAGAAATTGTGTCTAGTATCATTCCATTTGAAGCATTCTTGGCAGCAATAAAGGCCAAACCTTTTCTATTTTTCCAAACTTGGTATCTATTCTTTGACCATTGAGGCTTTAATGCCTCTCAAAGGATGAGATCTGGGCTCACTGACCTGGCCTGGGTATAAGACACAGTCTCATTTAAGTTTGCTGCTATGATCTGTCTTTTTTCCACTGGCACACTCTACGTGTACAAAAGTAATAGATATTTGTGACGTTATCGTACTGCGCTCCTATTGGTTGGTTAATGGCTTAGGTCATAGCAGCAGCCACATTTAGAGATTTCCATTCAAATTTCTGACACTGTCCCAGGTTCCTTTTGGTCACAAGAGTATTACAACAGACATGAACCTCTCATCAACTTCATTCTCTTACAGCGGTTGTCTTTCGTGTGTTGTCCATTTGTTCCTTCGCAGATGCACCATACTTTTACTCTTACACTTGCCCCTATTTGGCCATAGTAAAATCTTAAAGCCAGGCTTTAACAGCATCTAGTATTTGTACTATTATCTAAAACAAATCCAAGCAGTTAAGATATAAAAAGCACACCAGCCATGTCCGTGTGTCCTGTTCTACGACACCGAGCACATGCGGGGGATTCCTTTGCCGCGCGCAGCTGATCATGTGTCACTAGCACTGATGAAACCGACAAGACATCTGTGTGGCCCTGGCATGATGAGAAATAGCCACAAGCAACGACAAAGACAACATCCCATCCCACGCAGTAGTGGCAGAGGGCCTAACGTCCACTGAGACACGCAGCAGGCAAATGACGCCATTTAACTGAATGCGCCATATGGCGGAGGAAAACACACTTAAACGTCCTCTGGCAGAACATCCACCAGGTAGCTTAATGAGGAAAAAGTTTTATTTATAGTTTGGGCTGGATAAAAGATTAAATTAAAGCTAAATGATGAACAGTGGCCACACGACTTTGAAAATAAATCCTCACGACAGAATTGTATCCGCTCTTTTTTGGCCTCCACAGACCCACTGGCTTCCAACAAAACGTTATGTCATGAAGTGTGATTACACTCCAGACATAAATAAAAGTGACCGATACGTCACGACAGAGATGATTAATCATTAATCATTTATAAAAAAAAAACAACAAACATGAAAGATGGTGTAAGTCATCCTTCTGTCAGGTCTATTTCTCTGCTGCTGAGCTTAAAAATTTCCCCAAGATAAACCTTCACAATCCAATAAAATGCCACTTAATAACAAAGATACAGAATGTCCTCATAAAGACCCGAGATATGATCAATACTCGGCCATCAAAGTTATTGCACTGCTGGGGATAGAGAGGCAGGGAGAGGCAAGCTGTTTGCCTTGGCCCCCAAATTATTTTTCTCCAGACCACGAGGCAGCGCGGAGCATCACATTCACTGACCCGTAAAAAAGGCTGTTGCTTGTATGTCACCCTTCAATCTGCAGCTCTATACACCCCCCAATCTTGAATCTGGAGTCTTATCAGTGCTGGCAGGTTATGTTCTGGGGTCATGTTCGCCTTTTGTGTGGAATTACATCCGAACATCTCCAGTGTTCATTTTCAACTCAAGCTATCCATCCAGCAGATCGGGCTAAAAACTGGAACAGCTACAGCTATTTGACGGTTTATTTAAAATTCTCTGTGATTTTCGGTTCTTTAATGTTGATACGCCGTGTTCCTGAACAAACAGAAAATGCCAAAGTCTTCCTCTGCCTCAAACGTATATATATATGAAAAAAAAAAAAGTGTTCAAAGTAAAGTACACTTCAAATACGCGCAAAGACACATGCACGGCACATACGGCATACAAGCAGCGTGTTGAGGTCCAATTAAACTTCAGGATTTTCCCCATCTCTTTCACACTTATTTTGTGGAATTAAAAACAGGTGAATGGCTGTCAAGATGACACAGAGAATATGCAATTATAAATCATTACAGAGCAACATCAGTTTCACTTCTCTGTTGGTCAATAACCTATTATAGCCTTCTGCTGAAATGACCCGACGTGCACGGCTGCTCATGAATCATTACTCCGTCCTCCTGTTGTGGCTTTGGAAGTTTTCAAATTGTGTCTTTATTCTGAGCTTATTGATGAGCGGCTGTGAGGCATTAAATAACAGGCAAGCCGGGTCCAATTTTAAACAAACTCAGATACAGAGGAGTGTCAGCTGCCTTTTTATTTATTTTTTTGGATTCCAACTATTAACGTCTAGAAATAGCAGTTCTGTTCTTGTAGCACTCTCCATTCTCTCCATTCGTTCTCTCCAACATTTCAGCCCTCGCTGATTTGGCGGATGTGGTTTGATACTACAGGTCACTGGATTCCGTGGGCAGCAAAGCAAACTATTTTCAGTTTTAATTAAGAAGTCAGATAAATATTGGCCGCATCATTCTGTGAGTGACCGTCATCTGATTTTTATGTTGCACGCAATATGAGTCAATATGAATCAGAGAAAGGAGCCGGTTGGCTCTCGGAGAAGGTGGAGGTGAGCAACCTGTCGCCTGCAGCTCTTCATCTAAGAGATCCACCACTCAAAAAAAGTAAATGGCCAAATAAAAGCCTTTATCTTGCTTCATAGACACATTATTGATGGAAACACATCCATTTTCCTGTGAAAACATTTGGGCAGATAAACGCTTTTAATATGAATCTGCAGCGGTTTGCATTAGCAGCCGTCTTGCAACACATTCAGTTATGGTCTCATGATGATTTGGCGTCAAACACTGGCATCCAGATAGCTGTGTAAGTTAATACAGCGTTTCTGGACCCAGACTATTGGAGCGATACTTGCAGGCTTCTGTTTCCTTTCTTTTAAATTTCAACTATAAAAATCAAACTCGTGTGCATCTTTTGCCGTGACTGTAATCAGGAGTTGGAGCAGGGGAGGTAAGACCACTGCAGCTCCGGACAAAGATGATACCAAGAAAATGCCAAATTCTGGACAATGTGAACTTCTTGGTGAGCAAAAAATAACATGTCGCACAAAAAATGAAAATATATAAATAATAAATCTATTCTTACTTTCATCAGTGGACCATGTGCTCAGTCACCATTGTGTTACCTTATTTGATGACACACTGAAAAATGAAATATCTGATTCACACTGTGATAATCTCACAGAGAATTATTGCATTTTTTTGTACCTGTTCCGTTTCTCTTCACTCTCTTCATCCTCAGCATTATTATCAGACAAATCAAGCTGCTGTTTTCAGTGAGAAATATGACCGACAACACCAAAACTGTGAACTATGCAACTAACAATGTGGAGCATTAGCAGATAAAAGGGAAGGTAGTCCCTCTGGAGTTAAACATTCACCGTTTAAACTGGCCTGACTCGATTTTTTATCAGACTATGAGTCTGGTAGCACGCGACTTGGATTTCATTATGGGCTGTGTTTTAACGGATAAAGAGGGAAAAAACGCAATTCGATAGTCCTACAACCAATCATCATCAGTCATTTTGCTGTAAATAAATTAAAGTGCACTCTGCTCAGGTGATATTTATGACTACGTTTCTGTTACTCTTCTGGCCATTACCGCAAAAAGCTCTCCCCAAATGATGTGATTGCTCTGGCAGATCTTTGCCAGAGCATAATCAGTTCCCCACGGAGCTACCCCAGACCAACTTTCCACTGCAAAACAATAAGTGGGCGGGGGAAGTTTGGCTGGAATTTCAGGCTACATTTCAACTTTTCATCAGGTACTAATAATAATTTAAAAAAAAAAAGGGGGTGATGCATGAGTAGAGAAACCACAGTTAGACATTTAACTGGTAGAAATAGAGTCCCTTGGATTCATTCAGACTTCAATCATAGGGCTGGAGTAATTTGATTCTTGGTCAAATCTGAGTCTACAAGGACTTAGTCAATAGGAGTTTATATGCAAACATCCAACCATATCCACTGTGCTAACCACACACTGCTTGATTCTAATAGAGCATGGAAATAAGTAGCTTCAAATGAATCTCATAAGGACAGTGTACGAGCCTGTTTGTCATGATTTAGGGGGTGTGACTGAACTCGTGTGAATATACTCAGCAAAATGAGTCTCTCCTTTGTGTGGTTACTGTGATAAATCATAATAACTACGCATGTTAGATAAAAACTGGCCTGTTTTATCCTGTATCTGTGATACTACAGACTAAAACCGTAGCCTTACACCGGCATTAAACTCACACTGGGGAGGAAAATTCACAGTTTCAGACAGACAGCCTAAGTGCATGTCCTGCTTTGCATTCAATCACAAAAAAAATAAAATAAAATAAAAAACCCTGTGGAGGGCAGACTGCTGCTGCTTCTTCTAAACCACCGCCTACACTTCTAAGTATGTGTTTTTTGAGGGGAAAACTGTCCATCATGAACTCATCACTGAATGCATTACAAATTAATTGATTCAGCAAAACAACGACGCCCAGCATCCCCCTCACATGTAGGTATCACTTTGCACATGCAGGTGCTGGAAAAAAGCTTCAAGAGTAAAAGGCTGCTTTCTTTATTTATTATTTTCTTCCTTTCATGGGATGGGTAGCTGCTAGCAGTTAATGGTGAATACATTTGGTGCGATAATAAAAAATTCTTCCCATGATTTTCATTAGTATGCAAGGTGCTTATGGAAGCTGCTCTGCATTTGTTAACAACATCCACACAGAGTTTGCAAAGCCAGGAAAAAATAAAAAGCCCCAGACTATTGGAGGGTTTCTTGCTGGCTCCTGTCTCCTTTCTTTTATCGTTCAGCTATAAAATTACACTCATGAGCAGCTTTTGTCTTGACTGTGATCAGGAGTAGGAGAGAGATGCTAGTACTGTAGCTCCAGACAAAAATGATACGATAAGAACAGCCTCAGTTGTGGAGACCTTCATGGCGAGCAGAAGCAAAACCTAAAATGCCACACATTATATATTTCAAGCTTTAATTGACAGTAACTGTTCTGTTTTTAGAAAATGTATGTAGCTGGACTAAAAGACTGGATAGCCCTAACTGAGCTGTCAAACTAAAGGCTGATTATCTTCATTAAGTGCCCAGATGACAGTTATCACCAGCCCAATTATCCATACCACATATCTGTCACCCTACTGGAGAAACTGTCTGAAAACCGCAAGACACACAACTCCCACAATGTAATTCACAAACTTGTTTAGTCCAATCTGGAGCCTAAAGATCAGGCGTCCCTGTCATCTTGGGGTGAACTTTGCAGAGTCTGTGGCCCTGCTGCTTTCCTTTTGTTGTTTAATGAATAAACGACTCAATTATTGATGATCTTGGAGTTGGTTAATTATTAAAATGTGCCTGTAGTTGAAAGGCACAGCGCTCGGGTTAATGCGGGTGATACAGGGGCGTCGAGGAAAAAAAATAAATAAAAACTCCTCCTTAATTGCGATGATTAGTCCTGCGTGCCCACTGATCTGGTTCATGGTGTCACAAGATGGAAACTCGAAGAAGATCAGGTAAAAGAAAGTTCAGGTGCAGTTAGATGATTATTTTAAACTATTATGTTAAGCTGGGTTTAATTTGACATAGAGGGTATAATGGGGTAGACAGAATCTGCGTTTAGAATAAATCCTTATAACAACACAAACTGGACATTTTTAGAGGATTAAAAATTGTGATTGGATGGACGGATGAGCAAAATAATGATTTGGTGTTAACAAGTTGTAAACAACACAGACATATAATCACCTTATTAAGCTGACATGCCAGCTAGGTTTGTGGTTGGATAACAGCTAAATGCTGTAAAGTGCTGAACGGGGACCATAACAAGGGGATTAGCATCTTTTTTTTTTTTTTTTTTTTTTCGGGAGGGGGAAAAATATCTGCATGCTGTGGGTGCTTGTAAATACAGTAAAAATGAAATAAAACTGTCAAATTCAAGTCCAGAAAACCAAATAGTTACCTGAAAGGGGCTGGAGCATTTAGTTGCTAATCATTCTCTGTGGGCTTGTTACAACCCAGCAACTAATTTCACAAAATACTTACGGTGAGCTGATCCATAACAGTCAGTTACTTTACTAAAACATCTATTGACTAATCCGGGGAATTTCACGGCGTAAACATGTCGACATTACCACGGTGGCTTTCCCCCTCAATATTTGCATGTTTAAATGAAGCTGCCAGAAGACTGTACACGTTCCTGCCTTCCTTGCACTTTTTATGTGACGCTACCTTTGCCAACTTTGTTTAGGAAATCGGGATGACCAAATGACCGCAGCATCCTTTGCTCTGTGTCCGAAAGAGAACGTGCACCGTGGCATTTGGCAGCTGTGTTAAGTAGGAGTGTTTCTAACCACCGAAACATTGGTTTGTTTAATGCCAGCTGATCCATTAGGAGGAAAATTACAAACTAGCCAGCGGTAAATAAAGTGATTGAAATCATTTTCACGTTTACCAGCTTTTAAAACTATATGATGAACACATTAATGCATCGGTAATTGTCATC
This sequence comes from Chelon labrosus, assembly GCF_963514085.1. NCBI lineage: Eukaryota > Metazoa > Chordata > Actinopteri > Mugiliformes > Mugilidae > Chelon > Chelon labrosus. Next base: position 18,126,006 of record NC_140340.1, read on the forward strand.
TAGTGATACAAATATAACTCTGAGATGGGCCATTCTGCATAATGAGTAATGATTAAATGGCGACTTGTTGACATGCTAGCTAGCTAGCTAGCTAGCTGGCTAATGTTAGTTTAGTACATCATCACTTGAAATAGTAGCGGATGGTGGCTCATTACGTTTTCTATTTATTAAATTTTAAGACTAAACTTATAACAGATGTCTGTCTAACATGTTAAATTTTGACAAAGTTAAATCACTGTCTAAGTAGGTACTTTTCAGTCCAACTACCCGTACCCTACAGTAATGGCAAAACACACAAATCAATTTATTCTAAACGCAGGGCAGGATATATTTTTTTTTATACGCGCTGTGTCACTATATTTCTGGCCAATGTCAACAAAGAGCTTTTCAGGATTTTTTGTCTGCGATACCTTTTTGTTTTCTATGAAGACAGAAAGTGTCTTTGCTAAGTGGCATTTTGGCAGCTTCTCAATTACTGGATACTTTCCCTAATGAACTCACACACCTCAGTAAGTATTCAGTTTGCCTTAATCTACAAAAACATCTGTAACTAAGTATTCTTTCTTTCTGTAAAATCATCTTGAAATAGACTCGAAGCGTATGTGACAGGTAATGAAATTAGACGCCACTACCGCAACAATGCACAGTCTCTCTGCAGACATCTTAGGGAACTGTTGCACATCAAGGCGGATGGAGACAGTATTTCAGAGAGTGCAGAACACCCGCGAGGAGCGACAACAGTAGAAAACAGCTACCTTTCAGAGGTGGATCAGGATGTTGGATCTATCATGCTCTCAACATGACCCCTTTCGACTTGAAATACACAAGTCCTTTGATTGCTACAGCCTCCCTGACATGAGCTTTCAATCAGACCCTTTGAGAGCAATTCCCGGGCCAGGCTCTGTCATCTATATTTCCACAACTGTTTGGAGCCCTGATTTTGAGGAGCACTCAGAGGCCGATCAGTTTTACCTCGCCCGACCTTCCCCCGTCTCCAGAGATGAAGAGATATCCGGTCCTTGTCAAATAGTGCATGCACACTCAATTATCTGTATTAAACATCCTCCTCTGCTGGGAAGTGACAGGATCAAATCAAAGGGTTGTTAGATAGAGTTTACATGTTTAAATGAAACATCAGAAAACCAGTTCTCCGTCTTTAATATTCAGGACGGACAACAATTTATTCAGACCTTTAACTCTCGCTTCATAAAGCACAATTATTTGATTTATCTTTGTCTGATGCCCTAAGAAAAAACTCTTGCTAGATAATGTATTTTCAGTAATTGACTAATTTCTTTGGGTGCACGTGCAGAGGGAGAATGAGGTTTAAAAAAACAATGAAAAACTGCAATGAAAAAGAAATGGGAAGAAGCGTGAAGTCAGCAGAGGCATGTTTAAGGTAGATAAGGTGAAACCAATTGACGACTCCTGCTCTTTCCCAGTGGCAACAGACATTTTATTGGCAAGTCGGTAAGATAGTCTCCCCAGCCCCAAGAATAAGCTAGAGAATTGCAACAGCTGGAGAAAATGCTATTGGTCGCAGCAAGTCATTGAAAATGGAAGCCTCAGTGCTGTGAGCGCCTCCCATGAAATCCTACTTTTCCTCTGTAGAAAGGTGTGGCATATTTTCTTATGAGATCCCTCTAGCACGCCTCAAGATAGAACTCACAAAGTAATTAACACATGTGGCATAACGCACAGTCTCCTCTGTTCAGCCTGAAAAAACTTGTCAAGATCTGAGTTCAGAAGACCCCGTGTTCTTTTTCGATTCAAAACAGTTGCAGTCTTTCTAAAAATATAATTTCTTAGCTCCCATCCTGACCTTTAAGTATAAGGCTAAAACTAAAAAACATTTCAGGGGATGTCAAAGAAGCAGACCTCACGCTATGCAGGGAAACATCATATCATACAAGTGTTAGCGGCTACAACAGACAGTTTAGTGAAGGGTGGTTGAGGAAATGTGTCACAGCGACGCTAAAATAGCCCTGGGATGGTGTCCCTGGACACTCAGTTTCTGGCATGTGCTCCTTGATCAGTGGGTTCGGGCAGCCAGGCACATGGTGGGCAAGATTGGCAGTTCACAGCTAGCTTCCAGGACTTGTTGGATAAATGATTAAAACAGCGTGATGGGCAGCTTTATAACAGAGACAGGGTCACAGAGGGTTGGCGAGTCACTCCTTGACGGGAAGAGGAAGAAAAAAAAGGGGGGGTATACTAAGAGAGCTACTCTTGGCTAATTAGATCTGGCAAGCAAGAAGAAAGTGAGTTAAAATGTAATCTATTCATAATCATGATGTTAGGATGAATATTGAATTTGACATGTGGCAATGGACTCGGCCATGTCTACCAAAGCATGAATTAGGTCATAGAGGCTTGTAAACACAGAAGTCACTCAACAAGGTTACTGGAGATATTTCTGACCAATACTGCAACCTGCGCTGCAACTAATGATTCATAATTATCATCTGTTGATGTTAAAGATACTAAATTAAACAATTTTATAATAGCGAAAGACTATTTTAAAAGATTTTACTCATAGCAACAAACCCACAGACCTAATAATCTGCAGTATGCTTGAGCGGTATTATTATTATGGTATACCCCTTTACTTTGGTATGGACTACCCGCAGATGTTCCTAAACTCCCACACCAGTTATTTAGAACAGAAGAAACTACTTGGATGAGAGAAAACTCAACAAGTCCAGTTACCTTTGATTAAGATTTGTTTGTGGATATACCATGACCTGGATGACTGAGAATCTTCACAGACACCAAAGGGCTTTGAAACCTTAAACGTACGATTTTCAAAAACACAGATGCCCGTCTTTCTATTAAACTGATAAGAGGACGCTTTATCGAGCTGATGCACTGCAGTCCACAGAAGTCTCTACTGCTGGAACCGGCTGATAAACAAAGAAAACAACCTTTGGAGATGAAAAAAATAAATAAATGAAGCCAACGTTGAAGTGTCGGAACCTGCAGTTCCTCCAACGACCACTTGGGGCAGGCTAAAAAGTGAGTCAATCCCCATAGACCTCCATGTTAAAATATCCAACTTCACAGCAGCAGAAATAAACATGTTTACAGGCTGTTTTTCTGGTCTCTAAAGTTAATTTTCTCATTTATGAGAACAGCACAGGGATTGAATTTTTATTTAACTCTCCCAATTAAATGTTAAAAGGGCTCAAAGCTATGCAGTATTTAGGGCGAATCCCCTTTGAGTGACAGTTGTGTTCCCTTTAAGGGTTTTTAGCTGCCTGCCTAGTCGCCTTAGCTCCACCTCTTTGCCCGTTTTTGATTTAGCCGGGAGTTAGTCCGAGTCAAACACGAGCACACTGAGCTTCAAAACTCACCAATAGCCAGTCCTATTGGTGACCCCCAGCCATACAGTCAGCGGTATTAACATGTCAGTTTTAGGTTTACAGCTTGTTTCCACTGTCCAAGTGACAAGAAAATAGGTCAAATGCCACAAAAAAGAAAAAAGATTTGTGACAAGCTCGGTGGAGTTCCTGGTGAGGATTTATGTTTCACACATTCACAGTGTGAATAATTTGTATTCTTTTAAAGCCAAATTTAAAATTAGTGAGCATTTGTCTTCTCTGCTTGATAAATTAAATTAGTTTTAATTTTCACAATTGCCGTTGATTAGTTTCCTGTCAATCGATTAAGAGTAAAGCTTCATTACAAATTATTAATAAAATGCACTATGGTCTTAGATTGCTCCTTCTTCCCCGTGCATAATTCAGGAGAGGCATCCAAGCCTCTGTTATTATGTTGTGCGACTGATTAATACAATCTAATTACGCTACCTAATTATGCGGACTGCCTCTCTATCTTGCAGTCCTTGACCCACCTCCTCACGCTGTCTTTCATTTTCTCTCCAATCTGGCTGACCCTGCCTCCATTCACTCCTATTGTCTCTCCTCTCACTAATACGGCAAAGGCGATGATTGTCGGCTGTGACAAGAAGAAATACATCCAAACCTTGAGATGGTGTGGTCCATCCTCGTATTTAATTTCTTATCCAAAATCAGCTCGGGGTTTGTTCATTAATATTGAGAACCATTCCTGCCAGTAACTTTTGATTTTCCTAAGCTCATTAGTGAATGCACCACAGAGGTTCGGGGTCGGGGGTGAGCAATTACCAGTGTACGAGACGAGAAGTCAGCTTATTAGAAATATGTTAATCAATAATAACTTTAAGCAAAGGGGTTCAAGTTAAAAGGCTAATAACGTACCAAATTTAGTTGTGCTTCACCAAATGAACTGAATTGGTACGGAGCGCATAGATGCAGTAAGCCCACCCTCCATTTCACACCATTTAAGTGTTACTAGAGGAACAATTATCAAAATGAGTGTTGTCACGCAAAGTGGCCATGAAGGCTAAATTGCAGCCAGTGAGGGCATTTTATTCCTTCTCTGTTCGTTTAGATGGCAGGACCACGCAAGTGGGTTTAAAATAGGCACAGCATCAACAAGGAGAACCATGAGAGGGTGTATCCTGGTCAGCTTGCATGAATGATTAGTGTAGGTGGTGGTCAGGGAAACACCAAAGGTCCCTGTGGAAGTTAAACTTGATTAGAGGGTAAACAATAACATTTGTGGTAAGTAGGCCAACGCACATGGTGCCACTAATGACCGGGAAATTAATTCATGTCAGTTTTTACGGCCTACAGTGTTTCTGAGGTTAACTCGTTGCGATTAAAAGCATCTGTTAGTTTTGTATTTCATATATAATTCAATAGTGTGAACGTGTGTGGGTGCATGTTCGAGTTTAATAAGGAAAAAAGATTCGGTGTAACTTCAGTTACCACTTGTATTAAAATATGGAGGCCCACCGGGGGAAACTTTGTTGCTCGCATTCCCTTCATCAGCTGCTGATATTTTCTCTGCTTGTATGTGAGAACACATTAACTTTTCATGAGGATGAATTCAAGGGTGAAAAACATACAGTGTGTGAACTACAATAAAAAAATAAAACCCAAATGTCAGATTAAAATTTGATCAGTACGGCAGCGTAGTAAAAGAATAGCGCATAAGTGCTGCTTTTCTGTTTTTCTCGATGTTTTTCTTGCACAGGTTTGCAACTTGATATGTTGAGGAAAAAAGAAAAAACAGTCAGTATCAATAGCCCCACGTGGCAAAATCAGATACCAGTGACTGACGGTGTTTCTCATGCATTTATTTGTACTCTCTGGTGTCACTAAGAGATCACACACAATTATTACTGTGTGGATGTTCTACTGTGGTGCAGTGGGATTTAGTTGTAGTTCAGCTTTTGACCTGAAACTGCAGGATTTTTTCTTCAGCTTGCAGTCCACAAACAAACCACTTGGAGTTTAATCAACATCCTCTGCGTCAGATGGGCCAAGACAAAGTAGATTTTACTTCTGTTGCAGGTAATTGAAAACTGCAAGTCGGCACTGTCTGAAAATATCATCAGTCCTAAGGGTTGATAATCGAAGACGGTTTAACGGAGAGAAGTGCAACTTCTTTCAGCCTGATTAAGAAGTTGGCTGCTAAATTCAAACAGGGTAGAGAGACCCTGGGAAAAGATCTCGGAAGAGCCGTCACCACACTTCTACAAAGATGGAATCCATATGCTCCACTACTGCTGGTCTTAAACATGGATTATAATTCTACAATGGCTCTACCCAGATACTACGGCGTAATCCACTTGAGTGGCTTACTCATACACGTGCCTGGTGTATCGCCGCTGTTCTAACGTGCCTAAAACTCTGGCTGCTAATCAATTACGTTCAGCTTCTCCGTCTAATTCAAACAATGGAACTGAGCGTCTCACGTTGGGGTTGGACTTAGTAAATGCTGAACAACGGCTGCTTTTACTGAAATCACCGCGATGTCAGAGAAAGACGGTGTGTAGGAAGGAGAAGCCAGTGACAGACATGAATGAGGAAATCACAGCTGTTGCATTGCAGTGTAGTTACATTTCGGGGGAGGTGCACGTCAGGGTACGGACCTGTGCTGCAGTTTTGGTGAAGCTGCGAAGCGTCGAAATGTGGACAGGGAACGATTAAAAGAATCACTTCTCAGTTGGTGTTCAAAAATCTAGTGCGTTTCCGTTCAGATCATATGCTGCTATATGTTTGGTGCTTGCCTCTCTTGGTTTATCACGGCATGTTTTTTTTTTTTCATTATCTGAACCAAAGAAACCAAAACTACAGGTTCTTATAAACAGAAACACCTGTTTAGCATTTTTCTCATTCATGGCTGTCTCTATTTTTTACGTCTGTTTTGTATCTGCCGAGTATAGATAGTGCAGCTGAGTGTTGAGTAAATACAAGTGACATTTTGCGATCTTACCCAAGACCTGCAGAAGCTAAGGCCTCTTTCATCAAAGGGTTTAAGAACACAAGAATATACAGAGCAGATGCATCTTTAAGGATTGCATTTTCATATTCTACATACACAGCAAAACCAGCTAAATGAAGATATCTAATACCAGCCACGCAGCCCCATATAATGGTTGTTCCTGTACGCTGTGTACTTACTGATCTCATTAGAGTTCATTCAGTGCGTTGGTTCATATAGCTACCCCTACCATCTCCAGTAGGCTATCTCAAGAGACTGGACTGGGAGAATCAGAGAGGGGCACTTAACTCTGCTTACTCTCCTCCCTTCGCTGTCAAATCCCAGTTCTTTTGAAAGCTCGCCTTAGAAAAGATCAGATGACATAAAGTGAGGACCGTAAGACTGAAAAGCTTTTTTTTTTTTTTTTCTGTTTCTCATCTGACAACATCTATAAAAGCATCACTGCTTCATAATTATTTACAGAAGGATTTTTACAAGGCTAGCTTTCATGTGATGCTTTGGTTAGAAAAAAAAAAAGATGACGTGTAGTGAGAATATCTAAGAGGCAGCTGGGCTACTATGTTTGTTACGTTATAATACAACGCGTAGTTTTACTTGAGTGTGGCTTTCAGAGAGTGACCGTGTCCTGTTTTTTCTCACCTGCTACTGCTTTGACAGTAGTAGCTGCAGGGCAGAACCATTGATCCAAGGCCTGAATGTTTGAAATGGAAAAGATCAATCAAAAGCAAAAGGGTTATCAGATTGTATGAAATCTAATAATATGACCCTCGCAAGGAGAGCTCTCTGCACCAGTGTAACCATCGATTCCTCTCAACTTGCTGTTTCAATTAGACAGCTCTTATCAATGGCTTGCCCATATGGAATAATACCAGCCTAAATAGATCAGTTTCTTTTATGTGCTGTCCAATTTTACAAATACGTCCAATATGGTGAACAGGGCCACCTGCGATATAAATCTTTGTGCCCTGTGTGCCAAAATTGTCGCACAAACAGTCCGCTCGACAGGGCAGAGCAAACATAAATACCGGCAAGAGGGAATTTTGAGCCATTTTGCAGCAGCGTCCCCTCATGTAACACCAAAGCTTTCTTCTGTTATTCTCAGAGTGATGGGGACGCATGCAGATTTTGACACCAAACAACAGTTACAAGGGCTCAGGTTGCAGGAAGATTTATTTTGGAGGCAGTAATTTGTCATTTGTTTTACGCTGGTCTTTTTAGCATAGACATTTATTACCTACCCCCAAAGGATGACATCATCTCGTCTCCCACATAAGGAAATGGTGCGCACTTCACAGAGCTCGCCACAGATTCCTCAATCATTTTGCCTCTGATTAATTTTAGTAATTTCTCCAAAAGCATTTATTTGGCTCCTTAAAAGCTCCTACAAAAGCGTGGGAACTCATACTTGTGCAGATAGCCTTCTTCTGTAAATCCCCATTTAATGTGACCTTCTTTTCCTTTTCATGAAACGGGGATGAGTCACCAAAAAAGGGCGGCTCAAATTCCATTACCGGGGAGGCTTTGGGCAGGAGCTAAAAGTGAAAGCCTGGCAACACCCAGCCAATATGAATCCCAAAATAATTAGACTTTACACGGATTACAAACCACATAATAAATAAACAAATGTGGAAATGAGGGACTTTTGTGAAAAAAGAAAAACATTATTTTCACGACATTTATTTTTTTGCCAGTTGATTAAAGCTACATGCCCAACTGTTTTGGTCAGACGTGAATTTGCTGACAACTGGCGATGGAGATTTAATGCTGCATTTGACAATAATTTTGCTCTTGTCACCTCACTAACTTCCTGTTGTTCCCCTGATTCCCTAAAACACAGTCGAGAGCATCTGCCTCGTATCATTCTGGTGCTGCAACTCCCCTGCGCCTCCCAGAAGGCTTTCCTCACCTCTGCTGCTTCTATCATTGTAGGGCAACAACGTGTCACAGCGAAGCTATCGGCTTAGCGCAGTCTGGCTAAAATAGACCATGACTATCAGCATTAGAGGGGGAAACGGGCTTAACACCGGCCTCTTAGCTGTTCGTGCCTTTCATGTAAGCTTGACCCTGGTTTATCGGCACACACCCCCGCGACGTGCCACCCCCTGTGATAACTGCGGCCACGATACAGAATTACCGGAGGGCATCGGGAAGAAATAATTTATTGCCTTGTTTCATACTTCAATTGCTTGATTTCATTTAGAGGCCCTTGTTGTGGAGAACGGAGGTAAAGGTTCAAGAATGAAAGGTCGCATTTTGTAAAGGGCTAAAGCGGTGGAGTCACGGTGTCTCACTGTGGGAATACAAAGCAACATGTCCCGCTCAGGACGACTGAATTAAAGCATCTTTATGGCCCGTCGATGACAACTGCTCAAGCACTACTGTCACTTGTTGATTTGCCGCCAGCAATATATATATATATATATATATATATATGTAATATATAACATTATCTTATGGCTACATGTGCCCCATTCAAAGAGTAGCAATTTACTCTGAGTGGTTTTATTGGTTCCTTGTTGATTTCAAAGACATCGGGGGAAAGATGCCGCCTGACAATCCCAGATTTAACATGCAACTAGAACAAGAAGCAGCCTGAGTGTTTCTTCTTGTACATTTTTGGGGCTGCCATTCTGGGAGTCGGTGTCGAGAAAATACCTCGGAGGTTTGAGCGTGCAATAGCCTCGGCCTTAGGGACCTGTGACCAGCCGCACTGAGTCTGTAATGTACATAAAAGCATGCAATTCACTCCCACGTTCATTCAGATACTCCTCTTCCTTGTAGTAATGCTGACATATCAGACCATTGTTTGTCACTGTCATATTTTCAGAGCCTCAGCTTAAGGGAGCATCCATGTGCAGTCGGCGCTCATGCATTTTTCATGAATACCCACAGGAGCTCCTTTGAAAGACCGCATTCTATAGTTGCCATCAGAGTTCGGTTTCTGTGCTTGTGATATGTGGTAGAGGGGAGAAAATTGCATTGGCCCCTGATAAAGGCCACAGACGGTGAATATAAGCCCGACGGAAGTGGAGCCTTTGAAAACAGGCCAAGATCATTAGAATAACTATGGCCAAGACTCCTAAACTCATCAGAACTAAAGAGAAAAATCAGAGATGGAGGTTCATCGTCTTTTTAAACATAATCGCTCCCCTTCTCCGTCGAACAATACCCTTGCTGACATGCCAGACTTTTATTATTTCACAGCAGAAGCTATGGTTCAACAAATGCTATCAATCTCTGTAATATGGAGGTCTGCATTAGACACCCGGTTCACTGCTTGGCCCCTCAGAGACTCCTGAGCTGAATGGGACACAGTCAGCAGAAGAACGCGAGGATAACGGAATGGGAGTGAACTCATTCAGCCAATGAGAACCCTATCAACTACAAGATGAAAAGTATATGAAATGGAAAGGAGGGGAGAGGAGGGAGGACTGGGTTTGAACGGAAAGGGAAACTGACAAAACACATCATCAGATTAAGACAACACAAAGGTTGACACTGAGGCCATAAAAATAAGGGAAAATGGAGGCAATGATGCATAAGTGTGGGAGAAGAGGTTTTTTTTTTTTTATGTCTTATAAAAGTTATATTCCCCATCCCACAGGTTCAGATAGAAACTGTGAGAGGGAGACGCTTAATTAACTTCCATCTTGTTCACCTCTGAGCTCAATTTTTAAAAAGTAAGCTCTCCGTGCGAAACGTCAAAAACACAATTATGTGGTACACTTATTCCTGACAATTCAATTATCATCAAACATAAAAAGTCTTAATTTCACACGGAATCTTTTCAGCAGCTCCACTGCTTAAGTGCAACACGCGGCACGAAATTAGGTTCTTAGGAGAGTCATACCCGTCAGCAAAACGTTTTTATGAAAAAGTTTCGAATTGACTTTTAGACCTGTAGCTGACTGACTTGCGGCATTCAGGCTCTCGGAGCTGTTAGGGACAGATAGCATTCCCCCCGCAGATCATTTTCTCGAATGTCAGAGGTAGCCAGTGTTAGGAGCAACTACAGGAAAATCTCCTTCCCCCCCTGCATCACAGCGCACAAAGATTTGATTTAGCCTTGCGTGCATCTGCAACAAAGCGATAAACACGTCTCCTTCTAGCTATTCAAGGGTTTCCCTCTCTTGTCCTTATGGTGGGAAATTAAGAGCAGCATGGGAAGGAAACAGCACATGATTATTGGATTTTAAAGCTTTGTGATGCTCTCTGATGCCTGTGAAGCTGACCAGTATGGGTTTAGTATCTCATGTGTGCTGACTTTGAAAATGTACTTTAAACAGAAAAGTTGCCTTCGCTTTTCTTCCTGTTGAAAAGAAAAAAAAAAAAAATACATCCCTTGGCAGGTTTGAAGCATATCACTCAATTATTACATATGGTTGATTACTTGTAGCAGCAAGAATAAAATACTTTTCATACCGGCAAAGTGTAAATACAGCTGATTAAATTAACATGTATTCAGAGAGAAAAATAAAACAACTCATATTTAATTGCATGAAAATTTATTAGATTATGCTAATTCTAGTCAGTGGAATATGCCACTCAGTTTTAATTGTACATGACATCAGATGAATTCAGCCTATTAAATTATTGATATTGTAATTCATTGCTGCTGAGGAAGTCCTGTTGTTTTAAGGTGACCTATAGATTAATAAAAACTGAAAATAGTCTTATGGCTGTTGATATATAAATGTAAATGAACCAACCTAAATGAACTGTGTCTATCCTCAAAAGTGCAACAAACAGATTTATGGGAATGTGCACAGACACAAATTCCTGCACCACTAATTAGACTGTGGCACAAATACACTAACTGGATAACGCTTCCATATTCGCCAGATTAAGGATTAATTGTTAAAGTGCGAAAGCCGTGATAAACCAAGCCAGTGGTTGGTCGTTTGCAGGTGTCGGGCCGCGGTCGAGCTAAGATGCTAAGATTTGCGGCCCAATGGGAAAAACGGAAGTGAGGAAAGTTAACATGTTTTCATTTTTCATCTTCATCAAATTTTGAATAAACAACTATTTTCATGCTATCATCTAGAATGGGTTAAACTATAGACTCAGTAGTGTGATTCAAGAGAGGCCAGCTGTGTACGACATTGTGTAGCTCTTCCTAGCTTCCTAGCTAAAAGTAGCTCTTCTGGTTTCTCCTTTTGAACAAGAATAGAGACTACTGCCACCTGCTGGGAGGAAGACTTATTTCCTTTCATGCAGGCACAGCTGGCCAATGGCTGTCGTCTTTGTGATGTGTTCAAGTGCAAATATTTTGTCCCGACACGGGCGACGTGAGGCACAATCGACACATTGCATGTCCTTAACATTATTCCTTATCTGGACACATATTTGGTGCACTAGTGGGTGTTTCAGAATAAAGTTCAGCAATTGACCCACTGCAGCAGTGTCACTAACTGATATGTTTATAACAGTTTTTGGACAAGGATGTTGCTCAATGGCACAACAGAACAAGCCATATCTGTCTATAAAGAGAATCAATTCTTTGTTGGGTTTGGTCTTTCATGTTATCAACAAAAAAAAGATACTCAAGGATTGGCATTTTGAATAACATAATTAAAGAAAAATGCTCTAATTTCAGTTAAATAAGAACTGTTTTTGGCTGTGTTGAAGAAAAAAACAGTCCAAGTCTTAGTTCCAAGTTTGCTGAAGTGGTGGAGGTTTATTGGAGTTCCAGGTCATGGTGAGCCTACCGACACAGAGTGGTTCTGAGACCAGAGACTGACCCTGAATGCAGGGCCAGAGCACAGATATACCCTGTCCCCGGGTGTGGTTGCAGACAGCTCCTGATTAGATCGTATAGTGGATGTATATTGGTCAGCCGAGGGCAACTTTACACAGGAGGGTGAACTCAGTAGGGGGCAGGGGTGGCTCCCAGACAAGGTCAAAACATAAGGACAAAAGGGCTAAACGAGTGACACTCAGGCAGTATGATCAAGGCTCTGATCAGCAGGGGAGAGGAGATGGGGAAACTCTGATTGGCAGGGGAACAGAGACAGGAGAGATCAACATATGGTTGGAATTGCCCCAGACGTGTCAATTCCTAATGTCTCTTCAAAGTTTACTTCTTCAGCTGGTAAGTTATGAATCAAGCACAGGTTTTCAAATTTGCATGTATATATAGAAAGGTGTTTTGCTCTGATATTTTTCAGGTCTGTTACACATTTAACTTTAAAAAAATGTTTGGTTTTTTTTGAGTCAACTGAGAAGACAAGAGGGCAGGCTTTTCTTGAGCTTGTCAGTTGGCTTCACTCCCACAGAGGAAGTTAGACAGAGGTTTGTTTGCTTCATGAATAGGCCAATTACTTAAATTACTGCTTAAGCATTAGCGAGGCCATTGTTTTACTTTCATTCATCCCTGCAGGTTTACTCCTGCATTCCTCTGATAGGCTGCCAGAGTTTGGAGTTGAATTTAACCCTGTCAAATGTTTCCAGAGTGACTGAGCTTGTATGGGACAGGGGGGTTGTTGCAAATGTTCATAGCACCTAGGATATTTGTAATTTCACAAATGATAACTAAGAGCCTCCCTGTTGTTAGAATAGTCAATTCGGTTGATCTGATTCTTTGGTGAGAAGGATCATTTTTTCATGAAGGATAAAAATATTAAATTACATTTTGGTTTGTAATTGCCTGCTAAGAAGAGATGTGTTCAAAATATGTGAATCCAAGAGGAGTCTCTAGACTCCGTAACGGTTCAGACCTAATATGGTTATGTCTTCACCGCAAATTAATCCCACTGCACTAAGTAGTCACTGAGGCTACATAAGATTTGCACTTAGTATTAACATCAACACACAAAGTTAAAATAAAGAATAATTCCAATTTATTACAAGTGGGATTTTGGTACTCTTACCATAATGTATGTAGGTTATAATAACATTATTTTTAGATTAGTGCTGGATGCAGACATGTCGCTAAAGCAGCAGTCAGCAGTGTAAGTCAGTCAATTCCACAGGTTTTAAACAAAGCTGAAACGGCACATTTTCACCTCGTTTGTTCGTTTTTTACCAAAACCCAGAGCATGAAACCGACAGAGCAGGCACTAAGGTGATGGCAAGGAAAAACTCCCCTTTAACAGGAAGATGCATCAAGCAGAACCCAGCTCACATGAGGATCTGTTTGCTTCAGGGCCAGTCGGGTAGAAATACAGAACAAAGGGAGAGGTGGGGAAGACAGAATTACACGGGTAAACAACCATTGTAGTTTTCACACCAACATCCTGGATCAACCCTTTACTTAAAAGTATTTGACAAAGCTGTAGATGCAGATAAAGCCTGTCAGTTCTGATAAACTGTACAATGTTATCGTGATGAACAGACGCAACAGACAAAGCTATGATCTGTGTTTTTTCGCTCAAATTCTGTTGACTGTATCTTTAATTATTAATCCGGTACTAAAGCTTCATCAACAAAACGTGGTTAATGATTAATGATTACAAGAAGCTGGAGAATCCAACGTAGACTTTCATTAACTTCGTGTTTTTCACATGTTTCACATGGGCGGCTGTGGCTCAGGTTGTAGAGCATGTTGTCGAATAATAGCAGCGTCCGAGTGCCCTTGGGCAAGACACTGATCCTGAAGTTGCTCCCAATGGAAGGGAGGGACCATTGGTAATGTGAATGGGTGCGCTGGAAATATTGTAAAAAGCTTTGAGGACCAGTAAGGTAGAAGAAAAGTGAATGGTTACACCAATTAACCTTTTTGTCAAAAACCTTGCCATGAACTGCTAGAGGATGAACTTTATGTTGTAAAAGTTATTTTTTTCTAAATTAATTCAAAAACATTTTAGATACCAGTCTAAATTGCAGAAATGTTTACTTTAACAAGTTGGATACAGATACAAAAAAAAGAGAGAAACATAATACGTGTGTAGATCTTGTATACGTCCATCCACTACCGTCCACTACCATCTGTTCACCACGCTTGTTTAAAGTCAGTCTCACACCTGTGCACAGTAAAGCATCTGCTATCTTTGAATTTCTCCTATTTCTCTATTCCTCTACATGGCTGAGGCAGCATTATGTAAGCTGCGCTATGAATAAGGCTCACATTACATTACTCCACCATGTCCTATATTTAGCTCACTTAAATATTTTTGTGCGTGAACAGTTGCACACCTTGTTGCATCATCCCACAGCGCTCAGCCAGAAGCTTTTTCCGCTTGCTCTGCCTCCTTGCACTTTGCTCACTGTGCGTTGTGTGTTTGACAGCGTGCTGAAAGTGGGAAACAAAACACCTTTGGTGCACACGTGTTCACAACCTTCAATTAACACTCGGAAGAGATGGAGGCTGTTTCCTCGTCACTGGTTTATGACAACCTTCAATTTATTTTTGTAGTTTTGGCAGTCCTTCCTGTCAGCAATGATGACACGTACTCTTCAAGTTCATGTGAAAATCCAAACGATGCCGAAGAGGTGAGCAGGTGAAACCTTGTACATCTGCCATTATCAGAACACAACATATTACTGTCAGTGACGCATATAGTCCTCAAACCACTGCAACACAAAGCATCTTAAGCCACATCTTGATAATTCAGGGGCAGGTGCAGGGCATGAAATTGGCACCCGCCCACCCGCCAAATGCGGGTAACTTTTGTGATTGGCGGGTGAAACTGTCAATCTATCTGCCACGTTGGCGGGTAGCCAACTGAGCAAGTGACCTGACTGATTGTTGTTGTTTATCTAAATGTTTATCTAAATGTTATTCAGTCAAAACATTAGACTCTTGTCTTTAAAAAGCAACATGCACTTATAATATGTACAAACTTAAAAATAGTTTTGATATACCTAAATTCCGGACTATAAGCCGCTACTTTTGTCACTTGCTTTGGACCCTGCGGCTTATACAACGGCGGATGGATTTTTACAGCTAACGGTCACCAGGGGCGCACTATCATGTCATAGAGGATGACACGAGGATTAAGAACTGACTTTTCTGGTATAGTAGGCTGGTTATTTTGATACAGTAAACGGCCGTGTTACTGCACCTTTACTGCTGTGTTGGCTGTTTTCGAAAAAGATGCTGGTTATTTTGTTGAGCAGCCGGGTTACTGCACTTTTGCTGCCGTGTTACAGGCAAGCACTTTTAAAAACGAATTAAATTTAGCCATTTAACGTTATTGCCTCGTCAAGCGTTGTAAGCTTTGTTTTTTGTTATACTGCACTACTACGGTACTATGACTGCAGGAAGTGCGCTAGGAGCGCACCGTTGTATTATTTGTGCACTGCACGAATGCTGTTTGTAATGTCAAAGATGTGAAAGTTTGATCGATTGATTTTTTGTTTGATTGATCGAAAGATTTATGTTTGTCAAATGTAAATAAATGGGACGCTTTGCGTTTGCAAACAGTCATTTCTGTCCCGACAATCCCCTCCGTGGTAGAAGAAACCCTTACGGTAATTAAACATTAAAACACCAGCGGTTTATAGTCGGGTGCGGCTTATATATGGAACAATCTGTAGTTTCCCCAAAATTTAGCTGGTGCGGCTTATATTCAGGTGTGCCTTATAGTCCGGATAATACGGTAAATGTGATTAAAATCTAAAATGTAAAAAAAAAAAAAAATAAATTAAACTGAATGCACTACAGTGACTAATGGATTGCAGTTAACTAAATAAATGAGACCGTCAGTGAGATGATTGGCTGTTTGTATTTATGTTATTTTTTATTCTAAATGACTGCCACGACACCAGGTCAGATACAGTTGTTATCATTATGTAGGTCTAGTCATAAATGAGATCGGTTAAGTTGGTTAATAACAAGACAGCACTTTAATGTGTATTCTGTACAAGTTCAAGAACCATTCTTATGCATTTTCTGAGTCTTTCACCTTAATTTTAGGCACAAAAAAAATTTGGCTGGTAAAAAACTACTGTGGCAGGTGGATTTCAAAATCCACCTGCCACAGTTTTTATCCACAAGCCATCAGGCTACTGAACTGCTCAATTGCCACACACACACAATTCCAGTTGTATTCTGTTTCTACATATTTATCTATATTTTGACACATATTTCTTTATTCTATTTTATTTATTGTATTTTTGCTTCTGAGTGGTTGAGTGGGCTCCATGCACCAAGGATTTCATTGCTGGCAATGATGCTGCATTGTTACAGAGTATTACAGAATCTCGGTTTGGGTTTGTAGCCTTCAAACTCAAACCAAGTACTGCTGTCAGACTTGAACTAGACCTGAACTAAAGAAATGATACAACTGTTTTTTTTTCAAACAGAGACGCTGTGTAAAGCTTAATTTATAGTAATGCGCCACTACAGACCCTTCACCATAGCCCACCGCGTGACCTGACGTGCGCTTCTCTGGACATGTAACTACACGTTGTGGCGACGTGGCCAGCATTTCCTTGTTCACGTGTCTCAGAAACCGGACAAGCACGGAAAGTTCTCCATTGCTCAGCCTCCTCTACAAACCATCTGCTTAGACATCTTCTCTATGTTGTCTGACTTCAGTGAACGTAGCTAATGGTTGTTTTCATAATTTTTTACATTCAGTCCTATTCATATAGTGGTAAATGATTTCACTTTGGTATCTAATATCCATGTCATGCCGTTCACTTCATTGCCAAAGACAGCAGATTTGTTTTCCCCCATTAGAGCACGTTGGTCTGATCAGAAGTTTTGTCCAGTGATGAAAACCCCTCGGCCGCTTACCAGGTAAACTCAATGTAGTGTTTAAAGTTTTTACAAATCTGTGAAACGACGTATCTTTTGTCACAATAGGTGGAATATGTGGGAATGATCAAAGACGCCCAGGGCCGAACGTAAAAAGTGTGGGAAATCTTGTACACTGTAGCAGAGACACTATGCGCGAGCTTCGCAACAGAGAAGATCAGCTGGCTTTTGGTTCTTAGAACGACAAGACAGCAGCATCAGCATTTGGACTTTTACAGTTTTGTCTGACTCTTGTTGGTCAGTGGCCAGGAGTCTTAGATGCGTCCTCATCTGTCGTTCTTCGCACAAAAACTGAGGCAGAACTCCGTAGAGCAGATGCTAACGGTTAGCATGGCAACACTGCTTTCCAGCGTATTTAGAAGATGAGCATACAAGTACACCTATAAAACTAAACATTATAGATTTCCATCAATGTTAAGTGGGTATAAGCAACCTTTTGCATATAAGTAACACAGTTGCACCGCCACCATTGAAGTGAAATGGTTCTCAATGCCCCAGTATGCTTTTCAATAAGACTTTAAAAGTTCAATGGGGAAGGTTGTTTTTTTTATTAATCAACCACCTGGAAAATAATGGATAGATCTGTCTGTTGGAAATACATAATTTATAGCATTTATATCTTTTGAGTTGAAGTCAAAGAGTTGCCGTGTACTCTTGAGTTGAATCTGTAATCATTTTTTATTAAGTATTTTATCTTGGTCTCTCCAGGGGAAAGAAAACTTGCCATTCTTCCAGAAGAACTGGACATTTTCCATCTTCAGCACAAAACACTCAAAAGGACTTTTAAACACACAGAGTGGCCAGACTCAACCGTTCAAGCCTTGCCCTTGTTTTAAGGTTGCTCTGGCCTCTTGGCTTCCCCAATGAGACTCTCTCTCTCTTGCACCATCATCCATCTTGGAAGGACAGTGTGATCTATGTTTTATTTCTGGCGGTGACAGATTTCCTCCATCTTGTAGCTGCGCTGTGACACAGTTTGTTTGCGGCACACAGAATATTGTTTTCATATTTCTTCTCTTAAAATATGCGGATGCATGCATGCTGATGCCTTTAATCAAGGATTTTGGAATACCTTTTTTAAAAGCTCATATGTCACACATTTAGGTTTACAGTATATTAACAGTAGTACGCCAAATATCAAGGGTGGAAGGACAAACTCTACATACCGTCACCAAGCTCAGTGTGGTGGCTCTGGGTTACAGGGTTAGGTTAACCCTACCAGCGTCTTGGTGGCTGGCACCAAGACGCTAGTAGGCAGGTCTTTGGGTCCTATGGGCTGAGGGGAAGGGTCTCTGTGGATCAGGGTTGTTCCAGTGCATCCCACAGATACTTGATCAGCTTGGGATCTACTGAATTTGGAGGCCAGGTCAACACCTTGTGCTTTATATAGAACTTCACCTCACATACAGTCACCATGAATGGGGACAATGACTAAAGAGACAAAAGGTGTCTTCTTGTTACAGGCTGTAAACATGTTTATTTCTGCTTTTAATAAAAAATATAATTAAGGTGTCTGGGGACTGACTCTCTTTTTGAGGAACCCTGAAGGGGCCATTTGAGGAACTACAAAGACCATTTGTATGTAAGAATTGATTTCAGTTTTTATTTTTCCTAGTCAAGACTGGTTGCTGCCAGCATGTAGTTTCCTGACGGCATATTTTAAAACGTGACTCAGATTCCCACTGTGAACATTTCATCCCCGGTTTGGATTTAATATGGAAACACCTATTTCCTGTTTTCTATGGGGGCATCCCTCAGGCCTGCAGGATATTGGAGAGTCATGCCCTCCAGCCATCCTGAGAAAAATCCATTTTAGATGGGTCATAATTTTCCCTGTTATGCTCTGCATCAGTATATATAATTTAATTCACACGCTTCATCATGTCCTAATGTAAATAGGACTGACAACTTGTTCCTGTCTGTCTGGATGCTTTTATTTAACACAACAAAGTCATATTCAGACTCTACTTAGGTAACACTTTAGAGTGTCAATTTGTGTCATCAGTTAAGTACATGGTTGCAGTGCAGGTAAATTTCAGACTCTCATATTTGACAGTAATCACACAGACTGTCATCATTCCTCTTTCACAGTCTTAACTTAATGTCCGTGTTTTCTTTTCATAAAGAAAAACGATTCCACAGCTGTTTTTTTCAGTGTGGGAGTAAACTGCCAACAGCAGGCCGGACTGCAGTCGGTCTGTTGCTCTGCCTCGGCCATTCGCGGACATGTATTTACAGCAACACTGCGTCTCTCGGACTGACAGCTGAGCTGCAACAGTCACCGCGGATGAGACAGGGAGAAAAGCAGCGAATGATGACGAGGAAACAGCTTGTTGGAAAAAAATAAGTGGATCCTCTTCAAAGATGACAGCTGCACTCACTTTGTTTATTCGGGGGTTAACAATATTTCAGGCCAACGGACTCATTTCTTGCACAGAATGAAAAACTAAACATGGCATGCTAATGCCAACTGGCACTCCGGTGATGTGCTAATAAATGATTTAACACCTTTGTAGAAAATGTGACAATGAAGTTAGGACACACACCAGCCCTGATTCAAGATGGTATTTTGTGCCATGTGGAAGTAAATGTTTATACTTATAGGCAAAAATTCTAACTAGATTCATTTTTACTTTCTATTTTTGGATATGAATGATCGTCATACTTCCTAAACCAAAAAAGAAAGAAGAGAGTAATAATAAAGGGTACATGAAAATCCAGGAAGAATGCCGAGCACATAGCTCAACGGATCAAAATCAAATCGTGAGAAAGTTCAAGGTTCCCATCCTTTGCACTCCCATCCGCATGGGACAGACATTACCTCGGTTGAAGCAGCTGACAAGATATTGGTCAGAATTGATCGGACAGACACTATGTGACTACTTAACATTCCCCGGCAGTCAGAATCCCCCTAATTGCTCCATTGATGTGGTTTTCTCACACAGAACATGAGCCTGGCATTTAAAACACCAGAGAAGTGAGTGAAACCCAGAAGACTGTTACAGCACATATTACCTTTTCTTGAAATTTGGGATTTAGAAATAATTACTGTAAATATGACACTAGAAAACTACACCTTTGAGCATAGTGATTTATATATAACGTATTGAAGGTTTAAAAGGTGGCTTTCCGTGCAGATATTTACTAGTGCATTTTAAACCCTTTTGTAAAGACTGTCTTTGTATTTCCATTCTTTCCCTGTACAGTCATTTCATTACATTATTAACACTTAAGTGTGACACAAGGCTGTCTCGGGGTCACTTCCACCATGTGTACATTATGTCAACACAGCCTGGGAAGGCTTGATGGGGGCCTGTGTGCACTGCATGCCGCATCTCTGCCAGAGGCAGTTTCCATGGGAGGACGGCTTCCCAGATCTCTTCATCATCGAGAGCACGCTAGACGTGTGTGTAATGGTCTCTCTCATGCCTCACTGCAGACTGTCTTCAGTCTGAGAAAACTACGTACAGATTTAGATGGCGGCAGGGCTGACACAACGCTCTTCCTCAATTCCCAACTGGTCCATTGGCCTTTTCACAAACAGATGCCTGGATTGCACACACACACACACACACGCACACACACACACACACACAGAGGTTGGTAGCACTTAAATAGAAACACACACCAGCATGCCCACTAATATGTGCGCGTACGTGCACACCGGCTCAGATACACAAAGGGAAAACACACAGGCAGAGTTTGTTTGCAGTTTCTCTGCACTGTTTGGCATTTGTCGACTTCAGTGTCAGGCTGACAATCACTATAGGGCAAACCAAATTGCCTGTTATCCAAGGTGTCTTGAAAACAAGCTTGCCTAAATAATTACTCAAGCATACTGAAGCAGTATCAGGAGAAACACTGGATCTTTGTTTGTTTAGAGAGTTTATAACATGTCCAATTTCATATAGTTCAGATGTACTGATCGGGGGCGAAAAAGAGCCATAACAGGACCTCTTTCCACAGTGGTCAATACAATGGTTACGGTATCTTGACAACTGATCTGTTCTGCTTGATAAGAAGTGCTCAGACTTCCTATAGACAGCTGATCGTGTTTTGTGGGCAAAGTCTTTTTTTCTGCCTGACACCAGCCTATTACAGCAGTCATCAGTAAGCAGCCGGCTAACCACCTGTATAGGTGTTGTGGGAATGATAAGGATGAAAGGAGCAAAGCTGAGCCTCCAGAGACCTGCTCTGACCACCAACGATCAATACGTCAACATGTCCAGTAGCAAATTACATCGACCTTTTGCCAATCAACAGTTATGATTAGGGTGGGATGCAATATGGCACTTTCGTGATAAATTGAAATCTGCTTCCATACCTGAAGCAGTTGAAATCACGTCCTCGTGTTTCTTTTTCATCAGTTATGGATGGACGGCATGACGAAATCACACAGTTCAGTGATCTGTAAATCTGGTTATAAACATATTTAATCAAGCTTGTGTTAGTCAATATCAGATCCATAGATTTTCATTTTTTCACGGCCAGATTAGCACATGCCAAAGAGCACCAGCAGCTACAGGCAGAATACCTGCCTGATATTGTTTATGTCTCCCTTGTGCTTCCTACAAAGTTTGGGTGCATCAGGAAATGGACACTGGCCTTGATGGTAGGGAAGTCTTTGGGTCATATGGGCTGAGAGGAAGGGCCTCTGTGGATCAGGCTTGTTCCAGTGCATCCCACAGACACTTGATCAGTTTGGGATCTAGTGAATTTGGAGACCAGGTCAACACTACGAGCTGTTTTTCATGTTTTTTTTTTAGTTGTTCCTAAAACGTTTTTGTGTGTGTGCCTGTGTCAGGCTGCATCCTGCTGGGGATGGCTGCTGCCATCAAGGAGTGTCATTGCTATGCAACAATGTTTAGGTGGGCGGTACGTGTCTAAATAACATCCGCATGAATACCGGGACCGGATTTCTCACCAGAACATTGCATTGCAACACCAATGTATGATGAGCAGTAGTTTAGGTTATCGTATTTTTCTCGGTTACAGAAAATGAATGAATTAACTTTTATAACCAAATTAGAAATAGGTTCTTTGTGTTTTATATGTGTACAGTTGTTGGAGAGATGGAACGAGAGAGAGAACATGAGAGTGCATTATGTTTACTCTTCACCTACCCTTCTCTTCTTCTCTGATGCACTAAGAATTGGAATCATATAACTCTGCAACTAACAGCTATTTTCACCATTCAACTACTACCCGGTTATTTTAAGTCTGTTTTGTCCAAACATAAGTCCAAATCCCAAATATATTCAATTTATTGTCTCCTGTGACAAATCATCAAAATTCTTCAGCCATATTTAATATCATTCCAACATCAGCATGCGTCTTGATCAGGGATGAAGTGATTTATTGATACTGATGCACAGATGATCTTCACTTCGTCGACTGCAGTCAGCCTGTTGGCAGACAAGAGGACATCCACCGAACGCAGATGTTTCAGTTTTGCGCTGGCCAGATGTTGCTTTAGTTATTTCAATCTGCCTCAGATAACACTTTATCTTGTGCATATTTTCTATTTCATAGGCTCTCTACTTACGTTTTATTTATTTTGTTTCACAAAAGTAATTTGGGCTTTACGCATGCTAAAATGATCTTCTCAATTATCTGTCACAAAATGAATCTTTTTTATGTGTTAAGAGTTCATATTAAAGGTTGTTTCATAAATGTTGTAACTGAAATGGTGCTCATTCTTAATTTAAGCGTTTAATTTAACAGATTTCCCTTGCACTTTTTTTTTTTTTTTTTTTTTTACATTTTGTTCTTTCTAGGTATTATTAAATTTCTATTTAGTGTTGTTACTAAGTCAGACTTGCATGGTCCAAACTGCTCTTTTCACTGTGCATGTGACAATAAATATCTTGAATCTTGAATCTTTAAGGGTAATAGGATGAGGTGTTGATAGACGTTTTAGTTATTTTTCATTAGATTTGCTTCCCTGCCACAGAAATAGGAATAAGTAATAAAAAGGACAAAACAAACAAACAAACAAATTATATAAGCCAGATTGTTACTTTAAACATCTGTATTGGTCCATAATTTTTCAGTTACTGCACCCCTAGTAATAATACTGAAAAAAATATACAGTAAACAAACACATTACAAATAAGGATCGCTGTTTAACTCAATGAACTACACCAATAAGCCACAACATTAAAACCACTGACAGGAGAAGTACATAACATTGACCATCTTGTGACAATTCAATGTTCTGCTGGGAAACTTTTGGTCCTGGCATTCATGTGGATATTACTTAGATACGTAGCACCCAACTGGACCAGACCAGGCACCCCGACACCATAGCAATGACACTCCTTGATGGCAGCAGCCATCCCCAGCAGGATGCAGCTTGACACAGGCACACACACAAAAACAGTTTAGGAACAACTAAAAAAAAACATGAAAAACACCACAAGGTGTTGACCTGGCCTCTAAATTCACTAGATCCCAAACTGATTAAGTATCTGTGGGATGCACTGGAACAAGCCTGATTCACAGAGGCCCCTCCCCTCAACCCATAGGACCCAAAGGTCCCCACTAACAACACTCTGTTACCAGACACCACAGGACACCCTCAGAAGGTCCATGTCCATTCTCTGATGAGTCACAACTGTTTTGAGGCACAAGGGAGACCTACACAATATTAGGAAGGTGGTCATAATGTTATGCTTGATCAGTGTATGTTTTACTGTTATGTAAGACAAATATGAAACCAAACAATGTTTTTACAAGATGTTTTTCACAGTCAAAAATTTAATCTAATGAAACAGTGTGTTGTGTATTTAAGCTTCAGCAAATTGGGAAATTAGTATGCTTACTTCTTCCTTAGCATTTCTCTATTAAATCATTAGAATTGTCAAGAAAAAAAAAACGACCCTGGCTCCTGAGGGGAGAAATCAAAAGCTGACATTTACAGTTCATATTAACTTGAAGTAATGAATCATTCATTTTCCACACCTGCTTGTTTCCATCAGGGGTCTTAAAGGACCGGGCGCTAAACATAAGGCAGTAAAACAGATCTGGCACAAAGAACTGTCACACACACATTCACCTGGAGGCAATTTAGAGTCTCCTTACTGACCTGACCTACATGTGTTTGGACAGTGGGAGGAAACAGGAGCATCAGCACGGGGCTCACAGCAGCATGAGACGAACATACAGAAAAGGCCAGGAATGAGATTTATCGTGCTCTTAAAAGCCAGCGTCAGGGGTCCGACTTGTGGCACAGACACTCAACAATGGCCTGACACCTGCAAGCTGCCGACCGTCGCCTCGGCATGTCAGGGCCCTGAGGCTTTTAAATTGGATGTGCCAGATGGTTTGTTAACTTTAAAAGCTTGCAAGCGGTAAATGTAGTTTGCGATGTCAGTTCTGTGGGAAATTTCATGGTAGTTTTTTATTTTCTTTTTTTTTTTTTTTTAAAACATTCACTTCCTGCTGTTATCACGCCAGACAACGCACCCGTAGCTATCTGTGGAGCCGCAAACAAAACGGCTCGGTTTAATCACAAGCAAATAGCTTTAAGTTTCACGTGATATGTGATCTTGTGAGAATCCAGCTGCCTCGCGAGGTAAGAAGTTTGCGTCAAAGCAACTTCAAATAGCTGAACATATTTTAGATTTGGGCAGATATTCAGAGCTTTACTGGGCTGTCATTCCAGTGAGGAAGCTGAGGAGCCATAAATGAGATGCAAGTCGATTCTACAACGCAGTAAAGCATCAGACTATATGAGTGGTTGGTTGTAACTTACTTTTGCCGGCACCATTCAGCAGCTTACTGAAAGTCCTTTATTTCAAATAAACCTACTTTCGTAGGGGCGCTAGATATTGAACCGCGAGGGAATACAGACAACTTTCATCATGTTGGTTTTTATGTTCACGTTTGAGCAAAAACATGTGTCCATACTTTTTTTTTTTTTCCATAGTTAAACCAGAATATACAAACAACTGCCTGTGGCTGGCATGTAAAGAAAACAGACAGATGGTGGAAGGTCTGCTGGATCTGGATACTCTATGGATGTTTGTCAACTCTTGAAGATTCAGAAATGTTGTCAAGCCTGTTTTTGCATGAAGAATCAGTCGCTCCTGTTTGGTGAGACAACATCATAACTAAGGCAAAATGCAATTATGTAGAATTATACAGGAATACACAGCATGTAGCTCACAAAGGAGGCCAGCACCTGCCTCCGGTAATTCGCTTCTTTAATGCAAGAAAGAAAAAATAATAATAAAAAAAAAATAATAATAATTCCCTAACAAAAAATCAAGAACAGTTGCAAACTTAAAATTTGTAACCGAGGATGAATCTCTTTCCGTACATTGGTGTTAGTGTGACATGTCTGTCTCGTTGCCTGGTGTGTTGTCAGAACTTTTCTTTCTCAGACGAATGAGTCACCGTGAATCAGAGCTTACTAACCCGACAGCAGAATAGTACAAGTGGAAAATAAAGCAATAATAAAGCTAGTGTGTTGTTTTCTTGAGTGCAAAGACGGCGGGAGATAAGTGCATAATGGCAGCCCTAACGTCAGAACATGCCTCCAGATTACATCCTGCTGAAGATTAAATAAAAGCTAATACATGTGTTGCATTTCAGTGTTGCATTCACTAAACAAAGTAATGCCACCATATTTTTTTTTTTGTTACTGGCGCATCTGTTGGAGTCGGTTGATATATAATTTTCATGGTCATGGCGATAAGAATGTGTACGATAAACACATTGCATTTTGTTTTTATTTTCGCGCTCAGCGGGGCAGACATTTGACATACCAAATGAGCCATGCATTCACCCCATTGGGCCAAACAGAATAAATCCCAGCTACCCTACATTAATTGGTGTCGGTGTCGGGATTAGGTAGTATGATGGGCGAGTGCTTTACTGCAAGTCTACTCTTGAAATATTAAACAATTGAAGATTTTCATCATGCAGGTAGAGGTGGACGGCATAATCCACCGGTGTAAATTGTTGTTATGAACATTGACTCCAAAGTGGCAATGATGCATCAACACTTGTGGGAAGCAGCAAGTCTTTAAAGCGTGCCTAATCCGCTGGAACAAAGAAGAAGACTCATTTAGGAAAATGTGTGGCCTAAATCCTATGTTTTGTACCTTTAAGTAGTATTTTTTTAAATAGTGGTTTGAGATGTGCATTTCTCTTCACAAGATCATTAATGACTGACTTTACTATGATTTTCTTGGAGGAAATACTTATGTCCTGTTAAGATTCTGTCTGGAAAGTACAATTGAGGCCAACCTAACATCCAGAAACAAAACTGGGAGAGTCCAAGATTGACCCTAAAAACGTTATGCCACAAAAGGTTAAAGGGGAATTACCGTTTTTTACAACCTGGGCCTTATTTCTGGCAGAAAATACGATCGTTTTTTTTCACGGCGCTCAGAGATGACATCATCCAGGTCAGAGGTTAGTAGGTCAATCTACAGACCCCGGATGATGATAACAGGTAACTCTGGACTCAACGGGGAATAGCACTAGCGTATCATGACAAAATATTGGTGAAATGAACGAGTTTCGCGGCAGATAATTTGTTAAGAGGCTGCGTTTCGGTGCCCCAATCGCTCCCACTATATGGATATACGCAGATCTAAATATCGTCCAGTCGACTCCAAATGACACCAAAGTTATATGGGTGAGTAAACGATCGTATTTTATTCCAGAAATTAGGTCCAGGTTATAAAACATGGTAAATCCCCTTTAAGTAATCATTTAACATTTTGATATTTTCTTTGGTCTTATGCCTTCTGGAATCTATAGATTATTATTATACAAGATCACTGAATGATTAAAGAACTGGAACCTTGGGCTTGAAAGCTTTAAGATTTAAGCCTGTATGTGAATAAGCAGCCAGTGTCAATGCATGATGAAACTACACTTTGCCTTCATACAGCCGACAAGACTTGCAGAAATGGCCAAAATATCTGGGCCATTCTGTGAAAAGCTGAATATTTTTTTAGGGGGGGGGTCTGATTTAGGTTTTGACCAAATCAGGACAAAAAACTCTTTCCACAAAATGCGCCTCTTATGTGTCGAGGCAGACAGAGCCATGCACTGTAGGTACAGGCAGTGGGTGCATGAGCAGAATGAAATGATGAAATGACATGGATGATGCTGAAGCCTCTCTGGCGTTCAAAGAACAACGGGTTACCAAGTCTAATCATCTCAGGCTGGACAAAAACGGACACATATCAATACCATTACTGTATGTATATTAAATATCAAAGGAAGGACAAAGAAAGTGATGGCTTAATAGCTGCACAATCGGACAGTCAGCATTTTGTAATATCACCTCCCTGAACCGAGAGGGATTATTATCTGCAGCTCCCACAATGACTTACAGTACTCTGGCCAAAATTGGTCTCATTTTGAAATTACGAAGTAACAATGCCCTATACTATCTTTCCATTTGTGTTGCAGTGTCCCCTGTTGAAGTGAAAATGACACAGTCCAGGTTTCTGTTCTAATGAAGAATATATTCTTATTGGAAATATACTTATACCTAAACCTAGGCATAAGTACAACAATATGTTTCTATAGTAACTGGGAATTGTATAGATTTGTTTGCTATGACATACATCTGCACGTACACAACACAACCACACAATAGATAACAAATCAACGTCAAGTTTAGACATGTCACAACGTTGCATGGCGCTGAAGCGCAGCGGGGGTGGGGGGCTGCTTTATTGCTTCATAGTGAAGTATTCAATGTGAACAATCATGTTGTCACCGGCTCGCTGAATGAGTGGGCTTGGTTGGAGTGGGATGCCTCGGTGGGCCGATACTAGTTAATCTTGATTTAGCTGTCATTCCCCCAAATGAGCTGCTAAATCAATTTTGGCATGGAGCCGTCATTCTAGGGTGTCACTGGAAGGTTTATAGGGGAATAAAAACCATCAGGACAAGGAGAGACGAAGCATGAAATTTCATGACCCATTTTTTTTTTTTTTTTTCTCGGCGCGAATTCCCCGTATGAGGGCCACAACAAGGTTAAAATTAAAAGAGACACGTCGGATAGTGACGGATTGACGAGCAAAAGAAAGCACTTCATCTCATGTGCTCCTATGAGCCCTTAAACGTGTGGGCAGTCGCAATGATGAAACGCAAGAGGGAAACTAATTTTCATCCAAGCAGTGATGAAACTCAGTGTAAAGATAATGATTAAGTGCCTCACTAAATAAAACCACTCATGTTTGATTTCAAGGACTGTCAAACTTGAAAATGCGTTACATGCACAGAATCTTTTTTTTTTTTTTTTTTTACTTCTAATCTGATTCTATCTGGGTCGAGATTTCAAATCAACCCTAAACCCTTCCATTTGAAATGTGTATATATGATTAAACTTTTCTAAAGTAGCTCTGCTCAGGTTATTGCTTCATTCCAAATGAGAACAAGGCCAGTGGCAAAAAGATTTCATG
Source organism: Chelon labrosus (assembly GCF_963514085.1). Taxonomy (NCBI): domain Eukaryota; kingdom Metazoa; phylum Chordata; class Actinopteri; order Mugiliformes; family Mugilidae; genus Chelon; species Chelon labrosus. The sequence continues at coordinate 18,154,476 of NC_140340.1, forward strand.
CTGTTCAAACAATACGTTTTGAAAAGCTGGCAAAAACGGGATGGGTCTTACAGAAAATGATTTATTAACACAATGTTCATTACGGATAGATCGTAAGGAAGGGATTCATGGCTCTTTGAAGGGAGCCGGATTTTGTGGATTCATTCCTTTCAAAGAGTTGTTCAAAAGTCTGGCTCATTTTGATATTTATTTATTTTTAAGATGCCAGCCTGGATCAACTTATTTAAATCCTCAAAATAAGCACTGTGATTGGATAAGAATCATTAATCAGACATAGATATCCCACCAATACATATTCTCTTGGAGAAATTCAGTCAACGCATTTGCACTGACCAGGAATTGAACACAGGTCCACTACAATGCTCACCACTATACCGTCTCCGTCATCAACACCATCTCAAAGCAAAGCAGGAGCTTCTGTATGCATTTGTGTGAAACAGCAAAAAAAAAAAAAAAGGAACGGCTCACATCTGTGACTCATTTCCCATCGTTTTAAAGAGCCGGTCAATTCATTCGGTTCCTTCAGGAACATCACAACTCTGATAGATAGCGCTTCAGAACGATAGTGTCGGAGATGAATGATCCGAAAACTTCAAGAACTCTCACTATTTTCACACCAAAGAGAAACAAAGACAAAAGAGCTGTTTGAGGTTTTGTGGTGCAAACCGATCAAACCAGCTCAGCTGATTTCACTGAACTGGTCCGTGGTGCGAGGATCAACTGGGAGGAGATAACCATTAACTCGCTAAAAGAGACTGCAACAAAGCAGATGGTGAGCACCTCTGGGAAAGAGGGATGAGGGGGAGGTTTGACCACAAAACAGCTGCAGAATGGATCGGCCCACTCATTCAAGAAACCACGGAGGAGACTGTTAGCTGCTAACGATACCTGCCATCCCCTTCACAGTTTGCAGAGGGCTCCCACCACATACATTCACTTTGAATGAAATCCACAACGCGATAGCTTTTACCTTGCAAACTGTCGTGTAATTGCAGTTTCACTATAAGTGATTTTTTTCCGAGCGCTCCACTCGTAAAAGCAAACATTAGCAACTTCAGACTGTGAATTTGATGTTAAAAGCATGTCTGAGCTAGCCCTCTTCACAGCAAATATGTGTATCCCATTCCACAAGTGAAGCTGTTTGTTTTGTTCATGTTCTTAGCTCACTATAATAGATCACATTCCCTGAAATAAGAGACACATTTATATTTGCTAACCTGGCTCCCCATGTATTTTTTTTTACACTGCTAGTTCATCTTCTACATATACAAAACCAATAAGGCTCCAAATGGCAGTTTATGGCAATCTCGGATTAACAATTCATAATCTGTGGCGCTCATCGCAATAAAACTGAATATTATTTGTAGAGAGTTTGAAGCATTGAACCTGTCAGGGATCAGATGTTTCCAACACCGATAACAGAAGTTACACAACGTAAAAGATCTAGATCAGATGTGAAGCGGGAAAAATGTAGGTATAAATGTAACCTTTAGGAATCACAGAGGGATTATTCACCTTTGTGGGGCAGATGTGAATCTTCACAACGTCCATTTGGATCGACAACAACTCAGCAGGTCAGTTTCTGCGGCTCCGGCGTTGAACTTTGAAACAAGACCATGAACTTAGAAGGGTAAGGGGAAAATGTCAAAACTAGTTGGTTGCTGAAGGCTGTGTGCTCTTGCATGAAAAATCATTTTCTTCTACTTTCCTTCCTCTAAATGGATCATTTCTTACTCTTCTCCGGACCCTGTACAAGTGAAACTAGCCATCGAGAGAAAGAGAGATGCTTTGTCCAGCCCGCAGTAAACTGTCATGTCAGAACAAAGAGCCGACAAAATGCTTTCCAGTGAGCTTTAAAGGCTAGAACACTCTGAGCTTCTTTATTCCTGGGTCACTGCCTCTCTATTGTGTTACTCATGTGCACCGCAAAACGAAACAAATGAATTAAAAAAAAATAAAAAATACTTTTTTTTTTTTTGCTGAACAAAAGCCAAACTTTTGATTTGGTTGAGCTGAAGAGGAAATCCCTTTCAGGCCCTACTACCAAGCTGAGCACATATAATGAGGAAGGACGGAGCTGGCAGTGTAATCGGTGTTGTAGGTGATGTGTGTCGTCTTTATGAACACATCTGCTATGCAAATGAATAATGTAATCATCTGACATAGCTTGTCTGTGATCGTGAATTATCTTTTCCCCAAATGCTTGTCACAGCGGCTCTCACTCCACAGCCAACTACACTAAAATGTTCTTGAGCTGCAGCTCCTGGTCCCCATGTTACCGTTACATAAGGTTGGAGTAAAATATTCATCCAGCTGCTCACGACCACATCTGTATGCAGCTGAGTGCTGAGGAAACACTTTTCTGTATACCTGCTAACTACACCAGGTTGGCTGCTGCTGCTGCTGCTGCTGCTGGTTTCAAGTGGTCTGCGTGCAAAAGCGCTTGATTGTGCATGATTGTGTTTCTTTGTGTGAACCTTTAATATACGTGGTGTGCGAGTGGGGGGGGGGCACACGTGCTCACTCATGTGCATGTCTACATGTCTAAGAGGCTGCTTGTCTTCATCTGTATGCTGACTTGGTCATTGTGTGCATGCTTTACCTCCACTCAGAGCAAACATTTATGTCTCGCCACAGTGCACGTAGACGCAGTAGCCGTCCTTCTCTCTGCTTGCCAGATCATGCAGCAGACGATGACTTGCCGGCGCAGAGTACGCCATGAGAAGGCTGTAAAGTTGAAACCTTCCGGGGCCATCGGCAGGTCCATCAGGCCCGGGAGAAGCGGCGGCCATCTGGCTGACCCATGGATCCCTGGGATGCCATAACTCAAGTCCCTGCCTAAATGACCACACACCACTCTCCATTAACGCTTTACTGTTTAATCTATGTAACTGACCAGAATACTTTACTTCACGCCAGGAGCTCACTCACTTTTTTGATTGTTGTAATGACCGTTTTTCAATTAGAGTGGATTGTGATTGATTGGCCTCGGAAAGTGTTTGATTTTCTAGAGTGCGTCTCCGAGTGATAATAACCAAAGATGAACTGGCACAATCTCACCATGTTGATCTACTCAGGCTGCTGTCAGACTGGAGATGCTTCCTTAACCTGCAGCTGTCTGAATGTACAGACACGGGAGAGGGGAATGCTAATATACATATATATATATATGCGTTGAAGATAAGGAGACGGGGGATCAGAGAAATCCAGATTAAATATGCAAGGACGAGGTGAATTAATGAAAAGGAATGAGCGATGTGCTAATGACATGAAGGATTTGAGGCTTCTTTGTGAGGGTGGGATCAAGACGCGCTGCAGGAGATGCTCATTACCGTGGCCCACAGTCTCCCCAACTCTCACCTGTGTGAGTGCACATTACAGTCGCATTTTCATGAGTGGGAGACACAAAGAGATCCGGAGTTCAGGCACAGGGCTTTGCATGCCTGAATAGATAATAACAATCTTCCACGGGTGCATAGGAAGCACGCCCATGCATAGATCCAAACACAACTGGAAAAAAGACAAGTGTGAACATTAAAACATACGAAGGATGCACAAAGAAATCGCAGTGTGTGCGTGTTCTGTCACGCTGTGTTCACTCTGATTAACGCTGGGGGCCTCAACAAGGAGGGTACATCCCATGTGGTTTGTAAGGCTCTGGAATCAGGGAGCTTATCAAATAATACACACGCTGCAGGCCGTGGCTGTGGAGTATTAGATTAACCAACACATTAGTAAGCATAGAAAAACAGAAAAAAAAGAAGAAGCCTCGTTCTATCTCACCAAAATCTACATTTCTACCCAAGGATTTGCTAATAAACTTGCTAATTTGTACTTGACTCTGATTATATTTAGTGATACGATGTCAAACATTACACCTTACCTAAATCATGGCCGATGCTATAATAAACTTGGCCACTGTACAGTACAAAGATTCAAAAATGGGTGAAAAGGTGGAATGTGAGTGGAGCTGAGGCAGGCGGCTAGCCCACTGTCAGGTCACCCACCCGTCACTCAAGCCATAGCTTAAATTATGTATAACTTTAAGACGATAAATAATTTAAACGGGTAACATACATAAAAATTCACAGTTGTAGAGGAATTAGCTATAGAGCACAAGACCTTTTCTCTGTGCCAGGTTTCTCTGTGCCAGGTGAAGCTGGGCATTTGTCTGGGCTTGTCAAGTCATTAGAAACATGACATTTGTCTTTAACTTGCTTTCTGAGCCAGCATCAAGTGGCCATTTGAGGGACTGCAGTTTGTGGCACTTCTCATGCAAGCTTCATTTTACAAAGAAGCTACCCCACAGTCTTCTTCTGCAGTCTCTACATGTTTGTAACTCAAGTCTGGGTTTACTGGCTTTACTCTAGCTCACTTAGTATCTGCTAAATATCCCGCTCTGAAACAAAGGCAGCTGGACTTGTTCAAGTTAATCCAAGTGACTGGTCCACTTCTGAAGATATACCGTGACCCAGATGACTGAGAATTTCAACAGATACGTCTCCTAATCATTGTCCAGTGATAATATTCTCACTGCACAGCCTGTCTCCAGCATACCGTTGGCACAGAATGTCACAGCGCTGATCACGCTGGAAGGCAGTAGACGAAACAGTGCCCGGTCTGGTTCAGCAGTAGTCAAGCATTTGGATGTGGAACTGAGAGCACTAGCAGAGCAGAAAATAAATGTGAATAAACTGTGCCTGCCTTCCATTTGCAGCATCTAACACTGAAACTAATTATTACTTTTATTACATACTAGTCAGAGTAATTATTTCTTTGCCAGAGCCCAAAATAACCCATAATAACCTTTAATTCTTTGTTTTGTCAATACTACACCACCGAAACTAAAGATACCAAGTTTATAGGTCGCATTCTGTAAGACAAGGACAAGTAGCAAAATAAAAGAAGCAACTACTGAACCTGAAGTGAAAGTATTTAGATGAGAGGGAGGAGTGAGGGGTGGACCTGACTGAGAACCAAAGACCATATGTTGATCAAGCCAGACAAATATATACCGAAAACTGCCTTAAAGCCTAACATCAACTTAATTATAAAAAAAATAATAATTGGGAAGTCTACATGTAAATGTGACTAATGGTTGGTGGATCAATTTTATAGTCTTGCTACGTCTCCTAGGTTGTGAACCTGTGCTGCTCTGTGGATGTGGATAAAAAAAAAAAGAAATGTCCCACAGTATGCTTCAAATTGAATTTGCAGCGCCTCGGCTGACATCTCAAATCACTGACATTCATGTGGCGGCCCTAAAGGAACGCAGCGTGGTTTGGTCGTGGAGAGTGATGTGATTGCGCCTATGTGGCGACATTAAACACCCGGCCCGTTGAAGTGTCCTTAAGCAGCGCGCTGAAACAGCCGCGGAGATGCCATTCTGTGACTGAGCCGCCCTCTGACCTTGAAGTACTTCCAAGTAATCCAAAAGCGAGTGTTGTTTGGATTAGACATTGATTTTCATGTGAGATCGAGGTGAGGGATAAACACAGTGGATCAGAAATACGTTTTGATGTTGTAGGAGTGTGAAAACAAGTCAGTTGTTTTAATTATCACAGAATTTAAATAAGCCACTACCTCGGCAATAATGAAAGTGGTTTGAGTAATATCTGTGCTAAAATGTGTAATTACCCATGAAACCAATTCAAACACATGATGGTACTTTTTTTTTTTCTAAAGAATTCTTTCTAAAGTTAGAAATGCGTATTATTTTGCAGTGAGCCGAGCGGTAAATCGCAATCATACCTAGAAAGAACTATTACTCTTGCTGTGGCTGACTGACTTCAACATAAAAAGTGTTAAATAATTCATCAAATGTTCCAAATGTCCATGAACAGAACCTATTTTTTCCATAGCATGAGCAGATGTAAACGACAAACTGATTGAGAGGAAGGCTATGCGTTGAAAATGAAATCAAGTAGTATCCTATTAATCACTTCTGTATTGTGGCAGGTAATACTTCTTACTGCTTAGCAACCAACTCCTCTAGGACGGCAGTCAGAGTGATTTACCAGAGATTTACCAAGGGATCTCCTCTCCAAAGTTATGAAAGTATCCTTTGTGTGGCAGCACATATCTAACACACTGTTCTCCCTCATCGTTCGGCGTCTCGTGCTGATTTTTTAGCCGGTGTAATTAATTATTCAAACATACATACGCTGCATATAGGAGGATCAATAACACAAAAAACATCACAAATCAGTCGTTTTCAGTTTCATCCAGCGTTTCAGTACGCAGCAGCAAGCTCTGCTCCGGTTCTTCTTTTTTTTTTTTTACGCCCTTCATTTATACATTCACAAAAAATCCAATGCTGATATCCTACCTTAAACAGGCGCAGTATGTTGGCCACCATGATGGAAACAGAGCTGGACGACGCTCCGATGACGCCCACCACCCTCTCAGGTTTGGTGATGATGGGCGCTCCCCCTCCGAGACACTTGACGTCCGTCCCGTCCTTCTCGATCAGAGCCTGCACGAAGGTGAGCGACTGCTCCAAGGCGTGAGTGTCCCTGGAACAGGTGTCCAGGATTCGCGCTCCCAGAGTGATGTTAGGCAGCAGATTATTGTCATTATTGATGCGGTCAAGGGCGAAGAGCATGGCCTCCAGTCTATGTATACCCTTCTCCTTCTTCAGCTCCCCACATGGCTTGCCATCGTGGCCCCTGGCGTGTACCGGGAAGAGCCCACCTAAGGAGATATCTCCGTCGATGCGGATGGAGTTCAAATGTGTGTGTCCTGGCCCTTTGGGTTTGGCAGCCTGAGCGGCCTTGAGGGAGCTGTAGAGAAGCAGCAGCAGCAGCAGCGGCAGAATTAGGCTGTTTCTTTGACAGCCGGTCCGATCTGGTCTACACGCCGGGGACTGAAACATGATCACGGCTCGAGCACACATCCACACCATTCAACCAAACCCAGCAATCAGCGAACAACAAAAGCCAGGTATTACTTTATGATGGCCAGAGGGTTAATTGCAATACCTCTTGAAGCAGTTGGCACAGAAAAGGCTTCCTCTCATGTCTCTCCTCTCTCCCAGGCATTCAATTAATGTAGAATATGAGCTTGGCTCTTTCACAGGATGTAATCCTGTTCTCTTCTTCTCTTTCACTCCCTCACTCCATCATCTGACCGCAGTGGTGGGCAGCTGTTCTTGTGTCTGCTGTTATTCACAGACTCGCCTATGGAGATCCTTCACTTGGGGCATTAGGAAGAACAAAGGTGAACGATAAGCTTTTTTCCCTCCGTCTCTCCCTCCCTCTCTCTGTGTCTCTTTCCTCTCCACCTCAATCAGAAGTTTTTAATCTCCCCTGTTCCCCAGGGCAGGGATTTGGTATATGTCAGAGCCCTCAGGCCTGCTTAGGTCCACAGGCTTCAGAGTGAATTTCTGAAAGATGAAAAAGAGAAGAGAAGTGAGACAGTGCACAGAGAAAACAGAAAAAAGGCAAAGGGATTTGTGTTGGTATGAGCTGTTCAATACCTCTATTTTTGCTTAACCTTTTTACTGCAGTATTATGAGGAATGAAGAGACAGTCCTGCTCCCAAACTAATTTCTTTCTGGTATATACACTCGGCCTGCATCTACAGTTTTGAATACAAAAGGTTGCCATGGACTCCCAAGGCTGACAGGGCTGAGAGTCAGATCCCAAGTGTTTCATTTTCTTGTATCGACCTTATCGGCGCAAGCATTCAGCCCCTATCACAATGCTGAGGAAACCTTAGGCTGTCACGTTTCCCATTTTTGCTGTCAATTTTACATCAAGATGACAAATTGAAAAAGCACCGGCTGTTTTATGCTTGCAGTCGGCACTGGTGGTGCCCTGGTAGTGAGGCAGCCGAGAAATCATTATTAACCAGACAACGTATCACCATTACTGCCACATAACATGCGTCTTCAAAGCTTGTCAAGTCATTAGAAACATGAAGGGCTTAAAGGGGAAGTTCAAAGGGACTGAATAAGCTGCCGATACGTTTCTTTTGTGCCAAATGGACTGTATGGTTATTTTGGTTATTTCTGCTTACGACAGGCGAAACTAATTACATATATATAGTAATGAGACTCACGTGTTGTTCTGAGGGTTGCTTATGCATGTGTGCCTTGCAGGGTAGAAAGGTACATCAAACCATCAAGGTAGAGTCTGAGAAATAATGTTACTGCAGCTTTTATAGCCAAAGCAAGGAAAAACACATCCACTTTGAGAAATCACAGAACTACGCAAGCCGTTAACACACCAGATACTGAAGCTTGTAAATTTTACCACAGAAGGGATATGCACATATTTTACACATCAGATACAGAAACCGAGCTTTGAGTCGCTGAAACCTTATTTAGCTCTTTGATAGATGTTGTACCAAGCTGCGTTTGTTTATTGTTTCACTGTTGTGAAGGGCAGAGATTTGAAGCTGGATTCTGATTTTCCAAAGCACATCTGCACACACTGATGCCATTATCCCTCCCTTTTTCTGCCTGATACTCACACGCACGCGCCAGACGAGCGCGTAATATATGCCACTACAAGCCATCGTGCATGTATACACATACACCCTGTTCATTGCTGAAGTTGTAATAGGCTCCGAAGGAACAATCTCCCTGCACACAATCGCAAAATAGAGCTGTAGACACTGGTTTTCCAGAGGGGTGAGGTGAGGCCTTGGATCAGCAACGGCTGAGATTCATTGAAAGCATATTGGAAGTGACAAGGTCCTTTGAATACACCCAACTATCTCCTACTGAGCGAGAAGTAATTTTTCAGAGTTGATTCACTGCAGGTCCATTTAAACTGCTGCCGAGCAGATGACAAGTGGAAAGCCGGCCAACTCACCTTACCCCTCCACCAGTAACCAAATACAAACCATGCCACAGCATATCTGACTTTAGAGCAAACACTGAGATGAAGGCAGAGAGAGCTGCTGCTGCCAGCATAGCACAATATAGATAGGCAGAAGAAAAATATACAGCCGTAAACAGTGAATAGTTCAAATGAAAAACTGTTCTGCAAGACTGCAGATTTCAAGACAGATGTCATCTAACTTCATGTCTGTATGAGAGAAAAGCTGGTGGTGTGACAGCTCATACATCTCATTCAGACTGAAAAATGCTAGCCAATCTGTGGGAGTATCTCGTGCGCAACTGAGGGGAAAAGATCGTACACCACCGTGAGATTACGCAAAGCATTATCACGTTAATCACCTTGTTTTGTCTTGTTTCAGACTAACATGTTATAGTGGTAGTTCCGTCTTTGACCAGAATTTCGATCATCCTTTCAGTAATTTAAAAGATCTGAGTGCATTTGCGGTGGGCTAAATTGATCATCTCTGAAACTATCATCACGCAGCTGAAACCTATGAATCCTATTTCAGTGAAGCACCGGGTTATGACACTCTAACTTTAAAACCTTTATTCAACATGACATGCAGTGATCTGGTAAATGAAAAGAGCTGAATTAGAAATTGGGTTACAGATTTTCACAGACTTCAGTGTATACATAGATATATATAGATATATATATTATGGGTGGGACTTTAATGCGTTAATTACGATTAATTAATTACAAAAAAAATGAACGTGTTAAAAAAATTAACGCATTTAATCGCAGTTTGCATACTCCGGCTTCCTCCCACTGTCCAAGGACATGCCCGTTTGTGATTCTAAATTGGCCATAGGTGTGCATGTGAGTGTGAATGGTTGTCTGTCTCTCTGTGTTGGCCCTGCTATAGACTGGAGACCTGTCCAGGGTGTACCCCGCCTTTCGCCCTACGACAGCTGGGATAGGCCGGGGATATTTTCTTTCTTTTTCTACTGTTTTGAATTGAAATGCAATTAAATGCATTTTACAATGCAAGTTTACATGCAAGTTTACAATATTCATGTCTGTGTCTATGTGATTCAGTCGTCCACTAAAATCCATTTAAATTAAAAAATGTTGCTTTTTGGGGCAAATATTGTCATGCGATTAAATTGTGATTAATCGAGATGAATTAATTACAAAGCCTCTAATTAGTTAGATTAATTATATATATATATTCTACAGATGCAACTATGTGCAATGAGTAAATCTACCTCAAACCAACACAATGGTCACAAAGAAAACAAGGTACATTGTGTGAGAAGGCAAAATGCGTGATGAGCCCTTAATGGCATACCTCAATAAACATGTACAACCATGCAACAGAATGTCAAAGACAGCTGCAGGAATCACTGGAGATGCATATCAGGAGAACAACCGTTCCTTAGGTGCAAAAGCATATTTCAGAACAGACTATGCATTCATTTCAAAAGGCCATACGACAACCTTCAGGCAAATCAGAGCTTATTGTTACATGGTCTTGCGTGCTACAGCAACAGCTGCATCTACATCAGATCCTTAATTCTGCTCAGACCCAAACCTGTAAACAACTCACATTTACAAGGTCTTGGCAACCTTATCAAAACTCTTGCCAGTCGTGACTTCTTGAACGCTCTGGTGGCACATGGAAAGTTAGTCTGGAGCAGGTCTGGAGCAGGTCAATACTCGACAACTCAGACGGACAAGTTGGTCGGTTTGCCATTTTCTGAAGTGGCCGAAGTGGTGCCACGTGCCAGACAGCGAAGTTGCGCACATGAGTTATCCTGCTGTTGCTAGCTCTCACTGAGGAATAAAGTTGTAAAGTTGTAAAGTTGTGCTTGTCGGGATCGGGTTCCATTCACCCTGTCGGAGTTTATTTCTCCATAACAACCGGCTCACTCTGTGAAATACACAACGTTGATCAAAATACGACTTTTAACGTTTTAGAAATCGCGCCATTTAGCATATAAATCTGTCCATAGTATAAGTCCAGTCTCTTTTCCTCTGTGCTCCTCTGATCAGAGCGGCGTCCCTAGCAACGGTGTGTTACACTTAACAACGGTCTGAAGAAACATGTTGACCAATCAGAATGCAGCATTCACTCAATAGATATGTGTAATAAATATGATTTGTTTATCACAACTCAACTATGCCAGCTTTGCCTTGTTGTTCACAGTAATCAAGCAGATTACAGATCAGTGAGTGTAAAGCGTGGACCGTAGTTGGTCAGCAGGCTCACAATATGGAACAATGTAAGCACATTAATGGGTAACTCTTTGTTCAACTGTTTTTTCATGGTTGTCTTTTTTTTTTTTTTTTTTACCTTTGTGTATTTTAATATTATATTTAATATGCTGCTGCGTGTGTCATTCGGTGGGGAGTAGAAGTATGTTAGGCTGTCTGACCTAACATTGGATGCCTGCATGAAACAAGCTTAGTGAGTACATCAGGATAGCACAATATCACAACCTTTTACTTAGTTAATACACCTAATTCACCATTCCTCTGAGTTGATAACTGTTTCTGCTGTGCCTTTAAATGCATGGGAATAACCTACTGACTTAAGTTTCAACCGACAGCATTTTGTGAAGACATGAGGCTCAAATTTTGGTTTTGATTCTCATTAGAAGGAAATGGTCTTGTTACTGTAACATCCTTTTCCCTTTCGTTCCTTTACTTCAGTGTGCCTAAAATTTAACATACCAGAAGGCAGGTAGCCAGATATTTAGGTATTTGACCAGTCTGACACGGAAGTTGACGGAGAGGTCTTTGAAGAAATAGTGAAAGAGTCACCTAGAACCTTCCGAGTCATGTTGAGCAACGAAGAACTTGGTAATCACTGACCATTCACAAATGTGTTCATATTAAACTTAAAGGCTGGGATGGGAGTAATAACAGTTCCATTTAATATGCTTCTGATTTGTTCATACAGGGTGATGTACGCACATGGTTTAGTTGCTCTGTTTGCATGTCTGGAAGACCCATATTCACAACATGGATATGTAAGTAAAAGGGTCCTTACAACACACTTAACTGCCTTTAGAAATGTTGATCGCATAGTCATTCTGCATGTATTTAATTACACAGGAACACTACTACAATCCAGAGAGTGGTTCTGGAGACCTTGCATGGCGGTTGAAGACCATTCAAAGAAAAACTGCAGAGGAAAGAGGTGCCTCTGCTAGCACATCTCACAAGAGTAAGTATACTTATCAGTTACATATGATGATACTTGAATGCCTTAAAGACGTTAAGGCATGGATGGCTTGTAACTTTTTAAACTTAAATGAAGAAAAAACTGAGGTTATGGTGTTTGGTCCCAGTCGCGCCTGTGGTGTCTAACCTTGGTGTAAAAATGGACAGTGATTTTAAACTTGATAAACAGATAAACTCAATAGTTAAAACCAGCTTCTATCATCTGAGGCTTTTATCTAAAATTCAATCTGTTGTATCTTTTAATGATTTTGAGTGCTTGATTCATGCTTTTATCTCGACCCGTTTGGACTACTGTAATGCACTTTACACTGGCATTAACCAGGCCTCTCTCGCTCGCCTGCAGTTAGTCCAAAACGCGGCTGCTCGTCTCTTAACAGGAACTCGTAAGCATGACCACATTACCCCCATTCTTGCCTCCCTCCACTGGCTCCCTGTCCATTTTAGAATAAATTTTAAAATTTTATTATTTGTTTTTAAGTCACTAAATGGTTTGGCACCTCAGTATATCGCCGACCTTATACATGTCTATACCCCACCGAGAGCATTGAGATCTCCTGATAAACTGCGTCTTGTTGTGCCAAAAAGTAGGCAAAAGGCCAGGGGGGACCGTGCTTTTTCAGTGGTAGCTCCTAAGTTATGGAATGAGCTACCCACCCATGTCAAAATGGCCCCCACCCTGGATACTTTTAAATCTCACCTAAAAACTCATTTTTATTCCCTGGCTTTTAATATAGCATGACAATTGTGTGGCCTCTGTCTGTCTTTTTACTGTAATTTTGTGTTTTTCAGTGTTTTATTCAGATCTTATGGTTTTCTTATTGCTTTCATATGTTTTTAATTTATTGTATTAACTTTTACTTTCTTTATTTTACTGTTGTGTATCTGTTGTGCAGCACTTTGGTAACCTCGTTGTTTTAAAAATGTGCTATACAAATGAAGTGGATTGGATTGGATTGGATATGATGTTGATGAATTGTGTCGGCAGGAGTCAATAAAATTGTGCTTTTGCTCAAGGTGGTGGGCCAGACCGTAGTCAACCCAGACCCTTCACTGCTGACAAAGTGTTATCTGATGAGGATGTGGAAGCAGCTATTGCTGTTTTGATGAAGACACTGTCCGTGAGAAGATGAAAGCTACCTTCATTTATTCATTCATTCATTCATTCATTTCACTTCATTCATTTTTGTCACTTCATTCATTTGTTCCATATTGCTTCATCTGGTGAGCATTAAAGCAAGTTGTTACTGTTTGTTTGTGTTTTACATCTATTTGATAGGTTTGATCAAAGCAATTCAGTAGTATAGCACATATCACGTACATATAATAAAATATAAAAATAAAATAAAAGTAACAGTGTGGAAAAATAAAATGAAATATTATTACACATTAGCGTGACATTTAAGAACTAAATTTGGAGTAAAATTAACTCTATAAAGTGTAATCATATTACTCTGAACAGTGTGAACAAACAGTGTTAAATATCTTTACACATTTCATTGTTAATTCTGACACTGAATTGAGTAGAATTAACTAAAATTTTATTTTTAAGTGGGACCCAGTGTTTCCTTGCAGTAAATTATTGTGGAACTCCAAATAAACAAACAAAAAGAAACGCTGAAACGAGGGCAACTGAACTCATCCAAGCAGCTTCTTCAGCTCCTCAGTCCTCTTTGGGGAACTCTGTGCTTAAGTCATAGCTCAGTCAGTTGTATCAGTCGCTCCCAATGGTCGCTGCCCCAGTCTAGTTGCCTCAAAGTTGAGATTGGTTAAATGTGGTACCTGGCCGCTTAGCTCCGGCAATTTTTTTTTCTCCTATTATCGCAGACTTGATGAATTTCATTACCATTGCGTGGTCTCTTGTCACCACATCGCTACCAGTCTCTAATGGGTTTTCGGGCTAGCACTGTTCTTGTGAGCTCTTCATCTTTTTTTTTGCTCTTCAACAGATTTTCTCCTTGTTCACTGCTGCAGTAAAGACGTCGGAGGACACCACGAGCTTATGTTCAGAGATCAATAATTCACTTTCTACATGGCAGTCAAACATGTTACACAAGACCTGAGGAACTCCTTTTAGGGCTTTGAAAGACAATCTACGCGGATTTGACAGGGCCAGTAACATTAAGACAAAAAGCCATAACTCAGCAATCTCTGCAGAAAGCCGTGTGACACTGGTAGATTCAAAAACAACATCTGATGTCGTTGTCTTGACCTCATGGAACGACAGCTTCCATATTTCCAACCGAATTTGCCCGAGAAAAAGCCAACGCAATAAATACTTTAGCCACTGGTGAAGATGTGATCCGGAGTGATCTGTAAACACGACGCAGACTTTGGTTGCTAAGAGTAACAATTCTGGAAAATATGTGTTTCTTCATCTCTGACTGCCCTTACAAATGTGCTTGTTGTGCTCTCTTTGAAGGAGATAAATGTGTTCTGCAGACCTGCCCCTGCACCTTTAATCTCAGTCAGATTTTTCATCACTTGACATTAAAAATTTCACAGCTCTAGTCCAAGTCTTTTTTTTTTTTTACAGTCCAATCCTAACTGCAGAAGGGACATGATAAACACAAACAAGGGCACGGCTGAAATAAATGTATATTTATTTGCAGCAGATTATTCCCCTCTTCATCTTCTGAGACCCGAGCAGCTGCTGGATGGCCGGGCCAGCCAGGGAAACTTTTAGAGATGCTACAGCTCTCCTCTCACAGATGGGCAGGAGGGGTTCTCTAATTGACACTCCAGCATGTTGATGCTGCACAGCAGATCAATAGGAAGGTAGAGGTAGGCTGCCCTGAGGAAAATGAATGGAGAGGGAGCAAGGCTTGGCTGTACACAAACACTGTAGAGCATGGAAGAGGCTGCCACTGTGTTTCTAATGAAAGAAAAGAGGCATCGGCCTTAAAAGGATGCAGTGATAAGGTGGGCCAAACTTGTAAGTGCTCTGGGGGCAATGCCTAAATTCTAAGCAGTGAAATCGTGAAACTGCAATACAATTAGTGCAGTACACTAAACTGAGCCGGCCATCTGTCACTGCACTCACTGCTTTTCAGCAACATGAGGCGGTAATTCCCACCTCGATAATACTATCACTCTTCTATCAGAAAACATTCAATATTTACTCTTACCAGCACTTCACTGTATTTTTATATTCATTGCATTCCTACATTAATCTATATTCTGCATCTAAGGATGCATCAAGAAAAATCCTAAGCTCTTAGAACATATAATCATTATTATGCACATAACAAAACAAACCGCCTTGTAACTTAGGTTTCAGATGATGACTTTATCAAGCATGAACATTTTTGTCACAGACTACAAAACTTCGCGCATAATCTTGACGACGCAAATCCTCGAGCCTTCATACGCCTCCATGCAGCACTACAGAAAAGGTCTTGATGAAGAGTTTTTTTTTTGTTTTTTTTATCCTTCTATTGCCAGCTGTCAAACTTTGCATTCGCGACAAAGAGCAATCTTGATACCCGTTTGTGTCGTACTTCACAATAGAGAGAAGCCTCCACTCACTCAGATCTGTGCAGCGTCAACGTGGGGTTTTCTTCTCTCCCGTGTCTGAAGTCTGTAAGATGCGGCGTCTCAGATGAGCTTTGCATCCAAAAATGACAGCTAAAAGTTGCAATGCTGCTGTGGTTTGCTGAGCTGATGGCTTTCTTAAGTTTTATTTTATGCAGCCCTCGTCTCTGCCGTCTGGTGGCACTCTTGGAGCTGAGGCAGTGTATGTGGCCACCTGATAAGAGAGCGTTATAAATGCATTTCATGGCGTAAAGAAGTCCTAAAGTATTCTTTACACTGTGAAACTGTGTCAGCTTTGTCTTGCAAGATTTCTGATCATTTCAAACAGTAGATTGCACCTTGAGCTATTATCAAACCATTGTGTCAATCATATTATATAGTTTAAGACCCAAAAAACAGGTTTAAGATACATGTTAGTTTAAACTTGCCCACATATTTAGTTTTATCTTAACGTGAGAACTGTTTACAAAACTGGGCCAGGTATAAATGCTGTTGAATAGTCAGGCTACAGCTAATCCTGTAATCAGAATCACTTTCCACAGTATTTATTGATTACATTTACCCAATATGATCATCTGTTTAATCCGGGATAAAATCAGTAGGAACTATTCAGTTTGCAATAATAATAATAGTGGAATCGGTATCAGTTTCAGCAGTGCACTCCTCAGAACAATTTCATTTCATACTTTTAATTAAAGTTTGACTCTGTACTGAAATTCAATACAGTAGGCAGCCCTGTGCCAGCTATAAATTTTTGCTATAATTTTCAGAAACTAACAATCCGTGGCGGGAAAGGCGCACCCAGTGCGACCCAATGCGACACTACACCTCTGTCGGGAGGGGATATATTTCTCTAAGGGAGCTGGGGTGATTTTAATATTACCCGCCCTGGTCAGTAGTTTTAAATCAGTGTGGAACACATTTGTGAACATCTCCCCCATTAATAATTACAGCTAGAAAAGCCTTCAGTCTGTCAGCAAACTCACACTTCTGTAAATGAAACTCTTTTTGGAGCAAAAACATCTGTATTTGCTCTAATTTCTGAGCTTTTTACTTCTCCTTCCTTTTGTCACCTCGGTGTGAAATTTGACTTTTATGCGAAAATAAAGGAAGGTGAAAACATTTTAACATCAACATAGTAAGTAGCAACAGTGGAAAGAAAAAAAAAAAAAGAAGCTATATCCTGTAAGAGCTACATCCTGCAACCTCACTGATGGACTTTTGTAATGATAGCCACTGGTAGACACTAATCTCTTTTGTATCTGTAGTCGTTTACACCCACTCAAACTGGTTCCATCACAAGTATGCTGAATTTGTTATTGGTGGCGTCTATTAGTAATGTTGTCAAAGAGCCAGAGACTAGAAACATGGAAATGTGATAATTGTCAGGCAAATTTTGTGTGTTTAATCTGCGAACAGCTATTTGTGTTTCTTTGCTCGTTCAGACTCTGCTGATCTATATGTCTACTGAAGGCTGTATTTTGTAATCTGAAATTTGAATTACACGATCCACAGTAATGTTTCCCACATTATTATTCAGTCCACATTGAGGTAATGAATACGGCTGCGATGACATCGATTGCGTAGAATTCTGTGACACGCTGCAGTTTTTATGTTCACCGCCAATTATGGCGCCTCCTGCTGCCAATCATGCTGAAAATGACAGAGAAATCCTGAACCTAATCGTGTGCGAATTCTCTGAAGCAAAACTCAATAGGATGCACGACTGGTAAAAATAAAACGGCCTAACGCAGCACCACGCCCGCTCTGTGGAAGCATCTCAACAGAGAAGATCCGCCGGCTTGCCCACCTCAAAACAACAAGACTATTACAGTGAGTTTTATTTGAAATGCTTTTTTTTTTCCAGACAAGAACTCAACAAAGACTCACTAGAGCAGATGCTAATAGCTAGTAGTGTGGTAGCTGCTTTCCAAAGCATTTGCAAATTGTAAGCAGTTTGTTTCTGCCAACATGTAAAACCAAAGGTGTAAACAACATTTTGCAGGTACATAACACAGCTGCATTCACTATTTAAGTAGTTAAATCGTACTCAACAACATGTACAGTATGATAATTGATTGCAGACTATAGCAAACAACAAGTTTCCTAATTAGGTCTACACCGAATGAAACTTAACACTGGTGATAAATAGTGTCATTAGGTAAAGGTTCAGTCTTGAAACGGCGTCTCCATTCACACGTTGAAATTTGTCATTGTGAGATAATGTCGGAATAAAAGGTTAATGGTGAAAAGTTATTTAGTGGTACCAAAGGATTAGGTGGAGCAACCCTAGCTGTAAAAGTCTAACTGGAGAGATTATTTGAAATTATATGCCCATATCTCCATTAGTGAATGTAATCGTAGCTTTTCTCTGATATTAAAAAGTGAAAGAGAGCTAAAGCTAATCTTCACATTAGACAGGCTGGAGCTGGGGATATATACTGTATGTGGTTGATAAGGACTGATCAGCTAATCGACTAGGTGTGAAGAAGAAATAAAAAAGAGAAAGAGAGTGGGAACATGTTGCACACTCCTGAAAAATAAAGCAATGATAATAGATATATTCATGTAAACTGACGGGATGGCGTCCAGTGTGATGTATGGATTTTGCACATCACTCCCAGCGGGGCACGAAGGTAAAAGCATTACACCGAAACAGAGAAATTACTGAAATGATCCCTTTCCCTTGTCATCTGATGTGTTTTGTCACAGTTAGATATAAAGAGAGACGGGAGCCTGGGAGCATGAATATTTTAGCTCTGGGGGTGCATTAATTAGAGAAACAGCAAAATGCAGTTGACAGCTGTGATTTATTTAGAACCCTGAGATATGTGGTAAATCTTGCTAAGACATGATATTATGCAATGGCTGAGTGTGGTCGTTTGATTTCCCTTCACTGAGAACCCCCGAGGAAACAAGGGTGTAATTTATCTCTCGAAATATCAACTTCATGACAACCGCACCGGAGAGCCACTCCAGTTCTGCGCCGGCGATGGGAATTTTAGGACATGCATACATGGCTTATTAACACTTGGCCAGGGCTGTTACTCTGTGTTGTTTTGAAGGTACTGTAAGTCGATTTGAAGACAAGGCCGAAAACATGGAGGGGAGAGAAGACACAGATTTATTTTTTTTTTACACTGGATGCTTTTCAGTGCGGGCTAATGGAGGGCTAAGATCACTGAGCAGCATCTAACAGGAGATAAATGGACTGAAATGTGAGAACAAGCCCTGATTCTCCAGCCCTGGAGGAGCGTCTGGCAAAATCTCATGCTGCTTAAAAACGGATGAAGACGCTACGAGGAGAAATCATCGGGGAGACGAGCATAACAAAAAATTGTTGACTTTCCGTTCTCTGGCTGGCTGTTTCAATGACTACCGTCTTGCCATAACAATGCAACGCACACCCCCACGGTCTTCAGTTCCCACCCTTCATCTTTACAGAGTCTTATCCCTTTATTCAGTCTCCTATGCTCTTCTTTAGGCTCTCCTTTGGGGGGGGGGGGGGGTGTGCCAACCCTACTTGGTATTCATCACCCATTACAATGTTTCCTCCCTATAAAGCTTTCACTTCCGACCTATCATCACATGCACACCTAGGGGCCCGGATTGAATATGATTCAAGGGCAGGCTTGAAACTCGAATCTACAGGTTAAAATATATCTAAACATCTCGGTCCCTCGGAGCCTCTTGCCCTGAAAGCTCCTCTCTCGCTCACTATGTGAGCCTGGTTAATGGCCCGGTGAAAAGATGTCATGAGGTGAACCATCGACAGCCTCCTGTTGACTCTAAGCCGCGCTCGGTAATGATGCTTAGAATACTTCATCTTGTGGGTCAAATATGCTCTTCTTTTTTTTTTAAACCTTGTATACTGGAACGTAAACTATTAGTATTTACAGAGGTTGAATGGGAAGACGGACTACATCACAGGCCATCAGTGTCTAGCATGTCCTGGAAAGGGTGGGGGAGGGGGTGACTGTCGATACAGAGCGCTGCCTACTTCTCAGACACATTGATTGATTTGCTGTATCTGTTGAGCTAGGCCTGCCTGCCTGTCAGGATTAAGGAATTATGTTTTATCAAACCTGTGCCCCTGACAGACCTATTTCCAACAGAATCACTGGAAGCTGCAACATACGGAAAACTAGGGCATATCAGCGAGAGCGACTAGCTCGGAAATGTAGTCTGTTGGATTTTTCAAGATAATAGGTACAACGTGCAGCACAGTCGCATAAACATCAAGTGCCTGAGTGACAGCTGCTGTTGGGGTCATCTACCCTGGATCTGAATTCCATCAAATATCTTCACACAAATTGTTGGAGAAAGAAAAAGACGTGACGCCGTGACAAAACGGTGCAAACACTTTTAATCTTCTGAAGCTAATACAAAATGCATAAAGCCCAGGGACTCCCAGGAGTAAATCCTGAAACTAAAGGCCTCCCTTGTGAGTACAACTTCATAATCTCCACTACATCCACAGTAACAACCTGTTCTATTCCCGTGCACCTGAAAGCAGACAGACAGGAACAGAATGGCCTGATTGTGTGAATATGCAAGTGTCTGCACCTAATTCCTATTTGGGGACAGACCAGAAGCAAACTAGTGAAAACATCAGTGGATCAACAACAAAGCTAAATAAGAAATACTGTTATTTCTGCAACACAGCAAAAACAAAAAAAAAGCTGCAGTGTTGGATAAAATGCAAATCCAAAACAGGAATAAATCTAGGTTCAGAACAACTTTTACAGCCTTGGCCTATTAATTTTAATACGGCCGCCTGCTGTGGCTATCCCACAGTCCTTCACTGCAGCCATAAAGAGTGCTCCTATTTACTCTTTACCTAAAGCTGACTGTAGAAAGATACTTTAAGCAGTATTACATGAAACAACTATGATTATATTTAGATTCACATTTAAACTAGTAGCAGGAGCCGTTACACCATATCAACAAATGAAACTGATCGCAGCTATTGAGCGGGAGAATCAATCATCAGTTGTTTTTAAGCAAACCACAAAACAGTCATTCACCGATCACGCTTTGAACACTTACATGCACAACAGAACATATAAATGCGCCTGTTATTCCTCTAAGGTAAGATATAGTATGAGAAAGGATAAGCTAAGGGATAAGATAAGATAATCCATCAGCGGACTGGGCCTTTCTGCGTGGAGTTTATATGTTCTCTGTGTCTGCGTGGTGGGTTCTCCCTGGGTACCTGGCTTCCTCCCACATCCAGAGACATGCTCATTAGTTTAATCTGTGATTCTAAATTGGCCGTAGGTGTGAGTGTGAATGGCTGTCTGCCTCTCTGTGTTAGCCCTAGGATGGACTGGAGACCTGTCCAGGGTGTACCCCGCCTCTCGCCCAGTGACAGCTGGGATAGGCTCCAGTACCCCCCGCAACCCTTCACAGGACGGTTACAGAAGATGAATGAATGAATAAATGAATGATTGAAATGATTTACTGATCCACCATAATGTGGATCCACAGCCGTCCATTCCTTGGCAGCTTTAACACTGTATACATTCAGCGTCCCCTTTACAATACATTTTGTAATTTAAAACAAACCAGACATCAGGTGAGCTTTCTAGGTCTGCATGTGCACTAGTGTCAACTTCTGCACACCTGAGTGTAACAAATGCTGCCTTTGTGCAGACAATACACTGAAAAAAAAAAGGCTGTTGGATCTACATGAAAAAAGTATGTACATCGGTTGCACATATTAAAGTAATGTTTCCTTAAAATGATTTATTCACGTTAAATATACTGAATTACTTTTTGTTAAAGAAACATGACTTTTGTATGTTAATTCAACAATTTTCTTTAATGTTAAGTGTATTCAATTACTCTATGTTAAACCAACATATTTTTTTTAAATGTTACTTTAAAGCTTTTTTTATGCTTGTTATATTCAATTATCATCTGTTAAAGCAACATAAGTTTTTTTACATAAATTACACACACTGTTGTTCTGTTAAACCTACCTGACCCGGACAAGTAAATCTTATACTATTAAGTAAAGCTTCTGCATACTTTGCTCATCCATTGCATGATGAAATTATTTCTGTGCACTAATTTCTGTTACTTAAATAAATCCATTTTGTACATCCTTCTGTCTGATCCAACCTAAGCTCTTATCTACAGCATTTACCATATAAATTTCCAAAAACAAATAAGACATAAAAAAAAACTTTTACTTTTTACTAGTGATTTTATTTTGTCAAAGAACACTGCATGGTACATTTTGGAAGAAAATGAAAACACAGCATATATGCCACAGATAAAGAAAAAGCCAGTGCAAGTATTTGTCCAAACTCCAGTACAAATGCAACAAAAGAGCAACCATGGTCCATGGCAACAGCTCATTCACAGAGTCTGTTTTTGAGGACTTGGGCTTTCTTAGAGAGTTTTCGCCCAACTTCATCACAACTTTCTGAAGCACTTCAAAAAATACTTCAGTTCAGGAGGGTAGCTGAGGTTCAAAGCATACATTAGGCCAAATAACATGGCAGCATCTAATGCAATGTTGTCCAGATCATGCAGTACCATCTGGCCTTCCAAGACAACCACAATGTCTTCTGGTTTACTGGTGGCATCATGTCTAACAACATATATTCCTACCATGGTCTCCTCAATGGATCCTTGGAACGAGGGCTTCATCTTCTGCCTGCAGAGCGCACAGTCACAAAAGTAACAAAGTGAGATCAAACAAAACACATTAAATATATACACTTGAAACATTATACTGAATGTCTGCACTAATAATATACAAATCTCTGAATCCCTCTGAATATTTTATAATAAACAAATATTTTAATAAATATTTTAAGTATCAGTTAATCTGAGGATTATTTTCTCAATTGTTTTGTCTATAAATGACAGAGAACACTGAAAAATGCCCACCGTAACATCTTTAAATTGCTTGTTTTTTTTTTTAATACCAACAAGAGTCTAAAAGACCAAAATGCTGAGTTTTCTTTTGAGATCGCGAGAAGCTAGAACCACCAATCGTTTGGAATATGTTTGAAAAATGAAACAATTCAATTATTATCAAAGGAGCTGCAGAGACATTTTTGACTAGTCGATTCATTGATTAATTGTTTCAGCTCTACCAGAATGTATATCTAAAGTATAGCGAAATTTGGAAGAGAAAATGTCTTTACGGTGTTTCAACCCTGATATCTCATAATTCAATGTCATCATTCATTTGGAGTTATGTCACTGGTCACCTGGAATTTTAACCCAGTGCTCTTGTACATGTAAAATTGGATACTGACATGAATTAATGAATTTTGAGATCTCTTTTTTAAATTCAAGATCACTGCCATATATCTGACTAACTGTTCTATGTTGTTTCAATAACTAGGTACTTTAGTGCTCAACAAAATATTACAGGTTTTGATATTTTGTTTTGTACAATTATACTCACCATGTACTCTTACAAGATTTGCTGGGTCCTCATTGAGGTAAACACACAGCCCCTTGAGGATGCATTCCTGCTCAACATCAAGGGACAAAAGTACAGCAAGACATTAGTGTAGAATCCTTTTTCTTCAATCAAGTGTGTACAATGTCAAATCAGTATGTTTTTCAAAAAAATAAATAAAAGCATTCTTACTTGAGTCAGGTGTGCCAAAAAGCTCTGTAGATTCTTGCCAATCTGCCCACCTTTCTTTTCAAATAGCTTCAGAAGTTTGTCAGATAGCACATTCAGCTGTGAGAAATCTCGATTGCAGGGGCATGGTGGTAATGTGCTTAAATTCTGCATTTACCTGAAAACAGGAATTATCACAGACAGAAAAATACTTATTTGATCACTTCATTTTCTAATTATGGCCCTTGTTAACAATATTATTTACCTTGACAAAATTAAACTTCTATGTGATTTACTCGATTTTGCAAACAGCTTTGGTGAAGCTTCACAGCAATTTTTTTTTTTTTACCATTCAGATTTATACAGCCAGTCCCTGTAATCTGTCGAGGTGATACAGCCATACATGCAGAATAGCTCATCTCAGTACATCAGATAATCTCTCTATCAAGGACTTACTTACGGTGTAGAGATGTTATGCTCGAAGCAGACGCTCGAAACAGTGTCGAGCGTTCAAAGCAGAAGTATCGCGACAAGAGGTTTCGATGCCTCGCTTCATCAGTTGAAAATTCACGTGACTCCCCAAATTAAGCTTCATTATGTCACACACGTATTGGCCGTCATCGGCGACGTGTCACGGGATTGTCAAACTCACAATGCTTGTAAATGGGTACAATCCCTCAGATGGTTGTGGGTTTTTGAGAGGAGAGTTTTGCATGTTCCGTAGTTTCATTGATTTAAAACGAAGGAGAGTGAAGTTTAAGGTAAGATTAGTATAACATTAGATTAACTTGCATACTCACATTGGCACATAGGCATTCACACACTATACATTGATTTACATAACTGTATACATACATACATAGAAGAGGAACATACTAAAGCCTAACTCAGCTGAAATTATCTTGTTTTTAAATAAAAATTTCAAAACCACCCAAATCCCCTTCCCAGTTCCCCCACAAGCATATTGTGCAACTACTGTCATCACCGTCCCTAGATGCACAAGCATTTCACTTATTTTGTAAATATATTTTTGTATATCAATCTTATAAAAGCATATTTAAAACATACAGTATTATATGATGTCAAACTCATACAAGTATATTATTTCCTATAAAAGAAAAAAATCAAGCACTTCAAGATGCACATATTGTAGATCCTTTATTGTTAAGCAAAACAACTTTCTGTTTCACGACCTTTCGTTTCATGCGAATACTATGTATAATATTATCCAGCAGATGTCGTCACATTTAATTGTATCAAATGCTTCGAAACACCTGGACCATTTCAACACAGTTGCTTCAGATTGATTCAGTGGTTCAGAAAGCTTCGGTTCCTCCATCACTATTACGGTGGCCCTGAAGGTCAAAACAAAACAACATTTCACAAAACACAACAACATTACAGATTACAGAAAGGATAGGGACAACACTTCTTGTTTCTGATTGGACAGAACCCATCGTGCTAAAATATAAGCTTAGTCAAAATGAATAAGCAAGTTTAACAGCAAAACAGTGCAGTCCATCCTTTCCTGAGCCGCATTTTAGGCTAACGCTAATCGTTAACTAACGCTGACCGTTAGCCACATAGCTAAACGTTAGCGCCCCCTGTTAACATTCAGGCTAGACTCTAGACAGAAATTGCCTTTGTATGCCAACTGCCAACGCACTGTCTCAAAAACAAACGTTATCGTAAACCTAAAACTGTTGCATTGCACTCACCACGTCTTTGTTGTCTGTCCCACCGGAGTGCATGGGCAGCCATCAGCACTTCATAGAGTGGGGAACGAATGTACATCGGTAAAGCAGGATCAACACCGCCACCTACTGGAATTTATTTTATTTTTTTTGGGGGGGTTGACTCTCGCACGGGTTGAGACCTTCGCATACGGATCGGATTGGAAAAATGCGAAAGGAATGTCTCAAAATTACGTATGAACGTGCGAGTTGGATGATCCGCAAACGCAGATTCAACACTTCACACACGGAAAGTAAGAGTCGCAAATGAAATTTCAAGACAGATGCAAATGCGAGAAGTGATATATTTATACAAATTGGTAAGATTTAATTTGCAAGTTTCCAAACATTTGAATAAATCATTACAGCTTTGTGCAAATACCAAT
This sequence comes from Chelon labrosus, assembly GCF_963514085.1. Lineage (NCBI taxonomy): Eukaryota > Metazoa > Chordata > Actinopteri > Mugiliformes > Mugilidae > Chelon > Chelon labrosus. The sequence continues at coordinate 18,179,758 of NC_140340.1, forward strand.
TTACAAGTCACGAATCTTGACTTTGCGCTTGCAAATTCTATCATACGCGCGGATTGCGGTGTTTGCATATACGAATAATATTGAGACATATCTGTCTCCATAGAAATCCATGTGCTGAATATAACTAAATATAAATAACTAGCGCCTGTTAGCTCCTCCTTGTCTCACTATCGGTCAGCTATTAGAGCAGTGTACAGTTTCCTCATGTGCTGAATATGAAGCCTTTACTGTGAAAGTTTTTTTTTCTCCTTAAGGCTGATATAACTCATCATGGTAACAATTTTCTCTCATCGGAAAACGTGGATAGACTTTGGCCGAGTAGGGGCGTCCACTGTAAAAATCTGCAATAAACTAAAGGCAGCCGTAGCAGTTTTTCAAGAATGAGATTTTCCCCAAAAACTTTTCAGGGCGACTTTGACTTTCCACACCTCGCGACCGTGGATATGACTCCGCAGGCTAACGGGGCGGTTATGACCCTCCCCTCTCCACTAAACGTAAACTCCAGTAAATGTTAGCTAACATCGTCTTATTCATGTTGCTCAATGTTCCTGGCTGATAAAAACATCGGCTTTATGAAAACCATACGTCTAAAGTGACTCCCTTGAAATCTGACAAACATTTGATAAGGATTAATTGTCCTTACCTTGTCCACAACTCTCCAAGTCGACTTCAATTTGTCCAGTGAGGGTGAAAAGATGGCGGCCAAAATTCCTGCAGATGTTTTCCGAGGGGGCGGAGTTTTCAGAGGAAACCAGTGCTTTAAGTGGAAAAAAATAAGTGCCAGTACTCCCCTTATACAACTGTTGCCAGGTAAATTAGGCGGTGGGCGGTCGGTTTCCAGCAGATCATTAAGTGATATATTCAAATACTAGAACACGATGCTGATTTTTTAAAAGAAAATCGTTTTATTGAACTTTCAACTCTCCAGACAAATTATGTTGTTCACTTGCATGTGGCCCAAAAGAAGGTCTTCAGGGAGGCTGTTCTCAGGTAACATACAGGCTGATGAACAAGGTAACTAACTGGCACCTGGATAAGAGATGGAGAACAGACATGGAGAAAATTGGAGAAGCAATGCGGTTGACAAGTAAATTGATTAAATGACATACTCCTGTGTTTGTTTCCATCATAACAAATCAGTAGACAATGATATTGATATTATTGATGAATAAGATCTTCATATACTTACACAAATGCAAACAAATCCTGGAAAGGAGGTTGACGTACAAGGCAACAGGTACTGAACATACCCTGTGGACACACACATCAAAGACAGACATGGATAAGAGATGGAGAAAATTGGAGAAGCTATGCAGTTGACAAGTAAATCAATTAAATGGCATACTCCTGTGTTTCTATCATAACAATATATTTTTTTCTTTTTTTCCAGACAACAAATGTTAAAAACTACTAAGCTTTTTTGAAGCAGAATTCATGGCAATGTTGCTGTTCTGGATGACATTATATTGTACAGATGTGTCAAAAGAAGTAGACTATGAGTATATAAGACAATTGTGATTATATTTCAACCTACTTAAAAAAGGCCCCAGCAGGTCTTGGGGTCATCTTTGCTCGAACGGCTTGGAGCTTCACATTCCCTCTCATCTGCGCTTCGTCTCCCCTTCGCCAGCCATGACATCACATAACTTTGTGGACTGAACTGTTCTAATGGTGGCCCATTCCTTTCCGGCACACTCGATTCGCGAGACCTCCTCTCGCGAGGGGCAGGAGTGCGGTGTGACCAGTGCACACTGGGTAATGTAGTAAGTACCGTATTTTCCGGACTATAAGGCGCACCTGAATATAAGCCGCACCAGCTAAATTTTGGGGAAACTACAGATTGTGCCATATGCCGCACCCGACTATAAGCCGCTGGTGTTTTAATGTTTAACTACCGTAAGAGTTTCAACAGCATTCGTGCAGTGCACAAATAATACAACGGTGCGCTCCTAGCGCACTTCCTGCAGTCATGGTACCGTAGTAGTGCAGTATAACAACAAACAAAGCTTACAACGCTTGACGAGGCAATAACGTTAAATGGCTAAATTTAATTTGTTTGTAAAAGTGCTTGCCTGTAACACGGCAGCAAAAGTGCAGTAACACGGCTGATCAACTAAATAACCAGCATCTTTTTCTTAAACAGCCAACACAGCAGTAAAGGTGCAGTAACGCGGCAGTTTACTGTATCAAAATAACCAGCCTACTATACCAGAAAAGTCAGTTCTTAATCCTCGTGTCATCGTCTATGACATGATAGTCGCCCCTGGTGACCGTTAGCTGTAAAAATCCATCCCCCGTTGTATAAACCGCAGGGTCCAAAGCAAGTAGCGGCTTATAGTCCGGAATTTACGGTAAGTATAGGAGCATGAGTATCACGAATCGCAAAGCGAGAAATAGAACAGGACAGGGTGCTATGAGCTCATGAGAAGTCCCGGTACGCCGTAAAAAGTCCCGGTACGCCAGAGGCTAAAATTGAGAAGTGCCGGTACTCCGTACCGGTGCGTACCGGCCCACTTAAAGCACTGGAGGAAACATAACTATTTTCTGTTTTCTTAACATGACTGAGATTTGTAGATTTTGCATCCACCAAGATTTAAGGGATTATACATGATTAAAGCATGTTCAGAGGAGAACATAACTCAATCATGTCTTCTATACGAAATGTATACATGTAAATTGAACAATCCCCCTTTTCCCCTTTTTTCAGTGTAGATTACTTGACAGTAATTAATATAATGGTAATAAATAGAAAATGTTTCCCTGACAGCCCTTCAGTGGTTCTAGGGGAATCCTTTTAGATCATATTTTGGCACAACATTAAAAGTTTTTTTTCTCTCTTCTTCTACCCTACGCTGTCTCTCCCCGTATAGCCGTTTGGTAGAAATACATTTTCATTCAAATTAAGCCGCCCACTTAGCTGGCGCCAAGTCAACAACAGGGTCCTAATTAAAACATTAGCTAGTACTAGCATTTGCATGAGCTTAAATTGAAGTTCATTAACTTCTGTTTGAGTCGCTGAAATAACTTGGACTCACAAGTTTGGTTTTAATTTTGAGACCGCATGTTTCACACAGAGGCCACCGTTTCACCGCAGCACAGCGATCAGGGAAACTCAGGAAAGGTGAATTTTATGAGAAAAGTATTTTTATTTATATATATATATATATATATATATATTATTATTATTATCATTCTAAACAAATTGTTTTCCAGCTCCAGGCACATGTACTTGCATCCTTTTTTGGAAGGTATTTTATTTTATAAATGCACATTTTCAGTGTCTGCAGCAAGTGTTAACTTCATAAAGCTGCACTGTGCAAACAAGCCACTACGAGTAAATTTGAATAACTGGGTTTTGTAACAGTTTACAGACAATAAAACATATTATTTTGTTTATCAACAGGGATAACTGCAAGGCATCTTAGTTATACATCTTACATATCTGCAATACCTCCAGTGAATAAATAAGTCTATGTCCAATAAAGCCATATAATAAGAAGAAGAATAAATAAATAGATTAAAAAAAAAAATGTAATTGGCAACATCCAACTCTGCTAACTGGAGAATAAGTTTCCACTCATGTTCTGAACATTGATGTTTTTTTTCCCCCTTTATAGCTGTTTTAATATATTATTTAATATATAAAAGATTACAGCTAAACAAATAAGAAAAACGGTCTTGTTTTGGTGCACACAATACATCATAATGTTCTTTATATCTAATTCCACATGTTCTGTCAGACTATACAGTAATTCATCACCACAATCCTACTGATCCAACTGTGCACTGTTTAGACTCTCAAGTCACCAGTGCCTGGTTCCTTTGTAACCCTGTTTTTTAATCAGACACATCACCTAATGTGTATTGATCATGGTGTAAATGTTTATGATTTCCCGTGTAGGATGTTACATTACACATCTATAGATCCAGCACCTGCAGAAAGTCTATAGATCCAGTACACTTCACTTAATTATGCATGAAAGGAATCCTTTTTTTTTAATGCATAATTGATTAAATTACACTGCAAGCACATGAGCATGAACACCTGTCCCTTAACCTAATAATGCACCTTTCAGATACCTCCACTATCATTTCTTCTCTCTGAGAAGATGAGTGTGGATTTCTTTTTTTTATCTTTTTTCTCAAGAAAACAGCCCTTATTATTCGTCAAACTCTCCTCTGGATCAAAGGCAAACATACTCAAAAGTACGAGCTAGTAGCCTGCTGCCCGCAGGTCCTTTGAGAGCTGCGGCAGATGTTGGCCGTGTGAGGACTTTCTCCAAAGCTGCAGGTGGGCTTTCACCGTGTAATGCATGGTCTGCACGTAGGCTGGATAGTGCTCTGTTCAGTTTTAGCTTACCACACATGCAGTAAACTGGTGTCTAAGAAGCAAATCCAGGGGCTGAAAAATGAAGCTAAAAAGAAAGAGCTGAAAGCTTGCTTAACAAAGAAGTCAAGCCACTCAGACCATGTTGAAAATGCCCAACTTTACAGCAGAAAAGGACAATTGTACAGAGCGAATTCATTCATTCATTCATCTTCCGTAACCGCTTATCCTGTGAAAGGTCGCGGGGGTGCTGGTGCTTACTATTATTTTTTTCTCACCAGTAATTGAAACTCACCAGTTTCAATTATGTCAATTGTGCGTGGTTTAGGGGGTGGTCACTTTGTGTCAGGCAGGTGCCATCTCAGGTTGTTAGCCATCAGCTTCAGCTTCACTCATGCTACAACTCCTTGCCCATTTTTAGATTAGCCGAGAGTCAGGCACTGGTGATGGTCAACACCACCTACATCAGGCGTCACAACTGCTCTTCAGAGATCATATGGGTGTTGCTTTGTGTGGCCATACCTAAAGTGAAACAGCTGTGGCAGGGTTTGACGGGGTTTGTGGATTAATGATGCAGCTTTAAATATGTCGTATCTCTGTTCCCCTCGGCGTAGCTTGACGTGCACCTTCCCAGAAATGTAACTAAAAGTCACGGTGACACAAACTGCAACAGCTGTTGTGTCAAAAATGCATTCCCTTGTCCACATCTCACAGGACAAGCACAGAAAATAGACCTTCCACCTGCCTCCTGCACACCATCTACTCAGACGTCTGTTGTTAGGTGACGTTATTAGAGATATTTGCCGTAACACCAACACAAAGTGACGGCCAACCTAAGTTCGGCATACAGCTGTTATATAGATATAAACTAGGCAAGATTTCTAATTGAAATGTTCAGGCTTAGAAGAACTGTGAGAGTTGAGGTTGCAACAGAAAATCCCACAAGGGCAGTTGCAGTGTAAAGAAACAAGCACATAGAGAGAGGCCGCTAATGTAATTCCATGATATTATTTGTTCTGTAAGGACAGGTGATTGGATAATAGGATGGTTCTGCTTGAATGGAGATGAACAAATCTTTGCCAAAGTCGCCTGTGCGTTGTGTGATAACAGTGGCCTAACAAGTGATTTGAATGTCACACAGTTTGAGATAAAATGTAATAAAATCTGACGCCTGTCAGAGGGAGTGATGAATGAAGGTGGATAGTCCTCTGTTCCAAACTGTAGCTCGGTATTCAGAACAGGACCTTGGTTTTAAAACAATTTAGATGATACTGCATTGGTGATAGAGAGACTACCCTGGCTAACAGGACATCGAATGAAAGACATTTCTTTGCATCTTTTTGAAATCAAAGAAGGCAAAGAAAAATAAAAAATAAAATACCAGAACGTACCAGCATATCAGCCTACAAGTGAGAATAATGTGCACTTGTCTGAACTGCACAGCCAATCGCAGGTCCTTACAAGTGTGTAATTGCTACGTGACACGTTGGAAGACAGCACAACAATACAATCTCAAAGAAGATTATCTGAATGAAAAAGAAGGGGACATTGTTAGAAGAGAAAGATGCCTCTTCCAGAAAATAATACTGCCTCTCTTTCTGCATTCATGTCACAATTCAAACATCAGTTTACACTGCCATGCCTTCACAAGTTGCCCTGAACACTGTAACGAGACTTCGGGGGCAGGAGAGGAGGATGTCACTGACAATTTTATAGAGCATGAAGCCTGACTGCTAATGAGATTTTTATTTTTTTTTTTCTACTGGCAGCAAACACAAAAAGTAATTTCTTATACAAAGATCATTTCTAAAAGAAATAACAAAGTAGTGTTGTTGATTAAAACTTAACTTGTGTTTCTTTTTGCAGTGCACAAGTAATTGACATTAATTCTCCATTATTATTATTGTTATTATTGCCTTTCTATATTTACTAAAGTATTGTGTGTTTTGCTCATTTGTTGCATTATTTTGTTTTACACGCAGCCTTTAGAGTCTCTCTGTGAAACACTTCTAATAATTTCTCCTATTACCTAAAACATTTTCTGTTAATAGGCATTCTTTTGATGCCGTTCACAGCCTCATCTCACAGTAAGATGTGGACATCTCCACTGACCACTTAATCAAGTGCTAATTAACTGACACGACCTGTGAAACCAATTTATTCTTACTTTTCTTTTTACATTCGTTTCCCATTATTTCTCACAAATATATGTGCGGAAATCCATTTGGAAGATGGCTCTATTTTTTCAGTATCTGTGGTAATAACTAAACAAGGAAATGAGTGTGTCTGGGAATCAATTTAATTTAATTTTTTAAAAAAAGCAAGTGGCACTTATTAACTGCATTCAATTTGGCGTGATGAGTGCAAGCGGTTAACTATACAGGCGCGTCGGCAACTCAACAATGCTTGTGGACATGTAAACTGCTTCATATGCGGAGAAGTGTGGCCGATGAGATATGCATAAATTCATGAACAGGTGTAATGTGTTCTGCAGAAACTTCAAATGGCCTTTCAGTACAAATTATTAATGATAGGTTTTAAGTACGTGCAAAAACACAGTCACACCAAGGACTATGAGACAGACAGCTGCTTTGTATCCAGAGTGACACCTGCAGCAACAAATCCCTAAACCCCTTTGTAATGAAAGAGAAAATAAATTTATTTTCAGTGACTTCCCTGACTTTATATTGAGGCTTATAGGTCATAACTTTCTGTGTTCTTAAAGAAGATCTTTGAACAAGGTTTCAGCTGCCTTAGAGCCACAGTCCATTTAATAATGCATCAGGACTGTGACTGATAATAAAAAAACTGTCTATAATAGGCTCCACAGCCAAGCTAGCAGCCTTATGAAGCGATACTTAGGTAATATATTAACGATTAAAATGATTTTTTTTTTCGGTAAAAGGTTTAACATGTTCAGATCTTGCAGTGGATATCTCATCACTGTAGACAAATTAGGTAACGCAATGGTGACTGAACCTGTCTGTGGCCTACGAATGAAAGCATTGTGATATTCATATATTTGCATTATTATAGCTGTTGTGATATGGCTGGGAAAAGGACTGCATTAAAGTGCAGACCATACACAAACGCTGCGCAGACCCTAGTGCCGTAACCGTTGCTGTGGTAAATGGCTCACACCAGCGCAGGCTGCGTACGTAGGTTGCGGTATATATGTCCCGCAGTACTCTAAAAGAGCCTGTTTATACTTCTGAGGCTACGGTGACAACGTAGACCCCTGCGCAGACCCCAGCACTGTAGCCTGACATGCACCTCCTCGGAAATGTAACACAGAGCGCAAGAGCTGTGATTGGTCCACTTGGTAGTAGCGTCTCTCCGCTTTAGTATTTCCGGCTAATTCTCCATCTCCGCAATTTTTGAATTATAATACCTTTATACTGATTGATTTTTCTGGATCAATAAAGACGGAACACATCGAGGAAAGGTTAACTGAGGAAGTTCGGCGATACAAACGTTTGAGAAAGTTTCAGTCGCCATTGCTGAAAGTGAAGCAGGAGGGAGAAGCAAAAATTAACCAGACTAGCAAAAAAGACACAGCACCGAGTAGCGTTTGGGTGGCCAGAATGACGAGCACACAAACATAAATGGCACGCACCAGCGCTGTCTTTGTGCGTGAATTACCGCATATGTACTCTAAATGAGTCTTAAGTCCCTGCTAATTTAATCTCTATAATCAGATATCTATCATCTTCTCTGCTGCACATTAAAAGCATTTAACGTTTACTATTACTAAATCATTTTCTGACGGTGGTTTAGTTTGAAGTATTGCAGAGAATAATGGAACAAGAAGGAGCAGCCATAGTGAGCTGTTAGACGAGGCGCCCATCCCCCCAAGCCTCAGCGAGGTAAGTAAGGCATGGTTGTGTGTCACATTTCGGTTTGGTGTGGGCAGGCCGTAGTCTGCCATGCACCTCTACGAAAAAGTAAAAGTGTCGTGGCTACGCAGACTGCAAGGGCGGTGACTGGTTCAAAATACCTTTCCTCGTCCATGACTCTCAGTCAAACACACAGAACACAGAAACTCAACACAGCTCACGAGCTACCGACTAGTGTTTCAGCGGCATAATTACAGAACAATGCAGACACACCAGCTCACATGCACTAACGCTATGGTGTAGGAGTATAACTCGAGCAAAACTTCATTCACTGTGACCTGCTGTTCACAGACACATTGTTGTGTGCGGCATCAAATCAGACAACGGCTGCTCGCAGAATAATGGAGGAAAACCGACCATTGTCTGACGTCTTCTTAAAAGTATTTACTGCCCCCTAGAATTCTGCAGTCGCTAGTACCAAACCACATTTGAATTAAGCACCAGTACTTATAGGGGTCGCCAAATCAACCAGGATGGAAATGTTTGACATTTTAACTGTGTTAGCATGCTAGTATTTGCTAATAAGCATCCAACACACAATACAGTTGAGGCCGACCGAAGTCTGCAGTGGTTTTGCAAAATTTTACTGGATAAGTGAGGAGCTTTGAGCTGCTGGTGTAAGGAGTCTGTAGGATTCTTTGTCTCTCTGGGCCATTAATGTAAAAATACGTTTCAATCCATCCTGTACATCCACTCTGAACAAAATGCTTGTTTGAACGTCTGTCCAACCGACATCAATTTATATATGTAAATACAATAAAGCATCAGTGTAATTAAGTTGTTTGTATGATCCACTGTGTGTGTGTGTGTGTGTATCTATAAATCATCTCAGTAATGCAGTTTGCATGTCATAAGAGAACACTGCTTAGGCATAAATTAGTGAAACTTCCCATTAAGACAATAACATGTCTCAAAAGGTCTGTCTGAATGCCAGTAAGAGCTGAAGACTTCACATTTGCTACCGCAGCTTCAGTCTTCGTCTAATGCTAATTATACTAACAAGCGCAGCACAATGTACACAAGTCCCACCTTACTCATGTTACCGTCTTAATCGCATTACAGTTCCATTTTCCATGTAAGGCATGCAAACGTGATCTATTGCCCTGAAACTGCTACGCCATCAAATCAGTCAAAATGGAATAGTTGTGCAGTGCGATGATAAATGTGACGGATACATGAAAAACTATCTCAGATTTTTGCCTCTCTAATCACAGTCAGAGTACTGAGAGGCCTTGGAGGTGGTAATTATTAACATTAGCATAATAAATAAAAGGGAAACACATTGCACTCCCTCTGGTTTCACATGACAGGAAGGGAAACCAGAGAGTAACACCCCATCCAGGACTCCTACGAAAAAAGATGTCCTGCTTTTATATGACAGCCATGTTTTTTATTTTAAGAAGGTGGACTTTTCTGTGATTAAAGGACAAACACGTGATTTATGTTAATGTAGCTATTTTAAAATCTTTTTATCTTCTTTTGTCATGTTTTTTTTTTTTTTTCTCTCTCTCTCCTGATAATACAGGGATGTAACCAGTTGTTTCTTCCACTAGCCTTCTCTTAGCTCTTCGGTGCACGTTCAAAGCTTGTAAAATACCCAGCAGGACAACAAAGGAAGGGAAGAAAAAAATCTATGTAATCGAACACTGTGTGGCCACCGAGATAGCGGGAGTAGATACGATTCCCTAATGTTAAAAACGGATAACGTGCAGCATCATCATCCTGCAATTACACGAGCCAGCGGAGGCACACCGGTAACTAAACAAATTGCGAAGTCTGAAGCGCCAGAACTGGTGATAAAGTTTCAGGATATGAAACCTGCGTCGAGTAAAGGGAAAAGGGAAGTGGCAGTGACAGATCGCTCTTATTCGGCAATGCCAGTTCCCATGGAGATGGTAGTAACTTGTCGTGATGTCAGGGTTTGATGTTCCTCATTAAGCCAGTAATGATTTGTGAATAGATTGTAGGTGTGGGAGCTGTGTCTCATTTGAAGCCATACGCTGGCAGCCGGGGTGCTTCAGACGCCACTGTTTACTGAGAGATCCAAGCTATTTTATTGCTCCTAATGTCATAATTTACATTCAGCTCGTGGGCCCTAATGGATCCAACGCTGCACATCTACCCTTTTTGTTCGGCTGAATAATCAATGGAAATATAGGTTTCCATCTTTTTGATCTTACAGCACACTGTAATTGTGTTTATGGTGGTATTATAGGAATAATAGCCACAGTGGTATTACTACGCTAATTATTATTATTATTATTGTCAGCTTTGTGTATTCTGGACTCCTGATGGAACACTTATTGTAACCGTTTGTTTTGCCTCGTATGAGCTGTTAACAAAATTTAGGAAGGGATTTGCTTTTATGCTGCACAGTACGACTTCTTAAAGCAGATACGGAACATCTGACAAAAATTCTCACCAGTGTGACAGTGAGATGCCGAAAAAAGTCAATCTTTCCGCTACAGCATGCAGTATTTATTCAAAATCTAACAGCAGCGCTGCTTTACATATTTACACCTCAGCGGATAAGATTTTCATCTAAAAACGCAGTTGCTGTGTCAGGCTGAAAAGCAACGCCCAACAAAAAGAGGCCATGTGGATTAACACTGTTTCTTTCTGGTGTTAACCCACAAATAAAAAAAAATCAAACAAATAACCTGCAGCAAGTGAGTCCTCTAACCAGATAAATCTATCCTCGGCACCGTTTCTTTACTTGCTGTTAGTTTTTGTTTCTCCTGTCCCATTAAAACAATTGCAATCAAGTCATGATTTCTGGGCACTGAACTTTTTCTGGTCAAAATATTTACCCGTGCCATTTGCACACATCCTCCTTTAGGCAAGCCCCGTAGCATACAGTATGTGTACTGCAGCATCTGCAGTGTCGACAAGACTCAAACTGTTTTCATGGGAGTGCTCCAATCCAAGTGGGAGCCTTTTCCTATGCCTCTGATAGAAAGTCCTATGAATTTTTGAGTGTGCATCATTGTGACATAGAGGAGTTCTTGGCATATAAAATCATATAGAATTTGGACCCCAAGGCTTCCTCTCCCAGCCCTGGCCCTTTCCCTTTGACATTAAGACCGGAACATGCTCTCAGAGGGACAGACTAGCTTCTGCCTTTTAATGAAAGGTGTTCATCATCACCTTGTCAGCGATGGTGTGTGACTACGACAGGTTGACGCCACTTAGTCTCCCTAAGGGGAGCTTGTGCTGTCAAGCAAAATTTGCAGTCCTGCCATTTTACCTTGACAGACGAACCAACCTGGACAGGATTGGAGAGCGGGGCCACATAATGGGCCCTCCAGTCCTCTTCCCCTTAAAAAAGTGAATTGGATGACATTTGTGTCTTGCTTGAGTCCTTGGCTGTGTCTCGTTCTGCTGTGCTAGTCATTCTGTGTTTACACCAACAGATGAATCAGAGCATTACTTTCACCATCATTCATCGCCCACGCCGTCACATCACGATTGCTGAAAAGCCCTCAAAGGTCAGTGTGGCGAGATGTCCGGTCTCTCTCTTGGCGTCTACGAGCGGGCGCCTTCGCTGTGTCCCAGTTCCCCTGCCTGGCTGGGCCCTGATCGCAGGCGTAAGGAGGGGGGCAACCCTAATGCTAAGTGACATCCTGAGAAGCTGTGATTGCCTGGAGGGCTTTGTGGGCGGGCTGGGTGCAGGGTGTGGGTGGCAAAGGAGGAACAGAGGCCGCGTCTCGCTTGGACCTTTAGCAGCCTTTTAAAAGGCCCGTAAAGGCCGGCCCGACGGCAGCCATTCACAGGAGAAAAATTGCTGACAGAGCTAAAGGAAGGGAGAGTGGAGGGGAGCAGAAGCAGTTCCTGGAATGCCTTTAAGTTCATCACATAGTCCTGTGATCCCTGCAGTGATCTAGACACACCACAACCTAATCGCCCTCACTGTAGTCACTGTGTAATTACAACCATTTGCTCTAAATAATTCACCAGAAGCAACCGCTGAAATAACATCCAGCACTCATGGAATCCACTTCTGCGAGCTTTCCCACTGCAGCCTATTACACCACTTTAGCAGTCCCCGTCGGACCAGCCTAGCCACTGAGATAGAAACATCCTGCATTACCATCCTTTGACCTGGTACCACTCTCAGCAAGCTCACAGAGTGCTGTGTTTGACCTGTAAAGGTTTGGCTACATTGGGTAATACCATGCTGGATGCCAGTGATTCCAATCTTTCTGTGGACAATCATCCATCATCAATTGGCCAAAGAAAAGACATTATCCAAAAAGAACACTAAAGTCCTGGGAAGCTTTATGACTCGCATTTCTCCAATAACTCGCTCAGACTTCCAGTTGTGTGCCATATTTCATCTCAGCGCTGAAGAATGAGTTTTCTGACAGAGAACATGAGAAATGCAGGAGGCTCAATGGGCAAGGCTGGAGGGGGGGCAGCGTACCCACAGAAGATCACAGCAGTGGCAATGAATGCATCAGAAAACACTGCTGTAGGCACGCATAAGTCAACAGTGCCTAATGTGAGTCTTTGGTGTGCATGATGTTAAATAGATTGTGAAAATGCTCTTTTCATGACTAAGATGGAGCTTTTCATTAATCCTAGAGCTGAACCTGCCTCCGCAAAACAACGAACATCCCTCGCGGGAAAGACAAAACACCCACGGTGGGCTAGAGGGATCTCAGAAGAGCTCTCATACAGCTCATGGACTCGCTCTCTTTGCATCCGCCCCCTTAGCTGTGCGTGCATTCGTGATTTGCATGTTTGTAGATACATGCAGTACGTCACATGTGCGGCGTGCAGTAAAAGTGTCGGTTTTGCCTGAACATGTATAATTTTCTGTGTGTCAGTGCATATGTGTGCGTGTGTGCCTCTCGACACCATGTACATATGCTTTTGTGCTCTGCGTGCAATGTGTAGGTGGATGTGGTTGAGACAGATATTCACAGAACTTAAATCACATTCTGCCTTTTTTGTGTGCATGCGCAGCAGTTGGTCAGAGAAGATACAGGGTTTTGGTTTTATTTTAGGCAGCTCCTCTTAATGACATCCATATGTTGAGAATTAAAGGAATAGATTCAATAAATATGCACATGTGTGACTGCTGATAAGTCTGATTACGTTCTTACTTGCTAAGATATCAAAAAAATACTGTAATACATAAATCACACACATCAGCACAGATCCCTCTTTGCTTGTTCCCTTCCTTTCTTTTTATCTTTTTTTAGCTCTTCCATGAATTTGAAATTGTGCGTGCATTTGTAATTAACGCATACACGTCATTTTGCAAGCACACTATGAAACCTAAATGGCAGCGTCGCTGCAGTTGAGCACACCACATAAAGCGGGTTCCTCTTTGTGTGCCTGCACGCACATCTGCACCATTGTTTGCATGTTTCGCTTTAATATGCCGGTGCCACTGATGGCTGTAAACGGTGCGACGCAGATTCCAAATAGAACAGGTTTCACTGTCAAACTGTCATCCTGCCATGCTTTGTTAAAAAAGAAGGCAGAAACAGTTTAATCAGCCATTGCAAAGTTAAATGAATCACCACAGGACATCAGAAGATTCAGCCGTCGCTTTGGATGCTAATTCCCGGGGTGCAGCCGCTATATATCGGCTATAAAACTCTCTTCGCGATCTGTCAATTCTCCAGAACCCGCAAAACACTGATCTCATCATACCAAGCCCAGCAACCTATTTCTGAGCGGAGACAGTTTTTGAATCAAACACCTTCCTCCAAACCGGCAGAGTGTGAGTGTGAGAACTGTCCCCGGGTAAAGGCCCATGCATCCATCTGTAATGCTGATGTCTGAGCCAATAATTGTAGCCACTTTATCAACACCTGTGTTGATAAGTGATGACTGCGCAGAGATCTTGGCTGCTACTGAACAAGTCATTGTGGAAAATAACCTAAAACCTGCATCTACCGCCATCAAAACTGCAGCTTCATTTCACGCTGTCCCCGCTGGGAGTGAAGAAACAGAGCGGCTAAAACTAGCGCATCTGGAAGGCTTCATTTTAAACTGCTGGAACCACCAGAACTGAAATCCACTCAACAATCATGTCACCTCAAGTGTGCTGAATGGGTAGAAAAAGTGGAATATATAATTCAGACTAGTTCTCATGATACAGGGGAAAAAAACAACATTTGGGCAGACATTTTATTGCACCATGAACATCTTGAGCATCTGTGTGTGTGTACTAGGTCCATTCAACACCAATCCTTGGGGGCGTTATTCTCACCAGAATGAATCCTATTGTACCCATGACAGCAATAGCAAGAACAAAGGCAGCATTTTAGGGTACAAGAGAAGCCTTTAAAACATATGGATTTGCAACAAGCTGCTAATCTGGTAGTGTGCTGTGAAATGCATTAGGGTGACGGAAAAAGTTGAACAGGGCGAGTGAGGATGGTTTAGTAAAGAGCTATGGAATGAATTTACTATCATAATGCAAGAGCATTTTAAATTGATTCGAGGGCAGAATTTATCGATTTCATTCTCAGATTTTGTGATATTATCTCTCAAAACTCTGCTCTCGCTCTCAAATTTGCTCTGCGCTCTCAAATTTGCTCTGCGCGTGCTCAAACTGTGTCCACGCACTCGGTTACGATGCTGCTCGCGCAGATTTCCTGCGCTCAATCTCCAGCTCTCTCTCTTGCTCTCACGGAACATGTGCGCTCACGGATCTCTGCTCTGCTCACGGATCTTTGGTGTATCAACGCTGTCAACCAATAGAAGGCCGGCTGGTAGTGACCAATCAGATGATCCCTGTTTGTATACGGTGCGTTGGCTGTTTTTCGAGGAGCGTCGCATACGGGCGGGCACTCTTTTAACAGGTTTTATCCACTCCCTACCCCCGGGGCAGTAATAAATGTGATTTCTTGTATTTGTTGGACCACTGTTCGAATAAAATATCATTCAACACATACAAGAGTGTCCGAGCTTCTCATTAAAATGGCTATATTGTATAATAACAGCCGCATCGAACACTGCTCTTTGCGGTGTGCTGGTGCAGAAAACAATATTCACCATCCTGAAGCTAGCGGGACGGGCGAAATGGAGCGGCAACGCCAAAGTGCTCAGGCAAGTTATTTTTAGACTCATTTTAATGTCACGCGCTCGTGGTAACTTTCGTGAACGCTTTAAAATCAAGGTAAAATGTTTACGATGAGGCATTTTTATGGCCTGCTAACATTAGGAAGGAAAATAATAACCACCAATGTCCAGTGCTTTAAGTGGAAAAAAATAAGTGCCAGTACTCCCCTTATACAACTGTTGCCAGGTAAATTAGGCGGTGGGCGGTCGGTTTCCAGCAGATCATTAAGTGATATATTCAAATACTAGAACACGATGCTGATTTTTTAAAAGAAAATCGTTTTATTGAACTTTCAACTCTCCAGACAAATTATGTTGTTCACTTGCATGTGGCCCAAAAGAAGGTCTTCAGGGAGGCTGTTCTCAGGTAACATACAGGCTGATGAACAAGGTAACTAACTGGCACCTGGATAAGAGATGGAGAACAGACATGGAGAAAATTGGAGAAGCAATGCGGTTGACAAGTAAATTGATTAAATGACATACTCCTGTGTTTGTTTCCATCATAACAAATCAGTAGACAATGATATTGATATTATTGATGAATAAGATCTTCATATACTTACACAAATGCAAACAAATCCTGGAAAGGAGGTTGACGTACAAGGCAACAGGTACTGAACATACCCTGTGGACACACACATCAAAGACAGACATGGATAAGAGATGGAGAAAATTGGAGAAGCTATGCAGTTGACAAGTAAATCAATTAAATGGCATACTCCTGTGTTTCTATCATAACAATATATTTTTTTCTTTTTTTCCAGACAACAAATGTTAAAAACTACTAAGCTTTTTTGAAGCAGAATTCATGGCAATGTTGCTGTTCTGGATGACATTATATTGTACAGATGTGTCAAAAGAAGTAGACTATGAGTATATAAGACAATTGTGATTATATTTCAACCTACTTAAAAAAGGCCCCAGCAGGTCTTGGGGTCATCTTTGCTCGAACGGCTTGGAGCTTCACATTCCCTCTCATCTGCGCTTCGTCTCCCCTTCGCCAGCCATGACATCACATAACTTTGTGGACTGAACTGTTCTAATGGTGGCCCATTCCTTTCCGGCACACTCGATTCGCGAGACCTCCTCTCGCGAGGGGCAGGAGTGCGGTGTGACCAGTGCACACTGGGTAATGTAGTAAGTACCGTATTTTCCGGACTATAAGGCGCACCTGAATATAAGCCGCACCAGCTAAATTTTGGGGAAACTACAGATTGTGCCATATGCCGCACCCGACTATAAGCCGCTGGTGTTTTAATGTTTAACTACCGTAAGAGTTTCAACAGCATTCGTGCAGTGCACAAATAATACAACGGTGCGCTCCTAGCGCACTTCCTGCAGTCATGGTACCGTAGTAGTGCAGTATAACAACAAACAAAGCTTACAACGCTTGACGAGGCAATAACGTTAAATGGCTAAATTTAATTTGTTTGTAAAAGTGCTTGCCTGTAACACGGCAGCAAAAGTGCAGTAACACGGCTGATCAACTAAATAACCAGCATCTTTTTCTTAAACAGCCAACACAGCAGTAAAGGTGCAGTAACGCGGCAGTTTACTGTATCAAAATAACCAGCCTACTATACCAGAAAAGTCAGTTCTTAATCCTCGTGTCATCGTCTATGACATGATAGTCGCCCCTGGTGACCGTTAGCTGTAAAAATCCATCCCCCGTTGTATAAACCGCAGGGTCCAAAGCAAGTAGCGGCTTATAGTCCGGAATTTACGGTAAGTATAGGAGCATGAGTATCACGAATCGCAAAGCGAGAAATAGAACAGGACAGGGTGCTATGAGCTCATGAGAAGTCCCGGTACGCCGTAAAAAGTCCCGGTACGCCAGAGGCTAAAATTGAGAAGTGCCGGTACTCCGTACCGGTGCGTACCGGCCCACTTAAAGCACTGCCAATGTCCCATGTAAATATTTGTTGCACATCTAGAATATAGCTCATTAGCTAGGTCTGGAACAGAGACCAAGAGCCTCAGCAGCTCACTGCCTCATCGTAAACATTTTACCTTGATTTTAAAGCGTTCACGAAAGTTACCACGAGCGCGTGACATTAAAATGAGTCTAAAAATAACTCACCTGAGCACTTTGGCTTTGCCGCCGATCCATTTTGTCCGTCCCGCTAGCTTCAGGATGGTGACATTGTTTTCTGCACCAGCACACCGCAAAGAGCAGTGTTCGATGCGGCTGTTATTATACAATATAGCCATTTTAATGAGAAGCTCGGACGCTCTTGTATGTGTTGAATGATATTTTATTCGAACAGTGGTCCAACAAATACAAGAAATCACATTTATTACTGCCCCGGGGGTAGGGAGTGGATAAAACCTGTTAAAAGAGTGCCCGCCCGTATGCGACGCTCCTCGAAAAACAGCCAACGCACCGTATACAAACAGGGATCATCTGATTGGTCACTACCAGCCGGCCTTCTATTGGTTGACAGCGTTGATACACCAAAGATCCGTGAGCAGAGCAGAGATCCGTGAGCGCACATGTTCCGTGAGAGCAAGAGAGAGAGCTGGAGATTGAGCGCAGGAAATCTGCGCGAGCAGCATCGTAACCGAGTGCGTGGACACAGTTTGAGCACGCGCAGAGCAAATTTGAGAGCGCAGAGCAAATTTGAGAGCGAGAGCAGAGTTTTGAGAGATAATATCACAAAATCTGAGAATGAAATCGATAAATTCTGCCCTCGAATCAATTTAAAATGCTCTTGCATTATGATAGTAAATTCATTCCATAAAGAGCTGAGCTACCATGAGACTGAGAGTGTGGTTTTAATGATCTTTTGGTATTTAGTTTTAAAAGTTTGAAAGTCTGCTGGAGGGATGAACCGCGTCCTTCCAAAACATATCCTCTCACTTGATATTTTAATGATGATGTGTTGATCCAAAAGTTCATTGCAGTTCTGTCTCGCACATTGAGCGACGAGGTATTTGATTTGTAATCTCTATGATATCTGCTCATTATTTAACGTTTTCATGGTTATATTTAAAGGTGCAACCTATGGTGGCCAACATTTCATTGTATAAACTTGAAAGCACATCTCTAGTTTGTTTGTCCTGATTTGTCCCTTCTGGGCTACTGTAGTAAAAAGGATAAAAGTTTTCAAACACAACATGCTTGATGAGAGAGAATCCACTTTGTATGTGGATATGAGGATCTCCCTCTATTCTAGCAAAACACAAGGAGTCATAGTTACAGGAGATCATACACTAATGAAAAATTATGAATACTACATCCCTCCTAAATCCTACACATTGGACATTTAACCCTTTAAAACCGCAATGTTTCGCCGGGGGCACATTTTGCGCCAGCACACTTTGGATTTCCGTAATTGCGTCACTGTTTGTGGTATCGCAAACGGTGGCGTTGAGCTTGACAACCAGTATCGTGTCATTACAGAAAAAAGAAATACAGGTATCCTGGAAATAACAAAAGCACTTACTACCAGGGTACCAGGGGATTGTCTGACCTTTTTATAGTCTAAATAAGAAAAAAAAAAGTCCAGGCGGACATTTTGAAGCTCAGGTGTTAGCAGTGTTGGGAACGTTACTTTAAAAAAGTAATTAGTTATAGTTACTCACTACTTGTTCCAAAAAGTAACTGAGTTAGTAACTGAATTACTCTACAATAAAAGTAACTCGTTACCAGGGAAAGTAACTATTTGCGTTACTGTTAAAAAAAAAAGTTGCTATATGTCAAAGAATTTGGATTTTTTTGAGCAGTTTTCACAAGTCAGTTGAAATTGGTAGAACAGACGGGTGTTTGTACATAACTTTCGATATTTATATATATATATTTTATATTTATTTTTTATATATATATTATATATATATATATTTTATATATATAATATTTATATTTCGATAGGGTTTAGACGGCGAGCTATCATCTGTGGTGGAGGTATCGGTGTTTTTGGCCACTAGCTTTGTAGATGCGTGTCGTTGTGTGATGCTTCATTAAATTAGAGTTGCTTACATGCACGTTCCTTCCTTTGACCACAATGAATTTTTTAATTTATTGAAGTAGTGCTTATATCTCCACCTTGAAAATGACAACTTGTCATCGGATTGCTCCTGACTCGCCATCTCTCTTGCTTCATCGAATCTCTGTTTAGCTGTTGTGTGTGTGTGGCGCGTGTGCTGGCATGTGTGTAAAAACAGTGGCTCTGATTGGCTACCATGAAACATGACTCTGCCTTAGCCAATCATAATCGCTTACCTCGTTATTAACCCACCTCCTCACTAGCGGTGAGCCAGGGGTGCGTTCGGATTACACAGTTTATTCAGTCAATGCATAGTAACGCACCGCATTTAACGTCCTGTAACGTTAACGGCGTTGTAACGATGGGAAAAGTAATTAGTTAGATTACCCCGTTACTGAAAAAATAACGTCGTTACCTAACGCCGTTCTTTTAAACGGCGTTATTCCAAACACTGGGTGTTAGAGGGTTAAAGGTCCAATGTGTTGGATAAGGTTTAAGCACTTAAGCGCGAGATGAATGACAATATTATGATAGAGCAGTAGAAAAAGTAGAGAAGTAGAGCTAGCATACGTTTTTCCAGTTCATGTTGTATCTTCCAAAGAAACGTCATGTCCTATAACACAGGAGACCACTAAGCATTTCCAGTTTCAAGCCAACAACATATTTATTTTAAACTACGACCACAATCATTTCCTGACCCCAACCAAGTGTTAGTCATTGTCACCATGACAATGAAGGTATCATTAAATCAAGGCTACGATCTTTCCCCCAGCCATACCCCTCTGTTTTCTGTGACTAATCTTACCAAACCTTAATTAAAGTGACAGCACATCATGCATTGTGTTCATTCGTTTTTCAGTTTCCAGACAAAAAGGTCCAGACAAAATGTCATCCAGCCACAAATCAGGAAATGTTCCCACTTAAATATTTAGAACTTTTAGTACTAAGAAATCTTTTCAAAAGAAGCAAAAGTTTACTTAAGACAGTTGGCTGATGACATATGTATGAAAAAGCGATGGCTGTTTCTCCGATTATACAATAACGTGCTCCGCTCCAACCCAGTACCCGGTGGTAATGCAGAAAACTGTGCAACACCAAAAACAACACTGCAACAACAGTAAGCATGGAGGAAAGTCATGCACTTTGTAAATGGAGTCATTCTGAGCCGGAAACAGGACTGAGCGGATGTAGCAAAGTGGATTCAAAATGCCCCAAGATGCTAGACTTAAAGTAAGCAAACAGATTTTTGGACCAGTTGCTGCGATTGACCATGAGATGTAGTGCTGCAAGTACTCGACCAATCAGAAATAGTCAGCCCTGCAAGCTTCACCCACAAAGTTTGCAAGCTTCACCCACAAGTACAACGTTCCTGAACAGGGCGGCACAGTGGCGTATTGGTTAGCACTGATGCCTCGCAGCAAGAAGGTTCTGGGTTTGCACCCATCCCCCGACTGGGGCTTTTCTGTGTGGAGTTCTCCCTGTGTCTGCGTGGGTAAACTGGTGATTCTAACTTGGTCGTAGGTGTGAGCGTGAATGGTTGAATGTCTCTATGTGTTAGCCCTGCGATAGACTCAAATCATTTTCCTATAACTTAATTTAGATCCTGGTTCCTGATGCACTGAGTACATCCAAAGGTTCTTAGTCCCCAGGGAAAGTTCCTGCTGAGGAAACCAATGCGGACTAGAAATCCTATAAAGAAGACTTTATTTTCTTGCAAAACATTGCCAAGGGAAATAATCCAGTCAGCAACTGTGTTTCCTAAATCAACATAATTATCAAATTAGTAATTAGAATTAATTAGATGTACTACTATGTGATATTCCTTCTAGTTGACACTGTGTCCCATAGGTGTTTATCTTGGCTGAGACCAGGTGACTAAGGAGGGAATGATTCACAGCATTTGCATCAAATCATTCAGTGTAAAGACTTATATCACCCACAGGCTTGTTCCATTTAGGCTGGTTAAACAGCTGCATATGTTCATTTGCTTGGTTTCAAACCAATTTGTTATCTACAAGTAGCAGATATTGGGATTTGAGGTAATGCGGTTTGTAACTTCGGCTACATTTCAGTGGGTAGGAGCCATGCGTCCTCTCTGTGAGCTGTGCTGGTCTCAACAGAGAACACTTGATTTCTGGAGGATGGCCAGTTTCTGGTTAGAGCCTAAGTGCTCTCACATCAGTGTCCATACAGGGAAGACTTGGGTTAATGTGGCTGCTTTCTGTTGTAGTTATCCATGTCAAGGTTGATGTCTTAAGCCCTTGTATTTGTTGTGTCTTGTTAACGTTCCTCCTCTCATTTATTCCGTTTCTTCCCCTGCTATTTGGTCTTAAAGCTGCTGTAATCAATATTTCCATGTTAACAGTAGATCAAATGGAGTTAGTGGAGCACGAAACAGAGTTAAAAGGAGACTGAATATCGGACTTGCATTCATCAGATGGACACAGACAGGACTCTGAACGAATGCTTGTGTTCCTCGCTGTGCTGGGCGTGTAAATAAACCAAATTTGCAAACGTGTCCATCTTCTTAAGGGGACGGGTTTGCAGCTTGTGGCGCTGCCCTCAAGTGGGCGAAATATAAATCGTTGAAGGTTTAGGTCCGCTGAAAACCGTGTGTTTTCAGACCTCCAGCGGTTTCTCTCCTCACCTTGCTGTAGCCACGCAAAAGTGTGCTCTAAGTGTTGCGTGCAGCTCGGTGTTAAGTTACCGGCAGGAAGTACTCAAATGCAGGCTGGTGGGGAATAAAACACATTCATTTTAAATAATAAAAAAAATAAAATTACTGACTCAAATTTCTGAAAGAGAAAAAAAAAAATCCTCCTGAACTACCTTCAAAGATAATCGTCTGAGAAGAGGTTTCAGGGGAAAGTGAGCACAAGTGGGATATGTGAAGTGCAGTGCAGTGTGATCACAGAGGAGGTTTTGCCTCACCCACATTCAGAGGTGGAAAGAAAAACCACAGGAGCTTTGCTGCGTTGTTACAGTTTGCTCAGGCCAAGCTCGACTATCTATCTATCTATCTATCTATCTATCTATCTATCTATCTATCTGTCTGTCTCTCTGTCTGTCTGTCTGTCTGTCTGAATAGCTTGTGACATCGGCTCCTTTTTCTATTTTCTGTTATGCGGGTGCTACACAGGATGCACATTTAAATCAATAAACATTAGACCATCACGCAGAAAAAAAAAAAAAAATCACAGGTGATAGATTGTGGGAAAAAGGGAGGCAGCCGTTACTGAAACAACAGCGCTGTCACGGTGCTCATTCTCAGCCAAGGCTCTCATCTCTGGCTTCAATGTAACTGTCTTCTTTTGGAGGGAAAGAGGAAGAGTGGAATAGGCCCATCACAAAAGTCTGCAGCTCTCTTTTATTGCAGCCATGATGACTGGCAAAGGAAAGAATGAATTCAGGTGTTGCCCGGTAATATATTGGAAGTGCCCATGGCTTTATATTAATGAGGCTTATTTATGCGTAGGTGGGAACTGCGCGAGGTAAACAAGAGGAGTGGTGGTTTCGAGGTTGGCACGGAGGGAGGATGAGGGGCTGTGGGGCGTAATATCAGGACTTTCATCTCTCAGTTTCGCAGGCTCGCTCTTAACTTGTTTCCGCCATTGTTGACCTAACAAACTTCAGGGCAACTCTATTTTGTCTGATTTAAAGTTCAATTAATATTTGAACATACACACACATTCAAACAATGACAAAAAGCATTAACAATGAAGGAAATCCTGCATTATACAAATCAAAACTGGCATATCACTGTATCATTCATCAGTAGGTACCATCAGTCATCTTATATTTGAAACATCATCAGTGTGTGATTTAAAGTCCTTGTTAATCTGGTTTTGATTAATTAGCATTAATAATTAGCCTTTATCTATAACACTAAAGTTACTTCTTAAATTTTAAAGTTATTTTTGCATCTCCTGGCCTGTGATTGGTCCGCAATGGATTTCCTTGGTCACATGTCTCAGCGCTTGGACAAGCACAGAGTATTTAGTGATTTTAGTGAAAGTAACTGTTGATCCATATTTATTAACTTCAGCCCAGACATGAGCAGCTCAGCTCCATTTTGTAAAGTACACAGAGAAACTCAACACAGCTGACTACTCGTCGCCTTGGGTTTTAGTGGCTTAATCACAGAACAGTTCCGACACACTGGCACAAAATGCTTTCACTGGCGTAGCCCTTTACGGCGTAGGCTCCGCGTAGACCCATTGCAGGAGTGTAAACACAGCTTTAGTCAAATACAGTTCTACAAAATCTTCTCTTGTTTCAGCGCTCCCCGAAGAAGAAAAGCTCCACCAGTGGTAAGCCATGTTTGTCAATCACTTCCTTTCTTAGACTGTAATCTTTCCTTTGAACTCACAGTTCCTTTTGATCTGGGGCATCAACATCTTGCCCAGATTGTATTTCATTCTTCCGTCAATCCAGAGACTGTGAAGTCATAGAACCCAAGTTACATTTGTAACTGTCATTCCTCCCCCATATCATTATCTGTAAGCTACTCTGTCTCTGTCCCTACGGTTGCTCCCCTCTTTAGCCTTGGCAAACATCAGGTTGGTGTAAAATGCATCACTATCGTTGGTCAGACAATAGATTTAAAACTCCTTACAACACAACAGGCAGATTTGCTTCCTGCTGATTAGCTCGAGCCGAATCGTCTTGAAGTGTTAATGGATTTGTAAAAGCCGACACTATAACTTTAAGGATTCGTGACCAAAGAAGTAATAGTCACAATTAAAAAACAAAAGAGAGAAAATGTGTATTTTCATTTTCCATCCACCTGCGTCTTCTTCTGTTCGCTGCCTTGTTGTGTACAGCGTTTCCCTACAGTCACGGTTTCCCATCTGACAACCCCCAGAGAAGATGAGTGGCTATGTTACAGTCATTTTCCTGCAAATATAGACCTGCGGGCACATGAATACAACTGGCCTTCCAACTATTTTGGGAACATGTGGTTGTAGCTTTGATCTCAGCTGTCCCTTTTACTCGGAAAGCAGTATTTTCCCCCCCACTCCATTTTGGTCTGTTGAGGCCACTTATGGAGGAGAAAGTAAAAGAAATGAAAGTGAAAGAGTGATACCTCTTCCTGTTCCGTGATGCGGGCCCAGTGCTCGCTGAGCAATTGTTGAACACCGGTGCACAAAAAGAATTGCTTATTTTTGCAGACGTATAATCTCACATGGTTTCCTAAAAAAACAAAGAAGTGTCACAAGTGTTTAACAAATATCCTAAAACATTTCAACGTAGCTGCTTTGTGCAACATTCACTTATTCAAATGAGTGAGAAGAATAACAACAAAGTGGCTTGATTAAAAAAATAAAAATACATGCTACATTGGCAGTAGCTGTTTTTTGGAGTGTCATGTTTTCACTTCAGAAGAAAACCTTCACTTCATTATCTATGTCAGAACAAACTATTTTACTCTTTGTGACAAGCGTCGCGAGAGAGTGTGCATTAGACTGAAAAATAAGAACATTTAGGCAGCTTGAAAGTCAGTTTATATTCCTTTTGGCGGGGGCCAGTTCATCCCTATTAAAGACGCAGAGGCTTCACTGAATAACTAAACCCTGAGAAGAAGAATTCCAAGATAATATTTCGCTGAAAGTCCGAGCATGGGCCGATCGACTCAGGCATGTAGGGAACATTAAATGGACTTGAGGAAAGGTGAATGTAACTCGATGACAGATTCACAGGCGGGAGGCAAGATGCTCTCGAACCCTGGCGTAAGATAATGTGCATAATCCACTGCAGGGATGTTAAGTGCACTCATTTCACACTCCATTTCACACAACGCTGCCCTAGGAAGAATCTGTGTGTGTGTGATGACTCAGGAAATACACAACATCACTCCTCTGCTCCTTTCTGTTGTTGTTTCTTCTCCATATTGTTAATAATTTGGAAACCGCACTATTTTCGAATTAAGGACACGGCGGGAATATAACGAGGGCCAAATCCACGCCGTGCGCATAATTCACACGTGTCAGAGTTTGGTTGCAAATCACTTCAAAAGACGCATTAGCGACATTAAAATGCTATTCCAATGTGTACTTTTCACCTGTTACTTTTATTCTAAATTTACCACCTAACGCGCACAATTGACTCGTCGTAAACTCTCAAGAGATACTAATGGCTGGGTATATGTGATATCGTGTTACAAGGACAAACGTTTAATTTGCATCCATCAGCCTAAGAATGGAAAATCTTCCCACTGAGTAGAAATGGTCCATTACAGCTGAATAAAGTGTTTTTATGAACTCCTATCATGTGTGCATTTCCATAAACGTCTTAGGCATGCATCGGTTTGAAAACATCTATACACAAGATACTGTAAATCTGCGTGGGGACAAAAATGTGGTCCACTAATTGTAATTCTTTTTTTGATAAATCTGAAAACGCCGTCAATGTTTCTAAGTCCACTGCTAGGGAATGCTGTGCGTGTGCACATGCTTGTATGTAAATGCAACATGAGGGAAAAAATTAGTGTAAGAGTATATGGACTTAGATATCTACATGCCTATTTTCTTTCAGATTAAGTTATGTGGTATTTATGTTATAGGGAGAAAACAGGGCCTGCTGTCTATGTGTATAGTGTAGCCATGTTTCTTATTCCCCCAGTCTTTACTATAGAATTGTTTGGAAAACCTCCCCACTGAGCAGATGGCGTCTGCCGGGAGGAGAATGAAGCAAGAACCTGGGCACACTGCACACACATTTCCCCATTTCCAGCGAAAGCCTTTGTAAAAAGGGAACAACAGAGGCCTATTGGGAATTTAACCATGGGTCTCTTTTTGGAAACGCTGCACACGTTTGTTTATCGCAGTCCTCACTCTTGGATCCGTGCAGCAGCTACAGTAAAAGCTGTGGATCCTTGAGAGTCTGTGTGCAGACGGGAGAACAGGATCCAGCTCCATCTCCGCCTCCTGGAATGATTTCAATCGCTTGGATAATTGTGCTTTCCGTCAAGTGAATGTGACGTGTTCATTATTTGACCCCTTCTTCGAACAGAGTTAAATGTAAAGAAGCACCAATCTTCTCAGAGCAAGCCAGCGTACAGTATGCTGGCGAGTCCTCGTGTATTATTAAGCAGAGAACGAGGCAATGCTACAGTATCTCCTCGCTGCTGCTTACGCTCTAGCCCATGACATATTAAAGAGAAGTTAGCAGCAGGCAAACCAGGGGTCTTACGCTGAGTCTGCACTTGCTAAACTAACTCTGAGGACGAGATAAGCCAGGCAAGCTCGGAAAAGTAAATCTAAGGCTGTTTGAATAAGCCCTCCACCTCTCTGCCAGCTACAATCTACACACTGAGTATTCCTTCCAATCTCTCTCTGGGGGAGATTTCTTAAGAGCGCTTTGTTGCTAGATCCAGGTAGGCTATCAGTCACTGCAGTTGTAAAGAACATGGCAACAAGAATAACCCAACACAAGACATAAAATCTATCTCATGGGATCGCAGAGGCTGAATTAAAATCTCTCTTTTGCTGAGTCACACTTTTTAGATAATTACCCTCGGATATGAAGAACATTTCCCCCCTTGGCTGTAAGTTCAGAGGGAATGCAGACAGTGGCATATTTGGCTGTTATCACGGCAACCCCCCACCACGAACTGGAGCTATGAGAGTAATACAGCACAAAGCTAATCTCTGGCCCACAAAAAGGCCCGAGGGAGAAGCCCAAAATGGAAGCAGAATTAAAACAACGGTTTGTTTGTGTGTGTGTCAGGTAGGGCTCATGAACCTTGACGCTACCTCTGGTCTTTTATTATATTCCAACAAGCAAACATTGCACATGCAAATTAAGCGTAATACATATCCCTGTCAACACAACAATGGCCTTGGAGTAACAACCATGCATAACTAAGTAACCTATTAAAGTTTGCTCTGGGGTGCACAGTAGCAGTCTCACATCAGCAGTTCTACTACTGTCTCCAATCTCACTTCCACTGCCAGGAGGCTGCACATCTGCACAGCACAGTGACTGACAATCGATGGTTCACACGCCGTTTACCCCCCAACACTCCCACCCACCCCAATACACTCTCGCAAAACACCACCCAGCCAGGGTGCTCCCCCTTGCGTGACTCAACTTGTTCCCGGAGTGAGAGGGAGACACGAAGAGAGAAGTGGGAATGAGATAAATCTGGGGGAGCTGGGTGTGATGAAGCGGTTCTTTGAATCCTGTTGTTTCCTTTCAAAGTCAAACTGGATTGACTTGCATTGAAGGAGAGATTTAGTCTATCCACGGCACCGTCTAATCTGCGTTTTGAGAGCCGTAACCGTATTTATATTAAAACCCTGCAGCTCCTGCAATTTCGATATTGAGTCATTCTTTTATCATATTTGGTCAGACTTCAGGCGCCTCTGCAGCGCAGCGAGGCACAGAGCTCCGCACAAAACGCTGCGCCTTAACGCGTAAAAAAACAATCAATGTACTCACGGTCCAGGGCGTTGCACTCATTTTTTTTTATACGAAATACATGTATTCACTTTCCAAAACTGTCGTAACACTGCGAATCATGAATTCGCGCAAGTATTGAACAGCTTGAGAAATGTTGCGCGAACCATCACGGATCCTAATTTTCGGTATCTTTTCAACACCCTGCCTTGAATACTTGAGAGAAGAATTAAGTCACGACGTTTATCTAAACATTTGCTTGCCTTAGTAGACCCATTTTTTTTGCAGCTTGTGTTGCCGTACTTACCTCCTTCCTCCTTTCCACGAAGAATCCCTTTTTATAAGAAGTGACCCATATCCAAGGCAAAATCGCATCTCGTTGGGTGTATCAATATGTGAAGGGAGGATTTCCCGGGCAATTCTGGCTTACGAATAAAACCTCTAAAGACTGTTTCTGAATAGTATCCAGCAGGAATCTATACGCATTTCAAAGCTGCGTCGATCTCCCAAAATCATTTCGAGCGCTGTCCACGGAAAAGTGGTGCTGAAAGTCTCAAGTCCCAACTTTAGGCTGTGTGCGAATGGGGAATGAACGGCACGTCCAGCGGAGTCAGTGAAAAAGACACCTCGCTACGAAAAGAGGATCAGATTTTTACGGGATAACAAAGCGGAGAAGCGCACATCCCACACCCGAGGCGAGAGCACTTTCCAACTGATAGACGGAAGACCGTACGCGCCCCGTGCACTGGATGTGATTGATGTTTAACGCATCGCAGCACACCGCCTTTATCAGGAAAGAAATGCACCATCGGGGAAGGTGTGAATGCCCGATTACAGCGTGTAATACCACCCAGCTCTTTGGCCGTGCGTACAGCCGGAGCGTGACATGCAGGCTCTGCTTCAGTGTGTTAAATTTTAACGTTGATTTTAGGAGCCTGCTGCCGTGCCTCTCAGCAGACTTTAGTGTTTCCCTTTCTCTGTGAAGTCACACACACACAAAACAACAACAACAACGCACTGTCTGTCTCTGAGAGTCACTGACAATTACATTTACTTGATTAAAAGAAAAAGAAAAATACATCCAGCAAAAAAAAACAAAAAAAACAAAAAACAAACAAACCTCTATTTATGGGACACAGTCTACAAAACAAGATGCAGCAATTCAATTTCACCCAATTAAATGTGAAATGTGACGCTTCTGGGTCGGCTCTCGCGCGTTTACAGGTGCTGTTGCGCAGCCTGTGCAGTATGTTCGGTCTCAAAGCGCCTCGGATGCTTTGCGTAGACCATGACGAACATATCAAGTCCAATCACTGAGTGCGAAAACTCAATCTAGATACTAGCCTTGTGTTGTGTTGTGCGTATGTGTGTGTGTGTGTGTGTGTGTGCACTTCACTGACTGACAGCAGCCACACTCTGCAGCACAGTTATGGAATTGTGTCCAAGGGCATGCCTATGATGTCTAGCATTATCCAGCTATAAATGCGAGACATTTGCTTTAAGCTAGACGTGGGGTGCTATTATTTGAGACCTGAATGCCATCGATGGAGCCCATTTTTATGCTGTTAACCTTCAAAAAAGTCCAAAAAAGTGTGCTGCGGAGAGACAAAGGACTTCCTCATCTTTAATTGAGGCATTTGGGTGCATTCTGCAGTGCTGATTGATTCATCCCCCATGGTGACCAGTGATGGTGATAATTCGGCTTTTGCTTCCTGTATATGCGCAGCTGCTATTTCTGCCTTCCTGATCACAGGGCCTAGTGGAGTGTGGAGGCTTTCACAGGTCTGAGTGGGTCACACCTGTGGAGTGCTGGACTGAGGCCACCACATCAAGGGAAAGTGTGTGTGCGCGGAGAGGGAGTTGAGGGAGGCGGGGGGTCCTTGGAGGGGTGTGTGTCACGTCCCTGTGGGCCCTGGAGGCAGCTGAGCCTCTGAATATTCATCTCCACCTCTGCTAAAGCAAATTCCAGCAAGCTACACCACATGACTGATTGATGGTCGTGTGAGCTGTCCCGGGACCGTTATCAGTCATGCAAAAAAAAAAAATTACAGAGCTAACTTGTGCACATTATTGAACAGAGTGTTTTACATTTCTTTATTACCCCACAAAGCATCAGCTCCCATCCATCTGCCAGCTCTTCGAAGCGGTGTTCTGTTTCTGTTTAGCACAGCTAGCATAATGAGTGAATTATTTAGCTGTGGAGAATAGATAGAAAAGTTATTTCCACCAGGAGACCCATAGCTGCCTCGCTTTCTGCTGCAGTGCACTGGGTCTTGACGAACGTGTCTGCTCGGAGGATAACATGCCCACGCCGCCGAGTCCTCCCCATTCCTCTGTGCAAGACACACTCCGGAGATTACTTGTTTCAATTAGCCATGGGGCGGAGAGAATTTAAGCCATGTTAATTCCAGTCACTAGTGAAAATCCCAGTCAAAAAGACTAGCCACTCAGGCATAATCGCCGGCCCCCAGACGTCTCTCATTTCATGGATACATTAGTGGGATTAATCAATATGTAAATCCTGAGGTTGCGAGATTTTCACTTTATTGATGGTTTTCATGTAAGGCTGAAACTTCTGCAGTATGTTCTTCTACTTATGGTCCCTCACCCCCCTATCAAGACCCCTTTTACTTCTTTTTATTTTTTGCAATAAAAGAGAGAATTTGCTCGCTGTAATCGTTTTTTTTTCTCCACTAAATAAATATTGATTGTGCCAGCAAACTCCCCTAATATAACTACTATCCTCACTGACATAGTTTTCAGTAACTTCACAGCCACCAAGCTTTTCTGCGGTGAATTATTTGATAATGGAGAACACACAGAGCCCTGTATCGTGCATGTATGCTTTATCCATCTTCAGACAATGGATTGTTAATGAGGCTATATATACACCAATCAGGGATAACATTGTGACCACCTTCCTACTATTGTGTAGGTCTCCCTTGTGCCTCCAAAACATTTGTGACTCATCAGAGAATGGACATGGACCCTCTGAGGGTGTCATGTGGTGTCTAGAAACAGAATGTTTTAGTGGGGGCCTTTGGGTCCTATGGGTTGAGGAGAGGGGCCTCTGTGGATCATCCTACAGATACTTGATCAGTTTTGGATCTAGTGAATTTGGAGCTTAGGTCAACACTTTGTGCTGTTCTTCATGTTTTTTGAGTTGTTCCTAAACTGTTTTTGTGTGTGTGTCTGTGTCAGGCTGCATCCTGCTGGGGATGGCTGCTGCCATCAAGGAGTGTCATTGCTATGGGGTGGGGTCTATGTCTGGTCTGGTCTAGGTGGGCGCTACATGTCTAAGTAACATCCAAATGAATGCCAGGTCCAAAAGTTTCCCAGCAGAACATTGAATTGTCACGAGATGGTCAATTTTATATACTTCTCCTGTCAGTGGTTTTAATGTTGTGGCTGATCGGTGTATATTGATGCTAAACTGGAACCTGGATCAGAAAAACATATTGCATAGAAATAAGGAAGGTCTTTAAAATGTTTTTTGTTTGTTTGTTTTTTTTTTACTGAAGAATAACACATGCAGAAAAAAAGGGAAGATAACAAGGATGCGACATGGACGCTCCTCAGTCAGTCTAATAAATAATAATCTAATAGCTGGAACAAAATATGATGTTTGTGTTTCACCTCTTTTCATCAGCGTCTGTGTCATCTAATATTGAACTCGGAAAATATACACACTGCCAGGCTCACATTTGATTATATAAAACTGAGACTGTCTAACACACCAGCAAGTCTGAAGACACAGAAATGAGTCAGTTTGTCACTTTAGTTTGAAGCAATATTTTTTTTACAAAGATGTAACAGTTGAGCCAGCACAGACAGGTCGGCCATATGCTCAATGTGTGAGTGATTGATTTTGTTGAGATGCTGACGAGCTGACAGTTGTCACAGCTGTGAACTCTGACCTACATGAGACTTATATATACATATATATATATATATATATATATAAGAGACTGGCCTCAATGGAAATTAAGGTTACGGTGTATAGAGAAGAAGAGTATGTTTGGGCTACAGGAAACCTTGAAACACTGAGATAGCAGCATCCGGTTACTGGATGTAGGAAGGTGAACAACAGAAAACACTGCTAAGAAGATTGATAACATTAATACAAAACAAGAACAAGAAACCGTTAGAGAGTTAGAGGTTCTCTGAGGTTAATGTCTCCCTCTTCTTTCTTTATCAAGCAAGCTGATACTTCAAAGATGAATCAAATATCTGACACAAAAATTATTCTTGTTTGTTGAATTAAAGTTGATGCTGGTGTTGATATATATATTTTTTTATATTGCACCAGTTTAAGTTACCATTAAAATGCTGCTGAAATGACATTCCCAATCTCATGTTAAATAGGTAAATAGGTAAAATAAGTTGTTGAACTGTTAGTGGAAAAATGAGCTTGGGCCTGTTGTAACTGGCATGATAGCAGCCCCTGGTGGTCGTGACATTTAACATCCTTCAATACTTTAATGGTTTAACATAAAATATATATATGTATAGGACTGGCGACCTGTCCAGGGTGTACCCCCGCCTCTCACCCGATGACAGCTGGGATAGGCTCCAGCAGACCCCTGCGACCCTTAACAGGAATAAGCGGGTACAGAAGATGAATGAATGAAGATATATATGTATATACATAGAGAGAAAGAGAGAGAGAGAGAGAGAGAGAGAGAGAGAGAGAGAGAGAGAGAGAGAGAGAGAATTTTGCATCAAAACGTGAACCACCAACTCTTTCAATAAAAGTGCAATAGCAGATCAGAGTAGTTTTACATAAGAACGTTTTGATCTTAAATGATCTCTACTTGCTGATACAGTATCTTTGCAGAGAGAAGGCAATGTCACTTTAAGCCAGGAAAGCCACAACACAGTAAATTGCTTCTCTTTATATGTGAAGCCAAGAACAATCTATTCTGGCCTTGGGCGAGAGAGACAACACAATCTCCTGCTTATTTAGTCATTAACCTGCATATTTACCTGGAGAAGAAAGGTGCTTGAAAGGTTAATGTTGCCATTGTCTTTGCAGTCTTTCAATTAGACAAACGTCAATCGCTGCATAGCCTTTGGTTGTGTTGCATCTTCAAGGGTTGCTCATTTACCTTGACTCTGGTTGTGACAACTTTCTTTGTCTGTGATTTTACGACAACCATGACGCTGTGTCTGTTTCGCTATCAACGGTAGAACATATTGACTGAGCTAATTAAATTTTTACACCGTCTTCTAAAAATATACTCAAACATTGACTGAGATGTGGAGTGCTGCATGAGCTACCAGCATTCATAAATAAATTATTGTGTTTAAGGTCTAAGTCTAGCTTGTTCAAACTGGTGCTCTACTAAATCTAGATTAAACATAAAAAAACATTTACACTGAAATTTTATAATGACAAAAAAATAAAAGGTTTTATATCATAAATAATGCATTTGCGAGTGACTATACGTAGGATGTTATTTAAAACACAGAAAAGAAAGTAATTTAGCAAGTAAAAGGACAGTGACTGTAAACTACTCTATAATAGTAATAAAGTAATAAAGTATTAGTACTAACATTATTAATGCAATTTTGACTGTTTAATATCGCAAAAATATAAGAATAAGAATAAGAAAACCTTTATTAGTCCCGCAATGGGGAAATTGCCTGTTGAAAATATATAGCGCATAATGATAGCGCAAATTAGCTGTACTTTTAGGACAGATTTTTTATTTTATTTTTATTTTTAACAGTGATTATAATTTTTCAACATAAATGTACTTTCACAAATCAGCTAGCTTAGCAGTGTAAGCTAATATCACCGTAACATAATGCTAACATAAGCTATATTAGTAGCCTAGCTAATGAGTTATTGTGGGTATTATTTTACTGTGATTATGAAAATACATGGGAATTGTGAGTTTAATTTAAGCTTAGTCTATGTTCAGTTTTTGTATTAGTATATTTTTAGGATTGTTTTTTATTGTTTGAGTAGTTGAATGAGAGCAACATTTCTGATTATGCTAACTAGCTAGTATAACAATCTGTTTATTTTGTGTTATTTTTGTGAAACATGCTTTAAAGCATACTAGAATGCATTACTATTAACAGATTCTAATGGTGTGATGTCTTAAACATATTTCATATTTCTTCTACTTTAATTAAGGGATATTACACTGTCTGGCCAAAAAAAAAAGTCGCCACCTAAGCAAATAGGTACGAGCCTCCTATTGGATAATTACTGCATGGGTGATTATCTTTCAGTTGCCAACAAGTTATTTAACCCCAACTGATGCAATGAGTAGCTTCTCATTTCTTAATCAACCATGTCTAAAGACACATCCTATGGTCATCGAAAAGATGCTACTCTGTTTGAGAAGGGTCAAATCATTGGCATGAATCAAGCAGAGAAAACATCTAAGGAGATTGAAGATTGGGTTAAGAACTGTCCAACGCATTATTAAAAACTGGAAGGATGGTGGGGAAGCATTGTCTTTGAGGAAGAAATGTAGTCGGAAAAAAATCCTGATTGATTGTCATCGGCGATCCCTTAAAAGTTTGGTGAAATCAAATGTAAGCAAAACAACAGTAGAACTCAGGGCTATGTTTAATTTGTGAAAGTAAGAGCATTTCCACGCGTACAATGTGAAGGGAACTCAAGGTATTGGGACTGAACAGCTGTGTAGCCTTAAGAAAACCACTAATCAGTGAGGCTAACTGGGAAAAAAAGGCTTCAGTTTGCTAGGGTGCTATGATCTGGGGTTGCTGCAGTTGCTCAGGTCTAGGTTCAGCAACATCATGTGCCCAAAGAATGAGGTCAGTTGACTACCTGAATATACTGAATGACCAGGTTATTCCATCAATGGATTTTTTCTTCCCTGATGGCACGGGCATATTCCAAGATGACAATGCCAGGATGAATATCGGGCTCAAATTGTGAAAGAGTAGTTCAGGGAGCATGAGACGTCATTTTCACACACGGATTGTCCACCACAGAGTCCAGACCTTAACCCCATTGAGAATCTTTGGGATGTGGCTTTGCGCAGTGGTCAGACTCTCCCATCATCAATATAAGATCTTGGTGAAAAATGAATGCAACAGTGGATGGAAATAAGCCTTGTGACATTGCAGAAGCTTCTCGAAACAATGCCACAATTTCCACTTTTGAGGTTAATACACAGGGAACATGACACCGTCTAAAGGCAGCATAAGTTACTTGGTCATTGGCATGCTCAACTGTTAGCCCTGGTGGCTTTTAGATGACAACAGTTGCCTAGCAGCGGTGTTCTCGCAACTTATGGCT
Organism: Chelon labrosus; assembly: GCF_963514085.1. NCBI lineage: Eukaryota > Metazoa > Chordata > Actinopteri > Mugiliformes > Mugilidae > Chelon > Chelon labrosus. Next base: position 18,214,732 of record NC_140340.1, read on the forward strand.
GATCTTGGCACTTGAAAACTAAAAGTATTTTGTGTTCATACTGTCACATATCACAACCACAAGCTCACAAGTTCCATGTGAACGCAGCACAAATCTCCACCTGGTACAACTACATTTCTTTAGTGCATTAAATTTGAACTGAAGAGAAGCTGTAGCAACTGTTTCCTGTTCGCCAAATCCAGCTCACAGAGCTCACAAAATAATCACTGCAGGGACAGGAACATAAGAAAAACATGACATGACTCGAGTTTTATTTATTTATCAGTTCACGTTGTGAAATGTGTCAAAAGTTGGAGAAGCCATTTTTTTAAACTCTGACTGAGCCTAGCTCTGAAATACCTTTGAATCATGTACCAAGTGCAGAGCAGATACTGCTAATGCCAGCTTTGTATAGCTATCTGCAGTCTAAATTTCACTGGGTGGACCCACTTCTCCACAGCCTAAGCATATTGCTCTGAATATCATGGCCTGATCGATTGTCTCGCTGCCATCACTGCCTGCATCAGCCTCTAACTTGTCATTAAAGTAGTAAGTCATGTCACATCAGTTTAGTTTGATTAATGTATCCTAAAAATTGCAATTTTCCTTCATGGGGTTTTATACTCTGTAAGAAGACAGAACTATGTCCAAATAAACCATGAATTTTTTAGCTTTGATAGGAAAAGAGTACAGGAACAAAGCCGGAATCCCTCTTTCAGACAGACATTGAACAAATCATTTACATGGTCGGTGTGTAAATTGAGTGGTGACCGAATTTCAGGTGAGTGTCACCTTTTCAAAGCCTCCTACTGTGTTAAACCGTATTTACTGAAAGAAGTGAGCGCCCTCGTTTGGACAGGGCGGGGAATGCATCTCTGCGCCTGCGTGTGCCAACGGTTCACCAGAGACTTGCAAAGAGAATGGGTTGCCGTAGCAACAGCAGATAGTAAAAGTGCAGCCTCTTGAGTGTGACCCTACACAGATATGTTTAATTGTGTAAGGCCTGCTCTCATGCTGCTGAAAGGAGAGAGACAGAGAGACAGACAGACAGAAAGGGATGAAACAGAAGAGGAGGATTTCTTGACCCTTTGATCAGTTGCAGTTTCATCTTTGCAACATGTGCGATTGCATTAAAACGTTAAAAGCCCACAAACACATTGAACAAGATCTATTTGCCCCTGGGGTTCACACTTAGGTTGTATTAAATCTGTAACCTTTGGCTTTGCTCACAAGTCCTTTGAGAGGGTAAAGTCAATAGGGCTGAAGCGATTAATTGATTAGTTTATGAACAGATCAATCAAAACTATCCATTCTCTGGTCTCAGATTGGATTTGTTGCGTGACAGTGCTTTATATCTTTGACATCTGGACCGCTGTCCCACAAAATAAGGCATATAAAGACATCATTAATGAGTGTATAACAGTTTATTGACCAGGCGTGAGATCAGTTAATTGAAAAAAACAATTCACGGATTGTAAAAATGAACAAATATTAAAAAATAGGACTTAGCTGCAGCTGGAGAGATTAATTACTTTCAATAGCCTACTTTTCAAAAACTGTTGTATAAGAAGTAATTTTATTAAGTTCTTCTGTGATAATAGTCTCCCAGCGGTCAGCACTAACACTGTGTTGATGCTGAATGTGTATACTTATATTAAATGAAACCATTTTCCTTCTTACAACTGAGACTGTGTTGACTTCACCTTTAAAAAAAAATACTACTTTTATTGTTATTTTGATTTAATTCCATTTATATGTTGACCTGGCAAATTCATTGCTCATTTTGGCTTGGGGTAAGACGGCTAATTACAATTTCCCTGCACCTTGTAATGTATTTTAATATAATCAGTCCATACAGCTACACACAGGGGGCAGTGGAGACAATATAATGGACACCTACTGGGCTTAAATTAATTTAAGTTTTAGAGGGTTTACAGTTTTATTTTGTCCTCAGATGTGTTACATTAAAAGTGCAATACAAAGGAGGCCGAGTATTAACTAATGAAATCAAAACATGTAGCCACCATAATATATTTAGATCTGTGGTATCAGTTACACTGTGGATAATCTTAGTGATTTGTTTTTAGGGAGAGCCTTCTGAGACATGTGGAGAAGATATCCACTTCAACTATCAACACCTGTGGGGACAAAGGGAATTTAAGTCAAATAAGAAGAAACGGTATTGATCCCTGGTGGGAGATTATATGGCTGTAGCAATAAAAAGCAATGTGGCTTTAAAAGAGAAAAGAAAAAAAGAAAGAGAAATTGGATATTAGGATGAAGATCGAGTGTGGAAGAAACAGTGAGGCGGGAGAGTTTGAGCAATAACTAGAATTGAATAAGGGCTTCATGTATGAAAGTATTATGCAGATGATTTGTTCATATGTTCAGTGGAAGAGTATGAGTAATCAGCCTATAAATTAAATGTTTTGTTTTGATCCATGTCTGTTTATCTGCTCTGATGGACAAATTCTCTGCTAAATTGCCCCTTTGTTTTTCATCCCACGCACCCGTAAATGACTGCCAACTGAACTCAGATGTTTATTTGTATAACCAAAATATCCAAAGAATTTGTGTCTTTTGTGTTTGTGTGAAAATGACATGAAGACAAAAAACAAATATCCTGCAGCTACTGCTGTTGTTATGAAGATTATGTATTATGTAGAGTAAATGCTTCAATTGAATATAACTCTGCACAACTAAGATGCTGAATTAATCAGATAAAACTGATTATTTTGAAATCTCACCAAGCATGCTAGATTGTGACTCATTGTTTATTCAATTGCAATTATTCAGAGTAATATGCTTTTAGCAACATTTAAATATCCAGGTCATCCTAGACTGTAATTGATGTCAGAAAATATGTGTTGCTGTTTTCCATTCAATTAAGTCAAATCTAAATAGTCAATAGTTGTTAAACATAAACTGAAAAATAAATTAAAAATTATATATAGCAGTCTGAGACATGCTTATCTTATTATTTGTGAACTGTGGCATGCCACTTTTGATGTAGATTGAGAAATTTATTCTTAATGAAATCTTAATCTTGTTCTGAGCACATGAGCACTTCTTTTTGCATGAGCTATGTGCGTCTCTATTTTTGTGCGCATGCATGTGGCAATCACGTCATTGGTTCTGAGAATTCACACCATAAACATTTTAAATGTACAATTAAAAACCATCCAGCGTTTGTAATTCAGTTCAAAAACACTCATTTAGAGTCTGCCTATGAATGATGTGTTCAGTGGCTGAAATCCAACATGACAGTATATTATTCACTTTAATAAAATGTATTGATATCAGTCTCAATATCGGTGATCCACGTGCTACTCGTAACCTGTACTGTTCACAGAACCTAATCTGGTTCACAGAGAAGTTAAGTGCTCTGCTTTTGATGATCCACTCATTATTTTGAGTATTTATTTAAGAGCTGTATATGTATTTTTATTTGACTAACAACTGTTATCTGAATTATCTATTATTGTGTCATCATAAGGAGCATTATCGTTTTTTCTTTTCTTCTTGTGGTTACTTCCTGTATAAATCAGTGATTTAAAAATTCAGAAAATTGTTCAGAATTGCTAATTTCCTTCACCAGTCAGCACAAATGCAAATATATTCACTTTACTATCCAGTATGACAAAGAAAGGTATCAAATTCTCACATATTCCTCATCAATTGTTTGACAGGAAAACGACTAAAACGTTGAATTTATTGTCATGTTGTGTTCAATGACACTGGTAAATTCGAAATAAAATACATCTACTATTTTAATTCACATTGCTGGGTCAGCTTTGAGGATCATACGGGCGCTGTCCATTACCTGCGGTGCTGAAAATCATGAATTAACCCGGTATTATTTAATTTGGACGAAATACTACTTTGATTTTACCTTACATTTCAAGTTTTTTTAAAAGCAAATGTTGCAAACAGTTATATCGGTTTCAAACAAGTGGCCGTGGAAAGCTAGTTGGAACCAAAAGTGCTGGTTTCCATCACCGGCTCACTCCAGTCTGAGCGTGGTGTTGCGTTTACCTCCCTCTCTCCGTTGGTCCTATTCTTTAACCGCCGTTGGGTAATTTTCTTAGGCTTGCCGAGCTATTAAAGGTTGAAATACGTCGTGGGCGTAGCGGCTTCTTGTAATGGCGACCGTGCCGTAGCTGTGCCTAGGTTTGTGAAAATGAAGCGAAGAAGAAGTTATTTCTTTTAAGTAAAACGCCGAGCTTCCCCGCAGGAGGACTTTGCGTCTGTAACCGTCGTCTTTATAAACGGTCAACTTAGCTGTACTTTTGAACTTTTGCGCTCCCGAAATGATGAAGCTGAAGTCAAACCAAACCCGGACGTACGACGGGGACGGCTACAAGAAGCGGGCCGCCTGTCTGTGCTTCAGGAGCGAGAGCGAGGAGGAGGTGAGTCCGGTGATGCCGCTGTCTGGGCGGGCCATGCTAACGTTAGCAGCCGTGTGTGCTTTCAAGTGTCTTCTCTTGTCTGTTAATCGATATTTTGGTGAATACAGCTGGGGTTTTATGCCAGCGGGGAACGGCGAGTCGGTCTTTCTCTAGATTGTCATATTGGCTTTCGAGGTTTTGCATTAAGTTAGTTTTCAGCTGGTACTTACCCAAGTGTTATGTAAGCCTCTTTAGCCGTACAGATAGCAGCATCAGGTTATAATACCCAGCCGAGTCAACCTGTTAGCTACATGCTAATGCTAACGTTAGCTTGCTAACTAGCCGTGTTGCTGCTGTGGGCAGCCGGCTCTCGGCCAGCGACCACAGCCCACTGTACAGGCTGTGTTGAGTGCTGACTTTATCCCCTGTTAGTCGTCGGCTGGATAAAAAAAACAAAAAAAAACTGTTTAATATCGGGCTAATACATTTATCTTCTCGTGTTACAGATAATTTGGCGAGATAAGTAACGCCGATTGTATTGTGTTAGCGTTAATGCAACTGCTTTTACTAGCAAAACATGAGCTTGATATTTAGCTATTGACTGAGCTAGCTTCAGCAGAAATATAACCGTAATAGTGATATCCGCTTGGATCATAATCACTATGTACTTTCTTACTGATTTAAATGTCACTGTGTTGAGATTTGGATTAGCAACTTCGTGGCAAATTGAAAACCCGCTTCGTTGTGTAAACATTTTAACACGTAACTGCCACTGGTATCTTTTGCCACCTCCGACAAAAACCCCACAAACCACCCAGTAGTGGGTTATTTGACATGAGTATATTTAGCTAACTGGTGGTGCAGTTAACTGCAAGAACAGATGTGTCTTTGTAGTAGAAACATTTTATCAGGGGAGTAGATGAGATAAGACTAAACCAGTTTTCCTCATTGACTGTAGAGGCCAGATTGTACACAGCATTGGCTGTTGATTACAGGAAACCCGTCAGTATCACCAGAACATAGCTAGAAACTTTTTTTTTGCCAGAGGCTGCAGTTTACCAGATCGGCACTAAGCCAAGATCCAGCTGTTCCCACTTTATGGGCAGAACAACAACCTCACTGACTCATGCTAGAACTGTTGGGATTAATTATGTGATCTACTTGGAAATATTGATAATCTGCTTTCACATGATATCCAGATGAATCTGTTGGATCCAGGTCACTTCAGTGGTAGTGTTGACAGATTTACTCAGAATCTTGCTCATGTAGTTACTTTCATTTAATATGAACCATATTATTAATAGTAATAATAATAATAATAATAATAAACTCTGAATTATACTATAATTTCTAACCAGATGTGTTTGGGATGCATTGCAGGTGCTGCTGGTGAGCAGTAGTCGACATCCTGACAAGTGGATAGTTCCTGGAGGGGGAATGGAGCCGGAGGAGGAACCCAATGTTGCTGCAGCTCGAGAAGTGTGCGAAGAGGTAACTCATTATTAAATCTCATGTAAACCTATACCGTGCCCCTCTTTTCTTTTTTTGGTCTTCTAGCTGACAGATTGCTGTCATATCAACAGTCCTATGTAGACAAGGATGTGAAACATTTCTTTCTAGATGTAGTCCATAGCCAGGAATATTGTTCTGAGAAGTGGGTTTCCATTTGCAGTGTGGCAAACTAGTATACAGGGTATACAATGTATTGTATTACATTTCTGTTAAATCATGTCCGTATTTAACACTGGGCCTAATACCTATGCTCACAAAATCCATTTTGTCAATGCAGTCATCCTGTTTGTATGGACAGAGAGAGAGCGAGAGCCTAGCAACATGTAAGCTGTATCGCATCATGTTACACAGCAGTGTTTAGGTGTTAAAGGAGGTCATTCTGAGATTGAACACTGGCTGCCAGTGGTTGCACTGCAGTGCTTTCTAGTCCCACAAATGAAGGAGAACAATCAGCTTTTCTGTTTATACATTTCTGACAGTTCTATTTTTACAACCGCATCCTCGTCACTGAGGCATCTTGGAGGACAAAACACTGTGTTTCGTGTGTGTGTGTGTGTGTATTTGAGAGGATAGCTAGCAATTACTGAACATTTCTGAAGCTCATTAGAAATCAATATCCTGCTTATACCGCCTACATTCGTCCCTTGAATCATATGTCCCCTCCAGTGTGAATTCTGTTCATCCCTTGGACATTTCTATCAGTATGGACACGGGACACAGAAGACACTGAATCTCACCCAGCTGTCAGCCCTCGGCGGGCCACTGACGACATGAAGCCTATTTTCTGTGTATGATCCATCACACTGATAGATGCTGATATCATCTCTTATCCTGGCTCCTGCTGTTTGGTAACTTCGGTGGTTGCGGGTCACTGAGGCATGCCAGCACATTTCAGCAGGGTCAGAAATAATGTCATGTAACTATTGAGCTTTGTTAAGCGCTAAAAAGCTGCATTCAGAAACTTTGTGCTGACTTTGAGTTGTGCTCAATACACAACTACTTACTCTGGCTTTCTAAGCCTCTTATTGCTTGATGGTGTAACAGGACATTTTCTAATCTCTGTGATCTTATTCCGTTTACCATATGAGTGGTGAGTTCTGCTTGTTGGTTTGGAGCCTTGCCAAAGAGGACAGTGAAGACACAGCACTCAGGAGTAAACCAAAGGTTACAGAGGGTTCCTTTGTCTATTTAACAGCTCTCTAGATCAATTTATCCTTGTATCCTAGTGATACACCCGACCCTGCACCATGAAGACACAAGACAGCGTTTCATAACTTGTAATGCAGCCTCAATGCTGTACATCCTCTTCCCGGGTGACGCCTAGCAGTCTTCAGTTACACGAATGCCTGAGCTCTGAGACCTTTTCCATCTCCCAAAAACATACAGGTTGACTTTTGGCCTATCATTTAATCCCTGGCCCACTTTGGGGTTTCTCATGGTGGGACCTGTTCTTTTCCATATCCTCTAGCTAGCTGGAGGCCGGAGAAGTGCAACACTGAGTCCACAGTATAGTGCGTGGAGTCAACATTTATTTATAGACTGAAACTGGAACCTGAAGAAGAAGCAGCAAAGATGTCAGCAAGTGACCTGGCTCTGTATCTAAACTTGACCTACTATTCACCTCCGGGAGTTAAATTCTTGGAGATCACTTCTCAAAGATGAATATTTTTTAAGTTAACGAGCAGTGGGAGATATTTAAGTCGTATTTTCTGTAGGAAAAAGGTTTGACACTAGTATGGCTTTGGTTTCAGAAGAGTAAGAACAGATGACAGCAAAATAATTATTCTATTGTTTGTTTCCGACATTTTATGTGATCTTGCCTGGCACTCAAAAGATTTTGGGAGAGAGGCTGTCCCTATGTGGCAGTGATGGCTCAAATGGTTTTTATATCATTTTTACCAGTGTAATCCACAGTTGATCTTTTTATTTGAGCTAGAAAATAAAAAATAAAAGTGAGAAGTTGATGCCTCTATCAATTTTGATACATGTAATTGTTTACTCTCTGTGTTTAGACTGTTAATTGGACATAAGATATTTTACACAGGGAGATAATGCTTTTCCTGTTTATTATGACATTGTTTCAGCCAAATAATTGCTTTATTGATCACAAGACGTTTGGCACAAAATATTCATTACCTTATAAATAACTAAGACATAAAGTGTGGTATTAATTAAAAACACGCAGAACGTGCACTTTAGTCTTTGTTTGTGTGTTATCTGGAGGACTCAACAACAACTCAGGAATTAGGTGTGAATTTGCAGGGGATAAACACAGTCTTATGATGTAATGTAATCTGATGCTGCATGAACACAGACTTCACTTTTAAAAATTACCATACAAATTAAATCAGCAACTCTTTGACAACAAAACACTGTGAGGTTCAAAGATGTCGTTGTCAGTGTCCGACTAATAGAGTGCATTTCATTCTACAAGAGTTTTCGTATGGACCTTCTCAGTCGCTGCATATTTTAAGAAAGAAAAGCCCTGATTTGTCTGCTCTGACTGTGGCATTCATTATTTTGCATTTGTTTTGCAGGCCGGTGTGAAGGGGACTTTAGGCCGCTTAGTTGGAGTATTTGAGGTGAGCTGCTGTCTAGACTTTTTATTTTTTTTGTCTACAAATGTCAAAATACTGTTTGTGACTGAGAAGTGCAAATATGCAAATGTTATTTTCCACAGAACCAGGAGAGGAAACACAGAACCTATGTGTATGTTCTTATTGTAACGGAGGTGCTGGAGGACTGGGAGGACTCGGTCAACATTGGTAAAGCACTGTTTGTTTACTCGTCAAAATGGGGATCATACGGACAAAGTTCTCAGGCAGTCACATGCTTGACTGTAGCTTTAGTTTTTCCCCCCTCAGGCCTTAGTGATATTACAGCTCAGGGGTTTTAGTTTGCTGGGGGAGATTATAACACTGGCTTTGTTTGTGGCCCTGTGATTTTAACATTATTCCTGTGTACAGTAATGACAGTTGATCAGAAAAGGCATTATTTTTCACAATTGTTTTCCGTGTGTGTTTGTGCTTTGTCGACAATGTTTTTTTTTTTTTTGTTCTGTCTACAGGGAGAAAAAGGGAATGGTTTAAAATAGACGATGCCATACAAGTGTTGCGGTGTCACAAGCCTGTGCAGGCCACCTACTTCGAGGCTCTCCAGGGGAGTTGCCTGAACAGTAACGGAACACCACTGGTGGCCACGATAGGTGGGGACCTGTCCCCTACCTACAGCATCAATCAGAGCTCCGTCTCGGGTATCAGATAACTAAAACCATATCTCTGACACCCCCACGAGCTTTCGCCACCACTTGCGCTCTTACTTGTGTCATTTCTCGTCTTCTCTTCTCTTCTCTTCTCTTTCTTGTCTCAATAACATGGTATGCCTTGCCAACTCCTTTGTGCCAGATCCGTGGCACAGACTTGATGACAAGTGTTGGGTGAATAGTCAGAAACACTTTGTAAATGTAAATGTAATTTTTGACCCCTCTTTTTTTTCTTTTTACTGACAACTGCATGAAGTGTCCCCTCATCCCTTCTCCTTAACACGCCCTTAGCGTGGTGTTTATTGAATGCAAGAACTACTTTTTACTGTTGTAATGTAAAAGTGTATACTTAGTGCTTAAGCTGAAGGCTTTTGGTGGTCTTTTTAACGTCTCCTCCATTTTTCTTTGGGTTATTTTTTCTGTGAATGAATGTGCCCATTAGTGTACTCCCCCTCCCCTCTGTTGTAAGGATAGGAAATATTGTCTGTATCTGAATGAGCAGAACTGTGGGAAGTGACTTGTCTTGCATGAGCACTGTTATGTTGTGTCTCACTCTCTCGAGTGGCCTAATGCTGACTGTGCAACAGACTCGTGGTTAGGTCTTTGGCTTTTTTTCATTTCTCTCCTTATTGTGGTTGTTGATGTCTTTTTAATCAGAAAGATACAGCCCCTAAGTTTAAAATTGAAGTGTCAACTGTGTTTCTCTCTTATTTGGGAAGCTAGCCAAGCACTACAGGTTCCACTCTTGAACAGAGCATACTGTATGGAGAGCGACAGAATGTCAACATAATGTAAAATGAACCTCCTTTCTCCTCAGTGTCTTTACCTCCTTTTAATCCCTTTCATTTTCTTTTTTAAAACTTATGACAGACTATAAAGTCTTCCTCCACATACTGAGAGGGTAGAAGTAGTAGGTTTCAGAATCATGGACTTGTAATATCAAAATGCAACACATATCACTCTAAGTTATTAAATCCCATTTCCATATTTTACTCCTCACATTCAGTTTGGTTAAAAGCAATTGTTTACATTGTGTTCGCAACAGAGCAAGCACAGGTGACGTTAGCGGGCACTTTTTTTCTTTTTTTTTTAAACCCCTTCCTCCTTTAGTATTTAATCTGCATCCCTAAAATCAATCAGAACACCTGCTTGACATTGAAAGTAATGGATCTATAATGCTGTCTTTGGCAAGATGCAGAACAAACAAGCCTTGTACAGTTTGAGACCTTGTTTTTAACATGTAAAATGCTTTTGGATACTATTTTTTTTTTTTTTTTTTTTTTCCTTTGTTTTCTCTAACGTCTGGCAAAAGTCTCTTTAGCTGAGCTGCGTCACTTGGCCTCGATGTGGCGTGAGGCAGCTGGCTCAATACTGTGAAACTGGAGGCGCTGTAGATAGCATGTAAGAGGTTTTTATTGTAAATTGTTTATTTCTGTATAGATCAAAGGTGGGAGTACAAATGACAAAACACCTCTTACACATCTGTGAGTCCTACATGTCATTTCAACTGAGGCTGGAAGGACTGACTGAACTTGTTGCGTTGGCTTTCAAGCTTTTGGGAGTTTTTCTCTTGAGATAGCGTACAGTACATCTACGGTTAAAGAACAAGGAATGTATCTGTGGGTGACATTAAAGAGCCTATTTATAATAGAATACTCTTCAAATCTTTCTTAGACCAAAACAAATTTATAATGGTATGGGATTACTGTTTTTTTTTTTCATTGTTGGTCAAACTATAACATGAAGTTTCCAAACCACTACGTAGTTAAGAAATTAGGAAACCTGGAGTCTTTTTCCAGCTGTGCCACTAGCCCTAGTCGGTGTATTTTCCTATAGAGGGTTTCTTTTATTGGTCTCATAAAAAATACTGTGGTTTTCTGTCCAGATTTACACATGTAATGATATTTTTTTTGACAACGCGGGTGCTTTGTGAGAAAGCTACAAGTACAGAACTGGCAGATGGGGAAAAAAAAATAATTAGTTTGGAATCAGTTCATTATTTGCTGGGCTTTGTTCTTCATCAGCTTTTGGGTGGAATTGTTTAACCCTAATTTACAAGGCTTTCCTCTGTGTTCGCTTGCTAGCTGCTTTTTTTTTTGGGTCTTTGTTAGGCAGCATCCAAAAAAATAAAATGCATTACAAAGTTTGCCCGCTGGGAACCAAAACAAGGAGCTAAGAGACACAAAACACTTGAAAATGTGCAATTGGGTGATAATTCTCAAGAAAATCCCATTTCACTTGTAAGAAATCATGTAGACAATACTCATTATAGCCACTGTGGACTGTTGTAAGTACTTTGAACAGTTTATATCTGTAATATAGATACTTAATAAGATTTCACACAAACGTCAGTTCATTGACCCTGATGAGATTTTAGTCAGGTTCCTGTGGCAAAGACTCTTTTGATGTGTAGTCATAAATAAATGATATTAGTCCAGTTTGAGTGTAATGAGATTACAGCAGTAGGCGTGTATTTAACCGTGAATATGCCAATAAAATTGCAGTATCACTTTTCATAAGCTGATGAGAAACCCTTTATAGGAAACGATGATAAGAACTGAAAGCTAGTGGAACAAAGTTTATCAAAGGAGCAGGATGACTTTTTTTTTTTTTTTTTTTTTTACAACAGACCGCAGTGGTTGTCAAATAGCAATGACTTGGTTCTTTTCTCCCGTTTATCTTTTATGACGGGCATCGCTGTCCCTGCAAACACAGCTTTAGACGGGCCCCTAACGTTGGCCCACGTTTGCTGAGCGCCGGTACGGCTGAACGGGGTCTAAAGTCTCCTCCGCTCTGAGACTTTGAACCAGTTTTACTGCTGTGCATCAGACAGGTGTGGTGGTCAAAGTCTTGCTTTATGATGCCCTACCTGGCGCCGCACAGGAGATTCAGTGAAGTTCCGTTTCAGTCTTCGTCTAAATGTGCAGTTAGATGTTAAAGCCATGAGCCTGTATATGGCGGAAAAATGTTAAAACCCCGAGTAATTGGCTGAGCATGATTGAATTAGCTCTCTCTGGTTTGATGTAGGTGACAGGTACTGTCAAAATGAATATGAGGAGGATTTCCACAAGTAACAGCCAGTGACTTAACTATTAATGACCACTTGTTCTTTATCCAGATTTGTGTTTTCTGTTCTTTAATCTGTTGTGTTATTGACAAGCTAATGTCTTGTTTAAAGCTAACACGGCACCCTTACAGCCAGAGGACACTCTGTGGCTTTGGTCAATAACGGTTAGTTTCCTTTTTTTTTTTTTTTTTAATCCTTCTTACTAAAATTGAAGACGTTCCTGTCATAAACAATGATTTAGACTGGAGTTTAAGAAGGAATTTATGAAGTAAATGCTTCTACATAATGACATTATGTGGAGTTGAGATGGTGCATCTTTCTCCCTGGACGTTTCTCCTATTAAAAATTTGTACGCCGCTGAAGCGTCTTGAGTTTGGGCAAAACAGAGCATGTATTCTTACGACGTGTGCAGCTTCAGATGAAGCCACTTCCTTCAATTTACCAAAACTGAATTGTTTTGTCATGTGGATTTTTTTTCCGGCCTACTCTTGTGGCCAAAGCAGAAGTACTAAAAACACATCTCCTAGGGGCTGAGGACTGTAACATTCAGCTTCCTTCAGCACGATGGTCAGAAAGATTTAACGGCTGAATGACTGTAAAAAATAATACGTTGATTTAAAATGAGCCCCCCCCCCCAAAAAAAAAAACCCCCAAACTACTAGGCAATTAAAAACAAACGTCTGTGCACTTGTAGCCGTTGACCTCAGCCTTGAAGTTACATACTCTGTTGTAGTTGTGATCTCCAAGGTAAATGTGTCACTGGAATATTCTTTTCCTCTTTTTGTTTTTGTCATTTGGGACTGTGGAATAAAACCAGTGCGAGAAGACTGAAGATTGTAATATAAATGTGCCAACAAATAAACACCAGTATTTCACATTCAGGAAGGAGTCTGTGCTTGTGTTCACGTCGGAGACCACGTGTGCCGTTTGTGTCGTCAGTACTTAAACAAGTAATATATTAGAAGAGGGTTGATGTGTAGAGTACACAGGTGTGTGTAGCAGGTAAGTTTATTATACTCCTATGCTGTGACCCAGTTTCATTCAACACACCAGCGTGTAGTGTTACTGTATCTCCTTTACGTTTTGTAAACAAGAACTCACCGTATTTAATAGTGGTGGGAATCACCATGCTATCGTGATTTGAAACATTTTGAGATATGCTGATAAATTTATCTGCGTCTTTCAGTTTTGTTTTTTTTAACCACCTTCTTGCTCGCTGTAGAGATGGTGCTATTGTGTTTTTTCAATAGAAGGGACACAATAGCACCATCTACTGGAAGAAAAAGCATTTGATTTTATTATTAATACTGTAGGTTAATTTCACATTTGAAATAGAAATTTGAGACTAGTCTTGATACAATACGCTGAATCTGTGTTTTTCACCGACATGAAATTATAGAACCATCAGCCGTACCATTATGACCACCTGCCTGCATATTGTGTAGGTCCTCATTTGCTGCCAAAACAGTCCTGACCCGTTGAGACACAAGACCCAGTTAGGCAACAGAAGGTGTGCTGGGGTATCTGCCACTAAGAATTCCTACATATTGAGAGGTGGGGCCAGAAACACCATGATTTGTTTTAGCAATTTGAGCTACAGTAGCTTACTGGTTCACCTCTTTCCCTTCTGATACGTACCAACTACTGCAGACCACAACAAGGGCGTCAGTTTATTATCGAGCCATGATTATTTGTCAGTGGCTCAAATCCTTGTATTTGCCCTTTTTTTCCAATCTTTAACATTAAAATGTGACAAAATGCTCACTTACGGCAGATAAGATAATCAGTATTTTCCATGTCACCCATCACATTGCTATGGCTGACTGGTATAATTTGTGAGTAAAGGATTTTGTCTTTGCCCTAAATCCATACCAATTCTTTTAGTTTGGAGTACGTTATGCGTTTGCTCTGGATAAATGGACTCGGTGAAGGCTGTTCTTCTTCTACAATGCTACACACAAAGGAAACAGACAAACTCCTCACAGCTGGTAAAAATTTAAACTGTGGTGAAGCAGATCCAGCTACAGAAAATGAGAAAACATTTTATGGTGAAGCTTAATTGGCTGATGAATTCTTAAGTTGTAATTTGAAGTCACAAGACTCATTTCCAGTCAGTATAAAATGTTTCTTTTACACCATCTGCCAAGCAGTATGTCACCAGGATTAGTATAAGCGTTTTAATCGATGCATTTTCATGTCAAAAGAAAAATATTAAAGCAAATCACAAAAGTGAGACCAATACCAGAGCTGTGGAGGTGGCTCACCTGTATATTTCTAATTAATTTATTCCTTTTAAGCACGTTAAAGCAAATATAAGCTTTAATTTATACTTCTGAGGACACCAGTTACACTTCAGTGTACCCGCTGAGGCCATCACTGGTGTTTTGACTATTTCAGTTTGATTAAAGCTCTGTTTAGGCTGACGTTGGATGTCACCAAAGATATGGATAATAAAGGACTGAATTGTGCTCAGTTTTATAACCCTGCTAACTTCCTTTAACTCAGCATGGAAAGACATGATTCCATCATGACATGAGACACAAGCTGTATTTTGATTTTCTTTATTGTACAGAAAGAAACAGTGAAATTTACTGAGGCTGCTGTCCTCTGCCACGCCCGAAGCCACCCCTCTGCAACAGAGAAAGGTTTTTATCAATAAATCAGTCGACACAGACGTTTCACAGCAGCACAGTTAAAAACTAAATTTAGCTTTCGTGCATTCCTCATAGAAACCCATAAAAGAAAACCCACACCCACGATCTAACCCTGTTTAACCACTGGTGTGGAAAACATTCCTCCATAATAGAGAAACATTTTGTACCAAATATAAGCTCTTGTTGCCAAAACATTTTGCAAAATACCCACAAGAATAAAGTACTTACGAACTGGAACTCTGTAGCAGCTCCAGCACCGGCCTCTGCTTTCTTGTCAGCACCAGCTGAAAGATGTTACAGATTAGTCAGACAATTCTTTTCATTAGTCTAATCATGAAATTTGCTTAATAATATGTCCATTATGAGCCACACGTAACAAATCCTGCAAATTACGACTAATCATTTTACCACATCACAAATGATTCTTATGAAATATCAAAAAACTGTCCGGTCTTCAGATGCCTTGTTTTGTCTGTCTAAAAGTAATCAGCTTTTTACACAAGATGAAGAAATAGTCTCAGTTTACAAGCAGAAACTATTTTACTCAAGACATTTATATACAATTAAAACATTGACAATCAGGAATTTCCTTTTAAAATATGCAATTTATGTTACCGTTAGCCACATGTTTCATTGATGAAGGGTTAAATTCATCGACTATTTGAAGAGTGAATGTAACCACAACATTACATAAGTTTATGCCGTTAGTTTGTGCACTGCTGTTCTGTTAATTTGGCCATCGCTGTCTTGTTTTAGAGCCGATTTAAAACCCGTGGACACTTTCTGCATTTCTATACAGTGGTGTCGAGTAAATCACAAGGTAGCACAAACCCTGCTGTATCATCCCTTTTACCCTAAATGTGACTATAATTTATTAACTGAACATCCCACAGTATTTTAAACTTGAAACTAGTGATCCAGACCAGAAGTGTGGCAGAAAAAAATTAAAAGAGGAAATAAATCATGTGAGAAGTCATTTTCTCTAGACTATACTATCTGCCTCTTTTTTGCAACCAGTGGAGTCGCCCCCTGCTGGCCATTACAAAGGATGCAGCATGATTTAACTTGATTGGCTGCACTGTTGAGCCCTGGAGGTCCAATAATTACACAGCTGGTGGTCAACTCGATGCATTTTCACCTTCTACTCTCAAAAATTAGCAGCAGCTACTTTAAAGAGGATTTAAAATGTCTTAAATATTAACTTCAATGGCATTAATGATCCAAAATAAGCATTACTAACAAACAAGCACAGTGTTGTTAGTGCTATACGTACGGGGTGCAGCAGATCGCCTGTAAGCATCTCTGTCAGCCTCCCCACGGTTGAGGCGGGCGGGCCTCTCTCCTTCCATTCCTGAAAAAAGAAAAAAAATTCAGCTCCAGGTTATTTTGCTTTATGAAAAGGTTAAACAAGAGGAAATGTAATAACCTTTCTAGTCCTTCCATTTTAATGAAATGTGTTCTCACTTTTAATTAAATCCTAGATAAGAGGAATATTTATAAAAATTCAGCTTCAGGCTCCTTTCTGCACAGAATACTCATGACTAATAGAAGTGAAGAAATGTGTATGCTTTAGAGGAAAACAATCACATTATGTACTGCTGACAATGACAATGTATCTTACACTAAATCACAGCAAACCCTTCAGTGTAACACTTTCTTGCTCACATATCTAGCAAAGTTTAAATCTATTCCAATCGGCCCCACAACTAAAAACATATCTTCAAGTGTAAGCTAATAAATATAGACCATAATGTGGCTTGTGTCATTTTCCCTCAAGTCCATTGCTTCTCAATAAATCTTCAGAAATTTTCTTTGGCCACTACAGAGCTGATGGGGAAACTCTACTATGAGAGTTACCAACATGGAGCCATGGCTGCAGCCTTTACGCTTCACAATGCTAAGCTCTCTGGAATGCTTCCAATCAGCAACTTTACACCGGCCAATCATGTCTGGGTTATTCCAGATTGAAAACAAGTTTTTAGTAAATAAAACATTTCTGGCATCACAATAACTATCTGTACAGTTATTCTGAAGATGGTGTCATTGGCATGAGACAATTAATTCCAGTAAAAAAGCAACACACTCTAGAAACTAATGCATAGTGTCTTACCCTTGGGCCTGGGCCTTGCGGTCTCAGGGCGGGTCTGGCGGCGCAGGGTGGCGGGCACGATCTCGGGGGGAAGGTGGAGGAAGTCTCTCAGGTACTGGATCCCCTCATTGGTGAGGTACCAGTAAAAATGACGCCAGGCAAATTGCTCCTTGACATACCCACAGGACTTCAGAGACTGGGAGGAGAGCACACACACACACACACACACACATCACACGGTTACAAACCAATGTCAAAATGTGCTTTATCAGATAGTCCATGATAAGTATATTTTTAATCTTTGAATACAAACTGATGTCGTGTCCCGCTTTGGAAGCTTAATATAAATCCCAGTGTGGTTTTTATGCACAAGTAAAAACACCCACTCTCACATCAACTTTTAAAGTCACTACCTACACACCATCAGCATTAGTTCACCTCATTTACACTAATATGTGCTTTTTGTATGGATATGGAGAACCTGATTCTTGACTGCAATTCTTTATCACCGTTTTCTGTCATATGTATTTTACTGTGAAATAAATTAAAATCATCTCAACATTTTCTGCAAGGTAAAGTTCTCTCCACTTGTAAAAATGCATCCTCATGCCACAATGGATGGAGGATAGAAGAGAGGGGGGAAAAACTGTAATACCGCTCCATCCTTTGAACTTACGTTCAAATACCTTGAAGGACGGCTAATGTGAGGTGTCCATTTATACAACCACTTCTGCACATACAATCTTATATCAGAGCCATCAGAAACATTTGAGTGGGCCCTTTGCAATCAAGTCTCAGGGTGCTCATGTGCACAGTTTCCCCCAATTTTATATTTTCAACAATTCTTATTTGGTACAATAAAATAAAAGATGAGAATTAGCATCCATTCAGTCACAAACATGATCAGTGATCTCACATCATGTTCTGCTACTCTGTGTTACAGACAAGCAGTCCGTATGTACTCTTGAAGCTCAAAGGATGCCTCTATAACAGTTTCCTTATTAAACAACTAACAACTGATGAATCCACTTAGTATCCAGTTAATATAGTGTAACATTTACGGCCCAGTTCTTTGGTCAGCTCTTGACTACTTCTTCTGTGCCAGCTACAGATGTACAGCTTACATTAACTGACCTAAGAACTCAGTTTAAGGCAGACACAGCCGTGTGTCCAGTCTTCATCCTCCAGTTTCTCACCTGCATCGCTTTCATCACATGAAGGTTGGGCACATTCTTGTCAGCTAGCTCGGGATGCTTGGCCAGGTGGACGTCTTTCTTGGCCACCATGACTCCCTCCTTGAAGAGGAGCTCGTAGATAGCAATGCGATTCTTCTTGGGCATCAGCATCTGTAACGGAGTGACAAATTATTAGACGTTGGTTTCCTCACTTGACACTGACAGAAATGTACCAGGCTAGCCAGCATGCTAACTGGCTAGCATGCTAAGCTACAACTAGGGATGTAAACTGAAGCAACAGAAAGCCACAAGCATAACGCGTTCATAAAGCAATACATTTGGGCAAGGTTTAAATATTCACATTAGTATCCACACGGTTTTATGGACTTTAAATTGTACGATCATGGCCCGCCTCAAAGGAGAAAAATGGCAGCCGTTTGTGAACATCAGAACCGGGGTTACTTCCCTCCTTATAAGTCAAATTTCTGCGATTAAGAAGCATTTAAAGCTAAAATACGTGTGCATCGCGGTTTATGACTTTAATAACAATCGAACATTATACACTATTATGTTACAGGACGTCTGATGTTGAAGATATATTCGGATTATTACGCCGGGTGTAACTTTACCTTTCCACTTGTGTAGGGACCGGAGCCGGAAGGAACGACTGTCGTTGATCAGGAAGGTTTATGCTCTCGGTGTGTGACTCGTGGAGAGGGTCGCCCCCTGCTGGTGTGGAGGGGGAGAGCTACGTTTATTTATACAGACATAGCGGTATTTTTATGTTTATTTCTTATTTGTTTAGTTTGAAGCTGCTTAGTATTATTATACGAATAATTTCTTTACAGATCGTCATGTGATGGGTGGATTTTTATCAGTTAGAAGAATAGAAAATGTTCTATTAAAATAAAACCATAGATGTAGTTCAACAAAAAATATCAGTATCAAAACATAGAGTAAAATCTGCAGTAATTATTAGGCGTACTCAAATATGTTCACTCAAATACTACACTTCAGGTATTTGAATGTATCACTTTCACATTATGATACTTTACACTTCCACTTCTGTACAGTTAAGAAGGAGCTGCTGCACTTTTTTACTTGGTATTAATTCGGCGTTTTTCAGATCTAAAGTTTATAAAATAAAATGCTCTCTCATTGATAAAACTAGCACAGCTCCACCTCCATTGACTACAACAGTAAAATGCCACACACACATTATGCATTACTAATAACGATACAGTTTAATGACACTCACTGAAGCACTTTGAGTACTTAATATTTGCATTCGACTACAAATGCACTGGAGTTTAAGAAGCTCTGTATATATATATATCAATACATACTGTATACATACATATAAAAATATAATTGATTCTGACTGATGCTGCATGTATGATGAAATGGGAACACTGGTTGCATATTTGAGCAGTTTTAACTGCAACATTAATGCATCACGATGGCAAATTATGTAATGACTTTATCAAGTTTTTTGGCAGATATTTTTGTCTAGATAAAAAAAAAAAAATAGATTAATTAATTTATTGCCGTGCACTCATTTGATCATCAAACACACGTCAGTCAGAGAAAGTACTTATTGTTAATGTATAAGTGGAAAGACAGCACATTTGTTGACAACTTTAATAAATGGCTAAAATAAACTTACTAATAATAAATAAATACTAATAGCTATTTTATTATTACTATTATTATAGAAGAAGATAAAAAGAGACCTGTTGCTATTTGTTTTTTTTTCTTTTTAACTTTTTTTCCCCCTTTTTCTCTTCGACCCTTTGTTGCGACGTTTCCTGTAAAGCATTTATTTTGAAAGAGCCTCCCGGAAGTCTACCTGTATGGCTATGCTAACTTGACTTCAGCTCCCGGACCATCCCCCATCTGGCGGCTCCTTTCAGCGACTCATTCACCGGTTGTACAACGGAGACAGTCCCGGCTGATGAACACCATGATCACACATTGAGACCTTTAAAGCAGCTGGATAATAATTTCGTTTAGGTATGTTATTCTTGATTTTTTTTATCATCCTCGGATCATCTATCAACAGCTAGCTTAATGATGAAGTAGCTTAATTTATTGCAAATATTGCTGCACCGTTACTGCTATCGATGAAAACAGACAGCCTTACCCTGTCTTATTGAGACTAAATGAATGTGCATTCACATAAAAGTTAATTGCTATTAGAAAAGGTTGCTCATTATTTGCTGGAGCCTCCATGTTTTCCTAAAACCTGCAGTTTGTGCAGGAGATGTAACTTGAACCTCTGCCAGCCTGTGCTCCTGCTTCATGACACTCACATCACATAAAGATGAGCCCAGATATGCACGTTCACAGCTCCGTGTAGGTAAATAGATTTAACATTATTTGTAGGAGTTTGTGTGCAGACCACGGAGTGAGACTTGGAGAGCCAGCAGCAGGCTGTGCAGGCTGCAGCAGAGGGCAGGGAGGGTGGTCTGAAGTCAAAAACGCTTGTCTCTGGGGAGAGCCTGCTTCCTCCAGACCTGCACATCTCTTTGATTTATCGCTGGAGAGCAGCTGGCGGTGGATCGGTTCAGAGTTGCTGACCCTCCATCTCAACATAGGCTCCGACCGAGCTCTGTCCACGGTTCTGAACTCTCATCATTCTGCACAGTACACAGCATGCTGCTTTGATTCATGGACAAGTTTTTATAAAGATCTCAAGTTTGATTTATGCCTCACGCATCAATTTCATGGACGGTTAATCAAAAGTCCAGCGTGTTGGGTTTTGGGAGGGTTATTGGCAGAAAATGGAAAGTTTTTATTATGGTGTAATCACCTGAAAATAAGAAAAGTTGTGTTTTCATTAGCTTAGACTCATTAGCTTAGACTCATTAGCGTAGCCCTTCATATTTCTCCTCTTCCTCGGCCATGTTCTACTGCCATGTTTCCACAATGGGCATGTTTTGTTGTTGTTTTTCTTTTGCATTTTTCACGGCCAGGGTAGGTTCTCCAACACACTTGGATTCAAATGCACTCTGCGATCTCAACACTAGATGTCACTAAATCCTGCACACTGGACCTTTAAAAACATTTTTTTAAGAAAGGTGTATTTTCATTAGCTTATAATAAAGGTCTCATATCTACATAGGGAGCAGATCTTCTTCCACAGAGCTCGCCATGTTTCTTTTTTTTTTTTTTTCAGTTTTAGCGGGAAAGTTAGATTCTCCTACACACTGTGTGTGTTGGGCAAGGAGTGTTTAGTGGGTTGCAGTCTGCAATCTCGACACTAGATGTCACAAAATCCTACACAATGGACCTTTAAAAGGCTAAAAAACTTAAAGGGCCATTCACTGATTTTACACAGTCAGGTCCAGTTCACCTGTCCTGAGAGATGCAGCATCTCTTGTGGCAGATTTTCAGCTTGGGATAGTACCGGACCTGGAACTGAAGGGTCACTAGTTTGAATCCCAGGACTGATAAGAAGAAATGTGTGAGGGTAGGCAGCACTTTCCCTTAGCTCCCTTAGCTTCACACAAGGAAGTCTGGCTGTAAAGGGGACATTATGAATGCCTTCCAGTGTTTCCTTGAAACCATTTGCAGTGTTTTTCAAATTAAAACAAATAGTTGTGTAACAACTGTACAGCTGGCCAGTCATGGTGTGAACTGTTAGGATGCAACCCCTCCTTTTTGGAAATGTGTTAAGGTTTAGGTACCTTCCGTTGGAGCGTACTGGCAGCTGCCTTAATGGTCAGAATATTTCTCACTCTGCATTTATTTTTCATTTTTTCTACCTGTCACAAGCTGAGTAGTAAATAGCTGGACTGCTCATTTAAAGTCACTTTATTTCACCTTGACTAACCGAATAGACTGGTGCTGTAATTTCCACTTGTAAATGTGTTTACATTTGGAGCTTGTGTACTTGAGCAGAAAATTACATTTTACGGTTTTCGTTAGTCATTCTCAGTAGTTCCATTTAATTAACCACTAATTAATGGATACCAGTGTTCACAAACAGTAATTTTTCAAGCAAACATTTACAAGCTTCTTGGATATGAGGGTCTGATGTTTTCTCTGCTTAGGTATTGTTGTAAATTATGCACATTTTTGTTCTACAGTGGATCATTTTCACTCATTTCTCACATTTACAGATTAGACAATTCATTATTATTCCAACGGAGTTGTGTGTCCAGAAAGTCCATCTGGCTGGCTTCTCTCCAGCAGTGTAGAAAATGGTTAAATAATGTCACTCAGTGGATTTACAGTCCACAGAGTGCAGAGTTTATTATGAAGCTCATTTCAGATCCAGCTCACCGTGAGAGAGTGAATCATTTATATCATGAATCACAGAAGCAACATTCATACTTCCATGGAAGTGCCATTGCTGATTGTTGTTTAAAGGCTGGAGTGGATTCAAGGGTGCACACATGTTAAAGTGCCTTTATTTGAGTATCTAATTGGATTAATTCATGTGTCAAATTAGGGACACTCATCTGATTTGCAGCACTCTGTTTAACTCTCCCCTTTTGTGGGAGGGATGACAGATGAAGCGTCATTGCTAATGTAATTAATTAGACCAAAGCATACGCCGTCTTTTCTCTCTGCCCCTCTAAACAATCATGGGTACGTTATTCCCAGTGGGCACATACAGGCGTAACACTTTTCCCCCTGTTTTCATTTGTACTTACAAGCTTGTCACGTCACATCTGGTGCACCTGATGTTAGATGATTGAAAGAAAGCAATTAAGCGTGCCAGTTCTTTTCTGTTAGTCCCTTTAGCTTTCGTAACCCTGCTTCAGACAACCTAAGCCTTTTCCCGGTTTTGTCTGGGCTTTGGATCAGTGCAATTAAAATTCTAATTTTTGCCTGTGTTGCTTTGAGAATTAGCACAAAGTTAAATAGGTTTCAGAGTTACATGCTGCTCTCCTGAAAGAGGGATGACTGGGGTTGGTGTATATTTTGATGTATAATGTTGATGAGTGTCTGTGATCATAGGTTGGTCAGTGTTTAGCTCTTCGTAGCTTACCAGCTAGTAGTAGCTCTTCCTGTTTTGCATTTTGAATAACGAATACAGACTACTGCCACCTGCTGGTATGAAGAGGTCATTCCTTCAGGCAGGCGCTGAACATATGTGCCAGCTGGCTGTTGGATGTAATCTTCGAGCTGCAACATTTGAGTCCAGACTCGGGGGATGCAAGGCAGCGTCCCAGTTGGCCATCCTAGCCCGTAGTTCTCTGATATCGGCTTGTTGTGTCCGTACTTTTAAAGCTTCCTGTGTGCATGCTCAGCGGCTCAGGCCTGCAGGCTGAATGTCGAGAGACGAGAGCTTCGGCTTTGCCTTGAACTGTAAAGTAATTGGAGCCTGAGATAGGATCCTCACAGGGGATCATGGGAGAAAGGCTGGATACATTTCCTTAAAAGCCCAGGGTTTACATCCGCCGTCATTTCTATCCAGGCGGTTTCACACATCAAAAGATTCGGGTATTTTTTTAACTTGTAGCGGTTGCCTGTTATGATAACTTGGAAAAGGTCTGAGCTGTCATTAAATGCCGAGCTGTGTTTCGCAACTGCTTAACTGTCGAGTGGCATTTGCAACGTGAGATAAGAGTTGCGTAAAAGCCCACAAATCCATTTTGCATGTCTTCATTCTCTGAGGGGTAAAATATAATTCATTGCCCTGTGTTTTCGTTCTCACGTAACTGAAACAACCGCTGGAGACAAGAGAAGAAAGACGTGAAGCACGAACACGGGTTATGATTTAATACATGATATAGATTTATTTTTGTTTTTTGTGGAACTTTTTTTGTGATGTCTTCGGGAACTTATAAACAATCATATTTACTGGATTTAGCAAATCTGTAAAGAAAGACACATTGCTTGTATTTATGGTTTATTTGCAGGTATGAGATGTTTTAGATCCGTCTTCCCATTGCGTCTATAGTGTCTGACTCTCTGCTTATAGATCCCGAATCAGCAGAATCTAACCTGCAGGCTGCACAGTACACATCAGCAGGGAAGACAGGCTGCAGGTTTTTTTTTATCCTTTGTCTTAAACTCAATATCAGAGATATCTTAAACTTTGCCTTTATTTGATTTTTCAAGCAAAAAAAGGCCCAACACAATATCTTTCTGGCTACTTTTATCAGTATTGTGACTGTGAACTGAATATTTTCGGGGTTTAGGCTGTTGTTTGGATAGAGCAAGCAATGTGAAGACACGGTGTTGGGCTATGGGGAATTGTGATTGACATTTGCTGTTATTTTCTGTTATTCTGTACGTGGAATAACTAATCCAGTCCTGGCCCAATTAGTCGATTATCCTCAGAAACATAGGAGACAATTATTTTTTTTTGACTCATTCATTGTGTCACGACGGGTAACGGGGGTTGGAGGTTCAGACCCAAATGCAGGATTTAGGAGGCTGGAGTTGGCAAAAAAGACTCAAAAAACTATGAAAATTACAACTTGGCATGGAAATCTACGACATGGAACATGGACATGGCAAACAAACAGTATGACACGACCAGGAACAAAGGCGAACGCAGGGCTATATATACACATGAGGAACAGAGGGGTGACGAGACACAGGTGAAGCAAATCAAGAAATAACACAAGGTGAAACCAATGATCTAATCAAAAGGAAAACACGGAAGTAACACAACAGGAAATCAAGAACTCAACAAAATAAAACAGGAAACAGAAAACAGAAAAACCAAACACCAAACCATGACTATGAAAAACCAAGGAGTTAACAATACAATAAACAGAAACCCAGGAAACTGAACAAACCATGACACATTGTTGTTTTCAAGCATTGTCTGGTTTGCAAATGTAGTAAAATTAAACATCATTCAAATGCACCACAGAATAATGAAGTTATTTAGGACAAACCGGCAGGTTAATCAGAAATGCAAATAATTATGAGTTGCAGTCTTAATGATCCCTGGAGATCATGGCCTCCCAAGTGGCGCCAAGGTTTATCTAAAGGATCCCGAGATGATTAAAGAAAGGAATGGCCTTTCCTCTAATTTTAATCTTTTTTTGGGAAATACAAAATATTGTTGCCCATTAAAATCCTTCAAACCAATTATAAGTATTTTGTTCCAAACTTAACATCCCTGACTTGAGGTGAAGCCAATCCAGGTAGATGCTGCTTCACTTTAACAAGACCCAAGATAAAAATCACTGCAGCATGACCGCAGGCTTGCTCTTAAGACTAGTTTAATTAACATAAGTCATCCTTGTATTGAGTTTCATCGAGCAAATGCATTTTTCTAAGTCGACGTGGCTCTTCCACTTTCCCGAGCGTAAATAAATCAATCTCCGTCGTAGATGGCGAATTACAAAAGCCCTCTCGCAGCCAAAGAGGAACAAGGATCCGCTATTAGAGGCTGCTGTTGGCGGGAGGTTTGCTTTGCTCCTCTGAGGCTCCAGCGCATCAGATTTATAGTCAGTGAAGTGCTTTGGAGCCAGGAGGAAGGAAGGAGAGCTTGATGTTGCCATAGCGACTGGGTTTGTCAAAGATATGGGTCTGTGTGTGTGTGTACCATAGATATACAGTCTGTAGTGTGTACACGTTTGCCAATGCACACATATGGATGACAGCTGCAGCTAACAATTGCTTTCATTCGTGAGTCAGCTGACGATTGTTTAGACACAAAATGTCAGAAGGTAGTCTCACATCATAATGTACTAGAGTGCATGATGAGGCCTCTAAATTACTGTTTTGTTCAACCGAGAGTCTGAAATTTATAAATTTTACACAGATGTAACACACAATCATGTCGTCAACAGATTAACAGATTGTTTTCTCAGTAACTCTGTGGAACAGCAGTGGTTTGCTGACTGTAATTCCTCCTGTCTCTGTGTAATGATGCTACCAGAAACTGAATTTCTTGGTACCATAACTTCTTCGCTCAGCGTTCATGCAGAGGTGGACCTTGCAGACCACATCTGACCTGAGAATGTCTTCTTCTCTGATTGGCTGGGTGAAAACCACATGGTTCTCAACCTCACTGGGAGGCGCAGGGACGCAATTTAAAATCTGTGTGAAAGTTACCAAATACGGTTCCTCGCCCCATGAAGAGTTAAAGAGCACAAAGTAGATATTGTTCGACATTTGACATTTGAAATATTGTAGGTGTTCAGTTTTCACTTGTATAGTTTGCACGTGATTGCGTCACCGATGGAGTCGTTCCCAGTCCTTGCAGCCAGAAGAGTTTTCATTCATCAGAACAACAACAGTCTTGTGTGTGTCTCTCATAGCTTTTAGCAGCTGCGCTGTCTTTGAATGAATCACTTCCATCTTCGCCCGCTGAGACTCCCGCGCTGCCGTCAGCCTCGGGCTCGGAGCGTGTGCACACTTTGGCTCCAGCAGCTGAACCAGAGGATTCAATAAGCGCCCTGTCACACTGTCTGTCTGCACTGGACGGTGGAAAGAAAAGAAAAAAAAAAAAAAAAACAGAAAAAAAAGGGGGGGCTTATTGATTACAAACGACCCGGGAGGGAGAGCACAGAGGTCGATTGAATTATTTAAACTGTGAGAAACTGGCTGTGTTCCGGACACTAAATGGGGTTTTAAAACCGCACACATGCATTGCATTCGTTTTTTATTTTATAGTAGAAATATTATGTTTATGCTGCATTAAAGAGGACCAGATGCAGATTATTGTCAAACACACTGACATTAAACAAGTGACTTCTGTCTGTACCCATCTGTCACTCAAAGCAGCCATGCATCATCATTTAAATAGTTAAGTTATATATATATATATATTTATAAAAAAAAAATAAAAAAATCAAATCAAGGCTGTAAATGTGTTTATTTCTGTTTTAAAGTTGAACGTGGAGGTCTACGAGTATTGACTCATGACACCCTCAAGTGGCCATTTGCAGTACTGCATCTGTGTCATTTTCAGCCACTTGCCCGGAACCTGTACGAAAAATTTTGCATGTCTCCTGATGATTGCCACAATTACACAGAAGTCCACAGTTTGTGTTTAAATTTTATTTCAAACACAAGTGAACCAAGAACGATACCAGTCTGAGAAGTTTCAGTCTCAATATTTTGGCAGAAAACCGCTCAAATTTCAAGATGGCACTGCAAAATCTCTTCAGAAAAGTAAGTGAAAATTGAATACAGCTTACAGCAAGAATGTTTCTTTTGATTTGCATCAAATTATATGAATACCATGCTTCCAGCAAGCTTCACTGACTTTGCATTAAATTCCTGCATTTCTAGCCATTATCAAACTCGTAATCAAACTTATACCCCTTATAACTCGGTTATCAGCTCATTTTATCTTGTTATTATAGTGAAATAGTGCTCACAGTTGTAGATTGGCATTTTTTGGTGAAAAAGAAATGCAATTTTCCACTAAATAATAAAGAAAATCCCAATAATTAAAAGATTTCCAATGACCGACACCAGTAATCTCTGTCTCTGGTCCATCTCCGACCGAAGTGCCCTGCAACGTTTATAAAAAGGATCTGCAGGAAAACAGACCCAATTAAAAGATTGTGTTTTCCACATGGGTGGAATAAGACCAGACCTGCAGTTCCTCTTCGTCTGCACAATGCTCGTAAATTACTTCCTGCAATAATGGGATATTACAGCGGGGTCAAACGGAGCGAGCCCCGCGGGGAGAAGTGTGATTAGATGACACACAGATGGCACACGCTGGGGAGACGAGCATCTGTCTGAGTGGACGTACAACTGGCTTCATTTCAGTGTTTTGTGACAGAAAAAAATTCTAGTTCTGTGCAGCGTCCCTGCAGGTCGCCGTCCTCTGTTGAAGTAGCCGTGTCTGTTGTCAGAGGACACGTGTACACCTGTCTGCTCTGAAGAGCTTAGTGTATTTGTCCCCAGATGTGTTGCACATTATACTTTAATGTCTGTCTAGGAGTAGGGCTCTAGCATTTTGTTATTCAGACTATTCAGCCTTCACATCAGCAAATTTGTATTGATTGAGTGGATGCATCTAAACTGATACCCCGATCCCTGTCTGTCCTCCACAGAACAGGCTTTATCTTACCACCTGTGTGCCTGTCTCCTCTGTCTGCCCTTCCTGCCCGTCTTAATCTTTGAGACGAGAAACTTCTTATCAGTCTTACTCTTTATATATCTTTTCTGTTCTCCACCTTGTCTTAGGAATGACAAGGGAGCGCCCACACTCACCACCCTCCCTCACAGCTAGCTAATTATTGATGGCTTAATGTGCCTTCTCAGGGATATGTCAAAGTTCATTCTTGTTGTGTGTGTGTGTTTGGAAGAGGCGTGTTAGACTGTCATGGTTGCAGGTGAGCAGAGGTTCTCTTTGACTCTCAGTCTCGGGTGTCACCTCTCTCGAAGCCTGTCGGAAATTACTTGGGGCGACGCTGTCGAGGACTGTGCGGCCGCAAAGAGGAGAGAACAGGTTCGGTAACTGCTCTGATCCGTAGCGATGTGTTTGAATGCCTCCTTTTAGACCGCTGCTTGTATTTAGTCGGAAATTGTAGACTTTGTGTTGAAACGAGTTCTGAGTAAAAGAAGATCGTTTTAGGTACATACAAACCTCTGTCTTTAATTGAAAGCATGTACTTTAAACGAATTTCTGCCCTCTTTCATTTATTTTCCAGTCTTCTTATTAATCATCCGCGGCCCTATTTCCTGTGTGGATAATTGGCCACTGAGTTGGCAATCACCTTTTTGCTCCCACCGATCAATTAGCCATCGATTGCCCTTTATAGGAGCTGTAGCTGCTAAAAATAGCTATTTAAGGCCGCTTGTGTCTATTATTGATGAAACTGGAATACCGAAGAGATGTGGGTGTTTAAGCTGAGGCTGCCTTGTCTTGTGCCAAATCGTTTTGTTGCACCCTGCACTCGTACGTTTTCTTCTGAGGATTTTTCCACTGTTTACGAACTGTTCATTCATGGAGTAGCCGGAAATGGCAGAATAACACGCGGCGAGAGCAGCTCAGGGTTAAGTGTCTCTCAGCGATGCTTCCTCTGCAATAATAACAGCCGTTGAGAGAGGAGAGATTCTCTTTCTTCATTCACATTCAGGTTTTTTTCTGCCAACACAGTTCAGGATATCGTGCAGGGCTGGAGTTATGTACTCCATAAACTAAGTTGGCAGTATGAAACGGTGCAAATACCAAACTGTCCTCGAGGTGCAAACCACATTTACGTTCTTCTGAGTGCTGTCGCAGTGCAGCTGTATTGTATGAGCCTCCTGACGGTGACATGCGATTACATCAAACCTTAAAGAGTTTCTCGGTGTGAGTCAGGTTGGTCATCTCCTCTATCTGTTTACGCAGCGCAGTGAATTATTGATGATCGCGTCTCTAAATATAGGAGACTCGAATGTGATGAGGGCAGCAGCGGCGGCACGTTTGTCCAGAGGGAAAGAAAAAGAGCTGCGTCTGAATGCTGTGGCCGAGATCTTCAGCGCGGAGGAGGCGTTTGAGCTCGGAGGGCAGCTCCTCAGAGGGACGCAGGGTGTGTGTGTGTGTGTGTGTGTGTGTGGGTGTGTGTGTGTGTGTGTGTGTGTGTGTTGGGAGGATGTTATACAGCAGATAGTGGACATCATTAATCAATCTGTCTCTTTAATGTAAGTTTTAAGGTTACTGCTGTATATTTAAGCGCCGATGTTTTCGCACATAGCTTACAGTGACCAAATCAAATACTATTTCTTAAGATAATGAGTAAACATTTTAGATTAGGCAAGATTGATTACATCGACCACCCTTTTAACACTTGTGTGCTCAGGGAAAACAAGTGCTACTACACTTCCTGTAGTAGTGTAGTAGCACTAGAGTGAATCGTGAGCAGTTTTAAAAGAAAATGTTGAATCTGCTGATGTTCTTAATCCATGGTTCAAGGATTCTTCATTCAGATCAGATGATCAAGAGATTGAAGAGATTGATTGCCGTGACACTGAACAGTTACATCTAACCGAAATTCACAAGTCTATGGATGTCGGTCATGAAGCAGGATGACAGTGTTATTATTATTTTTCTGTTGGATTATTTCCTTTAGTATCACACTGTTTTCCATGTCAGTTCTGTTCCCAGACTTTAAAACGCACAAATAACTTTAATGGGTTTATTTCGATCCACCTGTTCAGATTTTACACTTCCCCAAACCTTACCGACCTAGTTAAATTTCTTTAAATCAGCCTTTACTTTACTTTTTTGCAGCTATTTCTCATACTGAAAAATTCAGCGTGACTTTCCATCGAGAGCTTTACTATCAATAGTAAAATAGTTTGTCAAAGAAACAAAGTGACTTTATACAAAATAAAGTGGCGCAGTTTCCCGCATTATCTGGGGCATACGGCTTCGTAGCGCATATTGTTCTGATTTCACAGCTTTTGCAGACGGAGCGAGGCCTGCTATGCTAAGAATATACTCATAAATTTCTGGAAATAACAGACTGAGATTAGCAACACGGGAAGGAGATGTTGAATCTGTCTATCATCTGCTGCTGTGACATTTTCATCATCATCATCATCCTAACCCCAGCAGTCACCTCTGGTGGCCTGTCTGTCCTCCGCCTCACCTGTCCTGTTCACAGCTCCGCCCTCGTCACGCAGCTGGACAGTCTGCAGAGACTTACTTCTCGTCCTCCCCACTCTCTGTGGCCGGTCTTGTCTAAACTGTGACAGTCAGTGGCCATCAGACTGTGATTCATGCCAGTCTGCTTGGCAGGTCGATGGAGCTGCAGCTGACACTGTGACAGAGGTCCCTCTCAGTCGTTGTGCTGGTTTTTTGGAAAGCCCTGGATGTGGTGGACAAGGACCAGAGCAAAATGTCCTCAGTTTCAGATCTGAGCGTTAGCAAAGGGGTCTTTTACACTTTCCTTTGGCTCTGTATTCAACTATTCACACAGTGCAGTTGAATGGCTTAACTTTTCATGTGAATGTAATGATAAGTTAATTATTATTCACTTTATGACTGTCATGTCAACATCACCGGCGTGCTCTGGGCGTCAAGCAAATTCCAAACAGCTTACGTATGTCTAGTCACCTTCTCCCTCTACATGCTCTGACTGATATTGTGGTTTTCCCCCATTACTTAATCGATACTTGTCTTTTTCCTGGAGGCTAATCTTGAAACAGTCTCTTGTTCCGCCTTTCTACAATTTTTTTCTCTCCTGCTTCTCAGAATATGTTTAGTGTTAAATAGATTCGCGTCCCTTGAGAGAGAGACTGACTCTACCTAATATAAAAATGAGGTGGCGCGTGAGTGAAGCTGAGGCAGACAGCTAGCTAACTTGTGAGCGCCCACGCGTTACTTAAATTACGCATAACTTTAAGTCTCGATACAACTTAAACAGGTAAATTATTTAAAAATTCACCCCATGTACAGTTGTCATGAACAACTGTACATGGGGTACATTTTTTTAAATATATAACAGGCTGTAAGGTCGATAAAGACTGACCTTCCTGTGGAGCCTGTCTCAAGTGGCCATTTGAGGAACTGCAGTTTCTGGGACTTCTGCTCTGGCTTTTTCATCCCTGCAAGTTGGTGCTCAGTGAGGACGCACGTCAATTTAATTCTTGATTTTTATAATTAGCTTGCACAGTGTGGTCATACAGTAGAATGACACACTTTTGTAGATGCTTGACGCCTTGACCGCCGGTGTCAGATTTAACCATTTATTTCAGAGCGAGCGGTGGCATGACACTGACAGCCCCAAAGACCATAAACTCCCCTACAGAGCCTGAGATTCATACCATTGGAATAAATGAACCTAATGTGACCGTAGGAGACATTTCTAGCTATTGCAGGAGGTGGCTGTAAACGTAGGAGAGACGAACTTCAGAGCTGTAGTCAAAGGCCAATGTAGGATGGAGTCATGGACGAATGCTTGAACGACTTGACTTTGACGGTCATGACTGAACTATCTCAAAGCTGGAAGCAAAAAAACGTTCATCTGTGTCCTCGCCTTTTAAATAAATCCATGATTACTGACATCAGTGGTATTTCAGAGGTCACAGTGCACCTGTTTTGTGATGCTTGTGATCCCCGTAATAGATGTTTTCTGCTGTTTAATCTTACTTTGGTCACTTAAAGTCATCATAGAGGCTAAGATGCTCTCTCTCTCTCACTGGTTCCATTAAAGCTGGGTCCCTGAACACATCATGTATTCACAGCAGAGCCTCATATACAGCAGCCCACCAACCCTACCCCCTCTTTGACTCCGTCTGAGCCGTTCAAGCACAACACCACACAGGATTATCCCACACATGAACTTTGCAGATTAGATCACAGTCCAGAGTGACCGGCTCCTCTTCTTCTGCGCCGCACGCTGATGCTTACTCAGTCAGTCAGTCAGTCAGTCAGTCAGTCAGAGAGGACGGTCGGGCAGCGCCGGGCAAAAACAAACAGACGGGAGTGGGAGGTGAGGAGGACAGGAGGAGGAGAGGGGGTGACTGCTGGAGGAGCCCACGTGTCTCTTTTCTCCTAGCTGTAGCCTTAGCTGCTGTTAATGGAGGACTGGGGGTAAGCTTTTGTTGCTTTTACAGGGGGGCTGCGCTGTCCCTGTCTTGACGGCCTTTGTCTCGAGTGTTTCGCTCTCTTGACGGGTTGATGCGGCTGGTCGCTGTGGAGTTGTGGTGGTGTGCTTTCTGATGCTCGTGCACTTGCTTTTAGCTCTGGGATGGGGAATCCAGACGCTTGTTCTTGTTTTTAAGGATGTTGATCTCAGACTGCAGGTTGTTCTGATGAAGGAGGAGGAAAGAACGAATCGTATCAGTGCGATGGTAACTAAACCGTGGAGGGTTTTGCTACCGTTTGAGGGTTTTTTTTGTGTGTGTGCAGGCAGGCACTGGTGCATTGTTTGTCTACACGGTAAAACTAAATCATATTTGCACTCTAAATTAGAGATACAGTCAGATTCATGACGGCCTTGTCTCTCAGTTTTAACTGTACTTGTGTACTGTGTCTTCGGTTGTTTTTCCTACGCTGTTATCAGTCTTTATGTGAGCAAAGCAAAGGGCTACCCTGAACAAAAGCCCCACTCTCGGCATGCAGCTAATGGATTAACCAAGCATGATAAACACTTCTTCCCTGCTCTCCACACTGCACTGCTGCTCAAGTGTTTGTTTTACCCTGAATGTTAGACCGATGTGGAAATTCCCCTCCATTTACCAGGTTTTGTGGATTTCAAAAAACATATTTTTTTTTGGACTCCTCTCTCAACTCCTCATTTCATCTTTTTCGGCTTTCATTGTCAACAGTGTTGCTCCATCCTCTGGTCCACGGTTGACCCAAATACCCATGCAGCTTCCACCCCTCCCCCTGACCTCCTATCAAAACACATCACTCCTGCTTCTCTTCCTATTGTTTCATATCCCTCTCATCTGCATCATATATTTATCAATACCTCTGGCTTTGAGTATGTTTTTTTTTTTATTAATTGTGAGACATTAATCGTGTCTGCTTTCTAATTCTAATCAGGTGGTGGCGTCAGTTAGATTTACATATAAAGAAAGGAACATGAAACCAACTTGGGCAGGATTCTTCTGTATTTGCACATAATGCTTACCGTGTGTGGTACATCTAACACGGAAAAGTTCGGAATCTTAAGAAATGCTCTTATTTAAGAGTTAAATAAGAAGATTGGTGTCGTTTTCATTATTGTTTGGTCAACAGACGGTTAGCTTAGCATAGCAATTGGTAGGGATGTTCAGATCAAGTTTTTTTTTTTTTTTTTGGTCGATTCGAGTCCTGATTCGATCTTAACTAAACAAAAAATCCTCCCCTTGGAGATTCATAAAGGTTTTTCTTATCTTACTTCTATCCTCCTCAGTTACATGTGCACCATGCAACTGTATTAAGTCCAATAAATATCCCTGTGAAAGTTGATGTAGTGTCGAGAAGGTACCTCGTACCTTGGCTTCAGAAGCTCCTCCAGAAGCTCCTCTCCAGAAATGGGCTGGTCATTTAACGCCATAAGCTCTGTAACCCTATCTGTAATATTTTTTACCTTCACGTTGTCTCAAGGAAACTTTTCTCTTCTTTTAAACGCAGCGTTCAGTGTTTGTTGTTGTTGCGGTGCAGCCTCTGCCTGAGTGGACTCCATCTATTCCATTTTATGATATTTTTTTTGTTGGTGGGAAAACAAGGTGGCTGACAATCTCCTACTACCACCTCGCCAAACACCCACATTGCACAATTTACAAAAATGCTGTCTGTCTGACTTTACTTTCCAGACCAAAGTATTTCCACACAGCAGACAAGTCAAATCACGTGATTTTTGGTTCCTCTTCTTCTTCTTCTTCTTCTTCTTCTTCTTCTTCAGTTTTTTGGCAGCTGTGATGCCACCACTAATACAGATGAGGAAGAAGAGGATGCTTTGAAGCTACAGAGACCTGGTTTTGGTTCATGGCAGAACTAAAATAAATAACTACAAAACGCCTGGATCAGCCATGTGTATGACATCCCTAGAAATTACAACAAAAACTGTTTGCTTGTTAGATATCCACATTAAATCAGGTTTGTCTGTTCTGTGTAAATGTATAGATGCTGTGATATCCCGGAGAGTTAAATGCCAGACTATTTCCTGGTCACATGCAGGGATATTTACGCTTTTTATCCACTCCACATAAAGACGACTTCACCCATAGATTACCTGAAGAGCAGTTTTGAAGCTGAATGTGGCAGCCCTGGCTGTATTTCCCAGCTAATAAACATCTTTGCAAAGAGGTGGAGATAGAGTAATGCAATGTCGGGTTGTTGATGCCAAGGCAGACAGCTAGCAACCTGTGACGTGACCCACCTACTACTCAAAGCAGCCATGTTGTTAATAATGCATGACTTTAAGTCTTGATGTAATTTAAACAGGTGAGACTTCTGAGTTGGCCTCATTTTTCAGTCCTTGAAGTTACCACTTGTTTTTGTCTCACACAGCCCTTCCAAACAGCCCATTAAACAAAAGTGATATGACGTGTTTTATTGTCACAGTGAGCTTTAATTGTGCTGGTAGGTGGATTGTCCCTTTTACACGGAGTCAATCTTGCTGTTTTCTTTCCCCGGTTTACTCTTTTTGCAAAGCCAAGCTATGTGCTATATGTTTAGCAGGAGACATGAGAGCAGTATTGATCCAACTCTCAGAAAGAAAGCCAATATTTTCTCAAAATGCCAAACTATTCATTTGACTCCCAGAGTTAGTCATTCATCACAGGTTAGATAGTCCGTGCCTCAGCGTTTCGGGTTATTTAATTGAGCCCTGCGGCAGAAATGACCTCACATTCGTTAGCCAGTCAAAACAACATAGCAACCCAGAGCGAATCCTCATCAGATCCCAGTCACGTCATCTGTCCGATGATATTTAGTATTCCAGCAGAAGCTGTGGTGGCTGCAGCTGGCGTTTCACACACTGATAACAGTTTTGTCAGAGAGCCGTCCTCATTGTTCAGTTGTTATCTCGTGTTTGTTATCCGCTTCATTAGCATCTGCACTTTGCATTTCGTCTTCATCTGCATTTCTGCTTGGTTTGTTTGCACGCTTTGGTTTGGGTTTGTGTCACCTCCGCACATGTATATTATATATTTTTTGGGACACATCTATCTCACTTGTGTCGCGTCAGATTTGTGATTTCTGCTTGTTTCTAAAGTAAATAAGATCCTCATCTGCTCCCCTTTCATTAGCTAATTTCATTATGGCCAGAGGCTGTTTAAGTGTATTTCCATAAAATTGAAGTTTATCTAGAAGGCTTTAGGATGCTTGTGCAGCTCATCCTGTTCATTGTTTTACCGTCATTTTCCAAAAACAGTGGAGGTGGAGGCGATTGCACCATTTGAAAAAGGCTGGGAAAAGGCTGGAATTTTCCTTTTAAGCGTGCCAAGCTAAATTAATGAGCTGCTGCTGGTTAGTGAAACGTAGCAAATGTTAGTATCATTGGTCTGATTATGTGTTGGAGTCAGATAGATAGTTAGATAGTTCTGTGATATAAGGAACACTGGTGCTGAATCAACTGTAATTCTTCCAGTTCATCATTTGCCTGGATATAAAAAACATTGCTCACCCTTGTTCTAATCAACCAGAAAATTAAGCTATTTCGTGATAAATCATTTCTTCCGTTTATTGGTTCCACGGCCGTGAGAATTTTCAGCTTTCCTGTATTTAATTTGATTATAATCTGAATATTTGCGAGTTGAAGGCAATTAAACAGAGAAACTGAGCAATATGAAGACACTCGAGCTTTTATGGACTAAACAATAATTTATTTGTTGGCAGTAGTCACACTGTGTACTGTTCTGTAAAAAGCAGCTTTATTTGTGTGTCTGTACTATTCTGCCTGCACGCAGCAGCTGTATTACAACTAAGAGCTTGAACAAACCATTTATATTAAGACTGATGTGATTACAGAAGCTGCAGTGATGAACTAAGACATGCATTTTTCAGTCAGCTTCATTAGGGCACAGTGTTTAAGTAGAAATTGTTGTTTTACTGAATCTAATATGAGGGCACGTAATTTGCAGCTTATTTTCTTTTTATGAGTTTGTGTTTCTGTTCCTCTTACAGTGCATGAGGAGCTTTGTTCTGCTGCAGACCGCCACAACCTGAAGCCACCCTGCCAAATCTGGGACCATGTCTGGAGTCTTCGACGAGTTCACCAGCCAGGAGGAGACCACGGACAGTTTCTGGGAGGTGAGACAACGTGACAGATTAAACCTAACTGGGGAGTGACACGGTCTGTTGATGAACTCCCAGTGAACCTATTTCATCAGGGAGGCGTGAGGAAAGATAAGGGGCCTCATTTATGTGTGTCAACACAGGTTGGCACATAAATCAAGGATAGCATCGGATCGCTGCTCTGGATGCTGCGCACGCCACTGATCAGTGATGACACTTTCCTCAAATAATAATGACAAACGTTTTAGTACGATTATTTATCAGTGAGTTGAACTCAGCCGTTGAAATCTTCTGTTCAACCTGTAACAGAGCGTTTCAGTGTAATATCAGTGACTACTCCAGCAATAACTGCTGCTATTTTGTCATCTCTGGATGACCCTGCAGTGACACTCTGACTCCTTCTGAGTCAATGACGCCTCTTTTTATGAGCTGTACATGTTGTTTTCTAGTCATTTAGTCCACCTCGGATACAGCTCTTATTAAAGGTGGTGGTTTATCACTTTGTGCTGTCTTGTTTCTGTGTGTACAAGCCACTTGAGAAATGTAACACTTTGGTTTAGTTGAACATCTTTCACAAAGATCAGCCATTCTTTGCTGCTAGTTCGATGCTTTAAGGCACTGGTTTAATATTGTTTTGTTTTTTTTGTTCACAGTAACTATTAAACTGGTAGAAGCTTCTATTTTCTGCCTGTACACAGGTCTAAAACTGTGTTTAACTCAACAGCTACACTCAGCTCTTCTAACGCCTGTCTCCTGTTTAGGAAGTAGTCCCAAAAACTTGCGTGCACTAGCAAACGTGATATTATCCGTGATGTCTTAAGCAGAGTTTATGCCTATGCGTAACTAGACGGCATAACTTACGCACGTAGCTGACGTCGGTGCGAGCCATTTATACTTGTGCGCTCGTCAGTCTGGCTCGCTCTGTAACAACGCCACCCAAACGCTAGTCGGCGCCGTGTCTTTTCTGTCAGTTGGGTTAATTTGTGTTTCTACTTCCTACTTCACTTAAAACTTGGTGTGGGGAAAGGTATGAAGACAGACTATGGCAGAATTCAGACAACTCAATACTGACACAAAAATAGCCCAACCTGAAAGACGTAGAGTGTGTGGACCGAAAAAAATCTGTTGTGCCTCGTGATTACTTTGACCTCCTTTCACCACCTTTTGAGAACCTCCACAACATGTCTGTGACGCTTGCCAACACAAACCCAAGCCACTCGTCTGCACACGACATGTCAAATGACGGCCCTGTATGCTCGATGAACTGTTTTTTTTTCTTTCTTTGCTGCAAACGCAGCCAGTTTACATTGATCTGTTTGCATTAAATATGGGAAGCAATGATTGGTTGTTTCTCTCTCATGTCTCTCAGCCAAGTCAGGACAAGGATTTATGTTTCTATAGTCGCCTAATCTGACACAGCGACCAAAATATTGTTGTGTAGTGTGCCTGAATGGAAATAGCGCGGACAGTGACACGCATCACACAGTTCCACATCATGTCATAGAAAATTGTAATTGATTAACGATGCCGCACTGGAGTGGCCTGGCTAAACTCAGTTCTTGCCAGAATAAGCGTCTGGTGACACACCACGAGGATTTCATTATGGGGCAATAAACTACGTCACTGATACTACATATCATATAAACCC
This sequence comes from Chelon labrosus, assembly GCF_963514085.1. NCBI lineage: Eukaryota > Metazoa > Chordata > Actinopteri > Mugiliformes > Mugilidae > Chelon > Chelon labrosus. Next base: position 18,253,104 of record NC_140340.1, read on the forward strand.
CACCCAGACAGTTAGATTGACCCGGCAGATATTTGCCTGAGCACAATCATTTCCTAGAGGAGAGGTTCCAGACCACAAAATATTTGTGGTAACAGAGATTTCTATCTCGTAAATGTGTCAGTACTAACCTACCATTATAATACAGTATCTCAACTCTGATTACAGGTTAAAAGTTCATTATTGATCAATCTGAAGAATATTTTTCTTCACTAATTATTAGTTTAGTTTATTGAATATCAAAAAAATAGGGGAAAGCAAAGATTTCCAGAATTATGATAGCCACATAAACAGCAGCAGATTGTTGTCACATAAGTGACAGAAAAGCAATATGTTGTTAGTCATTACATCACCAGCAACCTTTCCTGAGCACAAACAGTCCTGAGTAATTTGAGCAACAAGATCCCAGAAGCTCATCCATTATATATGAGAGCGTCCGGAGCAGGGAAACATTCACCTCATCTCAAACAACAGAGAACACAGACTGTGAAGCGGCTGTAGGTTCAGGTGGATTTATGATGAATGTTCTCAACGGGCGCTTTAGAACAAAGAGAAGTGTTGTCAGTTCCTACGCTCCACAATCAATTTCCTCTCAGGCTTCGCTCTGTTGTATTTTGCCCTGGTTGTGTCTCAGCAGCCTGGCGGTGTGCTCAGGAATCAGCTGTTACAGCAAAGGTGTTTGCTTTCAGCTCACAGTCACTTCATCACGGTCAGTCACTGCATTACAGTGAAGCTGTGGCAGAGCTGCCTGCTGACTCGGCTGGCTGCCGCCGGAGCAGCAGAGGCCTGGTGCGGAATGCAATCATTTGTCTCCCAGCGGATTTCGTTTAGTCGCAATTTGATGTTCGTTGAGTGTCATTTTCAGGGTGAGTTAGGCGTAAATATGTTCCTTATGTTCGCCGTTTCAAAGGCGGGAAATGAACGGAGCGAGCAGGGTCTCTGTGGCTCTGTCTCTGGGTGAAGCTACCTGCTCTCTGGGAGGTTGCTGCCCCTGCGTCTGTTGAGAGTTGTAAATTATGTGACATTAACCCAGCCCCTGCTTTCATTGCATAACTCCACACAGCAGCAGCAGCAGCAGCAGAGGTAGACTGCTTCCTGCTGTTCCCTCCTCCATATTCAGTGCATCACCCGCAGGATAGAGGAGAGTTTGTTTTTAAAGTGGCATCTCACACAGAGGTGGTACACAGCAGTTTGAGTCGTTCAATAATATAATATCAAATCTACCAGAAAAGTTTCTTATTTTAAGTAAAGACTGTGAAAGTCATAAAAACACGAGGCCATCCTTGTTTTTTATACACCTTCTTTTGCATTTTTACAAGTTGAGAGGTGACTTAGCATGAGCAATGAAGAAAGGTTCCTTGCTGCAGTGCATTCAAGCTCTTTTTCAACTTTGTAATGTCCTCATACATCACCAGATTGTGTCATGAATCCTCTAGTTTCTGCTGACTCATGAGCTCAAGAAGAAAACAAGATGCTCTATCCGCGCCAGTCCGTTGTACCCGTCGTTCATGTTCATCCATTCTCACATGGCTGGGGTCTTTTAGTGACCCAATACTGACCTGCAATTAGAGGATGAAGTTCATATTAAACTGGGTGGTAGCTTCTTTTGCACATCAGCAGTTCTCTAGCGCTAGTTTCAGGTGAGTTTTTAGATGGGCGGCACCAACCTCAAACTCACAGATGTTCCAAAATAAAAACCTAAACTCCCCTTCAATCATTTAGAACTGAAGAAGCTACGTGGATGAAACGTCTTCACAAAAACATGTCCAGTTGCCATTGTTGTAGCTCTAACAAGAAAGTTTTTTGAGTGATCTGATCTCAAAGGCATCCTTCATCTGTCTTGGGTGAGTTCACACGTGTAACTGTGGTTGAATCACCCAGGATTGAAGTCTGAATGGGGCAATAATGTAGGGTATGATGGCAACAATATGCCTCATTTGCAGAGAGTTTATCCCTACAGGAAACAAAGAGGGGCATCTGCATTTGAATCACTGATTAGGGCCCCAAGACAACTCCTCTCCAAAAGCATCTGATGTTCTCCAAACTGAAACAAATTGTAAGCCATATTTTAAGTTAAAAAGTTAGTGGGTACAAGCAGTCGTAGGTTATAGGTATGTTTGCATCCTTTTTTGGCTTGTACTGTAAAACACACATATGAGTTGGCCTAGAAGCTACATTTAATGTTGATTGTCTTTTAATGTAAGGTTGGAAACTACAAACGCACAGTGAAGCGGATTGATGACGGCCATCGGCTCTGCAATGACCTAATGAACTGCATCCAGGAGCGTGCCAAAATCGAGAAAGCCTATGCACAGCAGCTGACTGAGTGGTCCAAGAGATGGAGGCAGCTGGTGGACAAAGGTGGGAAGTTTTTCTCACTCTTGTAGTGCAAGTCTGCATCAGTGCTGTGCAAATGCATGAGCGTTTTTTTATTTATCAGCTGACTTCCTGCAAAGTACAGTAAAGAGAAAGACCTACTGATGTTGAGATCTCTGAATCTCGAGATGAGATCTTGTGAATTGCACAATGAATTTGCAACCTAAGTTACATATCCATCGTGCCTGATGAATAGAAATCCAAAGATCTTAAATGTCTTAAACTTTTCACAGTCACACACATGTATATATATATATATATATATATATATATATATATATATATTTATGCATGTATGTGTGTTTTCCTTTGACGTAAATGTTAAGTGCCTTACTAACGTGCCTTACGTCACCGTTCATCCCTCCACCAGGGCCTCAGTACGGCACAGTGGAGCGAGCTTGGGTAGGGCTGATGGCGGAGGCGGAGAAGGTGAGCGATCTTCACCAGGACGTGAAGAACAGCCTGATGAACGAGGACTTTGAGAAGGTGAAGAACTGGCAGAAGGATGCCTACCACAAGCAGATGATGGGAGGATTCAAGGAAACCAAAGAGGCGGATGAGGGCTTTAAGAAGGCCCAGAAACCCTGGGCCAAAAAGCTGAAAGAGGTGAGGGAGTGTGGCGTCTTGTTGAGGTGGCAGCAGATATTTCACTAGTAAAAGCACAATGATTTACACGAATCTGACACGGTGACTGAGGAAAATATATATATTCTGCCCTCCCTTGTTTATAGCAGCTGTTCGTATTCTTGTTTCATTTATCTCATGTTATCTTTCTCACTCAGCTCGAAGCTGCCAAGAAGGCGTACCACATGGCCTGCAAAGAGGAGAAGATTGCGTCGATCAGAGAGAACAATAGTAAAGGCGAGGCGTCCGTGACAGCTGACCAGCTGAAGAAACTCCAGGAAAAAGTGGACAAGTGCAGACAGGACTCACAGAGGGTGAGGACGACAGCTCTGACCGGCCTGTGGAATTTGTTATTATGCAAATCAGTTTTTGTACAGTCGAGCCGTAGGCAAATCAGGTCACAGGGTATTTTAAGGCACTGGGCTGGAGTCAGCGTCGCATTGTTAATGTGTGACTGAAGGCCACACCCTCGCCTCTATATCTGTGCATTATTACAGTGGACTTCAGTCGCCTTTTACTGCGTCAGCCTCTGAACTATGATTCTTTTTAGCGCTCGAAAACACATTCCTAATGTCCTTTCATGGTTAACAGAATTCACATTTGACCACGATAATGAAAAACAGGAAGCATTAAAGGGGAACTACTGTTTTTTACAACCTGGACCATATTTCTGGCATAAAATACGATCGTTTACTCACTCATACAACTTTTGTGTAATTTGTATGGGTCAGGAGATAATTAGATCAGCGTATATCAATATAGTGGGAGTGACTGGGGCACCGAAACGCAGCCTCTAAATAACGCATTATCTGCCACGAAACTCGTCATTTCACCAATATTTTGTTATCGTACGCTAGTGCTATTCCCCGTTGAGTCCAGAGTTACCTGTTATCATCATCCAGGGTCTGTAGATTGACCTTCAGACCCCGGATGATGTCTTCTGACCTGGATGATGTCATCTCTGAGTGCTTGTTTACTTGTAATTTGCTACTGCTGTGGTTCGTCCACAAACTCAGAATTGGAAAAATATTCAACCATGTTGCAAAAAAACTAGCAGTATTCTTGTGTTCTTGAAATGAACGAGTTTCACGGCAGATAATTTATTATTTATTTATTATTTATGATTATTTAGAAGCTGCTTTTCGGTGCCCCAGTCACTCCCGCTATATGTATATACGCTGATCTAATTATCTCCCGAACCAATACAAATTACACAAAAGCGATATGGGTGAGTAAACGATCGTATTTTATGCCAGAAATAAGGTCCAGGTTGTAAAAAACTGTAGTTTTAAAGGCATTCTCCCACTTTCTGCATAAAAATTACTCAAAACATCAGTGGATTTTCAGCAGTGCAAGATTGATCTGTAGTATTAGCAGTAGTGCCAACGATGGAGTCCCTACAAAAATAGCATACAAACATACAAAAAACTTATACTGTCACAGGCTTAATCTACACAGGGAAATGGGGTAGTTTGAATTTTGTTCACAGTAATTTAAGTCCAAGTCTGTTGCTTGTGTGTGTTTATTATCCAGGCGAAGGAGAAGTATGAGAAGACACTGGATGAGCTGACTAAGTCCACCCCTCCTTACATAGAAAGCATGGAGCAGGTGTTCGAGCAGTGCCAGCAGTTTGAGGAGAAGAGGCTGAGCTTCCTCAGGGAGGTGCTGTTGGATGTCAAACACCACCTCAACCTTGCAGAGAACCAAAGGTTTGACGAACACGTTCGTACTTAACAACACATCGCCAGCCCATTATTACTTGTATGTTAAATCCTGCCTGTCTGCGCACAGTTATTCTACAGTATACAGAGAACTTGAACGCACCATCACATCATCCAGCCCGCAAGATGATCTGAAGTGGTTCAGCAACACCCACGGCCCTGGCATGCCCATGAACTGGCCACAGTTTGAGGTACGGAGAAAACAAACAACAGGTCGTAATTTAAAGACATAATATCACAACTGGAGACATGCAGAATCTTATATACCAATACATTATGTCTGACCATTTCCTTTTCACTAAATAGTAAACATAACTCCTACCAGTAATCTTTAACATGAAATCTGTGATTGGAGACGTTATTTAAAACTTTAACTTTTACCCAATAATTCATCACAAAACTTCCGATCTATGCAATTATTTAACATGCTGTTTGCTATATTCTGACATCAATTAGCATACAGAGTGAACTGGACTCACGCTCACACATTCAAGGTCTTTGTCTTGGTGTTAGGAGCAATAAACTTTGTATGAGAAAATAGGAAAGTAAAAAGCAAGTACTGCAAGTCAAAGCACAAAAAAGCAATAATAAATCGACCAGTAGATTGTGAAGGTAGTGCAGGTAGATTGCGTGCCATTGAAAAAATGTTAGATGTTAGTTTATCACCTGTTGCACATCCAGAACGAAAAGCAAAACACACCTTCATCTTTTTATTTACTTTTTATTGCAACATGCCCTCAGTTCAGTGGCACACATTCACAACAACAACTCAAGACTACAGTCTTTCTTAAAGAGAGAGCTTTTTTTCCCTGAAGGTGCCGTACAACACTTCAACAATGAGAGGTATATTTATATTCAAATAGACAGAACAACAACTACAGGAATCATTACAGTGAATCTGCAGGTCCTGTGGTCCTCTTTCTTTTTTTTGGGGGGGGGGTCCTGACTGATGGCAGCCCATTCTTGCATAATCAGAATTTGTGGGTTTTTGTTTGTCCACCTGCCTCTTGAGGATTGACCACAAGTTCTCGATGGGAGTGGGGAGCGCCATGGACCCAAAATTTTTATTTTGAGTTTTGCTCCCCAAGCCACTTAGTTATCACTTTTGCCTTATGGTAAGTTCCTCCATCATGCTGGAAAAGGCATTGTTTATCACCAAACTGTTCTCAGATGGTTGGGAGAAGTTGCTCATGGAGGATGTTTTGGTATCATGCTTTATTCATGGCCGTGTTCTTTATGCAAAATTGTGAATGAGCCCACTCAACCTGAACACATGAATGGACTCAGGATGTTTTACTGTTGGCGTGACAAAGGACTGATGGTAGCGCTCACCTTTTCCTCTCTGGACAAGCTTTTTTCCAGATGCCCTAAACAATCGCAAAGGGGATTCATCTGAGAAAATTACTTTACCCCAGTCCTCAACACTCCAATCCCTGTACCCTTTGCAGAATATCAGTCTGTCCCTGATGTTTTTCCTTGACACCAGGCCATCCTCCAAAAGTCATCGCCTCACTGTGGCTTCTGCTATCCCTGAGCAAGCTCTGCACTGGTGGCGCCCCAATCCCGCAGCTGAATCAACTGTAGGAGACGGTCCTGGCGCTTGCTGGACTGTCTTGGGCACCCTGAAGCCTTCTTCACAACAATTGAACCTCTCTCCTTGAAGTTCTTGATGATCCGATAAATGGTTGATTTAGATGCAATCTTACTAGCAGCAATATCGTTGCCTGTGAAGCCCCTTTTTGTGCAAAGCAATGATGACTGCACGTGTTTCCTTGCGGAAAACAGAGGAAGAACAATGATTTCAACCACCACCCTCCTTTTAAAGCTTCAGCTATCAGCATGACAGAGTGATCTCCAGCCTTGTCCTCGTCAGCACTCTCACCTGTGTTAACGAGAGAATCACTGCCATGATGTCAGCTGGTCCTTTTGTGGCTGGGCTGAAATGCAGTGGAAATGTTTTTTTGAGGATTAAGTTCAATTTCATGGCAAAGAGGGCCTTTGCAGTTAATTGGTGTGTTTTGCAGTGGTTCTGCCTCTTGAAACCCATGTAAGAATAAGAATAATAATAAGAATAAGAAAACCTTTATTAGTCCCGCAATGAGGAAATTGCAGATAGTGGGGGGAGGAAAGGGGGAAAAAACAAGAGGAGAGGGGAGGAGAAAAAAAGCAGCTCCCAGACTACACTCCTCTGGGGGAGTACAGTGTGTAACCGGGAAAATAACCTCAGCAGCAAAAGCACATATGAGGACACTTTACAACATAAGAACTCAAAACAACTTGCACCGGGGGAGGGGGGAAAGGGGGGTGGAGGTGTTCCAGCGCAGACAGGCAGCCGCGGCCACAGCCATCTTCGGTGCCGCCTTCGGACCCCGCCTGTCGCACTGGGGGGTGAAAAAAGCGGCGAAGGCGTGGGATTGGGGGTTAGGGAGGTGTATTGGATATGTGCATGTGTGTAAGTGTCCGTGCCTAGCCTTCCAATCAGTGCCTCAGTTCGCAGGATGTCATTGCGATAACACAGCAGGTTGCCATGGAGACGTCCCTGATCGGGTCCCAGACGGAGTCAACCATCAACAGGTGTCAGTGAAGGAAGGGAGGGAGGAATAGGACAGAGCGTCTCACTGCAGTGATCTCCTGGGGGGGTTGTTCCAGCAGCGGCCTCGGCCAAGGCCGATGCTGCTCAGGGGCCGGAATGCAGATAGATTATGATTGTTTGGGTTAGGGCGAGTAGTCGCGTTTCAATAGACACGACTTACTCTGTTTGTCCATTCTGGTCTTCAAATCGATTCATTCGCCTTTGCAAAGCCGAAAGCTTCTCCAAGATGTTTTCCATGTTGCGGTTAATGACCACAGTCTGAGCACGAACAGCTCTGCTCACTCCATCAATCATGTCGGGCAGCTTCAGGGGGCTTTGGACTGCTGACACCGTCTTCCGAATTTTCCGATACACCAATGCCTAATCCAATCAGCAGATAGCCTGTTATCATGGTTCCGAATATGTAAAGATCCTCGATGTCCTCAACGGAAAGAATCGCCAGGCACACGACCCTCCACTTCTCCCAGGAGTCCATCATGTATCCAGCGGCAAACGTTCCGTCAGGGCAGACAGGTTCCCCTGAACCCGAGCTTCTTGTCGAGAAGATTCTGTCAATTGCGTTGAGAGACCAGTTGACCAGTTCCATGATTTTAAATTTTGGAGAGCAATGCAGAGAGAGGCCCCCAAAGTTTGACACAAGACAGGACTAGACGTGAGAAGCAAAGCAGGGAAGATAAGGGAGAGGGGAGAGAGAGAGAGATGCGTCGGCCTTGTTGATGCTCTGAAGAAAAAAACTTTTCTCCACGATTGATAGAGGTGTCCTCGTGGTGGGAGAGGAGAGGATCTTGGAGTTAGACAGGTGTGAAGAGGTCTGCTGTGATTGGGGAGGTGGAGCCGGTGGACGATATCAGGATTGCCTTATTATCTTTCAAAGCTTTAAAAACTCATTCAGGCTGTTGTTGCTGATTTTTTGGAGCTCGTCTGGTTAGAAGACCAAAGATGGCACCTCGTCCGGCCGCGTTGGATTGTTGGGTCGCACTGTTTGGTTTAGTGTCGCTTTTAAAAACTGTGTCGTGCAATGATATGAGGAGCTCTTACACCAGACAGGAGCTCGTGGACATCAGGGATTCAACCCCGGAGGATATATTTGTTACATTCATCGCTACGTCTGTAGAGTTTCTAGACATCCTGGTAAAAGGAGCACTCACCCTTGTCCATGTGGTGAAACGCCGGAGAAGAGGAAAGCGTGCCGGTGCGCTTGCGCGTCTTCGCCAAATAGGACATCGGACGCCGCTGCCCGGTATATTTCTCTCCAGCGTGTCTTCGCTGATGGATAGACTTGAGGAACTTCAGCTTCTGGTGGTAAAAATCAGCGACTTTGCCAAATCATCCGTTCTGTGTTTCACGGATACTGGGCTGTGTGGGCTGACCCCGGACTGTGCGCTGCAGCTGACCGGCTTCCAGCTCTTCAGAGCGGATCGCCTCACTCAACTTTCAGAGAGCAATAAAAGTGGAGGAATCTGTTTTTATATCAACAGCGGCTGGTGCAACGACGTGGCCGTCATTCAGCAACACAGTTCTCCTGATTTGGAGTCATTCTTCATAAAGTGTAAACCTTTTTACTCCGTTGAGTTCCCCTCGTTCATTCTGGTCGGTGTGTTCATTCCAGCGCATGCCGCCGTGCAGGACGCACAGCGCGCCCTCGCCAACCAGATACTGTGTGTGGAGCGGACGCACCCGGGCTCCTTGGTCATTGTCCTCGTCCATTTTAACAAGGGAAACCTCGCTCATGAACTGCCCAAGTACACGCAGTTTATTACCACAGAGAAGGAGGACGTTGTGGATCACTGTTATACTTCAGTGAGTAATGCCTTCCGCGCCACCCGACGCACCTTCTTGGGATACTCTGACCTCACCACGGTCCATCTGATCCCTACATACAAGCAGAAACCCAAGCATGTGGCGAGGAAATCAAAGCGGTGGACCAGAGAGGCCTTGGACAATCTGCGGGCCTGCTTGGAGTGTACTGACTGGGAAGTGTTCAGGAGTGCTACCAACAGTCTGGAGGAGTACATAGAGGTTGTGACTTCATATATCAGCTTCTGCGAGGCCAGCTGTGTGCCATCACGCTCCAGGGTGAGTTATGGCAAACCCATAACGGCAAGAAAGCAGAAAAGAGAAGGAGAAATCATCAAGGAGACAGTTGAACTCGTGTGACTTACTCTTATCCCGTCTGGAAAGGGCCCAGACTTGCATGTATGATTTAACAATGGCTTTTGCAGACACCTGGAAACATGTCTGTATTATTCATATGCAGAGGGTTGCTTACACCCACTCTGAGCGTAACATTACAGATAATCTACGCTATTTAGTTTTATTGCTCTATTTGCACTCAGACAAACTGCTAAATGCACTGGAAAGCAGCGCTTCCATTAGCATCTGCTCTAGAGAGTCTTTGTTGCCACTCCTGCTGCCATCCAACGATCAGACAATACTCAATGTAACGGTCGGGTTACTGATGCTTCGGCCTCGTTGTTTTGAGGTTGAACAGTTGTGGCAGGACGATTCATTTTCCAAATTGGCTCCCACACTCCTGATGGTCGGGATTTTTTTTTTTTTATTCAGCATGTCTTGCTGCAGGAGCCTGAAGGAAACTACCTCCAGTTTATCGAGAACAAAAAGCTTCTGGTTTGCATTTGTATTTCCGTACCTGAAAGTTTCCACCAGGAGCAATCACAACCTTACAGCCCCTCCACGGCTCGTTCTTCTGATTATATACTTAGTTTAATTAACCTTTCCCTTTCATTTTGTATTTAACACTAAAATATAAACATGATTTTTGTTGTTCTCAGGACTACAACCCAGACCTTACCCATCACATCTCTAAGAAAGAGAAGTCAAGGAAAGGTGAAGGGATCACGCTGACTCATGTCATGCCTGCAGTAGAAAACGCTCAAGCTGGAGACCGAGAAAGGTAAAGTCTGATCAGTTTTTCTGTTTTTAAATTACATCCTATGCAGATCCTATTCGCATGGTACATCTGCTATTTCCACCGTCTTCATTACTGCTATAGTCTCTTATCACAACTACACCTGTGCTAAACGATAATAAAAGCACTTAACATTTTCCATTAAAACCTTGATGGCTAATGCATTTCTCTACATGCTGCGTTCAGCGTCAGCAGCTACGACAGGAACCAGGCGTACACGGCCTCCAAGGAGTGGTCGGACGATGACCAGACGCCCCCGAACTCGGGCTCCGACACCAACGGAGGGTCGAACCCCTTCGATGACGACGTGAAAGGCGTGAGGGTGAGAGCGCTGTACGACTACGATGGACAGGAGCAGGACGAGCTCACGTTCAGAGCAGGTGGGAATTTAAATGTGGAACATCCTCCTGTGGATTGATTGCGACAAAGCACCACGGCTGATCATTTGCTATACGACATAAAATGTTAAAGGTTAATTTGGAAAAAGGTTGTATGAATATGTTAAAATGTTCTTGTGCTTCTCGCCGCTCCATTCCTTCACACATTAAATGAGGAGAGATTTTTGCTGGAGTGCCAAGAGAGACTAAGTCTAGATGCTGGTGGCAGTAAAGCACATGCACTGAGAGATTGTCATTTAGATGCTCGTGTCCAACAGGATGAGGTTGAGATGGGGAGCAGGAGGGCTGCACAACAAACTGATCAACGGATAAGAATAATGATATGATGAGAATCATTTATCTTTCACTAAGCTTAATTTTAAACGGTTCATAAGTGATAATTCCAGTTTTGTGTTTGTTTTTTGTTTTTTTTCTGAGCCCGGCATATTTCTCATTAGTATACGGGTCATGATAATGTTCAAGCAAATCAGGACAACACGGAGTCGCACAAAACTTGTAAACAAACTGCAAATTGCAAAGAAGTGCGAGATCCCATAAAATTTCCAGATGAATGTGTTTTTGTTTTTAACACGGACCATTTTAAACATAATCACCATGTGCAATAGTTTACTTTTTGGATATACTGTATGCTGTTTTGAAATAAATAAATCAGAACTCTCCCATAAGTGACCCTTGGTGGGCTATTCATTTATTGTTGATGGTGTCATCTGGATGATCCATATAGAGTTTCACATGATCTCCTGCTCCATATTTCTGTTTCCGTTTCTTGGTAAAGGTGACGAGCTGACAAAGCTAGAGGACGAAGATGGCCAGGGCTGGTGCAAAGGTCGCCTCGACAGCGGCCAGCTGGGCCTTTACCCGGCCAATTACGTGGAGCCGGTCTAGCAGCTCCACCGGTGAGCTCTTTCCTCGTCAGAAGTCGACCCCCAGACTGAACCGTCCGGTCATTACTGCACATTGCCAGAGACTTCAAAGCAAAGCTTCCTCTCCCTGTCGGGCACAGCGAGCTGTCTTCATCTCAGCACTCATCACTGAAAAAGAAACTTTACTGAAACAAGATCGGGTCATGATCGCATCACCTCCAGAAACTGGAACAGATACAACAAATATTTTACTCTTTAGTGTGTAGCCGTTTTTGACGCTAACATGCCATACAGTATCTTCTCTCATCATAATATTGATATGGTATCGTCAATTGTGCCTGCATAGCGAGAACGAGCTGTGAATTGTGCATTTCATGTATATATTTTAATCTTTTTTTTTTTTTTTTTTTTTTTTTACAGTCTGGATGCGTGTACAGTTTGTTTTTCCTCACTAAAGACAGTGTTTTCATTCTTAGTCTTTATATGTTTAGCCTTAATAGTTGTTTGACTTTTGGAAAATGTACACATTAAATTTTATCCTTGAGTATCAGATGAGAAGATTTACACCCCTCTTGTGTCTGTATGGAAATATGAAGCTACACTGACATCACCGAAGAGCCATTTTGAAGCTCGGTGTGTTTGCTCTGGTTGTCACCATCTTGGCGGTGCCGGATTTTATTATTATTTTTTTTTTATATCCTCATAAAACCTCTTAAACAATCATCCGTGTACCGTTGTCACACATGAAGAATAGAGGCCAAAACCGTTTTGGACCATAATAATAATAATACATTTAATTTATAAGCGCCTTTCAAGACACACAAGGACACTTTACAAAACACAAGGACACAAAACAAGACAGAATAGAAAAAAAGGTTGTAAATGTTTATTTCTGCTATAAAGTTTAATTTTTTAACATTTATGGGGATTGATTCACATCTGGAGCCTGCCTCAAGTGGCCATTTGAGGAACTGCAGTTGCAGTTAGCTTGGCTTAGCATAAGGTCTGAAACAGTTGGCTCTGTCCAAAGGAAGCAAAAGGAAAATCCTACCAGCAACACAAGACAAATATACTGTCAGCAAGCCAGTAGTTGTTGTTTGATGCAGTTTGAAGTAGCAGAATAAAATTAGCTTTATGAGATCAGCAGAACTGCAGCCTGGTTTAAACCATAAGGATTTGCAGCACAAACTCAGCTGTAAAACCTCAACGTGACACTTTTGTTTGTGCAAATTAAACAATCTAGATGTTTAGAAGCTGGGCGCAAAGACAAGCTTGCTGTCTCTCTGAATCATATTTATCATTCAGACATGAGAGTCATATCAATCTTCTCATCTAATTCTCTGCAAGAATGCGAAGCAGCTTTTTTCCCCCTCAGACTGTTGAACTATTCCTTTTAATGCATTAAGTTGTGTTTGTACTCCACTCCGCAGCATGTCACTGAATTAGCATTTTGAAACGAGATAAAAGACAGAACGCCATCACCAGTGGACAAACGCACTCTGCCTCGGCAGAGCTCGCCTTTGAAATGGAAATGCCCGCTCGGTCGAACAGTGCGAGGATTGTTTAAATTAACCTCAGCTGTCCCAACTGTCTGCAACAACGTGTCTGTTCGCGCCATTTAGTTCCTCCATCTCTGCATTTGACGCCATGAGCGAAACCTGCCTGGAAATATAAGCCCGCGGCCGTTTTGTGTGAAGATAAGACTCACGCCCAGGGTTTTAACTTATTTATTTAGTTCCATGGGAAGTTAATGAGACTTGTTTACTCTGAGTGACTTTGCATTATCAGCTGTTCTCTCTATGTGCATGCTGATGCTCCCACACAGTGACCCAGCGCATGGCTTTGATCCGTTTCCTCCAAATCCATTGATTCAATCTCAAATGAACACTCCTACTCTGTACCAAAAAATCAAAAAAAGCAGGCTGTAATAAATCTGTTTAAATATTCTTTCATTGCTTTAATCAGAAAATCAAGATTAGGAGTGAATGGTCCACTCTGTAGGTGTCGTATGAGGTCGGTTTTGCTACCACTCGTAACCACACATACTGGTGAACGCTGCTCTTGGCAGGGAGACAGGCAGGTGTTCTCTTACTGATGCAGAGAGAGAAAGCTGCAACGAGAAGAGCAGAAAGACGATCCTCCTCTGAAATATTCATGAGGCGATCGTCGTTTCTGCCGCAAGTATTCATTTTTGCAGCCTCTCTTGCTGTGGCGCTTATGTGTGCTTCTTTAAAAAAACAAAAAACAAAACGTGTTGCTCCTGTTAGCGCTGGATTGATTCAGAGAGGTGAAACGTGTTCTGCCTTATCACAACCCACCACCCTGCCTCTTCAGAGACTCTCGGCCACCATCTTCAACAAAGCGAAAGAGAGCTTGCCTCCACGGACTTTAGCTCATCCCAGATCAGTTTACACCGACACGACACGACACGCTGGCCCTCTTTGACTGATTGAAGATGATATAAGATTTCAGCATCTTAACTGTCTTAACTGCTTTTTTGGGACTGTTAACAGGTGTACTGTAAAAGTGCGGCATCCACTGTGAAACTCCCGAAGGGCGGGAAATCGTGTTTAAAAGCGCTCCTTTCTTTTCTGTCTCTTGTCCTAACGCTGGAAACTTCTGTCTAGAGAACTCGAGGGCTTTCTCTCTCCTTTCTTCTTTCCTCTTTCTTTTTCTTCTTTGCATAGTGTTGTGATTTCCAAACTGTAGTGCCTGTTCATCTGCAGAAGCAAAAATAAAAGATGTCATTAGAAGTCTGAGTCATTTTAAACACGGAGTCGATTTTGAGGTTGTGTCATTGTTGAAGCGCACCAAGTGATGCCTGCTGCAAATAAAACATTCATAATGTCGTGTAATTTACCTGGAAGCTAGAGGTGGCAGAAGTAGAAGGTAGAAGTATCACGCAGCGAAAGAAATATTGTAAGTGGTAATAATGCAATGGAAAAACAGCCCCTTTAAAGGCCCCTTAGATTATTATGGCTGTTAATATGTTTTATTTTTCTGCCGTAGATTATCATTCAGTGAATTTTTATTTTATATACAGTAGGGGAATAAAGTAGTATTTGCTCCCCTCAGAATGTTTGACATGTCTGCAAAAAAAAAAAGACTCAAAACTTCAGCAGACAGTACAAAGAGAAGTACAAATGAAACGGAAATGTCATGTTTTTGTATTTGTTCACCCTGTTAAAAGGGAGTTATTTTTTCTTGCCATCTTCGCCTTAATACATGCTCCGTCTTGAGACAGAATTGCCAAGAGAGGGGTTTAGCGGGTAATGAGGGTAGGGCCCAAATGCAGGACAGAGAGGGCAGAGGCAGGAGTTGGCGAAAAAAGGTATTCAATTAACAAAAACAGGCAAAACTAAAGGCGCGGCTGGCACGGCAGGACTTAAGAAACAAAAGCTTCTATGAAACATAACCTATGAACTTGACAAAACAAAACTATGACAAGTTACAAGAATCATGAACTTGACAAGACCATTACAACAAACGTGACCAGTACGACAAGACAGAGAACAAAGGGGAAGGCAGGGCTATATATACACACACGGGGGGACAGGGGAGTGACGAGACACAGGTGAAACGAATCAGGGAACACCACAAGAAGAAATCAATGAACTAATCAAAAGGGGGAAACACAAAACAGGAAACAAAATAAAACAGGAAACAGAACCCCAGGTTAAACTAATCACCAAATCATGACAAGATTTGTTATTGATGCGACATAAGTGGATACAAACATGCCCCATTACGCTGCAGAAAAATTACCCTGTGGCTGACTGATTTATTCACATATGATTAGTTTATTTCTGTTAGTTCTGCTACACTGACACACAGGTAGCAGAGGGTGATGGAGCTATGTCGAACTTCTTCATATACAGTTAGACAGGTCATAAAGGTGCCAGACCTCCTCTAAAGGGTCAATATAAATTAGAGCGTTTCCAAGATAAAATTTCTTGGGACACACCAGTGCTAACACAATATATGAATAAAGTACATGACATCCATGGAGATGTCTCAGCATTCAAGTACAATTAATGTTGATTCTTAATTTTCTGGCTTTGCGGTTTTTTTTTTTTCATTCATAAAACTTTCTTAGATGAGAGGTGCCCCCTTTAATTTTAATCAAGGGTGACAGACTGGGGGTCATCATCCTTGTTTTTTGGTTTTGACAAAGACTTCTCTTTCACTTTAAAGTTAGTAACACCTGCTGCCAGTAGAGGTCGCCATTAACCAACCACCTTGAGAGAGGTTTCACTTTAATCATCAGACTCGAAGTCAGGTCCCAACAAAAAAAAAAAAAGAAAAAAAGAAAAACACACTTTTACTAATGCATTCACTCGGTAAGTTCGGCCCACACGCCTGCTGTCAGTAAGAGAACCTCATCTCCAAACCACTAAAGTTCATTACTCTGCAGGTGCCTAATATTTACCCCTGACATGTAGGCCCACAGGTGCTTTCGCTTTTTATCATTCAAAATATGTATTTAATAATATGCTGCAAAACTGAGCAGGCATTTGTCAACTTGTGCAGATTACTGGTAATTAAATTTGTGGTTGTATAAATATAATAATATGTACAGATATTTTGGTATTTCTTGAGGTTTTTGTCTCTATCACATGATTCTGTGTTTACTTTTATTTGTCTTACAGGCAGCTAACGGCAACGGCTGAAGTCTTATTCTTACGGATAAAACTAATTACCGCTGCATTTTCAATTTAATACTTTTTATTTTCAAGTTTAAGTGCATCAGAATCAAGGTGGTTGTTTCTAAATTTGCCACTTTGTCAAATTTTGGGAGAAGACCTTGAGTGTTACTGAAACAGCACAGTGTTTAAGTGATACATTGATTTGTACAAAATAAATATTGGAAAAACTTTGCTTTGCACCTGTTTTCAGAAGAAACTTTGGGAATTAAAGAAACAACACAGTGCAGGTAAAATAGTTGACCGTATCATAGCCGCCACTCTCTACAGAGGGAGTTTGGTACATATGTGAGTTTTTCCAGGCTGGATGATAGATGAATTAAAACCCTTACTGACAGCAACATGGGGTGGGTGAGGCCTTCCACAGCTTCTGTAAATACAGTGGTAACTCTGTTTGTGTTCTCCTCGTCTGTAATTGCTGAAGCATCACATCATGGTCTACGTTTCGCCACGGTGCTGATAACGATTATGATCACAAACATCACACTGTGAAACCCCTTCACCTTTCGAATGGGTCCATCCATATGAGCTGGGTTCTGCTCAAGGTTTCTTCCTGCTAAAAGGGAGTTTTTCCTTGCCACCGTCGCCTTCAGGCTTGCTCTGGGGGTTTCAGGCCGGGTTTTGTAAAGCGTCTTGAGACGATTCGTATTGTTATTGACGCTATATAAATAAGATTGAATTGAATTGAATTGAATGACATCTTGGTGCCACTCGATCTTTTCTGATTCGCTTTACCCTCGGTGACATTTGAAACCTGCAACAGCACATGCAAGAGATAACTTCACCTCTCGGTAAAGGCTGATTAAAAAAAAAATAAAAAAGCCCTGCATAGCTCCAAGCCACATTATATTGGCACATGTCCACCCCGTGACTCACTACACTGCAAGGGAAAGCACCAATATAAAAACCTGTTGGACAGTATCAGCATCAGTTAGTGGTTGGAGAAGATAAAAAGATCAATTCGCGTGGGGAAAAAACACACAGTAGGCGATAATTACCAAATAACTGCTGAGCCTTCAAGAGACGACACGGCTGACAGATCATAAAAAATTTTAATGAGTCCCGTTTGAACATTTAATGTGTTCAAACAGACATATACTTAGACAGATGAGAGCGGTAAGCAGTGTGGTATGTGGACACATCAGATGAAATAAATACTCATCGGGATAAATGTGAACAAAATACACAACTAGAAAGCTCCATTCATTATAATAAAATGTTGGTTAATCCCATTTCTTTCTAAAGTAAAGGATTTTGTTTCTTATTTCATGCTAACAGTGAAGCTGTATGTAAGCACAGGGCTGCTAGCATGTAAAGCAGATAATATGCAAGCTGCGTTTAGTGAATGCTAACTCGAATTAGCACACACAGGTATTTAGATAGATTGATAGATTGAAAAATATGAATTGATGATGATATTTCTCAGACGCCTGCGTATATTTGAGCAGCTACGCAGTTAATTTGTATAATTGTATGTCACCTGCAGTGGTGTAAGAATCAGATTATACAGTATGTTACTGGGTCAGAGTAAATGAACATTCATTCATTCATCTTCTGCAACCACTTGTCCTGGAGGGTCGTGGGGGGGCACATTTGAGAAGCATCTGTAAGTGCAGTTGCTCGCAGTACTGACGTGTGCTTAATGGGTTAAAACTTTTAAAGTCAACAATGGTTAAGACGTTTTACTCAGACAAATTACGGGTGGTACTACATTCATTCATCTTCTGTAACCGCTTGTTCCTGTGAAGGGTCGCGGGGGTCTGCTGGAGCCTATCCCAGCTGTCACCGGATGATTGGCAGGGTACAACCTGGGCAGGTCAGCCGTCTATCACAGGGCTAACACAGAGAGACAGACAACCATTCACACTCAGGTGCGGGTGGTACTAAATAAAAAAACAAAACAAAACATAGGGATTCATCTTCCAACATTTTGTGTCGATTACTGACAGAAAGGCGGATATATTGTGGCTAAAACTTGAAAATGCCACGGTTGAATTATATATTTTTGTATTTTCTATTTATTAAGTCTTGAACAATCCGGGTCTCAGACAAACACATAATATGCATTGCACAGTTGTATATAAACTGGAGTTGACAACATAAAATATAAAGCAGGGCTACGAAATGAATGCATCACTCTTCACCATCAAAACATATATGTACAAGTAAACTAACGTAGACACAGCAGGGCTGCTGGAGGATTTCAACCTCCAATCCCAACTTCAGCAAACTGCTCAAGTGTCCTTCTCTCTATCTTCCAGATGAGATAAGAGGAGAGTGCACTGTCCCGCGGTTTAACAGGTTCTGCAAAATAACCCTAAGCACATTTTCATCTGTGGCCGTGAAGATGAGAAAAACCAAAAGACAAAGCAAGCGTAGCTGCAGACGAAAGGCGTTTTCCTGAAGCAATCAGCTGTCGCTCTATGATGTTGGGAGTTTATGATGACTGGGACTCACATTATGGAAAGATAAACAGGCAGATCATGCAAATGAAAAGGCAGTTCATTGATTATCTTCTGCTTTTTTTTTTTCTTTTTTAATCACCAGGAAAATGCCTCGACAGCCACATTGTTTTGTCTCTTCCTCTCGACCTCTGCAAAGATAAGCCTCCATGCAGCAGCTGCCAGCTGTCGCTTCTGTGTTGGCAGTGGAAGTGTGTACCATTGGGGTTGGTCAGTGCACATGTTCCATGTCACCTGTCCAGCTTGGGCGTTCAAGTGCATGGCGAAATAGTGTGTCCTTTTAATTTAGTAAGTTTCCACCGCCTCCTCCTCCTCCTCCTCCTCCTCCTCCTCCTCCCTTCCTCTCTGCTGCAGCCTCATACTGGGTGAACAAACTGGTAGACCAGTCTCTGAGACACGTCAGGCTTGCGGATGATGCCTTTCTTGTAGTACTGACGTATGGAGCGGCTCAGCTTGTCATAGTTCATAGCAGGTCGATTCTTTCTGAGTCCCCACAGTCTGGCAACGTGAGCCGAGTCTTCGATTTTAAAAATGCCTGATGGGAGACACAACCGGTTTGAAGTTGTTTTAAAACAATGTACAACAAAATAAGTTTTCTTTTCCCAAACAGCTGTATGTGATCCAGCAAAGACATCATGTTTTATGTGTGTGTCATTTATTGTGCTATTGTGATATAAGAAAATTGTGCAACAGGGAGCTGCATTTCGGGGGTGTTTCTGTCTTCATTCTTTAAAAAAAAAAAAATGAAGAATTTTAATTTAATTTCTTTTCTATTATTTCAGTGTTTTTTTTTGAGAGAGAGAAGAAAGTTTAAACAGTGAAAGTGGTGAAACAGTGAGTCGAGAGGAAATAACTAAAAGCCTTTAGAGATAAAATTGCCTGACATTAGAAGCTGGAAAAAAAAGTGTTGGCTGAAACAGTGAAAGGGTTCAAAGTGCGACCGCTTAAGTCTAGTTGCTGCAGTGAGCTGAAGACTCTGCTGAAGTGAAAGAGTTTAAAACAGATGAAGCACAAGAGATGGTAACAAGTGAAAGTAGATGAAGAGGCAGGGTTACAGTCTAGTAATAAAAGCACTGCAGCGTAATCACAAAGGTTAAGCGCCGAAGACTAAGAAGTTTCTAATTTTCTCCTTTTATCGAAGTATGTGTCTGGCAAAATTAAAGCAAAAAAACAAAACTAAAACTAATTAATGGAGCATGTGTACCCTTTTCTTTATTGAGCCAGCGGATGCAGCGCCCGTAGTTGTGCGGTTTGAGCAGGAGCTCTCTGAGGAATTGCCACAGATGAATAGGTTGACCCGAACAAGATGAATCTGCCTCGGACCACAGCTCTTCTGTGCCTGCAGGACAAAACAAAAACATGTGGTCCTTAAGGTCATCGTGTCATGATTCATTGATACAAGACATGTTCACGGAACACCAAAGGGTTACAGAGACCATAGAGCTCTATGTTTCACTTTGCATTAGATTAGACTTTTTTTTTTTTGCCAAGCTGCAAAATGTGAATGCAACTTTCATTAATCGTAAATATCTTTAAGTTGTGACCATATGAGGAAAACAATCCTACTTGCAGTCTTGGTGTCTCCAACTGAACACCTCTCTTTCATCCAAGCAGCTGAGGAGAAAAGAGAGACTTTAAATTAGTTGATGCATTCACTCAGGGGTTCAGCCAAACATCAGATAATAAAGTAATCACAGGAGGTGCAGCAGCAGGCCGTAATTAACTTTAGCAAATATTACGCACTTACCTGACTTCCATATGTCCAGGTGTGCGTGCAGCGTGTCGCCACACTGCGGGGAACGCTGACGAAACTCCTCCTCGCTCATGGCGCACAGGTCCTTCCCTGTCAGTTCCTGGAAGGCCTTTCCTGCATGGGGCAACCTGTACAGATGCTCAGTCCACAGCAGCCACTTCTGGACATTCGCTGAGTTCCACTCTATGGGGTCTGTCGACAAAGAGATAGGTAAAAAAAAAAAAAAATGGTGAGAAAACATCCAGCTGGGACCCTGACTTCTGCAAGATAAAGGGCAATTTAGTACAATTTAAATTTTTTCAGCTGTGCACTGCCTGTATTTAGTTCAGCACCTTTACACAAGGTTATCGTGCTTTTATGCCACTAGAGTTTAAATCAGGAGAACAGATGACCGCATAGGTTTATGACAGCCAGAGGCAGTACAGTACATAAAAAAATAAAAATAAAATGCTTCCTCTGTTTGCTTTACGAGCAGGAGAGACCTCGCCCTTAAGACTGTGTACACATCCACTGGCAGAAAAGAACCATCACTGTCACAATCCAGAAGAACTCATGTAAAGGTCAGGATTAAACAGATCCTGGATCGGGCAAACACAGCTTTGCGTCAGTAAAGACATGATTTAGGAGATCTGTCAACTCGCCTGGCCTAGCCGCACACATATGTGTTGGTTTTGGGACTAAGATCCAGTAGCTTAAGTATCTTTGAATCAATATTTCTTTGTCTGTAAATAATGAGCAGCACTTTGGGGTTTTCTGTAATGAAATATGCCTTATTTGCTTTTGTTTATTTGTCGGTTATATGCCTTAATACTGTAACACCCTTCTTGATAGACTGCCGCAGCGGTTGTTGGAAAAAACCCTACCTGGGGTGATGTTGAGCAGTTTGCAAGCTGTTTCAATGTCCTTCAGCACTTCTCCCACCACCATGCTCTGCACCTGCTCCAGAGACCGTTCCTCCACCTGCCCCTCCAGCCCAGGAGAGAGTCCCTGTTCCTGGCTATCGATGACGGGGCACTGCTCTGGCCCCTCCCGGGGCTCCATGCGAGTCATGGGTACAGGCAGCGTTTGGGGGGCCTCGGAAACTTTCACCAGCCACGTGGCGTCTTCGGTGAGGAGCATGTCAAAGCAGGAGAGGTAGAAGCTTGGCATGCCTCGCTCCAAGGCTTCCACACTTGGTTTGCTTTCCTCCATGTCCCAGAGTTCTCCAGAGCTTCTGCTTCGCTCCAGGAGGGTGAGGGAGTCCTCTGTCATCCCGATCCGGGACCCATACAATGTGCCTTCAGATAAACTCTCCACTGGGTTTGACATAACTGGAACCTGAGAATGAAGAGAAACCACACTAAACTTGCAACCTTCACGTAAAATCTTTAAAAGCCCTGAAAAATCCTCATTTAAATCTGCATTTGACAAGAGTTAAATAATCTTCTCAGATAAAACATTACCTTTACCAGCCGTTCTTTTCTTGCACTTCTCTGGCTACTAAACCAGCAACTGTTTTGAAAAAAACTCCATCAGAGAAGCTGCAGAGCCGAGGTGAGACTGTGCTAGATGACGCTCTATAAGAACCCCCAGTCTACTGGAGATACCAAGGAAATTACCTTGAAGAGGGCTAAAACACACACAGCGCTGACAGGCATGGGGCAAAATGGATTTGACTGAGTCTCTTATTTGTGGGTCAGTGGCCCAGAATGGTTCACGTCTTAAGGGTAGGTGACTTGAATTGAGGCCCGAGGCAGCTCTGCTGTCTGCCTCGGCTTTCAAGGTGCCGTCTCTGCAGCCCTCTGTCTCCACTGTCAGCTGGAGATTTTAATCAAATAGAAGTTAGATAATGCGGAGAGGAGAGTTCCCGAACCACATGAAAACAACCAGAACGCCTGTTTTATGAAGCAGCTGCTGATTGGTCTAGCAGGAGAGTGCTATCAGAAGTGTGCATTTATGGACATATAACGTGTAGCATAAGTGTAATCTTGCATATGGCACCCATAATGTGTACCTGCCACAGCTGGCATATGGGAAGCACCACTGCTGCCACACACCAGGTTATCAGCGGCCGTAAGAAAGTGTGCTCCCACAGAGCACATGTTCCAGGAGTAGTCATGGCGTAATGTGTCTAAGGAGAAACTATTAAAGTCTCATAAAGTCTGGAAAACAATGCATCACACCCATTAGGACAAAATCAAACTATTAGGCAACGTTGGAATGACATTAAAGCTTTCTCAAAGATAAAATGCAGATTTGTATTTTCAGTGATAATAAAGAAGAAACTCTTTAGAGACTAAAAGAATCGATTCTTTTTTATTATTATTACATTTGGTCACCTCTTATTCTGCGTTTTATTTGTCGCTGCACACGACTGGCACCACTTGTTGAAAAGTCTGGATTCAAGTAACCACTCATCTGTGTCTTTTTTCTTATGAGCATAATAATTATACGACTACTAAGAACTGCTGAGAAAAAAGTTAGATGAAGCTATCTTCCCTGCAACCCCCCAAATAAGATTCCCCCTGCTACTCCTTGGTCCTCAGCCATCCATTGTAAAACCCTCTTCCCCAGTCCTCCTTTTATCTCCTCTAAACTTCTCGTAAACTATAACCCACCCTCCCTTTCACTCCATCAGGAGTCAGATTAAAAGCCACTGGCATCCCAGCCTGCTGCTGGGTGTCAACTCTGCTCTGTAACAGCTTGCGCTAAGCCCATTAGCAAAGCAAATTTAGCCATATTACCTTCTTCCAAAAGGAAGAGGGGACACAAGAAAAAGACACAAACACACCCCCCCGGGGAGAGGGATTAAGGCCCTGACTGATCTCTAAATGAGTTTGGTCAAGACGCTGATATTCATTTCAGGAGCATTAGAGCTTGCTCCATTTACTCAGCAAAGTCAGCCTTTGACACCAAAGGGAAAGGAGTCCCTCCATGCAGGCGTCCACCATGGGAACCACATTCTTTCTACATGCTTGGACTCATTTAACATGAAGAGGAGGCATATGTGCAGCTGTATGAATGGATTTTTATTTCCTTTATTTTATTTTACCTTTACTGCTAAAAAACACGTGAATAAACTAAGGAGGTACCTATACGCTACATTTGCAATTCTCCTCTTGAAGAGAACATGCAACTAATCCATCATTGTTGCTGAATATTTGTGTGTCAGAAGGCAGCTAAGTGTTTAAATTTAAGTTAATGAGTAGCAATCAAAACAACCACAAAGTCTAGTCTTGTTTAACGTGGAGGATTCAGTGAGAAACAGAAAAGAAAAGGTCACAGGCGAGCATCTTGCCCGTATAGGCCATCCATCTAACGGCGACCAAAATGTTCACCGAGTGCTCTGCCGCTGTTGTTTGAGCCTGGAGTTAAAGGAGTGTGTACAGCCAGGCGTGACTGTTTGCCATGTGAGTGTTAAAGGGAGATTTTTTTTCGCCTTCCTCTTGTTTATTGTTTCTCATGGGAAACTTATATGGGCTAAGGAAGGCATTGTTCCGAGAACTGGGATAAAGGAAGCAGTTTAATTCTTGTGCAGAGCCTCCTCTTGCTCAATATGCCTGGAAGAGAGTATGCTGGTTGGAGGAAGTGATTTGTATCTGTATTTGTGTGCCGTAGGCCATTTATGGCATTAATGACATGCAGGTGTTCTGTTCACATTATAAACTAGTTCCAGGTGTAACAATCAGTGTTTTTTTTTCAGGTAGTTGCTTTTTTATGAAGACTGATTTTATGTCCAGTGCCATCCCAGATACCTAGCTGTTTATTTTTAATTACATTTTACTTTTATTCCCTTTTCCCCACCCCTAGGCAGATTGTATCAACTGCCAAAGGGTGATGTTTGTGCACTAGATGATTCATCCTGCGATCAGTCAGGTGCGCTGGCATCAGGCCATACTTAGGGAACATGACACCGCTCTAAAAGTTTTGGTATTGCTCCAAATTAATTTTGACAGAGGGCCGTGTTCACAGTTAATGATGGCGATGATAGCCTTTATACAACTTAGATTGGACCTGAAGATTGGAGGTGTGGGCAGATGGGGAAAGAAACATGTCACTTCACAAAGGCAAAGGTTCTTACATTTAAAAAGAATGTGTTTAACCAGCAGCTGTCTCAAAAAGTGACTTTTAAAACCTGGATGTAGATAGTAAAGGTACAGAAATTTAATGGCCGGGGGCGGCTGTGGCTCAGTAGGTGGAGCGGGTTGTCCACGAACCAGAGGGTTAGCGGTTCGATCCCCGGAATGTACCACATGCCGAAGTGTCTTTGAGCAAGACACTGAACCCCCTGTTGCTCCCAGTGCGTGGCACTGGTGTGTGAATGTATGAGTGCTTGTGTGAGCGAATGGGTAGATGTGTCTGTGACTGTAAAGCGCTTTGAGTGCCAATAGGTAGAAAAGCACTATATAAAAGCAAGGCCATTTACCATTTAACATTTAATTGTTCACACTGATGCTTGAAAAATGCTGGCATGTCACAAAAAGCATTTGGAATGGAGCTCGGCTTCAAATAAATGATGATGCACATGAAACATTTGAGTTTAATGTCCACCACTTCCACCAGACCTGGACACACCAAACCAACTTCAAGTAACTTCCTGCAATGAAGGCCGAATGTGACGTCGATCAAAAAGCAGCATTCGAACGGTCCAGATTAGACAAAGATGTAAAACAACATGAGCCTTCTCTCTCACCGACTCGTTTTGACACTGATTCAACAAACTGCATCTACTGAAGAGACGTCGACAGGCTTGAATGTCTGAATGATGACAGCGATGCAGGACACAAAAGGATGTGTGACAGCTTTAACGGTTTTAGGGCAGCTTGGAACGGAATCATACAATAATTTGGATTTTCTTTTGCCAGTTTGCGGGTGGGAAATTATTTGAAAGCTTGAGCTAAATCTGAATAGAAATATTCTTCAGCGGTGCTAACCATAGGGTTGAATGAATCCAGTGTCTGACCATTTATACTACTATCTGCTACTGCAGATCTGACACAATACCACCATGAGTGGCCAGCTGCGTGGAGGTTTGAGTTCCCTAAAGCTTTCTGTTTCGTGCCTTACACAAACATTTTCATCACTTTTAATGCGCTCAGCAAAGGACAAACATTATGATTAACACATAGGAGACATTGTCTGAAAATGTGCACCACTATTTTAAGTAAATTATAAATTATGTAAATAAATTATGTCACACCCCTTTATCTTGTTGGAAAAACTATAAAACACTTTTATAACACTAATGGAATATAACTTGCAACTTCACCAGCACTACATACACCAAGTAACAACAGTGGATTTACTTAGGGACAGTATGAAAATGATCAGTAGACAAGCAAAAGTCAAAAGAATATGGGGAACGGTGTTTTTTTGATTTAAAAAAAATATATATATTCAACATTTTGTTTCAGACTTCTCCCGTGAGATTTACTATCTTAGATCATAAAGGTGTGTTTGGCCATATGTAGTCTAAAACTGTTTTAGTAAAGTAAAACGTCCCCGATCATTTTTACACAATCCCAAAAGGGAGTCGGCTCAGCCTACCCAACAGTGTCATGATGTGAGGTAATAATCCAGATTAGTTTGACATTAGTCAGACAATAACAAGGCACCGGCTTCCTCACAAGGAACAGCGCAGATTATTATTCGTGTCTTTGAGAGTAGCTGCTGTATTTCATTTCCTCCTTTGATCCAAAAATCATAATTCAATCCCAGGTTTTATGCTGGGTGATAAATCTGTTTTGATTATGTCAGCTTAAGGCTGCGGCATCTAACAGCCGACCCCCAGACACCTCTTATCAGACCGCATTTTGCATTTTATCTCTCCGGGTGAAAGCTAACACAATATATAGAAACAAGAAAAACAGGTAAGTGTGAAATGATGCAGACTGAAAGCAAAGAAAGCAACAGAAATGACTCAGTAACTTTATAAAATAGCTTTGTACCCTGTGAACACACCTGGTTGATTATCTGATAACATCTAACGCAACGCACCTTAAAATCATAGTTGTCATTTCGATTTATGTTTTTAAAGCAGTTTGTTGAAGCCAAGGACATCTTTTCACAGAGTATACTTACTTAATAGCACAGCTCCTGTTAATGATGTAATTTTAACTGACTGAGGAAGTCAAGTTAACCAATAATAAATTATTAATATTCAGGAACCAGTGTTAATATTGTACTACACAAGCAGCTCAGTAGACTGTATGTTCTCTGAAAGACGAGATGTTGCTGACATTATCAACAACATTAAGAGGCTGGTGCAAATTGAATATTTGTGCTTTTTAAAAATATGCACACATTTGCACTAGTAAGTAAATCCGATGGTTTGTGTTGCACAGATATTCGACAAAAACATACACAAAATATTCAAGATCTTGAGTAAGGCTGTGTCTTCTTACCTACGATGAAGATGCTCTGACAGCCAGAGGCAGCAAAAGACTCGACTGGAGGCAGCAGCAGATGTGGTTTCCGATCAACGTTCACCTCAGACAGGAGGCCCTCTGTGCCACCTGAGGAAAGAGGAGCTGCAGGCGCTGGACTCCTTCAGTCTACTACCTTACTGGCGACTGTCCCCGTGGCCCCAGCTCGAGGCCTTGGACCTTCTCAGTCTTTTTTTTTTTTTTGCAGAATTACACTTAACCTGAAGCTACAGCCTAAAGCACAACCACAAACGAAATGTCAAGTGAAAGCACCTGCTGGGGGTGTGTACAGAGTGAGAAGGAGCGAAGTGGCTGGGTGAGTGAGTGCAAAGGAATTCCAGCACCATTGACTGCAATTTATATTTACAGGGGCAGTTGTGTTTACTTATGCATGCAATCCAGTGTGTGTGTGTGTGTGTGTGTGTGTGTGTGTGTGTGCTTGTGAGTGTGTGTGTTTTCTTGCAGATTAGCTCAGACCTCCTCAAACACTACTAGTTGACCTCAGTGCTTAAGTGAGAGAAATTTAAAACGATAAGAGTTTCAAGTGTATAAAAACAAATTTCTAAGGTTCACAAAGTACCTTTAGAGAAATCTTCCACTACTTTTATTTGACAACATTTTAGATTAATTACATAAAAAAAGAAGCATTTGAAATATAATACTTTGTGTGAAAGATGTTTGTGAGCTGTTAGCAGGTCACTTCTGCACTTTCTTTTTCCTGCTCAATGCTCTTTTTATACACATGTTTATTATTACTCATTCTTATGTCAAATTGCACGGTAGGTTTTATCCTTGCTTGTTTTAGATAGATTAGATTTTATTGTTCTTATTGTTAAACTTATTATATTTTCTCTTGCTTCCTAGTACTGCGCTGTGCTTGGACCTCAGAACGTAGTTTTGTTCATGCACGTCATGTTTTGTAATGACAATAAACCATGAAACCTTTACGCTTTTTATAATGAAAAGCAAACACGACTGCTCTTTGAAGGGGACTTAGACCTAAGCTGGAAACCAGTGGACAAGATTGTTTCACCTTGAGCAGCCACAGTAAACTCCTGCTTATGCTTAGAAATGCTGGTATGTATGATCATAATATCTGCAATAACTGTACTTTTACGATTAAAGTACATTTTGCTGATAATATTTCTGCACCACCACTTCCTTATTTGAAATGATCAATTCTTTTAATTGCAATGGGGTATTTTTACACTTCAATAGTGTGACTGAAGTCGTGGACTTGAATCTTGCTTCCAACACTGTCCAGGTTTCAACCAGTTGACCTGCAGCTGTAGGACATAATCCAATTCATTATTTACCACACACTTTAGATAATACTGTTTGAACACAAAACTGGAAAGAATACAAGTGGCACTTTAATATTAATTCATGATCCGCTCTGTGTAATATAAGACTGACATGCTGACATTGTTGTTAATGTTTCCTCTTGTCCATACAAGATGCAAAGTGACTTTAGTAATGTGAGACAAATAACACATCTTGTGCAACTGCAACTAAAAAATAAGATGCCAAAGGAAAAGTACTTCATTCATTCATTCATCTTCTGTAACCACTTGTTCCTGTTAAGGGTTGCGGGGTCTGCTGGAGCCTATCCCAGCTGTCATCGGGCGAAAGGCAGGGTACAGGTCTCCAGTCTATCGCAGGGCTAACACAGAGAGACAGACGACCATTCACACTCACGCCTACGGCCAATTTAGAATCACCAATTAACCTAACTAGCATGTCTTTGGACAGTGGGAGGAAGCCGGAGTACCCGGAGAGAAAGCATACAGACACAGGGAGAACATGCAAACTCCACACAGAAAGGCCCAGTCGGCCCATGGATTCGAACCCGGGACCTTCTCGCTGTGAGGCATCAGTGCTGGAAAAGTACTTATTATACACAATTTCAGAATCATACAATCATATGCTAGAAACATAAGCAGCATTTTAAAGATCATGCACACCATTGTCGTCCATTAAGTGTTTTCACTTAATGAGCCTTATTAAATTTCTTCTCCCAAACTCAGTCTCAGTGAACTTGGATGTTAACCTTTTTTATTTATTATTAATTTCCCCTTGACAATAGTGCTTTGTAAGCCAGTGATCAACCAGAAAAATGGTAATATTGCCAGATAGAGGCAGAGGTAATTTTAACTACTTTATATATTGTTTATCTCATGTCACAAGTATACATTTGTGTATAAAATCGTAATATGTAAATTACAATTATGGCTGAATAAAAAGTAACAAAAATCCTCTTTTAAATGTAGTGAAGTTAAGTGGAAGCAAGCACTAACTTCTCTACAATAACATGAAAATTGTATTGGGATAATGTATCAGTTATTTATCACTGTGAAGCTATAAACCATATTTAAGTAGCCTATCTCGTATCACGTAGAATGAATGGGCTAGAAGCAAGATGAAGCTTCATCCACAACAAGCAGTCCAGTAGCCTATAATGAAATTCATTTTAAATCAGTTTTAATTTAAAACCATTTATGACTTATTCTGCGTCTCTGTTGTCTTTCAGTGTATTCAGTATGTTTGCCCAGCTGTTTCACCAAAAGAATACCAAATACTGTTTGTAGCTTGTGCCGTTAGTTGCAAACATGCAGATAGTTCCGAACGTGCAGCTAGCTGCTAACGTGCAGCTAGCTGTTTAATGTAGTGAGTCACTGTGTCTACCTTTATGCTGTATTTATCACAACACGACTTGCTCTTGTTTTTATTTTGTACTACTTATTGAAAAAAAAAAACTCATTGTCAACATATCAGCTGACTTCAGTTACTCTAATGTTAATATTAATTTAGAATTAGCTGTTGCTAGCTTAGCTGCCAACCATGGCTAGCAGGGTTAAAAGTGCTAGCAAAGCCTTAGCATAGACTAAGTGAAATGCAGCTATTTAATATATATTGAGTATCAACATGAGCATACAGTATGGATTTGAATCAACCATCTTTTGATTTTCTTGTTAAGATTTAACAAAGGTGTTTAACAAAATCTTTAAAATTACTTTTACTAGATTACATATCTCATAGATAAAGCTAATGAACTGAAATAATTCAGTGGTTAATTGATACATTTTTAAAAAACAAAACAAAACAATTGTTTCAAGGCTTTCAACCATATCTTTCTCTGCAGCTTGACATTTCACTGGTTTTGGTGATATTTTACCATTTATTATCCAAATGCTGGATTAAAACAGTATATTTGAAATTGGACATGAAATTAAACTGTCGCCTTTTTCTCTTGTAGTAAAGTTAACTGCTTTCCACACATATTTCTCCTACTATCAGACTGTCAGACTTGTTAAACGGGTTGCAATATAATTTTCTATTCATTGCTTTGTAATGTGTTATGCATCACATCACTTGAATCAGTGTACTGTGATCACATAAGATTTTTGCCTCAATTAAAGCGGCTTCCCGACATCTTTTCAGATTCCATTTCTAACAATAACAACTGCAGAAAACAAATGCGGATTAAGAACTCACTACTTCAGAATATTGACTCTTATGCAATCAGAGGAACTGTCGTCAGCACCACATGTCTGCTTTTAAACAGATGATTATTTGCCTTGGGTTTGAATTTGGAAATCTAACCACAAAAGTTAAACAAACTGTGCAATTCTTTTTGCTCTAAGTGCAAAGTGATGCTTTGAAACAAAAGGTTCTGCTAAAGAGCCGCTTTGTGTAATTTAAATTTGTGTTTGTGAAAAGGCTTTCAAAGAAAACCTTGTTATTGGCAAAACAGTGGTCACCTAGAACAATAAAAGTTCTTTAAGACTTCTGTTTATCTAATCGTTACCCTCTAATCTTGCTTTTAATTAATCGTGTAAAATGCTAAATGGTCTGTCCTCTGATAGCGGCCTCCAAATCCTATAGTTTTTTTTTGTTGTTTTTCAGTTCCAGGACATATTTTCTATTCTTTCATTTCCTACACAGGAGTTGTGAGTTTGATATGGTTAGCCACACAGTCTGAATGGATTGATTGTGAGATGTGTAGAGGGTGTGCGCAAACTGCGTCAAGACTTAGCAGCTTTGTGTTTGTAGACACACCAAATCAAACTGTGAATGATGACAGCCTCCTTTCATTGGACAATTCAATACTGAAATTGGATATGAATGCGTGCATGTATGTGCCTTCCTATACTCCAACGCATGCATTCACATGTGTACTTTTTGAAAATGCATACGAGGAAATTGGTTAGTAATTAGCCAGAATGTACGGCAATACCAAATGATTAAGATGTGAAGTGTAGAGAACATATCTGTTTGCTTTTGGCTTTACCCGTTTCCATTCCATCAACAAAATTTGCATGGCAGTTTCTTTAACAAGCATTTGACCTTTTCCTTGGCTCTCGGACAACATTCTCATTGTTGACAGACACTGAGCTATAAGAAGCAGAACAGACTGGATTTCAAACACCACAATTGGTCCACTGTGATCTTGATATGAGTAATGATTGTGCAGGTGTCCTTACTGTAAACAGATGTCAGCGGCCCTCCTTAGCAGTCACAGCAGTGTCAATAAACACCCTTAGCTGGCCTCACTGTAATTTTTGTTGAGTGAATAAGTGTTATATTGTCAGACTGAAGTAATCTTCTCTTACTGTGACCAAAAACACCTCCTCCAACAGTTTGGTATAATTTGGTAATTGTGCCTTTTTTAACGTCTTCCTGATTAAAATAGAGAGTTGTTTAAAGACAGCGGTGCATTGACCTTTAACGTTACGCCTCAACCTGAGAGTGATCTACTTCAACAGCCTGGCAGTGAGCCAAGGCACTATGCACGCTTAAGATTCAGTTGATGCTGTGGAGACATGTTAGATCCTGCAGACATGCAAAAACGAGCTCGTTGATGCAGATAAATTGCATGGAGTGTTACGTAACGATTGACTTAGAGATTCTAGAGATTAGAAACGAAAGGTGTGACATGCATTGATGAAAGTGTGTTGAGGGGTTTTAACGCGGTGAGCCATGCTTTCTCCATAGTGATGCTTTTTGGAACTAATACGATACCTGTTCCAGGCTGCAGCAGCCAAGTGAAGCTGATATTTGGCTCCACAACGTTCACCAGCTTGTGGTTAACTTTGTCTTCTATTTGCTGCATGATTGCTTTCTAACTGAACACAGCTGCCTAATGCGGCGTCAAACAACATCATGAAAGTAGTCAGAGTAGATCAAACAGGTACATTAGCAGCCTAAAAAAAATTCAAAACAACTGCCAAAAAAGAATAACCTAATAGTCAGTCGATCATTTTCTGTTGGTTCAACGTTTGAAGCGACACTGATAATGTATTGTGTGTTAATACACAAATATTGGTTATAGCCACTTTCACGACACCAATATGATTAGTGATAATGACCTTAAGATAAATAGTATGCAGTATATCAGTTCCTTCTAGTTGTCTGACCTTTACATGCTCACAGGCTAGAACCACACAATGAAGGCTATGAGTTATTGGCTGGAAATATGGGAGCTAGCAAATAGCTTTCTTTTTACTATATCTGACAAATTTTCATTTCTTATCTGTAGATTTAAAGCTGAGGCTTTTGAGCAATTTCACTCAATAGACAGTTATTACATCGGTTATTCGGTTGACTACTGAGATGTTTTTCTTTTTGTTTCTTTGGTTGTACCGGTTTATGTTGACTGTGCCAGCATTTACCATTCATTCAGGTTAATGTTACCCAATCGGGATCTTTCAGATTCTGCTGACTAATAGTGGTGCAATTTGCATTGGCCAACTTGGCTCTGCTGAGAATATAATTGACTCTTCCAGAAAAGGCTCCTTCGTGCTTTTACCAGAGAGAAGCTCTGATAACAGGTTCCAATGACCGGCAGCTAGATTGCAGTTTTGATAATTCCTGCTTCGAAGTGATGACATTCAAGATGACACATATCTTGAGTGTGGTTAAAGGTGGGGTAACGTACCAGCACACAGGAATTATTTTTCAGGTTTCACCCACATAAGTCTACTGACAAACTCGCCAAGAAAGCATTTTGCCACAAAGATGGATTAGGCGGTAAATGGGTTGTGCTGAGAATAATTCTTTATTTTTTTGCACTCTGCCTGTGTCTAAACCAAAATCCCCCTTCATTTATGGATGTAATGATTGAAGGCAAATACATCAGTCTTAATGAGCATGATAAAAACTCATAAGGATGTATCAAGGCATACTTTCTCATGGTTAAGTCAAGCAGACATCAAAACATTTGTTAGATTCATGGCAAATGGTAACAGTTGTCGAAGTTGTGTTTTTGATCCCAATCTGTCACTGACTCTTCTTCAGTTTGCATTTGTCTGAAGGTTTCCTCTTGGGCTATCTTTCTGCCATCTCTCCTTCTTCATTAGCATTTGCCCGGATGAACCGTTGTAAGGGAGTGAACAAAAAATGTTTTGTGTCAAAAATGAAAATAACTGAAGGATGGATGAGTTGTGAAAACGTCTTCAAGAAAACTCAAATAGTCCACATTAGCCTTTGTCTTGGCTTTGTTTTAGATATTCCATGAGTTAGATGACTGAAATCTTCACAGAGAAATCAAACTCTAAAAGGAGATAATGTTCGAGATGAGGGGAGCTACAGAGTTTGTTCTAATTCTTTCTGGGTTTTTCACTATGAGCAACATCAGCTAAATCTGAGGTGCATAAATTACCCTAATTTAAGTGTGATGTGCATTTACAGTAAATCAACTTGTGCCCAACACCTGCAGGAAATAAAGAGTTTACTAGACATTTTGCAAGTGAGCAAAGTTGCTTGTAAAGCATTATTGTTTGTATTGTGGTATTGCTGCTTTTACTTGAGGAAATGATCTTCCACTGTTTACTCTCTGATGACTTCTTCATGCTCTGAGCCGTCCAGTCGCCAAAAGCTTGGCTTGTTGGTCGACATTTATGATGCCTGCAGTGGTCCCCACCCAGACAAATAAAATCCCTATCACTCTGATACTTCCACGGCAGAAGGTCCTCTGTTAACCAGATGGTGTATGAAAACACACGGCGGCTTCCGGTCTCGGTGAATTAATGAATGACTAAATGAGAGTTTGAAGCTCTTAATATTTTATCTTTAAAAGATCATTTCGAGGAGTGAACTCGCCCGCTGTGTAATGATGCATGTATTTGTTGAGTGGTGTGTGTGTGTGTGTGACTGGAGGCAAGACAGACAGAGATTTTTAAATTAAACATTTCCCCAAGAGTCTTGTAGCAACCAGTTCTTCATTAAATATTTTATTTAGGTTCAAGTTGTAAACCCACTGGGATCCATTTCCTGGCAATTTAACTTTCAGCTGACTTGCTGAAAAGCCTCCACGTAAAAGAAGACAAGCCGCTTTGTAGCGTATGAGGTGCAGTACATTGCAAGACTAAAACACTGTCTGTCTGTCCGTCTGTCTGTCACGCCTGCGTTTCATTCCGTCACTTGCCACCTTGAGCTTCAGGCTTGTTTGACTTGACAGAGATGATGAGCAGTTATCAAACACAACAAACCTATTGACTCAAGTGCAATGAGAGATGGGAGATATGATAGGAGCTTGCAGAATTAACGCCGAAACAAAAGCCAATATTTGCCCTCGCTTCCCCTGTCACACAATGTCTGTACAAGCCCCATTCAAATAATCGCCTCAATGATCGCAGCCTGCATGCGAAAGGACACTGTATGCAACCACCGAAAAACACAGATACACACTGTCTGTCTGAAAAGGAAACTGCAGATACAGTTACCCTTTCTTACTAAACGCACCCAGCTACGTGTAAGCTGACGTCATTTTAGTTTAATAATTACAAATAACAGAAATTCATTGACCATTTTGATGTTGTTATGGAATGGAAACTAATAATCAAAGTCAGAGGGATTGTCTGCAGGGCTTCGGCAGGTGAAATGCACATTACTTGTGTTTATTTGGCAGAGTAAACTCATTCATTCATCTTCTGTAACTGCTTGTTCTGTGAAGGGCCGCGGGGGGGCTGGAGCCTATCCCAGCTGTCATCAGGTGAGAGGCGGGGTACACCCTGGACGGGTCGCCAGTCTATCGCAGGGCTAACACAGAGAGACAGACAACCATTCACACTCAATTTAGAATCACCGTTTAACCTAATGAGCATGTCTTTGAACAGTGGGAGGAAGCCAGAGTACCTGGAGAGAACCCACTCAGACACAGGGAGAACGTGCAAACTCCACACAAAAAGACCCGGAACGTTCTTGCTATGAGGCATCAGTGCTAACCACCATGTCACTGTGCCGCCTGCAGAGTAAACTTTCATTGGAAATCTAAGATTAAAGTCTGCCGTCACTAAACAAACAAAGGAATTTGAATAATTGTTCCTGTGCTCATCGCTGACACTTCTGTGGAATCTCCTGAACCATATTCTCGACATTTGATACTGTTTGTGCATGTCATTACTCAAAGAAGCATCTTAGGATACTTTGATTTCTCGTATGTTGTTGTTATTTTGTACATGGTGACAGATGTGTTATAACATGTTGTTGAAGCATTTTGAATGACTTTTACTGTAAGTCTGTCAGCCCACTGGTTTGCTCTAAACTTTAAAATATCAACAATTCACATAACAGTTTCCCTGACGTTGATTCCCAATACCTTTGGCGATAACGGAATGTTTCCTTTACCACCACCATGACATTCCCATTTGTGTATTTTTACTAAAAGTCACTTTCGAGTAGCTCTTCGTCTTGCACCTGTTCAGTCACTATCAGTACAGTTATCTGCATAACAGCAACAGGAGATCAATTATTTTCTTTTTCTTTTCCTGCTCATGTACAAACCACATCTTCACAACTTTTGCGTGAGAGCACACAGGGACTTGCAAATTGATCTGCAAGTGACAGTTGTTCCTGAAATGTGATGCTGCCAACCTTTGCAGTCCTGTGTAAGCAGCGTTTGGTAATTGCTTTTGTGTCCCTGAGCAGTTCTGAGGCGACTGAACTAACAGAAGTAATAGTTTAGTGTTTTTAGTATGTTTTAGGCTTTTAGATTTTCTGCTTTAGCACTCTTAGTTTGCGCCAGAGTTCTCTCTTACTTTTATTCAAACTCTGATTACTACAAATGAAGCCTAGTCACACCTTTGGAAAACTTCTACAAACCTTGTGAGGTCATGTCCAACGCACACTGTTCGTGGGTTGTAATGCATGCTGTGGTAGGTTATATATTATTCTATAGGAAAAATATTTCGGTTGCAACCTCTTGTGGAATACTAACGTTTTGGGGCCATGTTGTCCTTGTGGGGACATTTTTTTGAGGGTTAAAACCAGTTAAAACTCGGTTTTAGGGTAGCTACAATTAAGGTTAGAGGTAAGGATTAGGGTTTAGCAGATGGTTAGTGTTGGGATAAGGAGCTAATGCATTATATCAATGGAAAGTCTTTTCAAAGACAGAATTCAGTTAGTGTGTGCGATGTTTCTCAAAAGAAATGTCTAAAACAAAGACGATTGGACTTGTTTGAGTTTTTTTGAAGTACTTTCATCCAAGTGGCTTTTTCATTTCTAAATGACTGGTGGGGACTTTAGGTTTTCATTCAGGAACATCTGTGGGCACACCTGAAACAGACAGGGGTCTCTCTACTCTAACAAGTCATTAATGGCAAGAAACTAAGACACAGAGTTCGAAGTGACTAATAAATCAATAGACTGTGTAAAGATGGACGGTGGAATTGCTGCTCAAAAGCGAAACCAAAGCAAGTCGAGCTCCCCCTGGTGACTGACTGCAATATAGATCTAAGCTCCACCTGATCCATGTTAGTGGACGGGACTTGGGCCAAATTAAAACACTAAAACACATGTCAAATACATTTTTTTCAAGGATAGATTCTGTCATTTTAAGTAGTTAGTATAATGTTAATGCATGTTCAAGTGTCAGTTGTTTTTTGTATAAGTTTTGTTTTAGTTATTTGATGCTATAGAAGCAAGACGTTACATAATGACGACCACCAGTTGCCATGCCAACCACTCTGTTAAGCGGTCCCCTGAGACCGTGAGTGTTGTAAATAAATGTGTTAAGCTGGTCGCGCAACATCTTCAGCGTGGTGGAGAATAAGCGGAGCTTGACTCGGTCTTTTCTATTTAGCCTTCAGGCACATTTTATTAAGGCCAACACAGCAGGTTACATCTGCATTAGGAATGAGCAGAGAAAGTATTTTTAACGACCGTTCTCGCGGTAGGCTACCTCCCAGCAACCGTGAACTTAAAAATAACGTGGTGACATCACATCCACACGTACAACAGGTAAATGCATACAATGAGTAAGTGCGCCCTCTGCTGGCAACACTTAACAAAATGTAAAAATAAGTTAAAGTAATCACGAGTTACTAAACTTAATTCTGAGATGCGGCAAAT
Organism: Chelon labrosus; assembly: GCF_963514085.1. NCBI lineage: Eukaryota > Metazoa > Chordata > Actinopteri > Mugiliformes > Mugilidae > Chelon > Chelon labrosus. The sequence goes on from NC_140340.1 coordinate 18,290,277, forward strand.
TTAATTTCAGTCCATCCAGTAGCTGTAGAAACATTAAAAACAATAGTTAGCTAGCTTAGGTTGGACAAGACATTCCACTAACAACCAAACGCTAAATGCTAATGATAGCATGCTAACATATTGTTGCCAATGTTTGACATGTTCACCAGAGTGTTCGCATACTAAGAGATGCTGATAAGAGCTAACAAAAAAAGCTTAGGCTACATTTGAAACTTATGAAAACATTGTTTTGCAGGTATATGGTCAAAAACCAAAGTACAGAACGAGCTGATACGTTGACATCAGGATGGCACTGGATGAAATGTTTAAGGAATCACAGTGAGATGTACCAAATTTTATTTTAACCAACAGCTGTTGAAACAGTGCTTGCAAAATGCACATTTTAAAAATGTGAGTTTAGATTTGACAAGAATAAAAAGAAAAAGTTAATATGATGCGTTCTCTGGGGACCATGCTTGCCTAATTGAAAAAGTTGAGATGTTATAGACTAGACCAAAACGATTTCATGGACAACCTACAGACTAAAAACTGCAGGTGGGAAGTTACCTAAAGCACCAGAACAGCAGATACTCCTGCTTCTTGATCTTTGCTGTTTGACATAAATAGCATTTTACACCTGCAGATCTAACGTGTTGCTGCTACATCTATTGCTGAGACTGCAGTTTTTCAAAACTCAGGATACTCTCCGGGCTTGGTGTAATTTAAGAAATAAGACAACTTAGTCATTGTTTCAGTGTTAATTTAATCATACAAATGCTTAATTATAGATACAGAGGAAAAAAAAGCTTTATCTTGACAATTTCTCTTCAGATAAATGTGCTATCTTAGGACTTTGTAAACTTTCATCTCACCCACTCACCATGCCATCCGTCTCAAGTCCATACATAGTCACACACTAAAACTAGAGACTGAATCCAGCAATATTCAGACTTCTGCACCATCTGTCTCTCTCAGGCATACAAGCCCACACACAAAGAATAAGTAAAAAAAAAAAAAAAAAAAAACCCTGACGTGACTTTAAGAAGCAATGCAGAACAGTGTATACTGTTTGGGAGGAGGACTCTCAGGTGACTTTGAATACAAATACAGAAGAGCTGCAACACAGTTTGCTGGTGAATTTTACGAACGGGTGAACTTTAGAATAAAGGCAACACACTTTAAATATGATAAGTAACATTCAGATGTTCAAAACTGTTAATAATGTAGAAAAAATGGTAACACTATCAAGGAGTTCTACCAACAACGTTATTTCATTTTATTTTTAAGCCATTCATACATGAAAGTCAATAGTGGACATAATGAACGTAGCAAAGTAATGTAAAAATTCAGGTGTAACAACAGACAAACTTGTTCACGTTATCAAAATAAATTTTCATTTCTAATATGACACAACGGTGCAGCGACGAAACTGGTGTGTAACAGTGACAATTTTATCCTCTGAAAATGAAACTTGAAGCAATGATCGAACAAACCAACAAATTAATTTTCTGGAAAATGCTGGTGTCACAATTCACAACGAGCCAAAAAAAATAAAAAATCTCTTCCTCAGCAGCGGTGGTGGACAGCGTAGTGCAAATAGCAGTAACACGACACCAGTGATTTTAACGCTGATGCAAAACTTTATCATTTCATGTTCAATCTGTCAGGCTTAAAGTACAGCTCATTTTCTCTTTTTGCGGTGTACTCTTGAGTAACGTCTGATGTTTAGCACCACCTGCTGGCTGTATCAGGGACATTGTTTTCTTCTTTTTTTTAAATCCGCAGTGCACAAAAAAAAAGACAGCAAATAAATAACATCAGGGTAATTATTGAATCAGAACAGTGCAGAATCACTCAAAAATACTTCTGAGGTACAAGCCTATTAAAGCTTTCTCAATATTGATGTGTACTGTATGCATCAAGCCATCCTTTGCCCAAGTAGTATACACCATTTCATGTCAGTTAAATCCAAAGAGAAACCGTAACATGCACACATAACAGGCACGCACGCACACATACATACATATATATTTAGTACACATACTGTAGACATGGACTCAGAAAACTACAATCACTCACCAGGCAAAATAGATTTAGATGGCTTTTTCAACCCCTCCTCACACACTTGCTCTAACTCACTCAGATCCTTTTGCGCTTCAGCATCTATTTAAAGCACACCCTAAAAAAACAAAAAAAACAAAAAAAAAAACAAACCCAACACACCCAGTCCAATGCAGTCTGAATCGGGCACCTGCAGACTGTATATCTGGATGACGGCATGGATTAGTGTCTTGGCTCTCTGTATTGTATCTTTGGGGAGAAAAAAAAAAACAGGGTTCCTACACAAGAATTGCCAATATTTTTTTAAGCACCTTTGAATGTGTTGGCGTTAAATGTGTCTGATTAGCCTGGGGCATTATGCCTACTACAGACACAAGTAAGGTGGAGTCCTTAGTGTAACGCTGGTTTAGTTTTTAGGTTACTGAAAGATCTTCATTTCAAAAAGGGCAAACAGTATAACAATAGTGAAAGTATAATGAAAAATTATGAGCTCAATATGTCCAAAACTGCCTAGTTTGAGCCTTAACGTGTGAAGCCTTGTTTCAAAGGTTCATCTATTATTCTTCATATTATTCCCCATTACGCAAATATTCGACAGCAGGATTTGAGATTCAGCATCCCGAACTCTGAATAAAGAAACAATCTGAAAGTTTTGAATAAATTCAGATTTGAAGCCCTGAAATAAAGAACGCCAACAGAGCATTCATTTAATGTCATGTTCATGTTACATTTACTTGTCTGTTGCACTGATATCCCAATTGCAATCACAAGTGATCACAACAAATTTAGCTTCCATAACTGCTACTGCCCTGCAGTCTATCTGTAAAAAATATTCTGGCACTACAGCTCGTATTTGTTGTCCAATTAGATTAGAAATCTAAAATTTCACCAGGTTTGAGTGCAAAACTGTAAGGCTTTCATTTAAAGAGAGTTTGGAACTTCTCCGCACACCTGTAAGTAAAGTGGTTTGGCGTGGTGAAGACTTGTTCAGTCCACTATAAAACAAGAATTAAGGCCTCGAAATGATCAGCTGTTCATTTTTGCGCTATTCTCTGATTTTCAAAATATTTCCAGACCTGGGTAGGAACCCAAAAGAGAGGAACTACTAATCAATTTGCCCATGGAATACCAAACTGTATGCAAACTGTTTAGGATGATTTTCCCTTTAATTAGGCGTGTTCTACAGTGGAAACAATAGGAGAGTCGTGTGTATCTATTTTATCAGGGTTTATATCACTCTTAGACAAAGCATTCACACATGCGAATCCGGGTGTTGATGTCAGGTGGGATGTTTTCACTGAAGCAGATGTAATCCAACACCTCTCTGTCGTTTGTGTTTCCGTGGAAAGGTTTTTTTCATTTTTTTTCGAGGGAGAGGGTTGTCACGAGTCAATATAAAACAACTGTTCCTCCACCCTCTCCAACTCCTCTGTATTTAAGGACTCCCAGGATGTTAAGCTCATCATCCACCCTGGAGGGGGTGTTTGTCATTCTAGCTCTGTCCAAATGGATAGGGTCCATGAATACCCTGCAAAAAATGAGACAAGTTGTATTAGTTTGTAGTTGATGGTTTGTTTTGTTACAATACAGAGAATGCAAACAGGTACAGTTGAGGCCGAAATTATTAGCCCCCCTATGAAATTACATTTTATTTCAAAATATTCCCAAGTGCTTTTTTAGTAGAGCATGGAATTTTCAACATAGCATTTCTAAACATACTAGTTTTCTTTAGAAAGCATAAATTACTTCAATTTGCACACAATAACAGAATTGTTCAAAAAAATCAAAAATTACCACGGTCAATATTATTAGTCCCCTTAAGAACTGACCATTTTATTTAGCCATAGCACAAACCACTGTTGTGCAATGATGTGCTTTGACTTTGTAATGCTCAAAGCTTGTAAAATCAAGTTAAAATTAAGAGTTATCTCCCAATTTACACACAGTATAAATCCTCCAGTAAGGGTTTTGGCTGGCACTTGAGGGAGCATCGTGCCAAAAACAAAAGAAATCAGTTTAGACTTGCGAAAGAGAATTGTTGATGCTCACAAAGCAGGAGAAGGATACACAAAGTTATCACAGCGTTTCCAAGTGTCAAGAAGTGGAGTGAGAACCATCATCAAGAAATTAAAAGAGAGCCACATTGTACGGAACAAGCCTGGCAGAGGTAGGAAGCGAAGTATTTCAAAGACCCTGGAAAGAAAGATGTGTCTAAAGACCCCAGAACAACCGCCAAGATACTAGGGCATGACTTAGCCTTGTCGGGAATTGTAGTCTCAAAGAAGACAATCACTAGAGTTCTGCACAGGAATGGACTGCGAGGTTGCAGACCAAGCAAAAACTCCACTTCTGCAGAAGAGACCTTAAAGGCAGACTGAAGTATGCTAAGGACAATCTGGAAAAAGATGATGCATACTGGAAGCATGTCCTTTGGTCAGATGAGACGAAACGAGAGCTCTTTGGCCACAGAGACATTGCTTATGTTTGGAGAAAGAAGGGTGAGGCGTATAACCAACAGAACACCATCCCCACAGTGAAACACAGTGGAAGGAGTATTATCCTGTGGGGATGCTTTAGTGCATCTGGAACTGGGAATCTGGTCAAGGTGGAAGGAATCATGAAGAAAGGATATGTGAAGATTTTTAAAGAAAATGTCAAGCAGTCAGCAGCAAAACTGGGTCTGGGTCATCGCTTTGTCTTCCAACACGACAACGACCCAAAACACACATCACTCCTGGTGAAGAACTACCTCCAGAAGACCAAAGTGAATGTTATTGAATGGCCTGCACAAAGCCCTGACTTGAATCCTGTAGAAAATCTGTGCGGTGAACTAAAGACCAAGGTCCATGCCAGAATGCCATCAAATCTGGAAGAGCTTCAGAGATTTGCCAAAGAAGAATGGGCTGGTATTCCTCAGGAGACGTGTCAGGGACTTGTTTAAAACTACAACAAACAACTACAGGCTGTGTTGAAACTGTCTAAATATTTCAATCTGGACCAACACATTGGACAAGGAATAGTGAGGCACATTGCTTACATGTCTAAATATTATACGGCACAGACTATTTCTATTATAAAAGTTCTTTGTTTCTGTTTAATATTAGCTTCCTTCAGTTGCACGTCTGACTGTCACAATATGTCAACTGCTGACCGGACTGCCAAAGTTGATGTGGATATCCCCAAAGACAAAACCCTAATCATTTGATAACCCACACCTTGAGTGAATAAGACTTCTGATTTAAATGAACCCAAAAAAATCCTCTTACCGGCACTAACTTTACAGTTTGAGGGCGACTACATGTGCAAGGTATAAACATGGAAACTATGCAGGATAGGGCTACACCAATGTAAGCATTTACATCGATCAGGCATAACATTATGACCTAATATTGTGTAGGTCTCCCTTGTTCCTCCAAGACAGTTGTGACTCATCAGAGAATGGACATGGGCCTTCTGAGGGTGTCCTGTGGTGTCTGGAAACAGGATGTTGTTAGTGTGGGCCTTTGGGTCCTACTGGTTGAGGGGAGGGGCCTCTGTGGATCAGGCTTGTTCTAGTGGAACCTTCAGATACTTGATGCTGTACCTTGAGCTGTTCTTCATGTTTTTTTTTTTGTTTTTTTTAGTTGTTCCTAAACTGTTTTTGTGTGTGCCTGTGTCAGGCTGCATCCTGCTGGGGATGGCTGCTGCCATCAAGGAATGTCATAGCTATGTGGTGGGGGTGCCTGGTCTGGTCATGAATCCACATGAGGTCCAAAAGTTTCCCAGCAGAGCATTGTACTGTCACCAAATGTTCAATGTTATTTAATTCTCCTGTCAGTGGTTTTAATGTTCTGGCTGGTTGGTGTATACTTGTGCTGCTGGAGTGTTTGTTTGTGTTGTTCAAACAATGGCAAGTGGTACTGAGGGGCTCATATTGGTGCTGGAGGTAATAAATGTTGAACAACTGTTACTTTTACCAAAACCACAGCGACACAATATAGAGAGAACATGTCTGAGTAGATGGTGTGTTGGAGGCAGAAGGACGGTGAATTTTTTTGGTTTGCATTGCCACAACATGTAGTGTGCATTTCTGAGGAGAAGCACATCTAGCTATGGCACGGGTGTGGACATACAAATCAGGCTTAAAGCTATGAGAAGATCAAAACTGAGTAGACACAACGTAGTCCAACACTTTCACGTTGAAGACCAGATTCACCATTGTGACTTCGAAAACTGCTGTGCCGATCAAGTTTTTTGTTTTTTTTTTGCCCCCGGTGCGATCCTGATCCATTAATATTGAGTATCAGCTGATCAGAGTACCGATCGGATCTTCAATAAACAAAATTTCTTTCCCTGGAGATTCATAAAGACTTATTATCTTACTTGTATTCCCCTATATCACATGTGCACTGTCTGACTGTATTAAATACAATAAATATGGCTTAACCATATTCTGGTAGAGTTATGACTGACATGTAGTGTTGAGGGAATAGCTCCCCTTGGCTTCAGAAGATGCCAGAAGAGTGTTCTCTACTACAGAAATGGGCTGGTCATCCAACACAACAAACTCTGCAACCCTCTTTGTATTATTTTTCCCCATGACATTGTGTAGAGGACAGGTTACTCTTCTTTTAAACGCAGCCTTCAGTGTTTCTTGTTGTTTCGGTGTACCTTTGCCTGAGTGTACTCGATGTATTCTGGTTTGTGATTTTTTTTTTTGTAGGTGGCGAATCAAGTTGGTAGCATTCAATGACGATCACCTACAACTATTTACAAATTGCTGTCTGACTGACTTCATTTTCCAGAGAAACTTCCACGCTGCAGGCATGTTTAGTCACGTGAAGCTAGCCAGCTGCCATTAAAACAGAAGAGGAAGTTACAATGCTACAGGGACGTGGTTCAGGTTCATGCCAGACCAAAAACAAATGACTACAAAAGTCCTGATCATTTTAAAAATGCCTGGATTGGCCCCAACACCGATCTCCTGATACAATTTGGGACGTCCCTAGCAAAAATGTCCCAATGGACAAACCCATCTTTAAACTTGACGGTGTCTAAAGTTCTGTAACCAAAGACTTTAGGTAGTGTAACATGCAGTTATATTGATTAATGAGATGCCCTGATCCAGAACACATGGACTGACTCAGCATACCCACCCTGAACAGAGTTCATATAAAGCTGAAGATTTAACTTTTGACTTATGCAAGTTCAAACAAGCGTTCACCAAACAAAACACAATCCTTAAATGATACGGGGTCACCCCAAGAAAGTCTACATATAACTCCACACCAGAGGCCACATATCGAAAGCTACCAAGAAGCTACACATAACATTTTAGATGGAGGCATGTCAAACTGTTGATGTAAGTTTCATTAAAACTATATACTGCACACTCACATGGCGAAGGTTTAAAGTAACTTTTAAAGGTGTGTACAAACCTGGCCATAAGTCACCACGGAAAGATTGGTTTGGAGACCATTTGACGCCCTATTTACAGCATTATGAGACAGTCCATTCTGATCTTGCTGGATTGGCTCTTGCGTGCGTTCCCATGCTCCGCCAGGATCTCTGAAACTGTTGTCAGTGGCATCGTGCTTGTTCTTCTGTGGTGAGGCAAATGGGTTGAAGTCTCCCTGCACGTTGCGCTGGGGTTGAGTGTTGAATTCCGTCTCGAAGGATGACAGCTGCTGAGTAACGCCGAGGAGACCTCCAACTTCTACGCTAAGAATCACCCAGATCACATCTGTGGAGAAATGAATCGAACGTGGGCTGACTTTACATGAGCCAAGACATCAGTTTGCTCATTTTCTTCAAGGTCAGAGAAAGTTCAATGTACGTCAACACACCAATACATTGTGGAAATGGCTGTCAGTCATAGGCCTATTACACATACACCGATCAGGCATAACATTATGACCACCATCCTAATATTGTGTAGGTCTCTCTTGTGCCTCCAGTTGTGACTCATAAAAGAATGGACATGGGCCTTCTGAGGGTGTCCTGTGGTGTCTAGCAACAGAATGTTGTTAGTGGGGGGCTTTGGGTTTAGTGGAGGGGCCTCTGTGAATCAGGCTTGTTCCAGTACATCCCACAGATACTTGATCAGTTTGGGATCTAGTGAATTTGGAGGCCAGGTCAACACCTTGTGCTGTTTTTCATTTTTTTTATTGAGTTGTTCCAAACCAGTTTTGTGTGTATGCCTGTGTCAGGCTGCATCCTGCTGGGGATGGCTGTTGCCATAAAGGAGTGTCATTGCTTTGGGGTGGGGGTGTCTGGTCTGGTCTAGGTGGGTGGTACATGGTGGGTGGTACATGTCTAAAATTTTCCCAGTAGAACATTGTACTGTCTCAATATGGTCAATGTTTTTTTACTTCTCCTGTCAGTGGTTTTAATGTTGTGGCTGATCTGTGTACTTATTCTAAATAAATCATGCTGTTTTCCTACCTCCGTAGAATAATCCGGTGGCTGTACACATCCTCCACTGACCCTGGTACATGCCAGGATTTGTGGGACTTCGCATCTGCACACTCACATCTGATATTTCCTGGGGATCTAGAGACTTCACCATAACTGTGTTTACATGGCCAAACTGATCCCCACCAATGTACTTGAGACAAACCCCAGGCGGCCACGATTCTGCACCTACAATAAAGAAGTTGGATGGAGTCAGTCAAAACCATGACAGTGTTACTGTGCCTGCTACATACAGCTTTAGGGAAGGGTATTCATAAGAGCTAAAAGACGTAAATACAGTGACATATACCTGTGTTTTGTATCCTCCAGGTCTTCGTGAACGGTGTATCTGGAGGAACAGACTCTCCTTCCCCAATTGTTACATCTTCAACAAAGGACATGGATGGCGTGTTGACGTTGGGACTTTCAAAGTCATAATATGCACCGATAGCAGCCTGTAGGTTCCTATATGAACACAAAAAAGAGAACAGCGTATCACACTTTTGATGCTGAAATGTATTATAAATTAACTGTACTAGTCTATGTTTTTCGTAAGTCTGTCCTGTCTTTACAATATTAACTTATATTCGCCAGGTGTCAAATCTTCTCACAAATGATATGACTATTTCATCAAACATACATCAAACACACACTTCTTATACTTCCATGCTAGTGCAGCCAAGTTGTTGTTAGCTTCTTAAATATTGTACCAAGTTAGCTGGTGAGGTGATGACAGCACACATCCTAACAATCCTAACTGAGCAACAACAAAAGTCTTTTTGTTTGTAAATTTGTGCTTCTAAAATGCATGCATATGCTGGTTTATAAGTACCCTATGTGAGTACACTGAATATTGTGAGGTCTTCCGACTGCTGAACAAAACAAGCCATTTAAATAGTTATCTTTGGTTCTGAAAAGTCGTTATTGGCATTTTAAATTAACTTTAAAGGGTATCTGTGAACATTCTCAGTAATCCAGGTAAAACAAATAACTAAAGAAGTTAGTTGGATGAGTTGTGAAACGTGGACAAGAAAACTCAAACAAATTGAGCTGCCTTTGTTGTAGCTACCTTTGTTTTTATATATTATTTAAAGGGGGGGCCACAACAGTTTATAAATGTGCTTTTATAAAGCCCCAGACTCATAAGGGACAGACTTTTACTTAACAATTGGGCAAAAATCATTGTGTGACAGATGTCAAAAAAAAAAAGTGTGCTTTCTCACCTCTGCTCATTTGGCTAAGCTAATAAGTGATCATGCTTGTTGAACTGTTGGTTGTGAAGAGGTATAAAATTTTCCTCCATGCTGTTTCTGCTTCAAAACACTTTGAATCTTCCACTTCCCATACTGCAACGTAGCGCCTGTCATCAGACCTTTCCCGCCTGGTTAAAATCCACATCAGCCAAATTCCACACCTCCAGTTTGCAACAAAAGACACTTTGATATACACTCTCTAGACAGTTCATTAGGTACACTGGTGACAGTGAATGCATTCTATTACAACAGTCCTGCACTAACTCTTCGCTTCATTACGGTTATGGTATTCAGTATTAGTTTAAAACATCTGAGAGAGCTGTTGATTCATCTGTGTTTTTATTTGGCAGGCTGTGGTTTGCAGCGCTATTGATTTGTACTGTGTTGTGTTGTACTGACAAATGTTTCTATTACTCTGACGACCTCATTTTAATCGGGCTAGGCTAAATAACAGAAACTTTTGTGTTTAATTCAATACAGTTTAACACCATCACAAAGTCTAAAATGATCATACAGCTGTATTGCCACCTTCATAATGCAGTTTCGACATAAACTGAGCATTATGAGTCATGAAGCTAAGCCTTATAGCAGGACTGTTATTTTAAAAGTACATTCGCTTTCAGTTGTGTACCAAATGATCTGTCTAGTGATTGTACATTTATAGTCTGAATGAGGAGGTATGAATGATGACATTACTGCTATAATCTCAGACTGGACTCCCCCCAAAGTCAGCAAAAGATGTTTTCAGCACTGTCACTACTACCTGGCTGTAAGAGCCTGAAAGTTGTGTGTTAAATAAAATACCTGGAGGCTCTTATAATGAATGAGACTAGTTTGATAACTAACGGCTAAATTAATGAACATTGCTAATTTATTCCTAGAGCTGTTTTCAGTGGGCAAATCCCAACAACTGTCACATGATTGTGTCATCTGATCTCATGCTACAGAGACCATGTGAATTCTCTCTTTTTTTTTTTTTTTTTTTTGGAAGGGAAGTGGATTTTTTTTTTTTTATCTTTAAACGCGATGCGATCAAAGCTATCAACTTAAAAGCGTGATTGCAGCTGATCAAGAACACAAAGCCATACTGATCAAATACCACTTGTTGTTGGACGTGGATGTATCACGACTGGTTACGTCACCAGACTAACGTGAAGTGACTGGCCTGAGTTTAGGAGTGGGGTTTCACTGGCTCTCTGTATTATTATGTAACATGGCAGATAAACGTCGAGAGTTCCCTGTGCTCAAATTAGCCTGCCAGCGTGTTGGCTAGCTCGCACTTTGCTTTGCTTTTTTTTTTTCCAGTTATTTTACCTTAATACAACTCACGGTCAACTCAAACTTTCACTTCCGTTTTGCCACTGATCGATCGTGAGGAGTTAACTGCCATTTCCCGTGTAGGAGTGATGAACCGACCCCCTCTGCTCTGAACACCACTAACTCAGCAGCGTGTGTCTGCCTCCATTTTTTTTTTTTTTTTTTTTTTTTTTTAGCATTATAGCATTTTAACGTTTGCTAACTAGCTAATTATAAAGCTAGGTGAGCGTCATGTTGTTCTCCGACAACAGGCCCTCCTATCCCCGCACTCACCAGTTAGTCATGTCCAGGAAGAAGGCGCAGCCGGCCGGGTTGAGCTGAAAGCCCAGCAGCCTCTGGAACTCCGAAATCAGGACGTCCTTGTCCGTGGTGCCCATGCAGCTGAACTTCTGCATGAGCTCCGCGTCCACGTCCATGTCCGTGCCCTCCATTGGTGGCGGGTGTCCCGTAGCGGAGACGGGGTGGTGCGGGAGGGGGGGACGGAGTCCTCTCTCAGTTTATTCCGAGGCCTTCTCCAGCCATAACAACCAGCTCAACAACAACAACCGTCAGTGCGCATGGCACGACCGGGGGGACGATGTTTGACGTTGCAACAGCGCGCGCGTCATCCTCACCAATCACCTACGAGGCGTCGACGTCATCTGTTGCTATTTGTAGCCTCCTTTTCATTGGTTTATGAATGAAACCTGAGTTCCTCATTATTGCCATTACACCACGACATTGATACTCGATACTATAAATACACATCATCTATAGCCGGTATTTAACTACTAGAATTATTGTTTTTATATATATTTAATTAGTATTTGAATTATATTTTTGTACCAAAGTGCCACAACTATTGATCAATGGACGCCCAGCTTTCACTTATGTTAGTTTTATATATGAAATAACATATATATATTTTATATAGATTCTATGGTCTGGTTGTCTATGGTCTGGTTGTCTGTCTCTGTGTTAGCCCTGTGATGGACTGGCGACCTGTCCAGGGTGTACCCCTGCCTCTCGCCCGATGACAGCTGGGATAGGCTCCAGCAGACCCCCGTGACCCTTAACAGGAATAACCAGGTATAGAGAATGAATGAATGAATGAATGAATGAATGAATATTTTATATATTATATATTTATTTACTATATATAAATTGACATTGGCAATTTGGCATTGACATATGTACACCAAACTAAATATCCAAAACGTTCAAGAACGGCAACTGGACTTGAAGAGTTTCTTGAAGACAAGTGGCGAAACATCTTTAAGAACTCCAGTTGCCTTCCTTTAACGTTTCTGGATATTCCGTGACCTGGATTACTAAAAACCTTCACAGGCATATACACCCAATGCAGTCTTTACTAAGAGGTGTTTTTTATATATATATTGTACAGGCCCTTTACACTCACTTGCCCAAACATTAGGTACACTAGTAAAAATGAATGCATTCCTATATAACAATCCTGCACACACACTTAGCTTAATGAAGGTCAGAATGATCCGTTTATGTCAGGGATGTCAAACTCATTTTAGTTCAGGTGCCACATACAGCCCACTTTGATTTCAAGGGGGCCTGATCAGTAATATAACAGCATAATGACCTATAAATAATGACAACTCCAAAATGTTCCCTTTGTTTTAGTGCAAAGAAGTCCAAGTACATTATGAAACTATCCTTTTACTAAAATAATTATGAAAAAAATTCTCTGAAGATATGATGCATTACAGATTTAGAGCCTTAAGTTCATGATTCAAATTTTTACATGTGTCAGATTAGATATGACCAATATACTGTATATAAATATGTGATTTTCAGCTCAGTAACATACTATATATAGGAGTACATACTGTAGAACAAAGGTTTATTATTGAGTGTGTTGTCTGCACAAACTGTAAAGCTGATACTATCTTATCGTTAATTAATACACAAACTTTTATTTCCATATGTGAATTTTTGTCTTGTCTTGGTTTTATATTATAATGAACTACTCCATGATGCACATTTTAACTTTTATATAAAAATCCCAAACAGTCTTTAATTTATTTCCTATTTGTTGTATTTGCAGGCTTGAATTATTTGTGTACTTGTTAATTGCGCTCTTGAGAAATGTAGGATACTGTTTGAATCTGTACACCCAAGACAACATTTTCTAAAGCTATTTCAACTTCCCGTGGAAAGGCTTTCAAAAATAAACCCTTATTTTCAAAGAAAGCGGACATTGTACTGGTAGGGGACTTTTTGTTGACATACATAAATGATGAAGTGTGTAAATTATATAAGCGACATACAAAAAGCCTCTTTTTATGGAAAGAATGACTCTTTGTCTGTATCCCCCGCTCTTCTTTCTCTGTATTGCTGTGAGTCATATTTTATTAGTAGTACTAAATTAATCTTCATCATCCTGAGTAAGTGTATCTTGTCATTTTGATTTGGCAATAACAATATGTATGCTTGCAGTTCGAGGAAGTATGATTGTATTAAGTACATTTTGAGGGACTAATTATTAGATTTTTCCATTTCCTGCTCTTTTAAACTTCTACCCCATAACATTTCTGTCAAAATACTTTACCTCTGCTCGGCTACTTTTATAGGAAATCTGAGGATATTTTCAATAATGAAATAATGAATGTCTAAATGAGCATAATGTTTCATTTGCATAATGTTTCATTTCATAAAACGTTATTTAGGTAGTTTGAGAACATATTGCCAGTCAGTCATACTAAACTTAAAATTATGAATGCGAAAACATTTCGCAATAAGTAAGGGATACTTTTTTTGTGTGATTAACTAAATTAAGGTTTTGGACTGTCAAATAACTCAGCAAAATAATCATGAAAGATATTCAAAGAGTGGATAATATCTTTAACTTCTATCATAAAGCTTTGCTTTGGTTTGTGTCATTTCTGATTAACAGACGTCAAATGTGTAATCAACATGCCCTTAATTTAAAATTGTTATGTTTCACGTTACCTTGCCAACAAATTAAAATGTATATATATTTTATAAACATATTTTTCATATTTTTATCTTTTTAATGTGAAAAAGACTCACTAGGCAGTTCACGTCTTAAAGCGGAACTAATCTTTGTTAGGTCAATATCTAGTCGGAACGCATATTGGGAACACCGGAATCGCGCTCTCATCGGAGCTTGCCGAGAAACATGCCTAAGTAAGTCTAGTTATTATTTGATTTTACTACAAAATCTTACACTCGATTTATTCAGCAGATTTAATAATCATTTATACTTGTGCCAAGTGTCGAGTGGCTGTTAGATAAACCCCGGAAATGAACGTATCATAGCGGGTTGTTTTAAAGTGAACGCTGGGAGCTTTGTTTGGGCTCTGTCTATTTGCTGGTGCTAACCTCGATGTAACCGGCAAATAGTGGCACACCGCGATATTCAAAATTTCTTTATTTAGAGTCAACTAACCCGAGCTAACATAACAACAATAAAGTTGCCTATTAAACAAACTCAAACTGCAGATTAGCCCAGTTTGATCTGGAAATTTCGACCTCTATCTCATGGTCCTCATCAGCAGATTGGGGGCTTCTCTGTATTTCAACACTGCCATCGTCTTTTGCTATGATTGCTAACAAGTACTGTTCCCCCAAAAAAGGGTGAATAATATATCTTCAGGTTGGTTGTCCAACTGGGACCGTAAAAGGCTGCAGCTGCAAAGATCGATGCATCACGATAAAAAATAAGTAGCAAAGAAAAGGAGAAGATCAGACGTTGTGTGCAAGATCCGGACAAAAGTGTAACTTTGGAGAGACATTCTGATCTTTTTTTTTTTTAATATTTCGCAGGTTTTACTGTGACTATTGCGATACTTACCTGACGCATGATTCGGTAAGTTGTGTTTGGATAAAATTAAATTGTTGAAAATCTTCAGAGAATTTCTGTTTATGGTGCTCCTCGTAAAAGATGCATAATTAAATAATTTACCTTCTTTCCATTAAAGCCGTCGGTGAGGAAGACCCACTGCAGCGGCCGAAAACACAAAGAAAATGTGAAAGATTACTACCAGAAATGGATGGAGGAGCAGGCCCAGAGCTTGATCGATAAAACGAGTAAGCAGACAATAGTTAATGTTACTGCACGGTTTGGTTTGAGGGCTTATTGGCCTTTTCAAGATGGGTTAAATCTTTAAAGATTCTCAATTTTAGTGCACAACATGATGTAATGATTAGGAAGTTGTGTTCAGACTCTCAGATGATGTGTGCAGTGAATTTAGCTTAAACCCGCAACCAACATCTAGTGGCACTTACATACTAAACATTTCACACTCTCAATGTGGGCTATTTACTTTTCATATTTAGCAGCCTGTTTGGATTTAGTCAATAAAAGCCTGTTGCATATCCCACACAAGACATGCTTCTGCACATTTGTGGGATATCCAAGCTCTCTGCTTAAACAGCACACTTTATACTAGACACCAGTTTACTGGGAGCCTCCTCTGAGATTACAAACCACTAATCCACGCATGAAAAGCAAAGCTAATGTGCGGTATTGTCCACTGTGGAGGAATTTGTTTTGCATACTAAATTCTCATTTGAAACAAAAGATGATTCCACATTAAATATTGGTAAAGGAAAAAACAAACAAACAAAAAAAACAACATGTGTTAATGTTTTGTCTTTTCTCCTGACAGCGGCTGCATTTCAGCAGGGAAAGATTCCTCCCACACCGTTCCCTGGTGGCCCTCCCCCAGGTGAGTCCATCGTCTTAATGATCTGTAGTAATTTAATTTAATAATTTACCAACTATAAAATGAGCACTGGTGAACCTTTACATTCCTGCAAGATGTAGCATCTAATTCAAATAGATAGTGCTTCTTTTTTTGGCTTTGTCTGGATTTACATGCAAGTTAAACTGTCAGAATATTTCACCTACTGCGACTCATGTGAATCGGATCCGATATTTGCAACACAGGTGGTCCTCCTCGCCCTGGCATGCTACCAACACCCCCAATGGGAGGCCCTCCTATGATGCCTATGATGGGGCCCCCGCCACATGGGATGATGCCCGGTGGGCCTGGTAAGAAACATGTTCTTTTTGAAGCTCCACTATTTCCTAAGTTTTGTAACGTAACATTTAAAAGTGCCTCTTGAAACTGGATTTTTGTGTGGGGGGATTACAGACAAAAAGGCAGTCCTTACAGTCACCTGAAGCTGCAGAAGTTTGCATTAATTCAATTTGTTTAGAGAGGAGGCTTTGACCGTGCAGAGTTTCATCTGTTTCTATGTAGTTTCTGCTTGATGTTGACACAAATAGTCGTTTAAAGAATAATTCTCTTCAACCTTTCCTCCTCACATATGAAACGAGCTGATTAAAAAAAATGTTCCTCTAGTCTAGTTAATAATCATCGTGTGCACTAGTTCTGAAATGATTAGTCGATAAGTATATAATATAATATATAATTTTGATGAGATTTGCAGCTTTTCTTTTTGCAGCATTTTTGTATGATTATAAATTAAATGTCTTGAATGTGACTCTGACAAGCTCTGATAAATAGTGATGCACTGTTTTACTATTTTACTGATTACATGATGAATTGATAATTAAAATAATTCCTAGTTGCAACCATAGTTTATCATGGCTAAAGTCAAACAAATCGCAGTCTGCACATATACGGTATTTCAGTGCTGTGGTGGTTTAATTAATATCTCTTAGACGGGTTATTCTGAATGAGTATTTCTTAATGCATAAATGTGACTCTTTATGTAAAGCGGTTGTCATACCAGCACCTAAGCTGCATGTTTCAACACTGTCGCATGTAGGAGGCATGCGGCCACCCATGGGAGGACCCATGCAGATGATGCCAGGGCCGCCACACATGATGCGTCACCCTCGACCGATGATGATGCCAGTCAGGCCGGGCATGATGCGACCGGACAGATAAGGCCGAGCGGACGTTGTGCGTCCTTTGTTGCCATGAACAGACGCTGTGTAGTGAGGACACTTGGACTAATGCGACTTTTTTTTTTGTTTTTTTAACGCCGACTCAGCCTCCCTTCAACCTTGAACACAAGTTTCCGGTTGTCAATTTCTTTACTTTAGGTTCTGGTATTTATTACTATTCACCTCATTTGAAGAAAACTCAGATTCCCTCTTAAGAACTTTTTTTTTTTTTTTTTTTTTTTAAACAAACCCTCAAATATTTTAG
Source organism: Chelon labrosus (assembly GCF_963514085.1). Lineage (NCBI taxonomy): Eukaryota > Metazoa > Chordata > Actinopteri > Mugiliformes > Mugilidae > Chelon > Chelon labrosus. The sequence continues at coordinate 18,307,477 of NC_140340.1, forward strand.
TGTAAAGAATAAACACGTTCTCACCGACATACTGTTCAGCCCACACATTGAAAAAACATGTTTGATTTGACTATATTTGTTGCTTTATGTTTTTCAATAGGTTTTAAATGTTTTCTTTTATATTTCATTGCATTGTTTTGAGAAATAAAACAGTGATTTCAAACCGGTTTCTTACAGATTCTAGTTCATGTCAGCACTATTTAATGACTTAATCGTTCTGACCTCTCAAGTCACAAAATATAATGTGCCAATAACAGTAGTAACATACACAGCCTTGCCAAAAAAAAAAGTCGCCACCTGGATTTCACTAAGCAAATAGGTACAAGCCTCCTATTGGATAATTACTGCATGGGTGATTATCTTTCAGCTGGCAACAAGTTATTTAACCCCAAATGATGCAATGAGTAGCTTCTCATTTCTTAAACAACCATGTCGAAAGACACATCCCGTGGTTGTGGAAAAGATGTTAGTGTGAGAAGGGTCAAATCATTGGCATGCATCAAGCAGAGAAAACATCTAAGGAGACGGAAGAAACTACTAAAATTGGGTTAAGAACTGTCCAATACAGTATTAAAAACTGGAAGGATAGTGGGTAAAAAGAGAGGCAGATGAAGTGATGCACCCATCATGCCTAGTGTCTACTGTACAAGCCTGTGGGGGCAGTGCTATGATCTGGGGTTGCTGCAGTTGGTCAGGTCTAGGTTCAGCAACATTATGCGCTCAAAGAATGAGGTCAGCTGACTACCTGAATATACTGAATGACCAGGTTATTCCATCAATGGATTTTTTTTCTTCCCTGATGGCGCGGGCATATTCCAAGATGACAATGTCAGGATTCATGGGGCTCAAATTGTGAAAGAGCGGTTCAGGGAGCATGAGACATAATTTTCACACATGGATTGTCCACCACAGAGTCCAGACCTTAACCCCATTGAGAATCTTTGGGATGTGCTGCAGAAGGCTTTGTACAGTGGTCAGACTCTCCGATCATCAATACAAGATCTTGGTGAAAAATGAATGCAACACTGCATGGAAATAAATCTTGTAACATTGTAGAAGCTTATTGAAACAATGCCACAGCGAATGCACGCTGTAATCTAAGCTAAAGGCGGTGCAACGAAATATTAAAGTGTGTGACCTTTTTTTTTGGCCGGGCAGTGTAGTTTGAGACTTCAGAGTGAGGGTAGGTTTCAGTCAAACACAGCCACCTTGGGAGGAGCTCTAACGAGGCAGCGTAAGTGAAAACACCTGGATGTGGAGACGAATCTCAATGAGGCATGACTCCAAATTGATGCTAATGTTTCTTTTTACTTCCTTGATGTGTAAGGCAACTATTTGCATATGCTTACACACAGATTTATGAATGCTGTCAAGATTAAACTGCTGCGGCTTAAAAATGAAGCTCCGAGTAGGAAGCTGAATGCAGCTTTGGGCTGTTTAAATCACAAGGTGTGACATGTGTATTTAAAAATGCGAACAGTGCACGCAAAACTAAAATAAATTGGCTGCCTTTTTTTTTTTTTGTCTCCCAAGCTGAATGAAAAAATAAATAAATAAATTTGAGTTAAACCTTCAAATCAGAGTGCAGTGTATGTGAGTCTATTGTTCTCGGTGCCGTACCGCATTTAGTGTTAAATTTGGCTTACCCTTTTTTTTAACAGACTGTTGCATTCAGCAAAGATTAGGCAAATTATCCTTGATTGAAATTTTAAAGCAGAACTGGTAAACACAAGGCTGTAAATGTTCAGCATGTCTAGTTGGCTGTTTGCTGGCGACGGCCCGTGAGTGAGCTCATCCGTCGTTGCCACTGGTCGAGCTGCTGTCGGCGGATTTTTCAGCCGATTCAGCAAGTTGACGCTACGCTGGAACAAGTCGGTCAGAGGGATCACTCTGATTGGCTGTCCAGCTTAGAGAACCGGTGCACGAGAAGAAAAATGGAAGTGATTAAAGAAATTTGCCTGGTCTGTTCTAGGTGGGTGGTACACGTCTAAGTAACATTGACATGACTGCCAGGTCCACAAGTTTCCCAGTAGAACACTGTATTGTCACAAGATGGTCAATGTTATTCACTTCTCCTGTCAGTGGTTTTAATGTTGTGGCTGATCGGTGGCCCTTGGCTGTAGTCTTTGTGTTATGTTCAAGGGCAGCTTTTTGGACCAGACATTGGCAACGTGAGGCGATGTCACTGTGGGCCTTTTTGCTCTTAGTCTGTAGGTGTTGGTTAGGTGTGCCTGTACCTTTAAGATCACACTGACAACATTAAGATCCTCCGTTTGAGGTTTGAACCAACCCTTCCACCTGAGGTTTCCCTGAATGGAAGTGACGCGTTCGCCCAGCCTCCAGGTGTTAATGTGTTTGTAAAGATCCCTGTAATGGACTCATTACTTGCATCTGGGACGAACATTTCTCTGAATACTAGAGGCAGATGTTGAAAACAGCTGGATAAATCTAATATTGTTTCATTAGACAAATGAGAGAGTTGACCCAGCCCTCATTAGTTTACTCAGTCAAGCATGTTTGAAGAATTACATAAGCGTCTGCGGCAGCTAGTGAATCATTATCCCAGCTGACATTTGCATCTACGACGGCCCGCACTTCTCTCCTCTAGCCTGAGCTGTAACTTCTGCATATGTAAACATTATGACACTGTCTCAACAGATGGAGCCAGAGAGTCGCTTTGCTTTGCAATTAGAGCCGAGACACTGGAATGATGTGCAGTGACTGATTATGTGCTTCCATGGACTGTCAAATTTCTTTGTATCTCACACTCCCAGAGCACATTTTTGTGGTTTTATGGTTTAGGAAATTTCTAGGTCACGTATAAAAAAAATGTGTTGGGAGCAATAGCCATATGCTTCACGCTGTGTTTGCCAATTTGTATATTTGCAGACTGTAGGGAAAGCACTGCAAAGACAATCCAGACTTACAGTACCGTCCATCGTATCAGATGACTTTTGGGAGCTGTCAGTCATGCATGCTGTAAGCTGTGATGTTCAAAGAGTCTCTGGTAGATTACATGAAATCTTTTCATCACTCTTACGGGACGGATTCCATTAACTCTCCCATGAACAGCCGCTCTCCACATGGGCGAGACAGAAATAAAACCATGTTAATGCACATTTTATGCATATGTCGAGCACAGGCGGACGTCCGTGTGTCGTCTGAAATTGGAAGGGTCTTTATGAATATTCAATCCAGCCATGAAAAGGAGCGTTGCCCTGAAGGCAATGAAGTGGAGTGGCGAAAAGTGTTTATGATTAGCACTCCGGAGTTGAGGAAATCCGTATTATAATTTTTAAAGAAGGAACAATACGCAGGAACAGTCACTACATGGTTTGGAGAGAGATTTGAGAGTTAGATGAGTAAAAGCAGGTTCTTAAAAACCAATAACAATAGCGGGAGAAGTGACCTTTGCAAGAAATCTGCTTTTCTTATTGGTACTATGTTCTACACTGTAAAAACTTAACATGCTAGCTTCTTACTTTTGAAAAAGCTAGGTAGACCTGAGTAAGACGCTTCTGCTAACTTTTGTTTTTCTTTGGTAAATGCAGACAAAGCAACTTTTGGAGTGGACTCCTATTTTACATTATGTTAAACTCAACTACACTGTAAAATTTTTACATTTTTATCAGTCAAATCAACTAATCTCACTAGCTCACTGGATTTATCGGTTCTAATGAACTGCTCCCTTTATTATAGTCACAATCTATAATAATGACTCCACTAAGTGTTCACCTGATTGTTTCAATCAACCGTAATTGATGTGCTTGTGGAAGGTGAGTCACAAGAGTTCTATACCACTCCCGCTGCCTGAGGAAGGCCCAGGCGATAATGAAGGACTGGACACTCAGTCTTTGAACTACTATCGTCTGGTAGACGGTACAGAACTCTGAAGGCCAGTACTAATAGACTGAGGAACGGCTTCTATGCGAGAGCCATAATTGCACTGAACAACTCAAACAATAAAGAAATAAAGTGAAAAATTCCCATAATAATGTGCAATACATGTGTGCAATAACCTTATATGTGCAACTTATAGTAACTTCACATGTGTAGTGTGCAATAACTTCATGTTGTAATAACAGTTATGTCATGCCAGTGTCTATAGTCTTATAGTTTTGTACATATTCTTTTTCATTCCTTACCTTATTTACATTTTTTATTTTATTTTTTACTGCACCTAAAAGGGGACCTCTGGCCGCCTTAATTGCGTTGTACCACAATGACAAATAAAGACATTCTATTCTATTCAAAACTGACAAACTATTACTATAAGATGATGTGATTCTATACTCCTGCCCAATTCAACATTGCGATGTCAGCATTCACTTGCTTTTCTAGACACCTGGTGAATCTTTACCTCTGATTTAGTTCAGGTTTGTATCTCCACCAACCTCTTTACACATTTTGCATGCGAATATTTAGTGTTATAAAGGTTTGTGCAGCTAAAAACTATTGAAATGATGCTATGAGAGACTGTTGAGAGTGAACAATATAGTTAAGGCTTAGGCCAGAAATCCATGGACTGTATATAAAGATCAACCAACCCTTTGTGACGTCACCCATAGATTTTGGTATTGTCGGCTCCGACCCAACCCCTGGCTAATTCACAAGAGTTGTAGAACAAGTTTTCAGCCTTAACTTATATCTAGAGTTGGACATTTTAAATTGGAAGTTAGATTGATTGGGGATCGCTTCTGGAGCCAGGCCAGGTCAAATGGCCATTAGAGGGATTGCAGAAGAGAGATAGCATTTTGGATTGGCTTCATTTTTCGTCCCTGGAAGTTGCTGCTTGAAGAAAACCGAGACAATGGCCTGAAAGCTGCCATTACACCTCTGTAGAGGTGAGGTGCTAAATTTCGTATCTTATGGTATGTTCACATTACCAGTGGAGCCAGCAATATGAAGTTGCAAGCTGATGTCTGACAATTGTTACGTGTCAGGTGATGCTTGACAAAAAAGTGGAGCTTTTCTTTAAGTCAACCGATCGTATTTGTTTACTTTACCCATTTCCTTGTTGTATGTTAAGTCAATGCCCTCTCCAAACACCCTCTGACGATGGCTGGCAGTGCTAACCGAGTTGTAGCTTGTAGATTTTTGTTAACGTTTGTTTGTTGCATAAAAATTGTGAATTTTCTCCACAGGATTTTACAGTGTGGTTCAAACTGACCTCTTTTGTATTCCTGTCACAAGTGAACGCATTAATACCACGAATATCAAAACACAGAGCCCACAGGAGAGACACTCAGAAAGCAATCTCTGCAGCCTCCAGACCCATCAGCAAGGCCATGCGAGAGGGCTTAAGGAGGACTGCTCATTGATTGACTGTTTATACCAAACAGGTTTGCCTGTGACTGACGGCCTGCAGAGGTCCACACAGATTTACGCACTCTGCAGGATGGTTTGGGTTCTGTATTCATTACGGCGCGTGTTCTTTTGCTCCCAGCATGCAGTTGGCATTCTTACCACTCAACAGCCTTGGTTGAATAGAAAATCCCCTGACTAGCAATGCGTCTAAGGCCAACTGGCTCATAAGTGCACAAAGTCCTGGATCATTCTTGGGAGTATGGCATGCAGGGGATGATTGCACAGTGCTGCTGGGTGGCTTATTGATTACAAGAATCAGGAAGAAAGAAAGCAGTCTGCAACACAAAGATTTTGGTAGACTCTTTCAATACAGCCTGTCTCTCCTATTCCTCCCTCCCTTTGTTTCTCTCTTCATCTCTTCCACCTCCTCTCCTCCTCCTCCTCCTCCTCCTCCTCCTCCTCCTCCTACCTCTCGTCTTGTTCTCTTTGCTGCCCTGCTACCAACGCTACTCTGTAATTTAATCCATTTAGTCATGGCTCCAGATCAATATCCATTTTCCTTGGCCTTAGGGGGAGCCTTCTTATTCCAAACAGTGGTTGTGTTGGCCAGCAGGGGCTCCCATGGGCCTGCAGGCTGATACAGGTGTACTACACCGCAGTATCTCAAAAAACAAAGCGAAGCTTGCATCTAATCTCTCGCCAACCTACTGAAGAAAACACAGCTGCAGATGGTCTAACTTTATATGTGTACGTTCATATTTTATCACCACTCGAAATCAAAGACTTCCTTCTAGATCACAGGCTTCTCGAGATGTTGGAATGCAACGCCTGGCTGGTTGGTAAATGAATGACATCAAATCACATTCAATTAAGGCTAATTTGATTAGCTGGCCTTGTCAGTGACCAGGAAGAAATATGGAATTATCATTTCTTCTCCCTCCAGGATTGATTTACTGTCGCCACTGTGTAGTATACTGGGACGGCCGATGTAGAGTGGTTAGTTTAACTGCATTGATAGGATTCAATCACTGCTTACGGCCCGCGACTCATGCTAAAGTGCCTTTGAGCAAAACGACAGCAAGCCATCAGTTATATGTCTAAATGTGACTGAAAGAACTAGTCACTTCCTGCCACTGGTTAAACATTTGGAGCACGTAATATTGTTAGCTGCCCTACTTCGGTATAAACTGCCCTGCCTGCGGCAGCCTGCCACCGGCCAGCTGTACGCTCTGTGGACACTGACAGTGATTCTCCTTCACCTGCTCCACTGTGTTTTTTCCATTGCCATGATTTATAAATAACCATGTTAAATATTCATCTGTCAGCATTTGCATACAAAGTATTTTGCACTTCACAGTTGAGTTTCATAAAGTCAAAAGGTCAGGAGAACAGTTGACACCAAACTATCTATTAATACATTTTATTTATTTATATGGCAGATATTTAAATATAGAGCATTAAAAAAAAACAAAAAAAACAACTCAAACAATAATACAAAACCAAAAACTGTCCAACAACTCATAGAGTACAAATAAAATATGATGAAGTAAAAGTATTTTCCAGCCTAAAATAAACTGTATGCTTGTTGTTTTGGAATGGAAATAAAAGAAAAACAGGCCAAGGCAAAAGTGTGATAAAGCAGTTAAAGGTAAGACAAACTGGAAAGAGAAGAGGGTAAAACACAGGGGCAGAATGTGCTTTGAACACATAAAAGCCAGAAAATGAGATTTGTATGCAACAAAATGGTAAGAAAGGCAAAAAATGTAATCTTGTGATTGCACATCAACCACGGTCCGAGAAGACTCTTAAGAGGCAGAGACTTGCAGCTGCTTTTATATGCATGTATGGATGAGAACCATATGTCTGAGGTGATGAGGACCATGATAAAATATTCAAGTTCTTTAGTTGGAGGTGAGGTTAGATGAAAAATTTATCGAGTTAAGTTATTCCAAATTTAGACTTTCAAGAATTGAGGAAACACAAAAACACTAAGCAAAAAGTATGAGTTTACTATTTTCCTCAGCTTTTAAAACTGACCTTTTACCGTGGGACGGGTTCATGGAGCCTGACTTAGAGCATACGCCATAATATTACATTTAAATATTATTTTATTATTTAATCTATTATTTTTTTGATAAAGCAAGCTTTTGAGCTTTCAGCTGTATCATATAATCTTTATGAAAATGAAAATCTACATTTTCATTTTATTTTATTGAAACTTTCTTAACATAGGTAATGCAAACGCGTAATGGAAGGATGAGGCCATTTGGAATATAAAAGTTTTTCTCACACATTAAATGCTAAATGACTAAATTACAACTTATTCACTTACCATACACTTTTGCCACTTATGGAAACATTAGCAAACACACCACAACTCGAGAACTTGGGCCATTCAGAAAATTTGTAGTTATGAAGCCAGGAACACCACAAGGGAGCGATATTCATATGATGTTTACTCATGAACACTTTAAACATGTAAAAGCTAGCATTAGCGGCTAGCCTAAAGCTCACATGAAATTTATTTATTTTGTTTCTCCCAAGCTGTTGGACTACCTGTGAATGGAAAGTAATTAAAACTTCTGTAAACTGACGTGTTTTAAAGTGATTTTGTTTGTTTAAATTATGAAATTGAGCACTAGCTTAATTCATGATGCAGGCTGCATTCCTGACTAAGCTACAGTAAGTAGTAATTTTGTTTGAACAAAATTTGTTTTCTGATATAATTGTTGATTTTTCCAAAGTTTAAATCTGTTGCTGAAAAAAAAAATCTTTAATTTTTTACAAACTAATGTTTTGATCAATCGTTTAGTTGATGTAACTCTCATGGCTAAACTTTGTTAGCTTCCTTTATTGCTGCCTTCAAATGGGGTTGTGTACTACCTGTTTACAAGAATATGAAATGCACCTTGTTGTGGAGCAGTTCATATTCTCACAACCTCAAGTATTTGTTTTGTAAGATCTAAGGTCTGAATTGGATGTTGATTTAACATGACCCTCCAGACGACAAGGGGCTACAGAAAATGAATGAATGAAGTTTTGTTTGTAATCTTATAATATGTCTGAGTAAGATGTTAATATTCCCCAAGGCCTTATCCTTTTATTATTTCTTTAAAGTCGCTGCCCACTCGATACCTTGCTAATCTGTTAGACCAAGGGTCGGCAACCTGCGGCTCTGGAGCAGCATTCTTATTGAATAAGAAATTTTGAAATTATTTGTTTACATGCCACCACTTTTAAAAATGTTACTCCATCCAGGTTGGATGTATGCAGGTTATCCTATCATGGCACACAAGTCCACAGCAGCTCAGTTGGTCAGTGTGAAGCATATTAAGAATAAAGGCCTGTGGTGTCCCATCCACGAACTGGGATGACACAACCAAGTGGTCAGTGTATGTGCATGAAGATGTGCTGGGGATCGACAGGACAAAGGTGGAGTACATCCTTTCTGCAGAAATTAAACCTTTTACTGAGAACACACCAATCGTAATGTGTTTAATGCAGACTGAAAATCCGCTGACTCCAACAAAAAGGAAGGCTCTTACAGAAGAGTATGTGAAGGGGGGCAGGAATCTCAACAACTGGAATGTGTTTGTGGCCCTGGAGACATATATGCAGGTGAGACAGAGACTAAGACTATATCAGACACTGGATCTGCATTCAGAAATGAAAACATTTAGAACTCTTCCACAATGCAAATGAACTCAACATCTCTAGTTCTGCTAACAGCTTTGTGAGTGGTGTAAACGTATGGCCCAACACAGCTTGAATCACAAGGATTTGTTGTCTGAGGTGAGAAGTGAGTAGGACAACTTAGATCATTTCCCTTTATAGCTTATCAGAAGATCAGGGGCTCGGTCAAATTTGCCTCTGGCTTTGATAGGGAGATTGGTATTGATAAGTCGTGGTGTCATGACTCTAGGCAGCAGAACATTTATGTAGATATTAGATTACAGTTTACCAATAGAAATCAATAAATAAAAAATAAACCAAAAGGTTTTCTCTTGTCAAAAGATACATCTCTACGATATGCACGATATGCTGGCATTAACTGTCAGTAATGTCCCTGGAGTCATCCGATGTTTCATGTCGTTCAACATTACACCTCCTCACCCAGGTGACCCGGCGGGGATTGATCAAGTCCCGGGTTGCATTCCAGCAGCGGTGAATCATGGATCTGCCCTCTCTAATCCAGAGCCCCCTTTTGGCTTTTTCTGTGGCTTCTGTGATGGGATGTATGGCTCTCATATTTTCTGCTCCAGTCACTCCCAGGACTGTCAGGGCTGCTCTCTTTCCTCTTAAGGGTCTCCTCCATATTTTCTTCCATAAGGCATTGTGAGTTCCCAGGTGATCACATGTTTTGTAGAGTCTGAATAGATGAACGGAGGAGGAGAGGAGTGAGGTGCAAGTGATGTACGTGGAAACTCAAGTTGTCTGCCAAGATCCACTCTCAGCTGCCTGTCCAGGGCTGCAAAGAGCAGGCACGATCTTGTCAGTACCAGCTTTAAAGAAGAGGGTGGAATTATTCCCAGGGTGGAATTTGCTTGATCTGATGGTTTTGCTGCCCTGGCATATCTTAATCCGGTCTTGTAGTCTCCCTTGGGGTACTGTATGGCCTCCTTGTATGTGTTGCCACAAACTTTTCTGTGAGGCCTCTGAAGAGGAGCTGTAGGGTGTTGGTTGTCCATTAAAGCCAAGCAATCTTTGCAGGTAGCTGCTGTTCTCTATAGTTGACATAGAGATGCCATACAGTAGCAAAGGCCACAGTGCCCTGGATGGGATGTCATGCTGGTACAATCAAGCCTCGAAACTGCCAAGAAGCCCAAATTTGTCAACTTTGGTTTGCCAGGTCTTGAGGTCTTGCCAGGCCTTCTGGATGTGTATGTATGTGTTTGGCTCCCCAAGAGTGTTTTAGAATTTGGCCATGTCAATAAAGCGAGCCCAGAAATGACCTGAAGGAGTCAGAGAACCTTCACTGTAAATTAATTGATGGTGTAAGTGCTATCTAGCTTGGGTTACGATTTAGTCACATCACAAACCTTTGTTTGGCATCCAAATAATCCAATACACTGTGTAATACCCATAGGCACTGATTTACTATAGTTTTCTGTTTTCATTGTAAACCCCATTTAAATAGGATTAATATTCCCATTCCCATTTACCTCTACTTATCTCTCCTTCCACATAGCTTCAAGATACGTTTGGCTGGGATGCCTTGAAGAAGGTGTTTGCTGCTTACCACAACATGAGCAACTTCCCCAATGACAACAAAGGAAAGATGAACCTGTATGCTGAGACTTTCTCTCAGACTGTGAAGAGAAACTCTCCAGCCTGCCTCCCTGGAGTGATCACCCCATGGTCCAGTGTGACTGAACTTCAGACTGTGGCCAGAGTGCTCTGTTCAGTGGATAAATTACTTGAATGATATTGTGGGATATTTTGATATAATTTATTTATATAATAATAATAATATAATATAAATTATGGTTGTCATTTGTTGGTAATTGCCTTTACTATCACTAATAAATTTGGTACAAGTGGCACCTTCAGTTATTGTAAAACTGGTTGAAAGTGCTGGCAGATTTCTTCATTCAACGCTTCTCCTCTCTGGTGATTTTCATGGTTCTCCATGGAACTGGGAGAGATGAGAGATGGGGATGCTGAATGGCAGATACTGGGACTGCAGCATATAAAGAAAAAAAAATAAGATCACAGTTTTAGCATCAGAGTTTATTATGAGAGGAAGAAATAGGCTAACTGGCAGTGTGCGAGAAAATACAATCAGTAAGTAAGAAGATCAGTGTATTAAGCATAGATGACAGAATAAAAAACATATACACAAAAACATACACACATCTACAAATTCAAGAGTAAAGGTTTTAAACTCACTTGTCAAGAGTCAACAGTGGAATTCTCTCTGTAATCCCTAAACCTAAAAGTTGTGACTGCTCAGGTGTAAAACTTGACCTGAGAAGATACCTTACAGCAGTTAGGCTAATTTAGGATGTTGTACTATTTGACCATCCACACACTGTGACTTTGTTATGTCAACAGTATTGGGAAAAAAATAAAAAATCTTTGAACCCATTGCATGCCATCCAAAAAGCAGCGGTGGAGTTGGTAGTTAGCTGGAGAATATGTTACAGTATTAGCAGCTAGAGAGCCAGAAACTTCCAACAGTAATCAGTAGAGAACAGAGCCAAAATACAATTAATATTGGACTCATAATCCAGGTTTAGGACAACACACCATTTGAATTCCATTATGGGAGGTTTATCAACCGATACAGAGAAGAAAACACCTCTGCACACAAGTGGAAAGTCCTACAACCAGTCAGAGCCATTTTCGTGTAAACTAATTAAACTCCATGGTGCCCAGAAAGGTGATTTATGATGAGTTACTAGCTGGAATAATTTCATGCGAGGACTGTGAGGATGGTGGGTTTAATAATAATTAATAATAATTATACCTGTACAGAGACATTTACAAACATCTGTGCACAGTGACACAGTGGCACAGCAGGGCTGGGTGGAAGATGAGTTTGGTCAACGAAAGAAGGCCCAACTACCATTTTATACATTTTAGTGTTTTGGAGGTGCTGAAGATTTGAACATAAACAAGACTACATCTACTGCTGGTGTATGTTCTGTTAGAATGTTTCTGACAGTGTCCATTCTAACACTCTGGAACTGTCATGTTGTGATGTCAGACTGCTTCAGAACTGCCTCCTAGTACTTCCTGATTACTACTGTCTAGTTCGAGATCTGCAAACACTTTGAGCAAGTCCTACTACGGTTCACTTTCGCGTTTCATTTACTGAAAGAGAGAGAGAACGATTCAACGATGTTTAATCGTCGAAACAAGGTTAGTTTCACAGATAATTACATTTCAGACCTTTTACATCTAAAACTGTTACATCTCTCCCTTAACTGACAGAAGATGTTGTTGTCTGTGTGGCCGGTATCTATCACCAAAGAGGATCCATAATTTAACTTTTGTTTTGTTTAATTTTAACTTCATCTTTCTCTGCTTTACTTAATTTTGACAGATACATCTCAAGAGAGATCAGAGCAAAGAGCGCTCCGATTCAAATGAGAGGTAAGAAAGCTGCTTATGAATACAATAAACAAGTGTAATATACAAGTGTAAAATACAAGTGACAGGAAGAATAGGAAGACCTGTATGACGTGACTGCTCGTGGAGGTGTTGTATTGAACAGCGGTTTACTGAAAGATGTTTTAAAAATAATGTCCCACTGCCTTTTTGTGGAGGAGCCAAAATATGAGTTAACGCATATTATAGCCCAAAGCTCCAGTCTTGAAAGTCAGCTAGTGCCAACAACAACAGAAATATTCAGAAATATATTATTCTAATTATTTATTAAGTACTACTACAGTGAGTTTCTTTACTTTGTACAAGTGTTTGTGTAGTTTCCTCCGTCAGCTTTAAAAGAAAAATATTCCAGTGATAAGTGAAGGCTTCTGAAGACTTGCTCCTGACGTTGACATGTCTCTGTGGTATTGATTGATCTGATGATTTAAAGATTTTCTATTAGAAAACGTCAGTAAATATTTCATACAAATACCTGTCGTAAACTTTCAGAGTTCAAGTTACAAGTTTTGTCTCTAAAAGATATTTAACAATGAAGCAGCAAATTAGTTCAGTTGAGGAGGAGATTAATTCCCATCTCTGCTTTACAAATGACTAAATTATTAAAGGATTATGAATAGTCTTTTCACTGCTAGGTTGTCCACATTACTAAAAGAATCCACATTTAGATTTAGATAAGTTTATTTGTAATCAGTGTGCTGATTTTAGTTGTGAACATTCATCACACTTTAAATCACTTTTAGCAATGACAGGCTTTAACAAGTGAACCTCTGATGTTTGAATCCACTGTTGAAGTCCCTGACAACTGTGGCAGAGTCACTTACGCCTTTAAACAAGTCCCATATTTTATGAATTACGTTCAAAAATGAGTTCACAACCGAATAATCTTTGTGTCCGTCACCAGAGTCACCATCTCGGAGGCTCCAGCCACCAAGACCACACCAGTAAACAACAACGGACGGAGTCCTTGGTGGTACAAGCTCTTCGGCCGAACCCTGGTATGTGTGGCAGGAAGCTATAAATCATCATTATAGAAGTGTGTAGCAAATGTTTGGACACAAAAGGTTCTTGGTGTAGGTTTTTTCTTAGTGTCATATTTGTTTTTACTCTACAGACAAAAGGTGACGGCCAATCAAAGACTGTGATCGAGCGCTCCGACCTGCAGCAGGGGTAGGTGTCAGTATGAGTGTCTGTAGCCCCACACTCCAAACTAAGTCAGCAGTAGAGTAACCAGCTGTGTTTCGTTGCAGAGTCGCCCCCTCAGGTGGAGCAGCTTCGTCCACAGCACTCCAACCTGAAGAAAAACAGCAGGAGGAGAAGAAGAAGGCAAAGAAGAAGAAGAAGACTTTCTGGAGACTTTTAAACTGCTGCAGAGTATGTTTTAAAAGTTTCAGTGTTTCATATTACCTGTTCCTTTCCAGTCTGGACTTGAATGTATGCTGTACTCTTTTATTAAACCCCACTTTATTTTTTTGTCCAACAGAGAAAACATCGAGTTTCTCCAGCTTCTGACAATGCCGCTCTTTGCCCAAGGTAACCAGACTCATTTCACTATATTGACTGACTGTTACTGTTCACCGTGAGCTACATCACATGTTTTATTTGTGAAGTTGTCCAGATAGTTAATAAAATGATCTCACTCTAAGTTCCAGTTCTGATGAAAGTGAGGATGGAACCCAAAGGCCCGCCGGCTCCATCCAAGCTGAGAAAGAGGAGGCTGCACAGGTCTCCTACCCGCAGAGTGTCGGGGTTCAACTGGAACCCTGGTTTGGGTGAGTAAATCTGCACACACATACTGTTACACAGAAACACAAGGAAGAAATAAGCAGCTGGAATGTTTTATAGAAAATAAACTAGTGTCCATTTATGTGATTCATCATTGAAGATCATCATGTTGATGTGTCATGTGACTTGTTTTGTGTGTCAGGTTTCCCAACCCAGGCCAGATCTGCTACATGAACTCCAGCCTCCAGAGTCTACTGACACTCACAGAGTTCATCATGGATGTCGGCTCCCAGGAAGAGGTGTGGAGTTTGAGTCCAGGGACTGAGATCTTGAGGTACAACACACATCCTCACAAATACACACACACAAAAACCTGGAGGCCAACATGAAACACCAACCATCATTTTCCTTCTTCCTCACCAGCTGTTTGATGGACATTGTAAGATGCCGCAGCTCCAAATATGCCGGCCACAAACTTTGGGCCCTCGCCACGTTCAAGGGGGTCCTCTCGGTCCGGGCTCCTGAATTTCAGGACTGTGCCCAAAAAGTGAGTCAGCTGTTTTTGCCGATTTAATGTTTCCCTGCCTGCACATTTTCTCGTCTTTGCATCACATCACATCTGTGTATTCGTGTGTGTCTATGTGTTCAGGATGCCCATGAGTTCCTAATAACTGTCATGGATCAGTTAAGGAGTCTGGGTTCACTGCTGCAGGAGTTTGCAGCCTTCATTGAGAGAAGCTACATCTGCCCTGTGAGGAGAAACCTGGTGTTCACAATGCAGATCACCAGGACATGTAAAAGGTAAGTGCAGTTGTATTCTCTTTGTATGAATCTGTTCAAGGGTCACTTTAATCAAATGCTCATTCTGGCTTAGGTATTATGTGGGTAAAGTCATTTCCATGTGATTAGATCTGCATCCACTTCAGTACAACAGAGTTTAATTGAACTGAATCTATTCTGCTCAAAGCATTAAAAGCATTAAACAGAAATTAATTATCATTTTAGTAGAGAAACTTTTTTTTTCTTTAATGAACCTTTAGTCATGACTGCATCTCATATATGAACTGAACCTGTGACCTGCCATATTGGCTGCATTGTATTACTGATGATGCCATGTTCTTGACATGTATGTTTATGTGTATTGTCCCTTTAACGCACAGTTGCGGGGCTCAGTCCATCAGAGAGGAAGAGTCCACCAACCTCTCTCTGGACCTGGTCCCTGGAGGTTCAGTGCAGTACATGCTCCAGGAATACCAGATGGTAAGAACCTCCAGTTTTCATTCATTCACATCTGCACTGACTGACACGTGGCTGTGCATGTGTGTGTATGTTTTGTTGGTGTGTTACGCAGTACATAACTGGCAGCATGTTGTCCCTGCAGGAGACACTCTTGGACTACAGGTGTGAATGTGGAGGAAACACGTCAGGCCGGTGCTCCACATTTCTGACCCTGCCGAAGTAAGTGTCACCACATCCATCACATCTGCAAACTGTGTTTTGTTCATTAAATACTGATTTATTTAAGTGTCTCAAGTATGAAATAATCCTCTTTCCGCTGCTCTTTCCTTTTCTGTCCACAGATTCTTGATGTTACACCTGAAGAGGTTCACGTTCACCACGTGTCTACAAATGAGGAAGCTGCACAATCCTGTCAACCTCTTCAGGGAGCTGATGGTGACCTCCACACAGGTAAACAACTATCACACACCTGACGATAAACGCAGAGCAAACATGTGGACTATGTGTGCTGGAGTTAGGACTGTGTCTGTGTGTGTGTGTGTATGTGTGTGTGTGAAACTAACTGTTGTTATCTGTGTTTCTTCACAGGCTGAGGGTTGGTACAGCCTGGTCAGTGTCATCAGCCATTTAGGATCTGAAGGAAACACAGGTTAGAAAACATAAATGCCACATTTCTATCATTATTTACTTGTGGATTTGGTGTTAAACATTTGTCTACCACTCTTTTAATTACACCTTAATTATTTCATTCTCTTGAAAAGTGTTTTGAATTGGATAGAAACTGTTCTTCTCCTCCTCAGTAAAGTTTCATAACCTCAGTTCACGTTAGGAGCCCTGATATAACAATGATTCTTCTCCTTTTAGGACACTACATCAGCGAAGGACTGCACCCTGACCACACACCAGAGGACCCCGCTGACCGCTGGCTTCACTATAACGATGCCCTAGTGTCAGAGACGACTGGAGCCTTCGTTTGTGAGAATCGCCAGAAAACAGCTTACATCCTCTTTTACCAAAGAATGGTGAGTGGACAACACCATGACTCTGTGTCAACAGATATCTGTTGCTGTTTAATTTGCTCACTAATGTTTTTATATCTGTTGTTAGATGTAGGCCAGTCTGGTAATGGTGGGACTGAAAGACGTTGGTCTGTCTGGGTGACACCAAGAGCAGAGACCTGACCTCTAGATGAGGATCCAGTCAGGTAAGCAGCCACGGAGGTTTCACAGGTCTGTGAATTCCCTCTGTTTTTGTGCTGCAGACAATGAAGATGGTGGTTTCGGATGGTCCAGCAGCTGGTCCTGTGTCCCGGAGCAGCAGGAGGTCCCCTAGCCCTCAGAAGGAAGGGTTCCCTCAGAGAGCCAGCTTCCTCCCCGAGGTTTCATCCTGTTTAAAGGGAGTTCTTCCTCGTCACCGTCGCCAAGTCACAGCTCATCGTGTACTTCCATCAGATTGTTTTGTCACTGGACTGGACTGGAAGTGACATATGTACCATCATAACATGGAGATCAGTTCGATGACTGGCTTGCCCTCTGAGGAAAGACTGCATGTAAATGACTACAAAAAAATGTAAATAAATTTAATATATATAAATCACTTTTTAATGAAATGTTTTCTATATTGTCAGCATCATTGTGAGTTTTTATGGTTGAACCAGGGCTAAATAAAGTTTGTACAATGACTCCACAACATCTTTCTTTGGTTTAGCTCACTGACACTGTAAAAATAGAAGAAATGTACACTGTCAGCGAGGAAAAACTAGTTTCATAGGGTACAGACATAACTATTACAATTTTCACATCTACCTTATGGACACGCCATTTGTTTCTGGTGTGTTTCAAATAAAACATTTAAAAAAGGCAACTGGACTTGCAGAGTTTTTTGAGAAGATGTTTCACCACTCATCCGAGAAGCTTCTTCAGTTTCTAGAGGACCTCAAACTTCCCACCAGTCCCAGTGAAATGCCTTCTCAAAAAACTTTACAAGTCCAGTTGCCTTTTTTAAACGCTTTTTTTTTTTTTTTTTTTTTTGGATACGCAGTCATCTAAACAACTAAAGGACGGACTGATATCAAATTTTAAACAGCAATACTAGTGGTTTTGGAAATCCCTAGACCCTGTCAATTTTTCGAACCGTTACCTAGGATTCGTATTTTCATGCCGTAGCATATGGCTAATTTTAAAATTTGAACATCAAGCATTTTGAGTATATTTAACTTCCCATGTCATACCATGAGCTCGCGAGTTCAGTTTGAGGGCAGCATAAATCTCATGAATTTAAAGGGGAACTACTGTTTTTTACAACCTGGACCTTATTTCTGGCATAAAATACGATCGTTTACTCACCCATGTAACTTTTGTGTAATTCGTATTCCCTCGGGAGATATTTAGATCAGCGTATATCCATGTAGTGGGAGTGACTGGGGCACCGAAACGCAGCCTCTAAATAACGCATTATCTGCCGCGAAACTCATTCATTTCATCAATATTTTGTTATCGTACGCTAGTGCTATTCCCTGTTGAGTCCGGAGTTACCTGTTATCATCATGTCTGTAGATTTACCTACAGACCCCGGATGATGTCTTCTGACCTGGATGATGTCGTCTCTGAGCGCCGCGTGCACCCGCAACGGTTGGATTGTTTACCTGTAATTTGCTACTGCTAGTTTTTTACAACATGGCTGAATATTTTTCCGATTCTGAGGTTGTGGATGAACCCCTTTAAGCAATTCTCCTTCTATGAAGACTATGCAGTCTGTGGTATTTGCTGTCTTGTTATTAGCCATTCCCCCAAAAAAGGCATTAAATAAAGTAATAGCAAATGTTTTGAATTTCTTCCTCTGGCAAAATCCTGAAAATAACAATACATAGACAGTAATAATAGGAACCGCACTGTGCAGGCACAGAGACACACCATTTCTTCCTTATCAGCAGAACGGACAGTCTTACAACCCTCCACTTCAGTCCTTTTCACTTTTAAATTAACACACAAGAGGAATCGTTCAGAAATCCCTAATGATTGTGGAAGATTACCAGCAGAAAGAAGTTTTAAAAATTACTTGTTTTACAGCCTCAGATGAGTACACAACACCGGCACATCGGGAAGCTGTCTTTGCAATCAAGTGTCGGTGTGCTTATCTCCCCTGCAGAAATTTCTGTTGTTCCCCTTTGTCAGTCAATATGTGCACAAGGTGGAACTGAAAAACCCATCATCTCCTACCGTCTCACTCATGCATGTAATGGTGTTTAATACAAGGACTCAGCTCTTGTTAAAAGTGAGTAAAGCCTGTCTTTATCAAAACATGCGAGGGAAATAACACTCTGGAGTATTGTTATTTCTTTGCTTTCTCCTCCCAAGATTTGAGTTAGACAGTCAGCTCCTTGCCAAACTAACATATTCAATCCCTTAAAACAAAACTCATTTCTAGGCACAGTTTTATTCATTTAGTCAGAATTGGCAGTTTTCTTGGCCATTGCTGATTTTGCGTTGTCGATCCATGCTTCTCAGAGGAGCTGTTAATTTCCACAGTTGCCGTTATCACTCACTGAGCTTTCCAAGAAAACACCATGCACAAAGCAATAGGAACACTCTCTCCCTCTAAAAATAAGAACGACCAGGTGAATCAAGGATGAAACTAAAATCGTCCAGTAATGTCACCTTTTAAATCTGTGCGAGTCATCATGACAGCATGCTGGGGCTGAATACGAGAGTGCCGGGTTGCCTTTTACTCAGGCAACAAGTAAAATTGCTTCTAAAAATGTGCTCAATATAGAGTCAAGGGCAGGGTCTATTTTTAAGGAAAGAAAGGATTCTTACTCTTTAAAATTCATTGATGTTTTGAAGTCTAAAAGCCTGTGGGTGTATCTAAAGACGGAGGCAGATTTAGCCACAGCAATAAACCCTTTTCAGGCCAGGTTTAAGGCGTGTTTGTGTAACAAAGAGTACAGTTTGAAGGTACATTGAAGCTCCTATGGCACTTAGTAGCTCGAGCATGTGCATATCCATATCCATATTTTGCAAATGGATTTTATTCAACTATCAACAAAGATTAATGTCTTTCATCTCAACTTGTCTTCTTAATCTATCTTAAAGTGCTGTGTGAGCCGGCTCGTAATGGAAGTGCATTGTCTTACACTATCACTTTCCTGAGAATAAATTTCTCGACTCTCTGAATATATTGAGCGTGTCTGATTGATTCATGGCTGCCAATATCATTACTATCATTTTGACGTACATCTCCGGCGCTCACTGGATGTGGAGCTTGTCAAGGGCAGCTATTATGGCGATGTTACACTGAAAGTGACCCGGCAATGAACCGTCAGCATTATCTGTGGATTAATTACCCAGCTTTCTCATCCTCAGTATCTTGCCGCATCTTTTCCCCTCTCTTTCCCCTTTGTCCTCTCTTCCCTCTGAATTTAAATAGGTGCCTCCATCTTTCTCTCACCATGCACCTCTGATAAGATGTGGTGCATTGCTAGTTATTCAATTAAATTGATTATTCGCAGTGGATTTCTTTTCTTCTTTTTTTTTTCCTGAGCCAACTGAAATAAAACAGGGAATGTGTTTCATCTGTCAGTGGCTATTGTCATCACCACCCTCCCTGATGGGAAGTTCAGAAACACATAGCCAAGCCCATTGTTTTCACCGAGAGCAGCACAGAGAGCATTAACCTAACACAGGAAGCTCTGCACGCCTCTGGCTTCAACACTAACGTGCATGCAAACATACACATCCCCCCTGCATGAGGGATATCATGCCATCGTTTCTCCTCGTACGTACAAATGAAACAAGTACAGCTGGCTTCCACTGCGCGCTTTGATTCTGATCTGTCAAGCATGTTAAATTTATCTGTTCATTTTATCTACATCCTTATGCGGCCTGCAGCATTTGTTGTGGCACATGGTGCCACGCAGCGTGATACAAAAAAAATAAAATAAATGAGCAGTCCCCTAGCATCACAGCAGGCCTAAGATATATGGATGTGTTGTAGATGCTGTAATAACATCAAAGATATGTGGTTGCTGGAAGGGAGAATTCACGGCAACGATGGTGAAATGTCCCGCAAAGAATTGCTCGACAACAGTACAGCTTATAGGTCAGGGGTGTCAAACTCATCTTAGTTCACAGGCCCAATTTGATCTCAAGGTGTCATGGATTTTCAAGGTGAAGTAGGACCCAAATGCTGGACAATAGGCGAGGAGGAAGGAGTAGGCAAAAACGGAATTTAATTAAATAAAAAGGAAACACAAAGCGCTGATGAGATGGCATGAGAATCAAAAACAAAAATCAAAACTTTCAAAGAGACGAAAACATAACATCACAGGAGTAGAGACAGAAAACACTGGGTGCACAGAGAAACAGCAGAAAACAGTATGACGCGACAGAGGACATAGCAGGGCTATATATACACACACAAGGGCAGAGGAGACACAGGTGAAAACAATCAGGGCGGGGAAGACAATCACAAAGGCGGGAAGGGACACAAGACAGGAAACCAAGAACTTAACAAAATAAAACAGGAAACTGAAAAACATGAAACATGAACGAGACTCAAAACATGAACACAGGAATAAAAAAACAAAACAAAACAGAACCATGACACAAGGTTGCTGGACCAGTAACACAATAGCATAGGAACCTAAAAAGTAACGACAACGCCAAATGTTTGTCTTTGTTTTAGTGCGAATAAGTACAAGTACATTCTGAAAATGTTTGCATTGATCCGATTGACGTAACCAGCTGGAAATACACGTATTCACACTTTTTAAATGTGTCTTGCTCTGTATGTGAAAATAAACACTAACTTAATTTTCGGCACAGTATATTGTCACAGCACTGACATTTCTGAGCCTTCAGGTTCAGATCACATTCCTTCTTACTTGTAGCCTTTACAGGAAACACATGATTAGAAATTGCGCTGCATTTTCTTCTGAGTTAATGTTGTGTGAGAGAAATTGTGTTTAAATGTTTTAAACACCGACACTGGCGTGTCATCAGTGTGCTAACATACCAACAATAACCATGCTGATATTTGCTAGGAATGTTCCATGTTCACTATTTTAGTTAATACTAACAATTATATTAATTTAAATTCAGGTGCAGTTGACATTTACAGGAATTTCATTACTTTGACAAATATTTCATTCATTTTTTTTTACTCAAAACTGGGCTAGGGTTAGGGTCTAATTTAACAGAATAACAAAAACCTTGTCCTGCTCATGAAAAATTCTGTCACAGTAATTCTTTGGATTCATTCTCTGGAAACCATGAATCTTTGTACCAGATCTGACAGCATTGCAGAGCGGTGTCGATACTGAAATGCTTCTAAACAACTCTACACCACTAGAAAATTGTTGTATCCATTAGCTTTGGGGGAGCCGCGAGTCAGTTTTCCGTTAACCCCCAGATGTTTCGGAGAGTGTTTGAGGAAATTCGCAGAATCACCCAGTGAGATCTTCAACTAAACCCAGCCAGACTTTGAGAGAAGATTGTGTCTCTTACCCTCCAGTCTCTGCTTCGCCAGCTTCTCTAACCCTGACTGATATCCAGCGCTACGTCTTCACTCAGCCATGCACACTTGCCCTCCCATTTCCCTGCTGGGAGGTCAGCTCTGTTCGTGTCAGCTGGAAAGCTTTCACAGGAGCCACATCTTTAGCCATTCTGAGCAAACAGCAGGTAGTTTTGCTGTTGCTTCAGTTTGAAGTGATTTATTTCCTCCCTTGACTTTGAAGTGTCTTTTGCAATGAGGAAGTATATGAAGAGTTTGAAAGTGAGACTCCTGTTCTCAATAGGTCTAAAATAAGGCCACAAATATAACTTTTACCGCCTTGGTATTGATTTTGTTTTGGGGATATTTCAAAGTGTGTATACCTTGTGTTGTTGGCCTGTGAATGACCCCTTTTTCTATACATAACTTGATGTAGTATGGTATTATTTCTTTGATATTTCTGCCGGTCCAGTGATAAACAGAATGGATTCCCACATTTTGGCACCCTGAAAATGATAGCTTGGATGAATGGCACGTCTGCAGCCTCAGGGAACTGACCTCAGAGGTTAGCATCAGAGCATTCTTGTCAGTGACTCCCGGGTTAACGTCCTCTGAGTCTCTCAGAGAGGAGAACAAGCCAAACACTGTACGATGGGATTTCACAGACTGATCTGTCATTTGGGTCCATATATTCCCAGGCATGCGGGGAATTGTGCAGCACTTGGTTTGTTATTTTATGGCGTTCATGAGATTTGCGCCGCGTGTTTTGAAGCCTATCTGAAGGTAATAGCTTGCTACGTTGACTAGCTTTATTAGATCTTTACCCAGTGGCCTCGTTTTGAGTCTCTGTTATGACGGCTGATTAGGTGGGAACTGCAGGGCTCCAAATTGCAGAGAAGGATAATGATTTATAGGCTGGAGTGATGAGGAAAGTGGTATTAGAACTTGTGCAATGTTATTAAAAATGTCACTTGTGGACCTGGAGATGCACTCAGCAGGTGGAGAGAATGTCACAGACACACACAAATACCTAAAAAGCCGTCCGTGTGTCAGGGAATAAAAACCCTGCGCACATGAAAACACTGCACTCCTGTGTGAGTGTTTACTGTACTCGCTGCCTCTCTGTGACTTGCACAGTGTGCATGTCTTTGTTAGAGAAGAGTGTTCATGAGTCACCACTGTCTTTTCCCGGAGGCTCAGTATCCAGCCAGCTCAAGGAGGGGATGCATGTTTTATTTCAGTCGCTCTAATACGCCATGAAGACATCATTATCTTGAAACATGTTGTATTCCAGAGACTCCATTGTTTAAAATGGCGCACGAGATGCGGATAACTTAAACTGTTTCATCCTCATCGCCGTCACAGAGATGATTAGCCGTGCAATCAGCGTGCTTCATTAGAGGTGGCTTCTGTTGTTGCCAGCCTAAGCAGTGTGTGCCTGTATGAACCTTCCTTGATGAGCGAAGGATGTTATCTTTTCTGTCATGCACATACCAGCACTTGCCCATAGGGAAGAGGTGAGCATGCAAGGAGCTTGGCTGATTGAGGGCACAGGGCAGAGAGGCGCGCTGTGCACGGATTGCCTGTGAATACTAAGGATGCCTCACAAGAGACCCTTTTGTCAGCGTCAGCTCCCTTCGAGGAGAGACATAAATAGTGTCTGAGATATTTTCTACATTGCCATATCATTAACATTTACTATCTTTATTTTTTAAATTCCCGTAGATCTCAACGTTTGATATCTGTACACTATTTATCGCTATTTATCATAGTGAATCAATGGCATCAAAAACGCTTTTTTTTTTTGCCTCTACTGCCTCGATTTGTAATTGTAAAATCTGAATGTGCAAGTCCATTACAGATGAGGACCCAGGTCAGTGTGACATTTACAAAGAAATAAATAGGAGAAGCATTCAGACAGAGGAACACCCTTAGTTTTCGGCTTGACTTCGGAGTTTTATATATATGTCAGTGAATAGCACAAAGGTAGACTGACAGATAGAGATCTCATTGGGAGTCCATGCTGGTTCCATAAACGTCTGAAATGTCTGCTCTGCCATAACAAAAGTTAGCTCAACTCAGTAACCTCAGTCATACACACACACATTGGTGGATGCACAGACAGCAAAAGGAGTAATCCCGACTCTCCCTCTTTTAAAATGGAGCAGCTACCCAGTGCTTCAGTAACCTGATTACCCCAGCTGTCAGTCTGAATAAGGCCAGGCTTTGGGATCCTCCCGTCTTCTGATCCTCGCTACGGGATAGAACCAGTCC
This sequence comes from Chelon labrosus, assembly GCF_963514085.1. Lineage (NCBI taxonomy): Eukaryota > Metazoa > Chordata > Actinopteri > Mugiliformes > Mugilidae > Chelon > Chelon labrosus. The sequence goes on from NC_140340.1 coordinate 18,331,621, forward strand.
TCCTGAAAACTACCTCAGAAGAGGACGGACACCAACACAAAGGAAAGGGACAAACTGAGCAGGTAAGAGGAACATTTTGGCTGATACTGATGAGAAAAGTTTCTTAAATATTAGGCATCAGTGAATCTTTTTTTTTCTGATTGAGTGCTGTGTATTTGTGAGTGCCACATGTATTTGTATACATAACTCCATCTAATTGTCCCTTACTCTCAGATTACTCAGGGAAAACTCTCTTCTAGGATTTGCATGACCACATACTGGACCTGATGAAAACAACCGCACAGTGTAGATAAGAGAAAGTGTAGGAGTATTACAGTCAAGAAGGCGGCTAGTCACTAAGGGGAGGGCCACAGGATACAACTAGTGGGTGGACCCTGATGATTGTTTCTGTGCACAACAAGTCTCTCACTTACGTGTTGCCTTTCCCTCCAAACAGAAGAATTTTGTATGACTGCGCAGAAAGATTCTCTGAGTCTGCAGTGTTCACATTTCATTCATCTGTATCTTTCAGTTCAACCAGAGGTTTAAGAGCTCCACCAAGATCACTCTTTGGATAGAAGCTGAGGACCCTGAGCTGCACTTGGCAGCTCTAAAACAATGGCAGAGTGTACACCGGATACCAAACCCACCCAGGTGATCCAGAACCCAATGGCTGACGTTAAGGACTCGAGTGAAGTTTCAGCTGAGTCCACACCAGCGGCGGTGGTCAAACGCAGACCAGCCGACCTGGGGCTGATTCGAAGCTTGTCCAAGTCGGATTCGGATTTGTTGGCGTCACCACTCGGAGAGGAGGATGGAGGTCTGGCTGGCCGCAGTGGGTCGGTGTCCGACTGCAGCTCCGGGCAGCCGTCCATGGAGCGCATGCCTTCCTTTGCCTCTGAGTGGGATGAGGTAATACTCAAGCTCTGGGGATGGGAAACAAGTGGGAGGGTGACGAGGACAGAGGGAGTGGCGCTGCTGCTGTTAAGGCATGGACAGGCTTTCAAGTGGAGTGTGTTAATGTCCTTCCAGAGAAAGTGTGTTAGCGAGTGTGAATGTGTGAGGGGGAAAAAAAAGGAGACTGATAAGAGAAGCAACTCAGAATTAGTGTGAAAAAGACAAGTGGGGACGGGCAAGGCAGCACATTTCAGGGCAGAGGAAGGAAGGAAGGAAGGAAGGGGGGGGGGGGGGGGTCCAGCGATCATGAGTCCAGCCAAAGGAGTGATAGAGTAACTTTACCCGGGCTGTTGGCGGAGAATGCCTGCGGGCGAGTGCTTGAATGCATGAATGGCTTGATCACTTGCACCGACCTCCCTGTAGCAGCCCTGGCATCCAAGACTAATTGGGCTTGTGCTGTCATTCCACATCCACTCAGTACATGTCTCAGGGGCCGACCCACGCTTCCACTGTCTCCTCCTGCACTCTTCTGGCTCCTTTGCTCCGTCTTGCGCCATCTACTCTCAGCCCACTTTGAGCAATCCGACCCCCCACCACCCTTCCCCCTATTATCCCCAAAGGCCTTAACTTGTGACTTTTGAGCACTTCGGAGCGTCAATGCAGTAAGCTGCACCCTAAAGCAATGCAAAGACCCCAGAGTGAATAATCATTTGCAGACAGTGGCTGATGACTGATAATATTTTATTAAATTACATGGCTGAGGGGCAAAGTAGTGCATTTTGTTCCGAACATTTCTGACACTTTGCAGCTAGTGTTTAATCCCCATTACGCTGACGACATTTGTAGGATGTTATTCAGTTTATCAGGGTAAGATCTGGCATGGTGAAATAGTGAGATATCATGGCTAGCCGCTGATTTAAGCAGAAATTAAAAGCCTCTTGTGATAAAGTGCAGCTCAAGAAGGGTTGATTGCTGCCAGTGCAGCCAAAGATGAAATACTGTTGTATTCACGCCTTCAAGTTTTAACTATTTGACAGGTCAGTGACCTAAAATCATATGTTTTGTGCAAAACAATGTTGGGAAATTTAAATGTTTTATTTGAGATGTAGTTTCTAAATTGTCTGATTTCTGATATCCTGCCTATGGCCCTATTGACCTTGCCTGAATCCAATGGGCTTTTTTGGGGGTGCTGTTTTCTGCCCATTGATTTTCGTGTGAGTTATCAATCAAAGAAACATTTATGCAACCCAACAGATATTAAATATGTAAAACAATGTTCAAAAGTTTAGGCTATGCAAGATTTTCTTTGGAAAATGCTTCACGCACAAACATGTGGACAGATGTTGCCTTTAAACCGGGTTATGTTTATGAGAAACATCTATATGAAACATCACCTTTTGTGACACCCGCCACCTCCGAGTCTTTACATTTTAGATTTTCGTTGGTTTCATAGTGGCATTTTTTCAGTTGAGTACTGGGAATATTCTCAAACAATGCAGCTTCAAGGCAAATGTGTTCTGTATCCCAACAAAAAACAATCGAGGGACGAAGCTTTCTTTGGACCTCAGAGCGGGGTAACACAAAGCTGGTGCTCTTGATGCTTAGATAAATGCGTGACACACAAAAAAGGGAATGGGTCCACCAAGAATCACATCTGCTTCCTTAGAGTTCAAAAGCACTGATTGAGCGGAACTCAACAACAAAGGCTTTCAACCTTCACTTCATTCTCTTTGATATAGAGTTTCTTTTTAAACTTTTGACTGCACATGATGAGTTTTACAATATATTGAAGTATATCACTGTTGTCTGTGATTCCTTCCTTCCTTACTTGATCTTTAAGTTAGCTCAACTTAGCGTATGGCCACATTAACAGGTCTTATACTGCACCATATGTCATATGCATGTTCCTGTATCGTCTTTACAACAAGGGCAGTATGTGTGACCTCAGAGAGCTTAGGCAGCTTGGATTAGCCTACCTCTCTCTTTGTCATCTCTCCATGCCCTGTGCCTGCTCTCTGCTCCACCGCTCTGCTCTCTGACAGAACTGTTTATTCAGGCCATGTTGGGGTTGGGTGGGGTGTCCTGTTCTCAAGGGCATCCTGTTTTGCAGCTGTTCCCGAGTGTCTGTTTCTCTTCCACATTTCAAGGGATTTGTTTGGGTTGGGGATGTGGGTGTGGGCAAAAACGGACTCGTCTTGTGTGTCCACAGTGCCCCCTACACCTAAAAAAAACTATTTGGACACCTGAGCCACCCTTGGAATCAGTCAGCTGTGAAGGTTTCATTCATGTTTAGCCAGCAAAGCTTTCAGGTTCATCCACACTAGATCATAGCAGAAGAAGAGCTGTCATTTTTTTTTCTCCCCGGGATCCCATTCGGTGCTCTTCAGGATTTTGATCAGGGCTTTTGTGAGATTGGCCGGTGTCCTTTGGATCATCCTCCTGTTGAAAGATCCACTTCTATTGCTAGATTCATGTGTAGCGGTTTCTTTAAGGTGCATTTAAATTCCTCTGGGCACCTTAGAGTTTATTACTCTATCATCAAATTCAAGTTTACCTACAGAACTATACACCGATCAGGCATAACATTATGATCACTAACAGGAGAGGTAAATAGCATTGACCATCTTGTGATAATACAGTGTTCTCCTGTGAAACTTTTGGACCTGGCATTCATGTGGATGTTACTTAGACATGTAGCACCCACCTAGACCAGACCAGGCACCCCCACCCCATCTGAATTTAACGCAAGTTTCCAAACGTGTCTTTCTTTCTCTGCACGTTCTTTTGCAAATTTAATCCCAGCTGTCTTATTCTTTCTTCCCATGACTGGTTTCTGTCATGTCACGCTCCCTCTGTACTCATAGATGTTGATCTTGTTCCGTGTGGCCTGTGGCTCTTGTAATTCTCGTTGATCTCTGAAGCGATCTCTGCCACTGTTTCTCGTCTGTTTTTCTTGAAACTTTTTCCTTCCGGTCTGTTTTAAATACTTGTGACCAAATTGTGGAGAGAGGAAGATTCAGTTTTTACTCATCTAATGAATAGAGTGGACTTTTTAGCGCAAATTAATGATGCTTGACCTCACTTCACTTGTCTTTTTTGCATGAACCTCTCCCAAGATAATTCATTGTGGATATTTGAAATTACTTAATAGGCCTAATAGTACCTAATAGGCACACTGACATTTTCAGTGGTACATATACATTTTACGTTTTATGCTTGATATTCTGTTTAAACTTTTACCTAAACAAACTAGCTAACGTGATGAGACAGCTTCAGGATAATTCGATGTGTTTGTTGTTAAAAGGGCTGAATATAGGACACAGCTATCGAACATGTGAAGCCTTCTGGTTTTGTCTTTGGTGTAATTAAATAAAACTTTAATTATGCGAAATACTCGGTGGAGAACCACAAAGACTTTCTAATTTCGGCAACAGACGGCTGCATGGTGAGAGCTTCTGCCTGACGTTGCTCAGATTTACGATGGCGCACTATGACGTCCCCCGTTTCCCCATTGTCTGCAATTTCCCCATTGTGGGACAAATAAAGGTTTTCTTATTCTTATTATTCTTATTCTTACCTGTCCTGACAGCTTTTGTTGGAATCATTCTTCCGAATGGACGTGGATGCTGCCCCGCTTTACTGTTTAATGTAGGCATGGGATCAAGTGTGTTAGCGTAGCCACACTTAGTTCTCAACATGAGTAATATGCCATTGGGATTTCATTATGAGTGCGTTTCAACCGATAAAGAGAAAAAAATGCCTTTGCACAGAGCTGGATAGTCCTACAACCAGTCGGAGCCAATTTGTGGTAAAAAATAAATCATCCCAGTGTGACTCAGACGACTTGTAGGACCATGTTGCTTTCACCCTTCTGTCCATCATTGCAATAAGCCCTTTTAAATTATTTTATTGGCCCAACAGATCTTTGCCAGGGACTCCAGACCAAATATGGGCTGGCTTCCAGGCTACAATGGAAATAAATGGTAAATGGTCTTTTTTTAATTTTTTTTATAAAGCGCCTTTCTACCTATTGGTACTCAAAGTGCACCCACTGAGCCACAGCACCCCCCCCCCCCCCCCCCCAAGTGTGTTGTATATTTACAATATTATTATTATAAAAAAATAATAATTTGAAAGGATTAATGTCCACCGACAAATCTGAGAACGTACAAAAATATGCATACTTGAGGGCTGAATTGTACGTTAAATAGCAAATAGTTTAAAGATCTTAAGATTGTAGATTTGTTCACCACGTCCTGCAGACATGCTGACCACACTAGCTCATGTCGTCATAAAAAAAAGCTTAAATTTTTCTTTAATTTTCATTCATTTAGGTATTAATGTAATTATTTGTCCTGTTAAACTGCGCTGTAGCTGGTATTTAACGTCCTCCTCTATACACCAAAGTGGATCCACGTATGAAAGGTACATCAACACCACTTTCACTACATTTTATTTTATGTGTTCATAATGTGGATCCACCTTTTCCACAAATTATATAAGAATGTGCACTTCAGTGACAACTTCACATGTTCCTGAGAATAGAAACTCCATACATAATATAGGCGACTGACATCTTCGCTGCATCTGTTCAATACTCAAAAGGCAAAGGTTAACACATGCTCCACGTGATGCAGATGGTTGAGTGGCTTCATTTGTGTGCGTACTCTAAATTTCCCAGCGGTATTCCTGAGGCTTTAAAACATGCAAGCTTTTGAATTCTTCTTTCTTTGCTTATGTTAGTGGCTTTACATAACAGAAGTAGACTCTGACCTGTAAATATAATACTGTATTATGCTAAATTTAGCCGACTATAATTGGTAGTAACTCTTTAAATTCATGTTATTAACACCCCTTTTTAATACATGGATTTTTATGTTGATAGTGTAAATAAAAAGAGAGAGCTAAACATCATAATATAATTTACATGCCACAATTTGTTTTCTGTATCTGGTGAATTTAAACTGGAAATTGAATAAGCATAAAAAGATGTTTCAGTGTTCGTAATTTCATCTGATAAAAAGGGCACTGTGTTTAAAGTATGTGGTTCATAATTCATATAGCGAACCACGGCAGAGTGAACACATCCCAAGATCTGGTTCGACAGATGTGGTACATGAATATGAGAGTTGCGGCGATGGCGTTGCAGGGGGTCTGAGAGGGGGGAAGGCACAGTCCTGCTTCACCTTCACTGCTGTGTGGTCTGTAAAATGTTAGGTATAAGAGACACCTCGTTGCTTCTAAGCTGCTGGTATTCCAGATGCGGATGGGCTACCTTTAAAATGCAGGTTTGCTCGTTTGTAATTAGTCTGAGGGCTTACATTTGATGGGACAGTTAGTTAGGTTTGCTAGTTTCAAAGCTTTGAAATGATCACGTTATGTTATTTAGTAAAGGAACTGTTTTAAAAATATATAATTTCAGAGATTTATATCTGGCTTTGGTTTTGATGATCATTAGCTGACATCTGACTTTAGGCTAATAAAGTTAACCTGGCATAGCCACGCTCAGTTCTTATCAGAAAATGAGTCTAGTATCGCAGCATTGGGATTCATTATGGGACGTTTTTCAATCAATTGATAGAAAATATACTTCTGCAACCAAATGAACAGCCCCGCAACCAGTCAGAGCCTTTTTCTTGTAAAAAAAAAATTCAATTCCACTCTCACTCTTCTGTCTATTACCGCATAAAGCCGACCAAAATATCTTATGTCAGGGCACAATCAGTGCCCAACGGAGTGATTCGGACAAAATGTGTCGACAAGGGAAGTTGAGCTGAAACCATGACTAAATTTAAGCTGCTGCAATTGTTCTGTATTTGAAAATCACATTTTGTGTTGGGCTGGGTGTTAAACCTTGAGTAATGATTGATATGCTCATGGCACGGAATAAAAAGCTGGCACTAAACACTCAGACACTTCGGACATGTTTATTACTTAACTGGACAGACATTTCCCAGTCCAGATATAATTATAGTCATTTCCAGACCGTATTATAGTTCAGGGTAGGTGAAGTTTTTTTTAATTATTATTGCTTAGATTAAACTGATCCACTGGAGACATTTGCTTTAACTGGTGAAATAGAAAAAAAATCGTTCTGTTTTAACACTGATACTGACCTCAGGTATTGTGGCATTATTTATGATGAGCTCCTGTACTATTTATGAGTTGGTCTATACCACAAAGTGGTGCTGACATTTTTATTATGCCCAGTTGTAATCGTTGCATAACAGTACGGCCAAGAAAAAACAAAACACACGTTGCCATTTGGATTTACACATACATAGCTGCACATTAAATATATACAGTAGATACACCAAAGCCATCAATGGTGAAATTAAAACTGATTAAAAGACAAATGAACACCCATCACTCACATATAGAGATGATGTCTCTTTATGCACGGTTGTACTTATAAACGTAACTCGCTAGTCTTTGTGTTTAACAGTTTGGAAAGGTGGATTAAATGCAAATGTTACTGGAATAAGATTTCACAAACAAATCTCAAAAGGAGAAAAAAATCCTTAATCCTGACATCCTAACAGTGGAATCTCCAATTTTAATACAGGGACCCCAAACAATCTCATTAAATTTCCAAACTGTCTTTTCCTAGCAAAGCTTTACTTGCTGTGAAGTAAAACAACCATAAAAACATAGTGTGTGTGAGAAGAAGCTCTTCACACATCACCATACCCCCTGCAGTGAGACTAGCCTGGAAGGGCTTCCTGACTTCCCTGTTAACCGTCCTCGCTGGATTTATTTATGCTGTGTGGTATCAAATCTGTCAAATAAATGAAATTCAATCCAAATCACGAGCACTGCTGGATAGAATTATGCGATCTGGGTCTTGTATACCGTGGCGCTGCGGGCCCATCTGTCTTTATTGACAGTGATACTGAGTCAGTAATCCTGTTTCCAGACCAGTGCCAGTGAGGCAGGCAGCCTTTTTGGTTAGTTTATTACATCCAGCCATCATTTTCATTATCTCTTCTGTTTCTGGGCTCGCAGTCACCATTCATGCACAGAGAAGAAACTGGCTCAGGGAACAATGATGTGCTCTGCATGTCTAAAGCACGTTAGTTGAGATTATTTCACATTATCTTTATCGTATTAGCCGGCATGCGCTTTACTAGACAAGGAGAATGGGAGGAGGAGAGGAAATTACATGCAGAAATAGGTTAGGAGCTGAATTAAAACACATGCTTTAATTTATAGACTGCCACATACTGCATTGTAGAAATCAGTTCCAGTCAGAGAACCTAGAAAAGACATACAGTATCCAGCGTCCCAAATGCTTTAGTGTGTTTCTCTCCGCACTAGTGACAAAATTCACTACCCAAATATGTCAATACTCATATTAAATTTGTCCATTTTTTATGAATAGGAGTTCACAAAATTAATACAAGAGCAAGTGATGTTGACAGAATGGTGGCAACGTGTAAGAAAGAAAAAAGTCAACTGTTTAATTTCTTAAATCTAATTGGCCCTCAAATCACAGCTTGATTGACAGTGCATGTTTTATATAATTTCTGCAGTGAATACAGTATATGCAAAATGTATTGCATGTTTTCTAACTACAAGAAAACTATAAAGAAAATCATGTAGTTTAGTACTGATTCAAGTGTTTCTGAATTTGAGTCCTTAAATTTTCTGCATCTCCTATACAGAGTCCAGTCTGATTCTTATATTTACCCAAATTTTAACAAATGCTGAAGCTAGATTTGCTTAAACAAAATACTGAGAGGCCCGAATCAAAACTATTAACTTGAACTGTTGTAATTACAGTATATGAAAAAAACACCTCAAATGAAAAGACGTGACTCTTGAAAGGGACACATCTTTGTTGGAGTTGTCGTCTACTCGTGGTTGTGCAGAAATGTGACAGAGTGATGCTTCTTTTGCCTCATAAATAATCTTTGGCAGAGTACAGACTGCAGAGAACACACACACACACACAAAAAAACTTAAAAATAGCCAAGTTTTGTTCTGGCCTTTCATCAAGTTACCCATGGAATTAGCATTAGTTAGTGACAGCTGATATGATCTGACACCAGTGAGGTTTGTTTTCTTGAAACGCTTCATGCTGCCTCCTCGCTGTTTTGTACGCCGACGAAAAGATCTTTGTCTTTTGAAAAATAGCTAATTTGTTACTGTCAGAGCCAAGTCAAACAAACAATTTTTCATTTTGACACGCTGTAATTTTTGCTCACATAATGCAGTGAAATGCTTGGAGTGTAAAGCCTGGCTGTCATTCAGTTGAGCAACACATTGTAATGCTTTATTTTAGCCAATATGATCCAATACAATGCCTGCATGCCCCAGTATAAGTTCTTACCTCCGTCCACTGCTTTCTAGCAGAGAGTTGGTTGCTAATGGCCAAACCTGGTCGCCCAGGTAACTCTCCCATATTTCCCACTCCGGATGTTTCGGCAAACACAAGCAGAACATGGTTTATGGACGGAGCTTGGCTACACTTCAAAAGTGACAATTCACACTTTTCTTTAACAGATAGTACAGTCTAGTACAGCGTTTTAGATAAGAGCTGCACATTATGGATCACCAAGTGCATGCTCTTCCAATTGAAAGAAAATACCATCAACAAAGGTGCTGGTCTGTCTGGTTGTGCCTGCCACTCAAAGCCCACTATCATCATGGTGAATCTGGTGGTAGGAAAGTCACGGACAGTGTTTCCTTGCAGTAAAACAATTGGGGAACTCTGTATTTGCGTCATACATCCAAACAACTGATCGGTCGCTCCCATTGGTTTGTTGCCTCAAAGCTGAACTCAGTTCAACTCTGTACTTGTCCACTTTGCATCGGCAAAGCTTTTTTTTCCAGCTATCATCGCTTCAATTCCCTGGTCTGTCGTTGCCACATCGCTGCCAGTCTCTTCCTGTGTGTGCGCCGCTAGGATAGGATGGGGGACACCTTTACCTTTGGATTAGCTTAGATGTAATACAAACAGATGAACCAGCTTTGATTACCAATGTGACTTTGTACCCCTTGGCTATCCCATCCTCTTGATCACAGGCCTCCATTGTGTTAGGTTTCCCATTGATCTGTGGTCTTCAAAGCATAAATCTGACAGGGACGCCGTGGGAGTTGGCGTTCAGGCTATAGTACAATGAGTAGGTTTTTGATACTGTCTGCTGGTGCTGAATTCAGAATTGTCTCATGTGATTATTTCACTGTTTAATGATGTTGATTGTCGGCCTCGATCACTTGCCTGGGCCTCCTCTTCATGGCAGCAAATATTTCACCTAGCATTGGTTTTAAATGATATGTGTGATATGTGTAGAACTGTCTAAAACAGAGAAGGTTCAACAGCAGCTCAAACCTTCAGCCTTAAATAAAAAACACGTACTATTTGCGGATTTGTCCCCAATTTGTCTCTAACCAAATTTTTTTTCTTTTTTTGCCTGCAACGCAAGTTGAGATATTTCCCAATTAATTCTAATTCTATTCAAATATTCCATCTCCTGGTTTAAAATGTCTCTCTTGGAATTGGGCCACATATGTATATATTGTGTCTGTTTTTCAGGGCCAGTGATGCACGTAATTTGAGTAGGTATAATAAGGAAAGTAGCTCAGTCAGGCTGACTGACTCGGCCTGGATTTGGCCGACTCGTGGCTAATATGGACCTTGCTTAAAGTTAACAAAGCGCGATCTCTGAAATGCAGCAGCCGCATTGATTCCAGTCGGCAGTGTCATACTTTTGTCTGCAAAATTTGTGCAATATACAGTTTGTGTGCCCGATAAGCATAAAGTTACAGTTCTGATTTGTAACTGATAATCACATGACAATACGGAGCCGAGGCGGACTAGGGACAAATCCTGACTCTAAGGTGATTTTTATATCTTGTGTTTTTTTATGTGCAGCACTCCTCTCACACACACAGTCTTGAGGTTATACCTCAGTCGATATCTTACGCAAATGGAGTGTCAAACACCTATAACATTATTCACAGTCATTGTATACATTAATACAGCAAGACCACTAGTTCCCATCACTGCGGTGCATAAAAAAGAAAACATTACTGTACACTCAGAGTCAAACGTAATCACAATCAATCCCACTGCACGTCTTTTTATACGAGCACAACATAAACTTTCAGAAATGCAACGTGTCGACTGTCTGCCATTCACAGCAGGTATGTTTCACACAGACAGAGCTTTGTTAAGCTAATAGCAAATTCATGATCAGGCTACAAACAAACAATGGTTGAGCCTAATTAGCGGCTGGAGGTATCTAAACATAGTGTCTTGCTCTTTGAGACTGTGACCAAACAACCCTCCTCCTCTAAACCATTAGTACCTGTCTTTATATGTGAAGCACCGAGGGAAGGTCATGGGAGAGTATGAATGAATAGAGTGAAGTGATCTGAAGGATATTTCCTTTAATCTTAGTCTCTTAAAATAAATCAAGACTAGTCTTCAGAAGAGCTGGAGTGTGTTTCCTGAACAAAACAGAGGACACAGAGCTGCAGGAATACAGGAATACAGGAATACTTTATATTTGTGTTCTAAGGCGGGGTGAGTGCAGTCCAAGGTCAACATTAGCTCGTCTTTAAGTTTGGATGATTATTTAGATTCAAAAGATTTGAAGTCTTCATCAGTATACTTGTGTCAAGCTTTAGAAGAACAGGTCTTGATATCATGAGGCGATGCACAAAGAGGTTCCAAAGATGTAAACTGATCACAGAAGTTCAGACAGACAGTTGATTTGCATAGGATCTAAGCAAGATTATTTCACCTTTACCGTCAGATCTGAAAGGGTGACATGAAATGGATCATTTCTGCATTATGCACATAAACTGGGGAGTGGATCATCCTGTATTAAGCTGTAAATCACTTTAGGATGTGGTGCCATCACTCAGTTGAGCACCGTAGATTTAATGATGCAGTCCACTCAGATTGCTTCAAAACAGCATTATCAATAACATTTCTGTGTGAATAAATCTTCTTACTTTATTATTATTTCCTCCAGTCTCCCAGACATTTTCTAGTAACAACACTTTGAGTCAAATTAAATCCCACAGATATCTGGCAGATCAGATCACGTCTGGACCTTTTCCTCTTTAATACATGTCCAATAAGGACGACTCGATGCTTATCTTACTTCCATAAACATGCTGTGATTGGTCCATGTCTGTTGTGGTGTGTACAGTAGTTAAAATGTCAAAGTCACAGGAAGGAATAGTCTGACACTTTCCAGTCTTTATTCTAAAATAAACTAACCAGCTGCTGGCTATAGCTTCGTATTTACTGAACATATCAGAGTTTTATTGATCCTCTGATCCAACTCTCTGCAAGAAAGCCAATGAGCACACTTCCCCAAATGTTTATTTGTCTTGGGCTGTAGCAAATCCTCTAACATTATTCTCACATAACTGCCATTTGTAACTTTGGAATGAGGTGAGCTTAGTACTTAACTTCACTAATGGAAAGGTGTACTCCACACAGTTCACGTGGCAACTATACTTCATGACAAATACTCTATAAAGGTAAAATGGTCATGGAGGTGAGTGTTTCAGATCCAGTGTGCCTGCGGACTCTCTGTCCTAAATGTAAAGGCCTCTGAAATAATGTTACTTCACTGTTCGACTAGAACACCTGCCTTAACCTCTAGCAAGCTTAATGCAGCTGCAGCCTCAACGTCTCTCCATTGGATTGCTTACTGATCTTTCTAAAAACACTCTGGCTGTCCATTCAGTTCAGACAATATATAAGTATTCTTGTCAATAACATCCTTTTCACTTTTTTATTTGAACAATGTTTTTTATTGATTTTCAATAGGAACATAAAAAAAACACATCAACACACATATACACACATAAAATAATAATAATCTATTGTTGCCCAAGAAAGTCCATTAAGGGTGCCCATACCTCTTCAAATTCTTTACCCCTAATGTAACACACATTGCCAACATCCTTTTCACTTTACTTAAAAGACAGAACATTTTTGTTGTTGAAAACAGCTTGCTTAGTTTGCCTGCAATGCCAGCGAGCAGTGGAGTTTGAGCAGTGTATCTTCCAGAGATAGTTCTTCACAGAACCTCCTCAATTTGGAGAAATACAAATAGGGTTAAAAAGTGCTGTCCAAAGGTTTTATACACTGTATACATCAACATCGAACACACCGAACAGACAGCCAGAGAATGTACGTATAGGACTAGTGATTTTTGCTGTTTTAAAAGAACTGGATGATCACAGCCCTTTTCGTTTGACATATTTGATAATGACTTTCTCATTTTAATATCAAAGATATGTTGGTTGTTTTTATGCCAAACATTTATCCAGTTACATGTGTGCACATGAAGTTGTTAAATATCACTGCACTTAAACTATGACGACAACAACAGGTTTTCTCATAAGCGTCATTTCTGGTGAACGACTCTAATAAAGGCGCACTTAAGCGTGGCTGTAGTGCAGTCCTCATCTGCGTGTGTGCGATATAGAATGTAACTGGGTTAATTCACAGACTAATGTGAGGTCTGTACTGCTGGAGGCATATGCCGTGTGTCCCACGTGCCTGACTACCAAATGAATCAAGGCTTTTCCACAGTGTTGATGCCACTAGCGAAAGTGCATAGGGCTTTTTCAAACGCTAAATATTACATCAAATAAGCCTGGCTGTGTCTCTGGTGTCACTAGTGAAAGCAGAATCAGTTTTTCAGGTTTGCAAAAATCTTCTTTGGCCGATTGTGAGAAGACGACACTAGTGATTCTAAATTTAGTTCACAGCCAGATTCAAGATAATATGACCTCAGCTTGCTAAGTGACTTGCTTTAAGTTGTCAAAACATGTGCTTGGAGTTACACTCTTTTCTGCGACAGCCGAAGGGTATTTAATGCTATTAATATGTATAATGTGTTTGTTTACAGCTGAGTGAATGGTGCATTTGTTGTGAACATGAAGACCTATTGTTCTTTAAGCATGAAGTGTCGGCGAGCAGCATGAGAGGAATTATTATTCAAATATGCAGCACATAAGTCTGTTTGCTTGAGTCTGAATATCATGAATCATAAATGAATATGTTAAATGTAAAAGATTCCTAATGAAATGTCTGCTCCCTCTGAAATGAATAAAATCTGTTAGTGTGCACTGTTTCAGACAAGAGAGAACATTATAGCTCAAGTTTGATTTTGTAGCCCGGCGTAGCTTCTTATCGGAATATTTATATAATGGGGCACATTTAAACTGATACAGAGGAAAAGGCATGTCTGCACATAAATAGATTGTCCAACAACCAATCAGAGCAACGAATTATGTGACATAAGCTTCCCGACAAACGTTTTTAATCGCCGTTAACTGTTTGTGGATAATCTTCAGGACGATTCTAAATATCCCGCTTTGCTGATGGCAACTATTTTGGAGGCGGTGGACTGTTAATTTCCTCCTCCCAGACCGGATTGAGATTTCAGGATATCTATATGGAATTAATTTGAAACATTTTTTCTATAAGGCCCTTAGGCCTGGGCTTGCTCTAAAAACTCAGTGGGTGGCTTGCTGTGATTGAATGGCGTATAACTGATAGTGGATAAACAGAGTTTTAAAAATAAACCGTACTTTAAGAGGTCGTCCACAAGATTTTCCCGTCAAGGTCAGTTTACTGATCATTACTCAGCCTGTGACAGCAGTAAATACCAATTTGAATACATTGTGGCTCTGGAGGGGCTTTCTAAAGACTGAGAAAATGACCCTGACAATGCCACAGTGATGTCTTTAAGGTGATCTGTGCTTCTACTCTGAGAATACAAATATATATAATAGATATCACTTTGACTGTGGTGTTTACTAGCTTTATACTGTACATGATGGGAATATAGAATGACAGCATGTCCTCTGCTGCCTCAGTTTAATATAACCTGTGAAACAACATAACATGTCCATAATCAGTCCGCTTACACCGATCAGCCACAACATTAAAACCACTGACAGGATAAGTAAATAAGATTGACCATCTTGTGACAATACAATGTTCTAGTGGGAAACTTTTGGTCCTGGCATTCATTCATGTGGATGTTACTTAAACACGTAGCACCCACCTAGACCAGACCAGGCACCCCCACCCCATAGCAATGACACTCCTTGATGGCAGCAGCCATCCCCAGCAGGATGCAGCCTGACACACACACACACACACACACACACACACACACACACACACAAAACAGTTTAAGAACAAAAACAGCACAAGGTGTTGACCTGGCCTCCAAACCCCTTAGATCCCAAACAGATCAAGTATCTGTGGGATGCACTGGAACTAGCCTGATGCACAGAGGCCCCTCCTCTCAACCCATAGGACCCAAAGGCCCCCACTAACTACATCCTGTTGCCAGACACCACAGGACACCCTCAGAAGGCCCATGTCCATTCTCTGATGAGTCACAACTGTTTTGAAGCACAAGGGAGACCTACACAATATTAGGAAGGCGGTCATAATATTATGCCTGACTGGTGTAAAATAACCATTCTAATATACAGTATTTGTGTGTATTTGCATTGTATGTGTAAGCTGAGAACTTGCACACATCGGCACATACGCCACATCTTTCCTGAGTGCAACCTGAGCTACTATTCAGTTATACAGCAATATAAACAAAAGCAAACAAACAGCCCGGAAATGCATTTTGGCTCTGGAAAGTCAGAGTCCTCTTAAATAAACATTTTTGGCTCCAAGCCCCAAAACAACTCTTTCTCTGAGTTCCTCTGTAATCTCCCGCGTGCAGCATTGTGCACACTTAGCCGTGCAGTGAGCTGCCGGTTTATTCTGGGAAGTCTAAATAATACAGGTCTGAAAGGGCAAACAAATACTCCCTAAGAAACAGTCAGTAACAGATCTCGCATTTCCCTGCAACTTGGTTTGTGCGGCGTGGACGTGGTTGCAGAACTTCCTGCAGGCCTGGATAATTTCTAGAGATTCTTAACTCACCCCATCACCCGGCTGTGTTTTTGCTGAGTGGTGGATTAGTCATTGAATTGCTGTCCACGTTGGACTGCTGCTTGTAATCCATCACTGCAAAGCGGCCCGCCTTCTTCCCAACACTCCCAGCGGCAGCAGCAGCAGCACATAGTCCTAACTCGTCACCCAGTCCCACTCCTACAGTGTCCCTCTATTATAATTGGTTTGGCATGGTTAGAATAGAGGAGGGCTAGATGGGAGTTTGAAGCATGTTTGACATTAATGGAAAATGTTGATTTGAGTTGTTTTTCGTGTTGTTTCACGCTTGTTCTCTTTAACAGATCGAGAAGATCATGAACTTGATTGGAGCGGGCATTGAAACGTCCAAAAACAAACAGCCGACAGCAGACTCAGGTAATTCTTCAGTACCTGTTTTGTTGCCATTAATTTCCGCACTACCGAGTGTATTTTTCCCCAAAGATATGACTGTTTGTATGCACGATTTATGATTCGGTTAATGCAAAATAACAACTGGGTTTGGGGGATTAAACAAGTTTTATTAATTGACCATTTAGGGCTCTTAATTGCCCTCGGTGCCTCACCGATGAAAGCAAATTGGGGTTTATTTAACAGGAATTATGTGGGATATTTGCTGCAGTCAGACATTTTACACCTCCTTAACCGGTAACATTTGTGAGCAGCAGCAATTTCCTGAGCCATCTGATATTCAAACACGGCTCCGGAGACGTTGGAGGGTAGTTTTATTGTTCTTATAAGTCACAGAGATTCAAGCTGACATTTGTTTGGCACCTTGTTGTTGTTATTTGTTGCTCACAGAGTAATGGGAAATCTAATTCTGAATTCCCTGCACTGTTGTATATTTATTTATTTATTTATTTATTTTTTCTTGACTTACTGTATATCTCAATCAGGCTTGAACTGATGCCACGCTTCGTCAACTGTCCTTCAGGCAGTGCAGAGGGAGAAGCCAGCTGGCATCGCCTCAATGTGTTTTGATAACACTCCTGAGATCTTAAACCTACCTCCATTAGATACTGTGCCATAAGGTGGTTTCATCATACAGGGTTGTGTAACAGCTTTTCTCATCAGATAAACTGTATATAGATACAGTCTTTAATTATATGCAGCATACAAGTACATTGACTTTAAAAAAAAAAAAAAAAAGGTCTAACATCACCCAAACTAAAAGGCAGGACAAAAATAATAAATAACTGTGTATAATTGTGATGAAAAATCTAAATATGATACAACTTTTACTGCCGTATATTTCTGACACATTTTCCTGTCACAATTATTTTATTATTTTCACAAAGGCTGGCTGTCTCGGGTATTTTAATGCAATCGAAATTGCAATGCTCATCATTTCAATAAAAATATGAGTCATTGTTTGATCACTTCCGATACAACGCGCCGAGACATTTCCTCTGGAGTCCACTTTTAATTATCAGTCGAACTGTGGCAAGATTTCGTTCTGGCCTCAAGAACTAAAGCCAATATTGTGAGAGGAAATTAAAATTCTCCAATTTTCAATTTAATGAAATAAAGCTTTAATTGCACACCAGCTTTCATATCAAAGCGCCTGAAAGAGAAAAGGGGGCAGACAGTTTAGACGGTTAAAATGTCTGGGTACATTTTAGAATGAGAACGGAAATCAATAAGCAATTGAAAAAAATAAATACATATTAAGAATCAAGTGAACCAAGTTAGCATTATTATAAAAGAAAATTATTTTATTTTAGGCCAAAATGAGGCACATTTTGAAGAAACAGCAGCGTTTAATTCCTGATTTTAATTATGACTTTGATTCCACCTCGCTGAGCGCTCATAGAATAATTGCTATCCAAACAATTAAGACCTGAAGTTACTCCACGTTACGTAAGAAGAAATATGGTGTGGTATTTTTTTTTTTTTATTATTATTATTTTTTTTAACACTTATAGGTGTGTGCTATTTATAGGCTGCCGTTTGAAGAATGGCATGCTGAAAGTGTCCCAGATTCAGCTGAGTCATGCAGTTGCAGCTCCGATTTTAATCATAGATTGTGTGCAAGTAGCACCGGAGGTTGCTCGGATGCTTTTGTTGCTGCTCTTGTGTCTGTCTCTTCGTAAAAAGGTCATATTTCTTTTGTACACGAAATAAAAGGAAACAAATGGGTGCCTTCCAGAATAACCACCAGTAGAGGGGCATGAGGCAGAGAGAGGAGGGGGGATTGTACAATGATGGAAACCTACATTTTAAATTTTGATTCCACCTTTATCTTTTGATTGTGTTACTTACATACTGCCATTCTCGCATCAGAAGTCAAGGATGGTTAATTCGTCTTCTAGATGTCTGATTTCTGTGCAACCTCGTTCCCTCCTGCACGCTCGGAGATGAGGTTGTTTGTGTTGCGTGCCCGTCATGAGTTCCTCGATTGTGTGCTAAGAGAGCACAGAGTAAATGAGCTTAAAAAGAAAGAGGGAGTGGAGAGACAGCACCGCTAACAGCACACAGGAGGCATCGGCTCGGCTTGTGTACGGGCACACGCTGACGTTCAAAGGAAAAGAGTCCGCCTTCAGTTTCCCTGAATTAATTCAGCTTTGCGGCTCATTTTCTCCAGCGCTTGGGTGTGTTGACAAGGAGCTAGTGCTTTTCTCCTGCTCTGATACGGTGGTACAGCTTTATCTAGGCACAGCCTCTACCTCTTCCTCTGTAAATAGGCCTTTCTGGGCGCTCCTTGGAGCCAAGTCTAGACCTGGCAGTGCTCAAACAGAGCAGATACCCACTTGGATAGATTTGACAGCTTGGCCTGTTTAACAGCGGATAAGACAGTGACCCAGTTCCCCCCAACGGAGGAGCATTGGATACTCTGTCAGTCAGTAATTAGGTCTTACTACTGCGGGATGTGCTCCTGTCCCAAATGAATGGAAGTAATTGGGCGGGGTGGCTGGTATTTTTAACACTCTTTGTCTGGATATTGTGTCGCAAAAGCTGACTCTGATATGAGGCTCGGGAGGAAAAAAAATGAAAAAGGAGGAGGACGCGTTGTGGGATCTTGTAGTGAATCATAATTAGTCCACTTCAATCCTTCTTACTTCCTATTACCATCTTATCTCGCCCATATGTTTCATCGCCTCCTCCTCTGTTAGCCTTTTTTTCTTCAGTCTTATCTGTCTTGCTCATTCCCTCCTTCTCCCATCCTCTCCTCCCATCCCTCCATCATTCTTCTCGTCAGTCAGAGCAAATCTGATTGCAGCCTCTCCGCCTGATAACGAGAGCACATTGGCCGTTGCAGATGACGGACGGGTCACGGAGGCCTGACATGGCCTTTTACCTGACCGTTAGCGCCAGAGCAGCGGGGGTATAGGTGGGCAATTACTGAAAAGGTGCAATCAATAGCCCTTCGCTTTAGCCTCCTCCTTGTTGTTGTTGCCTCTCCTTTGCCCGTCTGCCTTTCTGACTGCCTGACTACCCGTCTGGGAGTGTGTGAGGTGATTGCAAGCAGCTTGAAAGCCTGCATAATTACTCTCTTCCTGCAGCTGTACCCAGATAACACCAGTGCTGGATGCAAGGAGCAGCCCTGCATAGGTGGGTGCTAAAGTCTTTCAGAGTCAAACGGTGAATTTTATATCATCTTGCTTGCTTACCCAGGCTTTTTCCCTTTAAGTATCATCTGTTGTGCTCTAAAAATGTTTGACGTGACATGAGCGTCTGGAAGTACATAATGGAATTTGCCTCTTTTCTGTCATGCTGCATGACTGGATGAGATGGAGAGGAGACGGGGCTCGAAGTGTGTGTCTTCTCTTCTCTTCTCTTCTCTTCTCTTCTCTTCTCTTCTCTTCTCTTCTCTTCTCTTCTCCCGTGCGAGTGCATTGCAGACTGCTGACTTGAATCAATGCTGCCCCCCCTTGTCCTATCATCAAAGTGAGATGTAAATGAATTAAAGCCTTCTGGTAATAGGCAGGGGGTCTGAGGTGACGCTTTGTTTCATTATCCCCGACGAGCAGGACCGAGGCTCCGTCGTCCCTCTTACATTCGTGGCATCCCTTGCAGAGAAGGACTGTGGGTTTTGGGCTCTCGGTGCTTGTTCCTCGCCTCTGATAGTGGTGTCCTTTCTGCACTGGCAAGATCAGAGTGCCTCTGTGCAATTCTAATCAGTGCAGTGGAAAGAGAGAGAGACAGAGAGAGAGAGGGGAGGAGAGGTAGGGTAAGGTTAGAGAGGGAGAGAGACCGGCAGAGCAGAGTGAGTATGTATGCATTTGTTTGAGGTTAAGGTAGATGCTGAAGAAAGAGAGAGAAAGGGTGTGTGTGTGTGTTTTGTGTGTGTGTTTGCATCTGTCTGTGGCTCTGAGAACGAAAAAGGCAAGGAGCGAGACAGAGTGAGGGAGAGTGCAAGCCAGAGATGGAGAGAGAGCGGCAGAGGGAGGGGAATTGATATAGTGGGAGAGAGAGGGAGAGGTGGTTACGTGGAGCAGCACCCCACTTCATCAGGCAGCATACGGCAGTCCTGCAGTGCGATCACACAGTATGGGAAAGGGGCTATGAGATCGAGAGAAAGAAAGCAGAGAGGGACGGGAGCGAGAAAGGAGGGGGGGGAGTTAAAAAGAGGAGCTTGAGGGATTTGCTCGGATAAAAAAAAAAAAGAAAAGGGGGGGATGATCACTGAGTCTGATGCCTGTCGTGGATGTGGGAAGGACGTGGCAGCAGTGGCTGAGGTTGAGGCAGATCTGTGGTCTCCTGTGTTGAAGTAGCCGGCGTCAGGACGTTATGCCCTGTGAGCAGTGAGGGGTAGCGTGTGTGAGCCAGGAGCAGCTGCTGTGACTGCATCTGCACTGCCTGCATGCCTCAGACAGGCAGGGGATGCAGCAAACCTCTGCCCTGAGCACAGAGGCTGCTAGCTGTACCCAGCAAGGAGAAGAACCAGGTGGGCTGGGGCAGAAGTGGAGGGGGTTTGTGGCGGGGGGGGGGCACCTGCCTCAGGAGCTAGCTTAACCTGCACTGTGATCCCCGCTTCAGAGTCAAGAGGCTCACCTGCCGTCCGTTGGATCTGAACCTGGATTTACTGCTTTGAGGGATGAGAAGCACGTTCTCTGGCGGAGCCGCGCAGCCAGCAGCCTGCTGAAGAGAGTGAATGCTGGGCAGCACAGGGAGCACCGGCACCACCAAGGACACAGAGCTTTTCTCCACTGGCAGACAGCTTACCTGGAGCTTTATCAAGGAATCTATACTTGGATTTTATCATAAATTGAGGAGTTTGGAATCAGCACACTGTGGAAATCCTAAGCCAAGGTTCCTTTGATGTAGGATTTACAATATGTCTACCTGACCGTACTCCGTGTGGCTCTGGAGTAAGGACGAAATATGATTTAAGCAAATGTGTGTTTCCTTGATCAAAAATAACACGAGTACCTCAACAGTACTTTAGAATGCTGCTACCTTCATTGTATGAGCCTTGTCCTAGCTCTCAAAGAGGTTGACCAATGAAGCCATGGGACTCAGCCAGAGCTTTACAAGTATGTGGTGACAACCCTGACAAATTCATTTTGGGGGAACTGAATATTTCTGTGTTACTTCCTGATGGAATCATTTCTGATTTTAGTATACATGACGGGGATATTTTTTTTTTTAGCAGAGTAATAATGTGTGATATATGAAAATGTCTGATTTAGAGATAAATAATTTCCTTTTTCCTCAACCTGAAAGTGATCTAGCCTCTTGACTTGTCGTGTTCGGTATTGTTATGTTGTCGGACTAGCTGGGCACTTATTTTTACACTCGCTCATCTGCTCACTAAAGGAATGTTTAGTGAGCCGTGTTTGTTGGAAGGTGCCGTAGCGGCTCAGTCCAACATAAGTTAACAACACCGAGCTTCAGATGGGCTTCTTTCCCTGCACTACCTCCACCCTCGCCTGACATTTCCAGTCAGTCACACTAGCACCAGTGGGTGTATATTAGCCTAGTCAGTCCCCTGCAGGGCTTGAGCGGTCCCTGCAGCACTTCCTACCCTCCTCCTGTGTTTGAGTTTAGCCGGGCCCCCGCCTGTACTGTGGGAGCCCCTCACCCCCGGCCTGGACCCTGTCTCCCCCCCACCCCGCCTGGTGCTGCTGCACTCGGCTCTGCCTCTGCTGGCCGAGGATGATGTGGCAATGCCATGTGTCGTCCTCTGAGTGCCGCTGCTACCGGCTGAACGGCTTCTCCCTGCTGAAGCGCTTCCCTCTCTCGGCAGATGGGGCCTGTGGTAAAGCCCTGGACCAGCCGGTGGGAGAGTGGCTGGAGCACGTGGGGCTGCCGCAGTACGAGAGCAAGTTCCTGCTCAATGGCTTTGACGACCTACGATTCATGGTGAGTCACCTGCAGCATGTCATCTCAGGGGTCACTTCCACTTCACATCACCCTGTCTTTCCCTCCGTCAAACCCAGATGCATTTGTCTTTTCATGTCACCACTCTGCTCCTCACCCTCTTCTTGTCTCTCCGTGGCTCCACCCCCCTCCATATTTCTCTCTCTCTCGCTCACCCTTTCACCTCTTCCCTTCCTTCATAACACTTTCCCCTCTCCCCCTCATAACTCCACTTCACCTCCGTGCAATGCATGACCCTGCTAAGATTTATGGCCGCTCACCGGATCCCCTCTAAGAGTATGGGCTGTCACCAATGGCAAGACAAATGCCAACCAGAAACTATTAACCCCCCCCCCCCCCCCCCCAGCATTCCCAATCATGCTATCTCATTTATAGTAATTCTACACTTAACTCCCCCCACCTGTGCTCTGTCTGATTTAAAACCTACAGACTTGACCTCTGTGTTAGATGCAGTCAAACAGTCCTCAATGTAAACACACAGTGGTTTACTCTAAATACACTTTGGCATGGTCGCTCACCAAATCTCACTAAATCCTCCACCCATTATGCCCTGTGCTGTGCTTGTGGTGCTTAAGAGACAGTCTTGCAATAACTGCATGGTATGATTACACTGCAGCAGCTTGCTCTAAGGCTTTTATTTATACACGCCGTACGATTTTAGAATTTAGTCACACATGTGTGCGTGCGTGGGTATTTATCCTGGTTATAAGTGTATTATTTAGCCAGAAAATAAATGATTAAAATACACATAATTATTCTACTATGATGGTTAAAAAAACATTGGATGACACAGATAAGTGTGTCTGAAAGTCATTGACACATTTTACGCAAATGTTTAGCATTTTTCTAAGAGCCTCAGTCAGAATACATATTAACAGATTCATTTAACTGCGGCTTAAAGCACGTCCACAATCTGTCTAAAAGCGCTATCATGTTTCCCGTAAAGAACATTTACCAGGGAACTCGATATTGCATTTGGCAGTGATTGTACCATTACGTTTTCCATCCATGTTTCTGGTCACGTTTCTCTGAAAACATGGCTGCACGCTGTAAATAAGTAGGCCTAAGGGGGAAATGTGGATGTCTAGTCAGACCACAGAGCTGTATTAGCACCATGGGTTGTGTGTTACGTCTGTTTGTCACAGCTGAGCTCGGCTAAGTGAGACGAGTGAGCTTAGAGATGAAGCAGTTGTATTCACAAAGCGTTGCACTTGAGAAGTGATGCTTTCTGCTCGGTTTTCCTTTCTGGGAAGACTTGAGGTAGCGATATAATGGGAGTGCTTAAGAACACGAGATTACTCCTATTATCAGGTGAAGGGCAGATACAAGCTTTGGACTCAGATTTGTATTCGTTGTTTATTATTTATTCAGGTTTGTTTATTTGAGGAATACAGGAAATGGTGGGTGTTATGGAGCCAAACCAACAAATCACAGTTAATCATTATTAATGCCAATATACTGATACTGATGTATCAATGGAATACAAGTAATCACGGATTTGTTTGTGATCTAAGAGATTTAGAAATGTTATTTTATAGTTTTTCCACCAGAGCTAAGGGACATGTTGATTTTTCAAACATCCTCCTCGGCACAGACAGTATCAGGGATGTTATTGATCCAACTCTGCTGAAATAGAGTACTGGTGTCATCCTAGTCCTCTGCATTCCCAAATTTAAACTCTCGATACCTCACTGCATGTGACTCATACAGTATATATATATATATATATATATATATATATATTATTTAAAGTAACACAAGGTGCTGCAGTGGCACCAAAATTTGAGCTAGTGTCCCATCATTACTGACAGTCTCTAACAAACAGCCAAAGCACTCAATTAATCCAGTCATACTGATAAAGGAACTACACTTCATAGGAGCAGTATTGGAACAGATATTGATCCAACATATTTAATTGGTCCATGTATAGTACAGATTTTAATCATAATGAAAATATATATGCATATAAATGATCAAAAATGTGCATTTTTGGTATGAATATTTTTAAAATATAGATAACAATTGCTTTTAAAATAAAACATGTTAATCTGTATGTGAAATATCTTTATATATCAGGTCATTTATAACGTTTTTATTCAGTTTTTTCGTGACTATTTTAATAAAGGTAATGCTTGACCGAAAAGGTAATTAATTCAACTGATGGAGAAATCCAATCTGGCCATAAATCAGTCCTTCGTATTGATTTGCTATGTAGCCTACAACAGCCTAAATCAACCAGAGGCATTAAAGAAATGGCCCTAAAGCAATATCTCTACCCATGCAAGAAATGTTTATATACTGTATAAATATATATCATTGTACCACCAACAACTGTACAATTATCTAGAGTAGTTATAACGAAAACAAAGCAACCTCCTTGTCTGATTGGGTTGATCGGGATTTCCGAGACATAATGTGATGAGGACTCTGGGTCATTAGGCATTCTGATGTTCTTTTTCATGCCACAACTAATGCGTCTGCCGGACTTAACGCATCAAGGAATAAATCATTAGCTTCACAAGCAAATTACCCATGGATATTTACAAGGATGTGGAGGTTGCAAACAAAGGAAAGGTCAGGGGAGTCAGGCTGCCATCGTGAATGTTTAATACTGTGCCCTTTTAGATTGTGCCAGACTTGCTACAGATGTGATCAATCTGAGTGAACTTGAACATCAGAAGTAATTTGTGGGATTCACTGCAAAGACGAGCAGATGGAGCGGTGGAGGACAGTACTCATTTTCAATTCAGTGACAGTGTCACACTTTTACGAAAGAACACCAAATTGAAGAATGAAGACCAGAGACGGGTTTAATGAGACACTGTTTGGTTTGTAAGCCCGGAAGAGAATGAAAACCTTCCTCAGGAGTCTCAGCGTGTTTGTTTTACTGTACCTATAAACCAGCGCTCACCATAGCTGAAGGTATTCTTTACTCTGCTGCTGGGAAAGTTTTCTTTGCGCCCACCCACCAGAGCAGGAGAGCAGGCACTCACATGAGTCGACAGGACTCTCTGCATGTGATGATTGCTCTGAGATGCAGCTTTTGAGGGATCATAAATTATGAACAGCTGTGTGCCCATTCTCATAATTTTTACACGATGATTATCATTTTGTGCTCCTTTCATGCTACCAGAAGTGGAGCGCCTGTGGCTTTCATTCTCTTGGCCTCCTCTTGCCCGCACATTTCATTCTAGTAAAAAAGCCCTCATAATTTCTTCTTTACACAGCACCGTGCTTTGCTGCTCTAATGTCCCAACCAACGTGGAAATGAGGCAAACTGTCAAGTGCAGAACATCTTAGATGTACCCCATCCGGCATTTACATTGCATCTCTTCTGCATTAATATTGCATCAGACTCTGCAGCCCCCTATTTTTATCAAATGTTATTACGTGGAGCTAAACATACATATTGTAACACGTGAACCTTTTTTCTTCGCCAGTTCATTGTTATGCCCAGTGACTCTTGAAAAACCTACAAAATTACATTTTTCCAAACAATTCCTCTGTGGGGCAGAGCAATAGAGCAATCCTAATTCACTGTTGCCTTAACTAAGTGCATTTAGAGAGATGAAGGACTTCTTCCATGGCTACATCTGCAAGTCGTATCAGATTAAATCAAACTACCATAGCTCATAAGCTATGTAAGAAGTGAACCATACATTCCCGTCACATGTTTCAAATGCAGCATGAAATGATAAGTTTGCAGAGTCTCCCGAGGCGTCATCAAACTTCAGACTGTGTTAATAAAAGTGGAGGATCTATTTTGGGCCTCCCTTACATCAGACCCCGCTTCATTTTGACCTTTATTCTTGCGATCAGTGAGTAATCTTCTGACTGCGCACTGATACGAGCCCATGAATACTGCTGCATTGTGTTCAGAAACCAATCCAGTGAGAGTAGATTGAGTAAAGACTACAGAACATTTTAACATTCTTGGCCAGGAAGAATCAATCTGCAGCAGTCCACGAGGAAAAATGCTTAGCTCTACATTTTCACGCATCTCCTTGTGTCTTTATTCCTGCTTATAAACTGGAATAAGATGACAAAGCAGCTAGATATGCAGATGAACATCTTGGGTACGCGATACAGACAAGAATCTGCTTTTCAATCGAGATTTCAGGACGTGAAAAACAGTCATTGTTTAATGTTTCTGTGTCCTAAATTAGGAATAGTTACAAAATGTAGTGACATATTTTAATTTCCTCATGGACAGTTTAGCGTCCCTCAGAGACACACAGCAGCAAAGTGTCCTGTAGATGCTGCTGCAGTTGTGAAGGCTGTGTTCCCTCTGAGTCGCATCAGATTAGATTGATTACTCTTGGCATGCACAATTTATTTGACTTCATTGTCCTCCCACTCTGTTGTTACTGCTTGTGTCAGGGATGTGCATATTCTTTGTCTGTGTGTGTGTGTTAAGAGCAAGTGTGTATTTACACAGCTGCCATTTTACCCTAGTAGTGAATACGTCATGTTATTTTATTGACCTGAGCAGCTTCTTTGTGCCAATACCATATTCATGTGTGAGTGAATGAGAAATGCTGCATCAAAGATTACTGATTTCTCTCGTGCTGTATGCTGTTGTACTGTATGTCCATATTGTACATTGTCGTTGTGCGTGCATATATGTGATTGTCTGCATGTACGTCTGATGACTATGTTTGTTTGTGTGTGTGCGCCTGTGTGTGAATGTGTTTATTTGTGTGTCTTTCTTGTGTTTGTGCACATGCAGGGAAGTAACGTGATGGAGGACCAGGATCTCAGAGACATGGGGATCACTGACCCAGGACACAGGAAGAAAATCCTCCATGCGGCACGCAGCTTGCCCAAGGTACTTAACATCATAACTCATCACCACTGAGGTAAATGGTGACTGACACTGCCTCAGGAAATAAATAAGTACATGCACTTTCATGACAATATCTGACATGCCAAAAATAGTTTACTAAAATAAGGATTGTGGATGGATAAATGTGCCATGTTGTTCACCTGAACAATGAAACTGCAACCTTGCACATAAAATATTTTTAGGCCATAAAGTGAACAACAAGCAAAGCAGAAGTGCATGAATGTACTGTCATACCTTTATTAATTATACTAAACCATGTATTACAATTATTTTGAAAGAGGACTAATACCTTGTTTAAAGTGGGTTAGCAAAAATGTATTTTAAATTATTTGGTCAATGAAACGTCACAAAAACAAATTCAAACCTGTAACTGTAAATGCTAACATAAACGTGCTAACAGCCACATTAATTCAGCCAGTAAATGCTAATGTCGACTTGTCAACAACCACCTTAGTTTACCTTGTGAATGCTAACATCAGCACAGTAATAGCCGCTTTAGTTTAGCCTGTAGGCTAACTGCTAACATCAAAATGGCAACAGTCGCCTTGGTTTGTAGTGGAAATGCTAACTTTGGCAAGCTAACAGTCTCTTTTGAGTGGGATGAAACTGCTAACATCAGTGTGCTTACAACCATGTCACTTTAGCCTGTAACTCCTAACATGGTATGCTAATAGTCCTTTAGTTCAGCATGCTAACAGTT
Source organism: Chelon labrosus (assembly GCF_963514085.1). Lineage (NCBI taxonomy): Eukaryota > Metazoa > Chordata > Actinopteri > Mugiliformes > Mugilidae > Chelon > Chelon labrosus. Next base: position 18,359,308 of record NC_140340.1, read on the forward strand.
GCCTTAGTAGGCTATATTTTGTAAATGCTTACATCAACTGGCTAAATTTCACAGTTTAGCCTCTTAGCAACAATGGCATTAGCTTAGCAGTACTGAGCAAGAGAGTTGAGTAGATGAAAAGTCAAGAGGTTAACAAAGTTTCATCCTCAGCAGATGAAAGAATGAATGAATGTAGATAATTTTATAGCAGTCCATCTGACATGTCGAGACTTCCCATCCTCTGATTCACTTGCTATCATGCCAGCGGCAATGTCCAACTTTAGTGAGGTACACTTAAAACCTAAATTTGTAAGGAATACATTAATGTTTTAAGTCATTGAAGCTACAGTGTTTGCTTACTTGAACGTCTTTGTCTCTGCAGGTAAAAGCACTGGGCTGTGATGGCAGCACATCTCTCGCCTCCTGGCTGGACGGCCTCGGCCTGCATGAGTACCTGCCCAACTTTCTTTCAAGTGGCTACCGCACACTGGAGTGTGTCAAGAACCTGTGGGAGCTGGAGATCGTCAATGTAAGAAGCCACTTTCACTGAGTGTCTGTGGACTGCTCTCCTTAATGACAAGGCCACGTTGATTTGTGACTCGTGTTTGAGGTTAATAAGCACTTTAAGACTCAGTGTTGACACATCAGAGAAGTGCTCGGTGGATGGATCCATTTGCATAAAACTATAGCAGACATTTCCCCCAAATCAATGAGTAATTAATAGATAGCTAACAGATCATGTAAATTAAGGTGCAAAGTGGTGACTAGTGCAGAGGAAATTAATAATTTGGCTTTATCTTTATGGAAATAGTGTAACATTTGACGATAATTGTGTCACGACCTGGCTCAGAGGAAGGACAAAATGTGGAGACCACACACGTTTCTTTCAAAGTAAAACTCAAATTTATTAACCAAACTTCAACAGTACCGCACAAAAGTGAGAACATTCAAACCGTTGTGTTCCTTCAAACCACAACTCAGAAAGGAGAGAGAGATTGAGACTGCCTGCCCCAGTATATATAGGTGGGCGGTCACAGGTGTCAGCAATAAGGGAAAATAAGCCCCTCCCCAGATCCTAGTAGCCATCTTAAACAAAAAACAGGCCTCGAGGCCCACAGGGTGTCACAATTGGTAATTGCAAAGGAGGACTAATTTAGCTCAAAACTAAAAAGGTTATTGAGAGATGCATGTCTCAGTTTGGTTCATCATACTTTATGTGCAGGGTTTCATTTGTCTTTGTGTGAGTGGAGCAGTGCTTTCCTAATGGGTTCCTAAGACAAATCTGCGGGTTTGCAGGAAGATTAATGGAATAAAGAAGAAAAAAGACATTATAAAAAAATATTTTTTCTTGCCTTTTCTCTGTCTTTTTGTGGCATAATACTTGATTATTGTAATTAATCTGACTGCTATCACTTGTTCACATGGAACAAACTAAGAAGAAACAATGTTTTTTTTTGTTTTGGGTTGGTTTGGTGCATTGAACCATTGTGTTGAAGCGCTAAGCCTTAAGTAAAGCTTTGGATTCACTAGTTGATCTATTTTCCAACCCTCATACCCCTACTGTATGGCCATGAACTTTACAAGTGTCTTCAAATGAAGTTCCACTGTAGGCTGGCTGGGCTCTGCCTTAGAAATAGCGGAGTTTAGATTTGAGCCAATGCCAAAGGCACCAGTTATGTGGTTCAGGTATCCCATGAGGATGTCTCCTGGGTGCCAGCAAGCTGGGAGGAGACCCCAGGGTAGACCCAGAGTTTGTTGTAGGGATTACATATTTCGGCCCACCTGGGAATGCCCCGGGATACCTTAAGAGGATCTGGAATGCATTGCTGGTGAGAGGAACATCTTGTTTAGCCTGTTGCCACCGCGACCCAACCTCGGATAAGCAGATGAGAATGGATGGCTAGATTAATATTAGAGTCACAATTAATGCTAGTTAAGGCATTTGGAATTGATTAATTAATACCTGGTTCGTTCACATTGAACACACTTCTTGATGTGGTCGAGTAAATGCAGATCTCATCAGAATCGTGTAATTAACACAGATATAACACCACAGAGCTAAGTTGCTACAAAGTAAGTAGTGATGACTAGTTTGTGTGGAAGCTATGGTTGATGTAATTAGTACAGGAGCTGAGAATTGGTGTGTTTATAGTCATCATATTTATCCACACTGAAGACTGTTTCTTTGTGGGTCTGGTTGTGGTGAACTGTTGCAGAAAGCTGCAGTGGAAGGAGCAGGAACAGCAGCAGCAACAGGAAAGCAGCAGCCAAGCTCACTGCCTGCCTATGCAGTGTGTGTGAGGGAAGGCGTCCAGCAGACTGCGAGCAGAAAGATGGGCATAAGTGCAGGGCACATTACTTTCAGTGTGCAGAGTAGCAGAACTGCCTCTGAGCATCTTGGCAGGACTCACTTGGCCCATTACATTTCCTACACCCTCCTCAGCATCTTCCGGCAAATAGCATCGAGCTTCAAGATGATCTATGAGCTTGTTCACATTCGCATACAATCCCTTCATACCTATCAGATTTTCTCTTATTACACGCTTTTCATGCATACACTGGTCTCACTGGGATTCGGTACACGAGGATGATGAAAACAACACCAGAAACCAAGCGTACAGACCAGTTGCTTCTTCTGCCGCTGACGCTCACTGAATAAATTATTGAAGCCTCCTTGACAAAGAATCATATGAGCCTGTTACAAGATATTTTGTACCAGCTATGTAATTGCGAATGTAGCATTAATCACTCAACAGCCACCTTTACTGAGTGAGCATGAATGTTAATAGCCAATTATGCAAATATACAGTGTTAAGATAATGGGTTTCGACTACATAAAATTAACCTATGGTTCGTCCTGTGAGGATTTTAGACACACTAGCTGAAATGGGCTCTGTAGACGGTTGAAAGAGAGAGAGAGAGAGAGCAAATTACCATCGTACATTTTAAAAGTGGCAAATTAATCAATGCAATACAATTATGAGAAGATCACTTTCTTATTTCCGTGTTACGTGTTATTTTCCCACAAATCGTTATCTGTGTTTTTTAAAGCTCTGTGTCTAAAATGGCATCTTGAATTATAGAGTGTCCCAAGAAAGAGACAGCGCTGTACTTTAAGCTTACGGCAAAACAGATTGAGGCTGAATTATTGACGAGAGTCATTTCTGTTTGCCTGTGGATGCCTGCCAGTGAGGGATGCATGCCACCAACTCTGTGTCAGTGTATTTAGGATATATCTCTATTAGCTTAGTCTAGATAAATTCTTGTGAGATATTGATGCGACGGTTCACTGGAGAGTCTGATACTGTGCCTTGACTTTGCCCTCTCTAGGTTATTAAGATTGGTCCTCTGGGCCACAGGAAGAGGATCATTGCCTCTCTAGCAGAGAGACCGTATGAAGAGGCACCGACTAAGTCCCGTCGTCTGTCCCCAATTATGGTAAGACTGAGGATGTAGAAGCTCATAGAGCTAAAACTCACAGTAGGTATTTATTTAGTGTTTGATATTTGCTCTATATAATTGCTTCAGAAATATGGTGAAATATAAGGTGGATGTTTTTATCTAAAGCACCAAGACTGCAGCAGTGTTACTATTTAAATGCTAAAGTGCAGAAACGTTCCATCAGAGCTAATTAATGGATTAGACATGCTTAATGAGCAACACTAGAAGAGTAGCTTTGTACATGTGCTCAGTATAACGACTATTTAATGTCCCCAATGTGTTTAAAGTGTGGTCTTTTTTCGATGGATATACGTGATTGCACCTTGTTTTTTTTTTCTTATTGAACATCGGTCAAAACAGAACTGAAGCGTAAAGTTAAACAGGATGACATGGGCAGAATTTTCTGTGCCAACATAATTTTGTGCGAAAATGGATCCTTTTTCTTTGTGTCTAATTTTGGAATGTGATTCTTCAATATCATTATGTTCACAACAGTTAAATACTCAGGGCTGATTTCCCAGGCAGATTAAACGAGGCTGAAAAGAACTGAGAATCTCCATGGAAGAGGCTCTTTTGTTGAGGATTAAGCTTGGATGTGGATCAGGGAAACAAGCCCATGTAGACAGTGCTGTCAGATGATTAATCTGTGATGTGTGTGTGTTTGTACTCCGCTGTGCGACTCTTTGTGTGCGTGGCAGTTCCATGACCTCCTGTCCCAGACCACGTCTCCCCTCAGTCAGATGGACCCCTACACCAGTCGCTCCATGGACATGCTCCTGCCCCTGTCTGAGTCGGACCGGAGGCGGAGAGGAATCGACCAAGACTGTAGCGTATCCCTGCGTTCTTATAGTGAGAGGCCGCGCTCTGTAGTGAGTTCCCCCTTCTTTGGCATCAGTCATCTTCAACTTTCTCTCCATGAGCTATTAGAGGAAAAATAGAGGATGCTGCTGCAGAGACGAGGAGCTGTTCAGGATGCAAATTTACCGACTGAATTATATTCTAGACCAATTCAGTTAAATGTGATTGAACAATACTTTCTGTTTCTTAATATTTAGCAGGAATATGATCGAGTAATTTGTGTCATTAGTCACTGGATTTGCAGGTTTGTGAAAAAGACAAACTTCTGTCTGATGTATTGTCCATTTGTCCAACATAGTCTTAACTAAAAGTCATATTTTGAAGCCTAAAGCTGCTTCATCTGGCTGAAAAACAGCAGTATATTACATATGTTTAAGAGACTGTTTAACCATCCGTTGGAACAGGTTGATTTAGATCAATTATCTTCAAAGACAAAACCTACCAGGATGTGCAAAACAACAGATGAAATAAAAAAGATGTTAAATGAAATGAACGGTTCCAAAACTCTCCAGACACACAATCGTTCATTTGGTTGAATGCGACGCTGCAGCCTTTTTTTGATCTTCGTTGACTGTCGTGAATTCAGTCCTGAGGTTCTTCTGCGAGAGAACGAACTAAGAATAACTCTGTGATCAAATTTTAGCATTTTGCTAAAGGTCAAGCTGAGACACAAACAGTCAAGTTGGCACGCCTGCTTTCTGACTCACTGAGGCCAAAGAGAAAACACAGAGGAGCATCCACAGATAAGGAAGATGTTGCTCTGTTCAGGGAGCGTGATTTAAAAAAAAAAGAAAAAAATCAATATTTATAATTTTCCTAAAACCTTAGTGTATTATTATTATAAGTATTTTTTACTCTGACAAGTGATTTATGAAAGCGCTGAGCACGTTAACCTAAGGGCCCAACATGCATGAATATTTATAAGCCCACCAGCATATCATAGAAGACTAAAAGTGCTGAGCAGACAGACTTCAGTTGGCTTCAGCAGTCAGAAATTTTTTGCGGCTTAACCAAAATTAGAGTTTGGAATGAATAAGGCTACAAGTTTTCTTTCCGATTGTAGGACACAAGATACAAGACCTTACATCTGATGTTTTCATCAACTGATATGTGTGGATCTGAGGAAAAAAAAAAAGCAAGAGAGGGCTTGTTGCTGCCTTAAAGAATAATTTGTTTTGTTTCATGCCACAAAAACTCCATTCAGTCTCTTCTTTCCGCTGCATTCACCGGCCTCATGTTCTCGCGTCTCTGCAGGACAGACACAGTGAACGACACAAAGAGTCTCGTTTAAACCTCCGGCCGCCGAGCCAGTCTGCTACCTACGCCACGGTGTCCGCCTGGCATCACCAGCCTGAGAAACTCATCCTGGACTCCTGCGGCTACGAGGCCACGGTGAGTCACGTCTCCAGCACATCTGCTATTAATATACGAAATACACGGCATAATTACTGACGCTGAGCATGGCTGCTGTTTACCAAGAAAGAGCTACCTGGATATTTTAAATAAATGCATCTTGTGTTTGCATTTTAAACCTAAACCGTGTTTTGATTCTTTCTCTCAGTACCTAGGATCAATGATAATCAGGGATCTACGAGGAATTGAGTCCACACAAGATGCCTGTGCTAAAATTAGAGTAAGTATTACTTTCCTTCTAATTTTATTTGCAGGGAGCCTTTGGGAGAGGAACTACAAACGGTTTTATTGATTGTGGGAATTAAGAAATTCCTCAAATAAGCAATTATAATGTCACTTAAAACAAGTTTTTTTTTTTTACTGTGTCTATTCCAGAAATCAAAGGACTCAAAAAAGGGTCCAGTTGTCATACTGTCCATTACCTACAGAGGGGTGAAGTTCATCGATGCAGCCACGAAGGTGTGTGTGTGTGTGTCTGCGTTTATTGAGCTGCCCAACACCAAACACTGCAGCTGACTTTTTCACCCTCCATTAGCGGCTGATTTCCAGTAAGCGCTCACCTCATTCCTGTCTCCATTAGACTATAGTTGCGGAGCACGAGATCAGGAACATCTCATGCGCCGCCCAAGACCCAGATGACCTCTGCACGTTTGCCTACATCACCAAGGATCTGAAGAGCGGCCACCACTTCTGCCACGTCTTCAGCACTGTGGAAGTGGTGAGTGACACGGATCTCATCATCTGAAGGCTCCGAATATAAGCGTCATGTAACAGGTTTAACACAAATGTTATGTTCCATATGATCCATCGTCTTTGTTCAGATTTCTCTGTGAATAAATTAGAAAAACCCCAGTAGTAGTTATCAGGTGTCCTGCAGTTGAGCTTGCATGCAGCGTCCTGTGGACATTATTTTGTTGATTGGCTCATCAGACAGATTGATTGAAGCCCAGCTCCCGCTATGAAGATGGCATTTCCATGAACAGGCGCAGATTATGTTGTCATTTGTGTCTCAACGCCAGCAAAAAAGGTCAAGAGCAGTCTTTTATTTTTTGCTTGACAAACCACTGCAGGGCCACTTTCAACAGCAGGGAAATCATTTCAACTGAATGTAACAGAGCTGCTCCGTGCACATAATGTCAGATTAAAAAAATAAATAAATAAAAATATTCTGCTTTTAACTGAGATATATATTCTAACAAGAGCATGGGGATAATTACACAAAGTATTTTTGCCAACCTAATCAAGTGATTATTAAACAACATTATTAATCAAAGCTATGTTGTGTATGTTTGTGAAAGCGCTGGGCTTTGAATTTAAGAAATGACATTGTTTGTTGAGCGCATAAAGAATTTATCTCAACGTTACAAAGTCAGCAGTCAGTTAAGATCAACTACAGATGAAGGACAGCTACCGAGAAGAAGCCGTTTAGCGTCTTCTGATTTGAAACACGTTTTTATCAACTCACACAGACACAGACCTACGAGATCATCCTAACACTGGGACAGGCATTCGAGGTGGCCTATCAGATGGCGGTGCAGTCCAGGGCGAGACAGTATGTCCCCCCTTCGTCTCTGGTCTCCGAAGTCGTGGAAACCAAAAGCAGCCGTCCCGTATCTCAGTCCTGGAGCGGCATGCGAAGATCAGCAGTGAGTACCACCCTACAAACCCTCAAAGACAACTTGGTGAATATGTGTGTGGTGTGTGTGTGTCGTTGAGGCTGAGCGAGTGTTGAATTTGCTCTATTAAAAGGACAGGGGGAGATCAGAAAGATGCCATTGTGCAGTCAGAATTCATAAAAGGCACAACGACCCCGTGACCGACTTTTTCTCCACAGCTGAACCCCCAGTGGGCCCACCTACAAAGGAAGATGTGTGTAGTAGAAAGTGATGAGTCATGACTTTGCGAACAATTTCATCTTCCCCACCCCCTGAAAATCTGTGAGTCACTCTGATCAGGGGAGATTTTCTATTTGTGCAAACGTGAAACGTGATGAATGAACAGCTTTATTCGTTGCTTGCAGGCGGGTCTGTGATTTCCTCTGGGACTTTTTCTGGACCCCCCCCCGCTGCTTCCTCACCTATGATTGAGTGTGTTGCATAAATGTTCACGTATGCACCCTGAGCAGCGCGGTGATGCATTGACCTCTCAAGCAGCACATAATGCGCATTCAGTGATCACCGCCACCTGAGAGAGCTGCACAGCCGGGATGCACCCACAGTGCTGGGCCGCATGCTTATGCAGAGACACAAATCACTTTGTTTTACTACCTGTCTGTGAAGAGGATATATGGAGTAATCAAAGAGCTGCATAATGAGTCTGGCTGGTTGTTTAAGTTTTAGATGAGGAGGGGGGTGATTTCTGTCAACTGCAATTTGTTTTAATGCGTTTCACTGCTACCAAATGTAGTTGCTTTAGACAGAAACTGAAACAGAATTTTCCCCAAGGGAGCAATTGAGGGTTTGCTAAGCCCTGTCCTTCCTCTTACAGTCATACCTGTCAAGTTTTTCATTCACACACGCCACTTATACAGTTTACCATAACAGCAGTGACAGATTTGTGACAAAAAAAATGATCTGTGATCTTTTGCTTACAAGGACACAAACGCAGGCTTTTCATTTACAGCGGCCCATTTCGAAGACTGAAAAAAAAAAAAAAAAAAACTGACACCAGCAGATTTTATCCACTGTAGCTTTTTGGTTAATTAAGTGAACTTTAGCCCCCTGAGATTTTTATTTTTTTTTAAATGCTATCTCCCTGACTTTTTAATGGATTCCACTTGTTTTAAAAAAAGTACTGTGAAGGGACCTTAAATATTTACTAAATGACACAGATAAATAGATAGACAGATAGACAGATAGATAGATAGACAGATAGATAGATACTTTATTTATCCCAAGGGCTGAGCCTGAGCATCACCAGCTGATGATCCATGGAAGACTGGATGTAGATAAATGTACGAGTCTAATTGTCTTAATGTAATTAAAGGTAATTATGCAGATAACTAATTATTGTAACATTGGCAATAAATGCAGTTCATTAAATGTTATATCCGAAGATAAAGAGCAGGACAGAGACGCTAATGTGCATATTTAAAAAAAAACACCACATGATGTAGATTAGGTTAATAAGCTAGTTAAGCTAGCTGCGCCTGCTAACAATACATCCCTGTATTTAAACAAATAAACATACTGTTTAATTGGTTTCTTGCACCCGGCCCCCTCAAGATCTTCTGCTGTCTTTAAATTCTGTGTTTACTATGTTCACAGGAAAGGTTTACATGCACAGCGCCCTCTTCGCAACCTCACAACCGGAAATTGGCGATAATGCTCGAGTTCACGAGCTGCGACGTGTTTGCTAACATTTTCAGAAACGATGGCGGTGAAGTTTTCAACGTGTCACAACTAATTTGTAGATGTTTCTCTGTGGTTCTACAGTATGTATGAGTAAATACTGACAACATTGCGATACCTGGTTTTTAGCTCGCTAACTGAGGCCAGAAGTTGCCTAGCAGATATCTTTTCATGAGTCGATGTTGCCACTGGAACACCAAGTATTTCGTTTACACAGCTTCGCATGTCGTAACCACAAGTTCCGCTTTCAGGCAACAACACTATCCCTGCTACGACCACGTTTGTGACGTAAAAACCCAACTGTCACTATTTGGGTACAGGGTTTAGGAAACGATCAGTGACAAGAACACAATAGTAGAACTTTTGTTGAATATTGTCGCATCTTTAATTTTAAAATCAGGTGATGAACTGCTCCTATCTTCCATTCGGTGCCTTTAAATGCTTTGTCCCTGTCCTCTCTTCTCTGTTTAACATGTCTTTGTTCTTGTCTTCTTGGTCCTCCTGCTTCCCAGGGCGCCCCTCTGCTCGAATGCCGCTGCTGTCACTGTCACACGTGTACTACCCACCGTCCTTCCTTCCTCCCGTTGCACTCTGTTAGCCCTGGAGTCCAGGTCCTTCTCTTTCCTTTCCTCTATTCAATCCCTGATCATCATCCATCTTCTCTCACACACCAGTCCCTCTCCCCCATGTTTCTTTTTCTTGTCGTCTGGGGGTGCCGCAGTGCACTTTGTCTCCTTGTTTCGTGGTTCTTAATATTTCAGCCATAAACGCTTTCCTCATCCGTTTACTTTTGGCATCTCTCATCTTCATCTTACATTTTAGGGGTTTAAAATGCAGTTAGCTCAAGTTCTATGGCTAAACACGTTCAGGGAGAAGAGGCTTTCTTGATGTTATTTACCTTCTCTTTATGAAGACGGATGGCTAAATTGAGCCAGTGAGGGTTTAATCCATGGCGGCAGTGGAAATTGTCTCTGTTGGATGGTTTTAAACTGTTTCTATTTTTTTCTTTTGTGTACTGTATCGTTTTTAAGTTGTCATCAATGAGCAGAGAATTATAAAACATCTAATGCCTACCTCTTAGCTATTTAAAATTCACATGTAGCTCAGAGTGAATCAATCAGCATAATGTATGTAGAGCAGTGTGTTTCTCGACTGTTCATGCTACATTATAGCCACTGGTGTAGAGCACATCTTCCTGCTGAACCTCTAATCAGCATATTTTTGTAGCTCCCAGAGGGTCGTATCTTTGGTTTACTGCTGCGGCTCACAGAGGCTGAGGGTATTTTCTGTCAGACATCATCCATGTTGTGGATTGAGCCCAGAGTGTCTGTGATTATAACATGATCACTGGACTGTACCTCTAATCCACATGCACGTGTGTGAGCTGAGGACTTGTCAGTCAGTGTGGCGCAATGGCCTCCACTGCCGCACGTCTCACGCCCTCCTCTCGTCCCTCCTCCCTCCCTCCCCCCCGGCAGATCGACCCCCTGGAGATGGACGCAGACATGCAGTCCCTGGGCAGCACCACCTGGCTCTTGGACCAGCGGGACTCCAACAGGCGCCCCGTCAGCACCAAGTACGAGACCACCATATTCTGAGGCCGGATCCCTACAGCCGCCCCTCTGCACCCCCCCCTCGTACTTTTTCCTCCCCCCTTCTGCATCCGGTTCTCTATTTATCTCTCTCTCTCACGCACACACACTCACACATATATACATGTGAGCCCCGTGCCTTCTCACTGTGATGGTATAGCATCCCTCAGGGCTGCCTACTCCTGCACCCTCCTCTGCCCTCCTACCTGCCATGACAAACACTCCTGCGGCTCTCCCGTGTCTCCCCAACACCCCTGGCAGCCTCCCTCGCCTGTTGCTGCTGCAGCCAGTGGCGGAGCCCTGGAACGGATGATCCTGGACTGATCTCATTTTACAGTGGCCCTGCTCTCTCAACCAAACTGCCTCTTCCTCCTCATCCTCCTCCTCCTGACAACTTGCATCTGCCTCCAAATCCCCGATAGCTCCCAGAGGTTGCATCTATTATTATTATTATTATTATTATTATTATTATTATTATTATTATTATTATTCTTTCAAGTCATTTTTTAAAATTGAATCTCCAGCCAAAACAAGCATGTTCATCTTTATTTTGTTGTGTATCTAGACACCATTGGCTCGATGAACAGGAAGTTGAAGTATTTCATGAAATGTTAAGTTAATAACATTTGGTAATGCAACGCTAACGGGTCAGAAACTGTTAAATGAAGCGTTTGGCATTTTAGGAAGTATGCATATTCATTTTCTTTTCTTGCAGAGTGAGATGAGGATATTGATAAGACTTGGATATCTGTAAAAACAACAGGGGGTTAGGTACAAACCCTGATAGAGTTGCGTCTTCCTTATTCTAACTTTTTCAGGCTATTCCTTAAAAGTTTGACATTTGGACTTGTGTGGCACATAATCTGGCGCACGATTTGTCAGTAATTTAGCGTGTTTCAGAGGCGCTAGTAGAGTTAGCAGTGCTGGTTTTGTCCCTTAATAACAGAGCTAGTATTGCTATTTCCTTCGGTTTCCAACAGTTATGCTAAGCTAACTAGCTGCTGGCGACAGATGTGAGTCTAGTTCTGGGCAAGAAAGCGACAATGCCCAAAATGTTGAACTTTTCCTTTAATGTCACACAGATTGAATATTTAGACTCCAAATCTGTGACCTATGCTTTCAGGTTTTTTTTGGTTTTTTTTAAAGATCCCTTTTTTTGTTTTTCATTTACTAAATTGTTTGGTTGTTTTGCCTCAAGGTATTTATTTTTTTTCTTTCTCCATCTGTAGCCTGTCCTGTCTTACCAGGCATCTACCACTGTGAGGCACTATGAGGAGGCTGCTTTGCTAGCATGGGATGCAAGATGGACAATTAATCAATGAAAGACAAAACAGCAACATGCAGCAAACATCCAGTTTTTCTTTTTCTACGCATTTGTACAGTAGTCATAGCGAGCCCGCAAGGGATTGGTCGAACAAATCTGTCAATGATGTCTCCAAACGGACCAAGAACCGAGACCTCGAACACTGACACACAGGAGGACAGCTGTCCTACGCCCTACCGAGGACAACAGCCTTACTTCATTTTAGTTTTCTATAATCGGCTAAATCCCCCGACCTCCCACCTGCCCCGAACGCAGCCACCCAACAACTGCACGCCTCCACCCTGCTTCTAAAAGACTTAAAACAAACAAAAAAAGGACATGTTATTACCCGGTGTATTAAACTGACTGTGACTGGCTGGGATGATGATGTTCTAATGATGGTACAGTTTTGTCAGGATGAGTCTTTGCTCTGGCCTTGTACTGCCCCGTGCCTCTCAGCATTCATGGTAGCACTGAGAGCTAATCACAGCATCTTCTTCTTCTTCTTCTTCTTGTCAATTTAAAAAAGAAAAAAGAAACACTGTGTTTAAAAAAAAAAAAAACAAAAAAAAAAACGTGGCACTATCCCTTTTAAAAACCTTGTTTTCTTTTCTTACGGTGCAAGTGGGAAATTAGTGGGTTTTGTGATACTTTTTGATAGACGGGGGCTAAATGAAACACTTTGGGACGGAAGGATTAAGTAGGGATCACAAAGGATCCCGACATTATTACAACCAGAGGCAAAAAAAAAAAAAAAACCCAAACAAACAACTAAAACTAACTGAGTGTACTGAGCTTGGTTACACACTTCACAATTTTTGGGAATCTTACGCCAAAAACCAGAAGATTTCATATTTAACTTGAGTGTATTAACCAGCCCCCGGCACAGTTTGGTGCACGTAGCGTCCTGTTATCATGATTACACGCTGTTTCACACTAATTTAGAATTAGGCACAGTTGGTGCAAAGTATGTCACCTGAAAATAAACAGCAGTGAAAAGATTTAATTCCAAACCTAAACGTCGCTCTGGTGTCGTGTTAATGGATTCGTCACGGAGAGAACACGACACCATTTGTTTTATTTATTTATTTATTTTTTATTTATTTATTTTTTATTAAAAAGGATTTTCCTCCCGCACTGTGACTCAAAAATGCTCGTTGTCGGAAGTCGACACACATCTGTGGGTTCTCCCCTCCCGTTTTTGTGTGCACCACCTGCCGTGTGTTGCTGTATGCCTTGTTTCTGTCTGTCCTCGTGGGAGCTTGGACTGTATCCGTTACACATCCCCCGGCCGCTGTCCTTGTTTCTATGTGCTGCAGGAGACGTGAGGGACTGAGCTCCCTTCTCCGGAAGACGGTGTGTCTGGGGAGTGTTGAGACGTAACCGGTCTGTGTGCGGTACCGTGGCTGTCTCATTGCCACTCTGTTCTGACTGTTACCTGTTAGCTTCCACTGACGATGCATGTTGGCAGTGTTTCTTTTCTTTTGTGTTTTGTACTCTTTGATGCACTTGGCCTGGGCCGTCTTTGTATGTACCGTAGCAGTGTCTCGTCTCCTCTCACTCATCTGCTTCTTACGTTCTTCGCCAGTTACAGCGGCTCACGCTCACATCTCCATTTTTGCCATTGTCTTCATTCCTCCCAACGTTTTGTATGTTCTGGCATTTTGTGTGTCACCAAGACAACCTGCTCTAGTATGGATGCATAATATATTTACATATATATAAAAAGTAAAAGCACTACACTTTAATGAGCAGCAGCTGTTTTAAAGCAAGTTTTGGTGGCATGATATGGCTGTGCATGTACCGGTCTTTTTTAACATTGGTGTTTTCCTTGTGTAGCTCACCCCAGCGTTCAAGTTTCCGGATACCAAGCTGTGAATTGAAGGGGAGCGGCCGATGAGAGAGTGTGTTTGCGTGTTTTAAGTTTAGTGGAAAAGAGATAGAGAGAGAGAAACCGAGAGGTAAGCCTTACGCAACGTGCAGGGCCCCACCAACCCCACTCTTGACATTTAGATCTCACTCTGTATAACGCCCCCCCTGCTCCTCCACTGCCCCTGAGATGAATCCCAACACGAAGACGAAAGGTAACCTGTGATCCCGCATCACTGGCTAAACAGGACCTGTGTATCACTCCTGTCTTGAGAAAGGTCAGCCAGAAAGGTCAAGTCTATTTCCTGGCCTCCGCCTGACTTCCTGATCCTGTCATGTAGGTACTGTTATGTTTAGAGCACTGTAGACCATTAATGATATAGACCAGTAATGAGCATTTCTATTGATTCAGGTCTATTGAGGATAGAATACTGTGGGAATTGTTAAAGGGTAACAAAATGTAGAGAAAAAAAAAAAAACTGTACCAGCATACAATGCTTTGCCCATATTTGTGGACAGAGTGTGGTTTGTCAATGAAAATGTGATACTGTTTCAATTTCAAAGCAATATTATATTAATGAAATTAAATAATACAAAGACAAAAGAATCCCTCTCACGTCTGTGGTCAGCACTGGTTCTTTTACGTGGGTTAAAATGGAGACGTTACAGCAGATGTCTCTGAAATTTAAAGTGACACATTTAACAACACGACAATTATCGTACAATTATACTCACAGTGCCCCCCCCCCCCCGTTGAAGATATTAGTGGGTGGTTTAACTTCTAATCTAAACAAACGATTAGACTCACTTTGTGCCTTTCATGTGTTTTATTGCGTTCAGAGCTAAGCATCCGAGTGCCTGCTGATCTCTGAGAGACGCGGATCAGCATTGCTCGGTTTATAACGACGGTATTTCCAGAATACAAATGTAGATTTTTGAAGCTCTTTCCAAACTGCAGCACTTCTCAGCCAAACAAGGGTAGCAGGAAGTGAAATGTCTGCGTTAGATCAGTTGTGTATTTATTATTATATTTTGGCCCCGACTTATCAAAGGTTGAAGGAGTGTTACTGCATGATTCACATTTAGCAAACACTACAGTGTTTTAGGAGTCACATTCCAGGTATCTCTTGAGACTTTTTTAATCATATAATTGTGAGGGTTGTGGGCGGCACAGTGGCGAGGTGGTTAGCACTGATGCCTCACAGCGAGAAGGTCCCGGGTTTGAATCCATGGGCCGACTAGGCCTTTCTGTGTGGAGTTTGCATGTTCTCCCTGTGTCTGCGTGGGTTCTCTCCGGGTACTCCGGCTTCCTCCCACTTTAATATGTTAACTGGTGATTCTAAATTGGCCGTAGGTGTGAGTGTGAATGGTTGTCTGTCTCTCTGTGTTAGTCCTGTGATGGACTGGAGACCTGTCCAGGGTGTATCCCCGCCTCTCGCCCGATGACAGCTGGGATAGGCTCCAGCAGACCCCCGCAACCCTTAACAGGACTAAGCGGGTACAGAAGATGAATGAATGAATTAATGAATGTGAGGGTTGTCCAGCCGGTGGGCAGAACCCCAAAGCAGGAGTCAAATCAAAGTCAATGTATTTTGAGTTTGTTAACCAAAACTCGACTGGGTGGCAAGTCCCAGAAATAAAACAAAAAATGCAAAAGACAAACAAAAGGCGCTGGAAACTCCAGGAAAAACAAAAAACTCAAAGCAGCTGCTGGGGGCAGGGTTCTGGCTCTCCCTGGGAGGCACTGGAAGGTAGAAAAAAGAAAAACAAGAGATAAGTCCAAAGTTGCAAAGGTTAAACCTTAAAGGCACAAGGTGACACTGGAGAGCTGGCACAAACCATAACATGCAGAATTATCTGGCACAGGAGGGAAACCACGGCCAGCCTTTTAAAGAGTGTTTGATTGAGAAGTGGTCACAGGTGTGTCATGTGCTCCTGCCAGAATCCTGCCCAGGTGAGCCTAATGAGGGGGGGAGAGAGACAGAGAGCAGGAAAAGAGAACAAAAACACCAGCACTGGAAACCCAGGACCATAACAATAATCCTTGACAGTGAACATCTTCTCTAGATAACTGTCCAACTCACATTATTTTTGGGACGCCAAGGAACAATAATGTAACATACTGACAAAAAATTAAACTTTATGTGCGCTGTGATGGATTATTTCAGCATAAAAAAGATGGAAATGAATGGACACGATCGGTTTCGGACTGATATCATAAAATATTTGACAGTGGGCTACAGTCTAGATAACACAGCCAATGAAAAGGAAAAAGCATGTTTCTCGCCGCAACAAATTAATATTTCTTTTCCATTAACCCATCAGTTATCGTCTGTAAAGTCAACGAACCCTTTGCTTAACTTACCACTGAATAATATTAGATTTACCGTTAAATTTTGAACATTTTATTCAAACAGTTCTCATAATAACATCTATTTATTTTGAAATCTATGAATGATGGAACCATTTCAGACTTTACCTAATGACACTATTCAAAAAAGCTGAGATTTAGTCAGT
Source organism: Chelon labrosus (assembly GCF_963514085.1). NCBI lineage: Eukaryota > Metazoa > Chordata > Actinopteri > Mugiliformes > Mugilidae > Chelon > Chelon labrosus. The sequence continues at coordinate 18,375,630 of NC_140340.1, forward strand.
GTTGACATAATTAAGAAAGATGTAACTGCTAAGGTTAACTGCAGAGGATGGTGGTGATTACAATTAGATATAAGATAATCCTTTAATTTAATTTATTACATTTGCAGTGTTACAGCAACATATAGTCAAGGAATTATTGATCTGCTTACGTTTAGGAGTTAATAGAAATCTATGCTGTTTACTTTTATATGTCTGTATGTGCAGAAACAAACTGTTAAACACTTGAAAGCAGCGTTGCCATGCTAGTCATTAGCTTCAGCTCTAGTCTTTGATAATTTTTTGTCTGAAACACATTACATGAGAGTGTGACAACCACATCAGCCAAGAATCAGACAACACATGGCGTGATACTCTAAATGCTGACACTTTTATCTTACTGTTGCGACCACAGAAAGCCGGCGGGTGTTTTATGTTGAGATGCTCATGCATAGCGGCTGTGCTGCTGTGGTAGGCTGTTTCAGTTTTTTGGAAGCGTTTATCTTATTGGTCTCTTTGTCAACACACCTAGCAGCAATAGTTGCCGTTATTATAGATGAATGTAAACTATACTTGACATTAACATTAACATTAACTTGAAGCTCATTAGTTACTTTAATAAACGCAAAAACTACAAAATCAGAGCTTTTCCAAAAATCTGCTATAGAAGAAATCAGTTCAGTTCTGTTCGACTTACCCTATTTTAAGCGAATCCTGTAAAGGGTTTCCCAGAATAGGTTTTAAATGAATCGAGGAGTGACTCCTTCAGAAATACTGATACACATATTTACAGTGGTATGAAATAATCTCTTTTAATAGCCGGCAAAACACTGAATCCCTTCTGTATTTGTCCCCCAATAAAGGCCTTTTAAGTACACCACCATCACTGACAACAACAACTGTAGAAAACACTTAAGCATTTTTTTGGTTTATAATAAAAGGTGAAAAAAAACCCCAAAAAAACAACAAGAAAAAGAGAAAAATATGAATATAAAAAGTGCTGACTGTCTTTGGTAAGTTATACATAAACATCTGTCACCATAAAGATTAAGAGGCACATATTAAAGCTTATTAAAGTGATATTTACAAAAAGTTAACATATATTCTTTGGCACAGTTTTCTAAAAAAAAATAAAAAAAAACATTTGAGAGTCAAAGATGAATGAATTTTCTCATTAACACAATTCACAGTTCAGAGGAAAACACTTACAATGATCACATTTGTCTGCGTCAAATTGATTATCAAGACAAATTTATGTTCTTTATTTCTCACACAGATTAACATCTAATTGACATTTGTCTGATTATTATGGGACTTCCACGTAACTTTCTGTTTCCATCACTAGCAGCCATGATGGTTTCTCACTGTGTGTCATTGAGGATTCAGGGAGGAAAGAAAACTATTACACTACTTTCAGACTTATGTCTCATATGCTGTCATGTATTATGACTTAAAATCTCTGATCTGTGATCACTATAAGTTGTTTCCACTGTATCCGTGACTCCTGTTCATGAGAAAGCTACTATTCATTTATTTTTTTAAACACTTTTTTCCTAATGTTTTGCACACATCTGTGGTCAAAATGCACTGTAACAGTTGATACCTGCATTGTGCAGGTCTAACAAAATATTCAGAGGAAGGAATATTAAATCAGCTGCCTTGTTTTACAGTTTGGGTTTGACCTCTGAGTTCCTCTAGTTTCATTCACTGTATTTACACTCTAAACCTACACATCCAGCACCAAATTGCAGCTTATATTCGGGTCACTGCCGGGTTGTCTGGGTCAGCCTCGGCTTAGCGCGAGTCCTCCCCATCCTCGGCCTCTCCTGACGGGAACAGCAGTTTCCTGAGGATGGGCGCGTAGAAGGGACCGAAGACTGTTCGGTTGAAGTGGACGATTCGCCCAAAGGCCGTCCCCAGCTCGGCCAGCTCGGCGCTCACCGGCCCGAGGGGAGCAGGCAGCTCTGGATTCCTTTTAGCGGGGCCGCCCTGCAGCATGGCCTGGAGGTAGCCCTGTACTCGTTCTCCTACGTTTGATTGAGAGAGAGGGAGAGAAGTCAGCTTTCTGCAGCACCAGCTTCCAAGATTAAAAACACCCGAACACCCAAACTCAATTTAATGCATCTTTCTGTGGTTTGATTAAAACGTCTACGGAGTCAAATCTAAAATGTAAAGTCAAATCTACTAACCTTTGTTAATTATAAACCACACCTAATTACTGTTAGATGTTGCACCGCCAGTATCCAGCAAGAAGTTCTTTAAAGTTTGATCATACAATTATTTTTTTTTTACCCATTTTGTAAAGCAAAATGCAAAACATCTCCTGGTCTCGGATATAAGATCTAAGAGTAAATAAGAGTTCACTGTCAATGAATACTGGATTAAAGTGTCACCATGACCTCTGTTAAACATTTTACAGATAAGACAAGGAGGTCAGATAAACTGCAGCAAGTCCTTTTTCTACTGTTCAGTGTTAGTTTCCAGGAGATCAGAGTATGAAGTATCTATTTTCTAAGTTCCGTCTTAAATGAACTCCACCATCAATACAAAGCAATAAACATGCAGATTTAAATGTGTCATATCCTTCCATTTGTACTTGTTTTAGTCGTGTTTCCACATTAAAGTTCGTGGCTGACCTATAAGAGTGCGAACAGGGTTGTTGTGCTTCCACAGGTCAGATATTTGTCCCTTCAGCAGATCCTGGTTCTCCTGAGGCAGTGCTGCTCCTCCCTGGGCGCTCAGAGCTTCAGTCACCTGCTGCAGTACCGTGTCCCCGAGTCCCAACAACGCCCCCTTCAGGTCAGCTTCCCTAGCGCGCCACAAACAAGAATCAGATCAATTAACTTGAGGTTTAATAACCGGTAGTTCTCTCTGAATGGATTTCAGTTAAATAACACTGTATTTTAATAAAGGCGATTAAGGGAGAAATGCCGATGCTACATTTTAGCTCAGAGTGTGAGCAGTCCCTGAATATCACAAGCTGCTGTTCCACATTCATCCACTAATCATGACGGGGCTTTTCTTAAACAGAAAGAATGAGGTTAGCTGGATCTGTTCTGACAAGCTAGTTGCCTCCTGTCACCTCCATTGGTTTCCTTCTCGTACAATACCTGTTCCCCGTGACAGCCGGTACATGCATCACCACATCCTCCTCTTACCTGGTGTGACTGCCCTCCAGCAGGGCAGTGACGGACTGCCTCAGTTTACCTACAAACCCCTGCAGGGAAAAAACGCCGCTGCCGCCACACTGAGCGTTGGTCAGGAGCAGCACCGACGCCTGCAGGACCAGCATCTGGAGCCGCTGGCCCAGAGCGTCCAGGCGGGCCCGGTCCATCAGCACCGTCTGTGTGTGGAGGGGCAGGTCAGGGTCACACAGCAAACAGACGTAAATATGTCTTTTAAAAGATGACCAACACCTGAAAGATGCACTAGATATTTTACAGGGGATGATTCTGCAAGTTATTATGATTTATAAAGATTGTATAGTAAATATCTAATAGTAAATTAGATATATAGGGATTTTAGGATGGAGAAGATATATATATAAGATATAGAGATACACAACAAATAAAAACATGACCAAATCAATTTCAAGTATCAGTTATACATAAAACATGACTGTCACGTCCGATAACATCAGGTTTAAAATCAGGTCAACCTGAACGCATTTAAAACACATCTGATGTTGATTAATGAGTACGTGAGTCCATCTGACAGGCCTGCGTGGGTACATCTGATAGGACAGGTTTGGAGCTGCTCTCCTGCTACAGCTGTAACGTGTTGTCACATGCTTTCACATCCAGCAGGATGAGGAGCGCGTAGGGAAACTGAATATTCCCTCCTAATCAATAAAATATCCTTCGAAGATAATGAAAAGAGTGGTGTGATGTAATTTTTTTCGGGGCTGACCTCGGGATATTTCTGGTCCTGCGGGTCCCAGCGGAGAAGACGGATGTGGGCCCGGTTGAGGACGGCGGTGGCGCTCAGAGGACCCCGGCTCTCGGGACCGGGAGAGTCTGACTGAGCCGACGATTCCTCTGATACTGCCGCCCGAAGCCAAGCGGTGGTATTGTCCAGAGAATCTGAGCGAAAATGGAAAATCTTAAAGAATGATGTAAATAATAATTAAAACATACTGCAGTGTCACTGAATTACCCGAGGACCCACAGTGTTTTGAGTCACTCAGATGAATTCATGATGGGTTTAAGTGTCTGACAAGAGAGTGTGGGAAAAGCAGTAAAAATCTGTACGCACTTGATTGACGATTACTTCTGTTACAAGATGATCACTTTAAAATGTTTATACATTGCTTTCTTTAACAAAAAACTAGAATTTCCTAGAAATGAAATGACTTTACTTACCAACTATTAAGTGGCAACGTTTACATGGACACTAGTAATTTGCTAATAATTTGAATAACAGCCCAATCAGAACAAAAAACGTCTCAAAAATTAGCCACCTAAATCGATCCAATGGGAAAGTATTTCCAATCAGATTCAGAGGGGTGGTGTAAACCTTTGATAATCCGTTCAAAAGGAAGAAATTAGCTCCTAATAACCATGTAAACACGCGATCTAATTGTTTCTTTCAGGGTGGAATTAAGACACTCTTTATGTGCACATTTGGCCCACATCTGGTTGAAAGCTGTGAAAAAAAACATCTTCTGTTCATCATAAACATAAACAGTTTAGCAGAAATCTCTAATTCGACGTGTTTCAGTCGGACTGAACAAACATTGTCGTGATAAATGGTAAATGTAACCACTAAAAAAATTGTTTAAATCATTTTTTAGATTGATCTTCTCTGGTTTCATCCTCTCATATGTGAATATTAGCTGCAAATAAAGTGAATGTCTTTGTTCTTGACTGCTGATTATATAAAAAAAAACAACATGCTACAGATAAAACAGCTGACCTGTCATGAAATCCATTCACTTCTACTTATTAATCAAACTGTTTGAGCACACTGATATTTAGTAAAAAGCCTACTAGACGTTTTCATGATTATATTTAGTGCCCCGGCTAACATGACTACATCAGCAGCTGTCACTGTGCCAGGGAAGAGATTAGCCAGATCTATTTAAGACAGAATATCTGAGCCAGAGGTCAGTGATTGGCTGTCCCACTCCTCACCCAGTGTATGGGTGAGGAGTGGGACAGCCAAGGGATGAGAGGCTGAAAAATGGCAGAATGGCGCCATGGGTCAAAATTTGTTTAATTGAAAACTGAAATATCCAGTGGCCATAAATTTAACACGCACAGAGTCACCTTCACCATCTACCACTCTGGGTGTATCGATCAGGTCGTAGATGGAAACGTCCTCACCTGGCTGCTGGTCCAGGATCTGTTGGAACTTGATCCTCTCGTACTGCACGGCCTGCTGCAGGAGATGAGGCCTCAGGCTTTGGACGGTGAAGTTAACCATGTCGGTCTTCATCAGGCCCAAGACACGGAAGATCTCCCTGAGATGAGATCAGGAGAATCACTTTTATTCTTAAACTTATTTTGTAAATTTTAATAAATGTGCACTAATTAAAGTGTTTGCACAATTCAAGGAGAGACAATAACAAAAAGCTTGATGTCGTTTACTTTTAATTAGAAGTGACTGGAGATATTGAAGCAGAACAACATAATACACTACAGACTATGAGCTATTCTAAAAAGCAGGAATTAATAAATGTTATATCTGGGGCCCTGACCCCTTGTCAGACATGAACTTATTCTCTAAAAGTGTTCTGCCCTCTACCTCAGAAGCTCCACAGGGCTCTCGAGGTCCCGCAGTGCCTTGATCTCCGGGTCGCGCACTGGAGCACACAAAGACGCCATGGTGTTGATAACGAATGCTGCCAGCCTGTGGAGGTCCAGAGCTCCGTGGTCGACCTCCTGCTGGATCAGCTCCATGTCCAGCACCTCGTCCAGCTGAGACCTCAGTCGGACATGACCGGGCAGGAGCAGAGACCGAAGCATCTGATGGGAAACAAAAAAAAGCTGCTTTTACTAGTAGTTTGCCTATAATTAACATATCAAGCCATACCTTGTATTTAAAAAAGTAATGTTAAAATAGTCAACAAACTATCAGCTGGATTCATTTTATGAGCATATCTCATAAAAGAATTAAGTATTTACCAATATTGTCTCCAGGCCACTTCGATTTGCAAACACAATCACACACAAAATGCTAAAGCTTAGATATGATGGATTACTATTTGATATAGGTTTGGTGATTTATTATCACTGAAGAGAACCATTAGATGATCTTTAGACGGTTTAATTGTCAAGTTACACTCATTTATCAAATACTCCCAAATAATCTTTTAGTTTGGGTTTATTAGGAAAGACATCCACTAGAAGAAATTATTTTTTTTAATCCTAAACCAAGTTATTAAAAAATGCATATATATTAATAATGCTTATTGTGTTTGGGTTTATTTGGCGTTATCTGGCGTCTACACATTAGTTTTGAGTGTGACCACACAGTGTATCCTGGCCATGTTGACAGGCTACACCTACTGCTAGGGAAAGTGCCCTAATATGTGGTTTTGATTTCTGCGTGAATTTGACGCTGTAGCTAAGGCGACAGCGCAGAGCATATGCAGAGCATACGCAGACCCTAGCGTAGCTGGCGTGCACCTCCCTAGAAATGTAACTATGCGCTGCAGCGATGCAGACCGCAAGAGCTGTGATTGGTCAGCTTGGTAGTTGCGTGTTTCCACCTGCTTCTCCATCTGCGCAACTTTCAGACTGATAGTTTTGGATCAATAAAGATCGAACAGGTTGAGGAAAGGTTAACTGAGGAAGTGATGCAGGAAGTATAAACAAAAATTAACCCGACTGCCAAAAAAGACACAGCGCCCTCTAGTGTTTGGGTGGTGTTTTTACAGAGCGAGCCGGACTGACCTACTGTGTAAATGGCTCGCTCCGGTGTCTATATCACGCAGTACTCTAAAGGAGCCTTAAGTGATGTCTGCTCTTTAGTAAAAAATAAATAAAACTAAACACGAATTAATAAATGAAATTCTTCAATGTGAATATCAACAATTCTCTCATGAAAAAATTTAGTCATGTGGAGTTAAATTACGTATTTTTAAAAACCCATGTCTATGTTTACTTTTAATACCACATGCTTCGTGCATGTCTCTAACATAACTAACGTCACTGGAGGAAATTATTAAATAACCCAAATAATAAGTTCACCTCAGCGAGTGGGAGAGGCATCACACCTCATTAAATTCCACAATTTGTATCATGTCCCCACGTCTGGGCAAGTGAGAGCCATTAGAGACAGCAGTTGTTACAATATTCTGCCACTCCCCAAATGATGCCAGTGTTTATTTGTGTACAGAGACCGAAACTGTGATCAGATGTCGAGTGGTAGCTCCAGACACATATGGAGACACATTTTAATTCCAAGTGGTAACATTGGATACTTGTGAGACAGTCACTGAGGATGCATGTTAATACCAGGTCTGAATGCGGCCACTTACATTTTTGACCTCCTGCAGCAGAATGACAGCATGGCTGTAGTTCGGTGGATCACTGCTCAGCTGCTCCTGAAGACTGTCCCAAAATGCACGGTGCATGCTCTCTGTCACTCTGCCCTCCAGACTAAAAGAGGACAAACTGTTAAAGAGTCTCCATGAAGTCGGGAAGTAAAAATAACCAAGATTTCTTTAGCAGTGTTTTCCTTGCCTGTCTGTGGGAGGGTTCCTGGGTTTGAAGCAGAAGTCTCTGTTCACCACTATCTCATGTGCGAGGCTCAGGTTGGAAACACAATTTTCCAGCTCCATCAGACTGGATAATGAGGCGGTGGGTGGGCTCCCTGACACCACAGACAGGACACACACACCCACAGATAATTAAAGCTGCCACGCTGGTAATAATTCAATTACTAATGGTCCCTGAACGTGCCTGAAAACAATAACCGCTATAATAAAAAGCTTCGCACCTGTAGGTGAGTCTAGTTTTTCCAGACAGGGGAGGTCAGCGGGGGAATCATCAGCAGACTCCTCTCTTGGAGTTGGCATTTCAGCGGCGGCCTAGACGTTAAAATGACTCAATAAATTGGTAAAACTGGCCATTTAGTTTCATCTGTACAGTAAAATTTACAGCTTAGACCTTCAGTCGGTTGATAAATCATCTCAGTAATTTATTTTAAACAAATGTACTAAACATAAGATAATTTCTGATGTTACACTTTGATCATTTTCTCTTAAATAACTTTAGTTTTTGGAGTGTTTGTTTGGGTCAAATAAAAATAATAATGTACTTATTTATCATTCTATCATTTCATTCCGTGCAATAACTGTGGTATTTTCTCAAGTGCAATACATATACAGTTTTTTATTTATTTATTTTTAGCCATAATGTCATTTGTGTGTAGTATTTGTTTTTAAGAGCAATGCTCCGTTTGGAGCTTGTCATGATTCATGATATCCATGAATGTCCATATGTATATTCCTCCACCACTCTTTTCCACTTAAAAACTGCACTTAGTTAGCTACTTAAGCTGTAAATATTATTTGTACCATTAATATATTTACTCATATACAGTTCTTGTCACTTGTATCTGACTTGTATTTTTGCAATGTCTTGCTCTGCTGCTGTAACAAGTGAATTTCTCCTCTGGGATCAATAAAGTCTGGTATTATCTTATAAAACTAGAAACGTATCTGACTCACTAACCACAATGTCTGTCATTTACAGCTGAATAAATAAAATAATCTGCAGACAAACTGACCTAGCCCTAATAATAATAAAACTTTGCATGAGATAAGTTGGATATATGTTTTTACAGTCAAAAAGCAGTGTGGACAAATTATTTAGCTCTTCTGTTTAAGAAAATGGAGTGATGCGTTCAAATGTTTTGCACCAAATCACACCATTAAAGAATCAAATATATATTTTTAAGTATGTTACTTGATTATAATATTAATAGAAATGACTTAACACACTACTGGGTTGCTTGTGAAGTACAATAAAGGACCAGTAAAGCCTTATGGGTCATTTGTTAATAATATTTTGTATTTTTAATCTAAATTTGGAAAGTGGCTACTTGCAATTATCGCAACTAACAAAGAAAGAGAACAATATTTGCAACCAAAATGTTGAAGAAGCAACAGAGTACTCTGGTAAAGTATAAATACCTCCAAATAATGCAGTAGTAGAGTGATTCATTATTTACATCACGGAAAGAAAAGGAATTTACATACATTACCCATACATTACAGCAAAATAAGCAACACCTTGCTTTTTAAAATATATAAACGATGACTTGGTTTAAAAGCAACACAGAGATAACGTTAAACTTATAAAATACTCCACCTTTTAGAGAGTAACTTACCTGGTGCTGTTATTTAATTGAATTTATAATGAGTGAAACGTCGCCTCCAGCTGTTCACCGTGTTTCTTTCTGCCGTTTAAAATCCACGTCCAACAAGTTCAAACCTGGGCTAAACCATTCTTTTCCGGATACGGGGGGGTTGCTCGCAAACGTCAAACTTTGTTAAGGTTTCAGTGCGTGACCTAAAACCTCAACGTGCGAATAAATTGTGATACTAAACGCAGACGTGAATTGTGATTGATTTTTGTTTGTTTCTATGTAAAATACAGAAAAATGTTCGGTGCTACTTTTGGTTTGTTCCATTCTCAAATCAAAACAATGGGCGCGTCAGTAGTGTAAGTGTCAGCTGATCCCCGCCCCTCTGTAACAGACACAAACACCGCAGCTTTAAAACTAAACTCATTTTACCTGTTTGTTTGTTCGGTTCAGTGGAAACAAAATGGAAAGCGGCCGTTGTGCTCGTGTAAACGGTCCATTGTGTAAGACAGATAATTATAATGTGTGAACAGCTAGAAATGTCCCGTTTCTTACAAAACAAGGAACTTCGAGAAGGCGCCGATACACGATATGATGCAGCATAAAGAGCACGATCAGTGAGCATTGTGTTACACTCCAGACATGTGAAATAATATCGGGCAGTTATGTTTTCCCGAAGTTTAAATGGTTATTATTACTTTTTATGGTCTTTAACATGTAGTCAATGCTCATAACAGAGGTTAAATTAAGTTCTATAATAGTATATGTAGCCTTTAGAAACAAAACAACTTCACAGATGTATACTTTTGCAAAATAAAGTTATTTCGGACAATACTAATTATGTTATTGTGTCTATAACTTTTCATTACACTTATTTTGCCTTTGCTTGTTTGTTTTATTTCTACTCTTGGTATGTTTTTACCCCATTTATTACTGTGTTGTAATTTCTGGGAACACTACCATTTTTTGACCTTAACCCATTCTGCCACAGCTTTGAAAATATACTTGGGGTCATATTTACAAGACCGTTTTCCTACTGAGATCTAGCTTCCGAGATGATGTCTGCACCAATGCCTCGTGCAATAAAGCACCCTCACAACATGCTGCTGCTACCTCCATGCTTCACTGCTGGGATGGTGTTCTTCAGCTAACAAGCCCATCCGTTTTTCCTCCATGACCTCCTCTATTTTTCCTTATGACCAAGGATTTCAGTTTTTGTTTCACAAGACCAGAAGACATTTCTAAAAAAAAACATGATGTTTGTTTCTACTTGTAGTTATAAATTACACTTTTTTTTTTTTTTTTTTAATGGTGGATTTGGAGCAGTTGCTTCCTCCTTGCAGAGCAGCCTTTCAGGTTATGTTGACTCTTTTTCCTGTGTAGATAGATTTTTGTACCCATTTCCTCAAGTGTCTTCACAAGGTCCTTTGCTGTTGTTCTGGGACTCATTTGTCTTTTTCCTACCTCCTTCCTGAGTGGTATAAAATTTGTGTAGTCCTGTGGTGTGTTGTATTGTTTGTAGAGATGAACATGGGACATTCAGGCATTTGGATATTGTTCCCAAGGATAAACCAGACTTATGGAGGTCGACAGTGTTTATGGATTTCTTTTGATTTTCCCATTACGTCAAACAAAAAGGGAAAGGGTTTGAAGGTAGGCCTTCTAAAGCCATGACATGAATTTTCCAAGCTGTTTAAAGACGTAGTCCGCTGAGTTTATGTAAACTTCAGACAAACTGGAATGCAAAATAGTGAATTACAAGTGAAATAATTGTACAAATTACCTGTGTCATGCATAGTAGATGTCCTAACCAACTTTAACATGGAATTTGTAGAGTGGCTAAAAAAGTAATTTTAATTACCTAGATTTAAGTGTATGTAAGCTTAATTCTATATTAATTTACTGTTTGTTGTGTCATACTGTATATTTGATACACGGTAATATCCACAAAGACGTCCAAAGACAGAGCTGTATTGCAAATTATTTATAACTGCAAAATGTGTAACAAACTGTTTTGATAAATACAAGCATCTGACAAAGCATTATCTAAAAAAGTCAAATTTATATCACACCCACAAAACACAAATAGATACGATCATCTTTTCATAAAAAAAGACAGTAATAAAAACTCCTCCCAGGCCAATGATGTTTTATACATTTGCATATTTCAAAATATCAAACACCGTTGAACTTTTAACATAACAAGGATAACTTAAAGAAATGACAGACTTTTTTTTTTTCTCACATTAGCTGCTATGTACATATAAACTTTTTTTTGCATCGCTTCACAAATGCCACTCCAGACTTCTCTCTTTAGGCAGCAAGTCTCTTAACATTAAAGCAAACGACAGGGGAAATAAGTGCCAAAAGCAGGGCGATGTGAAGAGAGCAACACACCCCGATTGTTCCCTGGATAACTTAGTGTCCTCCTATGAAACCGAGACAAGAAATCAATGTCATATTTGAGCAAATCGTTTTGGGAAAAAAAAAAATCATTTGTAAGCAGTTTACAGAAGGAAAGTGGTGAGAGAAAGGAAAATCAATGTCAGAAGAGAAGCTGCTTAAACGCTTTCTCTGCATTCGAGCTTTGTATTCCAAAGCTATTGTGAGAAAAGGCGAAAGGAGCATCTACTGAATAAAAATGAGCCAATTAATGAATGCAATGTTCTGTTCCCAGCCACACAAGCAGCCATCTCGCTCTGTCTCATTCACACACTAACAAAATTGTACAAAAACATTTGCTCTGTCCTAATGCCACGATTTAGACTCTGCTGCACGTTAAGACCCAGACCTGGAGTATCAGAACCGACGTTACCGCTCGTTCTCTCAGACTCGTTTTCTTTTTTTTTTCCTAACCCAAGACCCCTTTTACACCTGAGACTTTGCGTCTACATCTGATACTAATAAGCGCTCTCCATTTTAATTCTGCCGCAGTGCGATCAGATCCTAACAGATAAAACACAGGGATGATAATGTCTCAGGTGAAGGAAAGCAAAGCCGTACGAGACAGATAAAAGGGCAATTTGGACCATTTTGACAGGAAGTTTATGTGAGCAGACGAAGGCAAAGCAAGGTGACCTTTTAACTTATTGGGGAGACTAAATTTCTTTAAAAATTGAGGTTTATGACAGAACAATACCTGAACATAAACCCCAGCCTCCTCTGACACATCATGTTTCCACCCTCACTTCCTGTCTCTACATTTGATTCCCCAACAAAAGAACAAATTGCCCCAATCTGATGGACGTTCATCTCATTCAGTTGCTCTTCTGTTCTGCCTCATCAATCCTTTACACATTTCAAATATGCTCACCTTTTTAGTGTAAGAACAAACATTTTGGACTTTGGCACTGCTTTTGTAAAGACTCACTGTTTCTATGACTTTTGAGCGCATGTAAACACAGATGATGCTGCGACGGCTGCAGACCATTGTGATCAAGGTGCAGCACTAACAGAACCACCAACAGTCCTACAAACCACAAACAGGTCAGCCATAACATTAAAACCGCCAACTGGTGGACCGCTGTTGGATCAGACTGTTAGGTCACACTGTCCAACAATCACTTCGCACATTCATCAGCGACATGACCCTGTCACCAGTTCACCTCTTTTCCTTCCTTGGACCACTTTTGATCGAGAACATCCCACAAGATCCACAATGGAAATGCTCTCACCCAGTTGTCTAGCCATCCCATCACCTTTGGGGACAAACTGCTCTCTTCCTGCCAAATGCATGATAACAAGATAATAAGTCTTAGTCAGCCGACCAGTGATTATGACCAGGTGGTCACAATGTTATGGCTGATCGGTGTAACTTGTGATATTGTGATTCAGCTGATCCAGGTGAGTATGAAGATCCGTCTGTGGGGTCTAGTCAAGCTTGAGTGAGTGCAGTAGTTTGAAGGAGGCCGGGTCACAGTGCAGTCTGTGCAGTCAGTGCTACCATCTACTCTCACACCATGTCCTGCTACGAGTCTTTGAGCATGTTGATGCGAGCAAAGATCTTGAGTGCAGGTCCCAGCTTAATGTTCATGGCGCTCATCAGGTGGTCCTCCTTCAGCAGGAGTAAGGCCTGTCCGTCAATCTCCTGAGAGCGAAACTCGTCCGCTATCTCCCGACAGCCTGCGTGAACAACAAAGAGAAAAGCTGCCATTTAATATGGTGACACAACGCAGGTGTAAATCTTTATAAATGTGCTTCTTGGACTAACGCCGCTGACCTGGCAGTGAGCGGATGAACTCATAAACCTCCTCCACGTTCCACTTGGTGGGGTCGTTGGGTAAGAAGGCATGACAGAGCGGTGCTGCGTCTCTCCCAGAGCAGCCGTCTTGGTCCGAGGCCCTGCTTGGTTGCCGATGGACGGGAACCTGGGCTGGAGCAGGAGCCAGGGGTCCCGAGCTGGCTGCCGACATTGGAGACGGCGGCTCCTCGTAGCTGGACATGTCTGAGCACGGGCTGGACTCCTCCTGACTCGGCTGTGAGGCATGAGGCGAGGATATAGAACCGCCCTGAGGCTGCTGCGGAGATGGCGACAGCTTCTGAAGAGGAAGAAAGTCAGGAATGACGTCAAGACTCGGTATTAGACAAACTAATGGCCTCATCAGTTAAACACTGCTGGGACACTATATTAGACACAGCAAAGATGAAAAGAGTAATAAGTAAGATTTATACTGTACAACAGCTTCAAATGTCTATAATACACCTGCAGGGAGTTCATAGGATTACTGGATCAATACCAGTGGAAGATTACTTTGTCAGGCGCTGAACCCTCTGGATTATCATTTATGGGTCCAAACATGAGACAAAAGCACCCCCCACTGGAGGTCCAAGACCCAGCCTTCAAAATATTACATAACCCAAGCTATAAAAAATGTTCTACGGGAAAAATGAATGTGTATTTCAGTTTTAAATATTGTAATATGCTCTGTTTTATTACCTCAGGAGACATAACAGCTGTCATATACAGTGTGTAGCGAAACACTGAAACAAAAAAGTAATCCCGGCTGAGTTTGATGTCTATATAACTTGTGCAGCAGGCAGAAAATCTATCTCTGCTAATGCTTCCCCATGCCTGCTGGTCACCGATAAAGGTTGACAGAGAACATAGAGTACCTAATGACCCTTTAAAAAGGCAGAGGGAGATAATCAGGCTGACACAAATTATACTAAAGTTCATTAAAAAGCACGAGGCGTGAAACACCCAGGATATAAAATGTGCAGTGGAGGCAGTATCCGATGAGAGGTAAAGTGTTGCTGAGGAAGTTTTACAACAGTCAGGAAGAAGTGTGTGCGTTTCCGTACCTGCTTTTTGGCCTCTAGACTGGGACGGCCCTGAGATTTTCTACGCCAGCGACTCGCTGGTTTGGTCCTCTCAGGGCGGAAAAGTCCTATCCTCTTCGTACAGCCAACATTGTACCTGTTCAGACAGATTGTAAAACCTTTTAGCATGACACAGCTGGAAAAAACTGTTCACATTACTCGACACATGAAGGTGACTTGCCTCTTTGCACAAACCACTGAGCAGAACCTCTTTGAGCCCTTGAACGTGTAGGCAAAGTCGACCCAGCCGCAGTATTCACACGTCAGCTTGGGTTCTTCTTTTTCTGTGGCAAAGGACGCGTCGTAAACATGAGTTTAACTGAGAAATGTTCGCTTGAAAACGTATGATCACCCAATTATTAGAAAGACATATAACAACTGGCATATTCAACATGTTTAATGTGCATAAAATGAAGCTATGTGATCATCTCCAAGATTTATTAGACAATATTTAAGTTTCTAATCCAGACAGCTGCACCTGGAGCTACTTTCACAAAAGTGACCAAATACAAGCAATCACCCACCGAATTTTGTAATCTTGAGATGTTTGTTTTGCGGATGGACAGATATTGAACATATTTAGTCATACATATCATGAAGCCACATGAAATACTTGGTTTGTTTCACACCGTTTATTTACAGCAGTAAGAAGCTACTTATGCCATTTCCTGCACGAAGTTGTCACGGCAAGGCTACTTGTTATTACAAAGCTAGATAAATGAGATGTCTAATGAAACAAGAACTGACATTACATTTTAGTGATAACAAACCTCGAGCAGCTGAGTTAAAAAAGTACTTTTAGAGGGGCTACATTATTTAGTAGGTTGGTGAATAGTTGCAGATAGATGAAATCACACTGAGGATGTTCTCTGAGTGTGGATGGAGCTCTATCACTTGTGCACAGAAACCATGTTTTTGTAAAGAAACCTATCAATATGCCTTTACCGGCAAGGCAGAGAGGACATATGAGGCGACAGAGTGAGGTAATACAGGATAAACAAGTAAACACAACCTCTTATACTTCAGCCCGTTGGGTCTCACCTGGTTGGTTCATGTCTTCTGCCTCAGAGTCGCTGTTGGCCGCGTTGCTGACCGGAGTTTTGTCGGGGTCTGAGGAGAGCTGATGATCCAGCTTCTTTGGGCTGTCGATAAGAATAGGCAGACGCTCCACCTGGTGTCAGGAAGGAAATATTTACACAAGGTCACAAAATGAAACGCTACATGCTCCATGAATGAGAAGCAACATGTGAACAAACCTGAAAGTCTGAATCACCAAATCAAGACCGGATTAATAGGAAAACAATGTATATACTGCATTTTATAATCACTATGAGTACATTAAAAACTGCACTGTGCATTTACACTACATGTCCAGTAGGAGGCAGAGAACCTAAAGTCTAGAAATTACTAGAAGCACATGTCATTGTGTTGTGGTGTAGACTCATTTTTTAAAAATGACTAATAGATAAGAAGATATAAATGTTAACCACAGGCACGGAGATACGCTGTATAAACAGTCTGACATAATAAAGCATCAGTTTTAAGGGAGATGACACAGATTTTAACCCTTGAGATAATTGAGAGTCTACAATGCATCTCATTACACATACCTTCATCCATCTGTATTCTTTCCCAGCTACAGAGTCCTATCTCCCCATAATTAATGACTGGAGCTGTGCGCTGTCGCTACTAGCAGTAACAGAGGGTTTGTGTTTGCCAGCTGACAGCTCCCTGCAGGCGTCTACACTGGAGAGCGTGGTGGGTTGTTTATCATGTTTCAGTCGGGGGCACTTACACACACGGGGAACGGCTCGGCTCCCTCCTGGATGACAAAGCCCTCGATGACATGTGTGAGGACCTGGGGCTTGACGATGGCCTGAGGCGGTTTGTTCTCTCCGTTCTGCGGCGTGCTGCCCGTCACGGTGGGCGCCTGGCTCTCATTTCCTGAGGTCATGGCTGGAGGTGGGGTCCCCGGTGGCACACTCGGCCTCTTGGCTGAACCCCCTCCTGACAGGGAAATGAACACAGGGTCCAGTTAATACTCAAGAGTGTGCAGCGTGCGAGAAAGGTCTGGGTGTGAATTAAATTAGAGTCAAAAGAAGAAAGTAAAACAACTCTCCAGTTTCAAGGGAAATTTACATATTTAATGCTTCACTTGATATTTATTAATATTTCCTATTTTTTTAACTGTTTTTGTAGCATTGTAAAGACAAATAATCGCCTATATATAAAATAAATGAATGCATCCAATAAGAAATAAATCAGCAGCTCTAAAGTCTGCCTCTAAGCAAAAATGAAAAAAATAAAAACGTGTTTTCATCTTTTTAAATGGGAATATTTGCAGCTTTCCCTCTTCGTATGTGATAGTAAACTGTATATTTATTGGTCTTATACTTTAAGGTGGAGCAAACTAAACATTTAAGGACATAAAGTGAGTGGTACTGGTCCATTTAGCAAATAAACAGATACATTACTGATTAAAAATAATTAGTTGCAGCCTTTAATGCAACAAAACAGGCCTCCCTAAGGAAATCTGACTTAACCAAGTGAGTTCATTAATAGCCATTGCACTGATTAATTCATATTGTGTCCTATAACATTATTATTATTATTATTATTACGCCCAATAAACACCTATTTGTCACATAACAAATCACCAACATACAGACCAGTTTCCTACCGCTACATCAAATAACGTTTCTGCTGTCGATGACGGTCAGACAATAGCTGAAGTGACCGACTGAGACAATAATGTCTGTCGATAATAAATAAATCTAAAAATATATCTGGATCACTTCAAACTTCATAGCGACCAGTCTGGTGTTGGATAAAAACGCACAAAAGCGAAAGTAAACATCAATCCGCTTTGTCATGTGAAATCAGTCTGCTGAGTGAGAAGACATTTCTTACCGCGCCACTTCCGCTCCGTTCAGACAGAGAACATGTGGTTTGGTTTGTTTTTGTTGTTCTACGGATCCGACAGACTCACACCGACCTGCTGCTGCTACTGCTGCTACTGCTGCTGGTTGACGCTGAGCGGATTTAAAGCCGCGGCGTCGTTTCACGCCCGTAAATGAAAAGGCTTTGAAACGAGGAGGGTCCGCCCCCCTTTTCCTCCCACAGCGGATCCTCCTCAATCTGCTGCACATCAACACGTTTCGGCCGACAGTCACACCTCTTTTACTGCAACGCGAACCGGCAGCCAGACGCGAGTTGGCCACAGACTTCAAGTTTAATATTTTCTTTTGAGGCCAAGTACTGCAGCCAGTTCCCCCATGACCGTGTCATAAAGCATTAAATAAACATAACGCGAGTGTTTTCAGCAGGGCCGTAAACAGGGTTTTAGAGGTACTGAGGGGCCTGCTGGTCCCCCAAACCCCCTCCATGTGAAATAACACAACACAACTAACATTTATAACAAACTCTATTTTGATTAATTACTACATGGAAATCTAAATGCAGCAATGTAGTAAGCACAGGTCCTGACTCAAGTTCAGGTGATGAAAAACATTAAAATGTTTGCAGCATATACACTGATCTGCCACAACATTAAAACCACTGACAGCAGAGAAGTAAATGGCATTGACCATCTTGTGGCAATCCAATGTTCTGGACCTGGCATTCATGTGGTTGTTACTTAGACATGTACCACCCACCTAGACCAGACCAGACACCCCCACCCCACCCCACAGCAATGACACTCCTTGATGGCAGCCAACTCTGGCCCCCAAATTCCCTAGATCCCAAACTGATCTGTGGGTGGTTAAATTGCATACCACACTGGCTAAAATGTCCTCCCCACATTTCCAGTCTATATCTCTACTATGTCTCAAATAATGGAAAACATGGCCAAATAAACCTTTCCAAAAGCAATTGTCTTGTCACTCACATATACATCAAGCAGCTGTGAGGAGGTGAGAGAGCCAAGAATTACAGTCCTCCTATATATAGCGTATTTTGTTTCCAAGTGCAACTAAAGAAACACACTTTTAATGTATGTCTCAGAGATTATCTGGAATCGTTTTTAAATTGTATTGCCTCTCTACTGTTTTCCAAAGTAGTGGGTACCAAGTAAAGTTAAGGAAATCACAGGCACAACAAAGAAGCAATAAGAGACAAGTAACTATGAAACCAAATGAGTCACTGACACATGCCTAAGACAAGTAAGCATAGGCAGTGATTTCTTTTTCCTTCAGTGAAGATTTATGCAGGGTGGGACAGACACTGTTCGATTTGCCGAGTATAAGAGAAAAGCTGTAGTTAACACAGTTTTTAAACTGTTGCAAGTACGTTTCTCCCAGACGCTAATTGGTTAAAGAGTTTATCTATTAAGAGTAGGTACTCAACAGAGAGTCATTTAGCAGGTTAGAAAATCCTGCTGACACATTACCTTGCGGCTGAACAGCTGGTGTGACTGGGTCGACCTTGGGCTGCTCTACAGGCTTGGAGGGTTGTGATGGGGAAGGTGCAGGTTGCTGTTGCTGTTGCTGCTGCTGTTGTTGCTGCTGATGCTGCTGATGATGCTGGTGCTGCTGCTGCTGTATGGACGGAGTCTGACACGTCTCTCTGACCACTAGAGAAGTTGGCTTATCTTTACTGTCCTGAACCAGTCGAGATGCCTAAGAAGTGCAATAGAAACAAAACATGAGAAAAGATATCTGAGGCAGTGATGACAACACCCATCAGGGGCAGTTAGTGCTGCTAATGTCAGTGAGTTTGGAAAATATCACACCACTAGGAAAATACTGCACAGAGAATTCCAAACTCAGGAGATTCCTGTGTTTTTTCACATGTATGTCTTGGAGAAGAGATGGAGACTGTGGGTGTTGCTGGAAGAGGAGTTTTTGTTTTTCTGGTTACCCCTTTCAAAATACCAAATTCAAGGATAGATACAACAACACAAAATGTCAGAGTATTAGCGACGCAGACATCCATGTTCCAGTAAGGTATGGACACACCAAACTGTCATCAAAGGCAGACTGTAACGTTACCTCACACCTGGACCAAAAAGTTGCACTTCAGCATATCGCAAAAGGTGGTGCATACGTTCTGCGCCTACATTACGCTTCATCCCAGCAGGCGGCAGTAGTAATATGTATTAATCAATCAAAAGAAGAAACCAGAAGAGCTGCTATTAGCTGGGAGACGAGGGAAATAGGAAGAGCTACAAACTGTCGTGATGTCATGATGTTATAAATGTATCCCGTTACATATTTGTGTATTTGAATGTTCAGACAAAAATGATAAACGAGAAGCTTTCCATGTGTGCCCTTTGAATCTATTTTTTTTTTTGTTTACTTTCATCACTTTCATTAATTTTTTCCTGCCCTCATTCGCTAATCTGATCAGAGTGATCTCTCTGGCTTAATCGACAGAAAAGCCGACAGAGGTCTGACTAGCACCAACGGGGCAATACACATGAGCACCACAGACGCTCACTGACAGCCCGACAATGAAAAATGTCTGACTATCGGCTTGGTAAGTAACAACAAGGCACCAAACTAATTACATTCATTATGCAAATTACCAAACAGACAGTGTAGTATGTAACTGAGACAAAGGCTTCCACCAAACAACCTTAAGTCTAGAAGGATGGGGAATACGATTCTTTTGGAGAATGAATTGTTAATTGCTTTTTATAGAACATTTTGCATCTTTCTTTTTGATTTAGATTTTGCCTTTTTGATCTGTACCAGTGCCGGCTTTGCCGAGAAACGCAGCAACGTGCCAATAAAAACATGGAAGAACAATACTGCTAGCTCACTGACAAGGATGCAGACCGTGGATGTACATACCGTTGGCTGTATTTGTAGGTTGATGGCAGTGAGCTGGACGGGCTGCGCTTTGGCATGGTTGAGGGAGGAATGGAGGGCGTGGGGGCTGATGGTGGAGTGGAAGATGGTGGCTTGCTGGCTGGGTGCAGAGGGCTGGTGAGGAGCGGGTTTGGGCAGCACAGGGACGGGATGCTGTGAGGGCTGAATGGAGGCGGTCTGCAGCAGCTGGCCCGCCGTCCTCTGGGAACCTTGGCTCTGCTGGACCACAAACTGCTGCTGCTGCTGCTGCTGTTGCTGCTGCTGCTGCTGCTGCTGCTTGTGCTGCTGAACCAGCGAATGAGGCTGAATCTGGGTGTATGCTGGAACAACAACAACAACCAATTCAATCAACTGCCGTGTTCGTCAGCTTCAGCACTTCAGTTGTGTCCCAAATCCAATAGCCACTTTACCTTTGAATTACGCAACACAAATGACATAATGTTAAATATTAATGTGACTGGTTATATTACTGTTGCCAAGAATCTGTTATTTTAAGGGGATAAAAGGCCACATAATATAATTTATCCGTGGTTGCATTTCATTTTAATAAAAAGCTATTATTAAATGGTCATTTCTATCCACATAATCAACAAAGTCTCTAGTGGAGATACTTTTGGCAAAGGGTGGAAGGTGCATTAACTAATAGAAAATCCATAAGCAAAAACTGATTAAGTCATTTAATCATCTTAAGCACCAATCTCTCTCTGATCAAGCTTCTAAAATGTATACTGCTTAATTTTGACTTTAGCCTTTTCTGACAAAATCTATTTGGAAAAGTCACCTTGAAATTGAGATAGGAATTTTCCACATAGTTCCCCCATTTATGGATAATAATTAAAAAAAAACAACTGTCTGAAACAACTGTCAACCAAATCAACTGACACGGTGCACAAGGAGATGAGATACCAGAAACCCAAAATTATATTCTTGTGTTAGAGTTCCATTTTTAAAGCTACTCCTGAATTCTCTGTCTGTGAATAATGGGAATGATTCATTTCATGCATGCTCACAACTTTCCAAACTCTGGATATCAGGAACACTGTGCCTCAGGCTCATAAACAGTGAAAAATGTAGACGTCTGCACAAAAGAGCTTGTTCTGTAGCGTTGCCTTCACCTGTGTGCCCCTTGTTGACAGGATGTAATATTAAGAGCTTGTTGAAATGTGCAGAGAGAGGCCCACTGTTGCAGTTTTGGCCTGACCATTACTCACAAATCGTTTCAAAATGGCCTGTCACCACCTGTCAGTGCTGTGCTGAGGGTAAGAAGACATCCTGTGCTCATAACTTCCCCTGGAGCCATAGACACAGCACATCAATCTTGTATTGTGGGAGCATGTGAGTGGGAGAGCATTGAGCGGAAGTAGCCTGAGGCTAGTCTGAGAAACCCTTTAGAAAGAAACATGTAGAGCCAAATGTCCATGGCACAGTTTATAGAGTTAATGTTCAGTCAGTAGGTCTCAGCCTCTTTCCCATAACCTTGATCTCTAACAGCTCCACAATAAAAAGAGACTCCATCTCATTATTAAAACCAAATAAGAAATTAGTAGCTCTTGTTGTACAACCCATTTGAACTTGGAGGTGCTGTTAATAAACATCCCAATAAACCCAAGAGTGGAAAACTGCCAACTGCATCAGCGATTATCTCAAATCCCCACGTCTCACCCTCCTTCCCTGTTTTTTTACATGATGTTTTTGCGTGGGATGGGCTCCATCTGGTTTCGAAGTTTCCCTGTGAGGCACTAACCGCAGTCTGTGCCCTGCCGTGGAAAATATAGATGTTTCTATCCAGCAGAGTTTGCATGTGATTAGCCGCTTTAACGCTACGGGATCTGTTGAAAAGAGTTTTCTTTTGCACATGGTGAGACACGGTGGAATCAACCGACAGAAAATGTGGTTAGCTGTGGTGTAGACGGAAGACCTTCAGTTAATATTTGCAATGTTCAGAGTAGGATGAAAATGTGCAGCCGGCAGCATGACGATCAAAAGGCTCCCGTCTGAAAAGCAATTTAAAAGACACTTCAATGGATAATAACATCCATCAGTTCAGAAGCTACGCCTATGGGTGGCAGAAATAACTGATTTTTAGAGGCTGCAAGATTTTGCATCAAATGAAATATTTAGCATCAAAGTATAAAAGCTCCTCCTTCGATAAGGAGTTTTTTTTTTGTTTGTTTTTTTAAATGTAACGGTGTGGTTACTCTCTTTAAATATGCAAAGTTTAAAGAAGAAAATAACTAACAATAATGTTTTACATGTCAAAAATCTAAAATTAACATCAACTTATGAGAAGTTGTGTCAAACTGTTTGACATGGTCTTAGGGAATCTCAGTAGTTTTGCAGGCATGTAGTCAAAAGGTAAATTATTGGATATTTTGACCTGATAATGTCCCTAAATGGAAATTCTTTGATTCCCTTTGTATTACAGTTCACCTTGCTGCCAACATGAATGTGCACCAACTTCCATGGAGATCATTAAATATTTGTTGAGACTTGCTAAGCTCACATAAAACCACAGGGCTCCTTCCACGGGGTGGCAAATGAACAGCACAGACCTCTCATTAGAGTAGACTTCTCTGCCTTGTTGTTACATCACAACTAGGTCCGAAAACAAAGGCACATAAGGAATCGGTGTAATTGGAATAACTGCGAAACCAATTACCCAACAACTCTTCTGAAAAGACTTAATAAGTCAAACTGGTTTGTTTAAACCACTGACAGTGTTGTTTCCCCCAAAAAGCAATGCATTGATGACAGCCTACTCGAAATTACTTATTGCTGGTGTGACTTTTACCAGTCAGGGAAGGTGTGATGTAAAGATAATTGAAAAGCATTATGGGAAATGTAGGATCCAATGTTTTGCTATGGTCTAAAACATCCCTGCTGCATCAGTTTTGGATTGCACTCTCTGCTTTATGCTCAGTTCACATTAGAGCCAAAGGGCATCATACCCTCACTGCAGCAATCCATGTGACCTTTTTAATATTCCCATGGTGGATGTTAATGATTATTTAGTTGTAAATGTGGTCATAAAATGAAATAAAACTATGGAAATCTGCCTCAAAGGATTCAAAATACAACTGAGAAGCAAAAGCTCCCTGAATCATGATATTCCCAGGCCCGGTCTGTGCGAAGGAGGGGGATTTCAGAATCACCGGATACAAACAGCACTCCTCATGAATCCTGACAACTTTCTCAAGGCCCTAATAAAGAACAGAGAGAAGACTTGAAGGAAGGGGAAGGCAGGGAAACTTATTTAAATGCTGTTCCCCCTCAAGCTCTTGGGATTAAGGACTGGAATGACTCAGGCCCCAACGCCTACACACATACACGTGCAAATCACGCAAACTTCAGCATGTTGCAGTGACCTCCTCTCTCCCTAAGTTATGAATGTTTGTAGAGTTGAGTCTATCTGTGTGTTGTTAAGCAATGTCCTGAGAGTGAGGACAGTATACATTCCTTTCAGCGTTTGTAGCACCAGGCCCTGGAAAATCCCTGAGTTTCCACATTCTCACTGGCTCACTTTCCAGAAACACATTCTGACCCACAACAAAACAGCAAAAGCAGGATTTAAGTCGTCCTTCCTCCCTTCAATACAATTCAAAACCAGGTTAGCAGATACTTCCAAGTTTATTATTTTAGCTTTATTTGGCATGTATATACTATGTACACGCACACGCACAAAGAATTTGTCCGCTGTCTTTATCCCATCCAAGTCAGTATGCTTGGACCAGTGGGCAGCCATGCGAAGGTGCTTATCAACAGAACTTCAAAACTCAAAACACATGCCAAACTCTCTAAAAACATTTTGCACTGTCATGAACTTGTCATAAAGACAAACTCTGGTGGCAGAAGTTAAGCATGATTACAACACAGATGTCATGGCTCTGGATGAAACAAGTAGACCCTAAGCAGTGTATGGGCGGAGCTAGCTCTGCTTGCCATCACCGCTCTCAATTTGAAAAGCAAATATCGTCAACAACGTTGTCGCTCCTTCTCGGTTCACCTGACACTCCAAGCTCACTGTCAGCTAGTCCTTGTACAAACTCGTGGCTTCGTCGACTTAACCGTTGTGCCATAACGCTTTAAGCATCATGTCGACTAGTCAATGATCACATGACAATAACAACACAGACTCCTCAGACAAGACAGCTGATTAGCTCAGCAAACTAGTAGCGGCTCACCAAGTGTGTTGAAATATTTAGACTAAAGATGAAGCCTACTCTACTGTGACATGCAAAATAAGTAAGTCAGTCCTGAAATACAACAAAAGAACTACTGCAATGCACACTGAAAAGGCATCCGCTCCAGACAACAGTCAATTAACGACTTCACCAAACGTCCCGTAGTAACAAATCAACAATTTGCTGGTGAAGTTCAATGTCAAAAATATTAAGACTTTTAGCTGCACTGATGGTGCTGAGTTGCAGCCTGTTTTTATACAGTCTATACATATTTGCAGCGCACAGTATGTGGTGCATGAGCTTTCTGTTCTCAGCATTACTTTCTACTTTTTTTATTTATTTATTTATTTTTTATTAGTGACGTCAACAGTGACTTGTTGGTGTCAATTTGACTTTCCTCACATAACTGTCCACTTTAAAAATATCTGAAGTCGTGCAACCCCTAGTGTCGGCATGGTGAATTTGATGGTAGGAACCAGAGACGTGGATGGGGTTTCCTTGTGTTTTCTCTACCTCTGTGTTTGCATCATGTGTCAGTCATCTGTATAAGAAACTCCCATTGGTTGTTTCCTCAACTGCATCACATCAAAGCTGAAATTAGTTCCACTTGATCAGGTCAGGTCATAAAGTTGTTCAACCCTATCATCGCCACATCTCACTGAATTTCTGAAAAACATTTCCTTGGACTCTTGTCACCAGATCAATACTAGTCTCTACATGCAGTTGAAATTGGAGCAACTGTGATACGACTATGTTATTGTTCATAGGACAACAATGAGTGACGCAAGACAAAGATTTCCTAGCAGACTCTCTGTGTTCAAAATAATGAGTTTTTACCATTTATCCTGCATATAAGTATTTATGTTTTTTACTGGAAGAATTGAAAAGTGCCACATAATAGTGGAAAGCCTGTTCTCCCAACAGTATGCATCCAAACTAAGCCATACTAAGTTGTGAATATTTTTTAGAGGGAGGGGAAACACAAATTGCAGTTACTGTATTATAAATAATAAGAACGCGTTATTCTTGAGCTACAAATCTCGAATATCGTGTTCTCCATTTCTTTTTGTGTAGTATGTAATCAATACACAGCACAGTTTCTGTTTTGACTGGCTGTATGTCTGATCTGGAAACACAGATTTTAGATGATTGTAGTTTGAATATTTGGGTTTTGTGTTTGCCATTCTGGTAAAAGAAACAGAAAGTTCCAAGAAATGTGTCTCAGCCATTGTGATAAAACCGGAATCTGTCAGTATGGTGATTCGGGGATTCCCTGCTGTGGTTTATAATAGTAAAGTGTTGACTCTTTCTCGTGTAGTGAAGGCGATGACAGACACTTACTGCGCTGAGCCAGAATGTCTAACATTTGTTTCCTGCTCAGTTCCAATTCAAGTGAAAGTGTCTCAGCAATGTTTCAGTTATTGCCGATGCCAAAACAGTCAATCAGAAAAAATTCTCATGACCAAAAATAGCAAGAACATTTAATCATACCTCCCCCATAGAGTTTTCTTCTACTTTCAGGTCAGACTGCAGTATTCTCTGTTGAGTCACTTTAAACAGGAGTAGGGTACTTACGAGTTTGATTAACAGTATAATGACATCATGGTTTCTGGGTTCTTGACTTTACTTCTTTAACTCTAAATTTAAGAAGTAGTTAGACTTTTGAGGTTAATAATGCTAAATACATATATATATATATATATATATATATATATATATATATAAAAATCAGACTGTGCTGCCGCGCATGTCAACCATCTTCTCATCCTTCAAGAATTTGCACCTCAGCTGTCCAAACTTTGATTTATAATTGCCAATATAGCCTGTATAATTCTTCAGGGAGAAAGCGGAAGAAAAAGAATCCTGCAAAGCTATCAAAACGCCTTGAAAAAATAAAAATGCAACCCATATCCCAGACATGCTGATGCGCATGGGAATAGATTTTTCACAGGTCCTCTATGTTTAGAGAAATATAAAAAGGTAATTTGCTGTGGAATTTTTACTTTACATATCACAGATATGTGACAAATTGTATTTGCATAGAATTGAGATCACAGACCAACTCCGTAAAGATCGCAAATCACTAGACGTCATCAGGCTGAAGTAGTCCTGTGCGAATAGAGCTAAAGTGGATTTTAACGATCTATTATCATAATGTACATGGCAGTAAAGTAAAAACAATTGTCCTTTTAATTATTGTAAAAGTACAGTAATTAGCTACTTTTGCAACAATTGTATTTCATTATAATTTTAACAACAGTAACGTTTAACAGATGTAAATGCCGTTACTCACCTGTGGCTGATTAGTCAGTAACCACATCTACTATAAAGCCTAAACTATAAATGAATAAAATTGTGAAATTAGCACTCAACGCTAACGAGCAGCATAATCTCTGGCTTCCTGCAGCTGAAATCCATAAATGTTTTCAATAACTGTGCAAGTATAATAAGTTTTGTGATTTTATCCTGAAAATCAAAAGTGCACCATGACCCCGTCAGAGTCTAGACGAATCCAAGCTTTTATCCTAATCTGAATCCCATCAGCCATCCATTCAGCCTCCCCTCCTCCTGATCCTCAGTGTATTAACTCCCCAGCATCTCATGTGCACACCTGTCCCTCGTGGCCTGCTGCTATGGCAACTATGTGTTAATTTTTTCAGACAGCATGCAGCCAGATTTTCAGCTTCCATCCTCCCTTTCATTTTATGTGAATCCATTAGTGAAACAAAGCAAGACACAGTTGTGCACCGACACGCTCACATAATCCCCACCCTCCCAACCTTCCCCCACAAACACACAAGCCCGCATTTGAACGCACACACAAAAACAACTCCATGCATTAACACAGAATTCGGTTTATAAAAGCTTTACAGTCATGCACATAAACACAGATATGGTGCATGCGCACACACACACACAAATCACTTTGTGAAACGTGATGTCTTATCAGAACCTTCTTGAGAATCAGGAAATGGATGTGAGGGCTTATCCTGTAAACAAACTGGACCTAATTTGACGTAACGAGCTTGTACTGCTGGCATATTCACAACCATTCACACAGATAGAAAAAAAAAAAACAGCTGCTTGCTTTCAATTACACAATAAGTGGTTTAAAAAGACTCTAGCGTGGCAGTGTGCCTCTCACAGCTTCTGGTTCACAAAGCAGCTAGACTGTTCTAGACACAACCCAACACGCTGTCTTTAATACGGCTAGTTTCACCCTTTTAGTGAATGAATGCATTTGTGAGGCAAGCCCTGACATGTCACGGAAACAGCCAAGAAGTCGCTTAAAACCCTTCTCGTATAATTTTAGTATAAACACAAGAGCACATTCCTACTGTATATGACAGCTGCCTGAAAGTACAAGTCTATTTTAAGGTTTTAAATGTATATCTGTTACCAAAAAGAAATATGCAGCAGCTGCCAGGCTACTTTGCCGTTTAATTTGTCTACCCACAAAAATGAAAACAAACTAGCTATGGAACACTGTGTCAGTAATAATACGACCTCTATAAGAAAATGAACTGTTCATTTAACATACACTAACCACGCTTGATCTGTAACCAGTATGACTCCATGGCAGAGGAAAAACACATTCACTTTGTCGACACAGGAAACGTAGCAAAAGCAGCTTCAGTGTTCCTTCTGTGTCAAGTTCAGAGTCAAACAGACCGTGATTAGAGATTTTTTAGGATAAGAGGACGCTGTGACCTACCAGCGATGCTAGTTAGAGGGAAAATCAGGGGATCACCAAAGTCATTAGCTCCCCTCCTCTCGGGACTCTGAATGTCTGTACAAAATCTCATGGCAATCTATCAAGATTTTGAGATATTTCAGTCAGGACCAATTTGGTGATAATACCATTTATAGAGCCATAGCACGGGTTTAATGCTAATTGCTATTTTTGGCAATATGAACTTTTAGCAGTATTTTGGCTGTTAAGAAATTATAAGGACTGCTGAAGGATGAATATCTTGTTTGAGGTCAAACTTCATATTCAATAAAGCTCACAAACTTTTAGCACACACTGGGCGAGTGCTTAGGTTTGGTACCTATAACTGCCTTTAATGTTGTGAAAATGCAAGCGCCACTTACCTGGAGCAATCAGAGGCTGAGCACTGACGGCTGTGACATTGCGGCTCATGTTTATAGCTCGGACCTCTGTGACTGCTGCACTGTCCCCCTTCCTCCCTCCTTCAGAGAGGCTGTCGGAGGAGCCGACCTTCCCTCCTGTGGAGGCCTGGGTCACTGGGCTGGGATTCTTGATCAGTGAGGCAGGCTGAATGGGCACAGGGTTCTGCTTCAGACTGAGGGCCTGCAGTGTCTGAGTCTGAGAAGAGGACGTTGTCGCCCCCTGCTGGCCACGGATGGCCAGGTTCTGGACCTGATTCTAAGGAAAAATACAAACAAAAATACAAAATGATCTAAAGCAGTGGATTTGATTAGTTTTTCATGGCGAACTTCACAGTGCTTTGAATGATAATCTCATTAAGCATATTAAGCTCAGATTAATATAGTGATCATAAGTGTAAGCCATTATTGGCTTGTGTATTTATTTGTATTAGCAGGCGATCCAGGTAAGGATGTCAACCCTAGATAAAAGCTTGTGGTTGCATTTTTACTCATAATACGTTCCAATAAGCATACCTGTGAGGAGGTCTGCGTGGAGCTCTCTGACTGGACAGCTGCTACTGTGGCCGCTGGAGTGAAGATGAGCTGTGGGGACAAAGGAACAGCTCGACCCAGGCTCCTGGCCACCTGCACCAGGTTACTTTGCTGGGCCTGAAAAGTACGAAACAAAAAAAGATTGAAAATAGGAGAAATTAATATGCAAAACATGTTGGAATCAGATTCTTCCCTCTCCTTCTAGCTCTAATAGGTTTAGCAAAGTAATAGTAAAAAGCTAGAGAACAAACATATCATAATATCCCTCAAACCGAATTGAACTATAGACAGACAGAGAAATATCTCTGTAGGGGTTTACAGCCTTGTGCACAAATTTAAAGGCCAAAGACATAAAACGAAGCCCATGTCAGTCTACTTTAAACAGATAAATGTGTTTTGAAGCCTGCCAGAAGAATCGCAAAACATCTGATCAGCTGTGTACCAGATACTAATGAGGTGGCAGGAACAATCTGTATGCCAGCTGCACAACTGACGGCAAATTGAAACCAACAAATCAGCCACAAGCAGCTGTACCAAAAGAGGGAAGAAAAAAAAAAAAAAAAACCTTTAGGCAAATCTTCCTAAAAACAACTGGACCTCAAGAGAGAACACCTGTGACCTCCCAAATATGTTTTATGGAGATCCATGCACATTCATAACACTGCCTTCTGTGTTTGTAATGAGCCCTCTGGGGCCAGGAGGGTTAACCTGACCACCCACTCTGGTGGCACATTAAAACACACCATTCACTGTGACATTAACACACATCGAGTCTAAAACACACACTTAGCAGTCAGGGGAGAGAATTTCAGTATTTATTTATTTATTCAAGCTGTATACGAGTGCGCTTGTGTTTATGCATATGTACACGCTCATGCAAATGTGCCAGTGGCTGTGGTTGTATTCTCACCATCTGTGCACGCAGGTACATCTGTGCCTGACTTGCTGTGAGAGTGGGGCTAGATGGGCTGCCCAGCAGAACAGCCTGCTGGGATATACTGGTAGGGGTGGAGCTAATGCTCTGGGCCCGGCTGATCAGCTGAGCAGCTGCTGGGGAGGTGGTCAGGTTGATCTGTGTGGACAGATAAACAGGTTGTGCACTTCTCTACTGATATTTAACCAACAGATACTGCTAAACAACACATAAAACATAAAAAGACCAATCATTTATAACGTGCAACTCCGTAACATGTTATCAAAAGAAAGCTCGATCTCTTCAAAAGCAAAAAGACAGAGCCCAGGGGATATAGTTGCTAGCATCAGCATGCAAAAATCAACTTAGTTCCATGGTAATCTTATTGGATGAAGATAACTTCTATTATAAAGGCTTTCAGGAGGCAGGCTCAACAGTCAAAACATCACTTACTGTAGTCTGAGTAGATCCTGTTTGTTGAGATGAAGTACCATTTTGTGAAGAGCTTTGCCGGCCAGCTGCAATACTGGCCTATCATAAGTCAAGAAACAGACAGCAAAGATAGAGAGAGTAATGTAAAATTTATGAAATGTGTCTTGTAGCAGGTCAACAATAACAGCAATCACTGTCTGTAAACTGAGAGAATGAATTACATTTAGTGACCGTTTGCTGACCTGCTGTACAGCAGCCAGGCTCTGGAGCTGAGCGGTGCTGAGGCCGTGCTGCTGCTGGAGGGCTGCAGTTTGCAACATCAGGTGCTGCTGCTGAGCGGCATACATCTGCTGCAGGTACTGTGCTGCTGTGTTGGGCTGTCTGTGTAACGCCTGCTGGAATACCTGCAGATGAAGACGAACATGGGTTACTTATGTGTTTGCGTGTGTTAAATTTAAGTCAGGGTGTAAGTGTCAACCAATTTCAAAACTGAGCAGTTTCTGCAACATTTAAGGATAACTGAGGAACCTTTCACAAACCCTGCACAAACTATTCATACAGCCATCAAAAACGTAAAGCTCTGTAGAGTTTTTTTTAGTGCAAATGTGGGGGTGACTAGTCACATTATGCATCAAAACATCCGGTGGCATTGCTCTCAGTAAAGCTCCCAAGACAAAGCACAAGGACATTAACACTAGAATTACCAACTAATGCCACTTCTAACTAGCCCAAACTAATGCAGGCTGAAGGAAAAGTTGCTAATGAAGCCATGTGTGGTTTTATTTAATGGAGCATTGTAAGACATCATTTATACAATAATCAGATTAATATGAATGAAAATCTAACTTGATTTGTTACAGTAGCTGTATATTTTAATAAGATGTGAGGATTTACAGCTTTTTACTATGTCATGTCACCATGAACTGAAAAGTGTTAGTTGGACAAAACAAAGAAATCTGAAAACAAGACCATCAGCATGAAAATTAGACTTATGAGACACTGTTGGTTAAGTAATTATAAATAGTTGTTAGTTACAATCAAACTACATTGAATCAGAGACTGACATATTGTTGGGCTGATCACATGGCACACAGATAATAAATAAACCCTCAGTCAGTGTTGGTGAGAAAAGTCTCAACAGTTCCTAGCTAAACCTCATCACCCTTCACCTCAGTAATTGCCCTCTGCCACGTTGCCAAGTTACTAGAGGGGATGCAGGCCTGTAGTCCATGGTGTCATAGAACCATCCAGACTAACGCCTTGTGGAATGAGGGTAAAATTAGCAGAGGTGGAATACACACATGCATTCAGCTCTCACTGACCATAAACGAGCAACAGTTCTTTATGATCGAAGGGCCGCTTGGTGACAAAAGCATTTGGCTTTTGAATTGTTACCAGGTCGAGAGCAAGACAAGGAGAGCTCAAAGTAACAATAACCCTGCTGTCAAATCTTTAGCACTAAAAGCTGAGTGGACCTTATTCAGAGCAAGGTTAAGCCTGTGTAGAGGCTTATCTCGGGGTTAAGGGGTCAAGAGCTCTAAAGCAGAGAAAGCATTCCTCCATTCAAAGTGGTCAGTTCCTCAAACTCATTGGAGCTTCCTGCATCCGAAGTCTCTTATTTCCTTAATGTATTTTCAATTAGAAGATCAATAATAAAACAGTTTTAACCATAACCCTAACCCAAGCACTTCAGAAACTCATATGTGGCTTCATTAACACCAACAGAGGGCAGTAGAGAAAAGGAGTGTTCGCTGAATTTTGTGCAATATCAACAATTTTATTACAGCACCAAGACACTCACCTGCACTGTTTGTCGGTCAGGTATTCCACTGTAAACAGATATCTGAGGCACTGCCTGTCTTCCTGCTGTAGTACTACTACTAGTGTTACCACTACTGCTACTACTACTATTACTACTGCTAGTGGAACTAGTAGAAGTAGTAGTAGTAGCGGTGTTGGAAGTACTACTGCTGCCGACAGCCGTGGTGCCGGAGCTGGGGGTGGAAGAGGAGGCGGCGGTGGTGGTCCCGGTACTGCTAGCAGTGGAGGCAGGGGCCCCCGCCTCACTCTCCATGGTGCCCTCTGCTCTTCTCACCTTTGACCCTCGGCTCTTCTGAATGGCTCTCCTGTGCCTTAAAGAGAGAAAAAAAAAAAAAAAAAAAAGAGAGCACATGAGGAAAAAGTCCTCACCATATATTTTCTTTGAACACAAGACAGGGAAAACTGGTTTCTGGAATTACATACAACTGTCACGAAGAGGAAAAAGCTGTAGCAGAAGCTAAACTACACCTGGCAACTAATAAACTGATCTGTATCAGGTAAAAGAAGTGGTTAATTATTGATATGTGAATAAGAATAGATAAAGTATTTTTTAATCTAATGTAGAATATTTTAACAAGCAAATGCTAATTCCTTGAACACTCTGCAAAAGCTTTCAACTTAAAACTTCCAGATGTTCAAATAATAAGACCCAAAGTTTATTTACATTTCTGAACAAGACTTTGAGCTGAAATGATGAACCAATTAAACTGATTACTGATCCAAAAATAATGGGAAACATCCCTGAGAATGTGTTGAATGTTTTACCTGGTTCTGATTTTTAAATTTTCTGCTTTGTTGCCATTTTCTGAGACTCTAAGACAAAAAGATTAATCAGTCACCCCCTAAAATAACTGTTATAGTTCAAGCCCTAAACTTACTGATGACATGAGCAAAACATCAGAACTGATAAAGAACTACGACTACTGGTCAGGATCACAGATGAGATTAAATGATTAACTGATTTTCAAAAAAAGGAAAAACGAAAGAAGAATCTGCTGTTCTTACAAAGCTGCAGGGATCCCATGTTAACATAAGGCATTTATGGGAAACACGGCAGGAATCTAAATAAACTGGAACTCTCCTTCCGTGTAAACAGTAAAGTACATGGTTCAAAGGCAGACGAGAAAACCATCTGCTGTAGCATCTAAAAGCTTCATCTGTTTCAGCCACGAAATCCATCTCCAGTTCTGAAAATTGAGCTCCAATTCACAAGCTGTGTGTTTTTGCAGCATGACTCATTTACATTTTGTTGTTGTTGAGTCATAGTCTTTGTTTAGGATGATTATTTTATTTTGTGGCTTTTTGTCGTTCCAGTATTATTTACCTGTTGTGTATATGCGGAATTATTAAGCTGAGCCCAACTAATTATATAAATTCAGAAAAATCCCTGAAACATAGGCAGTATCGTCGATCAGGATACGTCTGGTGCACTGCCTTTTCACACCTCTGCTATTCCATGAGAAAGATATGCTGTCTGACTGCAAATGGACCTATTGCTGCAAGACAGAAATCTGCAGAAGGACATGAGCACCAGCTGGAAAATGAACAATTATTCTTTTTGTTTTCATACACAAACACAGACACATTACATGTAAATGGAGGAGTCTGCTGAAATAATCAACCCTGCGTTTTCGGGTTACAGAACACAGCTGGTTAGAGAAGCCAATAACAATTTAGCCATTTAGCGAACTAATGAACTCCACTGAATTTAGTATAAAATTAGCAATTAGCTGGCTGACATTAGTGGCCATCCTGAATTTCCTTAAACAACTAGATGTTTCACAACATAGTCATTCAACTTGAATGTAAGCATAAGCAAAATACACTCCCGTAATTACATTATCATCACATTTGAACAGGATTTACAAGAAAACTCAAAATCACATTTTTATCACATAATGTATCTCAGACTTCCAAATCCACTTCCTCTTGTCAGTCATGAGAATAAGAACGAGTGATTTAGTCTCATTCCATAAAAACCTTTTAAAAGTTGCTCCCCTGGTGCTTGCTATCCATTAGCACAGGAGGAAAAAGAGCTCTCCAGGCTGATGAGATGGAGGGGGCCTCGGTATGGCAGGTGATAAGAGGTGAAGACGATGGAAGAAGGGAAAGGATCCTCGCTTGGTGGAGGCAAAAAGGCAACGATTACGCTATTTAAATGATGTGAAGAAAGTTCAGAAGTCTTCCGTGAATCGGAGATCTCATAAACAAGAAAAGAATCTGAACTCATTAAGAAGGAGGTGGGATTAATGAGTGTGTGTGATGGGGGATTAAAACAGCATGACAACCGATGTAACAGAGCTGAAAAAGGGGGTTAAAACAGGAGCATGGAATTTCTAGCCTTGAGGTTAGAGGTGTTTACATCGAGTTTAGGTGGCTGAAAGGGAGAGAGAGCAAGTGAGGGGTGAAGGTTGAGGACTTTAAATGGGCTGGGTGTGATGGAAGTAATTAAATAAGGAGCAATGCTGCCGCCATGCCGCAATTCTTAAGCTATTTCCTCCTCCTCCTCGTTATTCTTTTGAGCGGATTAGGAGCCAAAGCAAAGCTCTATAGCCCACTTATGCTACAAAGGAGATTTTGGAAACAAACTGCAATCTCACTAAACCATATGCTATTACTTAAATGGCAAAACCAGAGAAGCCCCAAAATAGCTCTAAAATGCTAGAGTATAAAACTCAGTGAAAAGGGTTGGAATTTAAGTTTGACTGTGTAAGCTGAATTGAATGCATTTTAATTTAAATCTATAGATGCATCATAAAACAGGCAAACATGCTTTCACACCCACAAAGCTGACAAAACTTCCATCTACAATCTTGGGTCAATATCGCAGAAAAAAATCAAACCCTAAACTCCTAAAAACCAAACTATATAACATAAAACACTACTATAAATTCTAACGTTCCTAATACAAACTCACATTTATTTTACATTCAGGTATGTCTGTCATTCAAAATTTCATGTCTACACATAATGCGACTGGGAAAAAGCCAAAATCCAGTCAGGCAAACTGGGTTTCTGCTAGTAAACAAAGCACCACTGCTGCCTCTATGCCGTCATTAGCCTACATCCCACAGTCTGCTTCCTATTGCCTCCTTATGTGCAGAGAGGGGAGGGAATCCCCTCTGGTAATGAAGCCTTCAACCCCTGTCTCTCTGAGAGGAGTCACCCATCCATCAGTAAAGGGGTGCAATGAAACAGCCCCAATCCAGTCCTAAATCCCACATCTACAGTCTGGCTATGAGTCGATTTCAGGAAAAACACTGCTCCCTTGAAGGGAGCCAAAGTCAATGTGTTTGAGAGCACATCGGAGTAGGCTGTAATACATTACAAAGAGCCAGTCAATATCATAACAACATAATTTCAGCGCCCCTAACAGGAGGACATATTGATTGATATAACACTGGCATTAAGAGACCACAAGAAATGCCTGTCAGATGTGTGTCTACAGGATCTGCATAGCCAGCAGGACGATGAGAGCTGTTAAGAGGCTGTCAGACAGACTGGCTGTCTCTGCAGAGCTTACATCACAGAGAGGAAGTTCAGGAGCCTCCATAAGGGTCCATCCTTCGGTCCACATTTAGGACAACTCTGATGACCCACATTAAAAACACCACGAGAAGGCCTTTGCCAGTGGCACAAATCGATTGAAGTGTGATGATAATGGCTTTAATAGCATTGAGATCCACAGAGAAATGTATGCGCCTGTGTAAATGTTTGTGTGTGTATGCATGTGTGGAGGGGTGCTCTGCTGCTGAGACAAAGCCCCCTAACCCTGGTGCTCCTACCTCCTCCGACACCCCCACCGCGATGCAGGGGTATGATGCCCCATCCCCCGGGAGCGTGCTGTCCTCCTGCAGGATGCTGTTCCTCTTTGTCTGTCTAACTGAGTGGCTGGCTGGTTGGCTGGCTGAGTGAATGAATGAGCGTGTGCGAGAGTGTTTCTGTGCTGTATCCAAACCCCCAGTCCCTCTCGTCTACCCCCAACACTCGGTGAGCTCGTCGTCCCAGCATCAACACCGTGGTCCACCAACCAGGCCACGGCCTGCCTCCTGATTATGTGGTATCCTAGCGACAGCCAACGGGGTTCTTATGGAATCCCCGTGCAGAGCAGCATGCTGATTGGACAACGGGATCCTCTCTAATGAAGATGATGGTAATGATTTCTCAGTTGCTCCCCTCCCCCTCGATGCTGCCTGAATACTGAATTTTAAATTTATTTTTTTTTTTAAAACACACATAGACCCTCTAAGATAAACCGTAACTATGACCTAAATTGGCTTTGATGAGATATAAATGCAAGCTGCTCACATATTCAATTAAAATGACATTCCTTTTTAATCTGAAAAGCAGAAAACTGAAGGCTCAGTTTCAAATTCAGTGCCTCAGTTTTGATTCCAAGTCTGCAGCACGATTTTTTTTTTTTGTTCAAACCATTTTCACAAATAACCTGCAACCGTAAGTGGGCCAATTTTATATCGTAACAGTCAGGTAATGGCTCGAGCAGTGACTTACGGTCAGGTCAGGTCAGGTCAGGCCATGCTGAACAACTAACTTACTATTTTAACTTCAGGGCTTTAATGAACATAAGTTTTCAACACAGAGAGAAAACAAGTAAAGAGAGTGAACCAAAAATGACAAAATCTTTTAACAAAATTCACCCTAATCCTGTTAAAACGACACCAGTAAATCCCTAACACAACCTATGACTAATCCAAATCACAGCAGGTAAGCGACAAACCACCTATTCCTATAACAGTTATAGAAATGAAATGCTAAACAGCAAGAGCGGAAAATCACGAACCCCCTATAAAAGTGAAATGGGATAGCTTTGGAGTTCAATCCAAACCTCTCTTTAATGACAAGAGAATTCATTTATGCAGAATAGGCTAGATAAAACCAGAGGATAATAGCATGCTTATGGTGCGCCCCGCCACATTAACACGCCACCCAACTGTCTGCCCGTATGAAATGTAGCAATTTGAGTCGTTTGCTTGGGCAATGTCATATTGATTGGGGCCAACCATGCGTGAACCTCATTGATTATCATCTTCTCATTAGCATATAGATTAGCTGGCGGCGCAGCCAGAAACGCAAGCCTGGAGTCTCACACTTGGCTAACGGAGCTGTGCAGCAGAGGGGGTCAAAACAACAAGGAAAGACGGGGTGGGTTGTTTGATATGAGCTATTTGATGACTTACCTCGAGAGCCCCGAAATGCCATAAAACAAAGCGGTCGCACTGAGGGGAGGGATACGGGGTGGTTCAGCATGGGCCTTTAAAAACCAACAAACCCCACCTACTGTTCAAAGAGCATTCAAGCTCATTACCAATTTCAAAAACACTGATGCCTAACTTCTGGGGAGTAGCATAAAAATAAATGATCAAGGAACCATATGAGCCTTGTTTTTAGGCTTTTACATCAAAGACATTGCCAGCCAATACTAAAACAATACTAAAAAGTTTTCTTGAAATTATACAGACACCATACTCATTATGATCCTTCTAAAAACTTTTAAATTATAAAACGATGTGTCTGAAACATATGAGCTACCAACAGTCCTTTAAAATAAGAAATTATTTCTAGCCTTAAGGCTTTGTCTATGTCTGTCTTCAATTATTTTTTGGCCTACATATATCACACAGGGGAGACGTAACATCTGCCTAGTAGGCTGATTAATTTTTATGGATGGAGTTTAAGCTGAATTCAATTCTTCTAGAAAATAAACATGGCACAAGATTTTTCATCTGTTGTTTATGGCAGGATTAACAGAAGAGGGTTTTAATAACCAAATATTCAATTATAGAACAATGCCAAATGAATGCTTGTCGCAAAAAAAATAAATGAATCACACTTTTTGAAAGAAAACCGGCAACTTGAGGAGCTTGAACATGGGAAATTATGATATAAATTTGTAATGGTTGTATAACGACTTATACATATAATGATAATTAATTAATCAGATTAACTGATAATATGCGTAATCATTAGGTCCACAGCTACACAAAGTTTCAGTTTGATTGTGCTCATTATGGCGAACGATCAAATTTCTAATATCGCAATATGAGATGACAAAAGACCAAACTGATATAAAGGTAGTCAGGACGAAACATATGTCCCTGGAGGAGTCGTTGGTGGCGGTGGGATCGTCCCCTGACACTGATGATAGTCGACGAGTCTTGTCCAAACAGAGAAAGCAGGGCAATGCCTTTGTTGGAGTGTGTAAGACATTGATCCTGAGGCAAGATTGGTCGGGTAGCGGTAATTGAGCCATCTGATTCAGTCGGACCTTGCCTTCCACAGCTGAGTAGCCCGGCACAAAGAGACTCTGGCTGCTTTCCAGTTTAAGTGTGCTGAGCGTGTGTGCGATTCCAGCACACTGTGAAGATACAAAATACTTTCATTTGACTCCCCCGAGAGGCCCACGGCCTTTTTCTGTTTAGCCTCATTTAGCAAGGCCTTAACATGTAAGGTGAAGAATGCTTCACTAGACGCTAAAAACTGCTTTGACTTTTAATACCTCCCTGAATAATCACAGGAGAAGCAGACAGAAAGACACAGAGACAGACTGAGAAGAGGCAACAGTACTGACAGACGAATGATAGATTCTGTCTCTGATCTATAAATACCACCGTTAAACAGTTCTGGCAAAGCTTGCAGATTAGTAACATGCTTCAATCCACACTGTTCTATCAAACCATGTCTCTGAGGCATCACTCTCAAGTGTCTTTCATACAGGGGAAAAATGGGTCAGGTATGAGCTGGGATGAGCAGCAGCAGCAGCACAGAAATCACTGCCTTCAACAGAAACTACTTCTTTAAATTCATATCAATACCAGCAGTGGACTTCTACAAAGATAACAGAAATGCCCCTTGATCACTGGATGCAAACCCTCAAGTAGCCTGAAGAGCTTAATTTAGCGTACCTCCACAATCTGGACTAGATTACAGTTCCAAAAATTGACATAGAGATTTTATTTTATGTGGTAAGTATTGATAAAAAGCTATTTTAATATGCACCAATGTTACTCTCACAACAAATCTATCACATCCTAATAGAAAACCTTGGTCAACACATAGACTGCTTAAAGTAGACACAAAGGTCAAGCTAATAATCAATAAGCCTGTTTCCTGTGATATATACAAAGGTTGTCAATGAGTCTTTGACCTGATTTGACATATGTGTTGGCTGATTTTGACATTTTCTATTTTAGAGGGAAAGCACTGTGGCTCCATAGAAAATCCAAAAAACAAACAAACAGTCACTCATGGACATGACTAGAGATTACTTCTAGAGATCACATTTCCAGTTATTCTGCTTTCAACAGCTCGGCTGTTTGTGATTACCTTGAATACATAGCAGTGCAAAAGTAAAGAAAATGCAACATGAGTGCAGATCACGGAGCACTGGGGGCCATCTCACATGTAAATGATCACATCTCCCAACAAAACACCAAAATAACGTGTGGGTTTGGTGAAATAAGCAAATCAGTTTTTTCACAACACTCATATAAACAGCACAGAACACGTGATTTGAATAACAGCTCAATGCATCAGATCAGGTGTCGGCAGTAAGAAAGGATGTGCAAGTAATTATCTCTGGATAATTTTCCCTCGCAGGTTTTAAGGGAGACCCTCTATTCCATAATAACAGCCTGCTATGCTTTCAAGTGGATAAAGAGTGCATCTCTATGCAATTAACCCCCAGTAACCTTGAGAAAAATCCATGAGTTTCTTCGCTGAGCTGGTTGGTGCTTTTGATTCCTGAAATAAGCAAATAACTGGGCATGATTTGACCTCAGAGTGCTGATAATGAGGGGGTGGGTGTCAACAATTATGTGCTGGCAAGCAAGGACACCAGCAGGCAAAACTGGCCTTATCTGAAGAATATTAACATTATCTAGCAATGATTCACTGCAAGCCTAATCTGTAGAACTTATTACATATAATTAACGGCCCCTAAAGTATTGGCTTCTCGTAGCTGGATTTGTACAGTAAAACAATGCACCTCATTTTGCAGCACCTTGTGAAAGGCCGTCTGACCTGAACTGTCTCCTAGGAATGCTTACTTACGTAGTATACAACAACTTTCAAAACAAGGTAATAAAACAACAAGGCAGATACATCACAAGCTGTCCCTGTCCATTAACTATGGTTAAGCTTTGAATAAAACACAAAAAAGGACAGGTGGAAGCTGAGTCAGCTTGCACTAACAAGTGAAGAAACACTGCAAACACCAGGCAATTAACAGCAACAACTCTGGTGATTAAAGACAGATTGTTGTTGCACATAATTTCAATGGTCGTTTCTCATGCCATACCTGTGTCTATGCCACAGTCTGGCAAGTATCTGGCAGATATGTAACTATATGTTGTCGCACACTGCGACAGCTGTGATGGATAGGTAATTAATTTCTCCCCCTGTTTACATCTCTTAGTAGCACAGATAATTCTCCCTCCAGCCTCTTGCATACCATCTACCCAGACGACTTTTCTCTCTCTTCGTGTTGCAGTGTGATCTGAGTTAAAGTAAATGTTGTTCACCATTTATTAACTTGAACATGTGATGCTCAG
Organism: Chelon labrosus; assembly: GCF_963514085.1. NCBI lineage: Eukaryota > Metazoa > Chordata > Actinopteri > Mugiliformes > Mugilidae > Chelon > Chelon labrosus. The sequence goes on from NC_140340.1 coordinate 18,416,635, forward strand.
TTCCAATCGCTATTGTCTGAAACACATAGAGATATTCAACATAGCTGAGCAACTAGCATTTTAGCAGCATAATTACAGAACAATGCAGGCACACAGGTGTATATTCTCACACTGGTGTAGCCCGTTGTGGCATAGGCTTCGCACAGACCCACTGTGGGTGTGTAAACCAATCTTATGTCTACAACTGTAGAAGACTGTTTGCTCAATTGCATCTTTAGTCCACTGCATTAACTTATTTAAATAGCCTCCACTATACTGGTTCACAATCCAAGTGAGTTTTGCATAAGTTGCAGAGAAGCAGCTTGGTGAAACCCATTCACTCTTGATTTTATTCATTTATTTTCCGCATTGTTTGTTCTCAGTTTGATTGATGAACTGACTTGGCATCATGAACATTATTATAATATAATATTGGTACACATTTTATAGATAAAAAACCAACACTTTTAGTCGCAGAGCGTACACACACAGAACCTCACACATGCACACTGAAGTGGACAAAGCTGTAATCTAATGGACGCAGTGTATCATAACAGATTATCTAACCACCATTGCTCAGTGTATACTCTACATCCTCTAATCGACATCCACTTGCCATTTTATTAGGTACACCAGTGAAAACAAACTCCGCTACACACAAAGATGTTTCTGTTATTTAGCCCAACCCACTGACTGAAATGGGGTTGTCAAAATAACAGAAACAAGTGTCGGTACAACGCAATACCGTTCAATAGTACTACAATCTACAGCATCCAAAATGAAAACACAGTTGAATCAACAGCTCTCACAGTTATGTTAAATAAATAAAAGTGCTAAATATCATTACCTTCATGAAGGCAAGATTTTGTGCAGGACTTATTCATTTTCACTAGTACACCTAACAAAATAGCAAGAGTGTATACCAACCTTTATTTTTCATTTTTCTGGTATTTGGATTATTGTCTATTTTATATTAGTTGAATAGTTTGTATAGTTGTTGTGCAGGAGTTAGACATTTTATTGTTGTGTTATTTGTCCACCTCGTTGTTTTCTGGATTTATGAGACACTATAGATGACCTTCACTTGTCAAAATAACGAGCTCCTCCTCTGGGGCAAAGGTCACGACCAACTGGACCTCAGGTTCCTCAAGTAAACACCTTGCTAACTTTAGCTAACATTTTTGAAGTGATGAGGCATGAGCTAGGTTTACATCCACTGAGGAAGAGATGTTACTGCTGCACACAACTTCACACATTTCAACGCAAACCTCACTCGTTAGTTTGCATCCATAGCTAATTGTTCCCCTTTCCGGCTACACAATGAATTCCTTCACAAATCGGGCTAACGTTAGCTCCACTTGGGTCCCTCATAGTAATGCTGTTTTGTAGCTATGGGAGACGCTGCAGACTAAACTTAGCCGTTGAACTCAATGTTAGCAAACAAGCTAGAAACAAACGCTGCCGCCGCTGCTGCTGCTGTTTTGGGGCCCCAGATAGACATTAGCTTGTGAGACCGATTAACCTCACGCGTTCCAACACACAGAAACTGTAACTAACCTTCTTACCAACCGTGACATCCCGTGCCAAGAGAGGTAAAGAAGCAAAAACATATGCAGCCTTACCGTTAACGTGAAGCTTGTAGCCTCGCTCCTCTTTTATGTCCGCTCTTCCTCGGTGTTGCTCCTGATATTCTACACCATATCTGGACGGTGGCTCGCTGCGCCCAACAGGCTCAGAGCAGAGACCAGCGGCGGCGGTAGAGCAGAGCTGACTGGGCCGAAAGCAACTCTTTTCATTAGCATTCCAAACTGACAACGTGACGCACACCTGACCAATGAGGACAGAGTATGTTGTTTGGCCCCACCCCTTTCTGCTGTCAATCAACGGTATCCCTACACAACCTCCCCACCCCTTTTTGCTCCACGCGCCTGTCAAGTGACGACCGCGGCTCTCCCAATCTCCATGGTAACAAAGGGCCTCAACCCTTGCTCTGTGTTCTGTTTGTACTGCAGCTACAGGAAAATCGTGGTTTTAAAATGCAGCTCAGGGACATCAGTGATTTAACAAGAGGACCAGAGTAAAGTTTTTTATATAGGTAACAATTTGTTGCTTTTACTTAAATAAGGAGGTCAGGATTAGGGCCCACAAAACAGCACTCCTGGAGCCCCTAGTAGAGCTTTAGGGTGTTGTTCGAGGGCACTTCAGGTGCTTGTCAGCTTAGCAGCTTTTATAGGCTTATTATCGCTGCAGTCGAAACGAATTTGTGAGCTTGCAGATACAACCCAGGAAGTCGTGTACACAAAATGCTTGGTGTTCAAGCTGTAACACCACTGCCAGAAGCTACCAGTGCTAATAGTTTAGCAAGCTAACAGCTGGGTACCTTAATGCAGGAAATGCAAAGTTTTAATGGTTTTCTAAGACATATTATGAAAACTGGAAGAAAACTCTTCAGATCTAAATTACAGTATATTCACCTGTCATCCACCCTTGTCATTTCCAGTGGCCTACAACTTGTGAACTTTGACCTGAAACGTCCACTTATGTGGTTGTGAATACCACAAGTGGGGGCTGTTCATACTAACTTTTCTTGTGAAGACAGTGAACACGACCCCATCCCAAGGCAGCAAACTCTGATCATATCGCGAGCAACAAGACAAACTCTTTGCAGGCTGCTAGCAATAGCATTTAGCCCAGCTTGGTACCCATCTAGGTGGACATGTTTCGACAATGAGGCTTAATTCAAACCGCCTCCTCTCCCCCTCTTCACCTCATTTTTGGATCAACCAGGAGTGGGTGCAGTCAGGCACTTCCAAGATGGCGTCAGCTGAATCCATCCACTTTGAGCTTCAAAAGCACTCTTCAAAAATATTTTGGAGAGTTCATTCATCTTTATAGACAGAACACGGTAAACAGAATCCCATCTGAAGGTGACATATTTCACTTGCGAGTGTGATGACATTTAACAAAGGGACAATCACCAGAAGAGGTAACAAAATGGTGATTGAGCCGTTGAACCACTGACAAAACCATACGAAAGTCTTTGCATTGACAACAGTCATAGATGGGTGTCTGTGGAATAATCTCACAAAATATCAACATTACAAAACAGGCAAACATTTCCAGCTACATTGCCACTGAGCTGCAGTTTAAGTGTTGCTCAAATGGAAGTTATATTGTTTTCTCTTAAAATCACATTGGTTGACAAAACGTTGAGACAGCTTAACTTTGACCTGTCATACAGCTCCAAGTGTTGCAACTCAGCTGGTACCTTCATGTCACAAGCCATCTAGCTCATATGGCTGCTTTTACATATACTGTAGGTGGCAAATAGGGTATGCTTCTGTCAGATACAGTAGGGGGCGCAAAGGTTCAACGAACAATGTCATGAAGGCCACGCTGTCTGGATCTCAGATAGTTTGCTTCTTTTTGCCATAGGGGACGAGAAAGAAAACACCACAATCATTTTTGTTGTTTTGGGGCTTATGTGAAAAACTAACCACAACAAACAACTAGCTTTCACAGTTTTCATCTGCAAAGTGGAACTGTATTTATGAGCTCAATATAGAAAATTTATTGAAAATTGAAAATTGAAAGTGCAGACTCTCAAATAGCTATAAAGACCTTTTTCACACCATTCAATCAGACACCAATAAGACATTCATTAGTCAATAGCCATTTCCTGCAGGTACTGTCAATTGTTAGTCACACCAAAAACATCTTTTACATCCTGTAGAATCATGTTGTTCATTGAAGGACAAAATAATGTCAGATTTTATGATCAGATTTATGTTGGATTATTCGTGGATAATGTGCTGCAGTGTTTGTATGAAAACATTATTGACTAAAAAGTAAAACAGAGACGAAGGTCACGTAAACACTACTGTGTATGTAAATGCTTTTAGTTGAAAAAAATATTTTTATCAGTAATTTTTTTTTATCAATTACGAGACATTTCAGGCAACCCCACGTGTGGTCGCCACCCGAAGGTTGAAATAACTGCTGTAGGTATTTCTCACAGATCTATATTGTGAATTATTATCACACAAATTAATACTTTTTCCATGAGTAACATTTTCTTGTTTTCTCAAAAATATACTGTCTTGTTCATACTGCGCAGGAACTTATTGTCCAAGCATTGAGTCTTGAATGTAATGTGTATCCAGATGGAAACGACCCAGCATGGTAATAAAATGGACAGCAATGAATTGCTAATGTTTCAGTGAGTCACTATTGTGTTGCCTGTGACATGAGAAGGGAGTGCATTCATCCGCCTGCAAATACTGAATAATTTATCAGAATATGACTGATTTGGTTGGCCCCTGAGTTAATTATCTGGTCTTTCATAGCTCCCTTGATACCTCGCTCACAGTATCAGTATGAACACAGTATCGTTCCAGTAGCATGGTCAGCTCCCTCAGGGACACATTATGGGCTCGCAGCCAGCCAGACGGATGTATGATATTAATATTATAGCGGAGGTAACAGTGAACTGAAACACTGCTCTGCTGGGCTGGAGCACAACTTTAAGGGGATTCTTAGACAGCGTCATAGATCAGATGTAATGGTGTGAAGATGATACACGAGAACCTTAATGGAATATTTATGCAAGCTGTAGTCCAACTTGGTTGATCCTCTGTGTCAACAAAGTGTTTTGACTGTTTTGTGGTTGGTGGTGGGGAATATTTCATGGATATGCGCATCACATATCCTTTCAGTATTTATCATTTTTAAACGAAAACCACAACCAAGGAGACATGGATTATGGCTTCAGTCGGTTGTGCTTGTGCATACATTTCCAAAGGACATTTCTGAATGTCTTCTGAACCCGTCCACCATTTGTTTTGGTATTGTGGTCCACCTAGCTTGGACAAACAGAGGATTATTGAAAAAAAAAAAAGAACTTTTAAAACCACATAGAAAACTTGTTAATTTCTCATTTGCCAGAGAATGTTGCATTTTCTTCTATTTAATCTTACAGTTTCTTAGTCATAATTTTTCTCCAATGTCTAATGCTAATGTGTAAGTGTGTTATGCAGTAAGAGGGTAAACCTGTTTTTTAAAACAGGTTTTGCATTTAAAATGCAACATTGATAACGTACTTGAACATCACGGTAAAGTGGAAGTGATGGAGAAATAGGAGATAATAGGAGAAACACACCTTCTGGTTGGATAACACCAGAGTATGACATGAAAAACTTTCCTTACTGGACTTTTGCCACTTCATATAGTGATCAAAAGCTGTCTTTCAGAACAAATGTTTCATGTACGCACTGGCTGAAGAGCCATCATGGGAATATATGGCTCAATGGGATACACACTGATCAACCACAACATTAAAACCACTGATACAATGTTCTGCTGGGAAACTTTTGGACCTGGCATTTGTGTGGATGTGTACCATCCACCTAGAACAGACCAGGCAATATAGCAATATAGCAATGACACTTCTTGATGGCAGCAGCCATCCCCAGCAGGATGCAGCCTGACACAGGCACATACACAAAAACGGTTTAGGAACAACTAAAAAAACATGAAAAACAGCACAAGGTGTTGACCTGGCCTCCAAATTGAGTAGATTGCTAAATGATCAAGAATCTGTGGGATTATCCACAGAGGCTCCTCCCTTCAGCCCATAGGACCCAAAGGCCTCCACTAACAACGTCCTGTTGCCAGACACCACAGGACACCCTCAGTAGGCCCATGTCCATTCTCTGATGAGTCACAACTGTTTTGGAACCACAAGGGAGGCTTACACAATATTAGGAAGGTGGTCATAATGTTATGCCTGATCTGTGCATTTTAAAGCTGTTCAACTACTTGGATATGGCAGCGTGATTCCAGACTTCAGAGTCTGTACTATGACACCTTTATACCAGTCACATAGACCAGTTTTAAATCCTGATTTTCTGGAGGTACAGCAGGTCTATATTAATTCAGGATTACTTTAGTGCAGGATGTCTGAAACAGTCTCAGTTTTGAAACAGTTCACAGCTGTTTTAAATTGCTTCAGCTTGAGATCAAGACATCTGCCTTAAAACCCATGATGGGTCAGAGAAGGATAATGACTTCTTTACATTATGAATCAGGTGATCTGGGAGAAGGAAGAAGACCCTTAAAGAGAGTAGTTAACTGTTTGCAAGTGAACCAAACTAGCTGCAACTGGTAAGCAAAAATCATAAGAGTTATTACACAACACCACTTTTTGTGACTGGAAATGCTAGAGCTGTGAAAGACATCCATGACTTTAAGGTAAGAAAAGTTCGTTCTTTTTTTTAATGAGCAGTGTATGACTTGGAGAAGACTCAGGAATGACCAGAACTCAGTAAATGAAAGAAAATGAATTGAAATCCTACACTGAATAGGGGTATTTCTAGTTTCCTCTGCAAAATCCTGTCATGCGTTGAGAGGAAGCCTGGTATTTGGTGGGAGAAGAAAATCTGTTACAGCTCTGACCAGAATCACAATTTTAAAGCCTGAAGTGTTCATTTGGATATGTCTCCGTTACACGCACTGTGTGAGTGTCCGTCACTAATGTCTGCTGAGCTCTTGGAGACTGGCATGTGGTTTATAGATGTTCACTGTCTGGGAAATAGTTTACAGAAGGCTGGAAATAGTCTACTGAGGAATTTAACGCATAATCTGGACTACATTCAGGGATAACGTCACCTCTAGTAGGTGACCTTTTGACCTGATGAACCACATGCTTTATCATGCTGTGTGATTTCATGCAATATTTCATTTTTTGACTTATTTTCTGTCTGTGTTGCGTATTTTCTCGCAACACAGACCTGACAATATATTGGAGACTGACTGGATTTCATCATATTGCAAAGTGAATGGTTGTGTTCACTATTTGAATTTAACAGTTTATTTATGAACAGCAGAAGATTGGATAGTGGTAGGTGTTTAGGAAGAACGGGTGGATGATTTTTTTCAGCAAAAAATATAAAAATCTACAAAGACAAATGATATATAATTGAAGGCACCTCAAAGGTCAGAATTTTAATGGGAAATTAAAGGTAAATGTGACCACTCACATCACTACTGTGTCCGATTTAAAAATTATACTATTCAGATAATGCATAAATCTAAATTAGGATCAGCACGTCAGCTTCTGATGGACACCATTAAACCAAATAAACAGATAAAGGCATTTAAAACATTCATTTTACTCACAGGTTACAGGTTCTTTGTTCTTTTGAGGAAATTGGCTTTGCAGGCTGCAGGAGGCGTGGTTTGGAGGTTTGGAGCCTGGCTGGCTGACTGACTGAATTTAACACTAATTATTTTGATTTAATCTCCTCTGACATGAACAACACTTACAATTTGAAGAGGGAAGCACACAAAATCTCTTTGCTAAAGTCACGAGTATGTTTACATTTAGATAAGTTTACCGGCAGACACCAGAACACTTAAGTGAGTCATGCAAAAATAAAACACCACAACTATAATCAGGCTGCATGAAAGGTGCAGGGAGTGTTCTTTATTACCTTTGTTATTCCAGGAAGTGCTCCTCAACAGTAATCGGCATATCTGGATCTTGCAAAAACTTCCTGCTAAAGGGCAACACACATTTATTGGAGCTCTGCTTTGAAAGAAGGAGCCATTTAGATAGATAGATAGATAGATAGATACTTTATTAATCCCGAGGGAAATTCAAGAAAAAATTTGCCATTTATGTTGCAGAAAATATTGCTCTATTGACGCAACAAGATAAAAAGTTGTTGTAAATCCATCAATTCAGAACCACAGAATAGTTCATTTCATAAAATCTTTAACATTGTCGTGCCACCTTTCTGCCACAAGGGGGTGCCATCATGTTACCAGTCTACAGGGGATAGTGTCTGCCTGATCAGGAACACATTCACACAGACTAACACATTTGACTACATTTACTAGCTTGTAACTTGTAAACTTGTAAATGTTTTCCTTACTGACTGTTTTGTAGAGGTTGAGTATTATCTTTTGTGTCTTCGGAGAAGTATGTTTACTCGCTACACTTCCAAAGAAGAGATCAACAGACCTTTATGAACATTTTTAAAGTACTGGTTCAAACCCCTCTCCGTTTTCTTATAAGTTCATATAATGTTTTGTGGGAGCTCTTTTCCAAGTTGTCATCATTCACGCTCGTAGAACGTGTTCAAAATAGCCTCCAGGAACATGTTAATTGTTCCCTCGAAACAATGAAAATTCCTGAACTCAAAGGCAGCGTGCGGTGGCTTCCTCGGCCCTGTTGTGTTTGCTTTTATAATTTTCTTCAAAGACGGTCGAAAACACCACCTTGATGCCTTTTTGAATTGTTGTTTTTCCCTCTGCTCGCGAATGACGATAGAGAGGCCTCCGGCATCAAAGTTTGCTTATTAGTTCAAGAATTACGCAGTTTTCTTCTCCATTGTTTTATAGCTCTCCGATTTGTCTCACTACTGTTTGCACAGCACGGATGACCATTGTGAGGAAGGATATTTAGTCTGATTCGACCCCAGCAGGCATCCCCTCCCTGCCGCAGACCAACTTCACAATAAAGTTTGGAGGGTTACAAGCATCCTGTACTTTGACCTCTGCGTCAAACACTTAATCATGTCGCTCTTGCATCACTATTACCAATATTTACACTTATTTAGAAGTGTGAAGCAATCAGAGAAACTGCCAATGTGGAGTAAGAAGAGGTGGAAAACTCGCTTTCCACTTTCTATGATGCGTCTAAAGACAGAAAAGTGACACTTTGACCTTTCCAGTTACTGTTCTTGGCGTGTGAGAATGAAGTAAGACTCCATTCTGCCATACTGGAAAATATTTTGAAAGAAATCCTCTACATCATTTTTTAATTTTATTTTTTTTTGCCCAGTCATTCCTTTACTCAGAAACAGCCCTGAAACTTCTCCTTGCATTATTGTATTCATAAGACCGCGTTGGTCTTTAAAGTGGCATTAGAAGCGGCAGCGCTGAATAACAACAGCTTACGTCGTCTCAGAAACCGCACAGCTGAATACTCATTATTTCGATTTTCGCACACCAGATCAAAATAATAGGATTTTTGCCATCGACATTACGCCACGCTGGGCATGTGTGCAGTGATGTGTGTGGAGGAACAAGGGTCCAGTGTTTCCACTGCCAGTGAACGGCCAATCAGCAGTATAGGTCCTGTAGCTGCCCGTGCCCCAGTCTTGCCTTTTGGCTCAGCTCGCTCACATCCTTTTTTCTTTTGGTTGTCGGCATATCGTAGTCGGAAAAAAACTGTCATATCGGCCCCTTCACCTTTGCTGAGCCCCCGTAGAAGAAGTTACACAGCAGCAACAGAACAAGAAAACAGCAAGAAGATACTGTAATATTCATCTGTACCGATCAACCATAACATTAAAACCACCATGAGTGATGTTAATAACAGTGATGATAATATGACGATATCATGAGTCATTCTGAGAAACCTGGGTCCTGGCTTTTATGTGGATGTTTCAGACCAAGCACAGCCCCATGTGTCCCACATGTAAGTGACACATATGGGCCCTTTCAAAGTCTGTCAAATCCTTCCACTTGCCAAATTTGAGGAGAAAATGTTCACTTACCACTGACAGGTGCAATAATAACAAGATAATCAGTGTTATCCAGTTGACCAGTATTGTGCGTGCTCAGTGCATAAAAGTGCCAAGAAAATAACAGTAATGATAAGAAATATTTTATGTGCACCTGGTGTATTTAGATCTGTATGTACACGTGCAACCATCTTTGATGCCTGTAGACATAAAATATGCCCATACTCTGTATACAATACATGATCCATATACAATAAATACGTGTATGAATGTGTGTAGTGTCCATGGTAAATTGTGCAAAGGCTGTTTTAAGGATGGTTAAAAAGTCAGCAGTGCGTATAAACAGTACGTACCTGTATGTGTAAGGGAATTATTGAACTACACAATAAACAGTTTGCTTTGATGAGGCAGATGACATTAAGTGACAGCAAACAGCTGTGATTTGTTTACATTATCTACATTGAGTGTTGCGTATGTGTCTGCAACAATCCATAGCAGCAATTATAGTTTGGTTCTATAGCTTCCTGCCTCTCCATTATTAAATACCAGCCATTCATTTGCATGCGCAGCTTCATTGTGACGCACAGTGGTATTTAACCTGCTGCTGCTCCTGTACCGTTGGATTAAAAGCTCAAAGTCCCATGAAAACATCCTTACATCCTTCATAGGCTGAGTTGTGCAGGCCTTTGCATTCCTTGTCTAACGTGAGTAAAACAGGAACTGTCAATTTTAATTCTGCAGTATGGTCCTTAGTTTGCTTTTCCTGTCAACGTGCAGACTGGTGTCTCACTAATGAAGGGAGGGAAATCGTACGCAGTCGCACACAAATCAGAGGCATCGGAAAGCTGTGTAAAAGTCACAGCTGGAGCGTGGTGAGTGAGTCTGTGAGTCTGTGTTTAGTAAGGTGTATGAATGGGTTACCTGAACGTAAATAACTGGCTTACATTGCTCATAAAGCGTATCAACTCTGCAAGGTATGACAAAACGGCAATTGGAAGTGAGAAAAGAAAAAAGTAAATAAAATTGAGACGAGAGCAATCATAAACCATAAATGTTTGATTCCTCTTGCCAGGCTGAGGCTAAGATTGTAGATGTTTGTGCATTTTGCTTTCAAAAAAGTGCTCAAAGCTGAAAACGGCTCATTTTGTCACTTCTTCCCACTACGCAAATGGGCGTCACACTGTGAAATTACTCAGAAATCCCCTGAATGAGAAGATGTGTCAGAAATGACGAAGCATCCTCGTCAGTGTGTGCCAGTGCAGCACCCATCCGGTCACAAGAATACACCTTTAAAAGCTAGTTTAATTTTGCAGACTTTGCAGATGCATTTTTCAACCATCCTGTTAAGCTAAATGACAACAAGAAGCAAAAAGAGGTTATTTTAACACTGGCAATGCGTTTGCATAATCCCCAAATATGGCAGAGAACATCTGACTATTACTGTGCTGCCCAGAGTATAAGCCAAGCCAAAGCAGAAACTGACTGATTATTTTTCTTATAAATATGTCCCTCTGTGTGTGTGTCTGAGAATTTCAGGTCAACTGAGGTGATGTAGAGTGAAAGCAATGTTATGGGTGGGACATTAGTGCAGCTCTGCTGTGCCAGCGATCATGTTGTGGTTTGACCTACAATGAATCTTGATTTCATTTATCTTTGAAACTGAAACAGATTAGTTGGAAAGCATGTTTTTTTTTTTGTTTTTTTTCCTGCTACATGACATCTTTATTTACAGTATGGCTTATTACTGCTTTCTGCTGCAGGTTACCGAGTGTGCGCTGCCTGCATGCCTGCCTGCACGCACGCATTTTCTATTTCCAGTCCAACAGCGTGGTGAGGGTTTAAACCACAGGGGCTTGTGATCTGCGAATGAGGCAGACTGTGAAAAGAAAGTTTTAAGTGTGTCTGGTAACCGTCTGTGAGTCAAACAGAAAGAATGAGAGAGTGTAGATGAGGCCCAGCGCACGATGAGGCCCAGCGCACGTCTGCCATGAACGGCAATTAACAGGAAGAAGGCGTCCGGAAAGAAGAAGTCACTGATATATTTGTTTTGGAGAACTGTTAGAATTCTTTAGAATTCTTTAGAGCAGTGACTCAGGCCGTGAAACATGACAGTCCACTAATTGCAGAGCTGGCATTTTGATCCTTGGGCAAGACACTGATCTCAAAATGTATGGCACTTAGAATAAAAGCTCCACCGCCACTGATTTCAAAATAATACACAGATATTAATTGTGGATGCCACGACATAATTTAAAATCCCACTGATGAACCTTAAACCTCAAATTAACCCGAACTGAAACATATCACCCTGTGCTCTGCATTATAAAGTATAAAACACATAAATAATGATATCAAATAAAGACAGTTTTACAAAGCAGTATGGGGGAATACAGTAGAATCCACAGTGGACGCCCATGTCACGACATGCGCCACATGTTAGGGCGTTGTGCCAAAAGTGTTGCCCCCCCTTTGTATCGGCCTCCAGCATGCATCAAGGTGTTTGTTTGCTGACTGGCCTCAATTAAAGGGACAAGAAAGGAAGTGGATGAGACAGAAGTTGCTGTTGTTCCTCCTCACTGTTCCTGATCTGTCATAAAAGCAGAATGTATTTAATTTATTATACTTCCGGGAGCCTTTTGGAGAAAAGGGAAGTAGAGTAGTGGCTTTGACATAAAAGGCAGCCAGTTAAGATGGAGATGGAAAAAGAAAGAGAGAGAGAGAGAGAGAGAGAGAGAGAGAGGGAAGAAGAAGAAGAGCCAGTGTGACTAGTCACATGCAAGAGAGAGACAATAAGACTTGAACCAGTGTAGTCCTGCATGGACTGGCTGCTACAAGAGGTAGTTCTTACATGCAATGCTTTAATAATGCATGGCCATCCTGAAAACAACAACCAGCCTCAAGTTTCACCTTAGTTCTCTTGAGTTCACGTTTATGTGGCTCTCACCACACGGCCTCATCTTCACAACCCCTGGACACGTGGGTTGTGATGAGCGGATGATACTAAAATCATAATATCAGTCAGACAACATATATTCGTACATTTAATACTGTGCTGCGCTACATTGCTGGGAACCGTGAACTTTCTGACGTCACGAGAAACTGGTCAGAGAGAGGGAGAGAGGGCAAGATGATGTAAACAACCTTAAATAACCGTGAATGTGAAACCTCAGAAGTAATCCCACAAACACAGCTGTGCTCTAAACATCAAAGTCAAAACAGGAAGTTTGCAACACAAGTTTTATCTGTGAAGACTCACGCTCAATCTAGGTTTTGGTGTATCTAGAACAAAGCCAAAAACGAAGGCATGTGGATTTGTTTGAGCTTTCTTGAAGACGTTTCATCCAAGTGGCTTCTTCAGTGCTAAATGATCGGTGGTGAGTTTAGATTTTTATTTATTGGGAACGTCTGCAGGTGGTGTCCACCTGAAACTCACATGGCTAGGGTCTGTAAAAAACTCAATACTCACCTGCAATTAGAGGATGTTTCATTAAAGCCAGAAATGACAAAAGAAAGAGATGTTAAAGGGGAATTACCGTTTTTTACAACCTGGACCTTATTTCTGGCATAAAATACCATCGTTTACTCACCCATATAACTTTGGTGTCAATTGGAGTCGTTCGGACGATATTTAGATCTGCGTATATCCATATAGTGAGAGTGAATGGGGCACCGAAATGCAGCCTCTAAATAACGCATTATCTTCCGCAAAACTCGTTAATTTCACCAATATTTTGTCATGATACGCTAGTGCTATTCCCCGTTGAGTCCAGAGTTACCTGTTATCATCATCCGGGGTCTGTAGATTGACCTACAAACCTCTGACCTGGATGATGTCATCTCTGAGCGCTGTGCGCACCCCCTGCAGCTTGTTTACCTGTAAATTGCTGCTGCTAGTTTTTTGCAACATGTCCATGCCCCAGTCACTCCCACTATATGGATATACGCAGATCTAAATATTGTCCAAATGACTCCAAATGACACCAAAGTTATATGGGTGAGTAAACGATCGTATTTCATGCCAGAAATAAGGTCCAGGTTGTAAAAAACGGTAATTCCCCTTTAATGCAGTTAACTTACAGTGATTATCAGCCACTTGGACAGTATCTTCCAAAATTTACATCTTTAGGCAGGTGAGAGTCCACACTTTTTCCAACTGAACAGAAGAAGCTACTTGGATGAGTGGCGAAACGTCTTCAAGAAACTCTTCAGGTCCAGTTGCCATTGTTTTCAGCTATTTCGGATCCACATTTTCCACTAATCATGAAAATTGTGACGCCCTCTAATTGCAGGTGAGTACTGTGTTTTTAACAGGCTGTGGTCATGTGAGCTTCAGGTGGGCGCGACCCACAGATGCTGTCAGTTGCCTGGGTAAATGTCGGTTTGATTTATTTGTGCAGAGTTGATGTGTGAATGTTTCAGGAGTGCACCACCCACATGTGTTCCTAATAAAGACCTAAATCCCTCAGTAGTCATTTAGAGCTGACGGGATGAGTTACGAAACGTATTCAAGAAACCCCCAGATTGTTTCTAAGCAAGTTTTGTAAATGATCTGACTTTTCTTTTCTCTTTTAAATAACTGTACTTAACTTGGATTTTTATTTATTTATTTATTTGCAACCTTTATGATCATTTGACCACTTGTGTTGTTTTTTTTTTTATTTTTTATCACGCTTAGATTTCTGTTCACACTTAACACAGAAATGTAATAGCAAGAAATTAATATTACAACAGGAAACAAAATACTAAAGGTTTGTAAACAATGTTCACGTTTTCTACAAGCCAGTCATAGCTCAGAGACAGAGAACAATCCTTAGATTAGAGGTAGGTATATCTTCTGAGAGTCACATGATGATGGACAGTGACGGCTGTGAAGAAAAGGATCATGCTGCAGGAGTGGTCACAGATTTCTAAAACAAAGGTCATATTTTTGGCGCATGCTTAAGACTGGACCTTAAAAGCTTCAGACTGTTAGCACTTCCACGCCTCAAGTATTTGTGCTGCATTTAATTGGTTAACTCTATTCCACACCATGTGTTTTCTGCATTGCAATAACTCTTTACATTAACTCTGCAACTTATTGATTATTTCCATAACAAACAGTTTGGCTTTACTTATCAAGAATGAGGTGCAGGAATCACAGCGACAGACAGTAGCTCTGTTTCGGTGCGTGTAAAAACCTTTAACTGAACAAAAGCAGACTTCAGGAGAAGAGAGCAGAGTTGCATGTCCTCTGTTCGGCTTCCTTCCCCTCTTACTTCATTTGGCTCAGGCTGCAGACCTCAGAGATGCTCCAGTGGATTTCAGCAAATGCCACAGAACCACGCTAATGCGATGTGACAATCTGTTTTTCCATTTTGCACGGTTTTGGAGGCAGTGGCGGGAGTTACGTTTGTCTAATTGAACATAATGATGAACAGAGAGGGAGGTGGGTTTCCAGTTTGAGATTAGAATAATGCCCGCTTCACTTTTTTTTTTCTTTGAAGGACGGCGTGCAAGTTTTAACTCCTTCGTGTCACTTTACTGCTGTCAGTGCACGTTTGGAAGACACGTTTTGCAAGATTATACAAGTTTACATAATTACATAATTCTCTTCTTCTTTCATCTGATCACCATTTTAAAGCTTCTTCTCCTGCTGCACTAGTTGGTCTGGTGTCTCTGAAAAAGCTGACTTCACTGGTTAAAACCTATAGGAGGTACTTCTGGCATTCGTTGTCTTATTGAACTTGAGAATGTAAAGTGCCGACATAACATCATACGGTAAACCGGCACAGATGGCTCTATAGGATGCCTGTCTTTTACAAATGCTCAAGCTACTGTACCAGCTTCCTCAACAGAGTCAGAGGGAAATGTATTAACCAATAACTTAAGTTAATGTAAGTTACAGACGAAGCCAAACAATTGTTACAGGGTCGTGGGAAAGTTTACCACCACACATTTACATTTAAGTTTAATATTTCAGACTGCCCCGTCTTTGTTTCCGGGTGTTTAATTACTGTGGGATTAGACACATTTAGCCTTCAGTTCTCCTCCGCGCACCTCACAGGCGTCTTAATCGGTGCGGCCTTCGGGGCCCGTGGCACCAGGGGTGCAGCTTTTGTGGGCACAGCAAAGAAAGGAAAGGAGTGTGTCAGCGATTTAGCTGAAAGGTACAGCCTTGCTTGGCCTCTTGCCTGCTGCCCGGTGGACTGAGTTTCTGCAGGGGCATTGGGCAAAGTGACAGGGCTAGTTACAGTGAATCAAGACCTTGTTGGACCTAGGTGAGTTTGTGAGGAAGGATGAGGCAAGCTGGGCAGTAAAAGAATGGGCTTTTAGTCCTGGTGCTTGCTGCTTCTCAACCAACCGGTTCATTCTGGTTAGTTTTTGGGTGGTACTGAGCGACTACAGTGCCAAAAGCCTCGGCAAACCTCGAAGCCATTTGTTCTTTGAGCTACTTCACATGGTCTGAGTCTCACTGTGATGAAACAGAGCGCTGACACGTTTTCAAAAATGTAAAAAACGTGACCAAATCTGACAAATTTAGATCAAATGAACATATTTCTGCATTAGATCTCTGCACTGAACTTCATTCATATGTGAACATAATTTTTCACTTAATATTTCCATCTTCCATCCATTTCATCTTTAAAATGTCTTAAAAGATACACAGTGAAGGAATTACAAAGTGAACCACCAATAAAAAAGTATTCCCAAGGATAAACCCAGTAAATATAATGGCGATATGACTGATAAGTGTTTTAGTTAAAATCCACACAGCCATGTGGATTTTTATTTGTTGCCACACATGATCTTTTGTGAGCTACTGTGCTTTATCTTTCAGTTTCACAACCTCTCAGGCATGGGTGAAGCGAAATCAATGGAATTGAGCAAGAATTAGAAACCATAGCGGACATGCCAACTGTCCAAAAGGCCACCACAGACTTTGGCATAGCGCAGCACTCTGTTGTCCGTTGCCACGGCGAATGTTGGTTTAATCTATTAGTCTGGAGACAAAGCGTGAATGCTAACTTTTACCACGCCCCATGTGTCACTTAAGTTACATCTCGTAGAACCAGTCAGACGAGATGTTTGTGCTCCCATACAAAAGATCTGAAGCTTACACTAAAGTATTTCATACAGTTAAAAAGGTAAGTCTGATCCCATACGGAAATAACCAAATTAGAAGTTCTGCAAGTATTTCCTGATCTGCTTTTACTTCTGCATTGTTTTCTGTCACAGGACTTGTTAAATAAACAATGGGTTGTGCAATATTCACTGGACTGTTGCTCTATGTAATTCAACAAGAACAGGAAAACTAATTATTTAGTTAGCAGAAAAAATAGCAGAAAGACAAGGCTAATAATTCATTTTAAAAATTATCTTGACTGTATTTTCTGTAAACATCTCATATGACTAACTTGGAAACTTTCAGGACGTTTTTACTGAACTAGGAAGCTCTGACATACAGTAGGCGTTACAAGTCACTTCCTGGTTCTTTTACCATGCAGGTGTCTGTGTAGATCGCTTTTCCCGTTGTTTATAATATGGACCATTAGCCACCATCAATCAGTGCAGAGAGGAGTAAAAGAAAGTTATTCAAAAACTTTAACGAATGCATGAAGACAAAGACTTTCCTTGTGTTGGTGAAATAAGAGATTAGCATTCCTGGAGTAAACAAATGCAGAAACAACGCACATGTGTTCCCATGTGAACGTCAGTCCACGCTGCACTTTTGACTAAGCTGAGTTACAGCAACACATTCGGGGGAACGTTTCAAACAACCTCTCCTGTCAAATACTGAGAAGCTTTATGGAAATAGTGCATTGATAATAATCATTTTAGCGTTTTACAGTATGCTGTGGTGAACTTTCAGTTTTCCTCAACATTTTTTTATTGTGCAGGACTGAGGATGGGATGAGCAAAATAAAAACCAATACTTTTGCGGTAGTAGAAGAAAATTGGAAAAGGGAGTTAGGTTCCCTTTGTGGGGCCTTATGCGAGAGTAGTTGTGAGTCATCTGTGTTATAAACACTGTATGAACATTACAACCAGGAAACAACCTGATATCGCAGGAGGTTATTAAACACAGAGCAAAGACCTGACATTTGTTTTGAGTAAAAGAAGAGAGTAGGACCTCAACCAAGGGGGGAGCTTTAGCCTATTACCAACTCTGACACTTGCCTCAAAAAGAGGCAAACATATCTCAGTTAAAGATATGATAAACAGTCTCCATTAACACTAAGCAGAGTGTGTGAAATATTAGATAATGGATCTAGATGAATGGGAAAGACCACATGGTGCGCCACAATACATAATTTCTGCGTAAAGACAACAACAAATAATGACACGTTAGCTTGAATGTTGTGTTCTCTAAGTAAACATGAGCTCAGATAGTTGGATTGTTTTCCTGGTCATCTGAATTCCACCTCAGTTATGTAACATATTTAGTGTTAATCCCACAAATCGAACAAAACCAAGCAGACTTGAGACATGAACTACATCTCTGCCTCCTTTCCATCCACAGGCTCGTTTCCAGCAGCAGAATATCCCTCTTGGCTCTTTGTCACTTTTGTGTCAAATTTATAAAAATTAAAATTGCTGTAACCTGTGTCAAGATGACTGCGTCAGGCTGCTTGGAAGATTGCCACAGTAATAAGCGCTTGAGAGGGATTCAGATTTGCACGCCACAGCTTTAGAAGGTCACAACAGAGGTTCAATTGTATGGAGCTTCTGAGAGGAGTAGGGGATTAAATCAAAGGGAGCTTTTTCTTTTTGGAGAACTCTTTTCTTATTTCTTATTATTTGTATTGAATGGGCTGTGAAAGCATAAAGATTGTCAGCTGAGGCCGGGGGCAGAGATCACTGGGCGAAAGGTAATCAGTGGAAACATTTGTTCAGAAACTTGAAAATTGTTTCATCTTACATAACCACATACATATTGCCATGTATATTACCACATGGCCTATAACTAATTTGTGTGGTTTAAAATAGAAAACAAGAAAGAAGATCATTGTTATAACTTTTATGCTTTGGAGTTAATTTCGTAATGCAACATTTCACTGAGGCTTTTCATGTGTTTGCTCATGATGACATTGCATAATGGTTGGCTGTTGACCACACTTAATGTCTGTATCCCTCCGTGGTCAAGTTGACCTATTTCTCCCTCTTCATTCTCTTCATCACTTCCTCTTTCCCACCCGGTCAAAAACACTTACAGTAACTCTCATCCCATCTTGTCACTGAGCAGCAGCAACTAGCTTTCAGGGGGTCCTGTTCCCGTCTACTACGTACATCTGAGACGGCACTCAGTGATTCAGAATTTATGACCGACGAAAGTGCAAAATGTAGAGATTAATCAATGCACAATAATTTTAAGGAACATTAATTAGGGGACATGTCTTGTTAAGAGCTAGATTAGAGGACTGATAGCACGTCTTTGATGTAATCAACCAGTTAGCTTAGCTTTGCACAGAGACTACAAACAACTAGCTGCTGGCTGTATCCAAAGGTTTAAAATCCATGCTACAAACACGTGTTCCCTATTTCTTATCTCCAAACTAAGCTAGACTGGGCTAAAATAAGTGATGCTGGTTTAGCTACAGTTTAGCTTCTAACTTGGTTTAGTAGAAAGACTAGAAACAGCTAACTCGAGCTGGCACTATCCAAAAGTATAGGTGCTAGATGCCAATAAAGCCTCATAAATCTACAATTTATGATTGCGCTGTTTGTTTTCTGCACAAATTGAACATACAAAACGAGGCAAGATGGTTTCCCCATTTCTTATCTCTCAGCTAAACTAAGCTAAGCTACATGCTGCTAGTTTTGCCACAGTTTAGTTTATAGCTTAGCTTAGTTTAGCAGGAAGCTAAACACTGTTAGCTGAGGCCGGGGGCAGAGATCACTGGGCGAAAGGTAATCAGTTGAATCATTTGTTCAGAAACTTGAAAATTAGACATGTTTCATCTTACATAAATTATTAGTAGCACGTGCATAAAGCATGGCCTATAGCTCATTTGTGTGGTTTAAAATAGAAAACAAGAAAGCAGATCTTTGTTATAACTTTTATGCTTTGGAGTTAATTTCGTGATGCAACATTTCACTGAGGCTTTTCATGTGTTTGCTCATGATGACACTGCATAATGGTTGGCTGTTGATAATGTCTGTATCCCTCCGTGGTCAAGTTGACCTATTTCTCTCGCTCACGTCCTCTTTCCCACCTGGTCAAAACCATTCCATCAGAGAAGTGGCTTGGTCTTCTTTCGAGATCTCTTCACTGAGGATGGCTTTGTTTCATTTAAATCTCTATGTGAAGACCATAATTTATCTAAGTCTCACTACTTCAGATACCTTCAGGCTCGGAGTTTTGCCTCTAAATTTTTCTCAGGGTACCCATCTCCACCCTCTAAAGACCTACTGTATTTAGTTCTTAATGTGAGTCAACCCACTAAAAGAGCAATATCAAAGATCTATGCATTAATTCTTGATAGCTGCCCTCATACATGGGACAAAATCAAGGCAGCATGGGAAGGAGAGGTCGGAGAAATGATACCAGAAGACACCTGGAAAAATACCATACAGCGTATACACACATCTTCTCTTTGTATTAGACATGGCTTGATTCAATTTAAGGTTGTCCACAGGTTGCATTATTCTAATGACAGACTGTCTAAATTATACCCTAATGTTGCACCAAACTGTCCTAGATGTCTTTATTCTCCTGTTTCTTTGGGGCACATGTTTTGGTCATGTCCATCTTTGTATGGTTTTTGGTCATCAATTTTTCAATCACTGTCAGCTATATCTGGCGAAACACTGCGGCCTGACCCTTTGATAGCTATCTTCGGTGTAGCTCGTGATGAGCTAAAAATCTCTCCCACCTCCATAAAAATGCAATAGCCTTTGCCTCGTTGCATGCCCGCCGTCTGATACTGCTGAACTGGAAGGCGAAGAACCCTCCTTCCTATGTCCATTGGATTAGAGAGGTGATGTTGGGATTAGCTCTGGAAAAAATTAGGTATACAGTGCACGGCTTGGAGGGTAAATATGACAGAACCTGGTCACAGTTCATAACTCATATCAAGAGTCTGCCTTTTGCCTGACTCATTGTTTTTTATTTGTTGGTAATTTATTTTCTCGCTCTTTTCTCTGACTGCCGTCCCTAGTCTCCTCAATGCCCGTATTCTGACTGTTGGGATTTATTTATTTATTTATTTTTTACTTCTCTCATGTGCCAGAGGTCCGGATGTTGGTGCTATAATGATCGACACAGATTGGTTTGAGTTTTTTTTTTTTGTTTTGTTTGTTTTTTGTATTGTGTATACTTGTTTTCTTATTTGTGGGGATGCCACCTGGATGGGGTTGGGGGGTGGGGGGTGGGGTTCACAGCTTTTGTAAGAAATGCTGAACTTATGTCAATGTTTTGTTGAAAATTATAAATAAAGTTGTAAAAAAAAAAAAACATTCCATCAGTCATTCCATCTCGTCACTGAGCCTTTCAGACTCTCCTCCTCCTCCTCATCTCCACCTCGATCATCCTGGGTGTCCGCAGCAACTAGCTTCCAGGGGGTCCTGTTCCCATCTACTACTTTCATCTGAGACGGCACTCAGTGATGTCACTCCTCATCAAAGTCCAAACTGGCAAAATATTCAAGCTCACAAGCTCTTTTCACTTCAGCAAATTTGACTTCCAAATGATCTGTCATTATTGAAATCAGCCACCACCAGCATGTATTTAGGAAGGCATGTGTGTGCTGTAACACAACCTTGGTCCAGATTCAACTATTCAATGCCTTGCCATAGGGTTTCCAACCCCGACATTCACGTACCCCAAAGGAAGAGGCCCGCGGATTTTAGGGATTCCCTCACTTTTCCTGTAGTGCCACCGATGCTCTGACCTGATCATGACCTGCAGCACCACCAGTTTGATGGGGACCCTTCACTGTTAAATGTTGATGTATATTTAGCAGGACAGTGCTGTAAAAACCTACAATAAAGTACCAAATTCCTTCATAACAGAAAAAATACCACAGTTTGTTTTCACTAAGCTGGGACATTTTACAGTATATTTTAGGGCTTGCTGTGACCTTGCTGTAACTTAGCAAACTAAGCTAACTTAGCTTAACTAACATGCCAGGGTAATAATGTCACCTGATAATATTATTGCAAGGACTTGATGATACACTGTTGATTTCTGGGACTCCAGCGAGTTTGGTTTACAGTATGTTTTTCATGTAAATCTTTAAGAAGATGTTTTGGAATTACACTCTCTAGTGAACCACGATGTAGTTTTTTTAGTAGAAGTCCAGACTGCTAGCTAGCTAAGTCAGTGATTTCCTAACCATGTTACTTTAGGGTGCATCACCCAACTTCAGATGTTGATATTTAAGAGAAAACTCGTGTTTGGTCAAAACGCACCCATAACTCACAGAGAATTCCTCGGCCGGAGTCGACACCCCACCTCCTGTCATTTCTTCAGTGATGAATATTGAGTACAGGAACAAAAACTGAAAATGGGTCAAATATTTGAACGGATAACTAAATACCTGCAAAGCTAATGACATCCCCATCAACCACAGCGTACCAAAAAGCTGAACAAAGATCCTGAACATGCTAACCTCATACCTGCTAAACATTAGCAGTCGGCTCCTGTACAATCTGCTCTCCAGACTGGCCTTGTTTGACTTTTCTGTATTTGTATCTGTACAGCCCAAAGCTGTCCACTGTGGCCTCCCAGTTGTGAATACTGACTGAGTTAGCTTTGTCTGTGGTGTTTCTAAAAAAAGACTAGACTTTGAGAGGTTAAGTCTAACCAGTTTTTTGGAATGCACTGTGCAAAGGTGAATCCAGCCGACAGTCCTAAACTCCACTGTGTATTCCCGTTGACTGCAGATATAACATATTGTGTTGCCAAAGAGGCACGTGACAACACAGTAGATTGGTTTATCTTTTTAGCACTGACAGATAGTGATGTTTAAATGGGAAAGAGCGAGTGCGTGTGCACATATAGACCATGTTATCAGTCACAGCTGATAGGCAAAGCACAATAGACAATAGCCAAACACATGTCCCAGTTTTAGACGTGTTGGCATTGTCCTGTAGGAGCTCTGGTATCAGTGGAGCCTGATTGACGTGACCAGGTATGGAAGCATCCTTATGACTGTGGGTAATTAGTACTCCTATTGTGTTCATTGTAAAATTCATTTGTGAAGCCCTGGTATGCAGTGTCTGACTGCGCAGTTCTGGGCTAACTGGGTAACCCGCATTTAGAGACGTGAAACAAACACTGACAAAACCGAAAGGAAACATATCTGCAGGCAAGAGGAGTGTCTACAACCATGCTGGCAGCATTGCTAAATTTTAAAGTCTGTAAGCTTACATGTTGGCATTTTATTTACCCTGTTGTCAGTAGGTAGCAGGATTCATGCATCCCAGAGGATTCCATTTGTGCAGACTCATTGCAGCCTGTGTAGTAGAAATATTTCAGTCTGGAACGAAGTGATGGGCTAACTGACTCTAGACCAACATTGCTGTCCTTAGAGACTTGGTGCTAGCATAAAATAAATAACTATGGGCCTCTTTGATTTAGCTCCTTTGTCCCAGATTTCACTGGATTTGCTGTATCCATGGTTTTGAAAGCAATGCCTCTGGGAGTAATAGTGTCCAGTGACAGTACATTCAGAGACTTGTCTTGTTAAACAGCCACCACTAGTAGACACAGCTTGGCATAAGGTCCAGTCGGCCAATCACATTCGAAATACTTACGTAAAAAGATGAATGACAGGTCACTCTGTGGCCTTGGCCTCCAAGGATTGTTAGTGATAAGCCAAGGAAGACTACCAACAAGAGCCCAAGTCCATAACTCTCTGCCAGTGACAGAAACAAGGTCCACAGGAAGGTCACTGTTCTGCAAGGCTTTTGTGTTGACTACAGTCTCAACATTAGAAGCCCCACATATATGATGAAAGAGTAAAATCATGGTATCCTCCAGATAGCCCGCTCTAGAATATAAATGTAGTTGGTTCTGACTTTATTTTTTTGAAGACGTCTGATTGTTTTCAAGATATGTGTAGGCTTATTCCATTCTTTTTTTTTTTTTTTTATTAAAATGTGCTTTTGATTATTTTTTTTTTTTTAGTTTTTAACAAAGGACAACATCTAAGCCTTTCATTTTAATCTGTAACATCTAAAGTTTTGGTATCACTAAAAGGCCACTCAGTTGAAATCTTGTTGTCTAATCTCACATTAAACAGCAGCGTCAGAAGCGACAGGCACCAGTGATGTACTGTTGTGACCCCA
Source organism: Chelon labrosus (assembly GCF_963514085.1). Classification (NCBI taxonomy): domain Eukaryota; kingdom Metazoa; phylum Chordata; class Actinopteri; order Mugiliformes; family Mugilidae; genus Chelon; species Chelon labrosus. The sequence goes on from NC_140340.1 coordinate 18,440,415, forward strand.
TGATGAAAGAAGACCTTTGATGCATTTGTGTTTTGCTGGAGCACAACCCAGGCTGTGCCGATCAGGAAGCAAATCTGCTTTTTGATAGACCCAAGCCCAGGCTCCTGGGAGTGGTCGCATTGCGTCTGTAAACTTAACGGAAGGACTCCAGCAAGGATGCAAAGTGTGCCAGACAGGTGGATGCGTAATACACAGCCTGCTGTCGCATTTCCGTTCATAGACTGGATTCCTTGTCTTTCTCTATGATAAATATCAGCTTTGAGTAATAACAAAATAAGGTCAGATTCAGAATTTATGACCGATGAAAGTGCAAAATGTAAAGATTAATCAATGCACAATAATTTTACAATAAACATTAATTAGGGGACATGTCTTGTTAAGAGCTAGATTAGAGGACTGATACCACATCTTTGACGTAATCAACCAGTTACTCGCATTCTTTAGATGCTTGTTTTCATTTCATGAATAATCCAGTCCTTTGTGGTTTCCTTACTTACTGCCCTGCCTACTGACACATGTCTACAAAAGATGGAATGAATGTTTTTGCACTGTGTTTCATACATAATACTTACTCAATTCCAGGGATTGAGATTAACACCACATGTCTTTGAAGAAAATATGGAGCTACAATCAGCAGCCAGTTAGCTTAGCTTAGCAGAAAAACTGGAAACAGCAAGCTCCAGCTGGATATATCCAAGGGCCCAAAATCTATGTCACACATTCACAAGCCCCCATAAATGCACAGTTTATCATTGCAGATTGTTTGTTGCACGGATTAAACAAACAAGAACAAATTCTTGTCCTTACAATAAGCTAAAGAAAGGTAAGATGGGAGGCAACTAGGTCTAGCAACGTTTTAACCATACAAAAGTTGAGATATTCCTTTGAAACCAAGGCCTGTTCTACACTGAACACATCATAAAGACACATCAAAAAATTCCAACTGACATTCTTGTATTCTGTCTCGCTGCTTTATTCTTCAATGAATAATCCGGTCCTTCGTGTTTTCCATGCCTACTGACACACTCTGACCACACATACTCATCAGTCAGGTTAATAAAAGGCTTAGTTTCATACATGGGATTGCTGCTTGCCATTTTATTAGAACAAAACACTCGTATGAGCATACGCCCTGTTCCAAAAACCAGTTTTATCACTGTTATGACACAGCTGATCAATCTTGTAAGGGCTGATAGGCCTGTAGCTCGCATTTTGCTCTGTACACTGAAAAAAGTGTGTCTAGGAAAAAAGTCTTCTCCTGAGAAGAGTATTAGCGGCACAAAGGCTGTTGACGGACACTGACCCGTGAGAATGACGCGCCGGGGGAGGCCTACGTGCACGAGGGCACAGACCGGCTCCTGGGCTCTTATTGTGAACAGGAGAATTTGAGCCGCTGGTTGACTTAGGTGAAAATTAGCCAGGGCTTCGGTGGCGGTGCAGTCAGGTGCATGTGAGGTCACCAGCTGGCAGTGGAGCAGAGGAGTTGAAATCAAATAGCAACAACAGCTTACACTATAAATCTATGTTAAAAACTACAACAAAATTACACTGGAGTGAAAGAAATAGTCTGACGTAGCTAAGATGAGATGAATATGGAGCAACAGCCAGCAGGTGGCAAATATTAGCTTAGCACAAAGACTGGAAACAGCCTATGAGCCTACTAGCACTTCTGAAGCTCTCCAATTATGATATATGTTGTTTCTTCAATATTTGCAGAAATTAAAAACTACAAATGAAAGCATTTCGTTATATGTGGTGTTTTTAGATTTATGGTTTTATATGGATAACAACAAGATATGACATATTAATTGGTGAGCTGTAGCATATAGCTGGCTGTTCTTCATATTTAACATACAGGCATGTCTTTATTATCTGCTTTCTGTCCCGAGCTGCAGGAACCAATGGCTAAAGGATGATTCTTGAAATGAAACAAAAAATGAGAAAGAACTCGGGGTTTCCATGTGAATGTAGAAAAGTCTCCATCGTTTCATATTTTCTGTTATTTTGTCTGCAAAGGCTTTGTTCAAACAGGACAAAACTCTGTCTCCTTGTGACTGGCATCCTGAGCGTTTGATTTTTCTGCACAATACCATCCTTCAGAACTCTTTGTTCCACAAAAATGTCTGTTTTTGTTTTTGTTGGGCTTTCAAAGGATTCGCAGGTTAAAAACCAAACAATAACACTCTGTTTCCCTCGATGTGTCATTTTTTTCCCCTGATGGTCACCTCACAGCTACGGTTTGTTTCTCCTTTACCATCATGATTGTTTTCTTTACATTTCAACGTGCTTCAGCTGCGCACAGCAACGCCCCAACACCTGCAGCAAATGGCATGTGTCTTATGTCATTTCGATGTATTCAATTTTCAATTTTATTTATATAGCGTCAATAACAATACAAATCGTCTCAAGACGCTTTACAAAAACCCGGCCTGAAACCCCCAGAGCAAGCCTGAAGGCAACGGTGGCAAGGAAAAACTCCCTTTTAACAGGAAGAAACCTCTAGCAGAACCCAGCTCATATGGAGGGACCCATCTGCCTAAGGCCAGCCGGGTACAGACAGAAGAAAGAGAGAAGAGAACAGCAAAGAGAGAAGAGAAGAGAACAGCAAGATAAACATACATCTGTCATAGATACACATATCTGACTAAAGTGTACATGTGGAATCTTATGATACAAACTGATGATGTTACTGAAGTATCATATTGACTGAAGACAGAAGTAGAAGATCTAAAAAATCTTTTAGATCTAAAAGATCTAAAAAATCTAAACAGGAACATTTAAGTTCCTTAAGAAGAAGAAAAAAGGCGCTAAGCCTTCTAATGTATGAATATTGCATAGAAAATGTTATTGGTGAGAATGACCGGAGTCGTATCTTAATTTTGTTTAAAACATGAGTCTGTTTCCCACTCAACATTTTCCTCAATATTTCCTTGTTATTATTTTCTCAAGGTTTCAAAGGCATAACACAAAACGCGGAGGGAACAAATTTTGACAAATCCAACCTCCCTCTGTGTGTGTTTTCAGGCACTGTACAAACACATGCATTTCCCTTTTGGGTGCACATAATTATTTTCTTAATTTTTTATTTTTTTTATGTACACTCAAACCCGGCTACTCCCATCAATCCCAAACAAAAGGTGGTGCACAATTTTCACTTTTTAAATTTGTTTTTTTAAAGCCTTCGCCAACAAACATACCGATCAGATCAGAGCAGAGGGGTTAAACTGAGGGCAGACTGCGTAAGTACTTTTCAGATTAAATGCACAGAGGCACATTATTCTGACCTTTTTGGTCCATACATAGCACCTACGGTCCAATACAATAATAAGCATCAGTCGCTACTCAGTATATCATAAGATGATTTTACAGCTTTACATAAATATCTGGTCGTGTTTTGCTCACATATTCTTTAAAAACAGATATTGCTGCCTGATTATTCACACAAACATATACATATAAAGCACATAAATATACACACAACAGACATCGCTTAATAAAATAACTGGCCACATGGCTGACGTGAAGTTTTTAAGTGTTTTGTGTCAGACTGCCACTATGTAGAGGCTCAGTCTGAATGTTGATAGATTGACATTTCCTCAGATCCCAAAGTGACGGCATCACAACATAGTTGTTTTGTCCAAACTTCAAATTTACTAACAAATTAGAAATTACAACAATAATGTCTAAGGAAGGTTGAACATCTTCACATTTTAATATCTGAAATCAAGTAATGCATTTTTTTGCTGTTTGGCAATCTGACCTTTAGTGAGTCAATGTTCGGACTAAAAATGAATCATTATTTGAGAAACTGTCCGAGGGAAAAAAAGGTTTGAAATTAGGGGAAATGGTTATCATGTGTTTTTAAAGTCTAATACTTTAAGTTGTCTTGTTTTGTACATGTGCAGTAACGTTTCACATTTAAGAAGCTGGAACAGTCAAATATTTGTCAGATTTGCCTGATAAATTATTCAGCAAATAGACAAACATCAAAATAAACCTCAAAATTACTAATTAAATTAGAAAGTATTAAAATACCTTTAGTAAAGGAGAGTGTGGAATCATGAAATGTGGAGTATTGTGTATGAAAACATACTTGTAAGTACATTTCCTGCCCAATGGTCGATGCATTGAGAGATGTGTTTATTTTAAACCATTGTAATAAACTCTGAGAACTACTGGTGGGCATTTTCCAACTTTTTTATATATGATTATAAAATATTATGCAGTTAATAAATTAAATTCGTTATTTTTGGTCAAAAAACTGGATCACTTTACAAAATATGATGTACTGATAAAGATTAGGCTGCTCAGTATCATGAATATCATGTTAAGCAGTTAAAATTACAAACTAAAACATGCGAATGCTTAAAAAATAATTCATTTGTTGATGAAATATCTCACACTGACCACTTTATTTGAGGTTTAAAGTCAGCTTTCAAGCGAAATGATAAACAGCAGATGCTTTAAGCCTCTCATACGCTCATTTGTTTTAAATTACAATAAACTGTCACCAAACTGTTGACAGAAGTAATAAAATACTTTAAAATGCACTGGAGTGAACGTAATAAGTTGTAACCACCATCACGGTGGCCGAGCCTCCTCCGTGTGTCTGATGAGGAACACGGTCATTGGCTGATGGGGAGGACAAGAGATGGACACACCCCGTAATATTGCGTCAGCTATAGGCTATATGAGCCAGGCTCCTGTTCGCCGGAAAGCTGTTTCCACGAGACAGACCGGGTGATACTACCTCCACAGCCAGAGACAGGCACACACTCAAATCTGAGAAGACTTTTTCATCCACGATTCCAGCTGACTGAAGCTGCTCCAATACCAAACGAGGAAGAGGACAGAGTAAAGAGAGCCGACCTCCAGCTACAGCTGTCTGGCTTTTTAAGAATCGAAAGAAGAAGAAAAAAAAAACTGGACTGAAATTTAAAGGCATTCCTGAGGAAGAAGAAAACCTTAAAGATGATTTTCTGAAGTGAAAAAGACCCCCAAGAACACCCAGAGGAAGATCTTCCATCGCAACAGATAAGAAAAGAAAAGCAGACAAAGAGATATTTGACTTCACTGCGCTGCAATGGACTCGGGAAAGGTAATTATTTCACTATTCCTGTCAAACCTGTTATAGCTGCCAGTGAGTTTACATCATTTTTAACCCATTAGTTGCGTCCACATGTGGCCCCGGTTCATATTTACGTCGTTATTACCATGCTGTAGTGTCATGTAGTGTTTCCGGCACAACTCTCTCTTTAAATCTTCCTCTGTCTTGTTTATATGCTTGTTTTTTAAAATATATTTATATATATATATTTTTTTAAAAAATAATCCGAACTAAACTAAATTTTAGTTTGTTACAATATTCGTATCAGAATTGAAGTTTTCCCGGTAGATTTTTGTGTCGCATGTTGTATTTCCTTCTACGTCACAGACAAGATGGGAATCATCGTCTTGTCTCGCGACTCTGACTCGTTGGTTTTGGGGTATTTGTATGTCGGCTAGGGTTAATGGAATGAGGCTACGTACGTGACCAAAGAGCAATAAGCAACTAGTTAACAGCAGCTTCACATGAAGACGTGCGACAGAATAGAAGTATACAGCAGTATCAAAGTAGTGACACAACAACATGAAAATACTACACCACAAGTACGAGTTACTGTGTACATTCTAGGTTTTACAAAAGAAAAAGTACAAAATCTACCTTAAGTAGAAGTACTCTATATGCAATATGTTTTTGTATATATATTTTTTTTATTTTCTTGGTTTACTTGTTAAATAAGAGAGTAGTAAATATTCAAAAAAATTCATCTTCATATACCTCAAAGTGACCGTTTCTAAGTATCAAAGTAGTAAATACAACAATGTAAAAATAAGACAAGAGCACTGTAAAGTTTAGTAAATACTCGAAAGGACTTCAAAGTGACATTTTCTTGTTACTTTAGACAAACCGTCACATTACAGGAGCTTAAACCACCTCATGTTCAGCAGTTTGCTTGAAAATCACTTTAATCCTTACTCAAAGTTGATATTTGTACAAACAAATTCTCTTTTTAGGTTAATGATTTTAGCTTTTTTTAATATTTGTATCACTATTTTTGAGGCTTTAGCATTTAATACGCAGATTTAGAGGAGTGATATAAGTATTCATTCAAGTATCAGAGTAGCAAATAATGATATATTAATAAGTAATAAAATAATATAAAAATAGGACAGGACTATGCACTGCAGAGTTTACTCACGGAAAAGTACTAGCAAAATCTTCTTTAAGTAGAAGTACTCTTTATGCAGCAGGTTGTTATGTTTTTATTGTCTTGCTTTAACTGCTCACAAAGGCAGTAGTAAATACTCAAAAATTTCATTTTTTTTTATTGTTTATTGTAACCTAAGATAAATGATCACATTATAAAAGCATAAAGCATAAACCTCATGTACGGCAGTTTGTTTGAAAACTGAATCCTTCATCAAAGTTGTTGTTGTTTGATATTTGATCAGTTTTTATAGTTATCATTATATTATTTTTGATGCAAGTAAGAATAATTTTTGAGGAGTGATAATAGTATTCAGAAGTATCAAAGTAGTAATAAAAAAATGTGAAAATACTACATTACAGGTACTAGTTACTGTGTACATTACTCAAGAAAAAGTATTAACAAATTGTTTCTTAAAGTAAAGTTATGCTTTATGCAGCCTGAGCTGTTGGTCTTGTACTATTGGTCATTATACTTAAAGGCATCGCCTCTGAGCAACAGTAATAAACTTTTTGGTATTTGGTTGTTTTACTGCCAGACTCTGATGCTCATTGTTCAAGAATTAAATTGACTTTTCTTGATAATCCTGCCTCCGTGCTGCTGCAGCTATTGGTCACAGTTTACATGGAACACACTGACTCATGTACATGACAAACTTCCCACTCCTACTTTCTCATTGATGTAAGTAAATTTAAACCCAGTGGAGCAGTGCAGGGCAGCTCGATCTGACATCGTGGTCGGAAAATGTTTCCCCAGCTTTGCGCTATCGTGGCCCTTCAGCTGGACTGGTTTGTTGTGGACGTGATGGGAATGGATCCCACTGTTCCCACTTTCCAACTGTGACACAAACGCAACAGATTTCCAGAGAAAGTGAGAGCCCACCGAGGGAATAGGCAGTTGCCAGCTCTGGCTCTGAAAGCCTTTCCTCTCCCGGCTGTTCTCTCCTCAACACTGCTGCTACCAGCAGTGTTGAGCTGTTTGTGCGTGTCAGGCTAATCGACATCTTGTGATCTGGATTTTCATACCTGGATGTTGTTTGTTACTGCGTAGGTATGTGCAGATAGAGCATGTGGAAACTTTGTAGAGTGACTCAAGTTCACAAAAACAGACTTTATGAAATGGTAGAAATACAGTTTGTTTTCCAGGGAGGTGATCTACAAATTCAAAGAAGTCTGAATGTTTCATTTCTGTGCTTTCATTGCACTTGTTTCAGGTGCAGTTGTAGAAGTATAAACTTATTTTCCATGCATTTTCATCTCAGTTAAATTCCATCCTATCAGTGCAGCTCTCATCTAATTATAATAAAATGCATTAGAAACATGTGCTCAGCTTCTCCATCAATAATCTTAATGAATACTTAACTTCACATTGTCAGCTTCATCTTAGGAAGTATAATTAAAAATGCCAGGTCTGTTTTGGTCTGAACACCCACTTACTTACCTCTACAAAGAATGAAAATGCTAATTAGGGCCAAGCATACAGTTAACCTGCTCTGTTTTAAATTAAACAACCATTCAGTCTTTAATTCCTGACAGTCTCGACAGCAGGTATTTTGATTGGTTGTCCGGAGCCAGAAACTCTCCACATACCATACAGACTTAATTGCGCTGACTTAATTCCTCTCCATCTTTTTCCTTTTTGTCCATCTGCCAAATCTTTCCTGCTTCAAGTCCAGTACAGTAGATTTACTTTTGTCTGCATGACTAACTCCTGTCAGCGTGTCTTACAGTGTAGCTGTCAGCCACGTTGTAATGAGGCATAATAAGGCTTTGCTTCAAAAGTTGGGATTAAGAGATCTGGGAGGGTTTTAATTGAGATGAACAGGGAGACAAAGCTGCATGTTTAAGTCACTTTCTGTAGTGTGCAGTGTACAAATCTCCACCTTCGCTCCCGTTACTGTTGAACTACAGCGTCCCTCCGGGCTTCTTCTTTTGACCTCACGCAGGTCTTGCTTTTATGTTTGACCTTTACTGTCAGAAGGTTAATCTGACAGTCCAACATGTGCATCTTTTCACAGACAGCACTGCAGACACAGTTTGATCTGTCTGATGTTGTTTGTTCTGTAATGTGACCTTAGCTAAATAGAGCTGGAGCACTATTAAAACCGGATTTACTTCTTAATCTAAGAATTAGGATTTAACACCTTGTGTCATGTCATTATGACATTGACAGGTGAAGTGAGTAACACTGAGATAACCTTATCATGACACCTGTCCACAAAGTTGACGTTAGAAGCAGGAAACATTACAATTTGTGGCGTCTAGATGGTTGGGCCAGAGCGTCTCCAAAACTGTTGCTCAAGGTTTGGGGTTGTTGTCTGACGTGGAGTTTACAAAAGTGGTCCAAGATAGGACAACTCAGGTCTCAGTCCAATCAAGCAAGTCCTATACATGGGGGGCCCACCCCGCAAATTGCAGGACTTAAAAGGTCTGCTGCTATTGTCTTGGTTTCAGATACAACAGCACACCTTCTAGTGGAGCCCATGCCTCGTCGGGCCAGAGCTGTTTTAGCCACAGAAGAGGGACCTAAACAGATCTACCCCTGGGCCTTAAACCTTACTTGCATCCATATTTTAAGAACCACATACTATGAATGAGCTGTTGCCAGTCTCAGCTCAGTCTCCCTATTTGCATCAGATCAGACCCATTAACATGCCCAAAAACAGAAGCATGACTATAAACTCATTTTATCTGATCTTCATGTGACCGGGTGTTGTTTCATCGGTCCTGGTAGGATGAAACATTTTTTACTTGAAGTATATTCATACATACAGCACCATACAGGTGAAAATGAGGATCTTAGCTTGGAAATGTTTCACGGGACAGGCTTGCAAACAGTTTCTCATTGTTCTGCAGTATTTGAATAAAGGTTAATAATAACCAGAGTAGCAGGAAGCAGCGTCAGGGCACACAAGGTATTAAAATCCGTTTAAAGTGCTCATATTTTATTATTACATTAGTCACCTGGATTTGTGCCCGCAAGTACTGTTGGAATCAAGGATACTTGCCCTTGAAGAAAGGCTTTAGCTGCGCATGCACCTGGAACAGTTTGACCAGAAGTGTAATCCTGACAAACATAATTTATTATGGAAACACACAGGCTGTTTTTGTTCTTGTTTTCAGTTTAGTAACAATAGTTAACACACAGTTTTTACATAGAACATGTTAAAAAGATTACACTGCGTGTGGTATAATGCAAGAATGGAATCTGATATTTTTAAGTATAAAACCCTACAGAGAATTTATTCGGAAACTGCCCTGACCGATCAGGATGTGCAGTCAGGATGAGGAGGCTTTAGGAGGCGGGCAGATATTGGATTCCCGACAGCTGTGTAAGCCGAGACTGAATAGGTGACGTGTGAGCGGACGTGATGGCTGCGGCGTAGGCCAGTGCCACAGGACTGGCAGAGACGGGGAAGAGGGAACCGAAAAAAGGGCCAATTACGTCTGCTTCTGGTTTTGTTTTTAAGCAGCGTTTCTGGGGAAACCTCTATGAGTCTGGCTGAGTCACAAACGAAGTAGTGTTAGAGTAAAAAGAAAAGAGTGGAGTATTGTCTTTTCCAGTGATGATCAAGCAGTGTATTAATAACCTGAAATAGGCGTTTAATGGTTTTCAAGAAGAGAAATCTATTCTACCCACTGGCTTGAAAACGACCTACGTCACGGTGGTTCAGATGTAGAAGTTTTATTTGCCTAATTATTCATCCTTGTCTGATTCTTCTTCTTGAACAAAATGTCATTTGATTCCTCGTCGGAGACAGTAGAGACGCAGCTGGAGTGTTCAAAGACTCTGCAAGAGAAGTTATGGCAAACCCACATGTCTGAGCAGTATTACTAACATACTGTAACATTTTAGATTCTCTTCAAACATATACAGTAGCTAATGACTACCTCGTTGACGGTTATCTGTTTCACTTTTACAGTGAAGGGGCGTCTGCAGCTCTTTTGGTTTTCCTGTTTGTATTTGTTTGCGTCACTCTTGCGTCAGCTTTGTTTTTTTGTGTTTTTTTTTTTTTTTTTGTCAGAGCTTACTTATTTTGTCCTTTTTAGGCATTAGTAGAACTTATGGGGTTAACAAGAAATGATCCAAGATCATAATAAATAAAGAGTGTGCAAGTAATGTGTGAGTGGTACATAGCCTAATTTGGAGAAAACAGCTCTTCTAACTTATTTCCTTATTCTACATTATTGTCATTAACTCAGTGCCTGAGGGGCTGTCTATGTGACTTAGAAAAGCAATGTCATGGAGGGCAGGTGTGCAAATGTTTGCACAAATCTTAATTTTACATTCTCCTGAAATTTAGCAGTTTAGCATGTTTTATTAATGCGCTCTCTATCACCCTGCGGGCTGTGTTTACACGAAGAGAGCAGAGAGGACGTGCTGCCGAGCAACCAGCGTGGCCATCAACAGTGTCGCTTTGTGGCCGCAGCCGTGACAGAAATGCGCAGAGTCATACTGTGCTTTACTTTTTACATGCAAAAGAGGGAGTGTTTGCATGGACTGATCCAGGGAGCATTTAAATAAAGTGAACTTGTGGGAGGAGGGAAGGGATATGACAGTGAGCTCAACATACCAGGAACTGATTAATGTTCCACTTCTTTTTAATATGACTTACGGAAAGTTTTCTGGAAGTGTTTACTTGGTAACTTGGCAGCACCCTCTCCTCTGATCATATCCGAGGCTTCAAGTTTATAGATTCACGTGCTATGCAGTTTGATGCCTTCCTGGGAAGCCGCTCGAGCCAGTCCAGAAGAGGAAGACCGGTTACTAGCAGTTATGATTGTAGAATAATTTGTTTGGGTGGGACTTCATTGTTTTCCTGCAAGGAAGTCATGCACTGTTTTAATGCTCCTTGTTTCTGTGTGCTAGGAACCATAAATGTAATTTTATAGCAGAGGAGCAGGGGTAAAGGTAAAGCTGATTAAATATCAGTGTAGTTAATTGTAAAACAAAACTTATTTATTCAAAGCATTTGGATTTCCTCTAATTTTACGCAAGTATTACTCTTTAATTGCATAACCTATACAAACGGTATGTGTGAACTAAGGCCAGGCTGATGGTATGTAGGTCAGAGGCAAAGATGTCACAGAGGAGTTTTTGATTTCACCTGAACACACGCTCCTGTTGCACACTTGTCACAGCTGTTTGCAGCTGGATTCAAACATCCACATTTAAGGGAGTTTTTTTATGCAGATAATTCCTGCTATTCCCAAAAGGGAACTTTAACAAACTCCAGAGACAGTGTTTCTCAGAGGGGCCGGAGAGGATTTTGCTGTTTATAGTAAAAAAAAAAAAAAGCAGCTGGTAGTTCACAGTAACTTCTGCTGGTTCTGGTTGGTCTCCTCAATTTGCGACATGGCCCCTTTAAGAGCCCAGTCCACACTGCTGAAAGGAAAGTGTGTATGTGTGTGTGTTTGCATACTGTTTCTAAACAGTTCTGTTGTGGACTTGATGACCCTCCTAACAAGAGATCCTATTGGCTCAGATGTGGAGGCGGGTCCTTAAGTGTCTTTAGCCAAGCCCATTTTTCTTTCACAGTGAACATGAGTGCAGTGGCTGCCTCCTAAAAATGCACTCAGAAGTTTTCTTTCTCACTTCATCATGCAGGGGGGGAACTCTGGCCCTCACAAAAATCATTTCAGACGTACCCAGACTTCTCTCACAAGCTCCTATTTGAAAGTAGCCAGCAGTGCCTTGGGGAAAATAGCATGCACAGTCCTCTCAAACGGTTTCTAAGGATTGTGCTTTTTAATGAAACCTTGTGGGGCAGGTTTTATTTTTATTTTTTTTGCGTTTCCTTTGCTTAGAAAAGTTATTGAAAATTCCAGATAGTCCACCTGAAGGCTCAACTGCCATTTTAAGACTTTAGAAAAGGGGTGGGACCAGTTTATGCTTTGGTAAAGAGTGAATGCTTAGTCATTGTTTATATATGAAAAGTCGGCTGCATGCATGACACTGCAGCTCCCTTCAGCTCTACGACCCAGCTTTAGCATCTTTCAGCGGTTTTGTTTTTACATGCAAATTTTTCCAGGTGTTTAATTCAGGAATTTTTGGAAAGTAAAAAAAAAAAAATGAAAAATGATAAACCTACATTGCAAGCTGTCTGCTAACTATCCCATCACATCAATAGTTAGGAGTTTGCTGGAATTTAGTTTGGGGTCACCTGTCAATTGATAATTTTTTCCCCCTTTTCTGGTACACCTATTCAGTCAAATGCAGCCCAGTGCAACAGATCTGTCAGTAATTGTACAAGCTGGACAATTATAATGTTCAGTTCGGTTACTGAAACACTAAGGCACTGCATAACACAAACAGAAAGGCCTTGTTGATGAGACGGGACTGGCTAGACTGGTTGGAGCTGGAAACCAAACTCGAGACAGATACTATATCAGGGCACCGTGTCAGGCTCCAGCCTGGAACAGAAATCCGAGGCTGCGGTGAGCACCTATTCACCAAAACTAGATGGTTGAGGACTAAAGAAAGGCAGCCCGGTCTGATGAATCTCAGTTTCTGTTGGGGAATTTGACATCAGCGGCCTGAACCCTGCCTTGTATCAACAGTCTAGACTGGTGGTGGTAGTGGTGGTGGTGGTGTAATAGTGCGAGGAATGTGTTCTTGGCACATTTTGAGTCCCTTAATAACCAACCAGTCCCGGTTCACATGCCTCAAGAAACCTTGGTATTGTTGACCATCGCGTCGCTTTATGTCCATAATTTACACGTCTTTAAATGGCTATGTCTGACTTTTTAATGTGCCATAGGACAAAGCTCATCTGAAACTTCTCTCCTGAAAGTGAGATGTGGACTACTGGGATATCATAGAACATAATTAGTACATTAGTATGGTGTTCCTTGTAAAGTCATTGACGCGTTTACATTGAAATGTGTTTCAATCAGTGTCAGTGTAAACACATTTCAATGTAAACTCACCAAATGACTTTACATTGAAATGTGTCTATGTAGAGCCCTGTCATCTTGTCATAATTGTTCTTGGTTAGCGCCACATCTGAAGAACAGCATAGTTTGCTGTTAGCATGACAAATATAGATTATAGTATAGGGATATTTTTTAAATGTACTGGACATGGTTTTATATCTTGTTAAAGGACCTTTGTAACCCCGGAAAGTTGCAGGCCTTTTGTTTGTATAGTGATCTTGACAGACCTCACATCCTTTTTGTGACCTTGTTTGTGTCTGTTCAGTCCAATATGTTAATTATACACAGATTTGTTTCCTGAAGCAACACGTTGTATTTATGCTCGTTGTGGCATTAAGGTGACATCTACCCTTTGCGAAGGTCCGATCGGTTGTTGCCACAATACGAGGAAGCTATCTGGTGTGAATCAGGAGGCTTTAGGGGAAGAACCATTAATCACCCAGACAAGATGACTGATGGTGAGATATGAAAGAGGGAAAAAGTAACACATTTGTTGTTTAACGGTGGAAAAATACATGATTTACTTGTGGAACGCTACATCTTCAAGTTATTTTTGAAAGCAGAGGTGTACGCTTATTGGAAGTAGAAATGGTAATATCTTTCCATGAACGACAACAAAATCCTACACGGTAGCTTGAGGCTGTTTCCCTGTCTGAGAGCAGGAAATAGACATACCCCGGTTTATTAACTTTTTGGTATGAGGAAAATCTCCACTTAATCTACTGGGCTCCACTGAGATCAAGCTTGAAATGAACTCTGTAATAACAGGGACACAGACAAAAACATGAGTAGACCCAAGTCTAACTTCTTTCAAGAAGCAGGTTTACTCCATTATATGGATAACTCAGCAGAGAAAACCCTTGAATGACCTCAGACCTGAAAACAGTAATAAACAGACCAGATTATTTATCTGTTTGAAGTCACGCTATTAGTATTTTCAGTACAGTTAGAGCTTGATACGCCCATTTCTTCGTTGTCAAGATAGTATTGCACCTTATTATTGATCCTACCTATCTTATACCTATTTTTCTTTACTAGTGGTTGTCAAGAGTGTTTTTTTTTGTTTGTTTGTTTTTTGTGCAATTGAGCAATAGTGACCAAGAAATTTATCTTGTGGTTCAAAAAAGTCATCAGTGATGCAGGAGATAACGAATGCTTTATCTCCAAAGGATTCGCATTAATTTTATTTTCAGCCCGTAAACTGATACGTGTGGGAGTTTCTAAACCGTAAAGGCGATACCGATCTTATCTGCGCTCATGCCAGCCTTCGGACCAGTGAATGCGGTTTGGCTGTGTTGGTGAAATGGTGAGCAACTGGTCAAACCGGTCTGTTTTCTGACAACACTTCCTCTACTCTCTTGCAGCAAATAACGCTTCCGCTGTTGATGGCCGTCGGAGCGGCCGTGATTGGCTCCCTGCAGTTTGGATACAACACTGGTGTCATCAATGCGCCCCAAAAGGTGAGCTATACAAACACAATCAGATGCAACAACTCTTAAAGACATCCCGTTTTCGCACAGGTTGTAATGTTCGGTGCTACAAACTTCTTTTAACAACAATCACCTGCAAATAGTATCTCCTAAAAGGTTAAAGGGCATGATCAGTGCATATATTCTGTCATTCTTACAATAAATAGCTAAGCTAACCTTGTACCAGAGCTGGCTGTTTACTCTCTTGCTGGACTGGAGAGCAGGACAGAATGGGGCGGTGTGGGTTAAGAGTTGAGATAATAATAGCTCAATTGAAGGACATCTGTATTAACAGACTGTACAAAAGAGAGCGTGTCTGTGCCCAAATTTGGTCCTCTCCTTGTCAGCAGCCGGCTGCTAAATGGCAGACAATGAAATTTAGAAGAAATGAAATGTAGACAGTCACAATCCCCACAACAACAGAAGGTAATAGAACATATGTTTTCATGCCCCCCTGTGGAGCAGTGGGTGTTATTAACAGGCAGGTTAACAACAAAGAATCTCATTTCCTGGTGAATGTTGACAATGCGTTGTGTGTGAACAAAGACTGTCGGCTCAGTCCGCGTTGGTCTGAACACACCCTGTGGCTACGCACACAGCTGTCTCTCCACGAGCCACAGGTGTGTTGCCAGACAGGCCCGAGCTCTGCGCCCTTTTATTTACCTTTGACATCCGCAAAGGCCTCTGTGTGCTGAAGACTGACTGTCACAGTCACAGCTGTTTGTTGTGAGGACAGCCTCGTTTTCACCTGAACTGCCCACTATCATCACACTGTCAGAGCTGAAGGACCATTTATGAAAGAGGACTGTGTTCATCAGCCAAAACTAGGGAAAGACAGGATAAGATCATATTTAGCTGCAGAAAAAAAAGGTGAAATTAACGTGAAATAGAACCGAGAATCCCATCTCTCTATGATTAATCAGTTAATAGTTTGATTCATAAAATGCAAACGCTAAATAAAGTAAACATCTCCCACAGTCTGCAGAGTGCAAGGTGTCTGCTTGGCAATATTAGCCTAAAATTTTCTTTAATAATCAACTCATTAATGAACTTCTCTTTTAATCGACTGATCTGTGCAGCTCTAAGCGCATAATCAAGACCTGTGTTTCACACTGTGTAATCTTGTATTCATCCTCCACGTGTTCGGCTTCATGCTCAGCCACCGAGTGCCTTGTGAGGGGCTGCACACTGAGAGGGAGGCTGTAAATATGCGGCCTGTTGCACGCTGGGCAAGTGTGAACTTGTCCTCACGACTTTTTATCCTTGTCCCAAAGCCCGGCCGGGGTATTGAGACAAAGATAAGCGCTGTTAGGTATAAGCACTGTCCCATGTGAATAGTTAAGAAGAAAAACAAACTTAACACAGGATCTCAATTCTTTATGGTAATGACCTCCCAGGCTACAACTCTAACCGCTTGTCCTGTGAAGAGCCGCGGGGGGGGTGGAGCCTATCCCAGCTGTCATCGGGCGAGAGGCGGGGTACACCCTGGACGGGTCTCCAGTCTATCGCAGGGCTAACACAGAGAGACAGACAACCATTCACACTCACATGCACACCTACGGCCAGTTTAGCATCATTGGCCCAACCAGCATGACACAGGGAGAACTCCACACAGAAAGGCCCAGTACCTTCTTGCTGTGAGGCATCAGTGCTCCAGGCTATAACTGTACAAAACCAAACTTTTTATCTTGCAACAACACCCTAGATTATCACAGCCCATTTTTCCTGTGTCCCTCTGTGTGCGATAAAGGCTGCGGTGATGCTGCTGCTGCCTGTGACACAGGCCTTGTGCCGTGTTTGAGCGTCCCTGATTAGATACGCTCTTTCAAGGGCCTGCCTGGTTCTGTCGTCCTCCTGCTGCATGCCTGCCTGAACACCCTTTCAAATTCTAGCCTTATGTAACTAGTAGTTTTATTTTAGCGACACCTCTCTTCCTTCCTGAGATTACTTTATCTGTTTGACTTTCTCAGACAGGTAAACATTGTGTTCTAGGTCAGTTTTCGATCTACTCAGGAAAAGAATAAAAACAGAAACTATTGCATTTTCTGACACATGTTCAGTGTTGAACTAAGATCACCCTGCTGGTGGCTGAATACCCTCCTCATCTTGACAACCTCGCCATGACTCAGCTCCAACACCAGCGACAAGCTGACAGTATGAATAGAGAGCTTATTTCACTGTGTAGGTGCAGCCAGCTGCTTGTTTGGACTCTGCAGTTCATTGTCTTATATAGTCATAGAAAATCAATGCAGGAAATGACACTATGAAAACAGTATAAAGGTAGTTTCTTGTGGTAGGGAAACGCATCTAATTATCATCTGAATCAGGAGCTTTCTTTTCAGTTTTACAGAGACGGTTCTTTGGGGGTCCAGCCAGCAACTTGGATTCACTCTCACCGCTCACATAAAGTCCATTGTGTTCAGGTCTTTTAAGTGACAAAGCTCTAAAAACCCACTGTGTACCATTTGCCCAGCACAGTTAGCACATAGCTGGTGAATTTAACAGATAAATAACCAGATTTTTGCCACAGCATAATGGTTAAGTGAATGTGCAACCAATGACCCGTGCCTTCCGTATCCTCTTTCCCTTTTTTCCAGCCACTGTGCAATCTGATAAATCTAACTTATAATTAAAAAAGGGGGGATATGATGTTCAAAACTGATTTCCACTGCACCCAGGAGGCAGTACGAATTCAGTTGGGCCAGTGTGGGTCAGTTTGGTATTTTATCATCTAAATGTACTTTGCATTAAAAGCAAATATATCTTTATTTAAGCTGAAAGTTGGATAAAATGGGAGCATCCAGGTAAAGCACAACAGTAAATGATTTGAAAATCGCTCGCACAGGTACAAACCCATAGATCAGTTCTTCTAAATAAGGAAGGTTTAAAGGGTAGATGTGAGGGGATGAAGGTCAGTGTTCTGCTACACTATGTGATAAAATACTTGTGATATCTCCGCGTGAGGTCTTGTGAGTGTAAATGGATACGACCCAGGCTCTGAGGTAACAGTATCAGACTGTCCCTCCACATGCGTCCCTCCACCAGAAAAGCCCTTAACAAGCGACAGCCTGGCCTGGCCTGCCTCGCGAGGAGCATTTTATTCCGGATGCCATCGCCGAGCACTAGTACATTAAGATCTCTGGTTAACTGCCAAAACAAATAAAGGTGGCGTTACACTATCGCAGCAGCACATGACAGAACCAGATTTAAGATTTGGTAACAGTTAGCTGGTCTGGTCAGCTGGTCTGTGACATACAGGGGAATGTTACGAGCAGTTGCAGACGGGGTGGTGACCTTTTTTTGAAACATGTGAGAGCTGTCACGCTCATGAACAGACGCAGGCGTTGCTACTTAAGCCCTGTCACCAGCTCTCTAGGGTGTGTTTGTCAACATACCCATCTGTGATGTGATGCCGTGGGGAAGGAGTGACCAGAAACTTGACACCATGTCTTGTAAACTTCCTGGATTTCAGGAAGTTGTGGTAACTATACAGTGCTGCCATCAGCTGGCCGCAGAGTAACAGCTCAGTCACCGCCATGTACAAGAGGAAAACAGGAAAACAACTGATTCTGAAGCACTGTGACGCTTTTATAATGATGATTCTCTGTTTCTACGTGGTGTTTGATTATGCAGTGTGACAGAGTATGAGAGAAAACCCGTAGCACAGCCAGTTCTTCAGGTTTCTTTGCTCAGTAACATTAAAATGCGTCTCGTCTTTTTTTCCAGGTCATCGAGAAGTTCATCAATGAGACGTGGTTCGAACGTTACAATGAGCCCATCACCAAAACCTCCCTGACAGCCGTGTGGTCCATCTCCGTCTCGATCTTCTCTGTCGGAGGCATCTTTGGTTCATTCTCTGTCGGACTCTTCGTCAACCGCTTGGGAAGGTAAACAACTGACAAAAGCCTGGCTAACAAAACACAGTGCAATGTCAATGCTCTCCGTGGAAAGCAGGGAAAAGTACGAACCAGTAAAGGCCATCCATTTGTGCATCTTAATTCAAAAAGTTATGCTGAAATGAAATAGTGATTCCCTGGTGATGGGATTAACTGATGTGATTTCATCTTGTCCTCTGCAGGAGGAACTCGATGCTCATGGCCAACATCCTCGCCTTCATCTCAGCCGTCCTCATGGGCTTTTCGAAGATGGCGGGCTCATGGGAAATGCTCATCATTGGTCGCTTTGTGGTCGGCCTCTACTCCGGCCTCTCCACGGGCTTCGTGCCCATGTACGTCGGTGAGGTTTCCCCGACAGCCCTACGAGGAGCCCTGGGCACTCTGCACCAGCTGGGCATCGTCATCGGCATCCTCATCGCACAGGTTGGTGGTGAACAGAAGTCGCTCCAGTAGATTTGGCGATTACCCTGCGATCCAGCCAAACTGGAAGCTGTGCTGACGGTTCATTGGCGGTCATTTGCGTCATTTTAGGTGTTTGGACTGGAGGCAATCATGGGCAACGACGACCTGTGGCCGCTCCTCTTGGGCTTCACGTTCATCCCTGCCGTGATACAGTGCGTCCTGCTGCCTCTCTGCCCCAAGAGCCCCCGCTTCCTGCTCATCAACAAGAACGAAGAGAACAAGGCCAAGGCTGGTGAGTTCACACACACGAGTACACGAAAGTTTAAAGGATAGAGTATAGTAACATTACAGCTTAAGATGATGTTTACTGAAGCTGCACGACTGAAGTATTAAACTGATCTTTGCACGTTCCAGTGCTCAAGAAGCTCCGCGGCACCTCAGATGTGAGCGCTGACATGCAGGAGATGAAGGAAGAGAGCCGGCAGATGATGAGGGAGAAGAAGGTGACCATCCTGGAGCTTTTCCGCTCGCCCCTCTACCGCCAGCCCATCATCATCGCCATCATCCTGCAGCTATCCCAGCAGCTGTCTGGCATCAACGCTGTGAGTTTCAAGGCCCAGACATTATCTCAGTGTTCCCTCTAAACACTGTCATTGAGATTCTGGAGAAGAGACAAAAAGAGGAAACAGAGGAAGTTAATCGTGCCTGTTGTGTTTTAGGTGTTCTACTACTCCACTCGTATCTTTGAGAAGGCCGGAGTCGAGCAGCCCATCTACGCCACAATCGGAGCCGGAGCTGTCAACACAGCTTTCACGGTGGTGTCGGTGAGTACTGTGCAGAGCTGTAAGATTTTTAGTGAGATAATCGTTACAGTAGAGATTAAAAATGTGCATTTTTTTTGGACATGTCAGAAATAATTTTACAGTCAAACAGTCAAATGTTGAAGCATGTAAGTGCCTGAGGAGTGAACAGAGTACGGGTACGTTGCATTACTTGACCCTTTTCCTCATCTTGTGTATTTCTTTGTGTAGCTGTTTGTTGTTGAACGTGCCGGACGCAGGTCTTTGCACCTCCTGGGGCTGCTGGGGATGGCTGGATCTGCCCTCCTGATGACCATCGCCTTGGCTCTGCTGGTAAGTGTATCTTTGACAAACGCAAGTCTCGTGACCTTCGATTTGCACATGCATTGATTAAGCTAAATCCATGTCTTTTTATTTATTCTGTTTTACAGGAGCAGCTCAAATGGATGTCCTATTTGAGCATTGTGGCAATTTTTGCCTTCGTGGCGTTCTTTGAGATTGGACCGGGTCCAATCCCCTGGTTCATCGTGGCAGAGTTGTTCTCGCAGGGACCCAGGCCTTCAGCCATCGCTGTGGCTGGATTTTGCAACTGGACCGCCAACTTCATTGTGGGAATGGGCTTTCCGTATGTCGAGGTGAGAAGAAGTGACTGAAGAATGTATCTAAAAATGAACACAACCTGGGGATGTTTGAGTCCAAGTGCCTTCCGCAAGTGAATAAGCCACGATCACAGCGTTTTGCCGGTTGCTGCTACTGATTTATCATCTGTTCCACTGTTAAATCGACCAGTACAGGTTTGATTAACTAAAGATAATCAGTAGCGCAGAGGGTTAAAAAGATGAAGTGAGTTACAGTTTTGACCACAGCTTGAGAAAACTTCTAGACGTTGATAACAAAGACCACAAGTGTAGCCCAACTTGAGGTTATTTTGACAGCTGCGTCTCGTCTCACAATTTCCCATGAGCTCTAAAATACCAAAGCAACAAGTTTTGACGCACACATCAGCTGATCAGAGGAGATCTAAACAGGAAATGAGGCAGAATTAGTCTGCTTCTGATGACTCGAGGACCGTATGTTTTAGATTGTCCCACAAC